>NC_064423.1:21048500-22364000 GCF_023375975.1 Astyanax mexicanus | reverse complement strand
CGATGCCTCCTCAGACTCTTGCTCTGCTTCCGCCCTTATTCGCAAGAATGCAGACTGCATCCTAGCCAGCATCAGCAGGTTTAGCGATGTCTTCTCTTCCTTTGTCTTATGCTTTCTCAGAACTTCTTGTACTATCCTGGAAGGACACATAAAAAGACAGTTTTTAGAAATTAGTTACTAAATTTTATACGAGGGTATAACATAATTTGTTTCTACACCCATTATCCATTTCTAGCTCCACTGAGCACATATCACTTTGTAGTTCTATAATTACAGACTGTAGTCCTGTATCTGTTTCTCTGCAAACTTTATAATTCTTCTTTCACCCTGTTCTTCAACATAGAGGACCACCATAGAGCAAGTATTATTTGGGTGGGTGGTCATTCTCAGTCTTCTGCAGTGACACTGGCATGGTAGTGGTGTGTTAGTGTGTGTTGTGCTGATATGAGTGGATCAGACACAGCAGTGCTGCTGGAGTTTTTAAACACCTCATTGTCACAACTAGACTAAAAATAATTAACCGACAGCCTGCTATGGACAGATTCCTGAAAGCAGTAATAAAATACTAGAATGTGACCAGCACAAACTCTGCAGCAACAGATGAGCTTCTGTCTCTGACTTTGCATCTACAAGGTGGACGACCTAGATAAGAGGTAACACCGGCTGCATTGTTCTACCTAATCCACTCGTACCAGTGTAGCACAAACTAGCACACCACCATCACCATGCCAGTGTCACCGCAGTGCTGAGAATGATATACAAACCAAGTAATACTTGGGTTCTGTGCATTGAAGAAAAGGGTGCAAGGAAAATAACAAAGTATGCAGAAAAACAGAAAGACTACAGTCTGTTATTATAGAACTACAAAGTGCTCCTGTATGTTTAAAAAGTTATTGCCAACAGACTGTGTTATAGCTCTGTGTTGTATCATCTCATTCAATGTTTGCTGTTGACCACAGTTACATGAGCTTGACAAGGCTTTGGTTTCGTAAAGTTATAAATAGTTATTTGTCTGGAATCACCTTTATGAGCAACAGCGATGCAATGAAAAAAAGAAAAATCCCCTTGTGGTTGTGACAGGTGTTTCAAAACTCATTTTAACCCTCCACAGCTTCAGGGTGTATTCAGATTATGAAAGAAAATTCATCCAGCTGCTGATAGGTAGTATAATGTAATAAATAAAGAAAATACTTTTGAAAAGTACTTTTGAATGATGTCAAAACAGTCTAAATTAAGTATACTTTGTCTGATCACTGAAAATGAGGGAAAATGTAAATTTCACAGTAACTTGTATTAGTTATTCTAAAAGAAAACTAGGATGTAATTGATAACATGGTTTGTGGTCCAAGTTGGCTTTACAGTTATCTGCTACACACTTCAAGTAAGTTCCATAAAGGGTTACTGAAGCAAAATTTGCTTTGGTTCTAAACAGAAATATGTCTAAAAAAACGTGCAAAAAATATGTGAAGAAATGTGAAAAATGTTGAAGCTATTTAACTGTTTTAGCTTTAATATGGTTCTTTAAATAGGAAAAATATAGTTCTCATAGGGAATTGTGTAGTGAAGTGAATTTGTGTACAAAAAATGCTATTGGGTTTCAGACAGTGTGGGTCCACTTAGATACTGAGAGTCAAATCTGGGTGGATGTAATCACATACAGAGTGAGAGTAAGAGAGAGAGAGAGAAAGATATTAGATATACATTGGCCCTGTGAGTTTGCTTAGGTACTGGAAGCAGATTCTGGTCTGACTAAATCAGAAAGAGAGTGAGAGAGAGAAAGAGAGAGAGAGAGAAAGACCGTGAAAGAGTCAAAAGTGAAATATGCTGCCATGCACACTTCCTTCCCTTCTGAATTATCTCAAACTGGAGCTCACTCATGAGCTATACTGTGCTTATCAGATCTGGTTTGATCATTTCAGGTGCAGAACATCCAGGTTAGCCTTGCATATAATGAGCTGTTGGGGCCGATAACAGATACAAGTACTTAGAACAAGACCTACGGAAAATCTTTGGTCATGGAATAATTTTCTTCCCTCATCCCACTCAACACCAGCCTTCATGTCTCTACCTTTTTGTTTTGGTCTCTGACTTTTGACCGTGTCCACTCTCTTGGTTTGCTGAGTGTGTCTGCAACTGTTGGCTAACCACATCCTCCCACACCACCCCACCCCCAACCTGCACAATCCACCTCATTTAGCTTTCATTTATTAAACTCTTTACACAGGTGAGGGAATCAGGGCTAAGAGCAGTAAGGGCTGAACTGCTCAGACAGTTTCTATGGGTTTATCACAGGGCAGGGTACAAAAAGAGAATGAGAGAGACGTTCAGGCCGTTTTGTGTTTTCTTTTGATTGAATGAGAGAAAAAAGAGGGGTCTAGAGATGTAGATGCAAGTGCAAAACCACAGATAAGACATGAGCTACATATAGTTTACAGAAATTCCTAAGAGGCTTTTGTATCAGCTAACACCATCAGAAAGCAAACTAGAAGTGTCAAATTATTTGCAAGATAGAATGAAGAGTGGCAAAATAGCAGCAACTTATCTTCTGAAAGATTAAATTGTCTTTGTTTGCTGAGAAGAACAATGTTCACATAGTCGACTACATGTCGACTATGATGAATAGGGTAGACCACTGGGGGACTAATTCAAAGAAACTGACAGTCATAAAAATGACTGATATTATTGCATGATATTAGTGACTGAGTGATCTTCTAGTTGCTCATGCTTTACAGTCACAGTTCAATGAAAACAGTACCCAGTTTAACATAACTGAAGGAGTACTCCAAGGGTGTATCTTAGGGTTGTTAACATTTACTTTCTGAAATTAGGCTGATAGTGTTTTTAGCTGTTCTTCACTCCCAGGCTCTGAAGGTTTACAGTGCCCTTTTAGACATGATAAACTATGCAATCAGTTGTTCATGGTTATTTAGGACCATGTTAATAAAAAAAATGGATTAAGCCAAGATGTCTGTACAAACTTATTGTAGGTATTCTTCTGTTTATGGAAGTGTGTAATGAGACGTTCTGCCCATGGTCTGTTAAGTGTTTAAACATAGAAGTAACAGTGGGCATTAGTCATTAACACTTTGAACTTCAGTCATTAGCATAAGTCTGTAATTCTAACACCTTTTTAAACATGGGTTATGATAAACAGTTTATAGTGCGCAATACTGCCATTACAGTCGTGTTAGATGTGAGATGAATACATTCTTAATTTGGCAGACATTGAATAATTAATGTTAGTTGCCCACATAAACTTTATATATCTGTCCTTTACCACAGATTCAGCTGAAAGATACATGACAAATTTTCTAGCGAGGTGTTGGAAACTGTGCTCTTTCATTGTGAGGCAATGCATTTTTAATAGCTCCTCTGAAATAAGAGCAAAGACGTTACAGATATGTTTTGCCTTTTATGGGAGATATAAAAAAATATGGGAGTATAGTCTGGTTTTGCAACATAGTTCTGAACACATACAGTTCTAGGGAATACTTTGACTTTGTTCGATGCCATATCACCTTCGGACTTCATAACGTTAATGAGTTCCTGCAACCAGTGGCGCCAACTTTTCTGAATGCACACTCCACCGCACTCTGCCATATAATGCTGCTGTCTCAACAGCTTGCCTTGGCCAGCTGCATTGCCTGACCTATCCCTGGGTGTTTGTGGTTCTGAAGTTGCACTAAAGGGAGCAGTGTGTTTCTTCTGCTATTGAGTTTAAATATCAAAATTAGAGAAATATATTCAGCACTTTTAAACAGAGACCAGTTCTTCCTGGCTAAATATTTAGTTTTTTACTTTTTTCAAAATATGCAATAAAGGATTATTTATGTAAACTCCAATCAGTCATAACATTTAATCACTGAGAGGTGATGTGTCACTAAGCAGGTCATGTGGGGTGTTTCCAGTGTGTAGTTTTCAGTACAAGACACATTTAGAAGTCTTGTGGAGTCCATGGCTTTATGGGTTAGTGCTTCTTTGGTGACACGACAGAGTCCCTACACAGCATTTTATAGGTGAGTGGTTTTAATGTTATGGCTGGTTGATATTTGTCAGCATAATCATATGTTTAGGTGCACACCGAGTGGTCTTTAAGAGTCACATTGGCCCTATCCGGTGGGGATTATTGTAAGGGGTCCTGGGGTAAATTTCTTTTTTATCGGCGGTCCTCTGTGATTTTATTGCTAAGAAAATTAATAATTACACTTCGAGCGCGCGTTTTCACGGAGATCCACAAGAACACAACAGTGAGTGAAAATGGAAGAGCTACTGAACGCAATGTTGTGACAGAGAAAGCCAACAAACTCACTGGTCCTCCTGTTTTTTCAATTGCAGTCCAGACGCAAGTAGACGTGTGAAAAAAAATTCACAGACGTCTCCCTGAGAAACTAATCCAATACAGGCAGGGCTATTGACTGTTAAATAGGTTAGCAAGACTTAAAATTTTAAAAAAGACTAGTGTGCAACAACAGGGTTGTTTGAGTAATGACATAGAAAAAAGAAATTTAGTTCTATAAGGAAACTTTTATTTAAAAGATATACAAATGTGACAAACCTTAAAATAGTTAAAGAACTTTACATCCCCTTCTTTAAACATTGTAAAGGTTCTACACACGTCTCTTTTACAAAAATATCACTACAGTTCTGACACCATAGGAGAACTAAAAGTTGGTCTTGCTATACACTTAAGCTTACTGCTGTTATATGGGAGATGGGCACTTTTCTTTTTTTTTAAAGCTTTTAAGCTTATTAACAAATTCAGATTTTTTAAATGATTCAGTTTCTAATAATGTGAGTGACATTTTGAATAATTAGGCCGAACATAAGCTTACTCTGTATATCAGACAGATTACTCTGTATGACTTATTTTAAAAAAACATTATAGATGTGTTCGCAAACATGTCTGCCTGCTTTTTTTTCTTCAGCAGTGACTGTTCCTCTCACTTGTCAGTATGTAGTTGAGATAAGCTTTCACACATTTCTGTGATGCTCTGTTTCAGTTGCCAACTGTTAGCTCTTGTCAGTTTTTTTTTTGTGAACTACATTTAAAGTTCATTAGCTGCAGTTTGAAGAACCTGAAACTATCACACGCTTAATTTAACATGTTGCACTTCTTAATGTTGCAAACATTATCATCAGTGGTGGTAATATTATTGTAAATAAACTCTTTACTTCATCTGTCGAATGGTGTGTACTGCATCTGTGATTCTGGTATGGGTGTAAAGGCTGATTTAAACTTCTGCCCTATGTCAATGCAGAGTCTGCGGCGTAGACTGTGCACTGTTGTAAGCACCCTGTAATTATGCTTCTTTCAAGTGTTGGAAATATTATGTTTATGAGATGATTGCATTACATTACATTACATTACATTACATTACATTTGGCAGACGCTTTTGTCCAAAGCGACTTACAATATTGAAGTGCAAATAATAGAAGAGGTTAAGTACAAAAATAATAGAAGTTAAAAATAAAGCATCTATAGATAGTGCCTTAAGGAGGTCAGAGGGAAATAATGGGATAGAGGAGTATAGAAGAGGAAGAAGGAGATGAGGTTAGAATTAGTTAGTTTGTTAGAGGTGTTAGGAGAGTAAGTGCTCTTTGAAGAGCTCTGTCTTCAGGAGTTTCTTAAAGATAGTGAGAGATTCTCCTGATCTGGTAGTGGAAGGTAGTTTGTTCCACCATTGGGGAACTCTGTATGAGAACAGTGTTTGCACATGAATGCCACCACAAACTTATTTACCAATGCGAAATGCTGGGTTTTTGTGGAGCCCTGACTTTACAATACAAAATACTGATTTAGGAGCAACTGCAGTCTATTTTTTAATGTTTTGCTGTCACCCACACATTAAAAAATGATGTGTATGTAAATTCTACTGATTTACTCAGCTGGCACATGGCCAACCGTCAATGTTGAAATGTGGTTGAAATAATGTTAGTGTAGTTTAAATATTAGAAAATATGTTCAAACAACTTTTAATATTAAATGGTTGTAAAAAGTAAAAAAAAAACATATTTATAAATCACTGTTAAAATTTTTACTTGGATTTAATGAAATATATTTTCCTTAGAAATATTGATTTATTATATTTTGATCATAAGACCACTTCACATATAAATATATGTGTTAAAAACAGAAAAAAACAACTTCTGAAGAATCTCTTTAGCATTCAGTGTTTTTTGAGTGTTGTGGGATCTAAAGCACCAATTAAAAGTTTGGACACATCTTCATTGAATATTTTTCTTTGTTTCTATATTTAACTTATGTTCTACATTGTAGATTAATATTAAATACATGAAAACAATTAAGCAACACATATGAATTTATGTACTAAAAAGTGTTTGGCCTTCTGAATCCCCTGACCTTAACCCAACTGAGATAAGTGATTTGAGGTGATTTGATATGAGCTGGAGCTTCACAGAGTGAAGGAAAAGCAGCAACAATTGTTCAGCACCTCCAGGAACTCCTTTAAGATGCTGAGAATACTATTCCAAATGACTCTTCCTCATGAAGAGACTGAGATGAAAATACCAAGAGTGTGCAGATCTGTCCTCAAAGCTAAATGTTGCTACTTAGAAGAATCTAAAGTATAAAACATATTCTTATTTGTTTAACACTTTTTGTTACAAAAACATTCAGTGTTACTGTATAACTTTGTTGTTTTTAATATTAAATGTTTACATATATAAAAATCATAAAAGGAAAGAAAACACATTGAATGAGAAGAGGTGTGTCCAAACCTTTGATTGGTACTGTATATACAGCTACTTTCCTTACTAAACCTTCGAAGAACTGTATTTTTTGAGTCTCCAATGTAGAATGAAAAGAAAGCATAATCTATAGTTTAACAAATGTAAAAAAAAAAGTGAGATGTAGCAATTACAGTGTTGCTTTATCTTTCAAAATCAACTCATAATTCAATGTTGATTCAGTCTTAATATGATGTGATTCATCTGTGAATAAACGTTAAAATGGCTTGCTTACCTAATGCTTCTCCACAATGTGTAGCTACATTTCTGGGGCTACACTGTAGGCTATAGCAGAGGGTATTCAGCTATGCGAAGGTTCTTGTAAGCTAAAGTGTAGATTAATTACAGAAGCATAGTTTGGTTGCTAAAAAGTAATCCATTACAAATTACTCAGTACTTCTCAAAAACTCAAGTGACACTATTTTACTTTCTGGTAAAAGGTATTCTCAATACTCATTACTTTACTAGCACATTGTTCTTTAAGACACATACAAATCTGTACCAAAAGCGAAGTACTAGAATGACTAGAATAACATCTTAGTATAGGGCTGTGTTTCTGAAGCCTGGTCCTTAACTCCCACTGTTCTACACTTTCTGGTACTTTTACTCCTTTTTCTTTTACTACTTTTACTTCTAGTACTTTTACCCAGTGAAACTTAATAATGCCAGGTGCTGGCACATATAGCAAAGGTCTGTATTATTTTTTCTATAAAAAGAAAATGAGTAAAAAAAATCCCTTATCTGTTTATGTGTATGTGTGTGTGTCTGTATGTCTATGTATTAGACTAACCTGCTTAAGCTTTAACAAGCTTAGGTAGAAATTGAACTGACTGCTTAATCCTCCATTATTAAGAAATATTTTGCAGAGCATATTAACAGTATTCACATTTAAATTTTGGTAAAAACTAGTCTAGTTAAAGTTAGTTTAGTTACATTTTATGGTACCACTTTAAAATAAGACTACCTTTATAAATGGTTTACAATTCGTTTATGAATGGTTACTAATTAGGTTGTAAATGCCTTAAAAATCATTAATAATCAGTTATAACACATAGGTAGAAAGGGCAACAATGGCTTGTTGTTTGTCAAATAGTGAACCCACAGCCATCTATATTGTTGCCCTTTTTATGTATGTGTTATAACTGATTATTAATGATTTTTAAGGCATTTACAACCTAATTAGTAACAATTTATAAATTAATTGTAAACCATTTATAAACCTTTTATAAAGGTAGTCTTATTTTAAAGTGGTACCCTTTTTATAAACAGATCATACAGTAATCTGGACAGATTTTAAAAATGCATGACAGTGCATGACTCATTTAATTATCTAGACAAGTGGTTCTCAAACTGTGTATGGTAGGCATATCACTGAAGGTATGCAAAGCATCCTTAGATAGTACGCCAGATGACCTCAGAAAATTCCTTGCACGTACTATAATACTACGGTTTTCATGTGTAGTTTGACAATAATTTCACAACATTGTATTTGCTTGTGTTTAGTGTTCGAAATGTTAGATACTGTACACAAACTTACAATTTACTTCTACTCTACAGAACAATAATAAGTATTATTACTTTTTCATCAGCTTTATAGGCTGATGGTAATACAAAGAACCCTGGGGACTTCAGAAGATATGTTAAACCATCCAGCTACCATGTAAATCACAGTCATTTCTGTATTGGACTTCATGGAAACCTTGAAGTTAAACTGGATGTGGATGTGGACCCCAATGTTTACTACATCGCCCTACACTCCTGTTGTTGTTGTTGTTGTTGTTGTTTTTTTACATCATCTTAAAAGTTAGAAAACCGTGGACATAGGCTCCCAAGAACTTTGTATGTCCAAAGCAGCAACTTTTACAGAAGAAAGAAATTAACTTAAAACTTTCAATAGAAGTCAATGTAATAAAAATTTTTGCAAGTAATTTTAGAACACTTATACTAGTCAGTTCCTCTTGAACTAGTGCAATATGAAGAACAAGATTCTCATTATGTCAAAACGTAAAAAAAAATATTCATAAATATGTATATAAATGTTTTTAACATCAGTGGCAAAACTCCTGAATATGGGATTGAACATTTTGATGTATCATATTAATTACACTGATTTAGGCTTTTTAAAATCAACTTCTCAGAGACAGCATCTTGAGTAGAACTGTTTTGTCACTAACACTGCTGACTTGTCTACCATATTTGTATGAGTGCAATCTGTGCTTTTTTTCTTATGGTTTGTTTAGGACACATTTCAGCATTGTATTTAACCTGTGAATTGAATGAATTGGCTTCTCATCATAGTATACACCAGACGCGTCCTATTGAAAAACACATTACACTAATTTACCCTTAAGTAAAAATCAGCTTTAGCCTTTACAGATCAGCATTTGGAGGCATTGCAGGTCTTTATGTCTAAAGTTAACATTGGAATGCCATCTGTTTTATTAGGTTACAGTTGCACAAAAGCGAATACATAAGTAAAACACTGAGAACTTTCTTTTGGAAACCTTAACTTACTCTACCCTGGTCAAACCCACAAACCAAGCTTCTCTGGGCACAGTTGGTACACATGCATGTCAAATGAGGTAAAAGTCAGAAACAGGTAATGTAGAACTTAAACTTTATTAAGTTCTAATATTTTAAATGCATTATTGTCATGTATGTTATTAGTTTTCGGTTGTATGTATACAAATTAAAGTACACAAGATCCAGTAGTGCAATATACCATGCTGGTGTTTTGGTTATGGTGTAAAATATATTAGTACATCAGTCAGTCAGCCAGAAAAGCTACGCAGTTAGTACTGTGCTCTGAGTGAGCTGAGAGAAGCATGAATTTAACACCACCCTACACTCTTTTACACGTCGCTTGAATCATCTTTATCTCCACCAACCTTCCGCCGAATCCAGACATCTACATACAAACGCTTTAGAAAGAAAACTGTAAACAAATATATAACCATGTACTACGTTTTCTTTTTAAATGGTGTTTAATAATAAAATCTAATAATAAAATCATTTTAAACATGGCCATAAATAGTAAATGTGTAACACATTATAGCCATGTTTAATGTATATTCATAAGCTGTATTCATAATATGATTTATAAATAAATACCAACAAAGAAAGCTGTCACTTTATTTGGCGCATAGGAAAAAGTACAATAACTTACTATAGACTGTAAGCTATTATAATATTCAAACTAAGTATAATTCATATAGCATGAAGCAGCTTTGTTAGTAATGATGCACTATTCAAGCTGGGACAAGGCTTGATACGATAAGATCATAATTTATAATGCATAATAAACATGCTATTATGAGTGATGCATTTTATAAATATTTCTATATTTTTATAGCCATGTTTATAATGCCTTATGAATGTAGTATAATGTGTTATGAAAGTGTTTGTCGAGTCTGATAGACGAGACGTTTGTAGAAAGTGTTACCGAAGTGAGAATAAAAGTCACGAAGGTCATACGTTCCCGCAGTTCGCTTGAGCACTCAATATACAGCTCTGGAATATAATAAGAAACCACTTTAAAATTATGAGTTTCTTTTATTTTACCAAATTTAAACTTCTGGAATATAATCCAGAGGCTGAACTGCTTGAATTTTTGCACCAGGAGTGGCATAAAATTATCCAACAGCATTCCAAGATACATGAAAAATGTGATTAAAAACCAGGGTTATTTTACCAAATATTGATTTCTGAACTCGTAAAACTTTATAATATGTATATATAACTTGTTTTCTTTGCATTATTTGAGGTCTGAAAACTGAAACTAAAAACTGCGTCTTTTTTGTTACTCATTTTCTGCAAATAAAATCTAAATCAATTTTTTTTTTTGGAATTTGGTAGAAATTCTGTCGTAGTTTATAGAATAAAACATCGATGTTCATTTTACTCAAACATATACCTATAAATAGCAAAATCAGAGAAACTGATTTAAAACAAGAACTGGTCTCTTAATTATCTCCAGAGCTGTATGTTTAGCTTCTGAAGATGATTGTAGGTTGCTTGGAATAAGAATATCTGCAAAGCCAATAATTAATGCAAAGCTAAATAATTATTTGTAAACAATAAAATGTGTTGCCAGTTATAAATTTCCACTTTCAGGTTTCACATGCAGTTTAATACAGTTTTTATACAGATGTATATTTTCACAAATTATCTTAATATCTATATATTTGGATCAGTGTTACATATAAAGAATATATAGTTCTTTGATCTATTTGGCAATTTAAAAAAATATTTTAAAAAAGGTATCTACACTAGATTCAACAACAAACTGTTAGTAACCCAACATGTGATGATATTAACAATGCACTTAGTGTGTCCAGGATTGAAGTAAAATAAATGATGACTGGACAGATATATTTTGTATTTTAATCTTGTATATCTAGTGTTATTTTACTGCTGCAAGGAACTATGTGCCTAAAAATATCCATTATGCTTATGTTAATTGACATGAGAGTGAACACGATTTGACGTGAATTGAAATTGGACATTCATATAAATAAGCATGTGTTGTTAAAGTTCAGTTCTTGGATTTTAAAAAATGGATTATTAAGGGGATATATACCAACCTTATAATTAGGCTTTTTTAGGAAAGGCATCTCAGTGGTTCATTACTTGGTCAAATGATTATTCGTTTATAATATTCGTTTCCTATTGTACCAGAAATGGTGAAAAAATTAATGATTGATACAATTAAAAAATATTGTTTAGATTATTTTTGCTTTGAGAGACATTCATTCATTGCACCCATTTATTTTGTTTAATTTAAAGCAACAGTCATTAAGATCTTTTAAATTGAAAGCAGTAGTAAATCTGAGTTGGGAGAGAATAAAATATTCTAATTAATTGTATTAGTAACTTGGCATGACCATCCCTTCAACATGTGATAAATTCATTCTAAAAACAGAGGGGTCTGGTAGGTTTGTTGGATGTGATTGCTCTCTATATTTCGGCAGTATTTCATTATTAAACAAAATGAACAACTAAAATAATATACTCAAAAACAGAACTTCACACAGCAATTTACTTACATTAACCTGCATAAAAAGTACCACATGTTCTGTGCAACAGACTGAAAAAAATAAGGGTTGTATGGCTTTATTTACCTCTTAGTTTTAAGAGAGCAGTACAATAGGGTAGGCTGTTTCAGAGCTCTTTTTATTGGTTTGATTTCTGTGGTTGGTGCCACTTCACTGGCCAGCTGGTAATTGTGAAAGCTGAAAACAGTGGAAAGTAGAGTGGCAGGTCTCACATGATCAACAACTATAAATACATCTACTGCTGTGCTGCTGCCACCACAGGGCCAGCCTTGATAGGCTTAAAAAGTTTTTTTGGCCTGTCTCTTATGCCTTTTCCTTCCTACACAGGATGAGTCAAGAAGACTCCATAGTCATGATGGTCAGTTGGTTGAATACCGCATGATAAGACGTCCACTGCTGGAACGGTGACTAAAACAATAAAACAACACTAAAGCAACAAAAACACTGAAAGAATTGATTTTCATTTTCTGGTTTCGCTGGTTGGTGTGTGGTGTGCAGTCAGGGCTCTGGAGCAAGAGGCAGGATGAAGACTTCCTGGCACACGGTCTCCTGAGGCCTTGGCCAGAGCTGCACCTGCTGCTTATTAACTGTCTAATTTTAGATGGCGCTTTTCAGTAACAAACTCCAGCTTAACTTCTTCTTTTTGGCCCCCTAATGTTTCTTTTACAGCACAGCACCTGTTCCTCCACAGAAACGTATTTTGGTGTTATTTTGGATTGAAAACAAGGCTTGATAACTGGAGACTGCAGCTGGTATTTTTTCCTTGAAAGTGTGTCGGTGGTGGACGTGTTAGATGTTGTTCTGACCTCTTTGTTTGAGCGCTTTGTCACATTTTTAGAACGTATCATTAAAACGACCTACATTAACTGCTTGTCACAGACCTTCTACACACAAGCAGCGTTCCTATATGAGCCGAGGCTGCAGCCCTCGATCAGTAGGACTATTCTGTATAGCAAAGGTTCTCAACCTTTTCCACCTGAAGGCCCATCTGTTTATAATGACAAGGCATAAAGAAAACAAGCCTCAACTTTAATGTATTTTTTTCTCTCAAGTGTTGATTCTGCAAACTTATTAATTAGGGCATTCAGAATAACATTTATTTTTGTACTTTTTCTGAGGAACAGTGTTACCATTTTTTCTTTGTCTAAGAAACTCCATCTCTGGTTAGCTAATTGTCTGAATCAGTCACCCATCCGCTGCTCAAATCATATTTACTTTGCCTTTAGTAAGTGAATTCATTTGTGTGTTTTTATTCATCTTTAAATAATGTTTACAGTTTAACCCCTTAACTGGTCATGATTTTTGTCAATTATTATTATTATTGTCCGACATTACACCACTAAATCTTAAGGACTTCTGTTCAAGCATCACATAAAAAGCTTTCTTGTTTGATAAGGAACATTCGTTAAAAGCATAATTGTAATTGTAACAGAAAATATAAAAAAATATTGAAGTAAATCTGCTAATATCAAAATATAATGAATAAAATCATAAAATTCCTGAACTTCATTTTAAAATCAATATTTTCCTGAATACAATCAAACAGTTCATGTCCTCAAAATTTTTAGTTTCATTATGTTTGTCTAGTTTCTACATCTATTTATTTTAAACATGCAGAATTTGGGTTGATTCCTGTTACTAATCTGAAATTATTAAGTGGAGTAGATAGAAAACAGGCAGCTTCTCCAATTGTCCTGTAGGAGATTTCAAAGCCCTCAATTTTTTGGGGGGGAATTTATATAAGTTATTTTACTGTGGAAAAAAGGGTTCTGTATCACCTACACCTGTAGCCCGTATACAGGACAAGGCATTTTAGGGGGTTATAAATATGAAGGCTTTATGGCCCACTGGTATCCCTAGGCCCACAGGTTGAGAAACCCTGTTATAAAGAATCCTTATTTTTTTGTTGCCTGTTGGTCAGCCAACAAGACCTTCTGTTTTGGACCTGCTCTGACCCAGTCGTCTATTCATCACAATGATAGTTCTCAATGGGACTCCTTTTTCTTTTTTTGTTGTTGTATTCAGCACACCAATACTTCAAGAACTGGCTGTTCACTTCTTGCATAATATGTATACCCCACTCCTTGATGGGGGCCATACTTATCTTCACATGGATGTTCAATGTACTTTATATAGTGCTTAAAAAGAGCTTTTGTTTTTTTTGTTTGTTTGTTTTGTTACAGTTGCAGCACTAAAATCAAATTTTGTATTTTTGGAAAGGGAGACTGGTATTTTGATATAATCCAATGTGGCCCCCTCAAAAAAAAAAGATTTGGACACCCCTACACTGTACTACGCCATCATGTAAACTTTTATTTCTCCACCCACTTTATCACTGGATGAGTGGTGTGGTGAGGCATCTTGTCTGAATCTTGCTGGTTGCTCCTTTTTTGTGGTTTTCCACCAAAACAGATAGGATAGATTTCTTCCAATACATCATTAACTGCTACACAACTTCAGTAAATGGGATTTGTACAACTGAGGGGTGTAATGTACTTTATTTTCTTACGTAAAAAAGTTTGTGGCCACTGAATCTCTGAGTGTGTGTTAGAATATCTGTATATGTGTTAAATGGTGGTAGAATGTACAGGATTAGGTTCTTACTCTCGAGCAGTTCCCTAGTGTACTACCAAAAAACTGTTTATATTTTTATATCAAGAGTCTGCGATGCATATCTGGCCACACATCTGTTCAAAAACAACCACCTACACCAGTGGTCAAAGATAAATATCTAAGTTTCTCAAAAACTGAAACTAAGTATAGTTTAGTTTTAGAACACATGCTGAACATATGCTAAAAACACTAGACTGTCAAAGAGGATCACATATCTTACGATATTGTTTTTTTTTTTTCAAAATGGTAACTTTAGAGGAGACGATAAGAACATTATTTACCTTCAATGCAGGTTGATGCAAAGATTTTTTATTCCAAGTAATTTTGGAGCACATGCAGCTCTGGAAAAATTAAGAGACCACTTCAGTTTTGGAATCAGTTTCTCTGATTTTGCTTTTTATAGGTGCGTGTTTGAGTTAAACGAACATTGTTGTTTTGTTCTATAAACTACAGACAAAATTTCTCCCAAAATTCCAAATAAAAATTGGTGTCATTTAGAGCATGTATTTGCAGAAAATGAGAAATGAGTTTTCAGACCTCAAATAATGCAAAAGTTCATATTTATAAAGTTTTAAATGTTCAGAAATCAGTACTTGGTGGCACAAACCTGTTTTTTAATCACAGTTTTCATGCATCTTGGCATGTTCTCCTCCACCAGTCTTACACACTGCTTTTGAATAACTTTATGCCACTGCTGGTGCAAAAATTTAAGCAGCTCAGCTTTGGCTTGTGATCATCCATCTTCCTCTTGATTATGTTCCAGAGGTTTTCAAAGAAACTTTTTTTTTTCCAGAGCTGTATATTGTACCAAAAGAACAAGCAATTGACAAATAAGAAGATATACAGTGGTGAATGATGGTGTAAGTCTATAACATCTTAAGTAAAACTCTTAGGTCTACGTTTAACGATACATATACAGTTTAACTATATGCATAACGGTCGCTTGAATTCAATCTAAAACGCATGTCAAACTCTTGTATTAGTAAATGTTGACTCATCTACAGTAACAGCGCTCTGTGTGCAGCAGCTGTACTGTGAGTTATCGAACGGTCATGTTTTTTTAACTTCCTACTAATAGCTTTAGCGTCTCCAAGAATTAGTTTTAATCAGCTTTAAACAATACTGGCAAAAAAGTTTAAAGATCTTCTACAGGCTACAGAAACTTATATATGATATATGAAGCTAAAGCTTGTTGAAATCTTTGAAAGGTTATTTATACGTACATATTTTTCTTCACTATTTTAGAGATTTGCTTTATATAGGAAACCAAAAATAGTTTTAGTCAGGCTTTGCTCAAATGTCTTTTGGGCAATTGTAGCGCTTTATGGCTCCATTTTTTGACTGTAGCATCTCACAGAGCTAAATCTGCTATCTAAATCACCATAATATTCCATAATTCTGTAAATTAGACCAATATTAGTTGACACAATCTGAAAGTTTAGACTTGAACTCTTACCTGATGTTCAGAAAACCTTGCTGGGTCACCAAACATCAGCGATTTAGTGTGGACCTTCAGAGTGCGTCTTCATTCAACTCAATCAACTCGATGCCATCTGCCACAGGCCCCTGCACCCGCTCCTGATATTGTGTGAACTGAATGTCTCACCTGACAAACGTGTTGGTGGGGTGGTCTTCAACTCGAGCACGTTGCTGCTTTGGTGTTATTGCCGCTGTGAGTTTGATTCTGCCTGTCCGCCTCTTACGCGATAAAGTCTGCCCACAAGCCCCTCCATCACTCTACTTCTCCTGTACAACCAGCTCAAAGGTCTACACTGTGGTCCGTGTATACGCGGCTGTGAGAGTGTGTGTGCATGCGTGTGTGTGTGTGCGTGTGTGTTTGTGTGTGTGTGTGAAAGAAAGCCCACACAAAGAGTAAGTGCAAAAGAGTAAGTGGTCTGATACTCATCACATTTACCGCTACAAATTGATGTCCCCCACACACCACAGCAATTAGTATACTTTCCTTTTCCCACCCTTCAGCTGTTGATTCACTGTGTAAAGTGTTCAGTCAGGTGGTCTACCTATTTAAAAGCTCTGATTCTTCTAATAAATTTGGAACATATCAACTTGAAAAACATCAACGTGTATTTTCATCGTCGTTGTAAAATAGTTTCACCAAGAAGGAAGTGTCAGATTTCAATGCTATTCTTAAAAAAAAAAATAGATATGAGAAACAATGAATGAGTAAAACTTTTGATTGATATGTGCAACTATTGATCATATGAATTGAGTCATATACAGCGGCTTGCAAAAGAATGCATACCCCTTTGACTTTTTTGTCTCACATTTTGTCACTTTACAACCACAAACTTAAATGTATTTTATTGAGATTTTAAGTTATAGACCAACACAGTAGCACTAAATCTGTGAAAATCAATTTTCATGGCGTAGTATCTGTGTATGTGGACAAGCATTGTCCTGTTGGTATAGTGCACCCGAGAGTGCATTCAGAAAAGGTAGAGCCACTGGTTGCAGGACCTCATTAATGTAACTTTGGCTGTGCACAAAATTGCATCCACACTATGAAACCAGGCTAGTTGGACATGTTTCACATGACAACAAAACGTAGATCATGGCGATCACCATGGTGCCTTGGTCATCCCAATCCATGACAAACGGGGGACTCACCATTGAAGATGACCAAGTTTCATTCCTGTCATTTGATTCCTTCTGGGTGCAACTACTGTGGTATATCTCAAAAAGGGTCTGTATCCTTTAGGAGGTTTACATGCCTTCATCATGGACGTGAATGGCATGACACTACTGGACTTTTGTAATGGGCTCTTTGGGAGTTTACATATTTTAATAAGGTATGGGTCAGAACTTTTGAAAAGCCACTTTTAAAATCTTGATTGTGTTTGCATTATCTGTTTCACAACAGATTTCGTAGTTTTGCTCAAAACAGAACCAGTTCAAGATGCTACCATCACCATGTTTAATAGTTGGTACAGCGTTCTTGGAGTTGCATGCCTTACACCTTTAGTCCTTAAAAACATATTTCATGTAATTGTGGTTAAACAACTCCATCTTACTTCCATAAAGCCATAGAGTTTTACTTTAGATTTTTTTTGTGCATATGGTCAACTGCTAAACTTAGATCAGATTGTAGGTGTCTTTTTTTACAGCAATGGGCAGTTATTTTTCCAATTAAGGTCAGATTTATTCCTTTGGGTTCTTGGGTTGTTCTTGAGTAGAGCTTAGATTGGGCCCAAAAATCTTAAAAAACAGGCACCTACTGTACGTCACAGACTATTTTCTTGAGCCTGACCCGGGAAAGTGGTGGGTAATCTCGACACGGCCTGGCCCAAGTTTGGCAAATGGCAGAGTAAGTGATGTAGCACAGCTCACACTAGTGATTTTGTTCTGGGATTTGACATTTCAAATCAGGGCTGTCAAACTAACTCCATTATGTTTTGCTAACAGGAAGTTACGAGACCTTAGCCTTAAAAGCTTTAGACTTTTTATAATTGACATTCATGTATATTTATTAAATTAAACCTATTAAAGCCTATTTGACTGCTGATGCTTGATCTGTTAAACCTGCACCTGGAGATCTTCTTTTGCACAGTGAAACCTCAGACTTGGCTACTTCAACCAGTGTTAATCTGTGCTACATAAGTGTAAGCTTTTTGACCGTTTAAACAAGCTGTTCACTCTCTAAACTTGTCCTCTGGTGCTCTGTGTGGATTTGTGTCTATCAGACCTCTTCCTGTCAGAGTTTCCTGCAGTTTCCAAAAGCCCTTTGATGGTTTAGGAAACCATATTCATGACAATGGCTTCATTTTTAGTTTCTCTAAAACAAAGATTTAACAATATAAGCATATTTCTGGCCATGATAAGGACAAATCTGACATGCAATACTTTTAAAATACTACATTTGAGAATGCAATAGCAGTCAGTTTGAACACTGATTTGATCTAAACATACAGTTTTAGGTAACTACCAATATTCTCAATACTGGAACATGCATTTTCTTTACGTATGAACCTTGATTCAACTTATCATCTTCTACAATTTACAGAAATGCATAATATCATAATTTTGTGTAGTTTACATATTACCTTTAGACCATGTCAGGTTAGTCTTTGGTATCAAACTGCTTAAGCGGTTAAAAAAGTAATGGTAATATATATATATATATAATATATAATATATATATCTCCAGACTAAGCCAAAACCTTTTTCAAACAGGAAAGAGAGCTCCACACATGGGCCCAGCAAAAAAGGACCGCATAGATTTGCATGAACAGTGCTCCCCCTGGTGGACACACACCGGTTAACCTTTGACACCGTGTTGTTTGATTGAGTTCTACCCTGCTTCAGTGTATAAAACACTGACAACTGAGTGTTAAAACTCACGCACACATTTGCACTGAGTAATTACCCTTCTTTTACTGTTTAATACTGCTGGCAATATTTAAACTTCTAGCTAATGGTCACTAGTCATGGAATCATTCAGAAAAATGTTACTTTAGAAAGTAAAATACTAAATTACTAAATGCAGTGGTGTAGCACTGCATAAACACCGACATGCCAAATGTCACTGCAAGACAGAAACTTGTGCAGTGTCTCAAGAATTTTGTCATGTTTCAGTAAAACAATAGTCTTCTAAACTGACCTGATGGATATGTATGTGTGGTCACCTCCACTGAATGTAGATTGGATTTCTGCAAGGAGTCACTTGTCTCACTTGACTATTCTAGCCAGCCAGTCACAATCATTACCACTTACAGAGCTGTCCATCGTGGATGGTTACAATGCTTTTCTATGACGTATTCCTGGTACACTGTGACACTGAGGGATGAGGAATGTTAAATGCACCTTACAACATACTTTACAATAAACTTTTTACGATTAATTTAATATTGCTATCGCATTACGTTTGGTATGTTAGTGTGATGTGGTTACAGGATATACTGAATAGTTTATAATGGATTTATAATTACCATATTTTATTGATTATAAGGCGGACCACTTTATAAGGCACACTATCAATGTCTATTTTCTGGTCTATTTTCATACATAAGGCAAAGCTGATTGTAAGGCACATTTTAAGCGACAATAGTTAGGAACCAGGGGACAAAAGTAAGGTTTCAAAGTCAAATGAGCACTGGATATTAATCCTGAAAACTGTTTATTTGGATGAGTAAAACGCTTCCATTTATCTACAGTAAGCTTAGATTTCCAATATTTTCAACCGTTCGGTTAGCAGCAGCGGTTAGCAGCAGCACTAGCCGCGGTTAGCAGTGCTTAAAACTAGTAAACGCCACCTGACAGTGCTACACTTAGAAACCCTGAGTTTTTCGGTAAGCCAGGGCACTATCATCTAGCAGTTTGTCCCACATAGCTTGATGCTGTCTAATAATACTCATCTCTGAATTCTGAAAGAGCTAGCATTGCGTTTAACGGCTAATGCTAATACTGCTCCTTTATAATGCCGTACTTCAGCGGAGTGGATTTTATTACTCCTTAATACCTGACTGGTAGAATTCATACATAAGGAGCACAGAATTAAAAGACTTGTTATTGTTCATTAAGACATATTTTTATTTCAGTGAAACAATGATTATAATAATGGTAAAATCGCCTTTAAAAATATATATAAAAAGAAGTTAATAGTAGCAGCTCAAACATCTGCTTAACTACAGCATAATAGCAACACCTTTTAATATTTTCAGCATCTTTAAGCAGAGGAACTAAACTTTATTAAATTTATTAGGCACCATCTTTCATTTTTTAAAGGATTCTTCACAAAGAAATAAAAAAGCTGTCACCAAGTTTTAAATAAAACATAATAAAAGACAATTAAAACAAAGAACAAAGAAGTAGCTAAATGTTGTTGACAAACATGCAAATGGTTCAAATGTTAAAAAGATTTTGCAATTCGAAAATACTCAAAAATGCAAAACATTGTCAATAAACATTACTGTAGTTTGTACTCAACTGTTTAATATCAAATATGTTAAATTATGTGTGCATGAGTGGCCTGTAGTCGACACATGACTAGGGATGTAGGGGAAAGATTGGGGTAAGATTCGGCCAAACAGTTAATTTGTTTTTATTTTATTATTTTTTAAATTTTATTTATTTTTAGTTTTTTTTTTTTTGACAAAAAAATCCATTGCAATGCACCCCTAAATGTGACTCTAAATAAAACTGTAGTTATCATGCTGACTGAAATAATTCTGATCTATTGCTTTGGACAGTTTTCCTGTTGTTCAATATGTGACACACTTTGACTGACAAAACATCAAAGTACAAAGTGTTGATTTTTAGTGTTAAATATCCCTCAAAATAACTGACAGATCTTAACCATACACAGAATACTCTAAGTTACCATACTAGAATTTAGCCCAGTCAATTTGGTGTTTACTCGCTAGCTAGGTCAGCTCACTTTAAAATGCTGTAAAATACCTGTAATTTAAATTCACCCAGTACTTTTCCCTCTCCATGTCATTAATGTATCATTACGTATAGATTCATCAGCTTTTTCTCCTAGGTTGTTTCTCTTGTTTCTCTTCAGATTACATCACCTGATATCCTGTAGATACCTAAGCCCCAGTGGCATTTCCTATGATGAAACTCTCAAACCCAGCACGCTTACTTTACACCTAATGGTATACAGTCATTTATATACAAATACTGAGGTCTCTTAACAGCAAATCGCTACCACTTTAACACTTTCTGTGAGCATGAGCGTTAGCAGCGGTGTACTGCAGTAACACCTACACTTCTCTATTCTATTATTTGTCTGTGCTTGCACTTCATACATAGCTTCAGTTGAGCTTATTATAAATCAATAAAGTTGACCAAAGCAAGACACAAATGCTGTGTGCACAACTGGTCAACTGACCACTTTTATTTATTTGTTTGTTTTTATTTAATGTTATTTATTTATTAATAACTAAAGTAAATAATTGAATTATCTTAATTTTAACTACAAACATCAGAAAATAGTAGTGTCAAATTAATTTAGTTAAATTTAATGATAGATTAAAAGGATTTTTTCTATACAGTAAGTAATATGTAATTATATCATTCAGATAATGAATTGTTTATATGGAATTTAATTATTGAAATTAATCTGGGACTGTGTTCCCACTCAAGTTTAAACACAGTAATAAAAAAAAAAGGTTTATTTGAACTGTTTATGAACTCGCATGTATAAGACACTTAAGAAAAGGCCTTATGTCTTATTAAAGGCGGTTAAGAGGTAACTATTTCTGCATACAGACAGTAATAATAAATTAAATTACATGAAATGCTACATTAAAATAAACATAACATTAAAGTAAAATAAATATTATTATTAATAGTTTTTAGTGTTACTGTATCAACCTAAGCCTAACCCGTGTTCATGTAATCATCAATTATTTTATTATTTTATATATTTTATTGTTTCCACTGTGTCTCAGCATATAGATAAATATAACTGAATATCCAAAAACAATTCTAAAAAGCCTGAATGTCTTCTTTGATAACATTTTAGCATTACATAATTAGAAAATTTAAATCGACTTTAAATGGCATGTCTTGTCTAGGAAACTGAGAAATCAGATCCAGAAAACTAGAAACGTTATAAAATGTCTTCACATTTTTCCTGAAAATTAGATTTGTTTTGCCTTTCTTTTTTTTTCTTCTCATTGACACCAGTGCAGTCTCTAATCTTCACACATATATGTTAATAAGAATCACACAGAGGGAGGACCATTTATGGTGTGATGTTCAGGCTTAATTTTATCTCTAAATCTGCTGCTAACTTTGTGCATGGGTTATATTAAAACTGTGAATATGTGGTTTAGCAACACACAGCATACCAGTTCAGATGTGAGAAATAATAATAAAAAAAAAAACGCACAGACTGAGAACACACACATCCTCATTCTTTCACATTTATCTGTATGTGTTTGTTCTTTGTAAGCCTATTCACTCATTTGTTTCCTCATTGCCCCATTACATTAAATAATTATTACATTTTTTCAGATTTGAGCAACATGAATGTACTGCATGGGCAAAAAACTACCCCACATGTTTCAAAGCAAGAGTAAATGGAGTAAAGGCTGCATTGTGTAGAACTGGGCTATGCCTGGTCTTCCTTCCTCTCTTAGGCGTTGACAGTCGCATGTTTTACTGGCGTTCACAAAGAGAGCAAGTGGTGCAGCTCGCAAACAAATTGAAACACCTAAAACAGCTGAGGTTTGAGCAGTTACTTGAGGCTGTTTTATTAAAAAGCAAACAAATCTACATAATAATACACATTAAAATGAAAATAATAATAATAAAAAAACAAAATGTACTAAAAACGTTTGTGTTTTAATAAAAAATCATTTGGCCACACATTTTTTGTATGAATTCATTTAGTATAAAACAATTTTCTATCAATTTTCTCCTTTTTAAAAAAGCATTTTCTTACATATTATTATGATGAAATGAATTATAGCATATATAATTAAAGGACACTTTATGTAAACATGAAACGTGGGTTATCAACAACACCTCAGCATAGCATTTGCTTCTTTTAGCGTTATGCTTTTTCAAAAGATGTACACAAAAATATGTTTTGCAGTATTTGTCCATAATTTACCCTTGTAATAAAAACAGCATTGGCAGGCTGCAGAGGTACAGTGTCCATCATATATTTGGATGTAAGATCTTGTAACATGGTAAGTGCAATGAATATGCAGGACACATACCTTTTAATATATATACAACAATATGCAAATAACAATATATTTTCTGCATTTAAACAAATGAGAACTGTTTTACTGAAATTACTGATGATAAAAAAACAGTATCTTATATATTGCTGTTCATTTAACTAGCAGTCAGTTATCACATCACTACTATTTAGCACAATAACAATGCTGGCTAGTCCGTCACTGTGTGTAAGGATGTTAGGCGTTCTCTGGTCTTAAGTACCTTCTGAGCTGTGAGATTTCGGCAGAAAGCATGCTGAACTTGCCGTTGAGGTTCCAGAGGGAGTTGATCCCGTGACGAGATCCTTCAGAGTCTCTGAGAGGCAGAGAGAATGGCTGAGGCCAGCGGGCGTGAAGAGGGGACGGGCGCAGGCACGATGAGCCCCACTGCATGAGTAGATTGTTGGGTTGGTTGGTTGTGTGGTTTGTCTCGTTTAGAAGCCAGTTTCGGGGAGGCTGAGAGGTGAGGGATGATGGGGATGAAGATGAGGCAGCTTGAGACGAAGATGACTCTTGTTCGCTGTTTGGGTCATTAGAGGAAGATACCTGCTGATGAGCTGCAGGGTCTGTCTCTGATGATCCACTTCCTTGACTTCCTTCCTTGGACTGTTCTGCTGGCTGGCCCAAGCTTAGTGTACATGGGGCGATGGTGCCGCTGCTCTGAGGGTTCTTGTGCAGGAGGATCTGGGAGGAGGAGCTGTTTGGGGGACTTGTAGAACAATAACTGTGTTGGGGCCAACAAGGGTACAGATTTGATGGTGGCACGCCTGTATTTAAGTCCCATAGGGAAGGATGGAGATGTGAGGGCTGTGTGGGACAGGGCAAGGGCCCGTTGGAGCGAAGAGACTGGGTAATGTCTGCACCTCTTGCCAGCCCCATGTGGTACTGCAGGCTCAGGAGTTCAGCCCTTAGCTGAGCATTCTCCTCGCTCAGGGCCAGCAGCTGACTCTCCAACATGAGATCATTAAACCTTCGCTTCTCCCTCGAGCGTTTGGCGGCCTCGTTGTTCTTGCGCCGCTTGTCCCAGTAAAGGGCATCCTTCTTCTCGGCTGGGGTCATCTCTCGTTTACGGCGCTTGCTGGGGATCAGAGAACCATGATAAGGGTGAAAATGGAACAGCTTCCTGGCCAGCAGGGATGGGCCTCGGAGTGGCACAATCCTCCTCACACTTGGAGAGTCATCATCTTCTCCTGGCATGTCTGCTGACGAGGAAGGCAGGCACATCTCTGCCAGGTGACTCGTGTGTCTCCCAGTGGACATGGTTCTGGTGAAGATGGAGAGAGCCTGGTGCTCAGGATTCATGTATAAAAGAGACATACTATCACTTGTACTGATTTGGTTTATCTAGCAGGATTTTAAACAAGACTGGTTTCAGATTTCTTGAAGGCTGTTGCAGATTAAGGATTAACAAGGATGTCATAATGAAATACTGGTTCTTGCAAAAAGGCCTAATTATTCTGTAAATTAAATGGTAATTTGACTGGAGCTAGATGTAGCGATAAGCTTATTAATATCTCAAACTGACACTTCTGAGACTCTGAGGTTTCTTTTAAGAATTGAAACTTACATAGCAGTTATAATAATAGCTTCTCTATGAAAGGTAAATCTGAATACAGATCTTTTTATTACACAGACTGTAGTGGCTAGCATTGCACGGAATATTAAAAAATCTCAATTTTTCAGCCAAATAAGCTTAATAATAATAATAATAATAATAATAATAATAATAATAATAATAATTTACACCAAATTATATTGTGTTTTGTTGGTATATCAGCTGCAATATAAGAAAAGTTTAAATTTTGTAGTTGCTTTTAATACAAACTGCAAGGTCAAATCTATTTAGGAGATTTAGTTTATGCAATGGTGTAAAAAAAAATGTGAAATCTGTGAAAATCCCTTTGATATTCCCCAAATAATAGCAAAGCATTTGGAGTTGCTTGGCCAAATAGTAAGATATTGTTGAATATCTAACACTACAAAGGCTTTTAAACTGTTGTCCACATTCATATTTTTACTGTTTTTTTTTACTTTTAATATATATATATATATATATATATATATATATATATATATATATATATATATATATATATATATATTAAAAGTAAAAAAAACAGTAAAAATTATATATATATATATATATATATATATATATATATATATATATATATATATATATATATATATATATATATAATTTTATGTATGCAAAAACATTTTTAAAAGTATTACTTCAGTATTGGATCAGAGGAAACTGTGTGGCATTGCCCAAACCATGATCACGGACCAGGGCTGCCAGGGCTGCACACAATAGGCCCAAAGTTTGGCCAGCAGACCAAAGTTGGCTAGTGAGGGCTTCTGATTTGACCTGGTAGAGAGTTCTGTGTATTGTTCTGTCTTTTTGGCAGTTGGTTCACCATGAATAATGTATTTTTACCTTATTGAGAAAAAATGGTAGAATTTCAGTTTATCGCATTAATATTTTTTTTGTTTGTTTTTAATTATTTTAAATTAGACTATCTAGCCCTTTGTGGCACAAACATGGTTGTTGGTCATTTTGTCACTATAAATATTTAGATATTATTTACCAACTTGAAAACCTCTGGAATATAATCAAGAGGAAGATGGATAGTCACAAGCCATCAAACCAAGCTGAACTGCTTGAATTGTGACATTAAGTTATCCAAAAGCAGTGTGAAAGACTGGTGGAGGAGAACATGCCAAGATGCATGAAAACTGATTTCTGAACTCTTAAAACGAATATGAACTTGTTACATTATTTGAGGTCTGAAAGTTTTGCATCTTTTTTGTTATTTCAGTCATTTCTCATTTTCTGCAAATAAATGCTATAAATAACAATAATTTTATTTGGAATTTGGGAGAAATGTTGTCCGTAGTTATTATAGAATCATGTGTTCATTTTATTCAAACATATTCCTATAAATAGCAAAATCAGAGAGACTGATTCAGAAACTAAAGTGGTCTCATTTTATATGTATATACACTGAAATAAAAGCTGAACTAAAAGCTGAAGTTTACTTATCACTAGTTCCTGTTGGTTTGTCTTCTGAAACAGACCTATTTCAGACCTCTGAGTGAAAGTGAAGGTAAAAGTGGTGGTCTTTACCTCTCCGCTGCCCTCGTGCCCCTCACGGCTCTCACCTGGTGAATAGGGCGTTTCGCGCTGACAGGAAAATAAATCTGTAGAGGAGCGCCACGAGCGCCGGACTCCGCAGCCAATCAGGGTGGAGTAGTGTTGCGCGTGCACTTGAGCGCGGCGCTCAGTGAGGGAGGCAGGCTGCAGGTCTGGGTAAGGGGCGCGCGCCCTTCCTCAGCGGCTAATGGAGGCGTAAAGTTTTATGTCGAACATTTTTAAGGTGGTTAAAAATATGACTCACCGACAGTGTTTCTCGCCCTACTTAACAGAAAAGAGAAGGTTTCTGACTGGAAGTCTGCGGCTGAATCACCTTCACTACATGGCACAGGGTGATGTTTACCTTTTTAGCGTACTGAGGCTAACACTGTCTAACCCACCCTTTGTTTATATCAACCCCAAAAAGCCCAGACCCAGCTCTGAATATTGAAACCAAATTCATAATTTAATCAGATACATTCAGTGAGAACATTATTCGGGTTTTCTTTTTTTTTATTGTGAGCACATGACTAAATATTTTAAGGTTAAAATGTAACATACATGACAACATTTTAATAACTTATATTTTAGCCCTTTATGGCATGATGTTGCTTTCAGGCAACAAATGTTTATTTAGTTATTATCACACTATTCCATACCATACCTCATTTTTATTGTATTTATTTAAATTTGAATATGATACAAGTCCATACAAATCTACATGCAATACAATGAGGCATACAAGTGTGTCTTAAATAAAATATGTATATGTGCAAAAAGCGTATATTTGTCTGTTTATATACTTACTGTTTTTTTTTTTTTTTGTTGCAACAATATGTGAATCGCTTTTGTCACGGCCATCATGATAAATCCATGGTGATTCAAATAGTCAGCTTGTTATTGAAAAAAATGCTATAAAAATGCTATAAATCATGCCATAAAGGGTTGACATTTTGTTCAACAAATACGCTGTAATACACTTTACACAGCTTAAAAAAATAAATAATAATAATAATAATAAACATTTAATGTCACTGATTACAGTTCAAAAAGAAGACTTTTTTCATGTATTATAGACATTGAGGTCTTGCTGGTCATGGTGGTCATCCCAGTTGACGAGTGTGATTTTGCTTGACATGCTGATCATCTAGCATGGTCTACGTTAATCCAGCTGATCATGCATGTTATTCTTTCCTTCCTTGCCCTGTTTTGCTGCTGGTCCAGAGGACTGAACCAACAACCTTGGAATTCTAAGATGTGGCCATTGCACTGATGGAAGTCTGGTTTTACAAATCACCAGTAATCTGGTACTGGTCATGTTTCAAGGTTACTGCTCAGATCAGATGAATGTTCAGGTTCCCTTCAAGCTATTGTTTTGAGGCGATCTTAGGAAAAATCTGACCCACAGACATAAAGGATACTATTCCCTGAAAATAGCAGAACTTGATTTGACTATACACTGGCATGCCAAAGGTCACCAAATGGGATAGCATAGGTAAATTGATAACAAATTGTCGACACCTGTATAAAGTTATGAGGTGTTATCTTGTTTTGGAGCAAGGCCTTATAGTGGGTGCCAGATTGATGATACATTCTATTTTTGAACTTGAGTGGGCATTTCACATTTCTTAATCCATAGCGTCATGTTTGTACCTGGAATACATCATAGGAGACATTATCACCCACAGTGACACAGTGGTCTGGCTAGAATTATCAGTGCAAACAGTTAAGCATCTCTGGCAGATATCACATCCATGTTAATTGATGGAGGAGCCACAAACATACCCCTGAGATGAATGCAGTGTTTTTGATTTCCTGTGAGACATGGCAAACGTCATGGTACACAATATTTGTTCCTGGGTCTTAGGACATGTAACTTGTCAGTTTATACATAACTATGTAACAAAAAAGCCTTAAGTAAATGTAAAGTTCATCTGATTCATTCACAGTAATTTAATTGAAGCCATTATTCTGATAAAATCTGCAGATATGCAGACATCATGAGAAACTACACAATTACATTTTGATGAAGTAATAGTTTGGTATAGTATGTAAACATTGCTACAGATTCAAAATGATACTGCTCACTCCCGGTTGAAACAGTCAAATGGAAACTTCATTGGAGATTTCATTGTTTTTGTGATGTCATAAAAAACAGCACATTTAAATATTGTGGTAAGTTTAGTCTCCCCTAGCCAAATCTTTTTTTACTCTCCATAATTATGTAAAAATAAGACTGACTGATTTCCACAGTGTATACAGCATACCAGTGTTGTGCGTGAGCGAGTTTAAAAGAACGTGTTCATTGAACACGCTCATTTTTTCGTGAACGTTGAACTGAATGCAACACGTTTTCTAATAAAGAACTTGAACATGAATTAGTTCACATTATGTGTCATGAACGGCAGACATCACTGTAAATGAACGTTGGAATTTGTTTTCCATTGAAAACGGAGTGACATCTGTTTTCTCTTTTGAAACGCAACAAGAGAAAGTTCCTCCCTCCTGTATTCTCGCTGGTGTCGCTTAAGTCATCACCAAACAGAAATAGTTTTGACAGCGCGGAGGGCTGGAGGAGCAAGAGAGAGAGAGAGAGAGAGTGACAGACCAATGACGAGAGTGAGAGAAAGTGCTGCAATAAAAAAATATATATATATATTTCATATAATATATATTTTTTAAATAAATGCTGGTAGATTTCATTGCACTAAGTATAGAACTGGTCTACCTTGTCTGTACTGCTGCAAGTTTCATCACCTGGTAAGAAACCCACAATTTCAGTGTCATGAGCAAGTGTCTACAATGTGCAGTTTCAAAGAACGTATATTGATTTCTAGCTTGTAGTGTGAAAAAAAGGATTTATTTGAATATCTCATACATCTCTTTGAGCATGTATGAACTGAACTTGAACTAGTTCAGAAAAGCTGTGAACTGTCACAACACTGCAGCATACCCTCTTCTTTTAGCCACGGTCTGTAAACATCTGGGAAGCAGGGAGACCAGTTTTAGAGTTTTGGAGGGGGGGGGATACATTCTTTTCTGATGTAGGATGAATTCTTACTGCTTAAAGGCCTGGTTATTTGCCTGATTTCTTGTTTCATGATGCAATAAATGTTTTCTGTTGGTGAAAGGTCTGTACTGTTCAGCACCCAAACTCTTTTTCTGAGACGGTCCCTCTCCTCCTGTGTCTGCAGGACATGAAGTGCATTATAAAAAAATCTAAATTTTTATTTACCTGACCACAGTTCAGTTTTCCATTTAGATTGTGTTGACTTACGTTTTCTTTTTTGGCTGGTACAGTTTCAACTTAAATTTGTGGATTGCACAACAAACTGTGTTCACACATAATGATTTCTGGATGTGTTCCTGAGCCCATGCTGGTATTTCCACCTGAGGGCCCAAAGATCACCAGCATTTAATATTGTGCTCAAAGATTTCTCACGATTCTCTGAATCTTTTGATGATCAATAAATACTGTAGGTGGTGAGATATCCAATGTCTTCACAGTTTTGTGTTAAGAAGCACCTTCTGAAACTTTTTAGTCACCATTTTTTTGCAAATGATTTTCTTATAAATGTAAATGTAAGAAACACTATACTATTTTGTCCCAACATAAGGGGTTGTAAGAATGATAAATATTGAAAAATGAAAGAACAATAAAATCTGTTCAGTTTGAAGGGTGTTTAAATGCATTAGCAAGACACTGATTCAGATTTGCAACTTCAACATTTGTGGTTGTATTTACTGTCAGGTGGTAGCAGGTATGCTTTCTCAGGCCTGATGACTAAAATTCTGCTCACACTGAGATATTTTGTGGCTGCAGGCTAGCGACAAGTGAGGGAGCCAATGAGCACACAAAAACATGAAGCCATTTCATTGGAAAACCCACAGTCCTGCACCTGAGAAGACGTAAAACACTGTAGACACAGAACAACTCAGCTTACACTGGCCTACATTTCACTATCCACTGCAGCTGCATGATGTAAACCAAGTGTAATTAGCTTTATAGATGTATACTGTATTTGTTATTTGTGCCTTATGGAAAATGAAACAATCCCAGGTGGTTAAAGACTGGTTTTCACTACTTTGTCAGCATATGTAAATGTATAGATTCATGAAAACACCCATATACACACTGAAACATTGTCTAGTCGACACAGATTTAGTTTTGTTTACATGCTCATTTGCATGTTGCAGCTTTCAGCATTTAAATCATAAAGGTCAATGCTCCTAATGGGTGGTTTTAAGTCACTGGAAGTATAAAAAGTAAGTACAGTATTTGTCTTTGGTTGAGGGCAAAATTTCTCAGTGGTGGTTTTACAGGCCTGTTTACAGCCCTGTTATTTTGTCTCGTCATCACTCTTATTTGTTGTATCGTAGGACAAATTGTAATCCGATCAGTAAAATCACATTTGGAGGAGGTCAGAGACACATATGACCACATTTTTATTGTAATGTAAATAAAAAAGCACCTCAGTGTCCATGAAAGCAAACCATTCCCTGTATTAACCTATTCACTGCCGTAATGTATGTTAGCCAAGGTCCGCATGAGCTAGCTGAGTATAACAAAGCTAATGTTTAAAGACAGTACTTGTGGCTGGTGCACAAACAAAACTGCCTTTTCCCAATTCTTAAACGCAAGTGTCACATTTGGGAGAGATTTAAAAACCACTTTTGTACAGCTATTTATTTTGCCAATTATTTTGATCTGATCACCCAGAAGACATGTTAAAGCCAGTTTAGTTCAGCTGATGTTGTCCAGATTGTTTCCAAGGGGGTAAATAAAAAGGAAAAGATGGTAAATGTCAGTCACCTAGTATTAGCTTATAACCCATTACGTGTCCCAGTTTGCTCTCCTTTGCTTTTATGTCAATGTATGCTGAGTTTTTTCTTAAACAAAGTACATTGTGCCATTCTCCTCTCATTCTGTGGGTCAGTGGGCAAAAGTATGTTTTTTTAATGATAATCTGTGGTTGTGTTACTGTCACTGAACGTGTAGCTGCAACTTAGCCGCAATAAGCTGCAACAGCATTACTGTTGGCAGTGCAGATACACAGGTGGGGAAAATGGGGCGTACAGTTTACTGTAGGATGAAAGTACAGGATGTACTTGTGGTATTATGGGGGTGTCCAGACGGTGCGGGGCAAGTGGGGTGTTGCATCCTCACAATGGGGGTGACTTGCTGTGGTTTTGGTGGGTGTGTGTGGGGGGATATCACTTGGTGTTTGCCAAGTGACTCATCAAATAGCCCAATAATTTTTTGCTTGGCTGCCAGTGACTCATAATGTCACCACGAAGCTCCTTCAAGCTCAAAAGTTGTTAGTTTGGAGCTCAACCTGATCTTCACATGTTGGTTCCTCCTTGCCACAAGCAGCCAACCCCCTCAATCCCACCTTAAAGATATGCTCGCAATCACAGACAGAACAATCCGCACACGGGCCACACAGGTCACGGGTTATCAACACTTTCACATGGCACAGTTTTTAGGCATGGTTACCCGTGCATACGTGCGTAGGTGAGCAAAACCGTGAGAGAGTGACTGTAGGCACCAGGACAGTCCTCCATCTCACTGAGACTTTTCACCTTTGTGTATAGTGATGCACACTGCGGCGTACAGTAACACCAATCACACTTGACTTCATTCTCAAGTAAATGGAAACCACTTCCTGTTTCTCACAACTCCACTTTCTTGACGACCTAATTTCATCTTGCCCTTATCCCGTTCTTTCACTTTACAGCAGAAAATAAAGAAGTATATAGTAACCAGGGGTGAAGCTCTTACCCGTACTTTACAGAAGGTGTTCTTTAGAATGTTTCTTCAGAAACAAGCAATACTCAACACACATATGCAAGACAGCACGACTTGATGTCATTGTAATCTTGCATTTTTTGCTTACACACTTGCACCATGTAATACACTATTAGCCATTACAGATTTAATGAGGTAGTATTACAAACCTAATCTCTTGATATACTGCATAAATAATTTAAAAATCGTGTTCCTCAGTGATTAGGATGACACAGGACCACTACAGATCTGGTATCAGATGTACTGGTATCAGTGGTATTTGGTCATAATAATGCTGGTGAGTGTCAAGGAGTTGTGAATTATCTGTATATGTTAGATAGCAGCTGAACATTCAGTTCCTGTCTGCAAGCAGCACTGACATCAGCAATGGTGAGCACCTAATATGACAGTGGTCTGAGGAGGGATAAACCACACAACAGGGTGTTGCATGCTCAAGTCTCATAGATGCACAAGGCTACTCACACAGAAATGTAAGTTATTACTCTGTCTGTTGATTTCACATGACATACTGAATATTAGAGTATACGCATTTCAAATATTTATAGCATAACAATAGGTGTCACATATGAAAATTAGACATTTTTAAATATGAGACATACAGCTCTGGAAAAAATAAGAGACCACCTAAAAATGATGAGTTTCTTTGATTTTACCAAATTCAAAACCTCTGGAATATAATCAAGAGGAAGATGGATGATCACAAGCCATCAAACCAAGCTGAACTGCTTGAAGTTATCCAAAAGCAGTGTGTAAGGCTGGTGAAAGAGAACATGCCAAGATGCATAAAAACTATGATTAAAAACCAGGGTTATTCCACCAAATATTGATTTCTAAACTCTTAAAAACTTTATGAATATGAATATTTTTATTTAAAAAACAATGTTCATTTTACTCAAACATCTACCTATAAATAGCAAAATCAGAAACAGAATCTGATTCAGAAACTAAAGTGGTCTCTTAATTATTTCCAAAGCTGTATTTCAGAGACACAGTACCAGTCAAAAGATTGGACACACCTCTTCTCATTCAATGTGAATGATGAGTTCAATGTGAATGAGAAGAGACAGAATATGTTTTATATTTTAGATTCTTCTAAGTAGCCACATTTAGCATTGATGGTAACTTTAATATTAATCTACAATATATCAAATAAATTGAATAAACAAACAATGTCATGAAATGTCATGGTATATGGCTTACCACTGTAACTGTTCGATTTTTGCTATGTTTCCTTTCACAATAATACAATAAAAAGACACAAACATTAATGAAACAATACAACATTAGAAAAAACAATAATAATGTTAGCTCTTTTCACTGCAGCTCAGTAGAAAAAATTAAACAAAGTTTGCAGCTTCAACAAGGTATACAGTTATATTTAACAATACATAAACATGTTATGCACATAAATACTATATCATTGCTACCTTATCTCAATATCATCACAATATTATTCACAGTTAACCAATCAATCAAGAACAATATAAACAGCTCAATTCAACTAATAGAACAAATGTTTTCTCCAAATTCGACACAAAATGCCACTTTTAGTGATTACTGCAGTCTCAGAATTATTCAACCCCCTTAATATGAGGTGGAAAATGAAGGGATTATTTAGTGGTATCAGGAGTGCTTGAGTTAAATCACATCAAATACAAGGACTGGATTGGAGCTTATTGACTGACGTTTGTTTAATAAGTCAAGAAAGTCATCCAAAATTTCAGATGTATTATATTCAAAATGATCTAAGAAAGAATTAAAATCAAATGTCAGAAAACATCATCCAAGAGGACGATACCAAGCATACCTCAAATTTCACCAAGGTTTAGTTTAAGAAGAAATCCCAGACAATTCTATAGAGTCCATCATAGTTCAATCCCCATAGAAAATCTGTGGTGAAATTTGCAAAAGATATCAGCATAGAAATGTAACTCCACCCTTTTACTCCCATATACTTTTAAAGAAAATATTAAAGGATTGATGTCATGTTAAAAGTCATGTAAATATGTAGTATGTTCACACATTTGTAGTTCATGTACATTATATTTCTCACTATAATGGGTGTATGTCCAGTGTCTGACCACAATCAGCTAAAGATCTATTTAAGGTGAGGTGAGGATGTGAGTGCTAACCCAGGCACCATCACTGTCGTTCTGACATCATCAACACATTTGACCTGAACTAGACTAACACATATGTAATTACTGACTGACCAAAAAAGGTCAGGTAAATGTCAAAAAAATCATTTTTGTAATGAAATGTGGTTTGTTCAAACAACAGAAATTATGTTCTTTTTCTCAAATTCATTCAAAAGATTATTACTCAAAAATCTGGATTTATGAAATCCATTTGTCTTATAGGCAAATTATCTGCAATCATAGATATAATAACTGAGAAGAGTTTTCTATATTAAAAATGTTTTATAAACCTTATTATACTACAGTTAGTTCTGACCCTGCAGTGTAATTGGCTAAGAGGGTTCTGCGAGTGCCGTTATCAGCCGGTAATGCACTGTAACCGAAGCTCTCCATGTATTTCTCCGCCACATACAGGTAACCTAGCAACAATGCAGCGCTTACAAGGGCTAACAGCTCCAAACAGAGCAGCAACAGAACTATTTTAACTCGGGGAGTGTTTGTAGCTGAACAGATAATGGAACCGTGGTATAATTGCAATAGGCCTGCGGCCTTAAAGGTAAGGGAAAGTAGGGTTGGGACTGAAAGGTCTCTGGTTTGATCACCTAGATGGATGGATATAAGGCCAGATGGAGGGACAGACAGACTGCTTATTTTAGTCATCTCTTTATACGGTATTTTCACACTAAGCACTAGATGCTATTCTTGGGTCAACACTCTCATGGCAACTTACAATTTTAGAACTGACAGTGTAATAGCAAAATTACAACACAAAGATCTGCCTGTCAATTCAAAAGGTGATTTTGTATTTAAAGTAATAAAACAATTAAGCGGTTGTCAACAAAGCTTAGTTATTTTTGCACACATATGCTATTTTATCAACCATTTTAGTAGACAGCTTTCCCAACAGGGTTGCAATTTTTTACTTATATTTTTAAACTTGCACTTTTCAAAAATGTCTGCATGATTCAACTGATGCCATATAAACATCATCTAGAAAATAGAAAAAAAAAAAAAAAGGTAGAACGTATAGGTATTAAATTCTTAGGGTGCCTGGTTTCTGTGAACTGAACGCTCTCAACAACTCTGACTCAGCAAGTTTCTCTAGAAATCCCAACAACCCACTTTAAACGACTTAACCGTTTAATTCTTAAGAAATTTTTACTTTTTGTGGAATTCCCCTTTAACGTTTTTTTTTTCGTTGTTGAACACAAAGCACTTTGCCGTGAAGTCTTTGGCTGAGTCTCAGTTGCGTACTACACAATAATACTATAAGGTTTAGACTATATACTAATCTCAATAGTGTGCGTTAAGCAGGTTAGTGTGCATAATATTAATGTCTTAACTAATTTTGTTTACTAACAGGAAGTGATTAAGTGTTGTAATGTCATCGCTGCACTTACTTTGCAAGTGTTATTGTTATAGAGGCTAGTATCACCTCCCGTTCTGTTTCTCATTGTATTGTAGTACAATTTGTTATAACACATCTCTCCATAATTACTGTCATTTGTTTTTTTATTGATTTAAATGTGGCTGTTTTTCTTTAATATGAACGTTCTTGAAGACCCCATGCCCATCACAATTTGGAGAATTACCTGCTGTAACACACCTACTGCAACACCAGTACCAGGACTAAAAAACCCTGCTTTATGTGCTGTAAGAATATTATGAAGAAATTAAGAACTCCTCTCAGAACTGGGTTCTTGTGTTTAAGTCCCTTTCTGGGAGAAGTTTCTCCTCATGTTTGTATGAGTTTCCTGTGGGGACTGAGAAGATGTAAGTATGTAGGTGTGTGACTGTGTGTACTGAACACTGATAAATGTATTTTATTTGGAACAATTTTTGTGCACCACAAGTCGTGATACTAGCCATTTTTGAAAACCCCATTTATTTTGTTCATACACAGATTTTCTCAGAGGAGCACAAAAGAATGACAGCATGACTTCAGTGATCTATTACTGGTGCAATGCCTGAGAGGACATAGGAGTGCAAGAACTAACTGGTGCACTCAGTGCAAAAAGGGGTTCCATATATAGCACTGAAACAGTGGGTTCTTTGACTCATAGCAATAGCGGAAACCTTTTTGGTACAATATTTAAAAAAAATGTATGTTGTAAATATGTTCTGACTTAGCCTACTTAAAATATGTTAAACATACAATAATATCATGCTTCATAAACTTAAAACGTATATACAGTGGTGTAAAGAAGTGTTGTCCCCTTCATGATTTCTCATTATTTGGCATGTTTGTCACTAAATGTTTCAGATCATCACACAAACTTAAATATTAGTCAAAGACAACACAAGCAAAGTTTTTATTATTAATTGACCCTGTGCAAAAAAATGTCACCCCTATAAACTTAATAACTGGTTGTTCCACCCTTAGCAGCAACAACTCTAATCAAACATTTGCAATGAGTCTTTCACAGCTCTGTGAAGAAATTGTGTCCCACTCTTCTTTACAGAATTGTTGTAATTCCACCACATTAGAGGGTTTTTCAGCACGAGTCTCCTCTCAATAGGGTTCAGGTCAGGATTTTGACTAGGCCTGAATCTGACTTGGTCTTTACTTTGTTTTTTCAGCCATTCAGAGGTGGAATTGCTGGTGTGTTTTGGATCATTGTCCTGCTGCAGAACCCACGTTTGTTTTAGCTTGAGGTCACAAACAGATGGCCGGCATTCTCCTTCAGGACTTTTTGGTGGACAGCGGAATTCATCGTTTATCAAGTCTTCAAGATACTGAAGCAGCAAAACAGCCATCATATCACCACCACATTTTACTGTAGGTATGATGTTCTTTTTCTGAAATGCAGTGTTCTCTTTAATGTAATGTCTACTAAGATATACTTAAAATAGTAATAAGCTTTTAATTTTTTTTTACTTATTATATGGACTGCTTTTCTACAAGTATCTACAAGTTCTCTTTAATGCACTGTAGCATAAAAATGTACAACTCTGGCAACTCTTGAGTCTATGTGGTGTTTCTGTTTCCACTAGAGTATAACTTTAACCATCTACAAAAGAGGTTACATCATCAAAAGAACCCACTAGACAGAATTGTTCAAGCTTCCAACAAGGGCTATAGTGCATATTGTTCATGCTTCTGTATAGAATTATGATTTTTACTAAAGAAATATCCTTTTACGGCATGGTATAGAGGAATGGTATATAGTGCTTCACTATATACTGTATTCGCCTTACCTAAAAGGATTTTTAGGGCCATATAGAAGCATTTTTAAACGTTTATAACAATAACTATGTACAAAAGTAGTAAAATTATCTAAAGAAACAATTTAAAAGAAGCATTCAAACATCCAAAGGGGGTTTGAGTACTTCTTGTACATGCCTCTGTAAATAGCCATAAGCTTTACTAAAGAAATACCCTTTCACTGTCTTCTGCTCAGGATTGGTATAGAGTGCTGCACCTGCACACTTCTGCCTGGTATTAAAGCTCTTAAAGCTAAATACAGAACCAGATAATTATAAAGAACAATGATTATAAAAAAAAAATGAAAATGAAATAAAGCATTTCTGCATCCGCTTCGTTTTTGTATTGCCATGCATTTGTTTAGAAGAATTCTCTCTAGAAATTTGAAGAATCACTTTTTCAAGTGAGTCTTAGGTCCTAAACAGTCTTAACTTTAGTGGATTTTTTATGGATGTACTTTGTGGTGTTTAAGTAGGTTACAGGTCAATCTGGCCTATTCCAATGACCTTTTGCTCTTTGGCCTGTGCATAAAGGTTTATCGTCGCTGTCCTATGAAAAACACTTATCTCCATTTTTATCGATTTTTAGTTTACTACATAATTTGAACAGACAAACTGTCCCTTACACTGTGCCAAAATTTCTTGATGAACGGACCAATAGAAACTCTTCAAAACGACCTGAAATAAACTTTTTTTTTTTACATTGACTTCCATTGAAATTGAAGATGGTTTTTTCCCTCTCCTGTAAAGTTGCTGTTTTGGAGATAAGTGCTTTTCATTGGACAGCGACGATATGTGCCTTTGTTTTTATGCTTTGTAGGATTCCTACTCATCTCACAGTCCTCCGCACATCAACCTCAGCTGCACAAATGCCTCAAGCACCTGTGGGTCAATTTGCGGGGAAGGTCTGGATGCAGAGCAAGATATGTGTGCGCTGCGGTTTAGCAGGTAGCAAACAGCAGTTAAACTGTAGTGGAAACATGAGCGGAAGGCAGCCAGGCCGAATGGTCACACTGGCTCTGAAGGCCTGGGACTGCCTGTCACCAGCTCCCTCTCATCTCAGACAAACCACCCAGCTGCTGAAAAGCCCACATTTAAAAATAGATGGGCCTGATAGGCTTTGACACTCTCGCTATTTATCTCCCTTTCTTTGTCGCAGCGCACGCACACCTACCCACACACTTTTCACCTGCTAACGGTTTGGGAGAGAAATACTGTTGGGTGTGAGGCAAAACCAACAGTGGGCTTTTTTTAACAGACATGAAGCACACTGAAACGTGCCCATATTGAGATATTTTTGACTGGATTTATCCATAATTCTCCCTGTTGACCTTGATGAAGTTGCAGTGTGAGTGGATAACCACTAGATGGACTCAAAGTGAAATAAAAGGGGAGAAATTGAGCAACTCAACAAAGGATGCTCCCTGATCTTTTAGATGTTGGAAGAAGATGAAGAAAATCTAGCTTGTTTCAGGTTTCTTGAGACAGTTGAAAAAGGTTTCTGTGAGGAGAATTAAAGCAAAATTGTTTCCAATCTGGGGATTGGACAGCAGGTCTTGCAAATAGATGGTTATTGGCCTTCGCACCAAATGTGGCTTTAAGGGTTTCTTTTGTTGTGCTAGTAAGCCTAGATTGTTTTTTTCAGTCTTAACCACAAAATGAAAGCAACAAGCATATTCTTAGCAGATTTCCAGTAACCACTCGTATTATAAAAAAATGCACATGCTTTAGATGTGGGCCACTTCATTTTCCATGCATTTTCTCGTTGTCTGAGTCAGATCGAAATTTTGTGGTTTGCTTAGTGGTTTGATCACACGCTCTTCATTTCATCCAAACACTTTTATGTTAAAACTGACTTTTCAAGCTCACTTATCCTACTGTGCGCAGGGAGTGAAGCAAGCAATCTCTTTATCCAGCAGCTGAAAGAAAGAGGACACTGTGTTGGAGGATAGCTGGGCTGGGAATGGGGTCAGATATCTAACTGATAAACAGGCAGGCGGTATTCCCTTTTGCTTGAAAGAACTTTCACCACTTTGCCCAATGTCACCTACACTGTTGGCACCTCTACTGTTAAATGCCAAACCTCACACTAACAAATTGATAGGTTTATCTGTTACGCTGCACAAATGAACCTTTCCTTGAATGTTAAATAATCAGGTTTAGAGCTGTTTCTGAACACCTGGTGGACCCAAGTCACATCCTACCTACCTTAGTCATACAATTATGTTTAACTAAGAGACTAAGTGATAAAGACAATAATACAGTATAGAAAACAAGGTACCACTTTAAAATAAGACTAATCAGTTATAACACATACATAGAAAGGGCAACAATGACCTGCTGTTTTCCAAATAGTGAACCCACAGCCATCTATATTGTTGCCCTGTCTACATATGTAGACAGATTATTAATTATTTTTAGGGCATTTACAACCTAATTAGTAACCATTAATAAACTAATTGTAAACCATTTATAAACCCTTTAAAGGTTATTTTAAAGTGGTACCGAAAATAACAATTAAATAGAAATGATCCAATTTTTAACGATATTAATTTAAAAAAAAAAATTGATTGAGTGAAATGCTAAAACCTGCAGTCAAAATAGTTTACAGTAGTGGTGATAGTAATGGTTGTTGTTTTTAAATTTCTAAAAGCCACACATGCTGATATATGAATTTAAACATTTAGCTACAAGTATTTGGACAGTGAAACCTTTTATATGTAATTTAATATGCTTGTTTATACACGTTTTTAAACTCACATACATTGCCTTCACAAGCATTATACTACAATGACATGGATTCCCTCTTTATTCTGGGTATTGTTCTCCTTACAATGAAATAGCATCATTGTACAATGTCCCAGTTTCCCATGCAGAAATACTAGCTTGACAAGATCTTGCTGTTTAAGCCATATCACCAGGGGTTAAACTGGGACATAAAGCACCAGAGTGCAGCACCAGCATATCTGGTTTCTGTGAACAGCAATTATGGCTAAACTCTGTACATATTTGCACTGGTAATGTAATTTCATTATATAAAAAATAAAAATTAAATTAAATTAAATTAACATCTTCCATACATTCTGACCAACATGGTACTGGTGCATTGCCAAAAAAATACTACAGCTATGAAAAATTACAACTATCCAACTTATTTAATTGTTAAATTAATTAATCCATGTTAAAGACATTAATCCATTGATGTTACAGAAATATGATCTAATCCAGAACACAACATCTGCTTCTTGTATTTACTTTATTTTCTTTCTGATTTTTCATGTGCTTAAGATTTTTCCTGTGAGAAAACGAACTGAACGAAAAAGGAAAACAATCCACGCTTACACACTCATTAACTAATTCAGGCCAAAACAGATTATAGGTGTGGAAACGCCCTAAATCTGATCTGAAATTTGATTAGACTAATACACCAACACACGTAATTTTCTAAAAAGGGTGATTCTGCCCAGTTTGGATCACTTACTAATATTTATGTACCTCTATCAATTTTCCAGTTGTATTTTAAAGAGTTTTAAGGAGTTTTAAAGTATCTTAGAGAGTTGGATCTCAGACCACCTCCTTAAGTGATCTTATAAATCAGATTTGTATCTGTTTAAATGCATTTTGCGAGCATTTACACTTGCAAATAATTACAATATACTACTGATACTTAAATGGATGGAAAGACCAGGTTTAAATGGGGTGTTTAGATGATCACACCACCTATGCATCCATGACTTGGAGAAGGACTGCAGAGTCTAATCAGGATCTTCATTTGTCTGTTTATTTTAATTCAGCTGGATGCCTGATATAACACTTAAATTTAATGCTAAATACATAGTACTATGCGTTTTGGGAATTTGGAAATTCAGCTGTAAGATTCTTGTGCTGAAAATCAAACAATTTAGTGCTGTTTAAGGCAGCTGGCTGCTGCTGACAACTTGTGTCTGCAACAGTAATTTTTCTCTTTGGAAATAACATGTTTCTAAAAATGTAGATTAGAAAAAGAAACATATAGCACTCCTGTGGGGGTCCGGTATACGTCAGTTCTCTGTTTCTGCCTCTGAACACTCTTGGGACATGGTAGCAGGTGTTTGCGTGCTCTTACTCCTCCTCTTTTTAACCTGGCTCCTATCAGGTTTCAAGCCCCTCCTTCTCTTTCCCACATCCAGGAAAACTGTTTCCCCAAATCAGTTCAGGACACTTCAACAAGAAGAAAGGAATGAATGGATTGTAGTAAAAAGACGTGGGAAAAAAAGAGGTGCTTATTTTTATAAAAACCCATCAGGGTGGATAGAAAAGCTGAGTACAAATCGGAGTATATTGCTTTGGTTCATTAGCTGTTCAACAGTAATCCTCGGAACGGTCTGTCAAATCAAAAGTCTAATTTGTGTGGGTGAGACACTGGAGACCAGCAGGAGGAAAGGATCCCCTCTCGAGATGTGACAGCTATGAACAATTGCCAGGTAAGGTGTTTGTTGGTGAGAATCCCCAGTGGTTATCATCCAGCAAGTCATTTTGCTAATGAGGCATGTGACCATGCTTGAACGTATTATTAATGTGCGTATTGTGAGGTAATGCAGTACATAGCTGCTAACAATATAGCCTCTTATTACAGATCAGATCAAAACCATCAAAGTTGGTTGTTGCCTTTGTGGATGCAGCAGATGCTAAAGGTCTTGGAAGATATTTCTCTACCTCAGGCAACATGATTTAATCTCTTTGCAACATGAAAAGGTGAGCTTTCATTGGAAAAATCAAATTCACTGTTTAATGCCACGAGATTACACGAGATTAAGTGCAGATACTGCAATCTGAGTTTTCCACTGTTCTGCAGCAGACAGACCAGTTTGGCTATGTGAAGTGTGAAGAATATCAGGGCATCTACAAGAGAAAGTAAGCAGTTGCTCCCAGAACATTCTGTCTCTTCCAGTACTTCATCATGGCCAAAAGGGACACCTCATGCTCAGAGGAAACAGGTCAGTAGGGTGTTCTAATGCTTCTCTTATAGATTGTTTAAAAGTGCTGTAAATGGTGTCTTAATGGGAGAGTGGGGCAAAAACTTAGATCTTTTACATTTTTAAACACAGAGTGGGTTTAAAAGCACTTCATAATGCAAATCATCTGAGTTTGTCAGTAATCTGACCAACGCACTTACATGAACTTTGGTAATTAGACAATGCAAAAACTTTCACATGTTAACATGGAACTGGCAATTAATTGGACTTTGGCTTGGCAACCAGCCTTAACATTTAACAGAATAAAACATAATGTAGACATTACGTAAAATTCTAACTTCACGCCACAACTTTAGCACATTAAACTGCAATATAAAAAAAAAACAACTGCAAGAACAACAACATTCAACATTGCTCCATTGACATCGCTCGAATGATACTTGCTTATTTTCAGTATTATTGTCCATTTTCACTCATGCGCAAACAAAGAAATTCAAGAATACCTGGTTAAGAGAATACTCTGACTGAGAAATACAATAACTGACATAAAATCATATTTCTAGACCATATTCCAATATAAAAAATCTAAGATTTTACATGACTACTTAAATAATCAAATAACTGAAATCTTTTTAGAATCAGATTATCACACAGTTTTGACCAAGCTACATAAATGTGTCAATCTGGCAACCCGACAACCTGCGTGAGCTTTGCATCTTAGGAGGAGAGGGTGGGAAAGAAAATTCTATCCTATGTTTGGAAATTGAAAATCTGTAAGCATTTCACACTTGATCACATTTATTACTGATTGTTCTCCTTTAAAACCTCTATACATTTGATGAGTAGCTTTTAGATTGAATTATGAGCTGTGATATTATACTATATTATAAATAAATATATATATATATATATATATATATATATATATATATATATATATATATATATATATATATATATATATATATCATATGTTTGAATCCTATTAATACAACAGCCCAGGATTCTGAGGGTATGGAATGATGCGGGTGGGTGCTGTGAGAACTGTGGACTAAACTCTGAAGTTACTTTATTACTTTACATTGACTTGCCTATTCATTTTAACAGTGTGTAGAGATTATTTATCTAGTAGATAATTGTGTGATAAACTGTATGGAGTATTAGCTTTATGGGTATAGGCAGATAAGATGTTTAAATATACAGTATGTATCATTATATATATATAGTTATGTGGTGTAAACTTCTAGTCAAAAAGAACTGCTGAGATAAAAAAAATACAAAGAACAAGATTACAAACCTTTTACTCTCTATGATGTCGTGGTAACACATATATGCACACACACATTAAACATTTTTGGGACTGTGTTACATCTGGAAAGCCTAAGTGACATACTATATATAACATATTCATACGAATCTGGTGAAAAGCCTTTCGGGGCTTTTTAGAACAATTTGTGAGGAGGAGAAATTTTGAGCAATAAATTAAACCAGTGTAAATTGAATTTGATTTCTGAGTAATGTGTTAAAGGGATTAATTGGGGAAAATTTTAAATAACAGATTTATGGCATGTATTTACAAAGTGGTGACTGTACATATACAGTGTTTTTTAATGGCATAAGCCAAGCATCTCCTGTTGTAAACTGAAGTAAGTACTGGCTACTCAGTAGCATCTAGATCAGTTAATTAGATGATTATTATTATTTTTGTTTGTGACTAAATGGCAAAACATGACTTGGACAAGCCATTTTCCTCTCTCAGGCATGACTTGGCAGGTGCGAGCCAACTGCCAACATTTCCACAAGCCTCTTGGACGCAAGTCTTTCCTGTGCTTCCGCTGGGGGCGTTATGCAGTAAGTAGGACAACATGATCTTAAACTTACCAAAAAATGTTTCTGATAAAAGGCCCGTAAGAAAGTCAGGTCGGAAGATATAATTAATCACCTAGCCAGGCCTGACTTCATCTCTGAAACTTAAGGAGCTCATATTAGGGGCTGTAACTTTTATTCCTCTGTCTTATAATTTGATGAATTGCATATTAGTTTCTGCTAGCGGTTAAAAAACTACCTCAGAGCTTTTGCTGAAAGGCTCATGTCACTGTTAATGAGATTTTTTTTAGTGTTCAGAAGGCTCCCTACAATACTATAATAACAATACTATTTTTGCATACCCAATCATGCAAAAAAATCAATTTACAAAAACATAATTGTGTTTTTTAAATGATGAAAAATGCTAAATTAATTTCAAGGTAACTTTTAATGTTAGGAACTGAAATGTCTACAGCTTAATTGGTTAAGCCTAACCCCAGACTTTTTTCTCTCACTAACGTTCCTCTATTGGATTTTGTTACAGGACAACTTGGTTCGCAGCTACAAGTACTCTCCCTTGACCTTTCTGCCCCTCACACTTTATGAGCAGTTCCAGCGTGCAGCCAATTTCTTCTTCCTGCTTATTGTGGTCATGCAGGTCTGTGGTTTTATTTCCTGCTCAGATGAAGTATATTCAGTCACGGCATAAAGAAAAAGGTGGTTAACAAGAAATGGAACCCAGTCTTTTGATCAGTCTGTGAAAGTAAATATTACATAACTGTTCCGAGGTTGAATCTGCATTTTTGTCAATGAAATAAATCCTATAAGTTGCAGATAAATATATAAAATACTGTAAAACGTTTGTCTTGAGTATCTTCTCAGAATTCAAGCGAAAAATAGAAATTATAGCATATGAAAAAATAATCAAATGCAAAATTTACACCCCTTGACAAATAACATATTTCTTGGATTTGTTTTAGTTCTTCCTTTAGAAGGATACAAACCTAAATCTAATTATTTCTGGTTTTAGATCATTTTGAAAATGAGTTGAATGTACTATTGCATTTATACACAGCACATTTATTTATTTATTTATTTATTTTGTAACATGTACAATTAATCCAATAAATAGTAATAATTCTTTAGAATTTGGGAAAGTGTGTATAAGTAAGGTTTGTGTCCTATTTGTACATAACCAACAACACATGTAATATAATCAGGAATGTCCAAATTCTTATACAGGGCTACATAAATATGTACACATTCAAACGCTGTAATCCTGGTGTAAGGTTTGTGTATTCAGTAATATATATTTTGTGTTTACATTAATGGCTATATAACTGTGTTTAACACAAGCAGTGAAGTCAAATGTTTTCACACAAGGTTATGCTTTAATTACACAGTCTGGTCTGACAATATGTGTTGAAACAGTTATGACACAACAGAAATTTTATAATGATCACTTTACTTCTTACATGTTCAGCGTGTTGTGTCTCTTACTGGTATATTGTGTGGTTGTGTGTCTGGTGTCCAGTGTGTTCCTCTCATTGCCACTCTTCCCTGGTACATCACCATGCTGCCGCTGCTCACCGTCCTGATCATGCGTGGAGCCAAAGACCTGCTCACAGATCTGGTAATAGAGTGAGATCATTTAGTCAGACCACACTGTAAGAGCACATATGCTTATGCTTGAATATATTTAAAAGAAAATAACTATTTTAAGTGAAGCTAAATAACACATATACAAACCATATTGATTAAACTATTAATTCATATTCTTTGTATTATTTACAACTCTCTTAAAGCTGCAGTAGGGGATTTTGTAGAAATATATTAATAAAGAAAAAAAAGGAAAGCATCGCAGGTAACACACATTCTCCAATATATAGACAGTTTGTAATTATATATAACAGTTATATAGATATATAAAGATGTTCCCTCTGATTGTTTGACCATTGCTTGTGTGTTTGATGACTCATAAAAATGGGCAAGAGCAGTAACTAGCTAACTTAACCTAACCTAATCTAGCTAACCTAACCTTTCCGAGCAAACCTAGCAATAGCTAACCTAACCTTCCCGAGCTAACTTGGCCAACCAAACCTACCGACGCTAAATTAGCTAGCCTAACTAACCGACCCAAGCTAACCTAGCTAGCCAACCTAACATACCATTAGCTAACCTTACTTTCCCTTGCTAACTTAGCCAAGCTAGCAATAGTTAACCTAACCTAACGGAGCTAACCTAGCGTTAGCTAACCTCAACTTACTGAGCTAACCTAGCCAACCTATCCTAGCTAGCTAGCTAACCTAACCTAGCTGACCTAATGTAGTTAACCTAGCTAGCTACTTTTGCTAGCTAACAGACGCCTCTAAGTGATATAGTGAAATGAGTTACGTTAGCTAGCTAAAAAGCAGTTGAAAGCCTCAAGAAAAAAATATGTAGATTAGATATGAGTTTGTACTGCCACATGTAAAAGTAAGTGTAGCTAGCCAACTAACTAGCATCTTATGACTGAATGTTTTATCCCACCTCTCGTGTACATTTCAGGGTCGCCGTCGCAGCGATGCCAAGATCAACAGAAGACCCTGTGATATCCTCACGACCCAGGGGTGAGCTGTGCACCTTTTAACTTACAATCATTATTCCTGGTATTTTGAGTGAATTAACAATGCCAAAACTGTCCTGCAGCTTCACAGCAGCTCAGTGGAAGGATGTGTGTGTTGGAGACATACTGCGGATACACAAAGACCAAGTCATACCGGTGAGTGTGTGTTTGCTATCAATAATATCTGAATTGGTGTTAACTTTTTTTTAAGAGGAAAGTAGCTAGCTAAAGCCTGCTGTGCAGAGGTCTGCCTAAAGTCTGCCTGCATCTGCAGTGTCACATTCTTTTCCATTCTAAAAACCATTACAATGATGCGCAATTGTTTGTGTATTCTTAATAATTAATGCATTAAAATTCATTTAATACATTTTCAGACACAAATGCCTCAAATTAAATCAATGAATAGTTCCTCTTAGTAGTAAAGACTTAAATGTACAGATATTAATATATAAGCTTTGAGTGTATAGCTTTATATATAGATTATATTACTATATACATATAGGTGAAGGTCTGTTGAGTGTGAGTACAGTGCAGGTTGAGCAGATAAGTGACTGGGGTTTGGCTATACTGCGCAGGTGCAGCTCGGTCACGTCTGTGGCTGAACCTCTGAGGGAGTCTGAATGGGTTCGTTGGGAACAGCATTAATTTGCCGAGACAACTTCTCTCCAGGGACTCTGTTACTGGCTGGGGTATAATGACATGTAGTCTAAACTAGTGGTAGCTATATTCCATTTATTTAAGCCTACTACAAGCTTAAGTATATATATATTTGTATATAAAGTTTTTGTTTGTTTATTATCTTTGTACATGCAATAAAGAGGACTGACTGGGAAACCCCAAGTCTTCGTTGGATATAGGTTAGCTACATCTTTTTCTTAACATCCCGCCATTTGATCAGAGGCACATTTTAACCACACAACTCAAACTAACACAAGTGCTGTGGTAGAAATGCTGTTAAGGCCGTTTTCTTTCTGCACTACTTAAGTACTAAAATGTTGTATCTGTACTTTACCGGAGTATTATTTTTTCTCCTACTTTCACTTTTACTTCACTACATATTTTCCCTAAGTTTAATACGTTTACTCTATGTTTCGTCACCTGTTACCTGGGTCGTAACGACTACACAACATCATTAAACAGCGTTCTTTATTCATGTTTTTATCTTATGTGATCTCCCACTCCTGATACGTCCTGTGTGTGTGTCCGCGTGCGTGTGGCCAGTCAGTCATGGATATTGGGTTGCTTTTCCTAAATAAAGGAACATATTCAGGATAAGGTCAAAAAGTGGGGAAAATGTAATGAATAAATAAGTGGGATTTCATTGTTCAGTGTGATCAGATTCCCTGAAAAATCCATACTGCGTTTTGAGTAGCTTTACACTTTTAGCTATTTAAATTAGAACCAGACCAGATAACGAAGCTTCAGGAGGTAATTAAAAAAATACATAAAATATGAAAATATGTTTAAGAAAAGTAACTGTTATATCCTAGTACCAATACATCACAGTAACAAATCTGTACCCTGTACATAATAGTTTGTGTCTGATATTCATGATTATATTACTTTGAATATGACACTCACCCCTCCTGGGAACTTTTTTCAGATTCATTTACAGTCCATGTTTGTTTTTCAACATGTGCTCAACACCCCTAATCCTCTGACCCTAGAATTATAAAGACTTTAGAAATCATTCCAAACCCACATTATCACTACACTGTCACAGGGCTTTATAAAGCTGCTCCTCATTGAGTGAATCAAACGATCAAGTTGATCTTTTAGGAAGACCGTACTGTTCTTGTTCTGCCTCTTGCTCTGCTGCCTGCCTGCACTGAGTGCAAGTGATTCCGGTCATCATGCTTGAAGCTTGAAGCCACATATTGGTTTTCATTGGTTTAACACTTATGTTGCAACAAGCCTGGGTTTGAACTTGTGCACAGCTGGTGCCGTCTGCCTCAAGATTGAAGAGCCCTTCTTTAGACAATTTTTTTCTTTTTGAACCCAAATGGTAAACATTACACAACTTAAGCTTATATGGTCTGAGTGAGTTATTGGGATATGTGGACAAAGAAATACCCACTCCCTTATTTATCTTTGAGTTTAACCTTACAGCTGAAGGCATGCTTTAAAAACTTGTTGGATTTGTGTATACATTTACACATGATAAGGAATATTACAAAGCGGTTCAAACTGAGCATGATATTTTTAAATAATAACAAGATTGCCTTTTGAGTGGTAATATGCGTGCTCACGTACAGTCAGTAATCAGAGCCTTCATAGTCACTGTCTGCATGGCACATCACATGCATTTTACTAATGCTGCTGGTGTGAAACTGCTTCTGTGAGTTTGTGCAGAGGTGTGTATAAGTGTAGAGGAGGGTAATAAAGGGTGTTTTTCTGTCTTCTCCAGGCAGATCTGCTTCTTCTTTGCAGCACTGAACCTCACAGCCTGTGCTATGTTGAGACAGCTGATATTGATGGGTAAGAGCTCTGCTGATTGAACCTCATCTAGTTGTTTGATAAACAGAAGAGTTTAAAAGTGAATGGATTGTGAATTATGATAAAGTTACTAAACAAATTGCTCATATAATGTAATGTATACATTCAGGAGTATTAGTTCAATTCAGTTCTGTAACAATGTTCATATTTGTGATGTCAATCTCATTGTTTTAAAATACACTTGAATTATACTAAAATACACTGACAAGCATAAGTAGTGGGATATAAGAAAGTAAACCAATTAATAAATGTTACTTTTTGTGGATGTGTTACGAATGCCCCATCTGTATATGTAAAACTGGACCATGACCAGTGTTTTTAGGAGCACCTCTTCTATCCCCTAAAAACACTGGTCGTTGTGCTCATGGTTGAAATTGGGCCTGATAGCAGGTGTCAGATGGACAGGACATTCTATTTACAGTTGTGCAGACATTAAACATCCCTTGAACATTCAGTGTCATGTATTAGAAACATAGACGTCATAGAAGGCATTACCACACAGAGTGGACAGCACAGTGGGTGGTAATAAACATGACCAGCAGGGTCTGGCCAGAATTGTTAATACAAATAGACAAGTGACTCTGGTAGAAGTACATACATTTACAGGGCACTTTACTAGTCCTGGGTATTGCCTCCTGTTGCTCCTAAACTTGCTTGATTTCTTAATGGCATGGATTTTACAACATGTTTGGAACAATACTTTTTGGAGCTGTATCATGGTGATAGAAAACAGACAGGACCTATATAATATGAAGAAAGGCTTAAGGGATAGAATTTTCATGTTTTCTCTGTGAGTCTAGTAAATATATTCGATATAATACAGTTGCTGTGAAATGTGTTCATAAAACTTCAGTCAAAATCAGTTTGATACTGGTTTTAGTATTTCTGTATCAGCAATAAAAAAGAAACCATGGTATAGTGCCACCCCTAGTCTTCAGGTAAAAAATGGCCACCCTAGATCCAGTTTTAATTGCTGTAGTGAAGGCCTGTTTTGAAGGTCTACGTTTCACAAGGGTGGGTTTTACTTACTGTTTACAGGGAAACCAACCTGAAGTTTCGCCAGGCTCCAGCCATAACCCACGATGAACTGACCAGCGGTCCAATAGAGGAGCTTCTTTTGCCATTTGATGGTTAGAGCAGTGTGTGACAGTGTCAGTATAGCATGCATTGCACCTGTTCTGCCTCTGCGCTCAATGCAAAGCTGATGAATCAGATGCAAACTTAATGACTTTCAAAACAATCTCTCTCTCTCTCTCTCTCGCTCTCTTTCTCTCTATCTCTCTATGTTTGCTCCCTTTTCTGTCATTCTGTCAGTCTGTTTCACAATAGAGTAGTAGTGTACACTCACACACCTGAACATCACATACATACATAGACATTCACTGTACACATATACTTAAGTATTTGCATGTCCCTGTGTGGAAATACACACCTACATAAATATTTACATAAAATCTCTGTCTTTCTTAGGTGTGGTGTGGTGTGAGGAGCCGAATGGTCGTTTGTATTTGTTCAGAGGAGAGCTGCATTGGAGAGGACAGAGCCATCTGCTGGACATAGAGCACATGCTTCTCAGAGGGACTGTCCTGCGCAACACTGACACTGTATATGGACTAGTGATATACACAGGTATGTGTACATCCTCCACACAAACAAGAAGATGCTGATGCACCTGTGTCTTTTTATGAGAGAAATGCAGTGAGAAGCATGAAAACATGAAGCCCTTCAGAATTTCTCAGTCCTGGAAGACCACTGTGCTGCATATTTTGGGGGGTTTCCTGCACTTTAACGCACCTGACTCAACTTATCAGTAAATTAAAAAGCCCTTTCTGTGTTGATGTGGTTGGGTTAGAGCAGGGGGACTTCTACACTGTGCTGGGCACTGTTACTGACTCACTATATTACTGTTCTTAACTGTAGAATTACTTTTTTCACATTAATAATTTTGTGTTTTATATACATTTGCATTTATGTTTAAATGTTTTAGTCTGTGTTTCTTTTACATTAATAAAATTACTTAATATTGTAGAGAATAATGGTTTTCTTGTAAAAGGATGAAATTGTTGATCTAGAGCATGGGTATTTGTTGGCGGGGCTTAGAAACAACCAAAAGTTACTATAGGCTTTTTAACCATCAAACATTTCTTTAAAAAATCTTAGGCTCTGACAGCAAGATCCTCAGAAACTGTGGGAGTCTGAAAGTTAAGAAGACCTGGATGGAGAGGTTTCTTAATAAAGTGGTGGTGACGGTAAGATATCATATGACAGAGGCTTCATTTGTAATATTGCAATACACTGATGCAACACTCTAATGATCTTACCAATGAAAATGACAACCCTTTGCTTAAATAACACTTTGAAGAAGATGATAAAAGTGATAAAAATATTATATGTAGTAATAACAGGATGTTTTGTGTGTTTTGTATGGTTTGTTAAAAGAAATTACTATATTGTTTTTTTTTTGTGTTCTTTGTTGCTGTTTTTAGATTGTTGTCTGCTTGCTGACTGTAGCTCTCCTCCTGGCTGTGGGATGTGGCCTGTTTGAGCATTGGGTTGGCTCAAAAATTGAAGTACTTGCTGCCATAAGGGGCAGCTACTCCCCAGCATATCGGGGCTTCCTAAACTTCTGGGGCTACATCATTTTGCTTAGCCCTGCTATGCCCATCTCCCTCTACATCACGTAAAGCATCTCCACTGCTTATTAGCTGTTTAGTCTGAAGTTTGTTCCTTTAGTTCTGTACTGGAGCTGTGTGTGGGTTCTCCTACAGTGAATGTGGATATGATTTCTGGCAAAGTTGTTTTCCTGTTATCATGGAGAATTATTTTCCATCGTGGGTAGTAATGCCTTTTATGAACTATTTATGACACGTGATACTTTGGAAACAAGGATTGTTAAATGCCTGCGCAGCATCAAAAATTGACTTTCCCATTTATCTGGCACCCACTATTCGGCCTTGCTTAAACTCTGATAATTCACATCGCCTTGTGATACAGCACACTGGTCACTGTTCAGCCTCATTGATAAGATAACACCTCACATCATATATAGGTGTTTGAGGTTCCAAGCTGTAAAATGAATGTTCAATTACATACTGCTATTCCATGATGTTTGGCATGTATGGTTTGCACAATGCTATGGCAGTATATTAGCCTTCATTATTGTGAGCTACATTAGACAACATTAGGCTCCAAAAAAATCTAAAGAAACAAGCACTGAAGACCATTCATAAACTGTCTCTGGAGAAAGTAGAAAAAAATATATAAATTTGAACCATACATTTGAAATATTTACCTTTTTACTCCCAGATTTGAGCTGATCCATGTGGTGCACTGCCTCCAGATCGGCTGGGACATCAAGATGTACTGGGAGGAGAATGAGAAGCCTGCCCAGGCCCGCACCACCTCTCTGAATGAAGAACTGGGCCAGGTGGGCCATCTACTGAGTGATAAGACAGGCACACTCACTCAAAACCGCCTAATCTTCCGCCAGTGCTGCATCGCTGGACACATTTATGGTCAGTCTGCTAGCCCACATCTGTGAGACAGGTGTTCTGGTTTCTATCCTGAGTCCACTCAGTTCCATACATTTGAGTAATTAATTAATTTAATTAATTCAATAGAAACTTTGCAGAAGACAGATAAAACCATTCAATGGCTTTCAATGTAAAAAAAAATACATTTTTGAAATACTTCTATTGGTTCATTTATCAAGAAATTTTGACACATTGTAAGAAACGGTTTGTATGTTCAGATTTTGTAGTAAAAAGTGAAAATTGACAGTAATGGAGATACCTGTTTTTCATTGGACAGTGAGGATATACAGTTCCATACCATTTCGCTATACTGACCAAACACAGTTAAACACACCAATCAGTCCAATCAGTTACGCTGGTCTTTCATGAATAAACACTGTCACAGATATAGAGACATGCATAGCTGTATGAAAATGTATGCGAGGTGTTTATCATATGTACAGTTTCAGTAACTAAATATTAAGTTAATATTAAGCTAAATGAGATTTTCTTGTTGCTATTTTAGCTTAAAGGTAGCATTTGTTATATGAAAATAAATCAACCATGGATGTAATGAGTGCACCTTGTTAAGGTTTGTAGCTTTTAATCAACCATGTAAAAGAGTAAGGGTCATTTTTGGCTAAATTAAATCTTAAGTTCCAAAAGTGATCCTCTTATGGGCACTGTATAAATAATGTACCTTTTATCTTTATCTTTTATCAAAATATCTGTTTTTGCAAAGAAGTACTTTATTTGCAGTTTCATTTTATTCTTGGTGAGCAGGGGAAAGAGTTTTTGTACAGGATGTGATTCATATATATATATATTAAATTAACTATATATTGTGTGTTATGTCTTTCAGGGGATATAACTGCAAAAACAAAGGCAAGCATGTTGTTTTTAATCAGAATGTTAATACATTTTGGCTTTGCATTGTTTCCTTTACTCATTCAGCATTTAAATGCTCTTTCTGCAGCCGCTGGACCTGAGCTGGAACCGGTTCTCCTGTGGTGGTCTGCAGTTCTCTGACCAGCGGCTGGTGGACCGGCTGCTACAGCGAAACTGCCCTGAGACTCTGGAGTTCTTTACTGCGCTGGCGCTGTGCCACACTGTCATGAGCGAGTGGAAAGATGGTAAGTGGCTTTTGTTCAGGGCTAAGAGTAGCTACGGGCCAGGTTAAAAACAGAGATTGAGAAATAAATCGAGCAAATGTGGATAAGACATACATGAACAGATAGACTGTTAAAACAGTAAGAACATTTTATGGGTAACAGTAAGTAACATGTCTATAAACACTACTGTTCAATGGCTAAGAATAATTTGTAATTTACATACAAACAACTTTACAAAATGTATGTTTAAATACTATGAACTGTAAATTACATTTTTAGATTTTTTTATTTATAATTTAAAGCATTTGTGGCAAAACATAAAATAAATAAAGAACAAATTATCCACCTGTAGCTACTATTTGGATTTGTCAATGCCGATGAACACTAACAATCAAGAGCAAACCAAACTAAATAAAACATACCCTTCCAAAATCATGATGATTATAATTTTAGTAATGTCTAGTAGTAATAAATATGGGCCTGTACTTAATATTTCCTAATAATTAAAAAAGTAGTAGTAATATAACATTTAACATGTTTAGTAATGTTCCCTTGATCCCATGATCAAATGTTCATATATTTTAAAATATAATAAATATATATTTTTTTCTCCTGATTTTGCTATTTATAGGTATACGTTTGAGTAAAATGAACATTGTTTTATTCTATAAACTACAGACACCATTTCTCTCAAATTCCAAATTAAAATATTATCATTTAGAGCATTTATTTGCAGAAAATGAGAAATGCCTGAAATAACAGAAAAGATGCAGAGCTTTCAGACCACAAATAATGCAAAGAAAACAGGTTCATATTTATAAAGTTTTAATAGTTCAGAAATCAAGATTTGGTGGAATGATCCTGTTTTTTTAATCGCATCTTGGCATGTTTTTCTCCAAAAACTGCTTTTGGATAATTTTATGCCAATCTTGGTGCAAAAAAATGAGCAGTTCATTTTGGTTTGATGGCTGTTGGTTGTGATCATCTATCATCTTCCTCTCGATTATATTCCTGAAGTTTTCAGTTTGGTAAAATCAAAGAAACGTATAATTTTAAGTCATCTCTTATTTTAATTATTTTTTTCTTTTTCCAGGTTTGCCACGATACCAGGCTGCATCTCCAGATGAGGAGGCTCTGGTGTGTGCAGCTCGGGAGCTGGGCTGGGTGTTTTTGTCTCGGACACGTGACTCCCTGACAGTCAGTGAGCTGGGATTTACACTCCACTACCACCTGCTGGCAGTACTGGACTTCAGCAGCAAGAGGAGGCGCATGTTTGTACTGGGTGAGATGTTTCCCTGTGGAAATATAACATATTAAGGGACACACTATGAGTTTTGCCTCTTACATTGGAATACATAGTTAAATGGAGAGGGATGGGACTGATTTTAGCTGCATGAAATTTGTATATATATTTTTTTATATATATATACTTATTTAAAAAATAATAGACATGTTTTGTGTGTGTGTGTGTGTACATAGTGAGAACACCAGATGGAGGACTGAAGTTATACTGTAAAGGTGCAGATGTTATTATTCTAGAGCGGTTACGAAAAGGCAGTCCACATCAGGAGAGCACGGAGCAGGCTCTGGAGGTCAGCTCACTTTTCTATCCACTGTCCAGTACCAGCCTCTGGTCAGCTTTTATCTTTCTCACATCCTCTCTCATTCCTGGCAAGACCATTTTTGAGCTCAGATTTTCCAGCAATAACTTTAGCTTTTTTTTCCTTCTTTACCACAAACCAGATTAAAATGGGGTTAACTTGTGGTTATCTGTTTGTGTGTGTGTGTGTGTGTGTGTGTGTGGGCAGGCCTTTGCTCAGAGTTGTCTGAGGACGCTGTGTGTGGCGGTTCGCTGTGTTTCTGAGGCTCAGTGGATGGAGTGGAGTCATGCCCTCAGCCAGGCTGCTATGGCAACCACTCATCGTGAAACCATGCTTGAGGAGGTGTATGAACAGATGGAAAAAGAGTTAACGGTATTGAGGTCATCATCACCATCATCATCGTGTTCTTTAATTAAGTTTGGGTAAAAAATGAGCTGGATTCTCTTTTAATTGTAGCTGCATGCTGGATAAGAAGTAAAAAAACAAGAAAATAAAAGAAAATTTCAAGATAGTATAAGTGATGAGCAATAAAAGCAATAAGATACTAAACAAAACAGCTTTAAACACTTTATTACTAAAAGGGGGTGGGATAATTAAGGTGATGAAGCAGAATCTTTTTATTTTCTAAATAAAAATTCAAAATGGTGGCAAAGTTTAAGTGGAAACTGCTTGCAAGATTTTTGCAATGATGCTGTTAAGGGGTTGCTATGATGTTGCTTGATATTTGCCAGTGGTTGTATGTTACTTACGTTGCTGTTTCTATGGTACCTCAGGTGGTTTGGTTGGGATTTGCATTTTTGTGAAATAGGAAGTAAGAAAACACGCACCCCATTCATTACAATGGGGAAAAATAAGTTGAAATTCTATTGTGGGTCTTGGGTTCAAGTCCCGATCAGGATAATTGGCTTCTCTAAATTGTGGGATCTAACAATATAATACAACACTGCTATCTAGTGGACATGGTTTAAACTTTGCGATATGTTAAGTTTAAATAGTTTCTTACACCCCTGAAAGATTATGTAGTGTGTTGACTCTAAAGCATCATTGGATTCTAAAATAATGTGCTATATGGAGTAATAGTTATAATAATATTTATCTGAAATTATAAATCAGTATCCAACTGTATATTGTAGAGAAACTATATACAAGCCTGAATCATATAATCAGACCAAATAATCTGGTATTGGAAAAGTTGCTAAATCTCTAGACTTGTATATCAATATATCAGATGCTGCTCTCATTCATAACTGTAAGAAATTAGACATTTTAAAAAAACAGCCAAAGTCAATTTTTAGATGTAGAACCATTATTGTGTTTGATGTTGACCTGCAGGTGTCTCATTTCATCATTTTATCATTATGATTAAATAAATTACTTACATGCATAATTTTTTCACTAATGCTTAATTAGTCATCCCCTTTATAATCACACCAGTTCTGTCAGGTATGGATTGCAGAGTATCCCGAGAGACTTCCTATCCATTTCAGCCTACACCTACATTTTTCAAATCCAGAATGATGCAATATCCTTAGTCTGACTGTAATCAGTAATCTAGAGAGAGGTCTGCAGTTTGTCAAATTTGAGGCTCAAAATATAATTAAATCCTTGAAATATACAGTACCAGACAAAAGATGTATGGACACATCATGTATGGGCTCGTATCATGTAAGCTGTGCCTAAATCACCTCAAATCATCCATATCAGTTGGGTTTAGGTCAGGGGATTGTGTAAGCCAAACACTTTTTTCGTTTACAACATAATTCCATATGTGTCCTTTAATTGTTTTCATCTCTTTAGTATTGAGCTACAATGTAGAAAATAAGTTGAACATAAAAACCAAGAAAAATATTAATTAAGAATGTGTGTCCAAACTTGTACAAGTGCCTGAATGTTTTTGTTATTGTCCAATCAGTGTCAGCCAGAGCTAATCCAATAAGTTGAATAATTTACCTAGTAATGAAAGTGAGGAAGAATGTGTTAGAGGTTTATGATCAGAATGTTTTGTATTTCAGATGCTGGGTGTGACGGCCATTGAGGATCGTCTCCAGGAAGGCGTCCCTGAGACTATCTCCAGTCTCCGGCAGGCAGGCGTAAAGGTGTGGGTGCTGACTGGAGACAAGACAGGTAGTGTCCTTCTTCTGAGGACCAGCAGACAGAGTCTAGCCTAGAGAGGTGACTGAGAAAAGGCCTGACTGTTTGATTTATTTCCAAATGCATAGAAACGGCTGTGAATGTGGGCTATGCTTGCAAATTGATGGATCCTGATACAAGACTGCTCCAAGGCGAGGAGCTAAGGTAAGAGTCTTTCACACAAACATACACACACATTTACCAGATTTGGGATTTTAGAATAGATGACTGTTTGCCTATTCAAATGACCTCTGTGTTGGAAAAGGAAAGGAATAAGAAAAAATTATCTTTTATAATTTTGTTGTTGTTGTTTGATGTCACACTTTGTTATTGTCACATTTAGACAGCTCCTCCAGTCTCCCACTACTGAAGTTTCCTTCCATAAAGATAAAGAGTCTCTTGTTTGGAGCACGGACAAAATGTCTCAGAAGAGTAAAGCTGCTATTGTCGTTGATGGGTTTGAACTTGTGAGTATTTGGTTAATAAGAAGCATATATATATATATATATATATATATATATATATATATATATATATATATATATATATATATATATATATATATATATTTATTTTATTTTTTTGCAATGTAAATTTGGTAGTTGTTTTTTTTTTTTTCATTTTAATCAAATTTCATGATGAATGAACCAATAAAAATTATGCAAAATTCTTGTAATTTGATATATTCTAATAATTATTTACTTCCCTTTTAGTTCAGAACGTTTTTCCGTGGTTATTGTGGGACCCATATCTCAGATCAAACTCCCTTGCACTGATGTTTTCACAGGCAGAACTGACCAAGACTCCTGAGATGGGTGGGAGATTTGTGGCTCTCTCTAATCAGTGCCAGTCAGTACTGTGTTGTCGAGTGACTCCAGCGCAGAAGGCAGAAGTGGTTGAGCTGGTCAAGAAGAATTCTTCCTCTGTCACCATGGCAATAGGAGATGGTGCCAATGATGTGAATATGATTAAGAGTAAGCATTCGATCATAAGTAACAAGAAACCGAACATTTTGTTTTTATTTATTTATTTATTTATTTATTTTATTACTGAAGTATAAAACAATGATTAAATGGTCCAGTAAACAGTAGTGCTAGAAAGTTTGTATACCTAGGTTAAACGGGAATATAAGGAAGTTCACCATCAGGAGAAGAATAAACAGCAATGGTGCACATGGCAGGGTTGCAAGGAGAAATTGTTGCTCCCCAAAAAGAATATTGCTGCCTATCTGCAGTTTGCTCAAGCAAAAATAGAGTTTGGATTTTAATGAGAAGTGTTATGTCTGGAGAAATGGAATGCTGCATTTAAAAATTTAAAAATCATCTGTTAAACATGGTGGTTGTAGTATCATTGTTTGGGCCTGTTTTACTGCGTCTGGTCCAGGAGCAATTAATTTGAATTTGAATTTAAGCAGCACATTTTGATGGAAAAATTTCAGGACACCTTTAGTGAGCTGACTTTTAAGAGAACGTGGGTTAGGTTGCAAGACAGAAGCACTTCTTTAAAGAATGGGTAAAGAAGAACAACCACCTGCCTATGGACTACAGATAACAATTTGCTTTTTAACTAACTCTGGCACATTTACACTGATTTAGAAACTGAAATGTTGATCAGTGTGCATTGTACCTGTTAAATAAATAAAAAAAAATAATAAAAGTAAAGGTTTTGGTATTGCCTAGTCACAGTCCTGACCTTAATCCAATACATCTCTCTATTTTCTCTCCCCCCACCCTTTCTCCCTCTCCCTCCCTCTCTCTCTCTTTCTGTCCCTCCCACCCATCCCTTGCTTTCTCTCTTCCCTCACAGCGGCACATATAGGTGTGGGCTTGTGTGGTGTGGAGGGTGGTCAGGCAGTACAGAATGCAGACTTTGCCCTGGCCCAGTTTAGCTTCCTGCGCAGGCTGCTGCTGGTCCATGGCCGGTGGTCTTACCGCCGCATCTGCAGCTTTCTGCGCTACTTCCTCTATAAAACCACCTGCTTTGCTCTGGTGCACATCTGGTACAGCTTGTACAATGGCTTCAGTGCTCAGGTAAAAACCACATGTTCCATGGAAAAAATATTTTAACAGAATTTTTTTGGGTTTGTTTTTGTTTTGCTAGTATGAGGCCTTACCCAGTAGCAATGTTTGAACTAAACCTTACTTTTTCATCCCTGCTTAGCCAATGTATGAGAGCTGGTTCATTGCCCTCTACACTGTGATGTACACCTCGCTGCCTGTTCAGTGTTTGGGCATTTTCGAACAGGTGCGGCAAAATGCAAATAGAAATTCATAATGTTAATATTCATTTTCAAATTGGTGACTGGTATAAATTATTATATACGCTCTGATACAGGACATAAGTGCAGAAAGCTCTCTGAATCGACCAGAGCTTTACAGGGTTGGACAGAAGCAGGAGCTTTTCAACCCTCTAATCCTGTGTGGAACGCTGCTCTACTCCATCTACACCTCCATAATCCTCTTCTTCATTCCTGTGGGAGTCCTGCAGAGTTTGGACTTGGACTACCAAACGTTGGCTGTTACTGTTGAAATGTCGGCCGTATTCTCGGCTACTCTTGAGGTATCTTGGTTTGCAGAGCTATTTAGTAAAACATTGATTATTTTCTTAAACAGGGATGACTTAAGAAAATAAGAATTTCATAATGATGATAAATAGACTTTATGCTAGTACTGAACTAATATAATTTAGTTTTTTACTCTCATTTTTTTGTTTTTGTTCCCAACAGTATTTAGTATTAACTAGTTTTGTTTGTTACCTCTAGATCATTTTACAGACCAGGTTCTGGACCAAGTACAATTGCGCCGCAGTGCTTTTCAGCCTGGTGGTGTTCTTTCTGTCCTCAGTGATCCTTCACAGCCCTCGTCTGTTTACGTCTTTCCCTAATGACTACATCTTCTTTGGTAATCTTTTAGGCTTCTTCGCATCATTTGCAACATTTACACATGTGATTGTTCCCTGAATTTATAGTACACAAAACTGCAGCAATGCAGGTGTATGAAATGTCCAATACTCACCATATTTTCTGTGAAAGTGTTTTTTTTGTAATTAAACTTCTGGTGCAATAACTAGAGTGACAATAGACATATGAGAAGATAATTACTATAATATGTTCAGTTATAGGGTGTCAAAATAACTGAAATATATATAGTGCACAACTTGTTCAGAACAACAGAAAAAAGGATGCATAACGTTGGGAGTCTTGTGCACCTTATAACTTAGCTGTGTCTATGGATGAATGCGCTAAATAAAAAGAAAAAAACACCTAAATATCCATAAATATGTACTGCTCTTGTCGTTTTCCGGAGCAGAAACCAACACCATATCCTCCTTACCCAGAGAAATGGCTCAATAAGTGTAGTCAACTGACCAGGTCCTTTAGGTTAGCTCTTAAGCTAATGTTTTACCTAATAGCTTTTACAATCCCCCTGTGGGGGGACTTGGTCTGAGCTTCTTAACCAAGTTTCCATCCACAAAATGGTAAGATCAGATGTATGAATGTGTTTGCGTATGTTTTAAATTCAGGCCTTCAACCATAGACCGTGGTCCTCTTCTGTGGAAGGCAGTGAACATAAGTGAATATAAGTGCTTTGGTGCCCCTCATCACTCTTGAAAGTGGGTGGGTACAGATTAAGGTTGACAGAAGTAGGTTTGTTTTCAACCACAACCACAGGAAAGTGTAGATTTACAGTAGGAGCTCACTGGTGTTGTGTTTCAGCTGGTTTAAAGCTATTGGAGAGAACAAATTGTCCTATTGGTTTTGTTTTGGCAGGAGCATCACTAAATGCCTTTGCTAACCCTGTGGTGTGGCTGACTGCGATTTTGACCACCTGCACTGCCGTCCTTCCCTCCTTTACAGTGCAAGCTCTAAGTGTGGTGCTGGCGAAAAACAACAAACACAAGGTGAGAACACATAAACCCACTGTATTGTGCCTGTCGTACCTTTAGCCTGTAATACGTAGCTCTGCGTTTTACTCACTTTTTCCGGTATGCTGTTCAGATCCACTCCTCTAAGGAGCCGGTTGAGCTGAAGTCGTGGTTCAACAGAGGGGTCCCTCACCGCCGTTCTTCATACGCAATGTCTCAGGGAAAAGGCTTCGGAAAGCTAATGACTTTGGGAATGGGGGTCCGTTCCACAACGCCATCTTTGGAAGGGAGGGTAACGCCAGCCACTGTAAGAGCAGATTCTCCACAGATAGCACAAAGAGAAGTCACTAATGGTCTAATGCATAATAAAACCACAACAGAGACTTTGCACAGAACAGAATAGACTTTCCAGACTGGAAAAACTTTTGTAAGTGGAGTGTTCCACTCTGTAATTTAGTTACAAGAGGGGGTATATAGAATGGTAATGGTGGTATGTTGTGCTATCATTGATGGGGCACATCATTAAGACAATCAAAGAAATATAAATATGCTGTACTTCTTAATTTTTTATGGACTTAATGGACTTTTATGGACAACAGATTCTGATACTAAAAGTACTTGCTGTAATTCCTATGGTTTATACTGTTTGTACATTTCTTCGTTTACTGAAATTTTTAATGTAAAAAAAAATGGCCCACACAAATGTTTCTATCTTTGACAAAAGTGATTTATATACAGTTGTAACAAATAAACTTTTCACATAAGGCTTTTGTATATAATGAACTGAGTTCGGCTTCATTTCTACCTTTTCCATTTGTCTTGATTAGAAAACACAAAAAACACAGCCTTTATAGCAACAGTTTTACAATTGATTTTATTCAGTCATTTACTTCAAAACACGCATTTTACCCATATTTCCTTTTTTAAGTTTTATCCTGTAACAGTTATAACTCCAGTTTTTTCTTCTTTCTGAAGAGTCTCCATTAGCTCTAAACAAAAGGGTACTCCACATTCTCTCTGGCTCCTCCTGTAGGATGGGAGGTGAAAAGAGGCTCTCAAACCACATATTTTTGATGTGAACAACTATCTGGAACACACAGGTAAGAATGTGTAAGTAGAATTGACACACACTGCTTGCTGTTATGAAATTTTGATTAAGGAGATATGCTCTAAATGCATTTGCTGTTTAGGTCCTGAAGCACTCAATGATATTTATTTCTATATGATTCTTTTTATATGATTGTAGGCCAGCCAGCCAGCTGTAAACACTACTCGGTCTGGCCCAGTCAGGGCTAAACACTAGCTGTTGTGACTGGAGCATGGTGTGAGAAGAACCAGGAAAGACCTTTGTTCTGTGGGGAAAGAAATGTAGTTTTTAATTTGCATAGTTCTTTGCGCAAAGACAACCAGCCTCTAAAAACTCTTTGGTAGTTACTGAAGAGCTAAGATTACATTGCTGTCATTCTCTGTGTTAGTTTTCACTACTGATCAGTGTCTTAGTACAAAGATTGTAGAGTAAGCTTAACTTACCCACTTTTTTTGGTTCGTTTCCAATCCAAGGGATTTTTCCCAAATTTATCTTTAATTTAGTCACTTCCACTTCCAATGATTTTAGTCATTAGTTCAGACACTCCTGTCACACAATGATACCGATGTTGCATTATGTTGCCATCCTGCCCACACTGAGGAAGCAACCCCTGGCCCCAAATGGCTGTGGCATCATCAGGAATCGAACCTGCAATCGCCTGATGACAGAGCCAGGCTGCACAAAATAGGTTTGTAAACTGTTAGGTTGGACAAGCTTTACAGAATATTTCAAAAACTTCTATTTACGTCTCTGTACTTTTGTCAAAGTGCAGAAATTAGTATGGTGGCATGGATTTATTGTCATTTCCTAACCGCCTTTTTTTGATTAGCCACAACTTAGTTGTCCACCATGGCAGCATAATATTTTAAACTGGAAACTCCAACTTAAACATTTAAATTGTGTTTTTTTTTTAATTGCGTTATTAGCTTTTTCTTTATTCTGTAAATCTTCAGTAGCTTTAACTTTAGGTTTAATAACTTAATTCTGTAAAATCTCTAAAGCATGAAAAAAAATCAGATTTGTTACAGAATGTAAATTATGGTCAGTTGATGATGTTATGAAAGTCACAGTTGAGGTGATAACATTTGAGAGCCTCTTTCCTCCATTCCTCCTTCCATTTCTCCTCCTCCCTGCCTGTCCCCTCCATCTTACTTCCTAGTTTTGAAACTTGATTGTCTTCTACCATCACAAAAGACACTTGGTTCTTGATTGATTGACAGGTTACAGAAGAGGGAGACAACAGTGTGACTGGGAGGCTCGGTCTATGATCAGGCCTGGAGAGAAACACACACACTGCTTGTAGATGGAAAGACCATTTCTGGTTGGAGGGGTCCGTTACCAAGGACGGTCTGTAGTGCTGCATTATTATTATTATTTTTTTTTCTTTTTTGTATTTTTTTGCATGAATTGCTTTGCAACCCAGATTGAGAGTGTGCCATGTATGAACAAGCACAAACCAGTGATTACATTTCAGAGGGTGATGAGACACATATAAACAGGTATAACGGCCTCAACAAAGCTCAGCCTACCATTGGAATATTGTCTTACTCCACTGGAAAGATTTCAACATGTCAAAGAAAAGGGAGAGGGTTGCAACAATACATGCACACAACCAGAGAAAAAAAAGAAAAAAAAACAACAACAGTGATTCAAGAAACTCTAGAAAACTCTAGAAAGAAAGACCCCTCCAACATCCAAATCCCGACCACCCCACCCTCAGCCAAAACCCCAACCCTTCCCACCCCGACCTCTTCATCCTCCTCGTCCTCCTCTAAAGTGCAGGGCGTTCCTGCTTTAGTCTATACAGTATACAACATCCATGCAGAAAAAAGGTCATGCTGCCATCCAAACAGACGGAGCTCGTTTTTTTCTTTATCATTTAACTTAATGTTGGGGGCACTTGGACACTACTGGGATTTTTTCTTATGAAAAGGATTAGGGTGAATAATCAAAAAGAAGAAAACAAGAAAAACAAGAATATTGATTAAAGTTGAAAAATCTGTAGATAAAAAAACTTGCCTTGGTTGATATTCAGACTACAGTTTAACTCCGTCCAAACCCGAAAAATACACTCGAATCAGAAGCATCATTTTCTTTTCGTCACATCCACTCAGACATGTATTTCCTTTTACATCTCCCATGGAAACATTCAAAATGTCTTTTTTATCCAAGAAAAGTTAATGCCATCACAAAATGACAAGAACACACACAGGAGAAAAGAAGAGGGAACGACTGAACCAAAACATGGAAAATAAAATTAACAGTATAAAGTTTCAAGTCACAAGTTCAAAAACTATTATTAGTCATAGTGGTCTAATCATTGTATTCATTGTTAGTTTCATCTAAATTACATAAACTTTACAGAAAAAACGTTTGAGGTATTTCAGAATTAATTGTCAACACCTGCCCGCCAAGTCCTGGTGTTTACCACAGGTCAGAGTATGAGAGGGAAATGGGTGCATTATTTAAAAGCATTCTCTAAACCACCTCCTTTATTTCTTTACTGATCTTTCATGGGTTTAAAGGTAAATCAAAACATTTGAAATAATCCATTTCGTACAGTTTTGTCAAAAAGTGAGTTTAGTCTTTCCCTTAAAATGAGTGCAACTAAAACAGGTAAAGTTTTAAAATTAGTATTAGGATGACACAGCCTTTGCAGGGAATTGTGGCAGGGCATTGTGGCAGAAAAGGAGTAAAAGAGTACTCCTTTTAACACCACTTCCTGCAAGATTAGTGGATCAAACCAGCAAATTGTTGATCACCAGCCCCCTTCCCTAACATTTTGCAAAAGCTGCCACTGTTTGGCTTGAAATAACTTCTTATGTAGTGTATTAGTGTGTGTGATAAAATGGAATATGGAATGTTAATAAATAAATAAATAAGTAAATAAATACATTTTTAGAATTATATTATTAATTTGATATGTTTTCAGTGTGTGTATAGTATATGTATATATATAGAATTAAGTATTTTTATTTTTTTGGTAGCAGGTAGCAGTAGCAATAGTTTTAAAAGTTTGCACACTTTTGTTTGGTTCCACTTAATTTCAGACAAAACATTCATGTCTGCATTCACTTTTTAATGAACTCTCAGCATATATCTCAGAAATGAATGATGATGAAATAAATACACGCCAAATATGGTCTTCACTGGAAAGATAAACATGTTTTTTCTGAAAATATAAAAAATATTAGGTGCTGAGAGAAGAGTTAAGCGTCTTTGAGAATTTTGAAAAGCGCGATATAAATAAAATGTATTATTATTATTAAGAGGCACCCTGTAATTATGTCACTAGCTACCATTCATCCGATGCAACTCCTTTCTCATATATAAAATAATGGATTTGCATCAGTGTCATATTTTACAGATCAGTGGTTAAAAAAATAAGTAATAAGTAATTTGTCATAAAAGGCTTTTAAGAATTCCAGTATATCCCAGACAACATGCTCTTGTGGGACTCAAAGGGGTGGAACATGGGCTTGGTAGGTTCCAGGTGGGCATGGGCTCTGTGTGGGTGCTGGGTGTTTTTACTGTATAGTCCCCACCATTACAGCCCACCATAATCATACATACAGTCCTTATATGTAGTATACTACCCAAATAGGGCCCATGTTTAACCCTTTCTGGTCCCATCATTAAATAGGGGCTCATCACTGTCAGCCCATATGTGGAGCCAGCATTGAAGCCCATTTACAAAACTTTCTGTGTCTCAGTCGTGCTCCCTGTACAGACCCCACATGGGCATGTTATCTGGAAAAATATAAATGTGTGGATTTTGAATTAGGAGAGTAAGATAGACCTGTCTAACTCAATTCACTTTTCTTGCAGCTCTCTATAAGGTTTTTAATGTGGCTGAGATGTTGGCCCGCACTTCGAACTACAAATACTTTAGCTTTGTCATGTTACTTCAAGTCACAGATTGTAACGTTTTGTTATTTTAGCATTCCTCTGTTGTGAATTAATGTAGGGCTTCTAGAACATGGTCCAAAAACAACATGCATTTTAGTTTTTACATACAGTTTCATCTTCTGCTTAAGATGCCTTCACATTTCTATTCATGCCATTATATATAATGCTCTTGTTTACTAGCTAGAGTTAATGCTCCAGTGCGTGAGAACGTAGCATTAGTAGTCTTACGCAAGGACTTCTATTGGTGTAGAGTGATGTGCTTGCCCAACCAAGCAATTGAACCCTAGTCTGCCTGGGGTCTTTTTTGTTTAAACAGTCAAGATATTTTAGAAAAGAGCATTTATGTTTTATGATGTTTTGTTATGGTGTGTTTTTTCTTCCCTGACCTCTTGTCAGGAACAATTCTATACAGGCTCTTTTTGACTGATTGACTCAAGTACTCGATTACTTCAGCACTGATTTTCCTTCAGCAAGAGATGCCTTCAGAGGTCCGTGGAGATTCTTGGATTATCCTTAGATTATTACTTAGCCTAAAGTTGAAACAGCCTGCAGTAATCATTCAGTCTCTGCCCGTAGGTCTATACTGCAGGAGAAGAATTGACTTGAAATGTCTTTGAAATTTCTCTGAAATCTGTTCCATCCACTTGGGTACGAACTATCTTCTTAGTGCTTCATTGATCTTGGCAAAGTTACTCCACACCCCTGTAGTGCTGAAACCAAACTAAACTAAGATTCAATATTTATTCAGCTAAAGGCATAGCCCTGTCTTATTAAAAAGGTATTACATTTTTGATTATTCTGCTCAATAAGTAATTACGATGTATATTTTCTCAGGCGTTGTTTACACTGTAAGGCAAATCAGATTTGTTTCTACATTAGATTTTTGGGATTTCAGGTTACAAATAACTACATCTGATTTGTATGTTCAGATTGTAGTGCATTTATCCACATTAGTAACCAGTAGTCGACATAGGATAGAAACTATGTTTTTCCACTGGATACTTTATAGTTTATCTAGTATTTACAATGAAAGTGCAGATAAACTAACTTTGATTGTTTCTGTAATGCACAGAATGCTGACAGCCGATGCTGTCATTGTCTTTATTCCTAAAGAACAATTTATGCTTCTGCTACGAATCTACGCCATAGCCTATGTGTACCCTATGTGTAGTGTATACCCTATGCTTGATGCGCACCTACCTAAAAATGTAACTACACGTTGTAGTGACACAGACCAGACCAGAGCAACTGTGATTGGTCCTCTGAGCAACTATAGCTTTTGCATACATGCCTCATAGTGGAGTAAGCCACTTGCACAGACTACACCATAGACTCTGCATTGATGTTTAAATTGGCCTTAAGTGTACTATGCTAGGTTTGCACAGAACGGGATCTTTGAATTAGGACATATTTTCTGTGGACTTAAAGACAATTAGAATATGGCAAAAGTTCATATTGAGGTGGCTTTCAGAACTGCTGAAATGCTGTTGGTTAGAGAAGCCAAATTAATCTATATTCTTATATATTAATATTTTCAAACAATGCTTAATAATAAAATAAGCAAATAATAATTTGGCTGCATTCATAAAAAAAATATTTCTGCAGATAAATAGCTCATCAAAATTTTGGTTTACCTTTAAACCATCTTTCTGTTCACTCATCCTGTATGTTTTCTTGAATCTGTGTGTCTTGTGTGTACTTGTGAGTGTGTAAGCGTGTATAAGAGAGTGTATGTGTGTGTGTGTGTGTGTGTGTAGACATGTGCTTGTGTATACCAGCGTAGTCCCACCCGTGGTTGAAGGAAAAAGGCACTCAACTCTATCTGCATAGTCACCACCTCCCTCAATGTGGAACTATGCAGTCTGACTGCGCTGTCTGTAAGTGTGTATGCGAGTGTGTGTGTGCTGTGTCTGTGATCATTCTCTTATTTGGCTTTTGGTTTTGGTGTTTGTATACCCCTCCCTTGGCAACACAGGACCGGCAGGCTGAAAAATCTTTGGTATCGGTGGCTGTTTCACAAACCACCCAGCTAAAGTGAGGTAGCCACAGTGGTTCTCACTACAAACGAAAGGTCGCGTTTCTTTTTTTTTTTTTGGTCTTTTTTTTTTAAGCAGGTAATGTACATAGGTATTCCTACTGATTTGCACCGAACATCTTCTCCTCTCTAAACGGCAGGAACTCAATGCTCAGAGCATGTTGAGCTCAGGTCAGTCTGTACATTTAGCTAAACTCTGCAACGTGTCCAGCAATGCTACACGGTCGCACCAGCCCCGGCCCCCACCAAGACCATTCTTCCAAATCTTGAACTCATGCCTGCCATCACTTCGGTGCTGGGATCCTGTCTGAGACCTCCTTCACGATTGGAGATGAATGCTGCTATGGGTGTTTCAAACGAGGCCTTCTTCTTATTCTCATTCTTTTCATCTTTTTCTTCTCCTCCTTCTTTTGCCGTAGTGTTTTTACACTGATGAAAAGGATTCTTTATTTTTTATTTTCTTTCAAAAGTTTCTTTCTTCATCAGACGTGGCAGTTCGCAATGTCTGTAAATCAGTCTGTGAAGTTTTTCTCATTCTTTCAGAAAGTCTCTTCATCTTGACATTTGTCAAATGGATCAACAAGGTGCCTTACATATGCACAACAGATCACAATATTATAGTAAGAAGGAATAGAAACGTTATGTCTATGGTACCAATTACCCGCATCAATATTACAAAGTTGAAGAGAAGGGGTGGGTCAGGGAAGGATAAGGGGATGGAAGGGGGTTGTTGAGGATTAGATTTTGACAGTTTGGGGGGAGAGAGGTAGAGAAACAAAGCTGGACTGGTACAGTCTTTTGTAGCTGTGGTTGTGTTGCCGTGTTTTTCCCCCATGATTGATTGGTTTTGCACACCTATTTTGGGATTTTGTTGTAAAAGATTTTAGATAAGATTCTAAACTTGCTAATTGTTGAATTTCTTTGGCTCGTCTTGCCGATTGCAGGAGTATAGAGCTTCTTGACGTTATGTAGATGTTGTATGGAGGATCTCAGATCATATTAAGGCAAATGTTATTGGCACTCACTTCTTTTTGTAAAGTTTGCTATTGTTGTGGTTTACCACCTGCTCTATTATTAAGGTAAACCTAAAGTTGGACATTTGATTGAAACAGGATTTCAATAGTGTGACTGAACATGCCTCCTTACATTTTAACGGTACCATTGTTACAAGTCATAGCAGTTGATTGACAGACTTGTTACTAAACATATTCATGGTTTGTGCGAATGTGAAATTATCAAATATGTGTGATTTTCCAACCTGCTTTGTCATAATTTGACATCTTTCTTGGAGTTAAAAAAACAAACATATCTTTGCTTTGCTGATTTTTTGCTGAACTGTCAAGGTTGGTTGCTTCTCTCTTAGAAGCTGGATTCCAGATTGCGATGCACCCATATGACCAGTAGGTGGCACTGCAGTCCTGTGCATATTGGATGATGGCTGCAAACTCTTTGTGCATTGAGAATGACTTGGTTGTCATGTGCTGATTAGAAATACAGAGACTTGGCTTGCCAGCATGACATGGACAGGCATGTCAGCAAACCTCCTTGCTGCAAGTAATGCGTTTTGGGCTCATCGACAACAGGAGCGCAAGTCCCTCCACAGACCTCCATCTCCATCTGTGCAAAATAAACTGAGATGGCAGGCCTGCGAGAGCTTCGCTGGGAAAGTGCATTATGTTTCACCTTCAGTGGAGGTCAAGGTGTCTGCATTGATTCATCTCTTTCATTAGCATAGCGCATGATCTGAGAGGTGCTATGAAATGGCCATTAGGTAATGGCGACAGTGTACTGGATAGGACAGTGGAAGAGGAGGCTTTCTTTGGATAGCCAAGAAGCCTTCTGTGCTGTGTATTGCTGCCCTTTTTGTTGTGTTTAGCTTTGGCATACTTGTCCACAACCTCGAGCACGGGGGGGTGCAGAGATTGAAGCTTACAAAGAAGAGTAGCTAGCCTATGCTAAAGGGGGCACCATTTAAGTAGGGAGGCTACTTGAGGCTCCAAAACTCCTCAGTACACAGGCATCAAGCAACGCCAGTCCCCTGGTGCCAGAGTGTCCAGATTTCTGGCCTGAATCCTAACAGTCCAGTTGAAGTGAAGAGATTGCATTGATGTGAAACGTTGCCGTTGGCGGCAGCGGTGAGATTGATTGGCACGCTAATTTGAGTGGCGTCTGAGGGGTTTGGGACCTCATGGCCTCCAGGCTCCCTGGGGGAGGAAGCCAGACCCCCTCAGGCCTTGGAGAAGGTGGGCGCGGAGGTCCCCGGCTGCCCGGGGCTGTGACCGTGCTGGTGCTCTTCGTGCCAGCGGTCAACGCAGCGGCGCCGTGCATTCATGAAGAAGTTGCTGACCGTGTTGAGCTCCAGACCCAGTTGCTGAGCGATGGTCACCTGCATCTCCTTGCTGGGCCGCTTGTTCTCTTTGAAGATGGCGATGAGGGTCCTTCGCTGAAGGTCGGTAAAGACGAGCCTCTGTTTCTTGGGAACAGAGTTGCGCTCCTTCATCTGCTCCTGCTCCTTGCGCTTGCAGGCTGTAACAGGAAATTAAACCAGAGGTGAAAAAGTTAGAGATGTAATCAGATCTTACATTTTAAAACAAACAAGGCAATAGATGGAGAATATATATATAGTATATACATGGAACCAGTTGTTCCATATAGAGCTATGAGTCAAACTCAAAGTGATAACTACCAGTGATAAAATGTTCTTTGCCTTGTTAATGTATTCTTTTGCTAGTACTGAACATTCCCTCAGCTTGTGATTACTGGGAGAAAACTGAAGAGAGAAAATGAACACTTTGGAATAGATTTTGGGGAGCTTTAACTTGTCGTAAGAAGCCAGTCCCCACTCTCTGATAAGTGATCAAAATTCAGGAAGAAGAAATGAATGAGTTAAATGGAGGAGAGGTGGCGGAGGGTTGCACAGATTTGCATTAACATGTACGCAAGATATGGGTTATATTTTATAGGATGTTAATTTAATGTTTGGGCATTTGCACCTCCAAACAATTAGCTGAAAATAGTTTTATAGAAGTTTCAAATATATAACCTTTTTTTAAATATCCATACGACACAAAACGAGTTCCATTTTCCATACTATTTTTCAGTTTTAAATAAAAGCCATTTTGATATAATTTTCTTGTCCCAACTGTTTATTTTCTGTCTTCTAATTTGTTCTTTCCCACACTCCTCAGCTGTTGAAGACTCCTGAAGACTAAGGCTGTGTCCCAGTTACAGTACATTCTACACATTAATACTATAAAAAGGTAAAGAGTTTACTAATGTTAATGGTGTGGGTTTGTCAGATTTGTACAAAAAATACTAATGCCCTAACCCTTTTTGAATTGACAGAATGTGATGGAGCATTGCTATTTAAACATTCATCACTGCAAGTTCCCCTACCACCATTACTGCAGTACTTTCATCATTAACCACTATTGTTTTCTAATTTTGTTCCATGCATGAGTTGCTCCATTGCCCCTCTTTTGAATTTGCATTGTGGTATAATAGGGCTGTCATAACCAACAGGTTCTGAATATGAGGTTCTGATTTTTTTGGTCATTTAAATATATTCAGCTTTAACACTTACATCTATAATAAATACTTCATACACAAAACAAACCATTTTATTTTAGTAATTAGTATGCAAGTAGGATGCATGCTGAGACAGTTTTCATCAACAGTCAGCATCCTAGGTGGGCTGAATTTCTTAGTACACCACAGAAGGCTGTCTAACACTGAAGAATCCTTTGTATACAGCCAAGAAAGGCAGGTTTGAAAGGCGCAACTGATGTATCCTTCATGGCCCTCAATTGCCCACAATTCACTCCAAGATAAGTGGGTAAAAAGAAAAGCAGCACATTGAATATTGGGCAAAAATGAGCAAATACTATAGTGCAGAATTTGTTTGACTGCAGCCTAGACTTTGGAATAGAGCTAACACTGTACCAACTCAGCCAGTTACAGACTGAAGCCTGAATAAAACACTGATGATCTTAATGAACACTTTTAGTGCAAATGTGTAAAACGATTTCCAGAGATCTGACAAATGTTCTTTAGCTGCACTAAGCAACAATCTTGATTCGATTGACTGTTCAGCTCATATCCATTTTTTACAGATCTGCTGGCCTCATAGACCTTGATAGACCTTGGTGGACCTTGGTGCAAACAGCTTGACTGTCTCAGTGGACCAGATTGAAAACTATTTAAGGCAATAAACTGAAATGAAGGACAAAACCTTTTACAGGTGGGAGATTAAAGATTATTTGAACCTGACATTAATCTAACAAATAATTGAGAAATTATGTCAGAACCCAGCCAGAGCTAAAATTAATAGTTGGCTCTGTCAGGTTTGGTAAATATTGTAGACACGATGAAGATCGAAGGCGTGGGGAGGAGTAGAGGCTGGTGGAGGGTAAAGGAAGGAAAGTGTGAAGAGGAGGGTGGTGGGAGACGAAAGAAAAAAAACAGCAGAAAACTCATTAGGCCCTTTGTTCGCACTTCGTCCAGCAATGTGGCCGTTTCAGCACCAGTTCCACAGATTGGCTACTTGCGTGAAGCAGAATTTTTCCTGGCCTCTGCTGTTTGGCCACGGATTAAAAGTGATTTAAGACAAATCCATTGTAGCCCCCCCAGAGGGCAAAAATCATCCCTTTTAAAAAGAGAGCAGACAGGGAGCTGGCCAGCGGTGAGCGCTTCAGACTGGTCGTTAGAGACACTGCTGTTTTGATTCAATATTAATGCAGTTTGGGCTCGCAGTGGGAGAGAGTGACTGGTGTACAAAAGCAGCAAAAGCAGGCGCTTTTGTGTGCATGTGTATGTGTGTGTATGCATGCATGTGTGTGAGCGAGGGAGGAAAGCATAAGGGGGATATTGACCTGCGCTGCTTCAGTGTGTGGATGGGGTGGGGGGTTGTCCGTGGGGACTGAAGGCTGGATCTCCCTCCAGCAGGTTATGCAGTCTGTGACTTCAAACGGAGGCCACTGGAGGGCTATCTGACGCACTGAGGGCGAGGGGATATTTATAACTGCTTTTTGCCCCATACACCTCAACCCTATTGCATCCACATGCACTCTCTCTCGCAGTGTGAATATAATGGCTGTGCTGTAGCAGCACAGAGGGAGGGTGTTGTATTGGGGAACGATTTGAAGTGGGTATTTAGCTGTAATTTTGGAGTTAGATATAAAAAAAAGTATTTTTAACATAATTTCTGTCTCTGTTTCATTCAACCCTAAACTATTCTGATTTCTGTCCAGGAAGTGACCACATCAAAGTTTCTTTGATTGCATTGTTGAAAGGGTAAGGTTATTTTAAAACTAATATGAATTAACTTTAATTAATAGCATAATTAATCACAAATAATTAGACTCAATACCTAGAAATCATTTTCCATCACTGTTAGAAAACAAAATAAAAGTTCTACATAGGACAGAAAAACTGTGTTATTTGACATGCCATCTCAATCATTTTTACTAAAGTAATTATCATATTTGGTATTTTAAATGTACTATTTTTTTTTTTTCATTTAACAATATAATACGCAGTACATGCCAGAAGTCATAGCAGTATGTGGTACTATGTAAATTGATCATAAAGTGTTACCTCGGCTAGAGGACGGCTTGAGAACATCCACACATTGATATAAGTTGTGAGGTGTTTTCTTGTGAGAAAGGTTAACCACTTGCCAGAGTGTGCTCATAGCAAGAACACATGAATTATCGAGTGAGTACAAGCGAGGCCTAACAGTGGGTACTATGGATGGATATGGAACATTCCTTAATCTATAACCTAATATATAAAGTGTGTACCGGGAAAACGTCACAAAACACATTACCACCCAGTGCAATAGACAGTGCAATGATTGTGATCAGCTGCATCTAGCTAGAATTGTTTGTGCAAATTCTGGGAGAAATACAAGAGGCCCAATGCATATATCTTGCAGATCAGTGCATCGTTCTCTAGCTTCCCTGGTACATGTGAAAAGTAATTGGACACAGTACTAGTTCTTGTTCCATGACATTTGGCATGTCGGTGTAATTTACCACAGTGCTCTGTAGATTCAAATATAAAAAATTAGACCAATTGTTTTGCATTTTGCACATTTTTATCTCCAGATTTGATCTCCCCCTTTTGAAATATAAGGTGGTCTACAACTTCTTTTTGTCATTTTAAAATGGTTTATAATTCTCTTTTTAATGTGTTTACATTGAGATTAAAACTTTTTTTCCTTTCCCATGTTTTCTGTTTGCTGTTAAGTGAATTATAATAAGAAGATGTTGCATAATTCTAAATTTTTAACAATAATGCAAAAAAAAAAAAAAAAATCCCGTAATGGCCCTGCTTACCTATAATCATCACTTACTATCCTATAATTATGATAAAGCATTTCATTAATGTCAGATATTAAGTCACAATAATGATAATATCTTAATAGATAGATATTAGGTCATAATTATAACAAATGGGTTTGCATAGGAAAAAAAAAACCTGAAGCAGCGATCTCAGCAGTCACACATTCATCAGTGCAGATAGTTCCCTTCTCTTTACATTTTATGTGTAGAAACATCTCATGCTTCCCACTACTCTCTCCATCTTTCTTTCTGTGTGTGTGCGTGTGTTTGTGTTGGTGTGTGTGTGTGGAGTGGCAGGAGCCAAACTGTGGGTCCGTGTATCTAATTACAGAGAGTTGGAGTGCATTGATCACGTCACCTCTCACAGTCAAATCAGTTTACCACAGGCGTCTAACCTCCTGGACCACATCCATCATGTTCATATTCCTCATTGGCTTCACCGCTACAAACACACACACTCCCGCACACACACATCTATCCACTTAAACATTTACAGGCTCTGGAAATTCTACTGCATTAATCATTTTTGTATTACATCGCTTGTATTTCCTTGTGCTGCTTTTAAAACATGTTGGCAAACATTCAGTGTCATTTTACTGAAAAATGAAAACATGAACAAGCTGTAACATTTTTCATTCTGCTGTATTTGCATCCCCTAAAATACTGCAGACCTGTCTATAAAAAAAGAAATGATTTACAAACTAATCTGACAGTAAGCTGTGAATTTACAGCTGCATTAATAAAAATGTTGCCTGAGGAATTTTTTAAAATATTCCAAGAAAGTAAGTGTTGCCTTCCCAGTGCCTTCTATTATACAATTACATTTTTTTTCTAAATGCAGGAAAGCACACTGAAAATATTGTCCAAATTGATTTTCTAAGTACAGTAAACAACTACAGCAACCTTAATTGTTAGATGTCAGATCATCTTGTTTGTGTAGATAATATTACTCTCTGAGTGCAGCACAGCAGTGCCAATATTACACGTTATAGCACTCACTCTCGTGTATTATTGCTTAATTATTGTGGATTATAAACGACTACAGCAACCTAACTCTGAATCAAAAAGGGGATCACACCTCAAACACATCTATCACCTTGTACCACCTTAATATCAGTACCACAATTAAACCAGAAATTCAGCATTGGGAGAGCACAATTTTTACAATACCACTAGTTAAGATCACTTATCTGTTCAAAAATCAACCCAATCACCTTAGACCTGCCTACACCAGTTTCAGTTTTTTTGCATTACTACAACAAATAAATTATTATCCAAAATATATAAAATAATATCTCAATTGAATTGTACTATTAGCTTACCGTGCAAACAATGGGAAGAAGATTTATCATTAACTCCTAATGCTGATCCAGGTCCAGGTGTGTAACAATAATAATCACTACATGGTCAGAAACACTAATCTACAACTCATCCAGTATAAAGTTATCCGCAGAGTACACTACACCACACACAAAATGTATAAAATGAGATTCACAAACTCAACAATTTGTACACACTGCAATCAAAACATAGTCAATAATAACTGTATATCACCGGTATGTGGCACTGCACACCCGTTTACCAGTTCTGGAAAGAAGTTATCACCCTCCCTAACCTCTAGGGGTGGGCAGTATGGCCCTAAAATAATATCACGATATTTCATGATATTTTCGCGATAAGGATACTTTTGGCGATATGACAAAACACTTTTTAAAAAACTATTTCAAAAATACACTATACACTGCAAGAAAATAAATAAAATATTATTACATACAATATAATACTGCACACCCCTAAGTGAGATATTAAAAAATACAGGAATTTTATCAGATTTGTAACAAAAGTCAATGATCCAGAATGTCATGATACTAATAATAATGCACTCCAAATATCTCCATATATCCGGGATTAAAGCAAAATAAATGATACTGGACAGATATAAACTGTCTCTAGTAGATATATAATGGAAAATGGGATGGGTGATATGGCACAATATTTTAGGGTATAATATTGTTCATGATATTTAAAAAGTTTGACGTTATTATCGTGTACGATACGATATGGCACACCCCTACTAACCACCCAAATCCACCCAACACCATCACTCTGCCTACACCAGAAAACAAGGGAAATAATCTTGATGTCGCTAATCTTCGCAAAAAAAAAAAAAGCTTAACATCAATCACTGGAAAAATGTATTAACATACTTTTTCCCCTCTAAACACACTCCGAACCAATGTTGTGCAGTGGAGCCCTTCTAAACCTTCAGAGAAGGGGTGACAATAGGTGCATGTAAATAATTATATCATATTTAATCAGGAAATAAATATTATAGTTATTGTCAACTATTAGCATACATTTTATAAATTAACTAAAATAAAAAACAGCAACTGATACAAAGCATTATTCTGCGTTTTTCAGTTGCTAAAACACGCATATCTGACTGACAGCGGTACTAACCAATCAAAACTTTTAAAAGCTTTTTAAAATGGATTCTGCCCCTTCTGATATTTTGATACAGTCTATGTTTTGAAGGGTATAGTAATGAGGCTTTTAGTAAAGTCGTAGGACAATTTAACCAATCAGATTCATGATTTTCACTACGGGGGCGGGGCCATTGCTGTCTAAAACCTTCTCAGCGTTCTGATGAAGGTGCTAGGCATTGGTTAGTCGTGAAACAGCACGAATACTGGCGTAGTTCGATAGATAGCTAACTATCATGGAATTGCGACTACAAATGAGACGGATATAGTGTCATATCTAATTCAAAATCCTTTTTAAAGGCTGCCCTTCAATGTGAAACTAATTCACAATAAAAGGCCGCCTGACTGGTGAGTTTTTGTGTGTACTTAATGTTTTGGCTGGCCTGGCACACTGTAGCCATACATATGAATGAACTTTGTTTAACGGCTTGGCTTGTAGGGAAATTAAGCATTGATTTGTTGTGGTCTGTTGTACATGGTAATTTTGTTATTTGTAGCTGTGTTTGTGGGCTGTTAATGTGTATTAAGTTCATAGAACTAAGTCAAGACAGAGAATATGTATTGTAATATTTATCAGCGTGTAGGTCGGCAGCGGTGGGGTGTTGAAGAAGTGGTACCTACTATACTAACTGCACGCCACTGCTCAGAACCCAACATTGGAATTTATTAGAAATAAGCAGATTCACAGCAATAGTCCCTGTTTGCAGTGCTATAAGCTGCTGAGGCCAGCAGGTGGCGCTGCTGCAATTCCCAGGTGTGAACGAGTGGATTTAGTAATCAATAGTGATCGAGCAGTGGGGAGGGAGGCCTGATTACTGAGGCAAGAGCGCCAGAGAAAGTAAAAGAGAGAGAAAAATCAATGAGTACAGACTTCAGAGCTACATTACACTCCGAGCTGTACAGCACAGAAACAAAACGCACAGAGGAGGAGAAATATTGTTACACATCATGACAGAACCACTGAAAACAAACGCGTTATGAGAAATTCCACACAGCAGATGAAAACAAAGAAGCCTCAGTGAATAATGGGGGTCAAGAGAGATACAATATCAGTATACCTATCGCTTTACATACATATTTATTATTATTTATATTTTCATGCCTGATACAGCATATATTAGTACTAGTGTTACACTAGGGGAATACACACATATATATATGATGTGTATATATATATATGATAATTTGGCAGTCAATTACCAATAATTATATAATGTTAAAGTCGCAGTATTAGTATTAAACCTTACGGCTTATATGCACAAGAGTTTCCTGTTCTGTTGACCCCGGGTCCCCACTAAAGATGTACCCACAATGTATTGGGTCAGCAAAGACTGTTTAGATATTTTTGACTTGGCCATGTTTCAACTTTAATTAATTTAAATTAAGTAATATAATTTTAAAGGATTTTTTTTAGTTCTATTTTTTGATTTTTTTTTTATTGTTGTGGATAACCAAGATATTAATAAATTTATGTTCAAATTAGGTAAGGAATACTAAAAGTGCATTCTCAATTTAATATACTTCATGAAAATACACATTAAAATATGTTCTTTGTATTTCCATTAAATGTACTTTTAAGCAATATGCTTTAAATTAAACATTTTGTTGAATGAAAATATATGTAGTAACATTAAATTTACAATACACATCAAGTGTATTAAAAAGGTGTTTAAAAAACACAAACTTAAATATACTTAAGTTAGCAGAAGTTTTACGAAAAAAGCACTCAAAAGCACAATTAAATGATTTTAAATTGCATTTAAATAAAGCTTAATTACAGTTGAAATATACTTAAGTTGCCATACGTTCTTCTAAAGTAGTACATTTAGTATGAATTTAAGCATGTACTTTTTGACATTAAGTATACTTAATATATATACTTAAATACACTTTTCTTTTACAAGGGAAGTTATAAGTACATTCATGGGGTACTCCTCCACTGCTGCATGTTTTTATATGTGCCGTCAGATAAAAATGTCAGAGAAAATTTGCTATTTTCTGTTTTCTACTACTAGCATGTGAATCTAGCTGTTTTTTATTATTATTATTTTGTATTAGAAATATATGATGAATGGGCCACTATAAATGCCCTAACATAACTTGTAAAAAGATGACTTCTCTTGAAAACTTGCCATTTTGAAGATACTGTTTCAAAACATGACTCACAAAACAGGTCTACATTTTATTTTTCTTATTTCTTAACTTTTTCCACATTTGACATAAATCAGATCTGGCTTAGTATTAAAAAATACAGCTTAAACCAGTAATGTATGATTATATTCCCCTGTAATCCCACAAGACAAAGCAATGTGTGTTTGTGTGACTATGTGCTTGAAGGCCTACTGAAGGTTCTATACTCATGTTAGACTAATTACTCCACTCATTACATTTTAATATCGTTAGAGAAGATCGCTAGGCTCCTAACAGATTTGTTTTCTTGTCTTAAAGGCGTTTATTTGGTTTAGATGCAGTCCACCCATTTTTGTATTTAAATCACACAAATAATTTATTGTAAAATTACTTATTTATTGCTAAATTGCTTATGGTTTAATCTCTCACTTTCTCTGTGAAGTCTGGGGTACAGGAAAGGTTTTGATTGATATGGTCAAAGACTGAGGTTTGTCTTTGTCATTGAGTAAATTCTATCCATAGTTTTGAAGTAAGGATGGATAACAAAGTTAAAATGTGCAAAATTAGACTAGAATTAGCAAAAACGGAGCTCTGAGTGGTCCAGTGTGCTAAGCGCTGCCACTATGTTCAGGAGATTGCCGGTTCGAATCCGGTTCATGTAGCTTGCCATCAGCAACCGGAGCCCGAGAGAGCACAATTGGCCTTGCTCTCTCTGGGTGGGTAGATGGCGCTCTCCCCACATCACTCCAAAGGGTGATGTCGCTCAGCACAAGGCGTCTGTAAGCTGATGTATTGGAACCGAGTCGCTGCGCTTTCCTCCGAGCGCACTGTGATGCCACTCGGCAATAATGCATCAGCAGCAGGTTAAAAAGAGGTGGAATCTGACTTCACAGGTATCATAAGTGGCGTGTGCTAGTTTTCACCCTCCAGGTGAAAACTAGTGAATCACTAGTGATAGGGGAGTCCTAATGAGTGAGTTGGATAATTGGGGAGAAAATGGGAAAAAATAGAAATAAAATAAAAAAAACAATATATGTATTGTATGTATATACAATAGTAGGAGTAGGGGGAGATGGTTTTGCACTCAGAAGAAACTGTCAGATTTAAATGATTTTTGGAAGAAAGGTTAACAGAAACAAAAATTTAATGAACATTTAAACTGATATTAGCAACTGATATTGACCTACACATACAGAAGTACCAGCTGGCCATGGTATAGTATCTGTGTCTTCAAAGGCAAGCTCTTAAGGCAGCAGCAGTATGTGGACAAGCATTGTCTTATCCACACACCGGAGTGTGCGTTCAGAAAAGTTAGAGCCACTGGTTGCAGGACCTTTGTTGTCTCCATCAAGACAAAAGTATGACTTATCCCTGAAGATGAGCTGCTGTCTTTCTGAATAACTCCATGACAGTCTGGCACAATCACCAACCAGGTTTCATTCCTGTGAGTTGATTTTTTCTGGATGCAATGCGTTTTTGGATGTCAAATGACAGTTTTACAAGATATTAAAACAGCCTTCTTCATTTCTATTAAACTGCCAAATTGGAATTCTCTTAAAAAGGCAAAGATGGAGATACAAGGTTTTTAGGACTGAAATACAAAACAACCCAAGATGCTCATGCCTCACAAAATCATAAAAACTTGTGTTGATAGTAACATTCGTCACAAAATGTAAATAATGTCCCAGGTAATTATATTTAGTTAGCTTTTTCTCATATTATTTACTTAGGCCTCAATGCTGCAAAACTGCAGAAGAAAACCTAAAATAAAAAAAATATTTAAGCAGCTTTATTATATTTTGCTTAAGGTGGAATTGTCCAAATTAGATTTTTTATATACGATTTTTCATGTTCCACTAAGCGGTCTTAGTGCTAAGCAGTCATGTTCAGATAGCGTCTTTAACCTTCATGACAGCCATCTTTTTCTGCAGCACCTTAAGAAAAGCCACAGGGAGCTATGAGCGTGACACAAAAGGTCATTTGCCATGACAGAACAGCTCTATGGGGACCATTCCCACAACAAAGACCGTGCATGATGTTATGCTCACTGCAATACCGGAGTAGGAGGTCTGGAAGCATCTGCACCGGCCTTTTGCTGATACTTATTGGTGTTGTCCATTTTAATAGCTTGTAGTTTTCTTTAGGTCACCATTTTGGTGAAGAGATTGTCATAGTCTGTTTAGTCATGTTTAGTTCAGATTTTTTGCTTAGATTGGATTGTACTTGTCTGTGCACTTTCTTAAATATAAATACGAACATATCTCAACCTGACACAGCGTGTGTGCAAATCAGACGCATGATATCTGATCTGAACGTTCACATTCACACCACATGCCAACAAACTGGATATGCATCTCATGTGAGACCAAAAAATAAACTGACTCCAGTCTGATTTAAAAAGATAATATTTCATATGTGATATACAGCCAGGTCTATAAGTATTTGGGCAGTGACTCTATTTTTTTTATTTTTTGTCCCTGTACTCTAAAAAATATTAAAAAAGAATATGCAATCAAGATGATATTAAAGCATATACGGTACTTTCAGCTTTCTTTCAAGGGACTTTTTGAATACCCCTTTTTTAATTACAGAAGAATGGCTTGCCAGCTATCTGACATTATTATTTCTAGACAAATAAGAGATAAATGGTCCCATTGGAATGTAACAACATGTTTTGAAAAAATAAAACCAGGACTGACTTGATTACAAAAAAGGAAAGTAAAGATTCTGTATCTGTTTATGTGTAAATCCCCAGTGCCTCTAGAGATTTGGTAAACTTCTATATGTTTAAAGTTACTATTTCATCCCTTTTTAACCATCAGATAGAGGTGAAGGTGATACGCATAGGCCTGTGTTTACATCAGTGATGTGGTGATGTTCAGCAGTTTAGTTTCTGTTAAATGAGGTGTCACATGACATGTAAGGCAAACCAATATTAGTGGGAAGGCCTTGAAGGTCCTGCTTTTGGAAAACCAGCATCAGACTTTTTGTAATTTTATTATTCTTATTTTTTTCTTTATATTTCTGTTTTTATGTTCATGAAATTAAAATAAATGTTAACAAAAATACCATTGTATAACCACTACATTCTAAGACCAAGCCATACTTGATGTCTTTTACAACTGACATATGATGGAAAATAATTTTTTTTTTTACTATAACATTTCTTTTAATGACAATATTTAAATTGCAGCTCTGGGAAAAAAATAAGAGACCACTTCAGTTTCTGAATAATTTTCTCTGATTTTGCTATTTATATGTATATGTTTAAAGAAAATGAACATGTTTTTTTATATAAACTACGGACAATGTTTCTCCCAAATTCCAAATAAAAAAATGGTCAATTTAGAGCATTTATTTGCAGAAAATGAGAAATGGCTGAAATAACTAAACAGATGCAGAGCTTTCAGACCTCAAACAATGCAAAGAAAACAATTCATAAAAATTTAAGAGTTCAGAAATCAATTTTGGTGCAATAACCCTGGTTTTTAATCAGTTTTCATGCCTCTTGGCACATTCTCATCCACCAGTCTTACACACTGCTTTGTGATAATTTTATGCCAATCCTGGTGCAAAAATTCAAGTAGTTCAGCTTGGTTTGATGGCCAGTGATCATCCACCTTCCTCCTGATTATATAAAGAAACTCATCATTTTTAGAACTGTTGTATATACCATTTTTTCTGTATATACATTTTTTCTTTGATCTCACAAAGAAATAGTTCTTTCTAAAGCTAACCTTTTTTGCAAAGTGTATGTGAAGGAAGTGATTGTGTGCATTTGTAGTCTTTACTTAATTCTCATTGACTAGTTTTAAGACTCTGGACCCTTAAGACCCCCACACCTATTTAACTTTAGCTCATGTTAGCCCTAACTATAGCATATTTAACAGTAATTATGCTTTTACAGCCTTTACCTGTATTAGTCTACAGTTCATTTTGCTGAGTATATTACACTTGTTTATGACTCAAAAGACTCATTTTTATCTTTTTCTCTTGTTTTTTGATTTATTGAATGGTGGCCACTGTTATCAGTGCAGACCTAATCATCCAAAGGTCAATCCTTTGACAAGGTTAGGTTACTCTTGTAGAATCAGCAAAAAAAGAAAAAGAATGCGAAGAAAAGACCTGAAATCTTTACATAAACAAAAACTACACGGCACCTTTTAAGTCAAAACTAAACCATTAGGCCTTCTTCCTTTTTTATTTTATTGTAGGGTAAGTGCATTTATCATGACATCACACCTGGTTATCATTATGGATCAATATGTTGACAGTTTGACAATAAATACTTAAATTGAAGGTAGTTTATTTTTTAAACAACTAAGATGTAATATTGAAAGAGTCATGTTTATGTTTATTTTAAAATCCTTGTTTGTTTTTCTCTGTAGAAACTATTTCCAGTCCAAGAACCATCGAGGCACAGTCTTCCCATAATGTGGAAGCTCCTGGAATAACCAAAGTCACTGTGTACAATCAAGTGAGTTTTACATCAACATGGACCGACAGGCTGATGTCCAAGAAATAAATGATACTGCAAAATGTTTTAACAACTCACATAGTTAATAAAAATAAAAATAAAAATATCTAGAGGACAGTTTTTAATCCTATAAAATATTTAGTTGTTTAGCTGTAATGACCAGATGTACCAACTGTAAAGCATGGTGGTGGTAATATGAAATGCTCAGGAGCTGGCTGTGTTGCTGCCAGACGAACTGTCATATCAACGAGGTTTAGAGAATAAATAAAACTGGGCTTAAAACTTCTTAATGGTTGCCAAAAATGCTTGGAACTTCTGAGTAGCTGTATATTACTTGATAGCTGTTAATAAAAAGAGGAACAATTTGAGAAGGCATCACCTGAAGGCTTAGTTAGATTGCATGTAGCAATATTCCTAAAGACCTAGTAGGGTTCACTGATCTTTGAGGGACAAAACATATTAGGTATGAAGCACATATAGATGGATATGGAGGGTATGCATTTTTAAACAAGAATACGCCCCTTTAGTCGGACTCAGTGGCAAAACATTCTACAACATGGCTAGTTTCTCAGGGAATGAAAGATGTATTTACATGACTCAAAGTCATCTGATTAACCAAAACAAATAATGGTCTGTGGACTTCAATATATGGCCAGACATTGTGTTTTCTGACATTTTATATACCTGATTTCATAATGCACTATGCACTATGCCAAGGTCAATTTTGCTTTTAGAGGGGAATTTCATTGCTTCTCTATATTTTAATCACTGACACATGATTCATCAGAATGGTTTATTGTAAAAATATGAGGTGATTGAATTTAGGAAGCATTGATGTCTCCAATACTAATGTATTTATAACCCACTGATTTACTACTTAAACTAAATAGGATCAAACTTGCACGGAGATGTGTTATGTAATTGTGTCGATGGGAGTACAGAGGTAAATAAAACATTTCTTTGGTTATACTATATTGCCTTAGGCCACAACACCTAGCAAGTAACTACCTACCTCTCTACCTGGCATGTACTGTAAAACCGAGATTTGAGCCATTACCCTATCATAAAAATATTAAACGTAGTAGCTTCAAGTGAAAAAGAAAAGTATTTTGTAGGACCATTATATGTACTTTACAGACGCAGATGCAGTGAAAAAAAATAAAAGCAGAAGCATACCATGTTTTTTGAGCAGTGTCAGAGGAACAATTTTTTGTTCTTGTTTACAGTTTTTTTTACATTGTTCCAGACTGGAGGGCTTAATGTATTGTATGTTGTATATTGTGGATAATTGAGTATAGTCAAGTATACATTTTTATCACACTTAAAAACTAGTTATTACTAGTGATTAGTAAGCAAAAGGGACGCATAAAGCTATAGAAGCTCATCAGTCTATAACTTTGTGAAGTCATTCATTAGAATGGTTTGGTGTGAAATGATAAGATGACCGATTTCTTTAGGCTGATGATTGAATCCAGGGTGTACTGTCTTTAATTCTAATGTATGCATAGGGTATAGGCCACTGATTTACTATTCAAACTAAAGAGTTTCAAACTAAAACAGAGATTTATTATGTAATTGTGTTGATGGAGGTAAAAGTAGAGGTAAATAAATAATTTGGGCTTTATTGTCTCACAACACCTACCTTATGTACCTATCTTGCATGTACTGTAACACGTATTGTCATTACCCTATCATAAACCTATTAAAGGTAATAGCTTCATGTGAAAAAATAAGCTTGTAGGAACAAGATATGTCTTTTAAATAAAAGACCGATTTTTTTTGTTCTGTTGGAAAGGTCTATAGCTTCAAGCCAAAATGGCGTCTATTGAACGTCAGCTGGATCTCCATATTCCTGAAGCTGAAGGAGCTTTTCCATGCTCAGTGTTTTTGTCTATCTCGCTCTGGCTCATCGATCGAGCCATGGGTTGGCTAAAGCGCATCCTTTGCTTTGAGATGAGTCACATTCTGCGCGTTCAGGGTGAATTTTCCTGAACTGGCCATGTTCACAGCCCAGCCATTCAGTTAAGAAAGTGCACATCTCTGGTGGGAGTCTCGCAGTGAGTCAGGGGGTCTTCAAATTCATCTCTCTGATCAAACTATTAGAGCTCCCCCACGTGATGACGCAGTGCAGTTTAACCCTTTGATGCGCGCCTTCTGGTCCGCTGCTCGCTTTATGATTTGATTTAAAGGTCACTCTCTCCTGCATCGATCCGTTTTGGCGGGCGAAAGGCGCATGGCGCGCGGGGGATTGATCAGGACTCAGAGCTAGAATAGGCCGTGTTTTAAGGCATTGTACAAGCAACAGTGCTGGACCTTTGGGTTGCATTCGCCACTACGCCATCCCCCGTGGATTGGAAGAGGAGAGTGAGTGCAGATGTATGCCCGTGAGCCAGCCTTTGGCCATGCGCGCGAATGAATTTAGGCCTTATGTGCGGCGCTTTTGTTCTCGCCCTCCGTTAAATTAGAATGTATAACGCTGAATGTAAGCCAGCATGGTGGAGGTACCGGAGTGCACGCGGGTCAGCTTTGGTTACTGAAAGGGGAGAGTAGGGATGGAGATCAATACAAATTCAGTGCTGGTTAAATATAGCCCACCCTAACAATGTAGGCACGGTGTATGGTGGAAGTATGTTTATGTGACCAACGCACGCACGCGGGCGGGCGCGCGCACACACACACACACACACACAAACACACACACACACACACACACACACACACACACACACACACACACACACACACACACACACACAGTGTTAAAAAAAAACATGCTCTGGTTAGCTCTAAACCACCAGATTAAAACAAGATAAAATATGAATTAAGAAGGAAATTGCATTGCTTGTGCTTTTTCAGATCTTCTCCATATTTCATATTTTAATCCCTGACACGTAAAAGTCATTCATCAGAATGGTTTGTTGTGAAATGATGAGATGACAGATTTCTTTAGGCTGATGATTGAATTCAGGGAGCACTGTTTCCAGTTCTAATGTGTGTATAAGTTAGTTAACTGATTTGATATTAAACTAAACAGTTTCACACTTACGCTAAGATGTATTATGTAATTGTGTTGATTGAACATTTGAGGTAAAAAAAACACATTTATTTTATGCTATATGCTATATTGCGTTATAACACTTACAACCTTATGTACCTACATACCTACCTGTACCTTGCATGTACTGTAAAACGTAGATTTTAGTCATTACCTTTACCATCAACCTATAAAGCTAATAGCTTCATGTGAAAAAAGAAGCTTGTCGGACCATTATGTGTCTTTTAATTTAAAGGCTTAATTTTTAGTTCTGTCGGAAAGATGCAATGAAAAATGAACAAAAAAAGCTTCGAATGTTTTTGAGCAATATCATAGAAAGGTTTTTTTGTTCTAAAAAGAAGCATGCTGGTAATATATTTGTATGAATATAGATGTGTGGGTTTCTTTAAATTCGTAAAAAAATGTTTTATTAAAATATTCTCACGCTTTCATAACGTGAAGGAACTAGTAGTTGTGTTTTTAAGTTTTTAACATAAATATTTTTTAAAAAATGTCACTGTATGATAGCATGCAGTCTCCATCAGGACCAGTGTGTCCTTATGTGCAACCTGGCCATCCATCTCTCGCTGTCTATCAATTATTAAGGCAGATATCGATCAATGCTGCTGTGTCTCCTAAATCAGTCTCAGCCGGCCAGGTTGTGGACCCGAGAGGGAATCTTACAGTCGACTGAGTATAGAGATGATGATGACGAAGATGATGATGATAATAATAATAACGACGATTATTAGGATCATGCATATCATATTAAATTCTTCTGTAAAACGTCCTTAATAATATTCGCGCTTTTTAAAACAAAGCACTGCAGTCCGTCCAATCTGCTCCTCTTTGTTTAGATTGTATATTCCTCAGAGGGCGAATTTAAAACAACACCTCCATTTTTTCGCCACAGATATTTGATTACAAGAGGGAACACAGAAGGCACACAATACAATCAATGCTTTCCCCCTTAATCTAAAAAGCCCATATCCAGAGAGAGTGAGGCTCCGACGGGAGAGAGTGCTGAACTGGAATAATTGATAGATGCACTGGCTATCTTTATTGATCGCTATATTGACCCGACCAAATACATTGAGATGGAGTGTGAAATTCTGCTGATCCGAATTGTTTTTCATACTTAATGCAATCTTTAAATGTCTCTCCCACCTGCACACGCATCTGCCTTACCACTCAGCTTTGTGCTTTACATTAATTTTTCTTGCATTGCCTTTTGTGTAAACGCCCGAATCACCAGTTAAGTTGACGTTATAAATGAAATCTGTATAGACTGTTTGGTGTATCGATACAACAAAGAAACATATGAATTTTATCTATAAATAGCTAGAATAAGAAGAATTAACATGTTAACAGAAATTACTATTTTATTCCATTGTAATAATATATAATATTTTATTAATTGGAATTATATATATATATATATATATATATATATATATATATATATATATATATATATATATATATTATTTTTATAATAATAAAAATATAGCTCACGTGGGTTTAGTACAGGGGGAAACTGTGCTCCGAGTCGCTGCTATTTCCCCATTAACCAGGCAAAACCACGGCATTGATTTTTGTGACTGTGATGAATTTGCAATCGTAATTTAAATGTATTGATTGACGTGGCCGAGCGAGTAGCAGGCCTGTTTTCAGCCTCGGTCTGAGACACACACACACACACACCATCGAGGGCGAAATATACACATAGTTAAATGCACTGCTTAAATTCTTTAAAGCTTCAGATATGCTAGGCGACTCAACATTTCTTTACCATAAATTAAATACATCGTCCATCAGCCATAACATTAAAACTTGTGGTAGTTGAAGCACAGTTTGAAGTGGCAACTGCGAAGAGGTGAAATTTTTGCAGGTGATGTGTTCATAGCATCTTCAAAACGGCAGGTCTTTGAAATAAATGGCCAATGGCTAGCAATGTAGTCCACATTGTTAAGGTTATTGACACGATCCATGCAAGCCTCACATCACAACATGCACTAGTTAAAGAATCTGCTTCTCTAACAACTTGGTGTCAGACACCACAGTGCACCATCAGAGGTCCTGATATGTCTGGATGGGTTAGAGCTGTTTTGGCGGCACGAGGAGGAAATTTAGGCTATTAAGCAGGAGAAAGCTTGAACAGTATTACATATAGACAAAAATACCTGAAATTCTAATCCTAAAATGATAAACAATTATTTAGCACGATGTTCATCTTCCCTGACGGAGCTCAGACTGAATGCAGACTGCAATAAACACATAGAAAATAGGTCTTACAGAGAACCCTGTCTTAAGCTTAAGAGGCCGGACTTCTTATAGGAAAGCCTCCTGATTTTAATGGAGTGTTAAAAAATCTCGATGGACAATTAGCTTTAATAGCAATGGCACTTAAGGGGACCATTTAGTAGTGTTTAAATCTTTATTTACCAGAACGCCCTTAAATGTGCAAAGGAACAATTTACATTTAATTAAGTGGGGCATTGAGTGGAGGTAAAATATGCCACTATACACTGCTTAACTGAGCCTTGAAATACGACACGACGCCACCTTACAATGCCAGCTGGAATCAGACAGTTATAGTGCCAGTCTTTTATGCCGGGCTCTGATTTTCGCTCGTCGCTCGTAGTAAATAGGCTAGTTCATGGCACTGGAATGACCTGCATGTGTGGCCAATAGATCTGGTGTTTTATTGCATTGATTCTCTTTTAGAAAGAACTTCGATGGCCATTCAGGGTAAGAAAGCTATTTTGGTGACCGAAATTGTAGAAAAACTAATTCTGAGGCGTAACACAGCGAAACCGTGTTTGGGATACACCTACAAAATGTTTAAAAGAACAGTAGAGCCCATCAAGAAGGGATACGGTAATGCTACTGCATATGTGAAAATAAATATATACAATATATTCAGGAGTCATAGAATAACCGTGTGGATTGACTAGTGGTTATAAATATGTATTGCTTGCTATAAACAAATAAATAAATAAATAAATAAACTATTTATAAAAAAATAAAATATAGATTTATTTATACATGCGATGCCTTCTTGTGGACTATAAATATATAAAGAAATACAGTATTTACCAGGAAGACTGCAAATTGTGCATAAACTAATTTTCATCTGCAATAATCTGATCTCAAAACACACATCAACCCTATTCTCTTTACCTGTATAATTTTACTTCCAGCACAAAACTAACACACCTGACACTTCATGATCATTCTAACACTGCAAACGACTAAACAATTTCAATTTAGAATGCAAAAATGTTGGTTCCTAAATCTCTGTGAGAGCACCAGAGGGCCTGTGTAGTTAATTATTTGGCGGCCATCTTGATTCGTTGTTTCATTTAGAGTTTTACATTTAGAGATGCGGTGTAAAATGCCATTAGGGGGCGAACTGTACCCAGGTCCAGTCCAGGGTGGACTGAGGTAGTAGGCTATTGTCAGAATTAAGGTATCAGGGCTTCATGGTTAAATAGAATACAAAATATTTTTCTAAACAGTTCTATATTAACTTATCAGAATCCATTAATACACATTATTTAAGTGTGTGGTGTGACTTATGATTATAATTATATTAATGATTATATTGTATTAAATTAGTGAAAACTACTCAGCTAAAGGATTACTGACTGGAGTGTGTTACTGTGCAAAACACCAAAACCACAAATGTTAACAGCACTAAAAATAAACACCAGTTAATATGGAGTTGTTTTGGGACTCAGAAATGCACTAATAAATATTCACGTGGTTTCTTAAAAAGTAGAGTTAGGTGTAAAGCACAAGAAATATTTACTATTAGCAAATGTGGTTCTGAACTAGAAAAGATTCAGTGACTTGTACTTAACAGTGGTGGAACTATATTTTGCTGCTCTTCAGAACCACAGACGCTTTCCATTGTGGAGAACCACATAACCAGTCACAAAATCATTAAAATAATTTCGGTTTGAAGTGCAACCACAGCCTTTAATGAGAAAAACACTTTTTTAATTCACATTGTAATACACATATATTTTATTTTGTTTTACTTCTGTTAAGAGAACACATAGTAGTCACCAGCTAAAATGTCAATACATGAATTAAATGATTGAATTGATTGAATTGATTGCCTCAGAATTGCTCTTCACTAACAAGTGTTTCTTAAATTCACCCTATTATTACTTAACGGGCCACAGTACCTCAGCTCACGCCAACAACTGCTACTCCCACAACAAGTACCTTGGACACTTAGTGACCCTATTGATGACCTCTTGCCTACTCGGTCCAGCTTGAGTGTTCTGGGTTTTACGCACCTGCGAGCCTGAGGGCGGACATGCGCTGGAACTCGGGCTCCTGCAGCCACTTCCACATCCTCCTGAACGTCTCCCTGCCGGACTTGAGTTTACTCCACGGCTTGGGGTTCCGCAGCAGGTCGGACAGAGTTCCCTGCGAGCGAGACAGGATCCTCTGGGCGAAGATGGCCTGCGGGATGCTGTACCTCTTCAGCTCGGCCGTTATCCGCTGCGCCACCTCCTTGGTATTGATCTCCTCCGCCTGGCCTCCGCTACCACCACCTCCTCCTCCACCGCCCCCGGGCGCGTGCCTGTCGTTGGCGTGGGGGTGCGCGTGGTGGCCATGGTGGTGGTGATGATGGTGGTGGCCGTGGTGGTGATGGTGGACGCCGTTGAGCGCGGACGCGAGTCCGGCCCCGTGGGCCCCCAAGCCGCCTCGCGCCATGTGCTCGTCCCCGCGGCCCAGCATGGCGGCGTGCGCCTCGAAACCACCGGACGAGAGAAGCTTGTCTCCGTAGGCGCCCAGCGGCTGCTGCGCCGCGCTGTGCAGAGCCCCGAGGCCGCTGGGCAGGGGGGACAGCGACGGCCCCACGGTGGTCACGTCTTTGGCATAGTGGCCGTACAAGTCGCCCACGCTGGCCAGCGCGCGCTCGTCGCGCATGAGCGTAAAGCTGCCGCTCACGTTACCGGCCGAGAAGCGCTGGTGCGCGTGCGGATGAGGGGGCTGGTGGTGCTGGTGCTGGTGGTGGTGGTGATGAGGGAACTTCTCCGACACCGTGGAAATGGGTGGCAGGTGCTGCAGCGGAGTGAGCGTCGTGTACGTGCCGCTCAGGCTCATGCTCGTGTCGCACGGCACGCTCATAGCCGCGTGCAGCGACGGCGGATCCGTGCGGTACTCCCCCGCCGTGCCGTCCAGCAGCGACGCCATGCCGGATACCATGGCCGAGCGCCCGTGAGACAGGCTCCGGTGCGACGGCGGTCCCCGCGCGTGAGCGGAGCTCATCAGGTCGCCCGGTGTATGCGCGTGCGACACGGCGTGCAGGTTCCCGAGGTTCTCCATGGTGAGCTCCATGATGGAAAAAGAAAGACACACTCCTCTCACTTTCTGTCTCTTTTTCCCCCTCTGTCTATCTATCTTCTTGCTTTCTTGTCTTTTCCCCCCCAATAAATTTCCAAAGTCTGTCTCAAAGCCGCGCCATCGATCCCAGACCTCTCCCTCTTAGTCCAGCATCACTGAGTGTTTTGTTGTTTTGTTACCAGAACTAGTCGATGACTCTCTCTCTCGCGCGCGCGCGCGCCAGAGCGGCTCTCCGGTCCCGCCGTCGCCGCCGCGCTCGCGCTCCGTCCAACGCTGTCTGTGTAGTAAACGCCTGCTTCTGCTGCTGCTGCTCGATCCACACCGCGCGGCGAGAATGGGCCGCGCTCGGAATCCTGTGCGATATGAAGACGCGTGCGTGGGTCTGTACGCGTGTCTGTGTGTGTGTGTGTATCTCTGAACGGAAGCGCCAGCGAGCGCCGTTGTTTGCGACGTTTGGCTCAGACTGGGAGAGCCAGTGACGTCACCAACACCGTCTGCCTGGCCGGTCAGGAGCTGCAGTAAGTGTTATTATAACGGAGGTGAGAGTCACTGCTTACACTTACCGACACACACACACACACACTGCACTGATGACTTGTGTCAGTCATTTAAAACAGAGTAGAAATCTTAAGTTTTTACTCGATGATTTTATTATTGGATTATTGGAGTGTGATGTGTTTACTGAAGCGTATAATTGAAGTGTAATAATTATTGCCGTGCATTATTGGTCTATTTCATTTTTAGATTTAATTGTTAGAGTCTGTAAATGATCTGGGTATGTATTAATTAAATGTATTTTTAAGTGCATTAGGGGTGTTGGGGTGCATTATAGGGTCTGTGAATTATCTGTTTTTATGTTGTATTACATGTTTAGGTTGTATTAAGTTTTAGAATGTATGATTTGTGCCTGTCAAAAATCTGAGTACATTATTGGTGTGTATTATTATTGTTGGAGTGTTTTGTGTGTGTAGTGTTAGTGCTTTCACGTGATCTTGGTGCACCTTTGGTGTATTCATTATTGAAGTGCATTCGAAGTTTTTAAGGAGTAATGTACTTATTGTAGTGTGTTTGATTTAAATGATTTTTGAGTTTAGAGGGATGTCTGAATTATCTGGATGCAATAAAGGTGTATATTATTTATTTGAGTGTATTAGGAGATTTAGGGTATATTGTAAGTGTATATGAAAAGTCTGGGTGTGTTAGTTGTGTGTATTGATTATTAAATGTATTAAGAGTTTTGGGTGATTTAGTGTCTGTGAATATGTGGCGGAATTGTTGGTGTGTATTTATTGTTGGTGTATTTATTGTTAGGAGATGCATTGTTAGTGTCAGGGTGTATTTTTGATTTATCAATTATTGGGGTTTATTCTGAGTTTGGGGTGCATTATTAATGTCTAAATTATCTGACTGATTTATTGGTTGTATTTATTTTGTAGTGTACTTGGAGTTTTTTATGGTGTATTATTATTGTCAGTGTCTGGGATCATTATTGGTGTTTAATAATTATCGGGGTTTATTCTGAGTTTGGGGTGCCTTATTACTGTCTGAATTTTCTGGCTGTTTTTTGGTTTAATATTTATTTTTGGAGTGTATTTGGAGTTTGGGGTGCATTGTTAGTGTCGGTGTCTGGGATCATTGGTGTGTAATAATTATTGGGGTGCCCTGTTAATGTCTAAATTATCTGGCTGTTTTATGGGTTGTATATACTGTTGGAGTGTACTTGGAGTTTGGAAATGTATTATTAGTGTCAGTGAATTATCTGGCATCATTATTAGTATGTAATAATTATTAGGGTGTATTCTAAATTTTGGGGTGCACTGTTAAGCTTAAATTATCTGGTTGTGTTATTCATTGTATTTATTTTTGGAGTGGATTGTTTATTTCTGAATTTTCTGGGTGTATTATTTTGATGTGTATTCATTAGTGGAGTGTATTAGCAGTTTTGGGAGTATCTGTGTTTGTAAAGTATATGAATGTATTATTATTGTCTGAATTATCTAGATGCATTATAGCTGCACATTAATTGTTGGAGTGTACTGAGATTTGGAAGTGTACTGTTAATGCATGAGAATTATTTGGAAGACTAATTTGTGTGTGTTTATGATTAGAGTATATTAGGAGTTAAGGGGCATATCAGTTACTTTTAAGTATTTGGGTGTGTTACTAGTGTGTATAGGACTGCATTATGAGTGTTGCAGTGTATTATTACTGCCTGTACTGCCTGTGTTAATAATTTCACTGTGTTAGGAGTTTTAAGGTGTAATGTGAATTATTTTGGGGAGTTATTGGTGTGTTTTAATTATTAGAGAATTTTGGGGTGCATTGTCTATGAAATATCTGGGAGTGTGATATGTATAATTTGTACAGTGTATTAGGAGTTTTGGGTGTATTGTTAGTTTCTGTGAATTATGGTTGCCTTATTGACTGGTGTGTTTTTATTGTTTAAGTGTTTTTGGAGTGTATTGTTAGTGCCAGTGAGTTGTCTGGGTGTTTTTGGTGAAATTCTGGTGTGCATTATTTTTTGAGGTGCATTATGTAATAATGATAGTGGTCTTGTCCTATTACTGGAAGGCGTTACTGATATGCAGTTAATATTTTGTGACAATTACTGATTTGTTTTTATTATTGGGGTGTGTTATTGGAGTGTGTTATATGGGGATTCCTTACTGGGCGGGTTCCTGACTGTTCTCTGATAAAGCTGCTCGGCCTGGCGCCAGAATGCCATATCTGTCCAAGTTACACATTAACGGATTTCCCAACATGTTTGCCAAATTCCTTCTGAACGATATGAAATCACGAGCTCTTTCTCATTATAGTCCTAATTACATGTGGAAACATAAGAGGCATGACTATACAGAAAGGAGCAGAGAAGAACAGAGTAGTCTGAAACCACTGCATGAAATGTATTGTTCCTGCATCGAGTCTCTGAGGTTTTGAACTCCAGGACTAACTTTCCGATAGAGCTGCAGTGTAAATAAATAACCCTATACAAATTTACCTTATACCCTATCATTTTTACCCTACCCTATAATATTGTATAAAATGCTTAAAAGCTTTAATGTGAGAGGAATGAGTAACTGTATACGTTTGGATGCAGAATGACGCAAACTAACAAATAAATGAATAAATGAACAAATAATCGAATAAATAAAATGATAAATTTAAAAAAAAAAACATAAACTAAAAAAAACATTATTTTATTTGAAAAATAATAAAAACAATTTAAAATACACCCATATAATAAAATGATGCTAAAAATACTAAGACTAACTGTGATTATTACTCACCAGCTCTGGACAGGAAAGTCACTCTTGTAGCATTATTTCTATTGTCGACAACTTAGTGCATCAGTTGCAGTTCATCTGGCCAGTTAATGGACTGTTCATCACTCAATAAACTGAAGATTCAATAAATATACGAGCAGGAAGGCGAAGCAGAGCTGCGCAGGAACGGCCTTCGAGATCACGGCTAATTACAGCTGAGGGGCGAATTTCCATCATTTTACACACAAACTGATGTTCATAACGGCATATCTATATTTCTGTGACGATTCAAGACCCAGACTGCACTTTTTGGAGAAATATATTTTTATTGTATATGTAGTTGTATTTCTTTTTTTTATTTAACAGAAATATAACATTTTACCTAAAACATATATAAACCATGAACACAGTTAATTACACACACTAAAAATGAATGTAAATAAACACAGGGCACAGAGTTTACCAGAACTTCCGATCAAAAGCCCCAATCGCACCCAATCTCACAAACGGGTATTTATTCTAATACTAAACCCAGGCCCAGCATTAAGCCCTGTCAGACTGTTCTGTTCATATGCAGAATGCTGTAGTGTAATACGTGTTCCGGCCTACAGCCTGCCTTAGAGAAGGGATCACACGCTTCTGGACCACATGTCTGAACAAAAGCAGCATTGATTAGTACATTGATTAGTCATCCACTGCTCACCGAAATCATGCTTTCCTGCAGAATCACTGAATGGAGTTTAATGGCGCCTACTGAGCTCTTAGCACAGCGCCGCAAACAAACACTCCTGCACGGAGACGGAATGAAAACATGCATCAACTTTTGCTCCTGAAACAGCTCATTGGCTTTGCTTTATAAACCCTGGTGATGATGGGGATATCTGAATTAGGCCAAACCAGCAGCTGGGATTTATTTTTATATATTTTTTTACAAATGTTTACTTCACAGATTTAACCCGGTGTGTGTTCAGGTACCAGCAGAGGCCGGCGCGCCCCCACCTAAACCTGCTCTTATCATCCTTTTCTTCTGCCCACTGTTAAGACCCTCACTGCCCCAATATTCGACAGATTAAACGATCCTGTGCGGGGTGCTTAATTCTGCAGCTCTAATATTGTGTGTGCAACGTTAAAATTATCCATTTCGCCCGGCTTGTGTGTGCTTGCTTGTGCGCGTGCTTCTGTAAGATAAAAAAATAGCATCCTGAAAAACAGCCTAATTTCGTTTCACGAAGAATCAATTAACGATACAAAAATTAAATCAGAGTATTAAATGAGTTTTGTTAAAATAATGAGTAAACACATTCACACACACACACATAGGATTATAAATATATAATTATAATTATAAATCAATTTAGAACTGTAATAACCAAAAGGAAAACAAGTGAAACATTGAGTTGCAAATTAATAATTAATTGACCTTTTTTTCTAAATGAATATAAAACAGAAAAAAATATATATTATATTATATTATATATATATATATTATAAATATATATATTTTAATATATGGAATTATTTTTTTTAACTGTGGATATCAAACGTGTTCAAATATGGATTTAAAGTTTTATAGTCTGGACACATTTAAAATATTTTACCCTGTTTTATAGATGAAGGATTTAAATCCGTAGAATATCCTTACAAAACAGTTTTTTATCTGTTAAAGAGTTCGATACTTTCTTGTCTTTGGGACCTTTCTGTTAAAAAATTAACCGATTATTTTTCTCTTAATTTTACGGTTTAAAACATAGCATTTATTTAAGCGCTCCTGTAAGCGGGTTTTCCAGAAACACTAAAGGAGAGCAGGTGTAAACTGTGTGTTTGTGTGTGTGTGTGTGTTTGTGTCTGTGCACGCGCGTGTGTGTATGTTAGAGACCTGTGTATGTCGGATCTACGTCGATAGATCTGCATTCTGATCGATTGGGAAAAGGAAAAAAAATCAGCGACCAATTTTTCGCCTCTAGTCACTATAATAAGAGCCGGTGGTCTAATTCTATAAATATAAATATATATAATCTATTATACTGTAAGTAAGCATATAGTAAGCATATATATATATATATATATATATATATATATATATATATATATATATATATATATATATATATATATATGTATGTGCCTGGTTCATCGACCTGTTTTTCCCCCCATTGAATCATCGATAATCAATTGTTTGTATTGATCGAAAGCGTGGATGTGTGCTGAAAAGTTTAATTATACATTTTAATTATAATTTTAACACCCTAAATATTATCATTAGCTTATCTATTACTAAGGTTACACAGTAACACTAGAGTTTTTTTGAAGATCGAATTATAAACGAATATAAATAGGCCACGTTTATGATAAGCGATGATTGTTGTGTATTCAATATTTCTGTATTAAATTAAATCGGCTTTTTCCCCAGATCTTTCCTGTGACCCAATATTTATTTTTTTCGTTCTTTATTTTTTGGCCCTTTAAAAGAGCCACTTCGTTCTCTGTGTGATGAATGATTGTCAGCACCGTTATTTTCATCCAATCGATCCCTTTGATTGTTGCAGCAAAGAAAGTCCAATTTCCTAATTTCCATGCAAAAAGATTAATGTTCTTTATACAAGTTCCCCTTATTTATTCTATTTCTTAATATTGTTCAGTAAAAAAATTCAGCTTTGCGTTTAAAGAAATTTTTATTGAGATTATTTGGAGCAGAATCCTGCATATCATCCCTACCAGTACCAGCTAGTCTGCACTCGGTCTTTTTTCAGCCGGACTGTGACTTTCTATAGACTTTTTTCCTTCTACTGCCATCACTGTACTTCTGTCTTATGTAAAATATATTTACTTAGATTATTGTGCAGCATGTGCTTTTTGTATTTAAAAATACAACCATTAAAAATAATAATAATAGGAATGATTACAATGGACAATAAGGGCAATGTAAAGCTGTCAACATAATAGCAATTAATAAGGCTTTTTTATTTTTTTATTTATTATTGCTGATCCTAACATGGTGCTATAGCTAAAGCTGGCTGTAGGAATACTCGCTGATAAGTGTGTACAGATGTTCTGACATTTATGATTATTATTTAAAATAATAATTTTCACTATTATGCAAAAGAACTTAATAGAAGTATTATTTGTGTATACACCCATCAGGCATATAATAGTATATATAATTTAGAATGTAATTGCTAAGCAAGTGAGTATACACACACTTAATTGTCAGCCTTAAAAATCTATTTTAACACAATTTAGTCTAGTACAGCAACAATTTTACGCACACCCGTACATACCGTACCTTATAAAGGGGTATAGTGACTGATTTCCAGAACCCCTTTCCAGTTCTATACAGAACCTAATATATTTGCTAAGTCTATATAAATAAAATGCAGCACATTACATTACATTATATTTTGCAGACGCTTTTGTCCAAATTACAATAACTTACAATAATAATGCACATTTAGTAAGAGACAGAAGTTCAAGGTACAAAAAACTGTTTTGTATATTATGTTAATGTATGTTAATGCACGACTGGGTTGTAATGCAGGTTATATATACACACACACACACACACACACACACACACACACACACACACATATATATATATATATATATATATATATATATATATTATATATATATTTGTGTGTGTGTGAATTGCACCTTTTTAAGTCTTTTTCTTGCACATTGAGTCATTTATTTAAATCGCGCGCGCGTGTGTGTGTGGGAGAGAGAGAGAGAGAGAGAGAGAGAGAGAGATAGAGAGAGAGAGAGAGAGAGAAAGGGAGCGTGTGTGTGTAAGCGAACGTGCCAGCTTGCGTGCACGTGCACGTGTGCGCACGTCCAGCCTTCAATACTCAGGTTTAGACCTGGAGAGAAAGAAAGGGGGAAAAAATCAACCTCCACACTCGATAAAGCACCGGTTGCTAGGAGACTGAGGGAGAGATGGATTGAGGAGGCACAGTCGATCAATTCTGGAGAGAGTTAAGGAGAGAGAGAGAGAGGGAGAGAGAGAAAGAGAGAAAGAGAAAGAGAGAGTGAACGGAGGGCAGCAGAGGGCTAAAAGTGACTGTGGCTGCTTCACCAACACAGTTTTTTGAAATCAAGTCCAAAAGCTCTGTGCACACCTGTCTCCAGCAGCCCCTCCTGACCTCTCATAATGAATTCATCTGTGCCCCTCACCTGCCCTGCTGCCCCCGAACCCGCGCGCCTACATCTATATTCACACGCAGCCTGAACGCGCAGCTATTGACCGAGGAGTTTTTAATTGTGCGTTTTGCAACCCTCAACCTGATTCAAACTCCGCCAGCCGGCCCAAATAGATGCCCACCCCTCTATTGATATAGCAACACCCACACACACACACACATACCCTGCAGTGTGTGTCTGCCCAGAGTAGTGTTGAGTGAATCGACTGGTTATTGATCCTCCCACTCACCTCCCTGCAGTCAGCTCTTGTCCTACATAGCATGGCCTGTCTGATTCCTCCCTTAATGGCTTTTACCCAATGCCAATCTTTATTTAAACTGAAAGTAGGAATTAGCACTCACCTCCCCCCAAACATACACACAAACACACACACACACAAACACACACCTACTGCTCTTCACTCCATTCTGTATATCTCTCTCCTATTTCCTTTTCCTATTTAACTTTCAGCCAACATTTACATCATTTTGCTAGTCTACTCCTTTCTTTCTTTCTTTCTTTCTTTTAGTTTAACTTTCTGTTTGTCTACTAGACTGTTGCACTATTTCTTTCTTTCTTTCTTTCTTTCTTTTAGAGACATCTGTCTTCTAGGCTGTTCCACAGTTTATTTATTCTTTCTACTGACTCTTCATCTATAACAGTAATGGACAACGAGTTTTGTGCTATTCCATCCAACTTTCCTCCAGACAAGTCAGTTTATTAGACTTTGTTGTATTGTTTGTTTTGTTTTGTTTTAGTTACATGCTACCAACTAATTCACTGCTGTTAATGGTATGTAGTTTAGATAAAAGTATCAGCCATTATACTTACTGAAACTGCTTATTCTTTCAAGAGTAATTGTAATAAACACTGTTCTTCCTTAATGCAATGTTAAATAGAATGGGAGGAGAAGCTCAAGTCTTTTGAAAAAAAAAGTTTGATTAGGATGTACATGCAGCAGCAACAGAAGTTCTTTCTTTCTTTCCTTCATTCTTTCATCATATCCTGAATCATTTATTGCCGCGGGGCGAAAAAAATAATGAGGGCACAAACCATTACACAAACTTAAGATGTAGTCTTTATTCTTATTTAACATTACATTATTAGACAATCTAGATTACACACTGGAACCATAAACATTTAAAATATTTATTTCACAAACATCAAAAAAGCTATTATTAAACTATTAACATTTGTTTCACATTGTGCCTACTTTAGGAAAGCCTGCATCACAATGAACTTTACAAGAGCTGCAGTATGTTTCCTCATTCGGAGGAGCATCACAAGTTTTTAAATTCAGAAATGTACAGAAATGTATGTCAGTGTACAGTAATGTTACATTTATCCCATTGCACAGACAGGACACTGCATCACATTAACCCATTGACAGGGCTTCCATTGACAAGCCTGGACACAATTTTTTTTTTTTAAATCATTTTTATCATTATTTTCATCATATTTTATCACAAAAAGGGCAACCTAAAGGGCGCCTTTCTTTTTCTTCTATTAATGCTTTATCTTCATATCGTCAAACTTATCTTAACATGTTGTTAAAAGCAATTTCTAGTCTTTTGTTATTTATTGTAGTATAATTTTTGTGATTGATTCCTTCTTTTTCTCTTTTTTATGAACTAATTAATCTCATCCTTATGCAATCTTTTAGATCGCTACTTCACCCCAACCCTCTCCCATTTGGAACCCTTCCTTCCTTCCCTCCTTCTTCCTTCCTTCTCTCCTTCCATCCAACCTTCCTTCCTTCCATTCTCTCCATAATCACAGTACTTATATTCAGTGCTCTGTAGATGTTTGTGCTCCACAGTAAAATCTCTGTGCTTATTAATAGCAAAGTTAATAGAAAACCTACAAAACAACAGTTTTAGGCACATTCATTTTGCCCACTCTTCATCTACAACAACAGCCAATAACAGTGATGAATAAAAATTGCTGGTCAAGTTTTTCTTTATCTTCTCCTTGAATATTGTCCCATCTTCATCTTTGTCTCACCCTTATGAACAAAGAGTTGCTAGCCATTTGCCATTATTATTTATTTTATTGTATTTTTTCCCAACACATTTTATTCTCTTCTTTTTTTCCTTTCTTTTCCCATCAGTCTCCTTAATTCCACACTCATGCTACTATTTGGTTCTTCCTTCCATTCCCTCTTGTTCCTACTCATTTTATCATGGTCACATTATGGTATACAATTTGCTGGTGTGTGAAACTATTGGAAACAAATCGAAATGTATTTGTTTTTGTCAACATTTTTGTGGTAATATAAAGAGTAAAATACAATATATTGTAATTTTTTTGCCATAATGTCTAATGCAGAATCATATGAAAGATTGGTGTTCCTTATCAGCGTTCATCTAAGAAAGCTGTAGCCAATAAGACACTGCATTCTATCTGTGCAGGCACGCACAATGGGGATTAATTGATCTGCTAATACCACAAATAAATCAATCTCTCCCTCCCACCGAGCCCCCCAGGCCAATGAGGAGATGGATGAGTGGATCAAAAAGATCCGCTCAGCCAATGGAAGGAGGTCTTGGAGTAAACTGGCAGAGGTGGAGGCTTAGTGGAGGCAGGGAGAGTCAATCAGAATCTCATTAGTAGGAGAAATTGTGCCTGAATAGGATTGCATAGAGTTCGTCCTGTATGCGCATACACACTGCGCTGCAGCAGGAACGTCTGATGGTGAAATATAGAGCAATATGTTAACATCCACTATTAAATGCTGGGGTGTTGAGTGCTGAAAAGTCCACATCACTCACTTTCTCTCTCCCAGTTGCTCTCTCTCTCTTTCTGTCTGTCTTTTTCCCTCTTTCCTCATTCAGTGGTCTGTCACTGCAGCTCTCTCCTTTTATATATTTCTCTCTCTCTCTTTTTCTCCCTATCTTTCTTTCTCTCGACCTGTCTGTTGTTTTCCCCTTTGTCGTCTTATTTTCTTGAACCCCCTTTGTTTCATGCTTATCTCATACGGCTTCTTCTTTCCCACAAATGTGTCCTCGTCCAAACGCTCACATCATAAGAAGATAAAAATATTCCCTTTCTTTCTCCAGATATTGATTTTGCCTGTAGCATTGTTTGTGTTGTCTACCGTGTGCGTACGGCAGTGTTCAGAGAAGACTCTCAGAAAGCAGCTCAAGAATCACATCTTCAGTTTCCAGTCCTGTACTTTCAGCATACCTCTCATGCATATACTGTTAAAATTTCAAAGGCCAGACGTTTGCAAAAATGAGCAAAAAGCATATTCTTTTACGCTAAGCATCCCAGGCTCTTTTGTCACTGGGATAGAATGGAAATGGAGAGAGTTGATCAATAGCTTATTGATCCTTGTTGGCGAGAGTCAAGGGAATTGAGAGAGAGAGTGGGAGAGGGAGAGAAAGAGAGAGAGAAAGAGATGTGGGGGTTGATTGTGAGATGTGGGGTTTTTGAAATCTTCAGTTTAGAGGATGATAAATGCTCTGCTGAAAATAGACGCTCCTGTTCTTTTCATTTCATGCTGCCCAAAGTGATGGTGCCAGGTTTGACTGGACGACTTATTTTACTCATAAAAGAGGTCAGCAATAAAGAAAACTGCTTCTGCTTAAACCAGATTAAAAATTCCATATTTTCAGTGGAGTGAGAGACAATGGTTTATCAGATACTCTGAAACCAAGCTGTTCTTTATGCTCTGTTCACTTCTTTCTTTCACTCTTTCTTTCTTTACCTTCACATTGTGAGTTTTGCCCCTTCTTAGCTTATTTCTTGCCACTGAATCATCATCTTGTCATCCATTTGTCTTTTCTTCTTCATTCTCATCTTTTCAAGGACATTTGCTAGACATCTGTTCCTCAACTTTTTCATCTCCTTTCTTATCTTAATGTCCACATTGTTAATTGAATGTTTTTTAGTCTACTATTCTTCACTGCACTTTGTCCCTTTCTTGTATACATATTTTTATGAAAGCTTTTTGTCTGTGTTTTTGCCTCCCTTCCACACAAAATGGCATTTTTGGGTCACTGAAAATGGAGCTTTTGAAAACCATTGCCTGTATTGAGTTTTGTTGTGTTGATGGTAGAAAATGAGCCTTAAGAAACCATTGATTTCCAAAGGCATGCATGTTTATGGCAGTATCAAAAATACCTCTCTTTACTCATGGTATAATGACATTGGGCATAAAACTACAGTGTCTATATACAAATAGCAATAGATTTTAGACTTTGAAAATTTAAATTACTGTTAATAATGTTTAAAAAAACCTGTGGGGTTAAACCTACTGTAAAAAGGGCTAGCATGCTCATTTAAGAGTTCTTATCTGTGTGGACGGAAATATTTAAGAAAAACTGGATATTTGTGCAGTTTGTTCTTACTTTCCTTCTTTCTTTCTTTCTTTCTTTTATTCATTAATCTTTTCCTCAGCCATTCATATAAACCATTCTTCCCCTCATCTTCATGTCCCTGCAGCTTTTTTGCTCTTTATTCCATTCTCATTCTCTTTATTGCCACACCAAGTACATTTAAAGAACAACTGATGAACCTTTCAAAAGAAACTTTACATAATACAAACATCTTGATACCAACTTATAACTGTCCTTGAAGTTTGCATTCAGGACAATAATGTATTTGGAACCTATTTTGTGTAAGACCTCCATTCCATTGGCTCTACTCTACTGTAGCTTTCCATCAAAACCAAACACATGAAATGCTTACTTCCACTTGCATTGCTTCTTCATGCATTTGAACATGGATTAATCCATGTCCATGAGCATTGTCTACTAGAGCATAGTGTGTCAACTGATGTTAAAGATGCACACGTGTGCTATCTAACCCTGTATCGCTGTCGGATGTTGGGAACTAGGTGTGCACGATGCTCTAATGTGCAAAGCTGGCCTTGCATTGATCCCCATGCAGGATGTCAAACATTTTAGCGCAGATCTTGCCCTTGTTATTGCCCTCCACGGCCAGGCTGTTAATGCACTAAAAAAATCGTTCGGCCCTATCTTTCCCAGCCCATCTCCACACAGTGCCCGGAGCAACAGAAGAATACGCCACCATTGTACTGTACAACCACTCCTATCCCCCCTCCCTCTTCCTGTACTCCCCTCACTTCTCCCCTCATCCTCCTGTTCGCAGTCTCCATCTATCTTTACGACACCTGGTTGCATCTCCCTAATGTTTCCGGACTTGACGGTCTCTGTGCTCAAAAATTCATAATAGAGCTTGCTGTGTGTATTTGCGGTTTGGAGAGCCGCAGTCTGACCAAATAAACTGGCTAATAAAAACACTGTTTTCATGGATGAAGGCGACAGACTGAGAGAAAGTGCAGAATTGTCTTCTGCCCTCCATCAGCACAATCTGCTGTCCTTCCTCCTTTTATCTTCATTCATTGGTCCATGTGTGTACATCATGGTGCAAATGATGAAATACGAGTTAATGCTGGCACTAACATCTAGAGCTTCTTGAGCTGTGGGCTCTTTATCTTAGATATCCAGGAACCACCAGTGTGTCTATTTGGTCATTAATCCATTAATCCAATAATCCATCAATCAGCTCTGTAAACGTTACTGTGCTTCCTGTTGTTGCTCTTGCCAATTATAAAAGGGTTATCAGAGTTCGCAGATTAAATATTTATTGTGTCTTCAGCAAGATTGAGAATGTATTTATGCTTATACTGAACATATTTAGCACTGATACAACACAAAATCACGAAGTGCCAAAATCTGATACATTTTTAGAGCTACATCAATCAACCATAATATAGATTATTTCTGTTATCCTAAGTGGGATATACTGTAGGCAGGAAAATTAGAAAGTGTAAAGGCTATATGATTGGAGGGTCAGGGCATCTCCAAAATATCACATTGGTCTTGTGGAGTGCTCTAAGTGTGCATTGATTTGTACCTACCAAACCAAGGCTCCAAGCCCCACTTCAGCATAGAGGACTTAAAGGATGTTCTGCTTGTCTTGGTTGTCTTCATGCCAGATACAACAGAATAGCTTCAGAGGTCTTGTTTAGTCCATGATGAATTAAAGGGTCCTGTTTTGGAAACAGGAGAGAGGACAACACAATATTAGACAGGCGGTTGTAAAGTTAGACATGCTGAAAAAGTGCTGTCCAATTCTATGGCGCACTAGGAGTTATGCCTCTGCTTCTCAAAGGCCATTGTTTTCAAACCACGCCAAAATATTTTAGATTTGTTCATCTGAATTCTTCATTTTATTAAATGATTAGATTATTTTTTTTTTCAGTTAAGATGCTTGACACCACATGAAGTACACTTTTTAGGTTTATACAAAAAATAAGTTTTACCTAATTGAGCTGGAGTAGATGGGACCCAGCAAGCAGCACAAGAAGTTTCTATGCCTTTCTTACGGACTGTGTTCACTGCAATTGCCACACCATAAATGACTTAAACATTTCAAGTTAATTCATATACAGCTCTGGAAGAAAATGAGAGACCACTTAAAAATGATGTGTTTCTTTGATCAAATTTAAAACCTCTGGAATATTATCAAGAGGAAGATGGATATTCATAAGCCATCAAACCAAGCGGAACTGCTTGAATTTGTGCATCAGAAGTGGCATAAAGTTATACAAAAGCACTGTGTGAGACTGGTGGAGGAGAACATGCCAAGATGCATGAAAACTGTGATTAAAAAAAACAGGGCTATTCCACTTGTTTTTTTTGTTTTGTTTTTTTTTGCAATATTTGAGGTCTGAAAGCTCTGCATCTTTTTTGACAATATTTTTATTGTAATTTGGGATAAATGTTGTCCGTATTTTATAGGATAAAACGAGTGTTATTTTACTCGAACATATACCTGTAAATAGCAAAATTAGAAAAACTGATTCAGAAACTGAAATGGTGTATGTGGTTTTGTAAATTGTGTTAGGTATTTTGATAAAACCAGCCTAGTTTACAAAATGTGGAAAAAAAACTGTAATCATTTATAGTTCCTGGTAACCTGTCCTTTCCATACAAATAGCATTACAATACTTCTGGGTGCTTTTTTGCCACCATTTCTTTAAGTGTGTGCATATTAACTTAAAAACAATATACAATATAATGTAATACACAACAGTTTGTTGTTATAGAAGTAAATGCCAAATATTAATCAATAACTATCACGTCAATCAATCCTGTGCTTGACTGTACTGACAATATTCAGCCATCTCATATTTAAGCTCTGAGGACTGTGAAACAGGCTCCAAGTGGACCCTGATGGCTTCACCTAGCTCCATATACCCTTACCTACTAGAGAACACTTTCAATCTCGCACCTCTCCTGTTATGGTGAAACAGCTCAATGGTGTTAACAGAACACCCTGTGGTGTTGCTGTCTTCTCTGACAGAGAATGTGTGAGAGTTATTGTGTGTGTGTGTGTACCTATGGGTATATGAGAGAAGAAGAAAGAGTGAGTGTGTGTGTGGTGGCGATGCTGTGAAATGTCTCAGTGAAAGGCTGGCTTAAGAGGTGTGTGAAGAAGGATCCTGTTGTGTCAAGTGTGTATGTGTGTGAGAGTGTGTGTGAGTAAATGGCAGTGTTTAGTGTAAATGACTGCAGCTAATCGGACGTGCGGTGGAGTGCTGCGTTTGGAGAGTCCTTACATTCTCAAGGCCTTTCAGGGTCCTGACACCTCTTAACCTCAGTCCCACTTTGCTTCCTGCAGCTCGAAGCCACACACCAGCCCGCAGGTTCCCTCACAGCCATCAACGTCTACAGGTACAGTAAAGACACAAAGCCTTAGAGATCAAGAAGTTAATTCAGGTTCAAGAAATGTGAAGTAAACACAAAAATATTAATCAAAAAGTAATATTGTACACTGTTTTAAGAAGGAAAAGATAATTAATCAGTATAGGAAGTGTAAATTGTGTATGAATGCAGTGGATGTTGTGTAGGCAACACTGTACATGATGATAAAATTCAGTGTTTCAAGTTTACCATAAAATACTGTCAGCAGGGTTTTTCTGATGTTTACCAAAATTTGTACAGTTTTTATCCTGTTTTCTAAAAATGTACTGGTAAGAAAGAAAATGTAATTATTCCTAACATTTTCATTAGCTACAGCAAAATGTTAAAGTTTAAAACTGTGTGGATTTATTGATACATAGAAAATTATAAAAAAACATTTCATTCAGTTGTTCAGGAGCACATACAGCTCTGGAAAAAAAGAGACCCTTTCAGTTTCTGAATCAGTTTCTCTGATTTTGATATTTATAGGTTTATGTTTAAGTAAATTGAACATTGTTGTTTTATTCTAGAAACTACGGACAACATGTCTCCCAAATTCCAAAAGAATTCAGAAATCAATATTTGGTGGAATAACCCTGTTTTTTAATTACAGTTTTCATGCATCTTGTCATGTTCTCCTCCACCAGTCTTACACACTGCTTTTGGAGAACTTTCAGCTTGATTTGATGGCTTATGTTCACCCATGTTCCTCAACATTTTAAGTGGTCTCTTTTTTCCAGAGCTTTATATAAACAGAACATGTAAAAATGTATAAATAAATCTGAGAACACAATACAAACTTGTCATCAGCAATCAGATGGGAGTCTGAGACAATGATAAATGTATATTAAATAAAGAAATGGTAGAGCATGGTGGAGGTTGGGCTATGATTTAGAAATAGCTCACTCGTCTTTATGGATGAAGTAACCAAAGATGGCAGCCACAATGTCTTCTGAAGGGTCACATATATCTTGTCATCATATTTATGAAAAACTATTAAGCATCTAGTCTCACTGTGTGCTGATTTACTGTGCAACTAGATATTCATTAAGGAAAAAATTGAAACACTGAAACTGGTCCAGACTGAGACCTGAAAATACTGTGCCTTTTAGCACTCAAAACAAACACAAATTTATTTGACTATTTATCATATTTCATAATTATTTTTCCCCAGCTTAATTGCTTTTTGTTTCCCCTTTTTTGTCCTGTCACGTGTGCATCACAATGAAATGGTGGATGCATGATTGAGAAGACAATAAAATTGGGGGAAATAAAAAGTAATTAAGCTGGGAAAATATGACAATGACAGGATGAACAATTTTAGAGAAATTAAAACATGGTTGACCTGGTGTTGCAAACATTTACAATTGTTAACAGTGATCTTTTTTGTTTCAAATATACATTTTAGCACAATAGGGCCAGCAGCTTAAGATTTACCTAATTATGGGAAAAATATTAGAATTAGCAAGTATCTGCAGTCCAGTGTTATTTGTCCACTTTACCAAAAATATGCACTGCTGATATGGCAAAACTGTATAAATGTACAAAGAGTCCTTTAAAGTGTTGGTTTACATTTCCCTTTATTGGTAATACTATGTGCATTCAGAATAAATCTTGTTTTTTTTATATGAAAAGTATAAAACTATGCTGATGACACAAAAGGCATACTATATTGATATTGACCCTTATAAACCATTGTTTAGCTTTGAGAGTTTTGAGACTAAAGCGTTTCAGTTTTAAACACCAATACAAGGAGAAATACAAGACAAGAAATGTTATCTTTCAAAAACACAGTGAAAAATATTTATGAATAGAAATGCCCAAAAGAAAAAAATATCGGTTTTGATCTGTAGTCAATGATGCTTGTTCAGATGCTTGTCTAGAAGCCGACTTTGTTCACTTTTGATGTTTAACTGAACATCTAATGCAGTCTTTACTCAGTCATATAGTATTCAGTCAGATTCAGTTTGGGTGCTTCATTTTGCTAGACAAGACAATTCAGATTTTACTAGAAAATCTTTATCTAGAATCTAAATTTCTCAGAATACAATCAAGACAGTTCCACTGGCTGCCATACATGATTTCCATGTTATCATATAAGGCAGATAAGGGGTTTCTATTTATATTTTTTGTCAAGATAAAGGATTTTTTTAAATTAATTTGTTTAAGAGATTTTAGTTAGCTAAGATTTTTTGAGGAAGGCTGAACATGAACTTTCATGCTCAGTGCTAAGCATCAGTTTTGAGCTGTGAAGCATTAGAACGTCCTTGTCTGGAGTGATGGAGCTGTCCCATTACTTAAGGGCTGAATGTATGGATTACTTTGTAACTCCCCTCTCCCATCAGTTATGTTCAAACTAATAAAAATCCGCTGAATTCTGAATAAAATCTGATTTCCAGGACAAGTTACATTAATCAAAATTATTACATTAAAATTGAATTGTAGATTTTTTTTTTAATCTTTAAAAGTGGGTTCTCTTGTGGGGCTCTGAGTGGTCCAGTGGGCTAAGCGCTGCCACTATGGTCAGGAGATCGCCAGTTTAAATCCTGTTTATGTAGCTTGCCATCGGCTACCGGAGCCCTATTGACCTTGCTCTCTCTGGTGTGTAGATGGCGCTCACTCTGCACATCACTCCAAAGGTCAGCACACGGTGCCTGTGAGCTGATGTATCGAAACCGAGCTCGCTGGGATGCTACTCAGCCATTTTGCATCAGCAGCAGTTCGAAAAGAGGTGGTGGCTGACATGTTTCAGAGGAGGCATGTGCTAGTCTTCACCCTCCTGGTGTTGGGGCATCACTAGTGATAGGGAAAAATAATGAGTGGGTTGGGTAATTGAATGTGTAAATTGGGGAGAATATTTTACAATAAAATTATTAAAAAGTGGGTTTTTCAAATGTTTTTTTATGATCAGAAATACTTAGTCTATGCAGAATCATGATTTATCATGTTTTAAGTGCTTAAATGATTCTTTTCAATGAATCAGGATATTTTGTATAGAATTCTAGACCAAAGACCAAAAATTAAGCAATCATTGTTGTAAGTCAATAAACCTTTTAGCTGTACTTACTATATTGGATCATTACAACTGTGAATCTATGATAATAGAGGAATATGCACTAACAATGAAATCAATTATGTGCTTTATAAAATTTACTGTACAGATATTATCACTGTCATCTGTTATGTCAAATGTACAATTGTGTAAAATATTCTCAATGAATGAACCTATTGAAATACTCCAAAATTAAGAGGGTGTTTTTGCCATTTTAGGTATACAAGTTTTTTGTATACCACCCGAACAAATGGATGAATGGATGGATGGATGGATGGATGACCAAGCTGAAGTCCAATATAGAAGACGAGATAACACACATGGGGGTGGAGTGATGTGAAGAGTAAGGGGAGGGCAGTGTGATACTCGGGTCAGGACCTTAGGGTCAGTTCTGGCAGGTGAAAGGTCACTGTGTCGAGGGTCCAGTTAAAAATCTTTTTTAGAATACTTTGGGGATATCCTGCAATGGCAGTGGGAATAGCTGGGAGGTTGTTAGCTTTCTTGTGAAGGATAGGGGTAGTGGAGGAGTGTGCTAGAGAAGTGTGGAAAGGTTAAAAAGATGTGTGGCAAGGTTAAATGGTTAAGCTTCGATTTCATTTCAGGCCTTTCCTTAAAGGAGGTGGAGAGTTAAAGTGTTTTGTCTCTTTAAGCTCTAAAAAATAAACATGTCTAAATGGTTCTTGGTTGTAACTGAGAACAAATCTAATTACATTATGTGGCTACTGTTTGAATACTGTTTAAAGAGATAAAAAAATGTTAAATAAAGAATGAGATCTATCCATTTAAGAAGAATTTAAAGAATTTAAAGTGGTTCTCATAGTACTCCTTTTTTCATACTATTTATAATGATAATAAAATTGAAATATGATTTTTTTTAGTGTGTGATAATCGAGATTCCACTAGTCCTCTATATATATAAATTATATCCCCCGAGGCCACAGTGTGTATGATATATGAAATATACTCAAATGCACACCACTCGTCTTAACTGATGAGCAGGTTCCACTCTTCTCACACCTTTTCTGCTTTAACGCACTGTTTTTTTTCACCTCCATCCTACCCTTCAAGGATTGGTTCCATCAGCTGCCTGGGGGGTGGGTTCTGCACCTTGCACTCTTTGTATGGCAGGATTTGCATAGGGTCCAGATGTTGTATACCTGGTCTGGTGACACAGCCTTCACCAGAGACTTTTAAATTTACACAAATTTACAAATCACATTGTTAGTATGAACAGTTTTATTATTTCACCATTGCTTCTAGAATCTTACTGATAGAAATATCACAACATTTTAACAGATTAAAAAAGCAGACAAATCATTCTTACCAGCACTTGTCACAAAAGACCAGATGACCATAACCTATGAAAGTATAATCAGGTAATGAGAAAAAAGTTAATCTCATGTGTTGCTTGTTTTGTAGTTGTTGTTTTCTCCCTCTATTGGACAGATCAGTACTATATTCCATGCATAATCAGGGAATGTATACCATATTTTATGGTAGACCATGTGCAGTGGAAAGTAAATATTCATAATAAGAAAAGGTTTTATCTAAAAAAAACAGATTAAAAACGAATTCAGATAGATGGAGAGAACATAGTGTAGGACCATTGATTCTTTTAACTTACTGTTAGAATTCAATAAATGTCTTTTAGTGTCATTTAGTCTAACTCTAGATATGAGGTGAATGGAGGTAAAATATAATAAAATAACACAATATGCCTCAACTTTTTATTTTTTTTATTAACCGATTTACTAAAGATTAAAAGGTTAATATAAAAAAAACTATATTTAAGCATTTACATGTTTTTTTTTACTTCTACATGGAACAATTGCTTTTATTAAAGAACCCTTCAAAACCTTTATTTTAAGTCTGCATACATATTTTAGCATTGTAGCACAAGCACAAAGCTAAAGAAGCAAACTTCTAATACCAATTATGTTCTGGACAATTTGCTTGACCACATTTGGTATGAATGAGATTCCATTATGGCCACCACGTTACCTGGTTATTGGAAATATTATATTATTAATATCTCACATCTAACATTTGCTGTGGAGTTTTTTGGAATTTGCTCAGAAATGTTTATTTCCCACACAAACGTTACATTTCCCAGCACTTCTACTTTCTTTTTCCTGAAACACTCGGCCATCCTTCGATTGTCTCTCGTCTCGAAAGTGCGCCGTGTCCACCTTCACCTCTGCTCTCCTCACCATCATACTCACGTACCTTTTATCAGCCACCAGCCATTACCTTCATAAATCAATATTGACAGGCCATCAGCTAAAGGATGGATTAGGTGGGTGCAGGGGACTGTGGTCATGTGACTGTCACATTTTGCATTAGGCCTCCACCATTTAGCGGGCGGCTATTATGCGGGGCGACTTCCATCGGGTTCTTTTAGTGTGAGGGGGCAACAGAGCTGCAGATTACTATCATTGAACATAAGCGTCATCAATTACATCCTTAGGATAAGAGCTGGGTGAAGGAGAAACCGGCACGGTGGATTGCAGTGTAAACACTGGGTGTGTGTTACTGTTATTCCTAACACAGTGAGAAAAACACACAGGTACACACTCTCAGAATTTGAAATTGATTTAAACAGTCAGGGTTCTTCAGCAAAGGAAATGTTTTTGTATAAATGTTTGCCAGGGTACTGGTACAGTGTTTAGCACTTTCTTTTCTCTGCACTAGGGTCTTGGGTTCAAGTCTCTATCTGGCTGGCATTTCCATTCCTGTGTTCCTTTTGGGATTCCTGGGTTTCCTCCCACAGTCCAAAAACATGGAGACCAGATTAATTGGTTACTCTAAATTACTCTGGAATTGATTATTTTAAACTGTGTGTGTGAGTGTGTAAATTTATGTACGCCTTTATGTACAGATTGGTTAGTGTTGTTTCCGGTTGAAAGTATGCAGTGCATGATTGGCTGCCGATGCGTAACAATATGTGTGTTAGTAAAGTGCTAGAGTGTTAATTGTAAACATCCTTGGGTTTTGGTATAAGTAGAATTATAAAAATAATAGTACAATGTAAAGCTTTTTTTTAAAGTGTACTAGTAAATATAAAATCTAATCTTGAGGTCTGAATTTGACATCATAAAACAACTACTTTTAGTTTCCTGAAAAACCTTTCAGTGAATGTTTCTATAAAGACATATTTTTGCAAATAAAATGTGTATAAAGTCCAGGTCTAGAAGTATGACTATTTGTTTCAATAGTTAAACATTAAACATTTTGATGGTTTCCTTACAGAAATATTTACCAAAAGGTTATATAAGTAAAAGTGGTATTTTTTGGGTATGGCTTTATATTGTGTAGATCCAGACCTTGAATTCTCAATAATTCTCAATTCTGGATTTAACAATATCTGGTGTTCTAAAAAGGGGTTCTATGCATAAAACCACTGCCTTTAATAAACACTTAAAGAACCATACTTTTTAAGAATGTACAAGGTACTGTTGGAACCACATGGAAAATGTATTTACTTTATTCAAACTCATAATTCTTTATTCATAGTTTTTTTATGAACCCAATATAATTATTTTGTCTGCTCAACTTTATTTAATTTATTAATAAACATGCATTTCTGCAATTCAAGTCTGTAAAATATGGCTAAAAAGTGGGACAGTTAAGCAATTTACCACTTTGTAATGTTTCCAGTCCTTTACACAACACTTAAAAGAGGTGATGAAGTGTTATAGGTGTTACAGTGTCCCCTTTCTTCCTGCAAATATGTCTTAATGTGTTCAACAGTATGGGGTTTTCATCATATTTTCCGTTTCTAAATTCTGCACATATTCTCTATTGGGTTCAGGTCAGGGCTGCCGGCAGGCCAGTCCAGGCCAGTACCCATGCCATCTTGTTAAAAACTGCACGGACGTCTGTGGAAAAGATGTGGTCCTAATGGCAGCAGAAAGACCGTAATGTACTTTCAGCATTAATGCTGCATCAGAGACGTGTACTGACACAACCCCATATCATTTGCATTTTCTATACTGTTCCAACTTTTTTTGACGTGTGTTTGTAAAATGCAGATAATCTAAAATTAATGAATGCTGAAGAGTAAAATGTGGAAACAATGTCACAATATCAATGTTGAATCAGTCTTGATACAGCTGTAACTAACTAACTGATCGAACTACTGTGTGAAATACCTCCCAAGAATTTCTATAAAAATACTGACTTGAAGAATCCCCTTTTTATGGATGTCGGTGTAAACCCTATTTGGTTTCATTGTTTTGAAGAGTCTAGTAAAATCCCATCTATTTAAGGGTCAGTTAGCAACACAGCATTGATTGTTTCCAGAGTAATATTGTAATCTCATGTTTGAATGCACATGTCCTCAGATAAATCGACCTGTTTCTGTGGTTTTGTGCGGTAATATGATATACAGTAAAGAAAGCATTGCCCCCCCCATCTCTTCAAAAAAGCTGTAGCTGTTCACCCACCTATACATCCATACAGTACACTTTACCCTCCAGCTGAGGAAACGTGGGATGTTCAGACAGCCAATCAGAAAAACAGCTCTCGCTGCCCTCTGGTCACTCCTGACCTCTCATCTCTGGATGTGGTCTCTGAGGTCAAAGGTCACTTCAGGGGTCATCAAAGGCTACTGGTGGCCTGGGCCTAGCTCAGTAACCATAGCAACCATTGGAGATAGATGGCGATAGAAGAGGAGGAGAGGGCCATGGCCTTTCCTGAAGGACCTTGGTGCTCTTTTGGGTTCTCTTTGTGTGGTGATGCAGTTCATGGTCTTGAAGATCCCCCTAGTGGTGTCTGTTGGTAGGTATTGTACAGTATATTAATTATTTTAACAAAAATCAAAAATGCATTTAAAATGATTGTATTTATGTTTAACAGCTGCATATATATATATAGGACAATACGAACTATATGGTAAATGCTAGACAGTCTGTGTACATTTTAGCTAAGGCAAGTTCAAAAGAAAAAGTGTGAATAAGAATGTGCAATATGAGTGAAAAAAAAAATACTGTGCAAAACTGCAAAAAGACACTCAAGTATTCATAAGCATACATATATCATACACATAGAGTACATAATGCAGTATAAACAATAAGCAATAAAGCAAGTATATGTATAGATGATACGTAGGGATCAGTAAGACTTACCAGGCTTTCCAGCCAACAGAATATCCCAAATATGTGGTCTAATGGTTAAATGAGCATTTTGTGCCATCTGGTGGACACATTTCTACAGATTTATGAACCTACAATTTCTAATGACTTATCTTTATACTAAGGTCCATGAGATAAAATGTTTTTGTTTTGAATTATCATCTAATTTAATACAAACCTGTCATATCAAATTATTAAGGATAACATTTTGAGTGAATATATAATTTCTAAAATCTAAGCATGAAAATGATAATTTCTTTGTATGTCTATCTTCTGATTCAACAAACTCAAGATAGACTGCAGAAGTTCGGGCAAAGACTGATGAGAAGATCAAATGCAACTCTAGAATCATCTGAACACAAGAAATAATACATAAACTATCCATTAATTATGTTTTAATACAAATCATTTAATGTGGTCAAAATGCTTTAATCGCTCGCTTAAATCTGAATATTTAATATTTCTTCTTTATTTTACTCATTGTGTCTTCAGAACAGCTCTGACCTGTAGAGGTATGGACTACAGATGATATATCATATTTTTAATAAGTTTAATACTTTACTCCAATATTTTTTTTTTATGTGCTGCAACGTTATTCGTTACAGTAATATAAATGTTAATAAATCAAATCAGAGTGGTTGATGCTCTGCACTGTCACCAAGTTTGATGAAGCTCCTTATCAATGAGTGAATCAAAAGATGAAGATGATCTTAAAGAAGACCTCGCTGCTCCCGTTCTGTCTTTTACTCTGAGAACTTTTCACTTCTTTCTTTAATTATGGAAACTACACAACACAGCACTGTACTTTCAGTACTTGAGTAGTACATTGTAGAATAAACTACTTGCAATACTTATTACTCCTACTTAAAGGAGAACTCCGGTGTAAAACTAACTTTGGTTGTAGTAAACACTTCAACATCTATTCAAGTCACTTTTTTGATAAAGCACTTATACTTTTCAATATACTTTTCACTTATACTTTTCAGTATTCAAGTCTGTTTTTTTTCTATTACTTTATACATGTCTGGTATCTGTATTGTATAGATAAGATTTTTAACTAAATTTTTACACTTAGTCAAACAAGTTAACAATATTACAGGGCTTATTTCAACATGGCCTTAAATAGAAATGCTCTTAAATATCTTAAATATCAATAATTACAAAAAATTAGTTTATTTACATTATTTTTATACATGTGTTTAGTGTATTGTATGATAGGACACAACCAACCAGAACCTTGCAAGCAATACATAAATAAAGCAGTAAATACTTATATATAATAACCAACATAAACCCATTAGGACTAACTCTGTCTCTGCCAGGTTTATATATCTTTAATGCTGATGAGTCAAATTTCTTAGCACTTAAAAGTCAAAATTTGCCAGTTTTTTCCACCTGTCAAAATACGTTTCCTCCACATAATTTCAAACAAAACTCGAGCCATTTGGCATGAAACCACACAATCTGGCAACCTTGCGAGTCGATGAATGCTGTTAGTTTGTAGTTAACTAATGTGAGGATTATGTTTGTAAACAGTGTAATGCAACAGTTAGAGATACCGCTTATTGGGTGATTGCGGATGGAGGAGCCGTGGAGCAGCACAGGAACGGGAGAAATTCAGATTCATCTGGAGGACTGTCCCACCGACATTTACCTTTACCAAGCGACACCAGGCAGGTAAGACTGCAAGATTTTTTGGGGGCTGCGTCTGTATGAAAAGCATTTAGGTTGTAGCGCATACTCCGTTTCAATAGATGGACCAAATCAGAACCAAACCTAATTAATAAATAGATATTTATAGGTTGGTACAGTTCTGTGAAAAAGGCAACTCTTGGACAATACGCAAGCTAACTAGCCTAGCTAGCAAACACAGGCTAAAACTGTAGCTTAGCTAACTGTAATGAAGGTGTAGTCCCATTTGTGTTTATTTTACTTGTGTAAATACTTATATGAGAGTTTTAAACACGGTTTAGTTGTGTAAGCGACCAGAGCGGCGCGTGTTAATGAAAAGGTATCCCAGCTTTTGTGTTTTAAGTAGTCAAAACTACTTAACCTAAAAAATAAACAGTCCTATAAATAAACAGCCCTACAGTCTGAAACTGAATTTGGACTCAACGAGTTGTGAGGTAAACGCTTTTCAACATGGCGGAGCGGAGCCGGAAAACAACGGTAAGAAAAAGTGTGGATTTTCACGTTAATTTAAATGTTATCGTCTGAGACCTGCAATCAACATATTTAACTTAAAAAATATACTATCTTACCATTTAAAGAGTATTTGGTAAGATTCCATATCACACCAATACCTCATAACACCCCGAACAACTGAAGAAGCTTAACCATAGACTGTATATAGCTGGACAGAGCATAGTCTCTTAAAAGTGAAGCCACCACAGGTCGGGCGCCCCCTGCTGTTCGGCTGCAGAAAGCCGTGCAACTACACCCATTCCCATAGGTTTCAATGGCAAAACAGACAACTTTCAATCACGTTTTTTTCTAATATACTGTAAATCTACCTCCAATATTTAAATGCAACAGCTAGTGTAACCTCTGCTTATATTGTAAAATTTTTATATCCCCACAGAATTCGGTGTTTAAAACGTTATTCAGCTCTATTAAAAAAAGGTGTGGTTATTGTAAAAGGGCTGCTTATGGGCGGGACCAATAACAGACCGTCAGCTCCGCTCTGCAGTCTGTGACCGCGAGGCAGACCTCAGGGGCGGGGTTATTTAAATGAGTAGGCTGCTCTCCACAGTCTTTCTCCCTCCTCTGGTCTCTACTGCGCAGAATCAGGTGGCAGGATCGCCAACATGGCGGAAGATTTTGGCTTCATTTTCATTGAATGAATGGGAACGGAGATACGGCGTCCATCTTTTTTTACGGTCTCTGAGCTTAACTAAGTTGTTTAGTTTTTTCTTACTATATATTTCTATTAGTTACATAACCTCTTAAGGTTAACATAATCAGTTTCAGTTAATCTTTCAATACCCAAACTCTTGCGTGGCATGCATTTTTATGTCTCTTTGCAATTTAAGCTAATTTGCACCTGATTATTGTAAAAACAAAGAATTATCTTTTTACATGATGTAGTTTCTTAGAAAAAGTATGTCCCATATGAGGACTTTAGTTTTTTTATTTCGATAGAAAACAATGAAGTCGCAATTAGTAATGAAGTTCAAAACATTTATTTTGGGCCTCAACACTGCCTAAATGTAAGTGCAAAACAAATGTGTACACTTTTGGCACAAAATTAACTCTCACACACTTAACTATTCATGGCCCCTTCTTGATCCGCCACTGAAAGAACCACATTTTCAGTACAAGATAGAACTGCTATTCATTTAGTGATGTTCTTTCTATAAACCTATCCCATTAATGATATCCATACCTGGTTCCCAGCTGAGCTTTCCACACAGGCCCCCCATGGGACTGTTATCTAGAATATGCCTTGTACGTTTATCTATACTAGACGTATAATTTATTTTTCATTCAGCATCAAACAAAGTAAAAATAGAGGAAGTAATTGGCTGCTTTACAGTGCCCAGAAAATCAGTGTGTCATTTACGATTTAATCAGTAAGTGTACACGTCAGCATTAAAACTACAGCCAGAAAATGAGCAGTGTCCTTATCGAGAATCAAGACATTGGGTGAAATCAGCTTTGAAATGTTGTACAGCACTAGTGCTGGACGATATGGCCAAAATTTATATCATGATATATTCCTTAAATTTCGGTCGATACGATATAATTTCGATATCGATAAATACTTTGAAGGCCTCAGAAAAAGAATCCCTGCAATCTCTGCAGCTTGCACTGCAAATTTAAATTCTTATTTAACTGTGTATTTGCACTTTTTGTATCAATCTATCTAATGGAAATCTGTACCTACTACTATATGAAAATGTTTTTTAAGTCTTTGAAACCTCCTTTCACAAAAACTTTAATACTTTAGAAATAAAAGTAGTCAAAATAAATCAATGCTCAATTTTATTTGCATATAGCAAAATAATAACATGGCATCCCTGTCAAACATAAGCCTATATAACTATTACAAATAAAAATAACTTTAAATTACAAGAGGCAGAGCTTCTTATTCATTGTAAACAAATTTAACAGATTAAAACAAAAGTGTTTTAACTAGGATATATAATACAAGAAGCCTTTATATACATAAAAGCAACAAGATTTTCCCGTCAAATAAACAAACCTATAGGATTTTTCAACTATAAATAACTTAGTGGCAACATAATCTATTAAAGTGCTTCAGCCAGAATACAAGAGGTATTCAACATGATATCAACGGCAAATAAACAAACCTAAAGGATTCATAAACTTTAAATAACTTAGTTTCAACATAATCTATTAAAGTGCTTCAGTCAATATAAGGAAAATATTGTATGTAGTGAAGATGCTTGAGGTGGTGGAACAGATTAGATGTATTAACGTTACGCTGCTTGTCGGCTCCACTCACCGGCACAATTTGCAGCAAAGCGGCAAGCGAGCGGACCCGCGGCTGGGCGAGCGGACCCGCGGCTGGGCGAGCGGAGGCGCGGATGAGCGAGCGGACCCGCGGCTGGGCGAGCGGAGCCGCGGATGAGCGAGCGGAGGCGCGGATGAGCGAGCGGAGGCGCGGATGAGCGAGCGGACCCGCGGCTGGGCGAGCGGAGCCGCGGATGAGCGAGCTGAGGCGCGGATGAGCGAGCGGACCCGCGGCTGGGCCAGCGGAGCCGCGGATGAGTGAGCGGATGCGCGAATGGGCGAGCGAAACAGCGGCTGACCGAACCGAGTCTACCCTAGCCTTGGATCCGCTCGTCCCGGCTCCGTTTCGAGACATTTTAGATGCGTAGCGGAGCGGACCTGAACCTAACCTAGCCTAGCCTAGCCTAGCCATTTTAACCTAGCCTAGCCTAGCCTATCTGGCTACGTGCCTGTGTGATTGCGTCATCACGCACTGAGGTAGCACAGCTATGGGGGCTGAATGTGTTTGGCTCTGCGGCGAGCTGACGCCAGTAAAAAACGCCTGTCCGTGACAGATTCTGTACATAATACATATCGATATACCACAAAAGTGATATCACCGTTATTGAAACATTTCTTATCGCGATAAATACCGATATCGAATTATTGTCCAGGCCTATACAGCACTAAAACAAAAACAGACTGTTTTGATCCTAGTCGCAGAGTGATCATCATCTTACCTCACTCTCCGCTTATCAGGCTCAAGCCTCCCGCTATAATCCTCCCACCCCCTGGCCCCGTCCGCATATCCTATTAGATTAAGCAGAAAAAACAAAAACCTCTCACACTGCCGTAGAGGGAGGTCTGCTAATTAAAATGAGAAAATTATCGTAATTTTTATAACCAATGAGACATAGAATATAAATATATGTTAATTGCATCTAAACTTCTTTACCAGTGTGTGGATGCATTTATAGATTTGCAATGTTAGAAAACTAAAAATCCATAAAATCAGAACTATCAGACTGGAATATGCACAGTCACTGATAAACCCCCACACATACACTCATGTTAATGGATAAATGTGTGTGTTTGCAAACGTGTGCAGATCCCAGCATGTCCAAGCATATGCAGCAGAATTAAGACCCTAAAGCTGGTGAATTGAAGAGGATTTAGTGGCAAGAACAATTCCTGGGAATTAAGCAAATTAGTGCTCTGAAGAGAAAGATTTGATTAAGTAAATTTAATTAGCTGGCATTGTTAGTGCTGCTGTAATTGCTGAAGAATATTTTGTCTGGAGTGATGGGGCTTTTTCCCATCACTATGGTTTGTCAACAAAGTTGGGATTGAACTAGCATGAGAATTACTTAAATTAATGGAAAATTGTAGCAGGAATTAGTTTGAAACGAGTACAACCCCAAATCATAAAAAGTGCAAATACAAAGGGAAGAAGTGCAGAGTTGATTGTCAGTCTGGGATGGATCATCATGCACTGGAAACATGTATGGTGCTCAGACAAATCAGTATGTCCATTGATGCCATGTGTTCCAAGACCAAAAAAAAAGGACCACCCTGACAGTTATCAGTAACAAGTTAAAAAAACAGTGTTTGTGAAACCACTAAAGCCCTATCCAGACGGGATTAGTTTCTCAGGGGGACGTGTGTGAAAAATGTTACACTTCTACTCAGTGATACAACTCATGCATCCAGACTGCAATTGAAAAAAACAATTACCGGAGGACTATGAGTTCAGAAAAAAAGTAGGTAATTCTGCCTGTATTTTTTAAAGGAGGATGTCTGCGAAAAACATGTACGTGGTAGTCCTGGAGAGAAAAGAGAAAATTACCCCAGGACCCCCCTGAGAAATTAATCCTGTCTGGATAGGAATTAGGACAACATATTTCCAAGCATTGTTACAATTATTAGTAAGACAATGCAGAACTCTGCTGCACACAATGAACACCTTAAGACGTGTTTGCAATAAAGAAAGAGACAATGCAACACTTTCCAAACCATGACCCTGACAAGGAATAAGCATAAGAAGATGAATAAATAATTTCAAATATAATTTTCGTTTACAACATTTGGCTGAAGCTCATATCCGCAGTGATTACAGAGGCAGGAAAATTTGTTGAGAGTCTTACCCAAGGACACTTATTGGTGCAGCATGGTGTTCTTAAGTGGCCCTTGACTTAAATATGTGGTTTTAAGAAAACCTTTAACCTTTAGCTATAGTATTGAAAATAATTAACCAAAAGGTTCTTTAGGCAAGCCTTTCTGCCAGTGTCATGTGTTGTCATTTATGTCTATAATGAAGTCAAGAAACCACAGTGCAGAGGGATTGCTTCTCTGAGCTCATTACTCTTAAAACACCACTTTAGCCCATAGCCCTCTGTAGTCTTAAACCTAATGCTCATCCTCCGCAGCAGTGCTTAGCGGGATAGCTGTGTGATAAGCTTCCTATTTCTTAAAACTACTTGGAGATCTCTGGAATTAGCGGGGTGCTAAGGGATTTAAAGTCGTATTTTTGTCCGGCCCACTTTTAGCACAAAGATCTGCCAAAGTGGTGCCACTCATTAATCATCATCTGGTGGGGGTCCTACCATAAGCAGCATGTTCACTTTTAATGCACACACACATTAATACATTATTGCTTACATTCAAAAAACTTGTATTTCCATTTTTTACCGTACATTTTGCTATATTAGTTGTGTTCCAAAATCTGCAATAGAGGTAGGACGAGTCTGTGCTGTAGAGAGTTCATTTCAATGGACTACTGGTCACAAACATGGAACAGTCTAATGAGACTTGTGCTGACACCACGTTTAAAAATGTGTATATTTTATTTCTTTCCAGAATAAAATTATTATTAGATTTTTTTTTGCAATTAAACCCATTTTTTCTTTGGTTTCTGCCATTCTTTTTCAGATTTTTGAGTAAAACTTGGTGTCATGGTGACATGGTGTCCCTTACATGGTATAAAATCCTGATACTGGGTGGATTTCGAAAACAGCTCGCCTGATTACCCTTAATGAAGGATTGATTAAACAAAGTAAGTGTTGGATGCAACTGTAGACACTGGCCTTCATTAAGGAGAGCTTTACAAATGATGGTTTATTCTAATATTAGGTTTTTGAAAAAGTCTCATTTACACAATTAATTAATCTAATACATTTAGAGCAGTATCTGTTTTGAGAACTCAGAATTTCTTTTAATCCTTAGTATACTCATTAGTGAATGTTCTAATTTTACAGTGGACTTAATTTCATGAGGGGAGAAGTGCTGGCTTTTAATTAAGACTCTTTCAGATACCTCAGAGGAATACAAAAATATTTGTATTGTTTTACTTAAAGCAGACAACACACAATATGCTTGAGACTAATATATGTTTATTTATTTTACAAATGCCCTCATATCTGAGATTTACAATTATATATAGTGTTTCAAACACATTTGTAATTTTACACAAAACAACACATTAACATTAAGATTGAAAACTATTAAAAAAATTATTTAAAGTTTGAACTGCAGGTTTACATGGGCTAAAACATGCTGTTTGGTCAAGAATAGTTTTTATTTGGAATTAAGAATTGTAGATCTATAAGCTAAAAGCTGCAATTAACCAAATATTTGTGCCTACAGAATATTCAATCCCATCTGGTTTGTAATTGCAAGTTTACATTTATAAATTCTACAACATTCATGACTAATTTGGCTTGTAATTGCATTAGAACATGAGGTTTTCAGTGAAAACTACATTTCTTACAGCAGGCCATTAAAGGAATGTGTTTGGTGAGTTTGGAGTGCAGTTCAGCTCCAGTATGCTCTGGTTGTGGAGTATGGAAGGGGCTGAGGATGTGAGTTGCACCAGCAGGCTGCCCCTCTCATGTGGCTGAAGTAGGGGACAGGCAGGGTGTAAGGGGGTCGTCTCGTCGCTCTGCGGACTCTTCTCCTGGCTTGGCGATGGTTATAGTCACCGTTAGAGAAGTCATGGAAGTTGACTGGGTTTATGGCCCAGAAGTGACCTTTCTTAGTTTCACTGCGTCCAGCTTTGATGAAGCACTTGTTCAAGGAAAGGTTGTGTCTGACGCTGTTCCTCCAGTTCTTCTCCTGTTGGGGAAAGAACTTGATTATGAATATTGATGATAAAATGGTGAATTTTAGCACAATGGCTTTGTCGCATGATTTAGCAAACACCCTTATCCAGAGTAACACAAGATGACCTCTTCTACTGGACTGATTTATAGCCTTATTTTATTTCATAAGTACAATATTTTTAGCAATTAATATAAGCTTAAATCTATACAGTAAAACACACTACAATAAACCATATTGATTAGGTTAACAGTTGGAACAGGCTTTAAAGTTAATTGACTGAGTATGTAAACTCTGAGATCTTTTTTCTTAATTTAAACAAAATAAAAAATAAAAATAACTTAAATGTGCTCCATAAACCATTTGTTTCTTATATTAATCATTATTCTCTGTGATTAAAAATATAAAAAAAACTCTTATAAATGCTTATAAACAACACTTACTGTAGCAAGTTAAATAACCCAATTTTCAGTACAATTTAAATCTGGTTTTGCTTAGAAAACGCTTCACACAGTGCTATTCTTCTAACAAGCTTTGTTAAAGATAATGTACATACTGTATTTTACATTAGAATATATCGTTTAATTGAACGTTCAAATGTTCTTTATTTTGACTTATGTTACTTCATAAATAAACAATCAGGGCGATATAGGACTCTGTGGGTATTTGTTCTTGGTTCTCTGTTCTAGTTGCCACCTCTGTCTTTTCATTTTCAATTTGTTCTTTTTTCTGTTCATCTGATTCATCATTGCCATTCTTCAGATCCACTAGTCTTCCACTTTGTTCTTCTTCTGGAAGTGCTTTATTAACCAGGTCAACAGTGGCTCGTGGAACTTCTGCAGTAGGAGAGCTTTCCTTTGATCCCTCTCGTTCAGTCTTGTGACCTTTGTTGTACAACAGGTAGTCGATGGTAAAACAAAGTCCCAATTGCTCCCTATTGTTGCTGCAGGCGCTGCCGTCCTCCATTGTCCATGTTCAGATGCACTTAGCCTCTAAAGAAGGTTGAATAGTAATTGGTGTTGATTTTGAGAGGGGAAAAAAGATCATTTGGGCCTTACAATTCTGGATTTCTGCTTTGGTCTTGATCCTTTGCAATTTGTATTTAGTTGTTAACTGAATTTGAAGATCCAGAGACTCCGCACAGTCGCCAACGATAACCAAAGCCGCGCCGATTCATTTTAAGGTGTCTTCAGTAACACGAATGACGTCAAACTTTTGTTTGTTTTTTTTTAACCACATTGACCAAAAAGTCTGCAAAAATGCTGGTCCTTTTAAATGGTGCAAGAAGAATTTATCCCCACAGTTACAAGCGACACAGGGTACAGGAGAGTTAGTGGTAGGGGGTCTTATTGAGCAGAATTCTTTTTATTACCTCAAGGAAATCTTTGCAATTACGAGAGATTAAACACTCAAGATTAAACAATGCTGGGTGCTGGGGAGGAGTCTGCAGTAAATGAACAATGTGGTTTCAGTCTAATTCAAGGTATTTTCAATATAAGAAAATAAACAAGAAAGACTATTTCAGAGGTCGATGGTCAAAATCCTCTGATTTTTTTCAGGAATACACATTTAAATGCAAATAAAACAAGGACAGACCATTTCAGTTTACAATTTTATGTAGAAGAAGACTTTTTAATGCATTTTGTCCTTTTTAGTTCTAGCAGATTTAAATTTAGACTAATTAAAAAAGTGGTCCATAGACTTTTCAAAACAGTGTTCACCTTAAAAAATTGAATTTATTTAAAAAACAGGAAAGTAATTTCTTCTTCTTCAAAAAAGAGTAACAGCACCTCAATATAATATAATTGCATTGCACCAATGTGGTCTTTTTACTAACTGAAAATAATGTAAGTAAAGTGAATTAAGAGGCTGATATTACTTAAATTCGCAGGTTAAGGGGTCAGCCTTTGCTAAAAAAGTTGAGTACACTTTGTTATATGTGATATATGGAGTCAAGAAAATAAAGTGAATTGTAGTTTTCCTATTTAAGTCTTTTATTCTGAACCTAACGGTACATCTAGGATCCCGTCCAGCACTTCGTACTCTTTGGTAGGTTTTACAGTATGTAAATTAGATAGAAAAACAGTTGCTCTCAGCTAAGACAGTGATTTACTACCAATTAATATAAAACATTTAAAACATATTGAAACATATGAACAATTGTTATTTTTATAAATGCTGCAGAACTCTGAATTAGTGGTCACTTTCCTGTCAACATTCATGCATGGCAAGTACAACACAACATAAATTACAAGTGACCACGTAGTGTCTGATAGCCTGGGGGAATGGCTACACAATGATGGTTGTGTGAAATGGGCAGTGGGGAGAGGAGACACACACGATAGGCAAATTAATAGTGCTAGAAGCAAAAAGGAAAGGTGTTGTTTTTTTTTTCCTTCTTTCACTCATCATGGTTGCACTGTTTATATATAAGCACGCCCAAAAACACCTATATTTAATTGAAAAACAACTCTGTTCACTCAGTCAGTATAACTGAAAATATGCCAAAAGTTTGATCTTGCACGAATGAACTGAGTATGTATCAGAATTACTCTTTGAATTAGTTTGACCTTTTAGTTTGACAGATTGAGGTGATCCTAACTTAATGTACAATATAATCCATTCTCATTTTTTAATTAATAGTAAAGTTTGCTAATCATGTCCCTCTTCAAAACAAACAATACACAACAAGGATCACCAGAAGACTGTCAGTGTTGTACTTAAATGCTACTAAATTAATTATTGATTTGATATAGTAAGCAGATGCATTTTGAGAGATTTCCCTGCATGCAGTTATTAGTAATAATCAATCAATACTTAGAGACTGTAGTTCGTCTACCTTTCCCAGTGTAACTGTAAAAAAAAAAAACAACTGCTCAGTAAGTAGTAGTCGACTCAAGCGATAAGACAAGAATGGTGCCAAAACACATAATTACATAACTGGGTGGGAAGAGCTGCTTTGTTAGAAAATGGGTAGAGGTAGATCATGAAGAAAACAATATTTTAAAACAACATGAAAAAATACAGTAACTCCCACCTTCACAAAAATTGAAAACTAAAATGAAAGAACAAAAGACAAATAAAGCAAAACTAATGGGCCTTAATCGACAGCAAGAGAACCCCAATTAAATACATTTTACAGTGTGTTTCAGCAGTTTGTATTCTCTCTGTGACGGTGGCAGTACAGTAGTGGCAGCATCTGGTCAGCAGTGGGCAGTGTGTGTATATAGTTACAAAATAGGTGTATCATATACACTGATGACTCAAAGAGTACAGCATGAATAATATACGAAAAAAAAATCGAGTTTTAAGACTGTGTGGAAATTTTAAAGTTCTTAATGCCCTTTCTCAACATGTTTGAAACATCTAGGATCTTTGCAGAGGGTGGCAAAAATAACAGCATTAATGCCAATACTGGTTTGCAAAGGTGCTTCCTCATTTCTTTCCAGTCCTGAAGGGCTCTGCTGAGGGTCATCCCTCTTAAAAAAAAGTTTTATTGCAACCAAAGCTGAAGTACCGCAGAAATAATGTCCAGAATAATGTCAACATGACCTTAGATCTCAGACTCATCCATGACATACTTCAAAGGACTCGCATTTGTCCCATTTCTTTGAATATTATTTGGATAGAGAAACACTTCAGTCTGTTCTGTGCTTTCTGAAGCACTGTCTTGCTGCTTTATGTATGGAGAAGAGTCATGCTGAGGCAGCATCATGGGTTTCTTGATGGGATGCTGCCTGTGCAACGACAGATGGCCCTTGTAGCAGTTCCACAGAATCAAACCCACCAACATCCCAGACACCGTAACCAGAGCGATCACAATAGCCACAGTGCTGCTCCCCGTACTCCGAGGTTGTGGAACTGATGGCAGCACTGCAATGGGAGCAGTAGTCATAAGTTCTGTTGTAGATATGCCATCTGTAGTATTGTCTTTGTTGTCATCTACAGGGGCAGGGATATGTAGCTCATAAACGGCCAGTGTTCTGTAGTACTGTTTACCGAGCACCTGCTCCACTGAACCACAGGTGTAGCTGCCGGCGTCAGCGGCTGAAGCGTTGTAGATGAGAAGTCCATCACTGTATATACTGTACCTTCTGCTGGATGGGTTCAGCGGCTGTTTAGCGAAACTCCATTTGACCTCAGACAAAGTTGAGTCTTTTTGGCAAGGCAGCTTGATGTTGTTTCCTAGGACAAGGGTTCTGTTCTTTGCTTTTACTGGGCCTAAAATGGCACATACAGAAGATAATGATCACAACAAGTCTATTATTTAACTTGGTACAATTACTGTAAAACACATAACAATACCTTACCTGGGTCAGGACAGCGAGCAGGATCACCCTCTTTTAAACTTTGTACCAGATCACTGAAATGAAAGAGAGTGTATGAGACACTTTCATTCTATAAAAAAACAACACATTTTTGTATCTACATTAGTTCACTGCTTACCTGATAATTACCAGAATCACTGTTTGGATTGTAATAATTTTACATTATGTGCAAGGAAGGGGGTAAAATAATTTTAACTACAGGATGTTAGTAATGTTTAACTGTTTTATATGGGACAATAAATTACATTACTACTGAGATGGGAGTGGCTACTTGATTTATTCAGTGCCACCACCTAAAAAAAAGCCATACAGTACAATCAGCTGCTCTTTAGTGTCTATTTACACATATTTCTTCTGTAAACACTAGCTTCTTATTGCTACTGACAACTGGGAAAATACAAAATACAACATGGCAAAAATTGATTCAGACTCACAAAAAAATTTTTTACTTCCTAGTATGTTGTATTACATATTCATATTCATACCTATCGAGTACCTGCCACTTTCCTCCAAACTGTAGAAAAGGGGTCGTGGTGCTGAAGACACTCAGGCGCTGTCACTTATTCGCTCGCTCGCTCCGTATTTATACACATTACAGTGGTCAGCCATAACATTTTATAAATCACCTTCTTATTTCTGCTTTCCATGTAGCTAGTTTTAATACTACCCTAACAACATTAATTGTAGATTTTTGTATTAATTATTTGGTTAATTAAAATAACTATGCTTTTTAAGAAAACAGCAGGATTCTTTAATGGTTTATTACAGATACTTTAAAAGTACTAAGCAGTCATGCAATGAGTAAACAGAAACCTATATAGCAGAAAAAGATGCATCGATAATCGTTTTATAATTGCATTGCAAAACTGTTTTTGAATCCATGTCAACCATATATCCCTATACAATAACACAGTGCCTCCATAATGTTTGTAAGATGACGGAGTATTTTTTTGGAAAATAAACCCAATTTTCTTGTCTTCATCTGCCCAAACAATCTTATTTAGAACTTCTAACTCAACCAGCTGTTGTGAAGGGCTTTTCTTTTCCTAGGGCCTAATCCAACTGTCAAATTACTTTTGAGCCTTCACATTATGGATAGAATATGTGAAAATGTATGCAAAATCTAAATTGTTAATGCAGGTCTATTTTTAATCTCGATTGCCGAATTTCACATTCACATTTCATGTATAAAGGATAAATACAAAAGTTGTCAGAGTCCAATTACTAATGGACCTGATTAAAAGTGTACAGGCTCTGAGCTACTGTGGGTTAAAATGTAGATGCTCTAAACACGCTTTACGTACTCATCTTTAGATGGGTTGGGTAAGCTGGTGCAGTGCTGAGTGCTCAGGTCCCAGGCACAGTACGGGTCTCTGGCGAGAACACAGTCCAGACATGATGAGTAGCGGCTGCAGTCAGCCACAGGCATCTGCACCACACCAGACGCTGTACCCGCATACAGCTGGCCCTAATGTCAAAGACAAAGCAAACCCAGATGACAAACAACAACACACTTCTCTGAGCAAAGCAAAGCCCTCACACTACTATTATACATTATCATGGTGTATCATGTGGTATTGTTATTATACACACATTTAAAGAGGCATATTTGGATTGAGAAAGGGTATTAGGTTTCAAGTGTAATGTTTATAATTGAGGCTAAGCATAACCCACATATATTACTGTATAACTGTTTGAAATGCATGAATACACAAATATATGCAATAGTTCTTTGGGCAATGCCATTTCAGAACCATTTTTGGTGTCGTGAAGAATAAAAAAATCTGTGAAATATATTCCAAAGGGAAAGCATATTTGCTATTAACAGAAAACAAAATAAAAAAGCAAATCATTTGTATTGTCTTTTGTATATGAGGTATAGCTTCCTTCAGATAGAGCTATTCGAACCTTTATCCTAAGCCCAAGTCTCAAACTTAATGGCCTGAGGCCAGTGTGGCCTACAATTATGTGCTCTTTCTTAAAACACACTGACATCTGCAGTTGGCCAGTGTAATTACAGTAATTACAGAAGAAAAGTGGTATGTTACTGGCTTGTGTCAGTGGCATTCATTAGCCAGAGTGCACACAGGAGCAAGTTTTCAGAGTCTTTCTATTTTTAAGATTGAAAAATAAAACAAATAAATGAGAATGAAATAAAAGACCACCCCCTACTCCATCAAACAATAGAAACGCACCACCAGAAAAACAACTAATCCGAAATGAGCAGAGACATCAAATGGTTATAGTGGTTATAGTGGTTATATGGTTATAGTTCACAGCAACGTATTGGGTAGGGTGTTTTTTTTGGGGGGAATTTTGAAGCCCCTCACTCTCAGTGCTGGGTAAAAAAAGTTCACCATTTAGACAAAAGTGCTTCCTTGGTCCGAATCTAAGCAAGCAGATCAGATCACTAATGAAGGGCTAGAGTATGACTAGCACATTGTGAGGTATACCTGTGAAGTGTACCAATGACTTATTGTTTATTTAATTAGCTGTTGTGCCTGATATATAGCCATACCAGGACAAAACACATCACATCAACATGGAATGGCCACTTTGGCTGTGTACTTTGTGCTGAGAGTTAATAACCTAAGGATTTCACGAAAACTATATTGACTGGACAATATGCTGTCCAAAGATAATTGTGATTAATATATTACTGTTATTTTTTGGATGATTTTATACCAGTAATAGAATAGCATAATGACATCCTTTTAAAAGGTGTTAACTTTTAACTATTAAGATTCTGGAATTTAAATATAAATATTTTTTAAAAAATCCAGAATGAATGAAACATAAATAAAATAAATTAACAAAAATATATTTGATAACACTGATGTTAGCAAATATTACTCATACCATGTTCATATACTGTTCAATAATATGACAGGCCAAGTGGTTAACAGCCAGACAAAGTGTACCTATTTTTGTGTTTTATATGCCGTTTCCACCATTATGTCCATGTCTCTTGCATTAAAATATATAATTACAAGACACATAAATACATAGATAATGTCACAATATTCTCACAATCTGTGGTATTCTGTACCATGCTTGTAGACAGCCGCAGGACACTAATTGGCTCAGGGCTTTTAAACAGCTGTAATTCCTCAATGATGTGCATCTCCCCATCGTAGTTCACTGCCTTCTGCACATAGCCATTGTCTACAAAAAAAAAGAGCAGCTCCATTGACAAGACAGTTCCACCTCTTTAACAGCATCACAGAACTGAGGCACATGCTTAGTGTTTAAACTTTCTGTAAACAGCTCTACTCCAGTAAAAGCACCCGAGCCACACTCATTAAACAATATGCAAATGTCTTTTGGCCTTGACACAACATGATGTTTAACAGAAAATGGAAACATATCAGAAAATCAGCAAAATGTTAGTGTATATACCCAGTTCATTTACATCAAGCACTTACCTGTACCAATGAACATAACCAGGTAAGGTTGTCCATCCAGAGCAACCGTGCGGTCAACCACGATTCGAGTAAACGAAATCCCTCTCCTGAACAGCAGAGGTTTGCCAGTGAGAGGCTTCACGCTGTCGTCCATGAGCGGCCGATCTCGGATAAACTGGAGGGTTTTGTCCGGAAGGTCCAGAGAGCTTTGGATTTTTGAATCTCTCGCTGCATTGTTGATGCACTGTGTGTTAGATAATTAAAGGATGACTTAATTTCTACTACTTATAAAAATACTCTCTACTCAGTTACGAGAGGAATATCCAAAAGATTTATTCAAAACTTTAGGGTTCATAACAATTCTGCATGATTTATTATTAAATGTAATATTTTTTAAGACAATTTTTTAAAAATGTATTTTATTTTTAAACACAAATGGGCACATCTTTTACTGAACATTTTAGCTATGTTTGCATTACACACCTCAGTAATCAAATGTAAGGCTATGTTCACACAGCAGGTAAATGTGGCTCAAATTAGATATTTTATGTCATCTGTGACAAGTGTTTTATTTGTTCGACTTTTTAAACAGTGCAGCCTTCCTAATAATTTGGCTAAACGCGGCTGCAGATCAGATTATTAAAGTATCAAAGTATTAAAGTGAAACTTAATGTGAAGCACTGCTCTGTCGATGCGGGTCACAATTTGCAACTCATTTAATCAGAAGTCAGATAAGAGTCATATTAAATAATGTATACAGACTAAAATAAATATATCAGGTTCACTTTTTTCTGCTGTGTTATCATAGCCCAAGTGACCTGCATCTCTCTGCCAACATGCACACATTGATGCGTTAATGTGCATTGTCTTCGTTCGATTTTATAAATACATGACTGGTCACTGGTTGAAATACAAATTTGATGAAATGTGTGTTTGTAATGCTAAATTTGGTGTCTCTATACATATGAAAGTCCTTCCTTTTAACAAAATTAGCTAATTCATTTGCTGGTTATGCACAAGCAGAATAGTGTCGACAAGCCAGTGGGGAAGCCCCATTTCGATATGGAAATCTACATTATGCAATGTAAAACAAGCAATGTAAAACAATGACTTACTGCTCCTGGTCTAGGAACAGGAAGATCTCCAGTGTACATGACCCACTTGACGTGAGAACCCTCTACAGATACTGGTGTTTTATACTTTCCGTAAGAGAACACCTTGTTAATGTTGAACACAGAATATGCGCACACTGCTGAAGAAACATCGTCTGAGGCTCTGAATGCAAACACACACAAATATACACAAGTTAAGAATCAATCGCACTTTGTTTCACAGAAAAGTAAACATAAAGCTCTGTTTCAAAAGTGTCAGAAAGCAGAAGAAGTGAGATTAGGGCTCTACAGAGTAAAACTCTACTCACGATTGTGAAGTGAAAATGGCATAAAAGACACTTTCCCTCCACTCGTCACGGCGGACGTGAAAGACGTCCTGTACTACGTATGGTAGAATGTTCCCAGGAACAGGGCAGTCTAGAGTAGCCTTCAGGAAAGAGGTCCATTTCCTCTGCAGGGTTCTCTGACCACCCCGATCACTCTGAAAAATGCAAAGCATTTTCAGGTTAGAAACTACAGGGCAGAACACTGAAAAGTACATCAAAACATAAAAGCCAGTGGTTGAGCCAAAGCAATACTAAAATGATTAATTTTAATGTTTTAATCATTAAAGTTAAGTTTAATTATTAAATATTTATAATACATTATGTGGTAATTACTATAAATGCCATGTGCATGTTATGTAAGTTATGAGTGAGAAAATTATGTGCAGAGTCAAATAAGGCTTTGGAGTCTTACCTTGCAGACTCTAGCAACACGAGACACTATGAGCTTGCTGTAGAAATCATATTCTACTGCATTTTCACTGAAAAACATGTAGATCTTGTCATCATCCCCATCAGGACTGTCAACACTCTCTGGGACCACGTCCATGTAGATAAAGGTGGGCTCTGTCAACAATATAAAAAAAACAATATAAAAATAAACTGGAGCTTTTCTGTTAAGATTTCTTAATAAGTGTACAGCTCAGATGCAGTGCAGGTTAAAATGAATTTGACAAGCTGTCACACTGTTGGATTTTTTCACTGTTCTATCATTGCCCTTTAGTACATTTTCAAGAATCATTTCCAGGAACTGTTCTTCCCTCATTATCTCCAGAATACTAATCAATATCACCCGTTTCTCATTTACCTGTGTACAATTTACTGTTTCTCTCTGTTATGTGTTTTTTTTTTTGTTTTGTTTTTTTACTTCTGAATTTAACATACACCATAGCTTACACATATTCTGTATGACAGTATGACAGCTTGTCACATAACCACAGACCCTATTAAAAAAGAAAACAAAAATCACCATATGGCAGAACGAGACTAGCCGTTTTGGACTTTCCTTGCGTGCAAGCTTACCACACATGCTTTTCAGCTGCTGCTAAATATTTCTACTTATTATTAATGTAAACAATTTCTGTTACTTTCAATTGTAATAACCCATAACCATACATTTCTATTGAATGTTCATTTACAGCCAAACACCAGGACACTGTATAAAGTCAAAACAAAGAATCTGTCAGTGATAGTTTAATTTTTAATATTTTACTCCCTACAGAGTCACATTTTATGCAACACTTGTTCTCTAAAATGGGTGCCTCCAGCATTCAGTTACATCGTGCATTTTCATATTTCACAAGACAAAAAAAAGTCCATGAGACCTTAGTGAAGACTTTGTACATTGTTTGAGAGAGCTGAGAGGAGTCTGTGGGAATGTGTTTATAGAAAAGACCTGGGTGACTGACCAAACATGTCTTGGTTAATCAACTACTGTACTTTTTGAGGAAGTAAAAAAAAAAAAAAAAAAACATAGACCATATAAGAGCACTGTGTAGTTCTATAATGACAGACTTTAGTCCTGTATCTGTTTGTCTGCATACTTTACTATCGTCCTTTTTCTATGTTCTTCAATGGTCTGGATCCCACAGGACCACCACAAAGCAGCTATTATTGGAGTGATGGTTATTCACAGCACTGCAGTGACACTGACATGGTTGTGACGTGTTGTGCTGGTACGAGTGGATCAGACACATCAGGACTGCTGGAGTGTTTTTCCCAATACCTCAATCTCACTGCTGGACTGAGAATAGGCCAGCAACTAGAAATATCCAGCCAGCAGCGTCCTGTGGGCAGTGTCCACAGCAGCACTGCTGTGTCTGATCCACTTGCTCCATTGACCCACACTAACACACCACCACCAGTGCTACAATTGACCCATCATCCAAATAATACCTGCTTTGTGGTGATCCTGTGGGTTCCTAACTACTTAAGAACAGAGTAAATAAAGTACTCAGAGAAACAGATGGACGACAGTCTGTAATTATAGAACTTCAAAGTACTCCTATATGATCAGTGGAGCTGAAAAATATACACAGTGGAAAAACAAGGTGCTCATAATATTCAGACTAATATAAACTATACATTAAGAGATATAAAACAATTATAATACCATTGAGCCAGGAGCTTTTGAATTCAGAGCGCAGTGTGGTCTGAGAGCTGCGGAGGATGACTGGCTCAGAGCCCAGGAAATTAAGGACAGTGGCAGAGTACAGGTCTCCATCTGACACAAGAGAGGAGAGAGCAATAAACAGGTCAGACTCAGCCACTCTATCAAGTACTATCAACAGCTATGAAAGAATCTACATAAATTTATGTACCAATTACCAGAGGTCTCTATACTGTAGCACAGCCTGTGTTGTGGGTTTTAAAGTTATTCATTTGACATTGATGTAAACATCGTTTTTAATCTAACTCAAAGAAAAACTTGAATATGATCAGATACTTCTGAGTTATAAGATCAAGAGGAGCAGCTTAACTTTAATCCCAACTGAACAAACTATAACAGTATTAAATTGTTTAAAGCCGCTGTGCTTCCTTTATCACCGATGTTGAAACCTAAAGGGAGAACACACTTTTTAATCCATTAATGGAACATAAACATGTCTTTGCAGTAAACAAACAAGATCATATTGATAATGACAGTGTTCACACTGTTCCAACTATAAATTAAATCAATGATTAAACTGCTGTACTTATTAAAATTGATTTTGTTCTGCACATCTTGCATGCCAACTTGCTCTGGAAGCAAATTAACACCTGGCCTGGTAAATTGAGTTGGTCTAAAATTAATTACTTGACTCTCAGAAGTGGACAAAGTAATCATGAAAGAAATAAATATAAAAATAATGTCATAAGGGGGGCTATAATGAAACCAGCTTTCATTATAAAATAACCATTTTGTTTTTGTAAAGAAACTCTTTACTCACTTCTTTAAACCTTTAAATTAGTGCTGGGCGATATAACGATATCGATTTGTTTCGCGATAATTTTTCCCTCGATGACGATGATAAGCCTGTGCAATAGAATTCGATAAACATTCATTTCCATTTCCGTCTAAGTGGCGCGGCAAACAACGAAAACACAACGTGTAATCAATCCAGAAGACGCTGGAGCAAATTAATAAATAGTTAAGAAAATTGTAATAGTTATTCTCATGCATGCAACAAAAAACCCTAAAGAATAGTGGAGTATGGCCCGACACACGCAAACAACCATAGTGTTTGTACTTTGGGAATAAACGGCCGCACTGTTCAGCACGTTTTAAATAAATTTTAAGTAAATTTTAAGCACTAAATGTAATTAATTCAATTTATATTAGGACCTCGGGGCAGGTGCTGCAAAAATGTGTATGTGGGGCGCGGATTAAAGGAAGAGGTTTTTTTGCGGAGCGGTAACAGGACAAAAACACCTTAAGAATGATATCTAAATGACTTTCCTCTAATCTAATATAATTTAACATGGTTTAAGGATATAAAATAATTTCTAAACAAACGAACTTTTTAATATTGAGCTTATGGCCCAAGTGCAAAAACACAAAATCATTTATCATTTAGATTATCTGCCTGAACGCGAGCCCGAACCCGAGCTTGAACGCCAGCCTGACTCAGGCGCTGCATGAACTCGGGCCGGTCGAGAACACCGCTTTCCTCTCAGATTAGGCGGAAGAAAATGGTCTTTTTTTAATGTAACAAATCACACTGTGATTTTTGTGATATTTCCCCAATTACAGCTCAGCTGCGCGTTTAAAGCTCAACGCATGAATTAATCGGTGCGCTGTGCGCCGCGCGTGCTCGCGGGGGATTTGACGCGTCTGTCAAGCAAGTTAATGGACCGTTTTGGGGGCAGAGATTAAGAAGTACAGCAGGTACATCTCAGATTTGTAGTTTAATGCTCTACTAAATTACTGGCTTTAAAACTGGCTCATGATATGGTCGGTTCTGGCTGGATTTTTTTCCTGCCTACAGGCTGCATTTGACGGAAAGCAGCTCCTCAGTCAGACAACAGTGTCAGCATACAAATCGTGTGCGTTTCCTACAGGACAAACCATTTAAAAGTGCAGATAAACTCATTAAAAAATCACACAGTGTCTGTCTGGCTTAAAATACTTTTAATAAGGTACAGCTTTTAAATTAATAAATCAACATTCATTAAAAATCCGTGAGAAGTTCTGTATGCTAAATGACAAGCTAAGCTAATAAGCTAATAACATTTAATAATAACAGAAAAATAGATATGAATTTGGAAAATAACCAACTAAAGTGAGCTCAAAATACAATAATAAATATAATCTAACGAATTTCAAAATATAAATTAGAAATATTGAACTTCAATATTAAATTCAACTTCAACTACAAAAAACGCAAGGACCGATAGAACATAACGAACAGAAAAAAATAAATTTGAAATTGGAAAAAAAGTTCAAAATGCTAAAAGAAATAAAACCTAACGAATTTCAGAATATAAAATCTAAATATTGCACTGCAGCAGTACAAAAGCCTAAGTGCTTAAACAAACAAACCAAAAAACAGCCTATCACAAATCATTTTTTGAGCCCGACCCAGCTGAGGAAAAGGTGGGAAATCTTTTTTTTTCCGGCTGGGTCTTGGAAAACTTTGTGGTGAATTAAAGGGGCCGAGTTGCAATTTTTGTTTTACTTTAATCAGTTTTTAATCCGTCTTTTTAAAAACAAATATTCCAATATTGGCTGCCAATCAGTGCCCAATATTCTGAGCTCAAAAAACGCTATTCGGGCCAGCCCTACTAATCTAATATAATTTAACATGGTTTAAGAATATAAAATAATTTCTAAACAAACGAAATATTTAATATTGAGCTTATAGCCCAAGTTTTTTTTTCAGTCATGGAAAATTGGAAAAAATTGGAAAAAAGCCCGAGTTCATGCAGCGCCTGAGTCAGGCTGACGTTCAAGCTCGGGTTCTGGCTCGCGTTCATGATTAATTTGTTTTTTTTAAAAACTAATATTGGAATATTCGCTACCAATTACTGCCAAATATCCGGAGCTCAAAAAATGCTATTCGGGCCAGCCCTAATAATTATGGAGATACAGAAAAAAATATTGTGATAAAACTTCCATCACTCCCTTATTCTCTCACTAATAAAAACAAACCTTTAAGTGTGACACAAAGTGATTTGATTTATATCGTGATACATATCGATATCGACTGATATGGAAAACTATATCGTGATAAGATTTTTTCCCATATCGCCCAGCTCTACTTTAAATGTTTTTCACTGGTACACGGACATGCTAAAAGTCATGGGACAGAAACTTGTATTGTGTCCCATGAGCTTTGCCATGTCTCATGGAAGAATGCTGCACTGACCTGTGGGATGTGTGTGTGGGGCTTTCTGCATTAAATATGGACAATTCAGACAATTCTAGCCAGATACTGTCGGTCACTCCCTGTGTTTTTCATTGTAACACCTCAAACCTTATACAGGAGTGGGCATTCCAAACACTTCATGATTCATTTACATATTGCTATCCTATGAATTTTGGCATGCCAGGGTATAATCTCTTTTACAAAAATGGTTCTTAATAGAAGCAAGGTGGTTCTTTAATGACATTGCTTAAAAGCACCCTTTGTAGCATCTCTGTATTGAGAAGTTGACAATTTGCCAAAAAAAAAGCACTTGCACTTAAGAGGCCTCAGTTAATAAAAAAAATATTTGAAAGAAACATTCAAAACATCTAATCTACATAATCTTGCCCATGTCCATTTATTTTTACAAAGACATTCTGTTAATACTTTTTCTTCATGTACTGTTCCCTTAAAAACACACTACGGCATGTGCAGTCCTGTGACTCTACCCTGTCTATGGAAGCAACATGGAGAACTCAAAACAAACATTGAGCTAACTGAGCAACTTAAACAGCTTGTCTATCTCATTAGAATAATCCCTCATTTATTGTTATCAAGGAAAGTTAGCATAATTTAATTAACTGTAATGCTTATTTGAAGGCACATTGCCCAGCAGTAATCTCAATAAACCAGTAAACGCTGCAAGACAGTGATGACAAAAAAAGTAGTTACATACCAACAACGATGGAGGAGTACCTCTGAAAGGGATCAAAGGGACATTTCCCCTTCCCTTCCTCCTGTTTACCCTGCAGTTTCAGCTGTCTGTCAACGTAGACCTGTTTACAGTAAGAGTAATGACACACGTAAATGCCACGTTCAGTCAGATGGAGAGAAGGAGGGTAGATAGGATAACTGCAGCTGAATACAGACAGTTCAATAGCCAATTGTCAAAAACGTGCTTTTCTGGCCTATAGGCATACTTACAATGTTATCACAGACTGGATTAAAAGCGTTTGTGCCGCAGACGTACATGGCCGTGTCGTTGATTTGATGCAGTGTCCTTATGTAGTTTCGGCATTCAATCTGAAAGACAAATCTCATTAGCTTCTGTAGAAGAATGGAAGAGTAAATAGTAAATGTATTTGGGTTTACAATTATTGCATACACCAATGAGCCAAAGCCTTATGACCACTAACAGATAAAGTTAATAAGGTTGTTTATCCTGTAACAGTGGCACATGACAAAGTCTGTGATATACAGCTCTGAAAAAAGGGTTTAAGAGTTCAGGAATCAATATTTGGTGGAATAACGCTGGTTTTTAAATCACAGTTTTCATGCATTTTTGCATGTTTTCCTTCACCAGTCTTACACACTGCTTTTGGATACCTTTTTGCCACTCCTAGTGCAATAATTCAAGCAGTTCAGCTTGGTTTAATGGCTTGTGATCATTCATCTTCCTCTTGTTTATATAACAAAGGTTTTCAATTTGGTAAAATCAAAGAAATTCATTATTTTTAATTGGCCTCTTATTTTTTCCAGAGCTGTATGTTAGGTGTAACTCAAGGGTCAAGATGGGTGAGGGACAAAAAGGCACTCATGCACTTTTCAATTCCTTGTTTTAAATGTCAGGGCCCTCGGGATTCTATTAATAGTGTGGAGCTACTTTAAATTTGTTAATGGTGTAAAATGACAATTTCTTTGCATGGGAAATACTATGCCCCTATCACTATCATTGTAAGCTTGTTGGGAGCATCGGCTAAAAGCGTTGTATTTCGGAATGGGGGTGAATGGAGGTGGGCTATTTTACAAAAGTTGGCACTCGTTACCATGTTTCATTACTTCCCCAGTCCGTTTCACATTACAATTTGCCTTACATGGATAGAACCTGCCTACATTAAAATGTTTAAATTAAGATTTGGATATACTCACATCAGGATGCTTTCCTTTGTAGGTGCACTCATTCCGTTTCTCCTGTGTGACTTCCCAGCTTGCCTGAAATTAAGTACAATCCAATCAAAAGCAGCTGCATTTAACTCCCTCTGTTGAATGTGACTAATTTAGCCATTCAGAAAGAACCCACAGTGAATTTAATATGCTACCTTAGCCCTAGCAATAGAGACGTTATTAATGTCAAGGGCATAGATGGCTTCTCTGGCTCCCAGTATCAGAAGACCCAAGTCCTCTCTCATCAGCATGGAGGAGTAATTCCAAATACCCTCATCTCGAAACACTTTCAAATGGCTACCTGAGTGAAGCAAATAGAGACATTTCACAATTTAAGAAATAAAAATAGCAATATAGATATGTTGTTAAACATTAAATCTGGAATTCAGTTTGCAATTAACCTGTTTTAAGTTATAAATATAATAGAATATGTAATACTACTAATTACTAATCCATATTTTTTAAATGATGAATGTTAATATATGTTTCTATCACAAACATGCTCTTTGAGTGACTTTGATCTACTTTTATTTTTTTTTTATAGTAGGTTGTTGCTGTTTTGAGTGTAAGAACAGTGGCAACTGTAAAATGTCAATCTGCTAGTAAATTATTATTTAGAAATTTGCACATAAAATTTTAATAAAAACAGTACCAGTCTAATGCTTGGACATACGTCTCATTTAATGTCCCCCCCCCTTACATTGTAAATGAATACTGAAGTCATCCAGACTATGAAGGAACACATAAGGAATCATGTAGTAACCTTAAAAATGTAAAACAAACCAAAATACTCTGTGACAAGTTCAGCAGAGCTGTTAACTGAAAGTCATCCCAGGCTGATATTTAAGCAAGAGGTACCTACCCTGAAGAGTCTAAAATACAAACATATTCTGGTTTGTTTAACACATTTTTGTTTACTAAATAATTACATATGTTTTTTCTTCATAGTTTGGATGACTATTATTAATCTTCAATGCAAAACATTTTAAGTTAATAAAAAGCCACGGAATAGAAGGTGTTCAAATTTTTGACTGTGAAAATTATTTTTGTTAATCAAAACTTAGGATATCTGAAACAAACAAAAAATATCTTGAAAATGTACTACTACGCCTTCTCAACCAATATGACCCTTCATATCCACACAGACAATCTGAAATTAACACTACACTCCGCACTACGCTACGCTACTTTTTCTAATGTTAAATTGGGTACTTGTAGGCATTCTGTAAAGCTTGCTCAGCCTCACAACAGTTACAAAAGAGTATATTTGTGAGTGGAACACTGACACATCAATTAGAACACATGATGATCTACTAATGTAATTAAAAGTGATACAATAACAAAATGTAAACATAACAGAGGAAGTTTTTTCCTTTTTCTAAAAATTAAACATTTAAGCATAGTCTGCAGTATATTTAATCAGAATTAGGTTCACGCCATTCTACTCTGTTAAATAAACAGTTAAATAAATAAACTCTACATTTTATGTCTTCTATAGCAACCAAAAAAAACAAAGATTCCTAAGAAGTGACCAGATGAAAAAATCCTTAGTGTAAACATTGGGTTAAGAGGATGGTTTACAATGGAAGCATGATAAGTTAAGTCATCTCAAATATTTAAATAGTGATTGTTATCTGAGTACTATTTTGCAGGCTTTGCATATAAACAACATCTGATTTCAGTTCATTTGTGCCATAATACTTTTAATATGCCATCATTGTATCTTATGGTTACAGTTTGACCTGGATTAATGGACTATATTTTAATTCATTATGGTCAGTTATGCAATGCAAATAATGTTTTGAGGCATGCGTTTGCAAATATGGGTTGAGGATTTTAGGAATGCTTATTCTGACACAGAGTATTTTGTACATGTTGTTTGGGCCATCTGTAGTACATTAATTAAAAAGCATATAGTTTTTGAATCTTACTTTCATATGGGATGCTCTTCCGAGGAATACTGTCCAGAGCGCAGAGAACAGTAAATGCACAAGCAAGCAGCACCCCACAGGGGACAAATGGGATTATGGGAGGTGATGACATGGCGCAAGTGCCAAGATGAGGGTGGTCTCTTTTGAGTTCACCTCACCATTTAATAATATGCATTAACTTAGATACAAAAACGCTCTGAATATTCCAGCACATTGTCCGTATTGTCCAGTAAGAATCCAGAAAGAAAGTTAGGTTGGGATGAGTATCCAGATTAGTGGTTTGCAACTTCTGCCTTCATGCAGATAAAAAGGGAAATCCATGCTGACAAAGTGATGCTGATAAGACAGGTGAGGAATGATGAGAATTCAGCCTTTTAATGGTGTCTCCTCCAACTTGTGCATGTTTTCCCCTACATCTGAAAACATATAAAAGAAAAAATTGGCAAAAAATTAGGCAGCGGCACACCTTTGTTGAATTTGTTGAATCAGATTATCAGTTCTTAAACAACTGTAACTATGTTTCTGCTTGGTTGGAATGAAAGTCTCTGCAGCAACATCTGCTTTTTTATTGATAAGACTGGATATCCCTGTATTAAACAGAACTAGAATAAAGTCTGAAACTGTATACCTAATATTATCCATGTACACACATACAAAACACACACATTACACTGTTGCAATATATTGAATGCAGCAAATAAGGGTATCATTAATATTTAATAATGTACATATTTACTCTAAAACACTTTAATGGTTCTAATGATGTATAGAGATGGAAAGCATGGAAAAAGCAGGAAAAACAGGCTAGAAGCTCCTCCTTTTAGCTTGAAGCCAACCTGCTCTGTAAGTGTGCAGATCATAACAAGCCCGTTTTGTTGTTAACAGTTGCGTTTCCACCTAGCTACACCACCACACATAGAACTGGCATCCCACGGCCCCCAGTGACTTTCTATCTCTCCAGTCCCATAGGGCCACAGCACTGCACCAATTAGTATTTATTCCTGAACAAACAAGAGCTATCTAAAAAAAATAATAATAAAGAAAAGATTACAGATTGCTGGAAAAATCAAAGTGAATCACCAGAATCAGACTGTATAGTTGGTCAATTAGTTCAGGATGTGTACATCTAAATAGTGGGCATGCTTAAATATATGGGATTGTTCTGTTGCCGCATGGTTCTTCATCCTATATTGTTACAACCCACTTGATCTACTTAATACCTTTCATTCAGAAACACTTGATTATCTCAATAAACAGCGTTGGCTATGTTCACATTAGAGGCCTCACTTATCCACTGCACATTTTGTCAGCTCACATTTATACATGTAATTAAGGAAAATGTAATCTTCATATGGATTTTACTTTATTTGTTTTTTTCCTGCTTACTGTTGTTTTCATGCAATCTGAACTAACACTGCTGACTCCAGTGCTTCGGTTGATTAGGTCGTGGGGTCAGCTGTTTAATCACAGCAGGCACTGTAGTCGGATAAATGGTGCTGCGAGTGAAGAGTGTTTTCTCAAGGAACTTTAGAGGAAGAACTTGTCTTAGATATTCATGAATCCACTACTCCACCCTGACCTATTGTATGAATAATCATGGCCAAAAGTGTTGGCACCAAAGAAATAAATTGTAATTAAACATTTTTTATGCACAGGTTTATTTAGTTTGTGTGTATTGGAAAACACAAAAAAAAGAGGTAAAAATTTGATATTTCACCCAAAGACGCATTGGATGAAATATTAAGTTGAGGATGCCAAAAAGTTTGTTGAGAGTTTTGTGTGAATTTATTAATTTTGGCTCTTTGTTTAATTGCATCATTTTCTTGGGGAAATACTTTATTTTCTAGACTTTTCCAACTTAAGTTACCTGTATCTGTCTGTAATGTGAGAATATGGCAACCAAGATTCTTCGCCACAAGTCTACCCTATTCATTTGATTAGCACCACCACGTGTAAGATTTTGAAGGAAGCAGTAACTTTAATAAGTAAAAACCAGGGTGTAAGGGTGTGAAAAATATACGTATATTTGATGCCATGTATCGATACAACAATATAAATATAATATATATGGAGATAACAATATATTGTCATACTCCTAATGTGCATGCATGATGGCTCCAGCAATAACTGCATGTGTACAAGCAAAAAGACATACAAAATCTAATCTGACCATTCACATTCACGTCGCATGGCCGAAAATATAATCTTAATAGTCTTGTGTCACCGTTAAACCAAAAATTCAGATTTAAGTCACTTTAGACTAGTAATGTAACAATAGCCTTAGACATATCATACACCTTAACTTGCTACAGTTCTAAATCCTACATAGATGTGTTGTGCTCAAATAACAATTTGTAGCACCTTAATGTTTAATGTACTGTCAAGTATCACTTAAAACATAAACTTTATAAGTATGCAAATTAAATGATACTGATAGAACATAAAGGTTCTGTAGCAATCAAAGCTTTTTCCTCAACCAAGTACCTCACTGTATCCCATTTTTAAGTCCTAAACACAGAGTAACAGTTACAGGTTATACTTGGCATAGTATAACCATTGCATAAACAAAAGTAGCTCAAAGATGCATGAAGATATTTTGTGGTTACTCACATAGCTCCACATGTCCTGACTTTCCACAAACCCATACACAACAGCACCTCAACTCCAGGAATGTTAACGTGAGTCACCGCAACGTGCCAAGAGGACAATCTGGCGTGTGAAGCCAACATGCTCTTCCAAAGACTGATGACAAGTTCCACCCATTGAGACCTGAGTGCATGCTTAGCTTGTGTTCTTATTTCAAACAAGGGGACAAGCTGGAACACGCTGGAATCCAAGACACCTCACTGTTGTTTTCTGGCAGGGAAACTATTTGCTTGCATTTTACTGAGCGCTGCTAACCTGAACATAGGTTCTGTTACACTGATTTGAAATGTTGCAAAATAACAGGTGTGGGTTGGGAATAGATAAAAAGTAGGAATCCACTCAATATTTATAAATTATACTTTTAGTGTTTAGTTGAATAAGTTAAAAAGTAGAATAATTTCTACTTAACAATAACTAATTTAACTTGCAGTGTTTCCTTTAACATTAGAATTTTTTCATCATTTTGAGCCTGTTGCTCAAAATCCTAACTCCCTCTTCTTCCTTGTACCCACACCCCCAACTGCAGGGTGCTGCTACACACAGAGTGGAGTATGGGGGGAGAGCTGGCAGAGAGAGAAAACATGAGTTTAAAGTTCTCTTTTAAGCTCTAATCGCACAAATAAATAAAATCAGTTTCAGTTTCGCATCAATAAATCACACTTCATACCGTTTTTTTCTTTTCAGCATCTCTTCACGAACTACCTAATTTCCATTAAAATTTACAAGCTGAACAGGGCTAGGGTAGGAACATTAGCTGAACTGACTTAGCTAGTCTTAGCATATTTTGTTTTGTTTATGCATTTTGTTAACGAAGACTGGATGCCTATGTAAAAATGTCACTCGTTTAAATTATTATTATTAAAAGTACATTTTTGACTAAAACCAGACTGCTAAGGTAGCTAGCTAGCTAAACACGCAAGTAGAAGCAAAAGAGGTAAATATATATTGTGTTTTGTTGAAACATTACATTTCAGTGTATCCCTAAAAAGCTTTCCTAAATGGAAAGGGGGAGGTGCTACATTGACAGACAGACAGTCAGGAGTCTTGCTTGCTGCTAGTCATGCTGGATTATAATCAGGAGCATGTGATTTTGTGCATGCGTGACTAATATAGATTTTGCAAGCTGAATTTCCTTTAAAAAACATGCAGACACCAACTCTACACGCCATTTACAAAATCTTCTGACGAAATCTTTGGGATTCCATGCGCACAGCTCCCGCCAGAATGAACTGAATGCAGACTGTTATGCCTAATGGTAGTTCAGTCAGAGTAAAGGTTCGGCTGATGCTGCTCTTGCTGCAGGGTGTGTAACAGCCTACACAGTCGTGCATGTTGTTGTGTTAACTTTTCCATTAAACTGGAAGAACTAGTTTCATAACACCTATAGCACACATCCCAACTGTATGTTTGTGAATACTGAGGAAATAATTAAGAACAACATAATTATATATATATAAATGTTGCTATATACAGATGTTACTGTCTCTGAGAATTAGCAAACTGTCATTTTGCAATTATATTACTATTATGACAACTTTACAGAAGAAAAAAAAGGATTTTAGGATATCAGCATAAAAAAACTGTGTTTCACTGACCAGATCCCAGTTTCCCAAACACATTCATCATCAAGAATATCTTATCCAAGAGATCATCCAAGAAAAATGATTTTTGTGTTAAGAACCTTTTGGCAAACCCATTCCAGTTATGTATCAGCGACGCTTATTTACAAAGGGAGCATAATTGGGCAGTGCCATGTGTACACAAAATATTTTTATTTAATATTTTTTACAGCATTTTTGTATAGTATAGTGCATTTTTACTTTTAATACTAATACACTATTGTATTCTAACAGCCTGACATTATAAGTACAAAGAAGTGCAATATCTAAGTAAAATGGGAGTAAAATATTTACATTTCAGAGTTAAATGACTCAGGACATTATGTCCTACCAAACATGCCTATTACACATTACTACAAAATCTCCAAAATTATATGTATGAAAGTACTTGGACACTGCTGGTGAAGCAATTCATGAGCAGGATATTGACTGTAGAATTAAATGCACTACCAACTGACTAACGACACATAAAAACACCTTTTAGTCCTGAAATTTCTCCAATATTTAATATATTTCATATGCTATGGGTCAGTTTTGTAAAAAAAAAAAAAGGGGTTATCCCTAGTCTTGGACAACACAGCAGTTCTAGTTTATTGAGTATAGGACTGGCTTAATCCCTATCTGGGAAACTGACATTATGTTTAATACATCAAGCTGCTTTAAAAAACATGCTAAATAAGCTGACAAGCATTCATATTTGTCTGTTGAATCTAATAAACATTTTAAACCAGTATTCCAGACTCAGAATAAAGTCAAGTCTAGACTAAAACAATTTGCATTGGTGACTATTAGTGACTATATACAGTGCCATGACTAGGCCTGTTTTATGTCCAGGAAACAAGCCCTCGTGGATCAGACAGTGATGAGTGTTTTTAATATTGTGCAATGCTACTCCATCCTATTTCCTATCAGAATGAACATTCTGACATTGCACTATAAACATTGCCAACAATGTTGCAAAATTCAATTAATCAGGAGTCCCTCTAATCTCAGCTACAGCCAGAACAACCTTATCACGGTATGAAAACATTAAGCTATGATTCATGCAAAGGTGGGAATATTAATTAGCATTATAGACCCAAGCTCTTTGTTCCAAGGCTTTGGCTTGAGTTTAGAGTTTGATAGAAATCAAATTTTATTCACATTAGGGTTGATAAGGTAGATATTACTAACCTGCCAAACCCAGTGTGTGGGTGGTGGTGAGTAAGACATTAAAAGTAGACAGACCTGCTCTAAGAAATGGGGTTTAAAAAAAAACACATCTCCCACAGAGACAAGTCAGAGCACGACATCTAGACACACATACGCCCCAAAACATATCATGTGTAGAGCTCTTGAGAAACTGTATATATAAAAAAATATTAATAAAAAAACTAACATCCTATGAAATTATCTGTTGCAAAACTGCTGTTTAATCATCTAAAAAAACTAAATACGTTTTAATTTGTTAGTAATATGTTATTGTGTGTATAGAGTAAGTGTAACATACAAGTATTATCTGAGCTCAAGGAGGCTAAATGATCTTTCCACACAAACACAGTATTTTTTTAATAATTAATTAAATGTGTTTAGGGGTGACTGTACTCCGTTCTACCTCAGTGTTGATACACTGTGTAAACAAGGAAGTCCATCACAAAAATCTACTACTGTTCTGAATTTCAACAGAAAACGTGGACGTGTTGGATTCTAGTTCATTATCAGTCACACTGTGTCTAAAGCTTTCCGTGTTATTGACAATATTACAATTAACTTGGTAAGTATTCTATTTGCCAATTCTATGTAATGTTAAACCCAAACCCAAATTAACAGTGCACCAGAACTTGGACACTAGTCATACATCTAGGGCAAATATCATCTGATAAAAATGATAACGATCTTACATTACAGAATAGGGCTCTTTAATCTGCATACTGAAGCAAATGTTGGTGATTTCTCTGCTTAATTAACCTTCATCCCTGGTAATCATTAAATGATTTGTCCCTGGTTTAACTGAGCAGGGAAATTACCAACCTGTGCTGAACATCAGCCCTCTGGGACTGAAGCTGTAGAATCATGTTACAGACCTATGTGTTACTGTAAAATCTCCCAAATTAAAAAGTATCAAATGACATGTTTACTATGAGCGGGTGTAGTAATTCATGAACAGGATGTTTAATACTGCAGGATCTTGCTCACCATAAGCTTAATAACAGTTATACAACATGTCAAAACTCTTACTATTACTTTTACAACACTGTATTAAACAACAATTAAAAGGCTCACAGATACCAATTTAACACTCACAAATAAGTGGAGCTCTTTTGTCATTTTCCTGCTCAAAAACATCTTCTAAACCTGTCAATTTTTAGAAAAGTGGACACTGGTGCATCTGAGTAAAGAATCAGATGAAAAGAATCATCCCCCCCAGGACTCTGTAGTTGAAGAATCCTGTTACAGACACAAGTGGCTCATTATGTTAACCTGCAGTTTCTGAAGCTCGACACTTAACTCAACCCATAAGAGCCCAGACCCATTTCAAAATATTGATAACAAATTCAAAATTGAATCACATAAATTCAGTGAGCAGCTTATTCATGTTTTTTTCTTAGTGAGAAAGAGCACACAACTATAAATATTTTAAGGTTCGAACCCTAATGTAACAAATGATGCAATAACAATTCATAGCTTGTATTTTATCAATTTGTTCTAATAATTGTTCGAATTAGTTATATGAAATGAAACATTTCATTACAGCATTTGAAATATTAAAATGGTTAACACATTTAAGTGTGTTATTATATTACATGCAGAAGAAAGGCTAAAGAATTATTAAGCATAACATTTACAAGCATATCTAGAAAAAAATTAAACCACTGTACTTTTAAATTGAGGTCATATGTCTTACTTAAAGAACTGCTGAAGGTGAATTCACTTTAGAACAAAGTTGTATTCACAAAGTATGTTACCCATATAAGGAACTTTGTAATGGTTAACATATTGATGAGTAAGTAAACAGAGCGTTGAAAAGTATTGGATTTCGAAATAATGTGCACATGTGAGTGAGCTGGTAGTGAGCTCATCGCTACAGTGAACAACATCCTGTCTAAATTACACCTACTCACAGAGTATGATTCTCATTATTTTGGTGTCCTACAGTAAAACAATAATATACAAAGAGGACAAATAAACCCTAATACAGATATCTGTGCTTATCTACCTGAGTGAGGAAAAGTAAAAAAAAATAAAATAAAAAAAACATTACTTACAATTTACAAACGATTTAAAAAACAAACACATTTTGCAGCTAATATGCCTTATATTGTTCTTACTTTGATATGTAACACAGCTAGCACTTTAAAGTCTATATTATATTTAACACTACTTTGTCATCTTGTGCAGTGTTATTTTTGACACAAACAAAAGTTTAATAAATTCACATTTTGCTAGAATGTTCTTTATTGCAGCTAAATCAAAGGCAAATGTATAGCAGTAAAACTATGATTGTTTGCTATATAAGTTTGTGGTCTTGCAAATAGTAATCCTAAAAAGCCATTGTCTAGTCTTAAGATGTGAGAGGGTGTCAGACGTTAGTCTGTTAAAAGTCTTTTCAAGTCGTGTAGTGTATTGGAAGCATTATCCGATATTCTACCTAGACTTCTGCCAGGAGCATTTTCTAATATAGTGCTTTTTTTGTATTTTTATTTCATTTAAATATAGTTACACTAGAAACACTTGGGTAGCACGGTTGGACAATATAGGAAGCATAAATTGTCAAAACACCATACTTCGTGTCTCAACTTCTAAAGATCTTCTTTAGCTCCACTCTCATTCAATGTAAAAAAAAAAGGTTAGCGTTACTTAGGTTAACAGGTTGAGCCCGCCATTACGTTATATGAATAAGAGCAAGGCAGTATTAATCTGTAAAGAGAGCGAGACGGGGCTGAAGAGACTTTTTCACCACAATTTTCACCGCATTTGAGGAAAAAAGCTTCACATACTGGAGACTAAGATCAATAAGTTAAATAGATTAACTAACTTTACTCTGATCGCTGACTGTGTAAAACAACACCATGCGTGTATGTCTGCTGTACAACCTTCTCCAAGCAGCAACAGGTCAAAGTCGTCTATAAACTGCTAACTAGGTCTCTTATCTAATTAACAATCCTACATTATGATATAATCACACGGAAACGAACATACTTTGGTCGTAGTTACTCACTTTACGCCAGGTTAACTTACTTAACCGCTAGCTAAGTTAGTTAGCTTAACTGGCTAACAGAATCAGGATAAACAGGGTGCTCCACTTACCTGCAGTGTCCATAAAAACAGGCTAGCCATCTTCACCGTTTAGGTAACTACATTAAGTAACGAAGTAACCAAATAAACTGTCCGAGTTTTTTCTATGTATTATGTTACAAGCCGCATCGTGTTTCCAGCAGAGAAAACAGGACCGTATGTTTACAGGCGACCTTCCCAGGTACCGTAGTGGTAGTAGTAGTAGTGGTGAGTAGCTCCGTTGTTAAGCGTGTTCCAATACTCCTACTGTGTCCACTCGTTCCCTTCACTACGTCTGTAGGCAGCAAGGGGGCGACCACCAAGTAAAAGGCAGCAGTCCAAAGTGAAGGAAGAAAACAACACGCCCTTAAACCACGATCCTTAACAAAGTGAATAAAGATCATTCTTTCAAACTTAAAATGTACAAAATATATAATGCTCAATAATTCTAGCGTAACTTGATCACCTAGTACATTTAGCTGTTCTAAGAATGTCCCAGATTATACCATAGAGGGTTAATAATATATCTACTGAAAATGATCTACTTTAGAATCTATATATGTGCTAGTGTTGCTTTCAGGCAACAAACAAAATAATTAATATTTTCTGTTTATGTTGTTTCTATATTCTTGTTGTAAACCTACTAAATCAGTGTTTTTCAATTGTTGCATTTGTGCAACATTATGCAAGTAGAACACCTCTGCATGTTTTGGGTGCTTTCTTGCTCTAAAACACCTGATTCTAATGTTCACATTTGTATTCTGATAAAAAAAACTCAACTTTTATTTATTTATTTATTCATTTATGGCTGTTAATAAAATGAAATATGTTAATGGCAGGTTTTACATCTATCAAAAAAGGGCTGCTGTTAGGGCTAACAAGTAAGCTATCAGGGTAGTTACCCCTTGTGGTCTGACTGGGTAATTGGGTCATCCCTCGCGTATTTTAATGGGCAGTTTAATTGTCCTTCCTGTAATCTGATTGGTTGGTATGATTTCCCTCCTGAAATCTGATTAATGTTGCCCATTGTAACATTGTAGAATAACTTTGGCTTGCAGAAATAATACTTGTAGATAATTGTACTGTTTTCCTATTTTTTACACCCTTATTAACACAGTAAAGGAGTGTTAATTAGCTATAAAGTTGGATCTGCTGTGTTTGGATCAATAAAAACACTAAAATGTGCAGAACAGGCATTCCAGAAATAGGGTCTGGAAATCCTTTTTTCCGAGTGGACTACAAAACTAGAACCCTGGCTTAGCAAGTTATCCTTTTTAAAAAGTTTAAAAACCCACATATTTGTATACTTAAACAAGTCACACCCTGTTCAGATAAAGACAGTATTGTTCACATGAATCTACTCTGACCAGCCAAACAAGATGATCATACAACAAACAGAATGCCAACTTTTACAAAGAAAAAAACTTCAGACTATTTAGGAGCAATACTGAAACAGATCCACTGGGTGGCACCTCTGACATACATATACCAGCAGTCTACTGTTTAGGGCCTATTGGTGAGAGTATACAGTCTAATACAGTTCTAATCTTAAACTAATCATGTGATTAAAGTTATTTAATTAAGGTTGATGATAGATAAACTAAAGTAAGTAAAAACTGTTATTAGAAGGTTAATTGAGAACAGGTTGACATTTGTGCTAAACTGGCCTGTATGAGGTTTTTTTTTTTTTTTACATGATTTTTTTGTTATTGGCTCTGTGGTAAGTATTTTATATGACAGTTTGATAATTCTGTAGGAAAAGGTTGATCTCGCTGTTTTACAGAGTTGAATGAAACTGAGGCACAACAGAAAATGCTGCAATATTTTGAAATACTGTATATTTGTTTTTTTACGAAAGACATTTTGAACACTTCAAGTTCTTATAATGAAAGTACACCTACTGATACATACCTTGTATGTTTTTATTATTAGACTTTTTTGTCATCTATAGTCATATCAACTATTGTTAAGTCAATTACATATTAGTGATATTCCCAAAAATATTAAGCATATTTCTTAACAGGCCCAAAAACCTTTGAATTGACCACAATTCAATTTACCAAGAAAGCATTCCATACAGATTTAATGATTGAATTATTTGTTTTAATATTTTTACATACATTATTAATGAATTAAGAACATTGTTTAATTCATCACATTTAGCTACTCATTTACATATTTAACAAACCCATAGTAATGCATTACTGAATGAATGTACTGATTAATTAAAGTATTTGTTTAATTTTACTTACATAATACAGTACATGTATTAACTTGTGCATATTTTGTTATAAGTTATTTCTTACATATTTATTTTGACAGAACCTAGTAGAGGAAAGATGCACAGAAACAAAAGCATTGTAATGTTGGGCAGTAGATTTTAACAACAGTCCAAACAGGGTTTTTTTCTCCATTTCTATTCTTTTTACACCATTCTACTTCTGGGTCCAGATGTATATTTATGTGACCTTCGAGTATCTGCTTGGTGACATGTTTTGCTTTTTTCCACTGCCTTTCCTGGACGTGGGGAGCGATCTTTCTGCACATATGCACTTGTGTTCTCATAAATAGGGTTTTCTGGAAAAACACACACACACAGTTTAATACATGTTAGTACAGTGCCCTGAAAATTAAGTGCAAAACAACCCATTATAAAATGTTAAAATGAGCAAAACCGGATCAACATATATCTTTAACACACTGTAAATATTCATTGGTATTTCTAAATACCCCAATTTCAGAGTACCCAAATACTCATTCTACAAACCACTCTTTCATGTGCTCTAGAAAACTGTATTTATTTTATCGTAGTTTAAAAATGAGCCAACATAATAAAATATGTTATCTACAAAACAAAACTACAAAACAGGCAAATTCCAAACCCACCTCTAAATGCTATATACATTGAGTAAACTACTCTCAATGGTTGCTATTCTAGACAGAATCTGTAATTGTCCTTTATTTGGCAATTAAATGTTGAGTCCCATGTTAAACTAATAAGGGAGATGTTTCAGGTAAATTTCAGGTAAATTACACTAAATATACCAGTAATTATTTTGTGTTTTTATATACAGCTCTGAAAAACAATGAAGAGACCAGTTTCTTTGATTTTGCTATTTATAGGTACATGTTTGGGTAAAATGAACATTGTTATTTAATTCTATAAACAATTGTAACAACATATCTCCCAAATTCCAAATAAAAATAATTGCTTTTTAGAGCATTTACTTGCAGAAAATAAAAAAATGGCTGAAATAAAAAAAATGTTACAGAGCTTTCAGACCTCAAATAATGCAAAGAAAACACATTCATATTCATAAAGTTTTAAGAGTTCATAATTCGGTGGGATAACCCTGGTTTTTAATCAACATGTAGAAATCGACACTAAAATCTTCCAAGATTGTTTAATGTTACAACTAAAAGAGCCAGGAGAACATAACGACAGTTATTTGTCTTCTAATTATGTTACTAATAAATGTTCTTCACTAGGATATAAAACTTATAAAACATGAATGTATCAATATTAATAATGACAAGGATAAATAGCATTGCTGATAATAAATCCCTTATAAACTAAATACGTCGTACACTTACAGTTATTTTGTCATTTGCTTCAAATGTGTGACAGACGAATATATGTTTTTATTTGTAAGCTTCTGAAGAGCGGGTTTTAGACTGACTTTGGGCTTGATATTTTTGTTGGACCTGGCAACCCTGAACGCCAAACACATTCAACCATGCGGCTCAGCAGTTAGACTCGTCCCCAAAACATGTTGGAAATGCGGCTAATGGACAGTTAAACCACCCGTCTGACACATAAATGGGGTAAATTGTGTTTCTGTGTGTGTATATTTATATTTAGATGCTTGTAAGCGTAATAAGCGTTTGACTCTGTTGTTGGAAGCTTGCCAATATGTCGTGTGTTTGGTTAATTAGCAACCGTGCCTAGCTTAGCTAACATAGCTTAGCTAACCTGACTCAGTACAGCTGAAGTATGATGTGTAATTAAAAGAAATACAAAGAACCTAAGTACTTAGCAGAGTAACTTAACATAACAAAATAACTTGCTGTGTTAAGTGGTGTCTGTGATACCTTTGGTTCCATAAACCGACCTTATATGTTTTTCTTTTTTAAAAGCCCATAAAATAAAAGTAAACTTGGTAAAAAAAAAAAACAGGGCTGTGAATAGGGTTGTAAAACCGTATGTTAGCATTTTATAACCAACGTACATACTTAAACTTTATACATCAAAAATGAAGTTGAAATACTGATTAATTAATTAATTTATAGTTTTTTTTCCCCCAAAATTATATTTATTGGGTTTTCAAACAAGAAAAAAAGCCTTTTAATAGTATACCGAAATAAGCATGTTCCCATATCAAAAGAAACATCAAGGGCACCTAAATTATTGTCCAGCATTCAACTTGTTCCTTTCTTGCAAATCAGATATTTATGAAATATCTTAGAGCAGCACTTAATTAAAATTCAACGTGTATGAGGGGAAAAAACAGAGAAAAACCTCAAAATAAAACACAAACAAAGAACAAAGGTTTCTCTATTTTGTTATGGGTTAGCCCAAATTATTTCACTGTAGTGTATGGTTAAAAAACACAAGCTCAAATGTATAATTCACACAGAATTAGGAAGTTTAGTATCCAAAGAAAGCAAAATATTTTAGAATAAAATAAAAATACTGCAGAGGATCACTAGTAATGACAGCTCTTCCACCCCACTCCCCCACCCCTTTATATTCATACTTTTTATATATTCCATAAAAGGACCCCAAATGTTTTAAAAATAATGATAGTTTTCACTTTATAATGTAAGTAATATTTCCTTATGTAAAGTTGTGAAGATTTCATTAATCCAGTTATTAATGAATAATTTATTGATTTGTGACTTTTATTTTTTTTTGTTTTTAGGTCCAGTGGCTGCAAGCAAAGCAGTGTGACGCACCCCAAGGCAAGGTAATGATGATTGACACATTCAACTAAATCAGCTGTGATTTTTATATTTTTAATATATGCCCTTAACTGCATCTAAATCTTTTAAACTTAATGTAAGTTTCTAAGATTTAGCATAAAGAAAGACAAATTGCATGAATACTATATGCAGTACAGTACATGTATTAAGTTGTGCATATTTTGTTATTGCTTACTACTGCCTACTACTTCATGAATACTAAGCAGGGTAATCCAATACAACAAATAATTATTGGAATTATTATTAAATTATTTGGGCCAGACCTGTGTGCAAGTAATATAACCCAAAAATGAGTATAGAACACTAACACAATCTAATACATATAAAGCCTACAACCCAATTCATATTAAACCTGACTGTAACCAGGCAAAAAAAAAAAATAATAAAGATTTGCTTGTATAATCTTTCATTTTGATCAAATGGTCAGTTCTGCACATTGCGAGATAAGGTATGAGAAAAGAGGACAAACATCTTGCTGTGCTTTCACACGCTGCACACCAGCACTTTAACCACACACAGGCTTAGACACACTCTTTAATCTGAAATTAACATCTCCATCTATGTTTGAGACTTCGTAACCACACGCAACCTACACGCTCATTCAGCGCTCCACCACGACCCAGGAAAGAGCTCGCCTGACCTTGAACGAAAGCCTTGCTCTGGGGGTGCAGGACTTTTTTTATGTGCAACTATCTTCAGTGATCATACTGTATCTGCTTCAGCCTAATGCTGTTACTAAAAGAATACTTGAGTGTATTTTAACCTAATCTCTATTTGCATATGTTTACAGTTGAATACGACAGGAAATAACTTTGGCTTGCTGTGGTTTACTTACAATAAAACACCTGGTAGACTTCAAAATTCACATAGTGAGGCACAGCCTAACACAATATGGATTTCCTAAATTATTCGAAATGTATTTCAGCAACTTTTAAACAAAACCTTTTGAATTATTATACTTAAAAAAATACCACTTAGCATTTATGAGAAGTTCAACTGACAGTGGTGCGGTACTACTTGACGGGGTTAACTGTAACAGACTGTATACTATTTGCACAGTTTGTGTACCCTATTTTGCTACTGTGTGTGCAGTCAGAAAGTACAGAATGATTTGTTTTTAAATACCTTTTCTTTGGCGGATTACGAGCCATATGATGATTATGACTATCACCAGTGCAACACCTCCCAGTGTTGAGCCCATCCACACCAACCAGTCTGAAGATGGTGGACTGCTAGTCGTTGTTGCTGTCAGAGAAATAAAAAGAAAAACAATACTGCTATTTTAACAATATATTTTAGTAAAAAAAAAAATAGGTGGAAATCCCCACCTAATCTTAATTTTGATTCTTTGTTTATATTGACTTATCTTATCTTTGTTTATATTGACTTTCACCTGTATTTATATATCCAGCTCTTTGTCATACACAACCTGTAGTGATTTAGCTCCCTTTTTGCCAGTTTAAGACTAAAAGTTTAGTATTGCTTCATTGTTACAGCTATTATTAGCAGTAATAGTAGTAATATTTAATTATGCACAACACATTGAAAGTAGTGATTGTATCGAAAACATGTATTTTCTATTTATTTATTTTTTGTCGCTGCTCTGCAGTAACAGTTACTCTAGAATCTACGTTGAGGCTAGAAAGTTTGTACTTTTGCCTAAATTTGACCTGAAATCTGCTCAGATGTAATCCCTGATAGTAGATAAAAAGATAAAGTTTTAGAAATATTTTTTAATTTCTTAAGAAAAACCTTCCAAAATTAAACACAACATTCAGTCATTAACTGTAACTGTAACATTAAATCATGCACTGTGTTTTTTCTTGCGCAAAAAAACCCACTTTGTACCACATTTCCCCAAATGTTTTCTTACTGACTCGACGGTTTTAAGGCTTTTTGTTCCTTTTTTGCTCCTACGTTTGGAAGCAGGATATTTTACAGTGTATGTAAACCTGTAGGAATCTGAATTTATTTAAAATGTTGTTATTGAAGTTGAAATTTTAGTATTTCAGTTCAGAGTGCCAGGCTTTGAACAAAGTAGATTCATTAAAACCTTGTGAAAAAGTTGTTGCAGGCCACAAAATCATTTGTTAAGAGTTTGGCCTTTATCATGTGTCTTCGTGGGTGGCAGATGATTTACAGATAGAAGAAATATGAAATCACTGTTATTCTTTCAAAGAGCGGTTGGCTGACAAATATCACATGATGTGGTGAATAATTCATCTTTGTTCATCTATCTGACAAACAGTGAACAAAGACTACCTACATGACATTATAGCAAAGAATGCAGGCTAACCATTATCAATGGATTTAAACTATATGGACAAAAGTGTTGGAATGCCTGCACATTTATAGCTCCTTCTGACGTCAAATGTATTTAAAAAAAATGTTAACATTGTTATGTGAGAGTAAGTGTCTCTAATGTCCAGAGAAGAGTTTCCATTATATTTTAGAGCATTGCTGTGAGCGTTAGTGATCGCCACCCCAGCCCGCCCCACCCCACTCGCCCCACCCCACCCCACCCCACCCCACCCCACCCCACTCGCCCCACCCCACCCCAATCGCCCCACCTCGCACCACCTGGCTCCAAACAGACAAGTATCTACAAACAATTGCCAACGCATTTTATTTTTGTCACTTTAACTTCTAAACACAGTTATCCTAATATAAATATTGTGGGAGTCTTTTTAACCACTTACAGGGCAACAGTTGGCTAAATTTGGCAATAATTAACAAGCATCACTTTCAAGGTGTTAAAACAAACATATAAACAGACAAACGTTCTAAAAATTATGTAAACTATTAAAGAACATTTACCACAAACCGTGGCTGTTTCTGTAGCATTGAGCTCTGGAGAACTGGTTGTGTGTGAATCTGATAAAAGAAGAAGATGAAAGAAGTCCAGATTAGTATCATTTAAAAATTCTGCAAATTACAGATAAAAATATGAATGAGGAGATCATCGCATCGCAAATTCTAGAGATATTAGCTTGTAGAGGATTAGCTTTAAATGTTTTTAAATTTTCTTTGATCTGTTTACAAGATATAAATTCATATATATATTGAAAGTTTTAAATATATTCAAGGAGGCAATACTGGTGCTTATTAAAATTATATTATGTTTATAGTGAAATGCAGAAATACATAATTACAAACAGATAATACTGTGTGAATATGGTGCCCCACTGTATTGGCTACGCATGTCATTTTACCTTTCTAACAAAAAATAAAGAAACTGCATGTTTTGTTATACTTTAAGAATAGCAATTTAATATTTTGATATTTATTTAAACAGTTTTTAACTGTATATTTTCTTAACTTTTCAGGGAAAAATAACCACCACTACTGAAATTTTACCCTTATTAAAATATTACTTACCAATTACATTTAATTGAGAGCCATTGCTGTAGTATTCTTTTAACATAGGGATATCCTGTATAACCACGCAATAATACAATCCACTGTCATTAAAAGTGACTTCTTTAATAGTCAGCGCCGACCACGTCTTTCCATTTTTAATCTCATAATGCTCGTTGTTTTCTTCTGTCTTAGGTTGACTAGACAAGGAATTAAAATGCCATCTTATTTTGAGGCCTTCAGAATCTGTTGTGAAAGTACAGTTGATGGTAGCGTTAGACCCTGAACACACTTCAACTGTTGCCGGGACCACAGGTTTAATTTCCGAGTCCTGTATTGTGCTCCTTATTACTGATCCCACTGTGGAAAAGAGAATAATAAATAAAAATTAACTTGACAAAACAAGATAAAATCTTAATTTTATGTTACAAGTGGGTGAGATATCAAAAGAAAGAAAACAACAGAGTAGATGTTCTTTATGATAAAATAGATAAGAATATATAATTCTTAATCATTTTTTAGGAGAAATTTACATGTGGGGTCAATCAGCAGTTACCAATATAATTCTGTACTCTGAGAAGAGACGTTATAGATGAAAAAAAAAACAAATTTAGTAAATGCACTTAAACATGTTGCATTCATTTAAGAAGTATTCATTTTTACACAGCCATTGTTTGTTTTGATTATTTGGGATTATACAATATAGCCATTTTTTCAGATATTTTGGGATTGTATTGCACGTATGTATAATACATGTATATTCTGGCGTTATATCAAAAACATGTTACATTTATCATAAACAAACACAGTTTTCACAGCAAAAAACAATACAGCAAAATTTTATTTTGTATTGTTTTATCTAATGTGCAAATATAAAACTTTCAGTCTGTGAGAAATGGCTTCAAATAGTTAGAATGTTAAAAAAAATGGTTGGTGTGTTATTGGGTGGCTGTTTTAGCCTAAATTGCATTAATTTCGCATAGCTATGTTGAGTAGATATCTGACCTGTAAACACCAGCAGAAAGGTCCTGTTGCACAACCAATCCATTCCTCTGTCTGAGAGAAGCTTTTTCCAGAGTTATCAAACCACAGGTAGTGCAGGTGTTCCTCAGAGAAGACACATCTTCAGAAATGAAAGTAAACTAACACAATAATATCAAAAATCTCCTAACAATACTATGTGAAAGGTTAATAACGTGCTGCCAACTGGTTTGTGGGCTTTTTGTCTGAGCAGTCAGTTAGCTAGGCAGGTTCCTGTGTGGTTGTACTCGAGAAGCTGAGGGGGAAAAAGACTATCGGGGGGAGGTGACTGAACAATAAGCCCCGCACAGCTTTCAGAGATCACCACAAAGTTTGAATCAATTCAACTGAGCTGATTTAGTCAGTGAATCAGATGTCTGAATTAAAGATTCATTGATTCAGGGTAACTCAGTGTTTGATCAGAGTTTACTACTTACTCAACACTAATTTGTTTTGTACTTTTAAGATAAATTATATGATTGTTTAACTGTTTTTCCACTTTAAATTAACCTCAAATTAATAAAGTAAACGAACCAGTGAAATTAAAACATATAAGTTACTGGCATTTAAGTATTTTATGTTAGTCTTGTTTGCTAAAAAAGGGACATATAACAGGGTCTATTTAATTGGCTATTTTAAATACTTGCACTGTATCTAAAAATGTTGGACACCAAGTTCGTCTAGTCACTGTAGAGAGATATTTTAAACACTGTAGCCGAACAGTAAAATACTAGCAGCAGAGATACCAGCATTTTACTCTTATTTTACAGTGCGTATACTGTCATTTATTTTAACAGTATTTTACCATATATTGAATTACAATGTATGGCATAAGAACGCGTTATCAAATTTTCAGGTCCTAAAAGTAGATAAAGAGAACCCACTTAAACAAATGAGAACAAAACATATTATACTTGGTCTTTTTTTATTGACAACAGTTTCTTATCCAGAGTAAGACTTTGGAAAAGACTGATTGACCCATTGATGTGAGGATGGCAGGTATATGTAAATGAGCGCATTACATTATTCATCGACATTTAATGTATTTTAATGTAATTGTAATTAATGACTTTAATGTAATTCAACAAAAGTTGTTATAAGTCACTATACATATAATGATGTACAATACTAGGTTACAATGCGATCAACTCATACCTAACATTTTAGGGGATAGTTTGGGCTTTGATTCATGGTAGGAAATGTCATCTGGTAGAACACTTTCCCTGGACAGTAGATACAGTTACTCCAGCAAAAACTGTATAAACTCCTATTTTTAATACCCTTAAATTTGGAAGGAATTAAAAATTAGCAGGTGTTCCAATACTTTGTTCATATAGTGTATGTGTTATGTTTTATGACTGGCTATATACTTATCATTTGGTACATAACACACTGTTATTAATTATGTACGAGTATTATTCGATAAATATTAAATGACGCAAACATTGATTCTCTGAAAAATAGATTTATTAATTTGGACTAGTGATTTGATTTACAAAGAATAATATGTTGTAGCATTGTACATTTTTTTATTCCTAACTTTTTTTAGCCAGGTTAACTGTTAAAACAGTGAAAATGCCACGTTAACAACAACATTGGTGTTCAAGCGAATTTTGACACGTACATTTGGAACTGAGTCAGTGAACCGATTTAAAAGAATGATTCATTGACTAGCTGGATGTGGGTACCGCAATTGAGTGAGTTCTCTTTCTGTGGTAGAGATGTGAAACAGACCTAAACATCCTTAATCATGAGAAAGACCAGTGTAAAACTGGATCTGAGTGTTAAAATGGGAAGAGAAAACACAGGCTAGAAATTGAATAGGAAGAGATTGGAGAACAGCTGATTGGCCCGTCTGCTGGAGTGTCGCACACTAAAAACTAAAACTATCTCAAAGAAAGATAATGTCAACAATAGAGTCAGTTTGACTCAACAGGCAGCAAGGTTGCCAGGCAGAGTATAAAACAGGTCAACCACATGAAGGCCAAACGAGAATCTAAACTACACAGCGCTCTCCTAAACGTGAAACCGAGAAACACACATGTAATTCAGTTCACTTGTATGATCATAGGAACTCCTCATTAAACTAAGAACACAACAACAAAAGTGCACCCAATAGAGCCCAGCGAACACCATCAGACAGGCCTGTGGCTTAACACCTGCAGCAATAGGCCTGATCCAACATCGTTGTACCTGTATCGTAATGCTAATTAAACTCTATTTATTAAAAATAATCGTACCTCATGTTTGATTTGTGTTGTAAGTAGTATCACTGCTTCCTTTCGTTGCTCAGCTGGGTCTTAACCCAGACAAACACTACCGCTTCCTGACATGAATGGAAACATCACTGATGCGCTGTTGAATGTTTTACCAGTGACTGGAAATCTTTACATACGTGACATAACTGTGGAAGGAACTTGCTTCTTGTGGAGTTTTCCATTTAATCTTTTAGCTGGTATCTTTAGAGATGGCATGTCCCTATCGATGGGATTCAGGTTCAGGCTGATATTGGCAGAAAATGCTGGGTTGGAGATCCAGGAAGGAAAAAATTATATATAATTTTGATACAGTTTGATTGAAATTTGTTCTAGTGTAAAATAACACACGCCCACACTGTCTGATGTGATGTTAGTTACAGTTCTTTTTGAGGGGTTATTTGAGTGTTTGAGCAGTTAAGCCTCATGACCTACTTTCAGTTGCCTATCTTAGGTGTAGTATTTTAGATCAGTGTCGGTAGACACTCAAACTTCTCAGGGTTACTTACTTTCATATACGATAGCATTCCAGATGATCACACCAGCAGCTGGAAGACAAGTTTTTTTATTTCTTTAGCTAAGTAAATTAACTGCTCAACTTTTAGTTTAAAAAAAAAAAAAACTAAAATTTGGTTAAATTATTAGTATGTCCTAAATAAAAATACATTTGCTTACAATTAATAATAGAGGTCAAGCTTACTAGTATTACAATTATACTACAGCCTTTATTATTTAATTAGTAGGTGGTACCCTGTGTAATGAATAAAACACTATTCATTTATGTGCAGGGGGGTGTACATAAATAATAAAACCAAAAAGTGTCATTTGTTATGTGCCTTACATGTTGGCAGTACAGACTTGCATGCATTGTTGATATTAATAAATAAACTGATGCTCATGTCATATTCAGACAGTCTTGACAATACATTGTCTGTAAGAAATGAGGCATCTTATTTTTATTAAAATTAATATCTAACTGCCTGGACAAGTTCACCTGCCTGGGGGGAATGACTACACACTAATGACAGGAGTGAGAAATTGGGGGACACACCCAGTATGCCAAGGACGTTGCCAAAGGCCAATGGGTAAGACATTGCTAATGGCAAAAATGAACTTGACTTAAAAATTATTAAATGCTGAGCAAAGATAAAACACTGGCTTTATAATAAACCGTTTGAGTCATAATTGAGAAAAAATACAGATATGTAAAAATGCTTGTATTATTAAATAGCATATAATGTTGTGGCATCAAGTAGCAGCCAGTAAACAATATGAATACTGTATTTTCTTTTTTGCAGTACATGTTGAAGAACTGCAAGTTAGTGGTGAATAATGCAGTAAAACAAATAGTGCCAATAAATAAATAAAAGGACATACCACCTCGCTTTGCATTCTGAGGAATTGTAAAACCACTTTAAAAGGTCATGGTTAGTTCTCTAGAAATTAGTCTGAAGGAAAGAGGATCCAGAGTAAATCACAGGATTACAGTGGATTTTTGCCTTCTGGTGACAGCACATGTGATCACCACTCAGGGAGACACCCTCTGTCCTCCCACACTGCAGTGATGCCTGGATAAGGACCTTTAACCACTAGTCAGTTCATGTATTTATTTATCTATATGTATCTTGAATGCTATTTAGTTTTTAAAAATGTCAGTCATACCGTTAAGAGTTGTTAATTTATTAGTTGTTAATGTAGGTTTAAAAGAACTTTACTTTAACAAATTAATCACAGGTATGTACACCTATCCGGCATAACATAATGACCATCTACTTGATTTTACACCCATTGTTCATTTTTTCACATATTTCAACATATTTGAGCAAATTATAGTTTTATAATTACAGACTGTAGTCCTTCTGTTTCACTGCATACTTTATTATCCTCCTTTTACCCTGTTCTTCAATTATCAGGACCCCACATAACCACCACAGAACAGCTGCTATTTGGGTGGTGGCTCATTCTCAGAGCTACAGTGACATAGTGGTGGTGTGTTAGTAGTGTGTGTTGTGTGTCTTATCCATCCTTATGTCAGCACAGCAGTGCTGCTGGAGTTTTTAAGCACCTTAGTGTCTGTGCTGGCCTGAGAATAGTCCTGTTGGCAGTGTCCTGTGGGCCAAATAATACCTTCTGTAGTGGCCATGTGAGGTCCTGACCACTGAAGAATGGATGGAGGATAATACACTATACAGTAAAATAGAAATACTACAGCCTGTAATTATAGAACTACAAAGTGCTTATATATGATCAGTGGAGTTGAAAAAATAATAATGGATGTAGAAACAATTAGGTACATAATGTTATGATTAATTAATGTGTATATACAATTCACATGGAATTTAAGGCCAACTACTCAGCACTGAAAGGAATGTTACCTTACTGCAGCTGAGAGATCCTCAAATCTTCTCACAAGAGGGCGCTGTGAGAGAGCGTTCTGCTTGTGAGGCTTTGTAAACATCTGCTGCTTCTCTGTTACTTATTATTTAATCACACTTGTGAAAGAGATCTGTTGTTGTTTTTTGTTATGAGAATAAAGAACTGTGAGGTTAATTGTAGGACCAGATCCAGGAAGTGTAACAGACACAATATAAAACATGACCCTGGTTTATAGCTATATTTCTAAAACTAATTACTACATGACTATTACTAACCTAAACAGGGAAACATTGTATATATTTTTTATATGCTCATGAAAAAAAATACATTTAACCTAATTTTTTATTACAACAGTTAGATGTATAGTTTTTTTGTTCAACCTACATTTTTTTCTTTTGACGTATGATGTTTGTCAGTTTATGCAACAAGAGTTTCAGTTCCTTTATTACACAACCAGTTCTATTTACAATTAAAAAGGCTGTTTTGTTGTTGGGCCCTTAAGACTGAGACTGGACATTCCATTGTTGTATTCAGAGCTTTCCTATAACAGTATAACACAGACCTTAGAAATGCATACATGATTTGGAAAATGCTTCTTGTGGGTGTGAATAACTTGATTCTTAACTTGATTGAGTAACTTGATAAAACTCATTATTATTATTATTATGATTTTTCACAAGCCTATCATAATAGTGACATATATAATTTAAATGTGTATTGTGTGTTTTTCTTTTCTTCAGTCTACTCATGGTGCTGCACTCCTGCACCTCCCAGTGGCCTGCTCGATTATGCTTCAATCTCAAGCTTGCCAGACATCTGTGTGTGAAGATGGCCTTGAAAAGTCATCAAGAGTTTAGGCGAAAAAGAAGAGTGCTTGTGCGTCGCTTGCAGGTAGGACAATGTTTTAAGTAATCAATCAGTGCATGAGACTAGAAATCTTTCTCAGAGGTGTTGAGTAATTATGTACTTATTTTTCCTTATTTACGTCTAAATTTTATTTTATTTACATTTTCTGGCTGTTCTTGGTACTTTCTACTCCTTCCATTTTGAAAATCGCCTCGTTACTCCTTATATTTAATTCTAGCTGTTTATCATTCAATAAAAAAAAACATTCTCAAACAAACAAATATCTACATTTGGATAGAGCGAATCTGATTGTGTTGGATAAAAGGTATAGAAATGTAACATTCCAACAGCCTATTGGTTTATACTTAAATAATTTCACCTGCACGTTATGTCACACTCCAGCAAGAACATAGCAGATGTATGTAGCCTAGTATGAACAACATTTGTGGAATTACAGTTAATCACAATTTTTTTTTTTCTGTATTTCTGTTTATTAGTTACATTCAACTAAAGGTCACTTTACAACCTAAACATGTTACTTCACATTACATTTACTGTTGTTAGACTCAATTATGCGTGCAATGGCTGAAATATATACATATATGACAAAAACTGATCAGTTGTCAATTCTGTTGTATGCCTACATTTACTCCGCTTACGTAAATAACTCAGCAGCGTTGTGTTGTTGGCATAATGCTGATATTAAATGATAAAATTAAATGAAACATAAGGCTGTGATGGCTAGACCTAATACTGGAATAATTTGTACTGTGTTTACAAAGTGGCATGTGGGTCTCGTATACGTCTATAAAACACATCACATATAATCAAAAGAGCAGAACAAGCTTAGGTTTAAATTTTCAGGGGAAAAAAAACAATTATTTTAAGTTTTCCATTTTCATGCTGTGTGCTGAGCAGTCCTTCTTTGCATATGTCCTAGTATTCTTAAAAAGGTGTCTTTTAGGAACACACACACAAACGCACATTATATATAAAAAAAAGTCACTTCACTAAAATAAAGGTCTGAAAATAGAAAAAAAAAATCAAAATTGTTCTGCATTCACTCCCTGAACAAAAAATAGATACCCTGGGCTCCATGTCTAATCAAAAAGTGACATCTCCGTCTACACCTTCACAACCACAAACCACATATACCACAAATTCACATATACCATATGTTACCTGACAGATTTTTGAGAAATCGCAGCAACATTCAGTGATCATGCCTCCTGCTCTTATTGCCTGATGTTATTAAATATCTCTAATCAGCATGTAAGATTTTACACAGGGTTTACACTACTTATAACTGTTGTTTGATACAGTTGGAGGCTGTCTGGCTCTCACAGTACATATGAGCACAAAATAAAATCTGAATAGATTGTTTTTTAGGTACTTCTTTTCCTCATTCTTCATATGACAGCTGTTACTATTACCAGCACTGCAAACCCCTTAAAGCAGAGCCTGATCATATCAGCTTAGCAGACACAAAACTCAGAGCTTCAGAGGCTGTCTGGGGAAGAACAAACAAAATGATAAATGTTCTAGAATAGTATGGAAAGCCTCCACATTGCTTAAAAAATCCCATCCCCCCATCCTCTTCTTTACAAAAGATTGCAAAGTGAGACATGATTAACTTTGATGTTTAACCATCAAAATTATAATGATTTTTACCTTTATTTCTTTTATTTATGTGTGCTAATAATAAAAAACAAATTTGCCTTTAGTAGACTACATTTTGTGACATTTGTCACTACATTGTTCGATCGTTGTATGTGCTTTTTCTAAAAAAGCGATAAATACAATTTACAAACACGGCAAGAACAAGTACAATAAGCAAGAATACTTCCTTGCTGCCTGCAGTGAGGCAGTTTTACATTAAACATCTTTGTTTGTATTAGTTGTATTAGTACTTGTTATTTACAAAGTACTTATTACTAATGGTGTATTGTCTGACATCTGAACTTGATAAGTTTTATACTGACTTTGGTTGGTAGAGCCTTCTTGACCTAAAAGGTCAAAGTCCACATTAAATAAGATTTTAAAGCACCTTTGATCCGCTTGAGGCAGTATTAGGTATATTGGGGCAGGACATATTTTGGAAAAATTAGCTTCTAGGTCTAGAGCTGAGAAACCTTCCCTTAATACGACCTAGACTTAATACATGGTGCAGACCTTGACCAAGACTAAAAAATAACACAGGCAAAGAGAAAAAAAAGAATTAAACAGTATACATACCTATACAAAAGCTTTCAGTGAAAGCATGCATCTCTGAGGCATCGCAGTCTGTTAACCACAAGTTACAAGGGAAGATAAATAATTTTAAATGCCTCAATCACATAACTCATCAGTTAAATGTCAAAACGTATGTCTGGGGATGTCCTTTTTAACCTTGCAAAAATACCGTCTGCTGTCATTAATCACAGCATTTTCAATCACTATGATGAATTGATGGGTAACTTAGCTGTAGTGGATTAATTGTAATCAGTTTGTCACTTTGAGATATTAGTGATCTGTTGTAAAAGTGCAGTTAATGAAAGCATTAGATCCTGCACACACCTGCAAACCTTTAGCATCTTCTCTAACCCCTCTGCGTGTTCTCTAACCCCTCTGCGTGTTCTCTAACCCCTCTGCATGTTCTCTAACCCCTCGGCGTGTTCTCTAACCCCTCGGCGTGTTCTCTAACCCCTCTGCGTGTTCTCTAACCCCTCTGCGCGTTCTCTAACCCCTCTGAGCGTTCTCTAACCCCTCTGCACGTTCTCTAACCCCTCTGCGCGTTCTCTAAACCCTCGGCGTGTTCTCTAACCTCTCTGCGCGTTCTCTAAACCCTCGGCGCGTTCTCTAACCCCTCTGCGCGTTCTCTAACCCCTCTGCGCGTTCTCTAACCCCTCTGCGCGTTCTCTAAACCCTCGGCACGTTCTCTAAACCCTCGGCACGTTCTCTAAACCCTTAACATGTTCTTCAAACTTTCAGAATGTTCTCTAAGACTCTCCACACAGTGTTTAAAATAAGCTAGATTATGTATGAGATTTTAAACATTAAAAATATTTTGGGACAGCTTTTACTTACCAATTACATTCAATTTAGAGCCATTGCTGCTGTAGTCTTTTAATATAGGGATATCCTGTATAACCACGCAATAATACAATCCACTGTCATTAAACGTAACTTCTTTAATAGTCAGCGCCGACCACGTCTTTCCATTTTTAATCTCATAATGTTTGTCGTTATCTTCTGTCTTAGGTTGACTAGAAAAGGAATTAAAATGCCATCTTATTTTGAGGCATTCAGAATCTGTTGTGAAAGTACAGTTGATGGTAGCGTAAGATCCTGAACACACTTCAACTGTTGCCGGGACCACAGGTTTAATTTCCGAGTCCTGTATTGTGCTCCTAATCACTGCTCCCACTGTGGAAAAGAGAATAGAATATAAAATGTGAAGTTAGAAATTTAATAAGGACAGAGGAAAGTAAAATGAAAAACTTTCAAAATATACATTTATATTAGTTGTGTCGCTCTGTTAACAAATAATCAGATTAATCCCAACAATATTCTGTGATTAAATGCAGTCAAGCAAACTTGTTGCTTTAATTATTTTGGTTAGAAAACACTGATATTTGCTTTGATAAACAAGACTATTTAAGTAAAAAAAAAACAATGTTTAATAATTTTAGAGCATTTTAATAAATACACTGTTATTTAAAGATTGTAAAATGCCATTTATTGACTAATAAATAACTACAGTAAGTAACTGGTTTATTAATGGAATATGAAAAATTAAGATTTAAGAAAGATATTAAGATTTTAGAAATAAAAAAACACAACTATTTAAGGCAATGTTGACAATGTTTTAGACGGTTACTTTATGATTTCTTTCACAGTAGGACTTTTATTATGTACAAAAGAGAAACTTTTGGTTAAAATTGCCATGATCATGCTAAGTTGTAAAATGATTTTGGACTCCTGAGATGGGTTAAGCCTTTTTTTAAAATAAAATATTTGTAATCAATATTTATTCAAACTTATTTTTTGGTAAATTGAGCTCTGACTAAATGTTAGTGAAGGTTTGAGTTGGAAAATGTGTTGTCTTCTCAAGCCTCAGCGTGTTCTCCAAACTCTGTGCAAGTTCTCTAAGCCCTGTGAGTGTTCTCCAAACTCTGTGCTGGTTCTCTGAACCCTGTGCATGTTCTCTAAACCCTCTGCGCGTTCTCTAAACCCTCGGCGCGTTCTCTAAACCCTCGGCGCGTTCTCTAACCCCTCTGCGCGTTCTCTAAACCCTCGGCACGTTCTCTAAACCCTTAACATGTTCTTCAAACTTTCAGAATGTTCTCTAAGACTCTCCACACAGTGTTTAAAATAAGCTAGATTATGTATGAGATTTTAAACAAAAATATTTTGGGACAGCTTTTACTTACCAATTACATTCAATTTAGAGCCATTGCTGCTGTATTCTTTTAATATAGGGATATCCTGTATAACCTCGCAATAATACAATCCACTGTCATTAAACGTAACTTCTTTAATAGTCAGCGCCGACCACGTCTTTCCATTTTTAATCTCATAATGTTCGTCGTTATCTTCTGTCTTAGGTTGACTAGACAAGGAATTAAAATGCCATCTTATTTTGAGGCATTCAGAATCTGTTGTGAAAGTACAGTTGATGGTAGCGTAAGATCCTGAACACACTTCAACTGTTGCCGGGACCACAGGTTTAATTTCCGAGTCCTGTATTGTGCTCCTAATCACTGCTCCCACTGTGGAAAAGAGAATAGAATATAAAATGTGAAGTTAGAAATTTAATAAGGACAGAGGAAAGTAAAATTAAAAACTTTCAAAATATACATTTATATTAGTTGTGTCGCTCTGTTAACAAATAATCAGATTAATCCCAACAATATTCTGTGATTAAATGCAGTCAAGCAAACTTGTTGCTTTAATTATTTTGGTTAGAAAACACTGATATTTGCTTTGATAAACAAGACTATTTAAGTAAAAAAAAAAAACAATGTTTAATAATTTTAGAGTATTTTAATAAATACACTGTTATTTAAAGATTGTAAAATGCCATTTATTGACTAATAAATAACTACAGTAAGTAACTGGTTTATTAATGGAATATGAAAAATTAAGATTTAAGAAAGATATTAAGATTTTAGAAATAAAAAAACACAACTATTTAAGGCAATGAACACAATGTTGACAATGTTTTAGACGGTTACTTTATGATTTCTTTCACAGTAGGACTTTTATTATGTACAAAAGAGAAACTTTTGGTTAAAATTGCCATGATCATGCTAAGTTGTAAAATGATTTTGGACTCCTGAGATGGGTTAAGCCTTTTTTTAAAATAAAATATTTGTAATCAATATTTATTCAAACTTATTTTTTGGTAAATTGAGCTCTGACTAAATGTTAGTGAAGGTTTGAGTTGGAAAATGTGTTGTCTTCTCAAGCCTCAGCGTGTTCTCCAAACTCTGTGCTGGTTCTCTAAGCCCTGTGAGTGTTCTCCAAACTCTGTGCTGGTTCGTTTTCTGAACCCTGTGTGCGTTTTCTGAACCCTGTGTGCGTTCTCTGAACCCTGTGTGCGTTCTCTGAACCCTGTGTGCGTTTTCTGAACCCTGTGTGCGTTCTCTGAACCCTGTGTGCGTTCTCTAAACCCTGTGCGAATCCTTTGAACACTGTGCGTGTTCTTCAAATTCTGTGCATGTTCTCTAAACCCTGTGTGTGCTTTCTAGACACTGTGCAAGTCCTCTAAACCCTGTGCAAGTCCTCTAAACCCTGTGTGCGTTCTCTAAACCCTGTGTGCGTTCTCTAAACCCTGGGCGTGTTCCATAAACTGTGTGCGTGTTCTCTAAACCCTCACTGCATTCTCTAAGACTCTTTTCACCGTTTTAATATAAAATATGATGGATTAGAGATTTTAGACATTAATCTAAGTACATTTTGGGACATCTTTTACTTACCGATTACATTTAATAGAGATCCATTGCTGTAGTAGTCTTTTAAGCTAGGGATGTCCTGTGTAACCACACAATAGTACAATCCACTGTCATTAAACGTAACTTCTTTAATAGTCAGCGCCGACCATGTCTTTTCATTTTTAAGATCATAATGCTCGTCGTTGTGATCTATCTTAGATTCACTAGACAAGGAATTAAAATGCCATCTTATTTTGAGGCCTTCAGAATCTGTTGTGAAAGTACAGTTGATGGTAGCGTTAGATCCTGAACACACTTCAACTGTTGCTGGGATCACAGGTTTAATTTCTGAGTCCTGGATTGTGCTTCTAATTACTGCTCCCACTGTGGAAAAGAGAATAGAATATAAAATGTGAAGTAAGAAATTAATAAGGACAGAGGGAAATAATTTAAAAGCCAGTAAATAAAAAGGAAACGTAAGGTTAGAAATATACATTCAACCTTTTAAATAATCAGATTAATCACAACAATATTTTGTAATTATTATTTTAATTATTTTAATATTTGCTTTGATAAACAAGGCATTTGCATTAACAATGTTAAATAATGTTAGAATATTTTAATAAATACACTGTATTAAAATATTGTAGTTATTCATTTTTCAATAAATGCCATTTTTCTAAATGCCGTATTAATGGAATAAGAACATTTAAAGGTAGTTTATAACAAAACTAATCAAGGGGATATACACAATGTTGACTAAGTTTAAAAATTTTCATTCTATGTAAAATAATTTTGGGATGGATTAAACTGATTGTATCATAAATATTTTTTTTTACGCAATATTTATTTTGACACTTATTTTTTAATAAGTTGAGCACTTATTAAAGATTAGTTCTAGTTTGAATGGTAAATCATTTTGCTAATCATTCACAGTAACTGTCATATATATATATAAAGCATTTGAGCCAAAGATCTTAAATAAACCACATTATGTTTGCGCAGTGTATGATGTGTCTGACCTGTAAAAATCAGCAGAAAGATCCTTTTGCACAACCCGTCCATTCCCTGTCTGAGAGAAGCTGCTCTGATCAAAGAAATTAGCTAAAACTCCAGTGCCAGTGAAGTACAGGTCTTGAGGAGCTGCAGCTACAAGAATGAAAGTAAACTGATGCAATATCATAAGATCTTCTAACCAAAGGGTACTGCATGGGGCCCCCGGTCAGGGAGGGCTGCTCATAGGTTGACACATTTTAAAACTAGTGCATTGACAATGTGCAACGTTCACAGTGACAGAAGGAGAGACCTGCCATGCCTAAAGGGGCCTGCCAGACTCTACTCCTTCCTGTTGCTAGTGGCATGCATGAAAAATTAAAAAGTTTAGGTATGCTTACAGTCAAAGCCTTTCTCAAGAGATCTAACAGCAATATGTTAATACACAAGTCAAAGTTGGGTTTAACTGAACTGAATTGCAGCAGTAGTAGAAGTCGTAGTTTTATTTATTATTATTACTATTATTATTTTTATTTAATATTTTTCCCCATTTTCTCCCAAATTTACACGGCCAATTACCCAACCCAATTATTAGGACTCCTCTTATCACTAGTGATGCCCCAACTCCAGGAGGGTAAAGATTAGCACATGCCTCCTCCGATAAATGTGAAGTCAGCCACTGCCTCTTTTTAAATTGCTGCTGATGTAGAGCATCACAGTGCGCACGGAGGAAAGTGCAGTGACTCGGTTCTGATACATCAGCTCACAGACGCCTTGTGCTCCGGACAATTAATGTGGGGAGAGAAGCCATCTCTCAGAGCTCCGGTAGCCAATGACAAGCTACATGAACAGGATTCGAACCTGCAGCGTTAAGCCCGCTGGACCACTCGAACCCCCAGTTTTATTTATTTTTTATTGAAAGTCTTTGGCTTTTGACATGTCAGACAGTGGAATTAGGCTATATTCCGGCAAAATCTGTTCAGTTAAAATCTATTACTTCTGTCTCCACATGTTGCGGTCAGTTCACTGATCTTAAGCTAGACCTAACTGCCTTTCCCTGCAGTAAAAGAGAAGGTATAATGTCCTTAAAAAGCATACCTGACAAAGATGCTCTCATTAGCTATTATTTATTTGTTATTGCATATAAGCACATCATTCAAATTATGAAAAGCCTGAGCGCAATCTGTGAAATTGTTTGCTCAATATAAGAAAGTGTGCACAAGCTGCAAAATCGTTTTATACATAAAAAAAAAATGTGCACAAATTGCAAATTGTTTGTACAGTAACAAAAATGTGAGCACAAAGTGACACGCACAAATGTGATGATTCACGTTTCATTATTTATATATTTTTTTTCTCCAAGGCACAATCCCTTCTGTGCTCCAAAGACTCATGCTTGGTCGTACCTGAGAACACAGCTAAAAGGGGAAGTGACTGATCCAGAGTCAGTAAAATGTTGATATTTGATCCAGAGGCAGTAAAATGTTGATATTTAGAGGAGTCACAGGGTTATGAAAGTAAACTGAGACACGCCAATATCATAAAATCTGCATATCTTGTGTGAATGCTTGTTAGCCTGCTGCAAGCTGGTCTGTGGGCTTGTTTCTGAGAAGTCAGTTAGCTAAGCATGTTCCTGTGTGGTCAAATTCAAGACCCTGAGGTGAAACAGCAAAGGACTTCAAGAGAAGTCATTGCACAACAAAATGCATGCATGCATCTTTCAGTAATCACCACAAACTATGGGCAGTTTAATTACGTTTTACAAAATGTATTATATATCAGTGTTTCCTCTAAAACAAAAAACAGCATAGCAATTACCAGTAAGAATAAGGATTTTTGGTTTTAAATACTGATACACGGGCAAACTATCGTCACATCAACTACATCAACTACAGACCAGCATACACTTTATAAGGCTGATTTGCTGGCACATCACTAGCACATCCTAAAGCAGCTGGCAAACCAATCTGGCATATTGTAAAACACTGGCACACCAACTGGAACGTGCTAAAACATTGCCACACCCTAAAGTATCTAGCAAACTACCTGGCATGTCCTAAAGCAGCCAGCACATCAAACAACTTACTAGTCAGATCATCAAAAAGCTGCTGATATATCATCTGACACACAAATCAGCATATTCAAATTACCCAGCACATCAACAAGCACACACATTTGCAAATTCTTCAGCTGCTGGCACACCAACTAGCACATCCTGAAGCACCCCTTTTATGAATTTTTGTTTATCTACAACACTTATTCAGGGGTACACTGGCAGTGTAGTGTTTCATTGTTTATTTGGCAGTTAGTTTAAGTGGACATGCAGTGAATTAGGTATATATTTAGGACACCCATTGAAAACCATTGTTGCATTCTTCCATATGTATTCCAAAGCAATAATTTAGATTTGTAGAATTATTTGTTGTTTGCATGGTACTTGTGTTATTAATAGTCATGTCTAATATAACACAAGTGGACATGACTGAAAACATTTAATGTTTTCTTCCGCTGTAGTGCTTATAAAGCCAGCTTTAGACAACGACTGTGACCAAAATGGCTCCCTACTCCCTCATTAGTGTTGCGCTATATAGGGAGACACTATGTAGTTCACTAAGTAGTGGTGAAATCAGGAGTGAATTCGGACACTGTCTTGTCATTATTAAGCACCTGTCACATAAACACACACACATGTAAGGGGGTTGAGCCGTGTTGAAAACTCCAGAAACCCTCAAACTGAGCTCTGAATTAAAGTTAGTGAAGCTATGAACTGATCATGAAGTAATTTATCTGACTGTTATATTTATACTGTTCATAAATATAATCCTCACATTTATGGACTACATGGAGCTAACCTTGCAGAGACAGAACTAGTCCTGCTGATGGAAATTTGAATAAGCAGTGTTTGTGTTAATTATGTGACCTGTATAAGTATTTTCTTCTTTATTTGCCTGTAAGCTAATTTTCTTTGGTCTGTGTGTCCTATCATACAGTGCTCAAAACACACATAATACAAACATGCAGATAAATATAATTTTGTGTAATTGGTGATATTTAAGGTATTTCATTTAGGGATCATGTTGGAATAAACCCTGTAATATTATTGATATGCTGAACATAAGCAGTTTGGGCAGTTTTTTCTGCATTTTGGCGGATTTGAAACGCTTTTTTCGAATGAATTGGTTTTATCTGAATCCCACTGTAACAATCTGGCATCCCTGATGGCTCGCTAAACGCTAAGTTTGTTTGCCTTTCTGTTGCTTAGTACCGAGACTCGCAATGCATTCTGGGACACATTCAGCTCCTGTAGTAAACAGCCATGGGTACTATAAATCCTGGTGCATTATGGGAGTTTATAGTGTCCTCAAAATCACATACCAATTCCACTTTACGATTCGGACACTTGGAGAAAAGCCGACGTACTCAATAGTGCCCTAAATAGTAAATAGGTAGCTATTTTGGTCACGGCTGTAGTATGCCAGAGCTGAAGCTCTCTGAAATGTTGTGTAGAGAATTTGAGTTGTGAACAATGTGCAAATGGCAGTCATGTGCACTAACCTCTGAAAATGATGCAATACAGAAGATAATGTTAATAAAGTAATGTACAGTATTGTAGGGTTTGTGGCAGATGACGACTAGAGATAAACCAACGCATTGACTCAAAACACACATTTGATTTGAGACTCAATCAAATTAAAAAAGTGACTTAACCTTCACTGACTTGGAGCTTAAAGACTCGAAAAGATCTGTAAAAATGGGCGCATGCTGGATGTAACGTCTTTAATATAAACACATTGTCCGTTATCAGCCATTGACAGGTGACGCACAACGGGTGAGATTCCTTTTGTGTTAAACTCCATTCTGAAGATATTCTGCAGTCAGGCTGTTCCACAGTCAGCAGGTTTTGTTCACTTTTCTTTATAATTGTAGGCTAATGTTGTGTGTGTGTGTGTGTGTGTGTGTGGCCGTTTTCTAAGGTAGTTAATGCTAACCCCCAACATCTCACCAACATGCTGTTTGGGTTGTTTATTCAGGCTTGTGCACAGACACCCAGACAGGACAACAACTAGTTCATCTGTAATCTGCTCTCTGTAAACAGCAGAATATCTCAGTCCACTTTTAACTGTACTTTACTTTAAGACAATAAGATGTTTCATTATCCTGACACTGTTTATTTATTATTATTAACAGTATTTTACTGGACAGTTAAAGTATTTAGAACTTTAAATATACCTACAAATCTTATTTTCTCTGTTATAAATTAGTAGGTTAATATTTTTATGTTATTATTTGGTGAGTTCACAAAGACTTGAAGTTTAAGACTTTTTTCCCCAATCTGAGTAGAAATGGATAAACCAAACAGGAACCTGAACTTCAGCATGCGAGCAGCCGAGTACTGTTAAACTTAGGGGAATGGACCACACAGGGAGCGAGAACCTCATTCCTGCAAGTTGGTACTTTAACATTATATACAAAAGTTTTTATTGTTTTTGCTAAGGTTTTTCTTCTTCTTCTTCTTCTTCTTATTATTATTATTATTCTTTTTCTCCTGTAAAAACAGTTGTGCAGCCTAAACCGTAAGTCATAGAGAAATGAAACTTGGTAGGTAGATGTAGGATCAGTGCATCTCGGTGGACAACAAAAATGGCACCGATTGGTCAAGTGGTGGCGCTATAAACAAGGAAATTCATTTTTCACAATTTTCTCAATAACTCAAAAACCATAAGACCTACATTCAAAATTCTTTTTTTTGATGGATTCCTTGGGTCAATACCAACAACTTTCCAATTTGGACCATGCACTTCCGTCTATATAGATTTTGTGCTAATTTGCATAATATGCAAAACCTACTTTTGCAAACTAGTCCTAGGAATTTTGACCAATCCTGGCATGTTTGGTATCAAAACACTCGTGAGAGCATGCGCTTCAATATTCCTTAAGAAAAAGTTGACATATGTAAACAATATGGCCGCCATATGCAAATTAGTCCTTCCGGATATATGCCCCATTCACTTCAAGAGGTAAATTTGGAGCACTGTTTCTCAGCAACCGTGCAACCTAGCAAGTTGAAACTTTGCATGCAGAATCTATCATACAGCCTCTAAAGGATGTTCAAAGGGCAACTTAATCAATCAACATGGCTGAACACCATCAGCCAATCAGCATTCAGCAGACATTTTGGCAGGCTGAATGTTGCCCAATCTGGATGATATTTGGCAGTTATGTTCAGGTGGAGACACTGTAGTGACCTGCAAAGTGCTGAAACAATCCGCCCACTGGGGGGCGCTGTTCCAAAAAAACGAGTATATGTCAATCATGCTGTACTATTTTGACATCTAATTGTTTTTGCCATATTTAGTACAGTGGCTCTGACAAATTTCTCAACACAACTATGTTTAAAAAGTGCTTTGTTCATTCATAATTGCTAATTGTTTGAAAATAGCTATATTGAAACTACTCTCTGGATATTTGGCCTATCACCTCCATTTCAGTCTTGCTGCACACTGTAGAGTCTCTAGGTAAATGTTCATTAAAAACATTTGTGAAAATTTCACATACAATACTCTCCAGGCATCAAGCAATCTGTGCGTCCTTGGAATTTCTAACCTAAATTGCTGTAACTCTGCAGTATTTGCTGTAATCTCACAATGTTAAAGACCTCTGTACAATATCACTCTGATGAAGCGCCATTTAATACAGAACTAGATTTATAATAACTTCGTAATTACATGTCATATCAGAACATTCACTCCTTTGTGTTAATTTAAACTTGTTTGGTCAAACATTTCAGCTTGTTCTGCAAAGGTTCAAAGGTCAATCTGAATACCACTTTGTGAACATTCTGGTTGAAGCCACCTGATCAATACCAATAACATGTAGACACCTTTTGACTAGTTCTAACTCACTTAATGAATATCCTACAAAGTTCACTAGATTTACATGTGAATTTAAGCACTGATCAGGTTGAAAGGCCTCTGCTCAACATTAATAACAGGTGAAAAACTTGATAATTTCTAAATGTGACAGGGCATCTCCAATCATATTAGACCTTCTTACACATCACCATTCAATGCTCCAGTAGGCACCATTGTGCAAGTTGGTGCTTGAACCCGATGATTGCCGCTTGCGGCTATATTTTTATTTTGTTTTTAAATGGTTGAGTCTATTGCTGTGGATTTTATACTGTTAATCCTTTGGATCATTACGTTTAGATTTATGAGTCGGCTCATGTGTGAGATTCAAGTAGTCAATCCAGGCACAGTTTTTATTTTATTTGCAAATTAGAAAACAGACATTATAATGGTGAATAAAAAACTGATATAAGCAAAGACACTGACACTGAACTCAAATAATTAGATCAGCTTTGTAAGATTGTAAATGAAATCCAAAATAAATTGGACACAGAGACACATAGTTAATATTTTTTAATTAAAAAACAAAAGTCGTTACAAATCTGTTTTGCATTAAGTAAAGCATAAATAGTTGTAACATTAAATATCAATGACAAAGGTGGCCATCCTTCATAAACCCTTTGAAATGCTGTCTTAAATAGAACAGTACCAATAGCAACCACACAGATTATGTTCAGATTTGAAAAGAAAGGACTGTTTTATGCCATAGATAATTTAAAATTCCTTGAAACAGGAATAAATAACATCTTTTATTAAAAAAGGATTTTACATTAAATGCTGACACTTATTTGGTGGAGTGTTTGTGATCAGGACAGACCATAATAATGAGTCAGTACTGCTGTAAACAAAATATCTAGTCTCTCAAAAAAAAAACTAAACTGATATCCTGAAAAACAAAGAAAATGAACAAAAACAGTTAGCAGTGCTTTATATAATGAGGGTTGAAGATAACATTACCTTAAAATAAATTACATATAAAAGCACATACAGTAAGCTCACAATCCTGAAAATGCCCATAGTCAGCATCTGACTTGGATTTAATCTGTATAGTAAATCTTTTATAATAAAATACTAAAAATCTCCAATTTTGTAACAGTGACATCCATTCTGCTCTAGAAGCTTAAAGATTCTCCTGTTTAATTTCCAAAGAAACACAGTTTTGACCTGTTATACTGACCACACTGCTCATCGTGGTGATGGAAAAGAAAAAATATATATTTTAATTTCAAACAGTACAAAAATAAACCTGTTCTGATGAAATAAATAGGAACTGCTCTGAATTAAAGGCTTCCTGTCCAACTGGATCTTGGACTATAATTCATCTTTGGGGTTTATTTGACCTTGATTCCAGTGATGCTGGTTGTCGAGGGCTTGAACCACTTCATCCGCTTGTAGCCTCTCCTGCAATTCAGTTAAACACAGTTCAGTTAATCTAATGAAAACTATTGGGTTTTCATTTTATTTTTCAATTTAACAAGAAAGGGAAGTGCTCTAGGGCTGGGAGGTTAATCAGATTAATTTGGTTAATCAAAATCCTGTTTTAATGCGATTTTCGAAACATTTAAGACATTTGCGTCTGTTAGAAACCTGTGTAAAAAAAAAAACAACAACATTGACATTTAATATTTTCCACTTTCCTTAACCGTGTTTGATATAAAAGCTGCATGTAAGATTAAAGGTGGCTGCTTACTATTTGTAAAAAAGAAATGTATAATCACTTTAAATGGTGCTGTCTGCTTACAAATATAATAAATAATAGATAATAATAAATAATAATAAAACAATGACGTTGTAATCAATGTTGTCTAGCTCTAGGTGTTCTAGGGGACCTGGTTGTTGCATGACACCAAATAAACCACATTATACAAAGACACAAGCATTACCAAAAGGGATTAATAAATGGTAAAACCATAAATAAAAAAAATACAAATTTATACTGATGTTGGTAATATTAATGGAGCAGTAAGCATAACATTTTCCTTCTTTTTTTTTTTTTAGGCCTGTGCCCAGAAACAGCAAAAGGATTATGTTTACATTTAGAGTATGTTGATGCCACTGAGAACATCAGGCTACAGGCTAACCAGTCAGAAACTGTTCTGAGGATTCCTATGAACATGACATTCCTCTGAATCAAGTTTCTGTGGAAGACTTACCATTTCCCTGTAAAGAGGATCCATAGTGAACCAGAGCGCTACAGCACATCTCTGCCCTCTAGTGACAGCTCGCACACCATGCGGGTTCTCACCACCCGAGGAGAAACCCACCATCCTCCCACACCGCGGCTTTATAGATGCCTGTAAGAAAAGGTAAGACTGTAACACAAGAACACCAATGTCAATTTTGTGGAGGTTTGTACAATCAGAGTAACTTTCCTACCGTAATGGTTTTGGCGTCCATTTCAGTGAATATAAACTCTCCTCCTTCAAAATCTCCATTAAGGTACAGCAGTGCACTGAAAGACAAATGAAAGTTTTTTTTTTTTTATATTCATAAGCATAAATGGAAAAGTATAAATGCAAATATAAAATAATACAAAATGCAGGTCCTTATATAAATTAATCAATTATGGTTTTCTGAACAGTGAATGGGAAATTAGACAATTAATAATTATTTTGGATGAACTAATCTGGACAGCTAATGGTACATAACACCTTTAAACTAAGATAAAGTATGTACCAAAGCTAAAAATAATTTAAACAATCTTGACAACCTGACCAACAGTAAACTTTCCCATGAAAATTAGTATAAAGCAATCCTAAAGGCAATAGAGCTCAGAGAGAAATAGCTGCCTAAACCTGCAACCTTACAGGTACCTAAATCAGTGTCATGCCCATATTAAGTACTAATATCATGGTCACAAAAAAAATTAATTAATAAGAATCAGGAAATAAATCAGTCATTATAAAATTATTTCAAATGTAGTCATTTTGGAGCATATATATATATATATGACACAAGGCTTGATGTGTATCAGTTCCCTATGGGAAAATTACTTCTGCTTTTGGACAAATTCCACTTCCACACCTGGAGGTTAACCAGAATTGTTACACACCAAATACTGTGTGTTCTGTCTCCTGTACATAAAAATGTCCAAATAATGCATCATATTGTACACTTAACAACCAAACTAACACTCCTTTATACTATAATTTAAATTACAGCTTTATCGTTTACATGGCATATTTCATAGAGTTATGACACCAACTCATTACAGCAAAATTGCTGTATGTTGCAAATCCATACCAGACGTATATAGCCTAGTATAAAGATGATCCATGGCATAGACTCGAGAACTTGAGGGAAATGTCCCAATTGAGGTTCATTTATGTATTAGCATTGTACTAAAATGCATTTATTTTCAATAGGCGCGTACGCGGCTGAAACAGCATCTAATTCTTTTTCAGTCTGACATTTTAATGTAATATTATATTGCATTTAGAAAAATGTGTTTTGGGGAGGGAGGAGTAATGCACTATAGGCTCCTGTTGTGCTGCCTAAGCTTTTGTCCTTATTGTCATTTTTCCCCATTACGTTTATACTTTAAGTAGTTTTGAAATCAGTACTTCCACACTTTTACTTGAATAAAAAGCTTGAGTTGATAATTTAACTTTTACAGAAATATTTTAAACCCTAGTTTCTATACTTCTAATGAATGTCAAATCTTTTGACACCTTTGATAAAACAGCATGAGGTGTATTAAATATTATTTAAAAAAACAACATCTATACTAGTAACTGCTGATCCTACCTATAGTCTCTGTAGGTGTAGGCTGGAGGCTCTTTCCAGCACTCATTTGCTTCTGGGTCCAGCAGACAGTTATCAGCATGGATCGGGTGGCTGAGGTCATTCCTGTGGTCCTGTTGACCTTGTGTAAAACAAGAGAGCAGCTTAAAATAGATGCAGTGAAGTCAGCAATGCTTGGTCCTGGAGTTTCCAGCACAGTTATGTAAATTCCCTGCTTATAAAATACTACTGAACTAATTAACTGCATGGTCAATCCAGGGAATTGTGCCAGATATAATAAGTTAGGTGGCTTGGAGACACCCATACCTGTGTAAGTTGTAAGGTTAGATCTTGAGAGTGAGGCTGAACACTGGTTAGTGTGCTCATGACATGAAGTGTGAATTTCAGGTGTTTGATCTAGAATTGTCAGTGATTGTCAGAGGGAATTGTGCAGGGATTTAACATTTCTTGAGTCAATGTGTCAAAGAAGGAATTACCACCCACTCTGCATTTAATACTAGTCCCATCTCCAAGGCTTTGCTACTGGTTTATTTTACAGTAATATTCCTGCATGTAGCTTACCTGTAATAGCTGTTCTGCACACAAGGTGAGTGTATGAGAAATGCAGGGTAGAGTTCAGCATGAAGTAAGATTCGACTATCTTCCTTGCCTTCTCACTGATTTGATAGAAGAGGCGGGCGCTTTTCAAAGGTACACGACCCTCATAACCAAACTGCAAATCACAAAAGCAAAATAAGTGTGTCATCTGATAGAGCGGGAGGGTTTAAATGAGTGTTGAAATGAGAAAAGAAAACACCTTAAATTATTTTACCTGTAAGGTTTTAAGCACTGTTGTCCCTTCAAATTTTTCATTAGGTGTGTGAGGAGACATCTTCCCTCTGTAGCCATCTCCAGCAATCGTTGTAGTCTACGGGAAACAGGACACAATCATTTTAATATCCATATCAACTATTACACAATCACTGTGTCAGAGTTAACTTTGTTAAAAATGACAGTCTGTTTTTGGTAAAAAAAAAAAATTAAAAAAAAAACTGAAACTGTAGCTTTTGCTGAGAATGTGACTATGCAGACATAAAAATTACACAACTTTAGAACTGATCTTTATAGAAAGTGAATGAACAGAGCTCTACAGAAAGCTAAACAAAATTAGGCATAAAATACATCCCAAGCATACCTACAGTACAAAAGCAATGAAAAATCTCTGGTATACTATTTGATATAATGTGCTGTTTTTTTAAATAGACAATTTTAGTTCAGTTTGATTTTGTAAAATACCCAGTAATCATTCTGTGTAAGTAAGCTGGCTAAATGTACGTTTGAGGCAGAACTTGTTATTGTGGTCTGTGGTTTCTGTTGGGTATGAGATTCTGCTGTTTTTAGGTGGACCAGATGTGGATGAACAGTTCTTGGTAGATAGTATTTTGTTTCCTGTCAGTTGACTCAGTGCGGTAAGCATTGTGTGGCTCTATAGTTGGCTCTTTTTCTCCAACTGCAAGCAGTCAGTGTTTCATATTGACTGGGCTTGTGAGAAAACTGTATGTTAATAATGTTTGAATAAATACAAACCATACTAACATATTGTAATTGTTTTTTTAGATTAACAGATTTCAAATGCTTTCCTTTGGGAAATGTACAGTATTTACTGTCACCATCTAACACCTAGTTTACTTAATCTATCCTTATCCTACAGCTTATGTCTCTTTAATAGCCTCCATTTTAATAGGAAGGACTTGTATTGTAACGTGGAATACTGCTATGGACATCTGTTTTCATTTAGCCACTGGAGCATTAGTGAGGTCAGATACTGATGTTGGATGATTAGTTCTGAATCAGAAACATCACTCCACCTAATCCCAAAGGTACTAGATGGATCTTCATCCATCCAACAAACACAGTTCCCCTAAACTGTGCCTGATGTGACATGAGGAGGCAGGGGAACCACGGGTCCCAGCTGGGCCTAGTTGTACTGATTAACCAGTCAGCCGGGATGGCAAAAAACACTTCCTCAGCCTTCATTCAAAGAGAGATGCTCGTAGTAAAAGGAAGACTGAGGCAAATAAAATTAGTTTTTTGGGTGTTGGAGGGAAACTTTATTTAAAGTTAAGTTCTGGGTTCATTTAGTCCCTGTCTGTGTCTCTCTGTGCTTTCTGCCTACCAGGTCACAGTGGCCACACCCCTATCCCTAGCAGCATCATCACACTTTTTTATTTATTATTATTTTTAAAGACCCCTTTATCTTCTCATACAAGTGCTGGGGGGGCTTTATACCCATCAACATAGGTCAATCTCAATGTGAGCATACTTACATGTGCCAGATGCTTCAGCTCAGAACACTCTCTGTCAGAAATTACATCATCAAAGACAACTCTCTGGGTTCCATTAAGAGCCATTGAATTGTGTACCACATGAACACTGTCATACAGTAAAGGACCTCCTGTACAGACAAAACAAACACAAAATATAAAAGTTAAAAATTCTGCTGCATTGACAACCAAATAATTTCATTCCATAGAACACAGTACTGAAACATTATGTAGCATTATTACTAATCAAATTACAGGCTGGAAATCCTGTGACTTCTAAAATGGAGAACAGTGTCTATCCTTGGTGCTTTAGGCGCACCTGTTACTTTACTATTTATCTTTGGAGATGTGAGCAAGGCAGTGCTCACAACAACTGCATTGGGCAGTGTAAGTTCCTGTTTTGTAAAAACCTGGAATACTGCTTTAGTCACATGATTCTGTCACATGGTTTTGTATCTCTCAGCTTGTCCAGAAATGCAGGGAAAAACCGTGTTTTTCTTATGGGTGGCCCAAATAGCAAGTTACAAATTCCTGAGTAGTAGTAGTAGAGTTTTTAAAAGCAAAAAAGGCAAATTTTCCATAAAGCTGCTTTAATTATCAATTAATTCAGTGGTTAAAGTGCTGGGGAATTGATACCAGAGTTGTGTTTTTTTATTCCGGATTCAGCAAGCAACCACTGTTGGGCACCACAGTGAGGGCTGCCATCGGCTCTGGGCACTGTCTGTGTTCACTTACCTTCCCTAAGCTCCTGCACCACTGTCACCGAATTGTTCTTTTTTTCTGAGATGGGCACATACTCCATCCAGCCATCCGTTCCAGAGGGGATTCTGAAATCAGTAAGCAAGACAAGAAGACGTGTTTACCTACTGATACTTAACTTCTACTGAAATATTTTTTTATGTAATTAAACAACGTCCTTTTAAAATAAATATTTATTGCAATTTATAAAGTTTTGCCATGTACTGTTTTAGAAAGACATTTATAAAATTATTTATTTATTTTCATGTAAATAAATTGCAGGAGTGTAGAATTGTCTTTCAAGATGCCATTTCCTTTTTTATTTCATGAATTAATCGTAATGTTAACCTGCCTGTGATCTCTGCAACAATACATGCATTTGTAAAATTCTGCATGCACATCTCCTACATAACGAACAATGCAGGGTTCTATACCTGTTTGCGTCATCTCTTCCTCCAAAGCTGTTCCAATAGTTCTAGCACAGAAAGAAAAACATAAAGAAAAATATGAACATTTACTCTATAATTATTAGCAAGACATAAATAGTACATACATAACCCAAACCTCTTACCTTAGAGACCAGACTACTGACAGTGTTAGTACACCAGCTGAAAAGTTCAAAATGCTCCTCACAAGGGGGTGCTGTAGGCAAGGTTTACTCTACTGGAGCTCATTGACACACCTGCTGCTTCTCGCATACAGTACCAGTCAAATTTTAAACACACCTTCTCATTCAGTGTTTTGCTTTTTTTATTTTTTTCCTACATTGGAAATAAATTCTGAAGTCATCCAGACTATGAAGAAACACACAGGGAATTATGTAGTAAAGTAAAGTGTCAAACAAACCAAAATACTAATTTAATGCATTAAGGTGCTTCTATCTGGGGTGCTGTTAACTTGTGGTTTGCTGGTAATTGATTAACTTGTCCTGTGCAACAGAGGTTACTTTTACTCTTCATTTCTTGGGGCGGTCCTGTTGAGAGCCAGTTTAATCAGAACCTTTTTAATGGTCTTTGTGACTGCACATTTAGTTCTTAATTTTTTTTCGTATTGACTGACCTTCATTTATTAAAATATTTTTAAAATATTCATTACTCAAATATGGCTATTCACTGTATACCAACACATTTAGAGGCAAGAAATATAAGTTATTAACAAGAGTTATTAACTCTTAACAAGTTCAGGATATTCCAGGTGACTCTACTTAATAAAACTGACTGAGAAAATCCAGACAAGATGTACAAAACTGTCATCTAAGCAAGGGGTGCTACTTTGAATAATCTAAAATATAAAATATACTCTGGTTTGTTTAACACTTATTCTGTTTATTAATAATTCTATAGGTTTTCTTCATATTTTGGATGACTTTAGTATTAATCTACAATGCAAAACATTTTTAAACAATAAAACTAAGGTGTCTCCACATTTGACAGGTACTGTGCAACATTGATAGGGATCAAGTGGAAAATTAAGGTATCCAGGAAGAATAAATGCAGGGGGGACGTTTTGATACCATGTCCAAAAGCATCTTAAACACTTTCAGCTGGGAACAGGCCTGGCGATGTGGCCATGACATGACAAAGTATCTGTATCTTTGAAACAAGCACAGTAGCAGTATGTAGACAAGCATTGTCCTGTTGGAAAAGAGCACTGGTGCTTTTCAGAAAAGGTAGGACTATTGGTTGGTTTCAGGACCTATTAAAAATAAAGTTGGGCTGTCAAAATGTCAGTTATTAAGACCAAACGTGACCTGGCATCGTACAAAACTGAACCCTACACTATGACACCTTCTGGACGTGTGACAGGTTGACTGTTTCCACCATGACAATAGTGGGCCACTCACAGAAGATGACCTGATCCCAATTTGAGACACTCCATGACAACCTGACATGACTATCCACATTTATTTTATTCCTGTCAGTTGATTCATTCTGGGTAAAATTTTCTCTGATTTAAATGAGTAAACAACAGAGCACAATTGGCTACTTCAGCATCAAAATAACCAGGACATACTTAGCTATAAAATGTGGATTGTTGTGTTTCTGACCACAGGATTTCACATAAACAAAAAATACTGCTGACGTACCAGTCTGTACCAGTATTCAGCAAAATGCACTCACCCCTTCAGTGTATGGCACTCCCATGTTTTCGGTGCCAATGAGGAGCAACTCCAACTCTTGCTTGTGCCTCAGTAAATACTGCACAGCCTGCTGGAGACATAAAAAAGAAGAAAAGAAAGTGTTCTTATCATATTCTCTAGATATTCACTTTAATTGTGGACAAGCTTACTTATATTAGATTCTTCCTGTATTTGGCCAAAATATGGTCAAATAAATTAATAGAAGTCTAATTTACAATTTGACAAAAAGTACAAGACATGGCCTAAATTGCATTTTTGGCTTATGTTCTTCATATTACCAATGTAGTCATCTGATATGCTGACCATAAAATGCACCAGGCTTTAAACAGTTGTCATCAATCCTCAGCTAAGGCTACGTTTACACAGCAGGTAAAACAGGCCGGTCTCTCACAAAACACTGTATATAATATTTTTGAATTTAATTTGGGCCACTTCAACATATACTGAAATTCAATACATATTGTATCTAGTTCACAGCAATGTGTCTCAGTCTAAATAGCCAGATAATTCTTGCAACTTTTATGTCAAGGAGCTGGTAAAAAGGCAGTGAGGAGAAGGGAAAATTAACTTGAATAGAGAGGAAATGGATGACAGCAGTGAGTGAGGACTTTGTTTATTTTAACAAAGTTAAATAAATCAAAGTCACAAATCAAAGATATTCCTATAAAAAGGGCACATTATTCAGCTATAGCGAGCACGAACGCATTCTTGGTTTTAAGCCCAGCTGTCAGCCACTGGAATTGCTTGTTAGCTCCTGTGATGCTAGCAAATATGAAACCAAAACTTCACGTGAAGAATTACGCTTTTGCAGTAACAGGTCAGTTTTATAGTGAAAAATGTGCAGACTACTGTTGGACTAGAGGTTTTAGACCTTGTCAAAGGAGTAAAGGTTATATTAGCACTACCCTAGTTATAGCCATTTTGTATGCCTTTCCCCCCCCTAGTCACTTCTGAAACTTTCCTGGAAGAGTTTTTTCCAAACAGAGCAAAGCCGCACACTGCTATAAGTGAGGCTGAGACTAAATTAGGGATCAATTTGGACCCCCTTATGGCGGTGAGGGGGTAAAAGGCTGCTTTTGTGAATGTTATGAAACTGGAGCAGCCAGTAGTGTTTGTGGCTTTGGCAAAATGTCCCCCCTTGTGACAGTAATACGTTAGTGTACAGTAGTGTAAACACTGAAACTGAGTTTCTATGATATTTCAACAGGAGCTGCCCTCTGTTTCCTTCTCTACTCTTCAACTGCTGAGATTACCGCCAGGTCTCCCTCCCACAATGCATCAGAACAGAACCACTGTAAAGCATGCAGCCTAGCCTCTAAGAGTTGGAGAAATGGAAAGAATCGCTGAGCATGATTGAGAAACGCAAGCGAGCCACATTCCAGAATGAGCTCAGTGCTGCTGGGTTTTTCACTGGAGACTCAGCCAAGCCACTTGCTCTGTAATGAACATGGGGGAAAGTGGCGTGCCTTACAGAGCATAATAGGCCTTCTGTGTCCAAGAACTTGGTAAATATATGAACTGAGCTTTCTTACATTCTGAAGTTTAGATTTTTTTTATATTCATGGCAGCAGATTATCCTGTGCTGAATGAGGGATCTGCTAGCTAGTAATTTACTTTATAATAATTATAACGATACTATTACAATTACACAGCCGAATATGGGTGTGGTAATGTATTAAACAGTTAAATTTGAACTGGGTAAATGTGAATAGTAGTCAATCTGTTTTTTATAAAATGAGCCATTGTGAATGATAAATGCTAACAATGGACAAATAAGCAATAAACCTAGAAAGTGTTTGGTACGCGCAAACTCACGCAGCAGAATACACAGTACGCGTGCACACTTTCTCTCTTTCTTTGCACCGCATTTAATAAAAGAGCTCAAGCCCCATTAGAACATGAAGTTAATAAAGGTGTGGCTATACAGAATGCCCAGCCTCTTTGATTATTCTACCAACCGCACCAAAAACATACTGAACCGTGGGGTTTATGTGAACTGAACCATGATTTTTTTTTTACCAGATGAGACTACTCTTCATGAAAGTTGGTAAATGAAAAACCCTTGAATGTGTTGGATGGGCAGTTTACCTTCGACACTAGAGTGTATGATGCTTAAAAATTACACCGTTTAAAAAAATTGGAAACTTAAAAATTGCTTATTGTGTAAGATTGTTTGCGTCCACTAAACTGCAATGTGTACTGTTTCCCATCTGCAGGTTAAAACTTCTCCTATCAAATGATGTTCCAAGCCTTGGAGGCTTCTATCATGAACTCATGATCCCTCACATTTGATGAGCAGCAGTGAATTTAATTTCTGTCCTTTTTTGGAAACAAATGTAATTTTTTTTAGCTTCTTACTGTTTTACTGTTGACAAACTACAAAACAAAACTAAACTGAAAAAACTGGGTTAACAGTGAGGCTTGCTACATCATAGCATACACAATAATATTATAATTTTTGAAACAATAAAAATAAATCCATATCATAAGAAAAAGTGTACTATGCAATCTATTTTATTTTGTATGTTTTGCTATTTACTGTTTAAGGATATTTTGTGCATTTTGTGTATAATTGGAAATTGTTATATTTATACATTTTAAAACTTTAACACTTCAAACTACCACTTTCAACATCTTTAATACTAACAATTTGTTGCAATATTAATTCCTGAATTAATTAATTATTAAAAAGGGTTGTGTCACATCATCCACAATATTTTTACTGGAGAAAACTCTGATATCGCCCACCCCAATTTGGTCTGGCTTTAAATTTCTTATAGTCATACCTCACTGGTTGAGTTGTTATCTAAAGTTATAATACTGCTTGCTATATGTTACTTCTCACGCTTCTTATTAATCTTTTCTTTTATGGTTTCTTTTAAACTATACTGTACTTTTCAATCAGGTATCAGGTTTTTTTTCTTTATGAAGTCAATCTTTCCAGCAATACTTCCTGGTGCAGTTGCATCCTGTGAGACAGAATAAAGCTAAAGCATCTCACCTGGCGAGGCTGACCGTCCTGACCAGTCATCTCTCTGAAATGCTCCACATTTTCAGTCATGAACTCGGCTCCTTCATGGAACAGCAGGTATGTCAGAGCACAGGATAGAGCCTCCTCCACTTTATTTACTGAAAAGAAAGAGAGAGAGAGAGAAGGAGGTAGAGTGATAGAAAGAGAATAAGTAAGAGAGACAGTGAGTAAGGTCAGTAGTGACATGACCAGCGAGTGTTCATGTAGTGTGCCTGTGCTGTTCACTTTAACAGACAGTGTCTGCACCGTCACTTTTCCCAGGGGCAGAAAGCCATCTCTCCTTAAGGGGACGTGGGGGTCTCTGGAAGCGTATCACACGTTACACTGAAACACTCACATTCCAGCCCAGTGACCACAGCACAGCAGACGCCGCACTGACATAGTGGAAATAACAGGCAGCTCCAAGACATTCAGCAGGCTCCAACACACACTCGCGCGCACGCACACACACACATTGGCTTAGCAATTTGAATGACTTACTAGTAAAACAGCTCATTTCAGAGCTCATTACTTTTAGGAAACAGAGGACAAAACTTCCTTCTACACTTTGTTGTGAAGGGTCTGAAGTGAATAATGTGTCTGGAGTTTCAGAGAGTCATAAGTCAGTAATAAATCTGGAGTTTTCACAGGTTATTAAACAAATAATAAGCCTGACTTCTTAGAGGATAATAAACAAATAATAAGCCTGGTGTTTTATGGTTAGTAAATTAACAATTACCCCTGAATTTCAGGGGCAAATAAACGAGTAATAAGTCTGGAGTTTCTGGAGTTATTAGGTCAATAATAAGCCTAAGGTTTCTTAAGTTAATTAATAATTAATAAACTGTGTTCCCCAGGGCAATAGTGAACTAATAAGTCTGGTGTTTCAGAATATTAAAGGAACAATAAGGCTGGAATTTTGGTAAATAATAAGGAAATAATTAGCCTGGAGTTTCTGGGGTAACTTATTACTCACCTGTTTTTTTTTTTTGTTTAGTTAATGAGTCAACAATAAGGCTGTAGCTTCTCAAGATTAAGGGTTAATTTATAAAAAATAAGCCTGCAGATTTGTTAATAAATAAGTTAATAATAAGCCTTGAATTTCTCGAGTAGGTCAATAAAGAGTCTGGAGATTCTGTTGATAAATAAATAAATAGTCTGGAGTTTCAGGGTTAGTAAGCAAAGAATAAGCCAAAAAATCTGGAGGAGAAAAATAATTAACCTGAAGTTTCTGGAGTTAATAAGTAATAATATGATAGGAGACTAAGAGGTAAAATAAAATAATATGCCTTAATATGTGAGTATTAGGGTATTGGGGGTTGATGAGTGAATAGTAAGCATGGTGCTTCTGGAGTTAGTAAGTAAACAGTAAGATTCAGGGATTTACAAATGATTATAAGCATGTAGTTTAAGGGTAAACAACTGAAGAATACGCAGAGTTTCAAAGACAATGCATGAATAGTAAGCCTGAGGTTTCTGGGGTTAATAACGAAATAACAAAGCTGGAGTCTCACGGTTAATAAGTGAATAACAAGCCTGGACGTGCAGCTTACCTTGGAAATAGGCAAACTGCAGGTAGTCATAGTGCAGGGGCAGGTAGTTCTCCATTGGCGAGAGACGTCCAGGGCGTGTGGCCAAATCCCTCACACACTCATGCTTGCAGTGCAGAAGCTGTGTGTAGTGATCTGGAAGATGCAAATTGGACAATGATTAAAAATGAGACAATTTCACAGAGTACATTCAGTGCTTCAGAGCTTTCCATGCAACACGTTTCTGGCACTGAATGAAGGACATGACTGACATTACCTGATGTTTAATGGCTTCTAATCACACAGATTAAATTGGTACAAGGCAAACAAATTTAAGCAAAGTGCCATCCATCTAAATCCTGGCTGATCTGATCGTTCTGAATGCTCCTTGTTCGTTAGTGAGACACAGTTATGCTACGCTACTGGAAATGAAAGCGAGTGAGTGTGTGCGTGTTTGTGTGTATTTGCCATGTCTCCTAATGAGGAGGCCTTCAAAAAAAAGTGCAGGCTGTTTGGTGTTTATCTGGGACCCGGTGGCTCATTGAGTCTATTTATACTGTAATTACTGACATGCACCCAACTTCACAGCTGCAGCACTGTTGTTAAACACAGATGCAGATCACTAGCTGAGCAGGCAGCCCTGTTTCATGTGGCTTTACGTCACCCCGCAAGGCTCTGCCCAGGTTTAATTAAAGAGTTAAGGAGTGGCAAAGCCACTGAGTGCCATAAGCCACATGGCAGCCTTTGATATAAAAAAATTTGATGAGAGGTGGAGAGAGATTCAAATTACATACATGAAAGAAAAGATAAATGAACAGTGACCACAACATAGAAAGGGTGACCCCTAAAAGAAGAATGGCCATGATGGTAGGAAACAGGATGTCTATTGTTTGAAAAGAATAGAGAAGAAGAGATTGTTTTTTTTTTTTAATCTAAAGTCTGTGATCACAGTGTTCTATTTATAATTAGGGCTGAGCGATCTGACTAAAAACTCACTATACTGCCAAAAGTATCCACTCACCATCCAATCACTTTTATGACCATAGGTGTATAAAACTAAGAACATTGACACACAGACTGCTTCTACAAACATTAGTGACAGAGTGGGTCACTCTCAGGAGCTCAGTGAATTCCAGCGTGGTAATGTGACAGGATGCCACCTGTGCAACAAGTCCAGTCGTAAAATTTCCTCACTACTAAATATTCCACAGTCAACTGTCAGTGATATTGTAACAAAGTGGAAGTGATTTGGAACAAAAGCAACAAAGTGGTAAATCATGTAAAATGCCAGAGTGGGGTCAGTGGGTGTTGAGGTGCATAGTGTGCAGAGGCCAAAAACTTTCTGCAAAGTCAATCACTACAGACCTCGGCCTAGGAGTTACTTAAAGACAGCGAGGGACACTCCTGCTCTGGTAGCGGTGTGTACTTTTCTCCACCACTATGTAGAAGAACAGACTAGATTACTTGTTACTGTTACAAAATAGACATTTTTGTTTCTACTGAATGTATAAAACATATTTAACTAAATACAACACATACATATGTTCTTTGTTGCAGTAGTTTATTCTTGAAATAAAAAAAATTCAGTTTGATCATATCTCCAAAAAAATGTTTTTAGCAAAAATACCCTGAAATATCATGGTATTATTTCAGGGCCGCAATGCCCACCTGTACTGGACAGTGCAGCAGGGTTTACCTGCAGCAGTATCTGGCGAAGGTGGCTGCCTTAACAAGGGCTTGACTCCCTCAACAAACAAGAAACTTTGAGTCCCGAGCACTGCTCTCAAGAAAGGTCTTGATTAAGCAAATTTTCCGCAGGAAACCCTGCTGCAGCATTAGCTTACTAAAAAAAAAAAAGCATCAGAAAATTTGACAGCATATAGAGTGCCATTTCATTTTTGGCATGTGTGTGTGCGTAATCACTCAGCGCGTTTGTGTGGTAAGTGTAGTAAAATTAAAGTGCAGGTACCTGAAACAAGCTCGAAGAGACCGTAGCGATACAGCACATGGTCCTGCTCCTCAAAGCGCTGGGGTCCCTCACACAGGGCTCGACACTCCACATCTGCTTTGTAGTATTCAGTCAGAGCCTCTTCAAACAGAGCCACGGCCTCCTCGTACTGCCCTTCATCATACAGCTTCACCCCAGCTGAGAAGGCTCTCTGCACACACAGGGAACAATTACTGTCAGAGCAGTGGGACAGCTTCGCGACTTAGCAGCCAAGCACTGACCACAGCCTTTCCTCCAAACACAACTTCACAGCAGGTCAGCCTGAAAGTTTGCATTCCAAAGCCAGTAAATTCTTACTGTCTAAATCTGGGGTATAGCGGTTTCTCTGTATAATATACTGGATCAGGCCTAAAGATTTATGCACATGCAGTTTGTGGACTTAACATGTAATACTTTTATTTTGACAGTTTTTATTAGCCATCCTTATAAGGACTTTTTCACAACATAATGAGAATGACTGCCGCAATTAGTCAATATAATCAACAATTTAAATGTAAATTTGTTGACTACAAATTTAATTGTCAGCTAATCTTTACTTTGCAACAGTATCGCTTTACACAAACTGCTGGCGAAATAATCACAATGGGAGAAGGGTAAATTGTTTAGTCACGCTCAATGTAGTCTGTCTCTCCAAAAGTGCCCAAACACAACCAATTCCATATTTAATTAATAAATGAGTACTTTCTACGTTTAAACAACATCTAGACATTTAAATGTCTTTTAAATGCCATGTTCAGCTGTTTCTATCGCTTTTAGAGATGGAGGACATGGAAGGAGTCAGTTTAAACATGATACTGAGAATACAGTGGCTTATTATAAGTATATGGGAACATTGTACTTGTTTTTGGCGAATATCTTAAAAATGTGTAAAAAAAAATGACAATTAAAATAAGTGAGAGTTAGTTATGATTTAATCCATAAAAAGTGATCTACCCTCAACAGAACACAACAGTGGCACATCACTAAACGTCATCAAGCTCTGAGAAAAGCATTGCGTCAATACTGACAGCATTACTTAACATTCAAAACACAATAACCATTTTCACATCACTGCTCTTCATAAAACTCACATAAAAGGTTCACAAATGTGTTTTTAATGTACTGCATAAAGCATGTCAAAATGTAATGCCATAATAATTACAATGTGGTATTTTTTTCATATTGTGAAAGTAAACATAAACCCTCTTTTATTAAACTCCACATGACAGAGATTCACTTTTTTACAGCGCTGCATGAGATCCAAGAGCATGCACAACTTTCTGCTTTTATTTATATGGAACATTATTGTATTAATCTTGTCATCAAGGAAGCTCCAGAGGTCTGCAATGGAACAAATGCATTGGACAATCTTCATTAAGAAACAATCTCTAAATGTTTGTGCTTCTTTATGTTGCATTTAGTCATTGTACAATGAAAAAACGTGTCTCCAAAAAAGCAGTTTTATAGGAAAGATAAAACCTTTTATTATTCTAAATGGCGGTTAATGTGAAGAGTTAATTTGAGGTGATTTTGAAGAAGGTCTAACGGTCCATTTATCAAAAGCTCCTATTTATCCGTAAGGAAACAGAAACATTGCTTTCTACGCTGCCTGTATCTCAATCAAAAACTCACAGCAATCCTCTAAAATGTAGCAGAATGTCGCCTTTACACAGAAGAAAATGATTTTATAATATCCTTGATTTCAGAAGAAACCATATTTAAGCAAGAGTCGTAATACTTGTCCATACAGTGTACTGTATAATTATTGCATATGCATTATTGCATTTAAAACTATTCTTTGGGTTTATATGCAAAAATAGGAAGAAGAAAAGCTGCTTCTGATTGGTTGCTTTTTACCCTTCCTATGTCTCACTAAGCCCTGCCTCCACACATTGTTATCGACTCCTGACTGTGCATTTTTCAAATGACGTCTGGAGACCTGATGCACTAAATGTGGATATATTCTGTAAAGAAGGTTAATCACACAGTTCCCCCCCAAACAGGAAAACTGTAACCATTTACTGCTGCCAACTGTTCCTCTATAAATCTAAAATACCATTTTATTTGCTTTAAATCTTTTTAGATAACATGTGGTTCCTTATTAAAATCCTCTTAAATTCTATACTGTGATTATTCTATGTGGTTATGGAACACCTGGAATGGGAATGTATACCATCAGTCAAAAAAAAGGAAAGGAAAATATAGCACAGCTGGCATGAGTGTGCATGTTATGGGTGTGCCCGTCACCAGTAGCCCTCAAACTAAAATGTTGCAGTTATTATATCTGATGCCAGGATGTCCCACCCTCTGCTTTCCAAAGAAAGCCTTGTCCTTGGCATTCTTTCTCCTGTGTAGAAAATCCTTCTTGGTTTACATACAGCTCCATTGCCAACATTGAATAGCAGTACAATGAAATAAAAATTATGCATTCAACCCTTTAAGGTACATACAACAAATGTTTTTCAAAACGTCAGATTGACTGATATAGAAAAAAATATAAAACACTTAATTAAACCAGATTTTTTTGTTGCAATGTTTAAATTAAGGGCCAGATGCCATTTCTGAAAGCTCTAAGCAACTAGCATACTAATGTATACAGTAGCTTTGACTATATAACTTGCGTTGCTTATTTAATAAGGGTTGCAGGCTAAAATTGTCTTGCTTGGGTGCCATACTGGTTGATACATGTACTCAAATATATAATCAAACAAGCTCATAAAATATCCACTGTCCTGGTCAATACATCAGTGTTAGCAGGACTTGGCCAAGCTTTGCAGAAAAACTACAGTACTGACATCACTTTGGGTGTGCTACATTTTTAACCATCCCAAGAAAACATTTAAATCGGTCAAAAAATGTAGATAATGGCCAATGTGTCTTAAAGGGCTAATCCATCAGTGGCAGTAAACTCACACACAAACCCACACTAATGATTTAAAAAAATCTGAACAGACCCCCAGTGCAATGGGCAGCCACCTCAATGCCCAGGGGGATCAATTTAGGGTTCTGTGCCTTACTGACAGGCACCTCTGCCTGGAATGTCAGTTCTTGAAATTGAACCAGCTACTTTCTGGTCCTAAGCCCACTTCTTTAACCTGTAGGTTATGGCTGACTTTGTAGAAGTTCCAGTCATCAATACGTGTGTGTGTGTGTGTGAAAGGAAGTTTAATGTCTGGAAAAGTTATGAGACTGTAAAAAGAGTCCATAAAAGTCTGTAAAACCTTTGGGAACCACTGACCTGCAACTCTGTGTCATTCTTGCCACATCTTACATTTCAGGTTAGGTCAGATCTAATGTTCCGAATTCATTTTCTTACCAACTGTTCTTAATTTTTTTTCTCAACTTTGTAACATCCCACATTTAAGAAAAAAGCAACAGAATATATTATTTATTTATTTTTTGGGGTTGGGGCGTACAGACAACTATAAAGACTACTAAATTATAGCATCTTCTAGTGGATTTTATTACACCAACATGCATCTGCTGATTGGTAGAGATGGTACAATATGTTTAGGTTAAGTTCAACTTCTTCTTTAATAAGATAAGTTAAGACTTAAGTTAAAGGGTTACGAGTTAAAGATAAGAATTTGATTAGTTTACAAGGACAAAGGGGTCTCTCACTATAAGGGTATAATTGTGCCACATTTTTGAACCATTGGTTTAACAATAATTAATATTTAACATTAACGTTAAATAAACTGCTTGTGTTACCTAAGGTAATTCACAGCCCTGGATCCACCATGCGTAAGGTTACTGATAACAGGGTGTCAGTGGGTTCTCTTTTAATAACCATTTTGAACCTTTTCTCCACTGGGAGAATTTTATTTTGAAAATAAACCCTGTTTTAAATACGGAAGAGTTGGTAACAGGTTGGAAAAGTTTTACTGATTGCTCCATACTGGTCATCCAATAAAAAATTGAACCAATTATCCCCTATTTTTGTTCAAGTTTGGTCATGATGCTGGATCTGTGGAGGAAATCAGTGGATTATTCCAAGAAACCATGTTTTCTTGTGTTTTCTGAAGTTTGTGTGCTAATTATTTTTGTAGTTTTGACACATGAAATGCTTTTATAAGACACACTCTTTTAGATAATATTTGTGATACTGGGTTAGGTTGATTGGTTTCCCTTTTAACTTCAAATTTTTCTTATAGTTAATGGTACTGAACTATTGAACCAGAAGTGTCTATATTCTTAGTAACTGGAAATAAATGATTTAAAAAAACAATATTTTAGCAAAAAATCTGCATTCAGCATTCAAGGAGAATCTTAACGAAGTTAAATTCAGTTTCAGTTTCACATTTAACAGGGCAAAACACTTCAAATGGGTCAGTTCACTTAAATATGCAATCACATTTTTTGACTGTTGATTGTTTATACATTAATTAATTCTGATGTTTAAAGCAAAATATGAAATTAAAATATGTATGCGTTGTCTGTGTGCTTGTTTAACAAATTCTTATGACTGCCCAACATTATAGGTCAGTGCTCAAATTAGGCTGCAACTCAGATTATTAATCATATGAAACGTCTCTTTTACTGATTTAAATGCTCATGAATGTCTCTGTGACGCTAGATAATTGCATAAGGGAAAAACTTGAATGAAAAGTCAAATACCCATATTAAATGGTCAGATCTGTCGAGTACAGTTCTAGAAATCACTGTTTATGTGTATAGAGCTTTTAAACTCTATTCAGCCATTTAAGTGTGTTTATGCAACCTGTGCTGACGCAAGTGGATGATTAAGTGTCCAAATTCACTTTCTACTGCTACTTAGTGAACTATGCAGTCTCTCACTATATGACGCAATACTAATGTAAATATTTTCTCAATAACAAATTTAAGAAAAAACTTAGGAAGATGTTTGTAAATAAGAAATTAAATTAAATTTAAATGTTTTAAATTTAAATTTTTTTAAAAAGAGATATAAAAAGCACACTAATGTAAGTATTCACATGCCTGATGTGGACGGGCCTCTCGGTCGATGAAGTTTTTCTCCTCCACGCCCTCCAGAGCCTTATACTGCTCCAAGTTCTGGCTCATCTCCACATGCTCAGGGTTAGCCTGGAAGTACGTGTGAGCAGCAGCCGCGGCTTTGTCCAGCTGATTCAGCTAAGAGAGAGACAGAGAGAGAGAGCGCAAAGGGTTAATGAAGATGACCGCTAGTTTGGGCCTGCAAAGCATCCAAGTAACAGTATGTGGATAACAGTGTGCTTTTTGTTTGCTAAGAAGACTTTTTTCGAAGTGCAGCTGAATTCCAAAAATGCCAGTGTGTCTCTTAGGACAGCGTGGAGATGGAGTTCATGATCATCTGCTTGATCTGAACAATCAAACACGAGCAGGGCTCTCACGAGATCCAGCTCTAAACAGAGAAAGTGAGCGAGGGGTAGATAAAGCTGTTAGATTAGCAACTCTTCCGACAAGACTGCTGGCAGCAGGAAAGCCCAGTGGACACGTGACTCCTGACCTACAGCTGGAGCACACTGCACTCATTTTAGTGAATTACAGAGTGGAATCATTTTTATGTGCTGTGTAGATTTCTTATAAATAAAGCACATACTCAATATGGTTGCAGCATAAAAAAATGATTGTGGTGCTAATATTTTTGTTTTTTGAATTGCCAACTGTACTGTAAATTGCATACATATGTAGTTGGATAGTTGAGAAATGAATGATAAGGACAGAGTCGAATATTTATAGATCTAAAGTGACAGTGTGCAAGCAAAGAAAAGTACTTTTAAAACATGCATTGTGGTGTGGTTTTCTTTCAGAACAGATAGATATGGTAATTTTAGAAAATTATGTGAAAACAAGCAGAATAAGACTGCATTTGCCGTTCTGATATCTACATGTTTGCAATAGCTCTTGAATCAGAGTCATTAGCAGCAACAGAGTTCCTAAGGTAATCAGAAATAGCTGGCAGAAAAAGCTTTCAGACCACTGTATTTCTTGCAAGGATGGTTACAAAAACACACTGATAGCAATTCAATATTTTGTCCCCGCCTTTCTAAAAGAAAACATCTTAAGGACTGCTGCATTTGGTCTTTATGTTGGTCCAAAATGACATACTATGTTCAAATGACACAGTAAATCCTACTATCTTTGTTCAGCATAATTTATATTAGTGACTTTTTTAAGGAAACTAATATTTTGGATAATATTCTCTGTATTGCTCATCAAACCTCCCTCACTTAGCCAAATTTACCATTAGTATATTATTTAGTTTAGCCTAAATGCAAAAAAACTATTGTTAATTATTTGGTACCCATTTGGTGTAGCATATCTTCTGAAACTGTTAGTTAGACAATAATGTAGGTCTAAGAGTCTAAAAACTATAAAGATTACAGTCCTAAAAACACAGCAAAGTTCTAAAGCTTTGCTGCTGTTTTTTCCGTATTTGATGAATGAATGAGAACAATAGCTTTATTCACGGCCTGCTGTTTATGGCCTGAATTCATATAAACTGGGTTACACTGGAGAAAATGTCAAAACAAGTTCATGGTAAAACCGGGAGGCCGTTAGCTGATATTTTCCAGACCATAGATCCGCTCCAGAGCCTGGAATCCTCCACGCGTTCTGTAAACGTTCTCCTAACAATAACATGCTAATTTAACTCAGTTTTGATTCCACTAATCCAAGACATTTTTTCAAGAGCTCCCAAATCAATTACTGAGGGAAACACTAGGAGAATCTAAACCATATTCTGTATGGGTTAAGTAAAAATCTTAAGTCATTATATTAATGGATTTCAGACTTAGATTCAGACTCTTGATCATATTAATTAATTAGCACCTCATAAAATCACTGGAAATGACATGATTTTGGTATAGGTTGGTCTTTCACAATAACTACGATACTGATGTATCATACAAGGAAATATATGGTCATGACCTTAATACTTGTAAATAAGTTTGTGCGATCTGATATACTGCATTATATGATTGTGCAGATTTGTTGTCTTTGTAAAATCACTGTTAAATCATTCTACATATTTATTTATTTAAATGATTTTATTTTATTTCTTTAAAAGGATGCAACTGCTTTGTTATGCTATTATAAAATGCCAATTGTTATACATTATCAATTATTTAGCGAACAATATATTGTCCAAACAAAAAAGCTATTGTGACAGTCCTAGGCAGGGGATAATGTCTTACACTGGATAATCTCAACAGATTTACAGCATTTTTTTTTTTTTCCATCACTCATCCATTCTAAGGAGGAGTGCGTGATGGAATTAAGTCCATTTCCACATAATCACCATAATCACAATGTTATCAACAGCATCGCTTTCAGTCCTACTACATCCTCTACTGCCCGGTGTCCCTCCACCGAAGGCGTTGCTTTCTCCTCGTTCACTCCTCTCACTGAGAACGAGACACTGGCTCTCCTAACACGTAGCCGTCCTACTACGTGTCCGCTTGACCCAATTCCTTCAAACCTACTGCAAACTATCGCACCTGCAATCATTCCGGCTATCACTCACACGATCAATGCCTCTTTAACTTCTGGTGTATTCCCGACTGCTTTCAAACAAGCACATGTGACACCACTGCTTAAAAAGCCTTCTCTCAACCCCGCCCATGTTGACAACTACAGACCGGTCTCACTGCTACCCTTTCTCTCTAAAACACTAGAAAGAGCTGTTTTAAATCAGGTCTCTGGCTTCCTCTCCCAGAATGACCTTCTGGACCAGAACCAATCTGGGTTCAAAAAAGGACACTCTACCGAGACGGCTCTGTTGTCTGTGACTGAAGCGTTGAAAACTGCCAGAGCTGCAGGTCAGTCCTCAGTGCTCATTCTGCTGGACCTCTCGGCCGCATTTGACACAGTCAACCATGACTTCCTCCTAACTATACTCTCAAACATGGGGATCGCAGACAATGTGCTGTCATGGTTCAGATCGTACCTAATTGGGCGCTCGTTCAAGGTGTCGTGGCAAGGACAGCTGTCCTCAGCCCGCTCCTTATCCACTGGGGTTCCCCAAGGTTCGGTACTGGGACCCCTTCTCTTCTCCATATACACCACCTCTCTTGGTCAGGTTATCCGCTCACACGGATTTTCCTACCATTGCTTTGCTGATGACACCCAGCTATACCTGTCGTTCTCACCTGAAGATCACTCAATCTCTGCACGGATATCGCAGTGTCTCTCTGACATATCCTCATGGATGAAGGAGCATCACCTTCAATTAAATCTCTCAAAGACTGAACTTCTGGTTATACCAGCAAAACCATCTTTTCAACACAACTTCTCTATAAGTATCGACTCTCTCTCTCTCTCACCGACAAAGGTTGCTAAGAACCTGGGTGTTCTGGTTGATGACCAACTCTCCTTCACGCACCATGTGGCCTCAGTTGCTCGGTCCTGCCGCTTTGCGCTCTATAACATCCGAAAAATTAGACCGTTCTTGACGCAACAGGCCACCCAACTCCTGGTGCAAGCGGTCGTCATCTCACGCCTCGACTACTGCAATGCCCTGCTAACTGGCCTCCCGGCCTGTGTAGTAAAACCACTCCAGATGATCCAGAACGCAGCAGCACGTCTGGTCTTCAACCAGCCAAAACGGGCACATGTCACCCCGCTGCTCATTGAGCTCCATTGGCTACCAGTTGATGCTCGCATCAAATTCAAAGCTCCTACAATCGCCTACAAGGTGATGACAGAACAGGCTCCTTCCTACCTGCACTCGCTCCTGAAGGCTTACGCTACCTCCCGGCCGCTGCGCTCCTCCAATGAACGTCGCCTCGCTTTGCCAAACATTCACACAAAGCAATCCAGACTGTTCTCATACAGAGTTCCCCAATGGTGGAACAAACTACCTTCCACTACCAGATCAGGAGAATCTCTCGCTATCTTTAAGAAACTCCTGAAGACAGAGCTCTTCAAAGAGCACTTACTCTCTTAATACCTCTAACACACTAACTACTTCTAACCTCATTTCCTTCTTCCCCTCCTTCACTCCTCTATCCTATTACTCCCCTTTGACCTCCTTTTATCCCTATCCAAAGATGTTTTACCTTTAAACTTATTTTACATTGTACTTGACGTAAAAGTTTCAACAAGGACTGATTTCACCATCAAGCAAACAAACATAAAGCAAAACAAAGCTTGCTCAGCCAACACCAAACCTCAACTTGGCATCTGAAACATAAGGGACACTAACATTGGAATTTTTTTTTTATTTGAAAATGAATTTGGGTTGATGTCAAAACTCAACATTTTAGACCTTCACAGACAAAATGTCATTTTTCAAAAAAAACAAGGGGTTACTTAATGGAGCACCGGACCATAGATGACAAGGTTGTGGGTTCCATAACTGGGTTTAAAACTCACTGCTCCCCGGGTGCCGCAGCAGTGGCTGCCCACTGTTCCAGGCATGTGTTCTCACAATATAACTGTATTCACATTGTTGTATCAAAAAGAGGTGTGTTGGGAGGGATTTTTCACAGGTATGTGCCCAGTGCGCACCTGGCTCTTAAAGGGAATGGCAAGTGAAACGCTGACCTAGTCCTAAATCAAGCTGCATGTTGCACGGTTGACAGCTCACTTGAAGATTTCTAAAACAAGGCCTTTGACTTATCTCTATGGAAATACTGATTTTAGAGCAAATTAATGCAGTGAGATTGTAGTCATTTTGTTGTCTCAAAGAAGAAGTAAATTGCTGCTGTTTTTTGTTCCATTTCCAATAGTTCACAGCTGCCCACTGTGGTGACTAGCGTATGACCTGGTCGCCTTGTCAATACTGCAAGTCTCTGCAACACCAGGGCTGATAAGAAATGATGTGTGAAAGGTAATTTTTTTACAGACTGCATCAAATTTATAGCAAGCATATTTTGGATCCCATTACACAGGTCATTGGCAAGGTTTGTCTTACTTGTCTGCTTTGGAAAGCTTGGAGGATGAATGGCTTTGGGGGGCATGCTTGGCTTCCCCTGAAAAACCAAAGAACAAGCTGGCGCTGACATGCGTTCCTAAATGCCCTTTTGCCCATATTCACACCCACACAAACGCCAACAGGCAGCCCCCATGGCTCATTACCAGTACTATACTGTGGACTTTTATTTTGTAAAAGCTGGGTTCATGAGCCAGAACACAGATAGCCCAGCCCAGAAATTACTCAAGAGTAGCAGTCATGATAGTTTTAGTGACTTAGTTTATATTAAAAGTACTCTACCTGTAGAGACATGTTTGGTATCCAATGTATGCTTCTTTACACTGGAACTCAACAATTAAAATCTTAGATACAACAATCAAATACATGCTTTAGACAATGTCATAAATATTCACAAATTCTCAGGTTTGTTTATGAGACTTACAGTTATGTTTAAGGCATTTAGCATGAACTCTTATCCAAAGTGAATTACAAAAGTGTTACCATTTACTCCATTTACCATTTAGCTTTAAGCTTATATAAGCTAGAAGGAAAAACATTACTCAAGCTTAGATATTGTTGAATACAAAAGGCAGCACGGATACCTAGATGCTCACATATTACACTTCAAATTTAGTCATGAGTAGAGGCTCTCATAAGTGCAAGATGGGTGCTAATTAGAGATGCACCAAATATTTGGAAACCAAATATTTTGGCGGGACTGGTCCATTTTTGGCTGTGTAGGCCATTGTCAGGGTTTTGAATCTAATAGGGGAGGCTATAGAAAGCCTGAAAAGGGAATGCCAAACAGGCTGTGTAAGGTTATCTATTAAAATGGACAAACATCTGGTCAAATTTTAACTTTTAAGGCAACTGCTCCACCCTTAAAATAGTGGATCTTCAAAACAAGCTCATAATACGTTTTCAGCATTCCATAGAACCATATGTTATAAATAATTTATAAATACTTTAAAATATCAAAAAACATCACATTTATGCTATACTGAGCAGTAAAAGGGAAATTGGTACCGCCATCATACTACTGGAAGAAAGCACTGTTGGTGTCCAACCAAGTAAGTAAGGACTGCAGGCCTACACAAAGTAACACTGGGTATTATTTCCAGTGTAAAAATAGTGACAAATAAAATTTTAAATGAAAAAAAGTCTTTTAATTTTGTTTGGTTTCATATTTGGCAAAATGAAAAGTTCTTCTTAGTGCCTCCCTAGTGATAAATCTAAATGTCTTAGATGTTTTCAGTCAGTTTAAATACAGCAATCAACTCCAGTGTTTACACACTGCAAGTTAATTCCACCACCTTGGTTCCAGGACAGAGAAAGTCAGGATATTTGTCTTTCACTGTTCTTGAAGGATGGTCGGTCAAGCCTATGAAAGCAAGAATTCTAATTTCCAACTACAGGGGAAACCAGTATCAAGATTGACCAGTTCTTGCAAATTGTTGCATTAAAATATGTCTACAGTTCTACTGCAGTGAAAAGATCCATAAGAGATTGCAATTATGCCAAACTCTAAATTGCAATAACACACCCCACAAAAGTAGCCAAAAATGTCTATCCAGGCAAATATTATGCTCCACTAAATCGCTCAGAAAGAACACCTGCAGTCCTGCTGTTTAGTATTCAGCCTGCCCAGTCATTGCTAACTACTGCCAGAACACACAAACTATTAACCTCCTCGCTGTAAAAAGGAAAACATCCACCTTGGTGTTCAGGTTTAGTCCTGGCCAAGCTAAAGTCTTATTTCAGTGTTTTTCTCAGCTCACTATTGAAGAATGTAAACAGAATGGTAATAAGGACAGAGCTGCACCCAGGGTAGTGAAGAGTACCAGATGATTGTCATCTGTGCATCACCAGTTAAATGCTAGGCAAAATCTGTGGTAGAGATACCCAAAAAAGTCGTAAACAATCGCTTTGTACGTGCACGGACAAAACCCAGATTAAATACTCTGCAAGGAGTGTGTGGTAAAGGGGTGCACAAGTGAGATCAATATTCTGGTGAAAGAGGTCAGGGAGGTGTCAAGTTATGTCATGTGAGCGAGTGAATAAGTGATATCATTGTGCATACAGTACTATATTCTTAAAATTAATGAATATGTTTTGCCATATTGTCCAGAATATTGTTATTGCAAAAAATACCCTGGAATATGGTGATATTATTTTAGAGCCAAAGCACCCACCCCTAATTATTACATTCCAATTAATTACATAATGAATAATCAAAATAATCAAATCAAGCATACAGCAAGTGGACAACAAAGCTACAAGAACTTCAAAGAGTTTCATCATTCACTCTTTCATGATGAGCTGTTTTCTTGCTGATTTATTTATGTAAGCTCAGCGCTGTACTCTACTGTAATAAGCTAGAAATTCAGATGTAAGAATGTACAATGCACTCATTCACTCCTCTCTGGATATTTATCCTTGGCAACACATAAAACAAAATATCATCATGTTTCTGAAGCCACTTTGCTACTTGGGAAAGGAAGCTGGACCTGGACTCCATCATGGTTTGGTTGGGAGCCCACTCATTTTCACCACCATTAATCCACAGTTCTTGGCCTTGTTCAAACAAGGAAGGGAGAGTGGCGTGAAAGCACGTATGGCCTCACACAGGCCTTCAAGAGACAGCAGCGGCTTGTGGGAACCCTACCCATGATGTCATGTGTCTGCTTTTGGCTTCTTTGCACCTCCCTCCTCGCCGGCAGTAGAACACACTGGCTCCTTTCTGCCTCTCCCCACCAATCACCACCCCAGACACGCACGCTGGTCTAGTAAGGTAATGTCTCTGGAATGCCTTTAAGGCTAATGACACACACACAGCCCCTTTCATTAGGGTCTGCACGTGGAGACATGGGCGGCTGGAAAAAGTGCACAGCTAAAAGAGGCCTGGAATAATCCTGCTACTGTACACTGCTGCACTTAAAGTCACTGCTGAATGGGAGGCTGTGTCGGACTACGTGTGGTCTGCGTTTGATGGGCCCGTTCTGTTGGTTCTTGTTTGAATTAAGTGAGCTGGCTTTGGTTCATTTCAGTGTAGACGGTGGCAGGATTTGGAGAACGGAAATTCATGCGGTGTCTATAAATGATCTACGATTCAAGCTATCCACCTTCAGAAGTCTGAGCGGGGTTTTTGGCCTGCCTCAAATCCATGCAATTGGCAAAGACAAAGGACGTTTTCACACCTGAAAGTCTAAACCAAGATTTGTGTTTTTGTTACATTATGAACTTTTGGTGCAGTTATTTTAGCCTAATGTCCAGCCAAAATCCAAATCAAGGTTTGTCATCACTTATAAGAGCTGCTTTTCCTTATACTTGACATTGATAGATTTGTATAAAGGCATGTGTCAAAAGATAGTGGGCCCTAGTTTATCTTTAGGGGACCAGTCAACAGTGCAGCTTGACTTAGGGCATGTCAGGGTGCCTTTGCCTCTTATCGACAAAAAAGTACCATGCTCTGCCTGAAACCCGCAAAAGTAGGCATGTACAAATTCTCTTAATCATGGGTGTGTTTTGGGCGTAATGTGAAATCACCTGCTCGTTCATGCTGTGTAACTCACTGTAATGAGTAATCCAATTATCTATATTTTGTGGTGATGTAGAATAATGTTACGCCAGAAATGTACCTGGACATGTAGGGCTTTACTTTTAATTTACTTCCATATGGATTAAGTTTTCAGACCTGAAAAGTGAAAAGTTAGAAGGTCCAGACCAAACAAGGCAGGTTCAGTTCCCTTATTTCAGAAAAAAACATTTTCCACCTCTCCAAGCTTCTTAAACAATATCTGTGCTTTGATTAGGTACTGACAGTTTAAATGTGTCCTCTGTTTGTATTTTTCTGGAGTTCTTTTGGCGTTTTCAGACAGCATGCAACTTTTTGGTCTAGGGCTCAGAACACTAAAGGCTAAACATAGCAAATGTTCTGTCGCCTTCAAGTCCCATCTCACATTCTTCGAGAGCACTGGGCCTCAGAGGTCAAGCTCCCATGGACTTTAGGGTTAGGGTTTACCCTAATACCCCTTAATGACCAGCACCCCACCAGGAAGCTGGGAACAAACCAACCGAATCATAACCAAGCTGAGCTGCATTCTTTGTTTTTATCCACCAGGGATTTTTTGTCAAAGGTGTATGTCCTGAAAAAGGGCAGTTTAGTTGAACTAAACCTGGGTTGTGCTTGGAAAAGCTTCTCCCACTGAAACCGAATCACAAAGCACTTTCAGAAGGCTTACATGAGTAGGCGGTTTCACAGGCGTCACTAAGCAGGCCTTGTCTGAATAGGCGAGATCAGATCCCTCACTGTATCCGTTCAATGTAAGGGTGGAAAAAAAAGGAGGGGCCGGATTCACAGCGGTGTCGGAGTGCCAAATCTAAAGCAGGCATGTACTTTGTTCACACACTGCAGACTCTTACGATAGACACAAAGGGGTCACCAGTATTGCTGTGCCCAGACAATGCTACCATTCATTCTCTCTCGAAAACCAGCCAAAGCGTCTTCTTCTCAGATCTCCTCCCAGGAGATCCTGTGAAACGTATTTGTTCATGCTGAAATCCAAAACTCAGCAAGGGGAGCTGGAACCAAAGCACGGGATATTCCACGACATTCTCTCATTGCAAAAACTTGTCCAAGTACCTTAAATAGCATCTGTATCTTGGTTTCAAACCAAAGATAGTCAATGGAAGACTATTTCTTACGCAGTCAGGACGAATCCATCTTTATCTGGGAGCTTGGAAAGATCTACAGCAGCTGCCATAGCCATCCCTCTCTGACCCTTAGAGCAGGGATGACCTGGAGTGGAAAAGCTTCATAAATAACACAACAAGATTAGACGACAGTTTTACTTGGCATTCTTAACATTTCTCAACTCACATCTCATCTTCTTTGTTGCAAAAAGCTGCAAACACCATGAGCGCAAATACACTGTGAATTATTTAGTCACTAAAACTAACTTACATTCATATCTAAATGAAGTGTATTTCCTAGACAGCCAGAACAGCCAAAGAGCTCTTTTCCATTTTTCAATACAGAGGTCCAAGAGAGAAGGGCAGAAGACTTAAAATGATTCATATTTTTCTGCTGTTGGGTTCAGAGCCAAATCCACTCACTGTCAAAACTCACTCTGGGGTACGTGTTATCTGGTTCAGGTTCAGGATTGTTTTGTTCTAAAAGCCTGAGGAAGAGGAAGGAGCTCAAAGCTGGGAAACCAAACTTGAGCGTAAAGCTGATCAAATCAACATGTTTTCCGTTGTATCATTCAGTGGAATAAGTGGGAATGGATATGCCAGAACTTGCATGAATGGAAAACGTTACATACACAAAATCCATCTATGAAGCAGACCAAAGAAGCCTGCTGAGGTGACCAGGAGGCTAAAAGGAAGGTCTGTTTAAATGTTTCTTAGTCTGGTTGCAATGTCTGTATTAATCTCTTAATATTCTTACTGCACCTCATTCACTGCACTTTTAAAGGAAGAAACTGCATTATTAGCTCATAGCATTTGTATCTTCTTGTATATAACAGAAATTTACAGTCCTTTTTTAACCAAGACTAATAAATACTATACTTTAAACATTATAATGAATAACTTTTGATTAAAACTTTAAAACAATCCTCCAGTTTAAGAGGTTAAGTCTTAATAATTGTTTACTGTTCTTGTTCTGCATTACCCCCTTTCAGTCCCCTTCACCAGAAAGAAAACAAAGGCAAATTAAACAAAAACAAACTGGAAACAAAACTAAACAGCAGCCCCAATAAATCACTGTGCATTGTCGGAGGGTTTCCACCCCCCCTGGAGTGCTCCGGGGGTCCGTTCCTCATTAAGAGCTATGTTATCAAACTCCACACTGAGAAAGAGAGCAAGAGAGATTCCCAGTCAATCAACCCCCAAGCATCCATCATAATCAACCCCCAACACAGACCCCTGCAACCTAAAGGAACATCCAAAACTAACAGACCCAACATCTGAATAATGGCTAACCACGTACAAAAACATGTTTTTTCATACCTTTTTTTATTTGATTTGCCACTTACACTACTGAACAACATTACATAGCCTAAAAGTATTTGTCTTGTTCTTTTACACAAACAACAACTAATTACCAAACAACAATTTAAGATATTTATTGAATACTTGAACATTTTTTAAATCCAAGCAGATATACCAACAAAACACAATAAATTTACCTCAGCACCGCTACAATAATCATGAATTTACTTCAGTGGTGATATTCTAGTGAATACCTAGCTACATCAGTAGTGCGACTTTAGTCTTGAATTTATCTCAGTAGTGCTGCTCCAGTAACGCTAAAATGCTCTTGGGTAACGGAGTTGAGATTTGTAAAAAAATTACCTAGAATCATCATGCTGTGGATCTGGGGTTGAATATATACAATTCGGTATTCATGAATGACTAAAATAGACCAATGGTAAGGCTCAGGTTACTATCTTAGCCATTTACAGCTTGTAACATTTAGCTTAGAAATAGCCAGTTCACTGAGTTAAAAGTATTATACGCGTAATAATGGGAATCGAAAGCCATTTATAGTTCATTTCACTTATTTATATTTAGTTTTTGTTTTCCTGATCTTTTAATCCGAAGATATTTGTTGTCAAATATTCTTTGCTCCTTATGTTTTGTTTTCCACCAATCAGAAGAAATCGTGAAAATTGAACCAGGAGTAAAAACATGTAGGCTAAGCATTTCAGCTGTTCTTTGAGTTGCTATAGTTCTAATATTGATCTAAAATGTTTAATAAATAACCCTTGAAGTACAGTATATGAACCCTTGAAAGACACAGCTGATATCATGGAAAAAAGTTGGTTCCATGGTTCTGATTAGAACTGGGACAAAATATTGATATTGGGGTAAAATGTCGATATTTTGATTTAAACTCCAGGATTCCACCCCTGACAGGACACAAAAAATCCATAATTCCTGTTTTTTGCTTATTAGGGTTATTTAATCCTCTTCAGTAACCCATAAGCCACTTTCAGAATTATAATTCTACAGTCTGAAATTAAACTAAACCATATACAGTATCCACATAATAGCAGTCACCACTTAAACACTGAAACAAGCACTTAAGGACACAAGCAGAGGAGCCGTCATCATCCAGCTGAAGTTTATAACAAATCCCGTCAAGAAAAAATAAAGCAAACTCATGCACCGCCATCACATACAGTGTGACTGAGAATGTACTGGAAGGACCCCAGCTTTAACAGTGCAACGAGTGCAGAGAACTCCTGCTCCTCTCCAAGAGCCTCTTAGTTTCCCAACGGCCTGCTCATGATAAATGCCTGCTGTCAGGGTCAGAGGTCAGTGTGCGTAACATTTTCATACCCACTTACAGAGCACTCTGATTTATAGCCTGCAAATGGTCTCCTCAGCAACACTTTAGAGGAAAGTGTGAAAACCAGAGGTAGTTTTATAGCCAGCTCTAAACCCATTACAAACAAATAGGCAACACTTTCTGTGTAAAAGGATTCTTGTTTATGGAGTAATCGGAGTGTTTTTAAAAGGCTAAGCAGTAAATTGTTTAAATGAAGAATAAACATGTACACACCTTTCTAACTATAGCAAATTTAAAGGATAAGATAAAACCTTAATTTCCGATGGTCAAAGTAACAAAGTCTTTTGGATAATTTCTACTGGACAAATTATCATGGAATTGCAACTTAATGAAAAGAACAACTACCAGATATACATAACACTTAACAAGGAATCAGAAATACTAAAGACAGTTCTTCCAACAGTAATAAGCTTTGTTTAATGGTTATAAATAATAATAAATTGAGACATAATTTTAAAAATGCGGTAATGATTAGTAATATCTTAACTATTGACAAGTAATAATACATTAAGCCATTATGAAGCAAGTACTGTTAATTAATTGGCCCGTATTGTACAGTGTTACCAAATTATAATAAAAAGGCTGGCAAATTTTATATTTTTTTGCAACCAATGACATTATTAAAATGCATTTTGTTAGTCTCTATTCACTAAAGAAAAACTAATGGGGTTTAAAATATTACTGCTAATGGATCAATATAAAAACACAAGATTGCACAATGCTCTTTCAAGTTTTCCTTAGTCAACAGGGGACAGCATTTTCTAATTAATGGTATCATTGTGCTGGTGCAACGGCAACATCAACATCACTCAAAGCGGAATGCAAGTTAGTGTCGGCATCTGTTAGCTGAAGTCTCCTTCTTTCCAATCCCCATATCTGATGGTATCAAAAATCATACCACAGAACAATTACTAGTACTTTTCAGTAGTTTTGTTTAAATGTTGAAAATTGTGTCCAATAATGTGGCAACACTGTTATTTACTATACAAAGGCTCGTTTAAATGATTAATCTTTGTGTCATCCCTGCCTCTTGTCACACTACACTCAACAGGCATGCCTGGGTGCTCAGCATGTGGCTTCAGGAGCAGTCAGCATGTGTCCAGCTAGCTCACAGTTTAGTCCTTACTCTCAGTTTACCTCTGTACTGAGTCAACTGAGAGAACAGGACACTAAATCCATCAGGCAGGCCTGGCAAACCCACCTGGGAAATAACAAGGCAGATTATGGAAATGGAATCCAAAAGTAGTGGGAGCTGCAGATGTCTTAGGCAATAATAAAAGCATTTTTAAAAATTCCTCTACTGCCTCTAGTTCTGCAGGAAATGAGTCGGAGCAAAGAGACATGTGTCTCAAATGATCAAACTGAGTTCATTTTTGACAGCAGTAATGGACATACTCAAGAGATCTTGGAAAGGCTGGGGAATAATTGTGGTGGTCGCTGGTTACGGCAAGTAGGGGAGGGACTAGAGGTCATGACTGTGCCTGAGGATGACCTCATCGGCAGGCCGTCCTTCTCTCTGAGCCTCCCGGTAGTGATCAGAAACAGCAGTGAGGGCAAAGGCCGTGACTGTTGGGATTTGTTGCACATCTCTTAAAAAAACAAGTTGAGAGCTGAGGTTACCGAGGCCACCCGGAGAGCACCAACCTCTCCAAATACAGAGAACACAGCAATTAATAAAGTGAAAAGAAACTGTCACTTTAAATGACAAAAGGAAGTTATCATCATTTGGATTTCATCTGGAACAAGTATTATGTCCCATGACTTTTGCCATGTCCCACAGAAGCTCAAGGACGTCACACTGACGTTTCTTACACTAAATTTGGATGTGATTTCTCACGTGTCTGATTGCATGGAAAATTCTAGCCAAATGCTGCCAGTCACGATCATTCCCATTCCCGTCATTACCACTGTGGGTGGTATTGTTTTATGTGATATATTCACTATACACAAAGTACTGACACTTCTTGCACTTTAAGCTTGGTCAATTTTACACACAAGTTAACACCTCACAACTTGTCTTAATGTGGACATTCCTAATAGGAATGTGACGCATTGTATTGACCACAATAATCACAAAATATGACACATAAAAAAAATAAAAAAAAACATATCATGATAACGATTTCCTTGAAAGCAGCCTGTTTTTAGGCACATTTCACAATACATAAATTTAAGAATTCTTGCATGTCAGTGTATAAAATCAACATGTTGGCCAAAATAAACACTCAAATGTCAAAACAATTATTGCATATTAGGGCTGGCCCGAATAGCGTTTTTTGAGCTCCGGATATTCGGCACTGATTCGAAGCGAATATTCGAATATTCGTTTTTAAAAAAAGAGGTAAAAAAAGAGGTAAAAAAAGAAAAGAAAATCACGGCCCCCTTAAGACATATTCACCCCGGATTTTTGTTTTTCACCCCATATTTTTTCTGTGTTTTTAGCCCAGATTTCTTTGTGTTTTCATCCCGGAATTTCTGCTGCCGCACACCGCGTCTTATCTGCTGCGTAAGAATAAATAAAGAAAATAAATGATGTAATTACTATTATTATTAGAAAAATAACAAACAAAAATAAACCCAAAATGTTGACAAAAATATAGTCTAACGAATAAAAAAAATAAGAAACGAAAAACTCCACAGGACCAAAGAAAATTACTAAGACATGTAATACTGAAAAAAAAAACGGAAAAAACAAATACGCGTCTGGGGATAAAAATTAAACAAACCAAACAACACTCAAAGAAATAAATGTATATATAAACAAAACAAAAGAATGGACAAAAACAACAATCCGTTAAAAAAACTCATTTAAATCCCTTAAAAAACTCATTTAAAACAATCACAGGCTTTTTGCGCAGAATAATAAAAGTTTCGGTTAGTTTCAGTTTCAAATCATGAAAACAGCTCACCAAAACCTCAACCTATCCTTTATATTTGACAATATTTGATTAACTTACAGGTCCTTACTTATTTTTATTTAACTGAACTGAGTTGTAAATTATTTATAGCCTCGCGCTGAATTCATCTCCCGCTGCGAAAGAGAGAGAGAGAGAGAGAGGCGCAGCGCATTTTGCCTGATTTTAATTAACAGTACATTTGTTGGCTTTAGTAAGTTTAATAACATTAATTTTAGTATACTTGTCAGATCTTATTTATAAAAACTTTTTTTAGAAGACAGAGGTTATTCTGCGCGCAATGCCGCGCCGCTGCGCCAAGCACCACTTTGCGTGCCTGACATTTCAGAGTGCTGGACGAGATTTTAATTCATGAATTAATATATTTAATATTTTAATAAATTTGCCCTGGTGATAAGAAACGAATGCTAACATATAGCTTTATATTTCTGTGTATTTCAAATGTTTTAAGTTTTATGTAATTGACGGGCAGCACCACGCGCCAGATTGACAATGTGCTTTATTTTTCAGATATAGTCAGTTAAATAATAGCAAAGTTAACTAAAATAAATTTATGTTCAGTCAAAGTTATTTTCTCTTTTAATTTTCCATTTCAAAACTCCAGCATTTGAGTGAGAATAAGCATCTGTTGAAATTTTTAAACAGCAGAATGCCTAGTTACAGTTATTTAGTCTGTGTACTAAACATAAATATAAATCCTTATAACTGACAGAAATAAATATAACTAATAATAATTTATAGTTACAGTGCAGATTTTTAAGTATATATATTTTTTCATAGTTGATTGCTGAAGGCTCTGGGTGTGGTTTATTTTTATGTGGTAAAGATGTGATGGTATGGAGTATTTTGGAGCGCAGGGTGAGCAATCGCGCTAAGCTTTTTTCCGCCGCCAAGATAGAAACACGCCAGAAATTTACCTCAACACACATCATTTCCAGACCACCACGCCCATCGGTGTTAATATATTCCAAAGTCCAACGCTATTTTAAGGACGCGTGCAAGGCCTAAAAATAGACTGTTGACGGGTGGCAAAGCGCCACGCTACACGCCTTGTGCGGGGTGTATGATAGGGCTCTTTGTCTGTATGCGCAAAGTTTAAAAAAAGTTCATTCAGCTGCTAAAGTAACGTGCAGTAACGGAGTGTCGAAAATGGTAACGGCGTTATAGTTACAGTCATAGTAATTAGTTAGATTACTCCTTACTGAAAAAAGTAACGGCGTTAGTAACGCCGTTTATTTTAACGCCATTACTCCCAACACTGTCGTCTGGATTAAACTCCCGCTCCAGCCAATAACAGTTCAGTTCTGTCCCGCACGCAAGATATTCTGACGGGACCCGCGAGAACAGAAGTGGTTAGAGTGAGGTGGAGCTCTGGAAAGTAGAAAAAAAACGAATATCCGAATACCAAAATTAAAAACCGAATACCTACTCAACGAACGAATATCCGAATACCCGAATATTCGGGTCCAGCCCTATTGCATATTAGTTTTAATTTTCTATATCCCATATTATCAGTTAATGTCCTACACACAGATATAAGGACCCATGTCCAGAAGGTATGGAACAATTTGAAAAATTCTAACAATTGGAACAATTCTGTTTTACAGCTTCTTCCCCCTGGCCATCAGGCTCCACAACCCAACACGAAGGCTGAACAGATCACAGACACACCCATACATACATACTTCAACTGACACAACCCCACACATTCATACCCCCTTGCACACTTAATGTAATGTTTGCTAATAAGTATTGTATTAACCAAAATGCTGTGTTCTTCAATCGCAGTAACTGCTGTGTTTACATATACAAGACAAAACAACCATATTTACCATACCTGCACCTTGTATGCAGATAGAGGCCTCTGCTTGTAACCACTCCATGCAGTGAACACACACATACACACTAGCGATACAGACATATCTTGCTTAGACTTCCACCAGTGGCAGCATGCAAGCCCAGGTATCAAATCAACAATCCTGTTATCTCTGACCTGGGGCTCTAACTTTTTAGCCACTATTGCCTTTGTCTATATTTTCAAAATGGCAACTTAAGAGAAAAACACCCATGAATGAACAAAGTTACATTAACATAGAGCCTTTCTAGACTGCCAAGGATTCTTTACACTCAGCACTCAACCAACATAGACCTATATTCATCAACAAACACCAGGGAGGAGCAGCAACCAATCACAATGCACAATCATTTCACCAGGAAAGACAGACTACCTGAAGTACAAAGCAATTCAAGGAGAATTTAGAAGATCTAGTTCACCTGACCTCCCAAATGTTTGGACTTTGGAAGGAAACTGGAGTCCTGTGTCCCCTAAAGAGACCCACACAGACACATAGAGAACAAGAAAACAAGGTGAACATGCTAACCACCAAACCTCCCTCTCTTGGGTGGCACACCCAAATTGAATTCAGAGCATAACTATTGGTCCATTAAATCATACAAATACTACACAATATGATATGAAAACCATACTTCGCAAACATATTGTATTATTATTATTTTTTTCCAAATGTGAACTTCATGCAGTCTTGGGGAATGTTGCATCAGAATCCTAGAGGAACATTATTTCACTTAACTGTTATTTTGTATATGACTGAAACAACAATAAAGTATCTCAAACTTGAGGTTTCTACATCTGCAAGCACAGCCAACCATACATTATGTAATTACATACTTCTGGAAGGAAGGCAGAAACTGTTTCGGAAACAAAGTTTGAAGTTCTAAAAAAAAAAAAAAAAAAAAAAAAAAAGTGGGTCAATTATTGCTGAACATTGAATAATTACATTTCTGTACTGCTGAATGCACTATATTTCTTTAGAATATGCTTTCATATGCTTCTCAAAACATTTCTTTCTCAGACGGTTGTCTTGTCATAACACTGCACTGTCTTGGTATGCCTGTCACTGTAAGCTGGCAAACAGCATAAGAATAATTACTTTGGCTTAAGCTTCTAATTGTGAAGACCTGTTTATAATTTGTCTAATTTGCCATATGATCTTGCACTCCAGTCAAATAAGCCTGCTGTGGTGAACTTTCAGAAGGACAAGATTTGAAGAGAAACCACTGTTGGAGGTAGCCCACGGCCGAGGGTATGACCGAGGTCACTGCTGCCATTTCTTAATAGAAGCCAATTGGCCATGGTCTGGACTGTGCATTTGGTTTTCATTCCAGCTACAGCGAGGACCAGAATCCAGAAATTTTCTGCTGTGATTAAAATCATTTAAGAGGGAAAGAAAGCACTGAAAGTCGTTTTTTAACAAGCGACATCAGCCATCAGTTATGAAAATAAAAACAGAAACATATGCTTTCTACAGAGACTTTAGTGTTTTTATTTTTGAGGTATTATCTTTAAACTTGTAGACATGTGGCTCTCCTTCACTGCAAAAAAAATAAAAGTATGTAAACATGCTCAAGGAACCGCAACCAACTGAAAGTGACCTGGGGAAAGAAGAAGAGAGAAAAAAAAAGAAGGAAAACTTACTGAGCGAGACAAAAGGGTTCCTCAAAAGCAAAAGCAGCGTTTTCCATGAAGGCAAAGCCTAACAGTGACCATAAGGAAGGCCTCTAACTTGAGTACCAGCTGCACAAATTGAAGATTTCTTACAGATGTTCCAAGCTGCTCGCTTTATGTGGGCTGAAAGCCACACTGAAACTCAGCGCATCTGCAGCCAAAGCAGCAAACTGAGTGAAAAACATGGGCTGAAAACACACACACAGCCTCAGGACATATAGGCTATAGTATCCGTCATCAGTCCTGAACAAGGCCCACTATGATCAATATCTGCAGAGATCTTCTCTTTCTGGTTTATGTGCTGTTTTCAGATGCAATTATGCTGTGTATGCATATGACTGTAAATGCACCTTGGATTATGTCCTGTATGGAAGCTTTAGACAGTCTGTAGTACATCTGTTTGTTTTTCCAAGATTTTTTGGGGGGTTTTCCAGTAAAATATGTTGATGCAAATTAACTTTGTGATGATTAAATTTTAGACCTATACAGTGCATAATATGAATGCACTTTGTTACTACACTAATATGTGAAAAGTGGTGAAACAGTAGCTACTATAATATTCCATAACTTCTTTAATTTCAAAGCTGAAGAATTGTGGCTAATGGTGCACTGGTCAGTGGAATGCGAGTCACAATTATAACAACTGCACTGTCCACTGTGGGTGGTAATGCCTTCTGTGATGTATTCTGAGCATTCACATGACTGTGGATTAAGAACCGTTAAATAACTGAAAATATATTTATATATTGAAATATCGTGATATTATGTTTTGCAACATAAAACATAACTAACGATTTTTAATTAATAGTTTATGTTGTGATTTGTGGCAAACAGCGGTTCATTTTGTGTTGTGTTTAAACTGCCGACAAAAAGAGAGCAGTATTGTACTCTGTCTTCAGATTTAACTGTTCTGTTTGGAAAAAAGCTAACTTTTATTTCAGTTACAATTTATGCACAATAGCGTGTTTTTTTTAGTTATACTATGAAAGCAACAGAATTGCAATGTATCATACATCAATCTTCCTAAATGGAACTTCCCATCCACACTGTGTTTGTGTATTCACATATGCATGTCAGCAATGAGTGCAACCTAAAGTAGCTGAATGCCTTCATAAGTGTGTCCACAAACATTTGGACATGTAGCATGTCATGTACCGCACGGAACAAGCGCAACAGAGCTGGAAAAGTCTTCTCAAAGTGGGCAGAAAGCCTAGTGTGTGTGTGTGTGTGTGTGTGTGTGAGAGATATCCATCTGAGCAGATTATATTCTCAGTGGCGCTGGACAGAATTCCTGCATCTGGCAATAGTTTCCTACATACACTTTGTGAGGGAAAGCCTGGGGGTGAGACTGACAGCTCTTCAACATGGGCTTGTTCAAAATCACTTAAGAGGTTTCACCATACTAAGATAAGCATTTAAAGGGAAGATTAAATCCTTCGATCTTTAAAACAAGGGGTTTAATATTTGGTCATGAGTACATTCTAAAACTACTGGGGTGTTTTATTGGTCACTGTACAGTAAAAATATATAGTAACTTTAAATGGTGTGAGTAATATCAAATGCAGACAGGTTTCTAACTATAGTATATAAAAGTATAGTAGAGCATCCAACATTATATTAATACTTTATTTCATAAGCACTACAAGCCAATATGTAACTGTTTTAGAAGGCGTAGTATACATCCATATTACACTAGAAATGCTTATTTTCCTCAATATAATGCAATAGACTGTTGTCCTGTATTACTTCACAAAAGTGTGACACATTTGGTGGGTTGAGGGCCTTTCCATAATGACTGGGGGCAAAAACAGAATATCAGCTGTCCTGGACAAGGCACCACTTCACACTTAGTAGATAAACTGGCCATGCTTTATTGCTATTATATGTGTGTTTTTCCAGCACAAGCTCCATGGGTTAATTAGGCCAACTGCATAACTGACGCAAGCACTTACCCTCGCACAGAACATATTTGAGCGTTCTCACCTTAAAAGTCACTCCCTCTCTTTCCTGCGGCCACGGTACTAGACAACACCCTGTACTGTTTGAATGCCAAAGTGTGCAGTGGATCTATTCCCAGACACCAAATGTTGTACCTTCGTAACTGAGAATAGCTCTCAATTGTCAACACACGCATCTCTAGTGTCAAAACCAGGCCCACAACAAGCCACACACACACTGAAATCCAACATAGTCTTTTTCCCCACCTGACCAAAACCATAAAATAAAACCACAGTTCCTTTAAAAGTTCAAATATATACCTCTGCTACTGAAGCCTTTAACAAGTTGTGCCAGAAACTATTTATAAGGGTATTTAATTGAGTAGGGCTTTGCCAGCTCAGCAGGCGTAAACACAAGTAAAAGAACTGCTTTAAGATTAAAATCAGTTCTTAGTAAAGCAAAACGCTCCATTGAGAGCAATCCATCATTAAAGTTCCATTTGCTAGAAGCAAGATTCTTTCTCTGTTCCTGCAGTTGCATTTCTATTGAGCAACCCTAATTTATTTCTTATTTGTCAAGAAACTGATGGTAAAATATTTAACTCCAGAAACAGTGGCTGAAGAAATAAACTCCTGCAATAAGAATTGCAAGACGGAGCCGTTAACTCGTTCATACACCTATGTCCGTGTGTGTGTGTGTGTGTGTGTGTGTGTGTGTGTATATATATATATCTGTCACACTTATGCAAACAAGCTGTTGCTGGTCATGCCCCATGTATACGCTGAGCGTTTACAACACAAAAGTGTTAGTTTGTGCTAAATGGCAAAACACAAACAAAGCTAGTTCATGCTTAACTGGGACAGAAGCACAAAACCCAATATTTGAAAGTACTTACATTTCCCTCATCTGCTGACTTGCCACAGACAGTAGGTACAGATCTCTCCTACAGATGAAGCATGGTGCTGGTAAAATCAGCAAACTGAAATGGCAGATATTCAACTGATCTAGTGGGTGGGGGTTGCCGGGTAAGGGGTGGTGCCAGGGTGGTTCTATGCGGTTCTATGTTTCCCTATTGTGATGTCACAATACCATCCAAACAGCACATAGAAGCAGATAAGACCTAGCTCTTTCAACTGATTTACATTTGCAGTACTGTTTATACGGGTTCTGTTTATCCTGGTACCATCATTCACTCTTTAAACCTCCCATCACTATTCCACCATTGTCTTGTGCCTCTTATCTTATGTCTGTCTATATCGGTAACCTAGTTGTACTGTACATTTAGTGTATCATTATTTTACATTTATCTTATTTTTTTTTCTGTACTTGCTGTAACTTTTGGGAAAGTTGACAATAAAACTATTTGATTTAACTTGAAAATGTATGTTTTTTTTTTTGCGATTAGAGTTTATAGGGAAAGTCGAGACCCAAATGGAAATACAAAAGCACACAAAAAGTGAGATACTAAGCTTAATTATCCAATAATGTAAACAACAATAATAATAATTGATTAATTATACCTTAATTTTTGGGGAGCAAAAAAATTTAGTGAAAAATTTTGTTTAATTTTGTTTAAACAAATATATATATATATATATATATATATATATATATATATATATATAATTGTTTTAGTTCACTTGTATCAAGAATGTAAAAATATAATAAGAATATAGCCAAATAGATATTCTTTTGCACATATGCCTCGTCACATTATATTAAGTGTAAAATTAAGTCAAAAAAGATGCTTTTTAACATATTATTCAACTCATGTATACTGAATTCTATAACATCTATAAATATTCATCATTATTTACAGCTGGAATCCTATTAAAGAGCATCAAACTGAAGTAAAATAACTGAATAAACACTCCAGCATTATAATTAGAGATTAGCCAACATTAGGCTGCTGCTTGTAACGTTAGCTACACCTGGCTATGCTGCGCCTATAATGTTCCTCATTTAGCGACAAAAATACTCAACAAAACCCCCAAAATACGACATTAACAGTAACATAACTCATCAGTAACAGGTTTCACCACTTAATAACAGGGTACAGGGTATGAATACGTCGTAATTACTCATAAATAAAAGCGTTTTAGATGTCTATTATTCAATGTAAACTAATGGGACTCACAACTGAGCGGTTAGCATTTTTAGCTAACTAGTCTCCGCTTGGTGCTTACCGGTGCGGGGAATTCACAGCACTTTTTCTCCGGGTTTAGACGATAAATAAGCTTCATTTTTAGCTGTCGGTCAGTAAGTCAGCTTACTAAAAGTGTTTTATAGCGTTTTGCTGAACTTTTACTCAGTTTTACTTAATGTTTTTCTGGAGAGACCAGAGCTGCGCGTGCTCTCAAACACTAACGCCGTCTCGCGAACTCTCTCATCACCAGGGTTGCCAGGTTTAACAAAACCATCCAGCCCAGAGTCTAAAACCCGCCATTTATAGGATTAAACTAGCCCAAAAAATATCTGTCTTTCACACGTTTGAAGCAAATGGCAAAACAACTGAGTGTACGACTTATTTATTGTTTATAAAGAATGTATTATTAGTTCTGCTATTTCTCTTAAAGTCATTAATATTATTGTAACATTCGTGTTTTATTTGTTCTTTTATAACAGTTTTATATCCAAGTCAAAATTTAATAGTATATTATAAGCAACAAAAAAATATATTTTACTTACTAATTTCTGTTCTTGTAGGCATGTGCTAGTCTTTACCTTCCTGGTGTTGGGGCATTACTAGTGATTGGTTTAGAATGGTAGGAGTAATCAGAAATTTAAATTATGGGAAAAAATAATGATTAATAAAAATAAATGAAAAAGACATGGATGCATCCCTACACAAGAGCGCTCACCTTAAGATCCCTTTTAGAAAAACCTTTCCCAGACAATAAACTAATTCATAGTCTCTCCATCTTTTGATTGAGCAACACAACATAAAACGTATGAGCCTTCTTGGGGGTGACTGGCATATATATTGAAAGAAAGAACACATGTCTGTGGTTACAGGAACAAACATGCACATGTTTACATTATCCACAGTCTAATCACGGATTGTTCCGTGCACTCTGGATAAGACTTCCTCTCTGGTCAGGCAGGAGGCTTTCCAGCACATGTACCCCCTTCAGCATGGGTAGACTCGATCCTCGGCCACCATCCTCAGTACTAAAGTGGAATTATCCCTCAGATTCCTGCTGAGACTCCCTCTCTGGGGGTCAAACGCTGCAGTAAAAACAGCTACTTTTAAAGGAAGCGATCACCATCAACTTGTCTGTGCTCTGTGGGGCCTCTAGAACTTTATTCCATAGCTGCTTTAGTGTGGTACCTCGTAATCGGAGTAGCATACATAGGAAAGGTTGTAACCACGAACACTGCCATGCGGTCATATGTTTCAGCCATTAGTCTGTTAATGACTCACTGTTCAGCAGCTGCAGGTGTTCAGCAGCTGGAAAGAAGCTTTCAGTAGCATGACCAAAGAGGTTAATTACTCAAAATGCTAATTATATACAGATACAAATCAGGAAAGGTTAAATCTCTGAGGAGCCAATTTGACCAATTTTTAATAACTAAAATTTTTTAAAGAAAGATTGGAAGCCATTTTAATGATTTTCCCGATAAAATGATTAAATGATGCAAGAAATAATTTAATCAAGAAATGTCAGTGCATAAAGGGCAAGAGCACAAGCCTAAGCTGAACACCTGTGATCTCTATTCCCTCAGACAGCACTGTATCAAAAAACATCATTCAACCACATGGGCAAGAGATTATGCTTGCAAATCTAATCACTACACTAGTGTTACATTCATGAACGCCACTTAAAGGGGACATATTGTACCCCCCCCCCCCCCCCCCCTTTTTTTTTTTTTACACAAGTAGATATAGGTCTATGGGTTATACAAAACATGTTTATAAAGTTCAAAATTTGCACAAAATCACTCTTACATAAAGAGATTTGAAAATACAATCCTCATCAACTGACTAAATGACTTGCAGTAAACAGATGGATGCATTTTGTTTGTGGTTGGAGTGTTTATAGGGGCAGTCAGGGCCCAAATACAAAAGCACACAAAAAGTGAGTTTTGCTTAATATGACCCCTTTAAAACATTACTGTGCAAAACAGAGGCTTTAGTCAACCATGTTAACCAGTGGAACGTTGTGATGTGGTCGAATAAATCAGTATTTATTGCAGATCTTAGAGAAACATATGCTGCCTTTGGCATGACATCTTTCCAGGGATCTCCATGTAGCCAGTAACATTTTCTATTTTCAAGACAATGAAAATACACATGCTGCACAGGTTTACTCCTGCAGTAAAAAAATGGAACATGTACTGGACATGTCTCTAGTAAAGAAGTTGTGGAGAATAAAAAAGTGTTTATTGAAAGAATGGGACAAAAATAACCATGAAACACTTTATTGCTTAGTATTATTTTTGCCTAAATGTATTTTATGTGTTGTGAGAAGGAATAGCAACATTACAAAGTGGTAAATGCTTTACTGTTCTAACCTTTTTTTAAATTTACTAAAGGCCTGGAATATGGGTATGGGTTCACCAGTAAATGTAAGAAACTCTAATTAACTAAATAATAAATATATTTGGAGTTAATACAATTAGCAGTGAACTGCCCAAACATACCACACAACAAAGCCTGTGATAAATATGAAAGGTTTAAGTGCTCTTTTCTTCAGATTTAAGCTAACAAACGACTTGCTACAATATCTGAGAGGTTTATTCATCTGTTAGCTCATTAAGCTGAATGATACTGACTTCAGATGTGGTCTTGCAACACAGTTTACATAAATCTCTTCATCCTTTAACAAGCTGTTTATGTACAAGTTGAGCTCGCTCAGAAATATTTGCAACAATTACATGTAACCCACAACACAAACAAGAATGTGAGGCCTTGCAAACAATAGCTGAGAATAACAGCCCCTAAACCAAGCGTGAGAAGTATTTCCTTGAGGCCACAGGCAAGAATTTCAGATACTGGGTTGTGAACCCGTTGTAAGTTTGTGACGGAGAGGAAGGGATGAAGAGGAGAGCAGTAAATAAAAGACCGGGTCTGAGAAAAAAATTTACATTTTTAAAGCATTTTTATATTCCTATACCCTCAGGTCATCCTAATGAAGACTGATTCTGATTGTCACACCAGAATCAGATATAGCAGATTCGGGTCTTGCTCAGGGGTTGAAGATACCATGTGCTGCCGACATAAACCCTTGGAGTGATGTGGGGAGAAAGCGCCATCTACCCACCCAGAGAGAGCAAGGCCAATTGTGCTTTCTCAGGGCTCCGGCAGCTGTTATGGCAAGCTACATGAACAGGATTCGAACCAGCACTTTCCTGATCATAGTGGCAGCGCTTAGCCCACTGGCCCACTCGGAGCCTGTCCTCTAGTAGATATTTTATGGGAAATGAGAACATTGTTAATTTTCCTTTTCCTACAAATATCAAAAAAGTTGTACCCTGATGGCCAACATGGCCCTAAAATAATAACACAATGTTTCAGGGTATTTTTGTGACAACCGTCTTCAAAGATTTTGCCTATATTATTATGTATGATAAGATGTGATACACCCCAATTGCCCAATCACCAGCCTGCTAACACTGCATTAGCAATGATGGATCTAGACGTAATATGCTCTTTTTCACAAAATTCCTGGTCCTGATTAATCTGTAGTGAAAAAAGGACCGGTGTGTAGTGGGAGTGTTTATGCCTGTAAATTTAAGCAGAATAGTAAAATTCAAATGCAATCCAAGCAACAAAATACAAGTTAATGCCAGGTGTGAACAGGCCTTTTGGTTTTTAATATGGTGGCATAAACAAGTAACCAACCATGAAGTACTTCATTCCCTAACAGCTGTTGGATCCTTCAAAAAGTCAGACAGTAAGAGGCTAGCTAATGAGTACTCAAACCTCTACACAGGAACTGTCTGAACAGGAAGTCTGCAAAAGTCCTAAAAAGTCATGAGTTTCTCTAAATAATCTAGGAGTCTCTGAGGAGACACTGCTTTAGGTCTTTGGGAATTCTAACTGCTGCATTTGAGACATGTGCTCTTCCTTTTAAGGCTCTTCAAGGTTAAGGTCTCTTCAGAGCATGCTATAAACACTACAATTCAAACATAGCCTAAACAAAACCCTGCAGCCCTGATTACAGCACCTCATATGGTTTGAAGTAGGGATGCACAACTGAGAATGGATCACCATTTGTTTTTGGCTCTTGTGATTCATTGTCTTGTGATGTTGAATAGTCATCACCGTCTTTAATCTGAAAACATCCACACAATGAAAGAGGATCATTCATCTGAAAAGTCACAGATACATGGCCACGGCCAGACTATGAGTTCATTGTCCAGTGAAGTGTCCTAATCTCCTTCAGCATCTGGTATTTAGATTAAAGAGATCTAAAGAGAAAGACGGACACAGATGAGTACTAGGATGTGTAGCATGAAAGGACTGAACAGTGAATAAGTTAAAGGGAATTTGTCTTAAATCAAGCTACTATGTTCTATATGTGCTATATAAAAGTATATGTAAAAGGCTTTCATTTTTGTTGGATGCACTTTGCAATATTTTCCCAAGTAAGTAATGTAGGGATGCACAATGATATCAGAATTCTATCGTTGTTGCTATGTTTTATTGGCATCGGCCGATTGACTTGATATTTCAAACTAGTACTTGCTGACGTACAGCTCTGGAAAAAAAATTAAGAAACCACTTTAGTTTCTGAATCAGTTTCTCTGATTTTGCTATTCATATGTTTGAGTTAATTGTTGTTTTATTCTATAAACTACTGACAACATTTCTCCCAAATTCCAAATAAAAATACTATAATTTAAAGCATTTATTTGCTGAAAATGAGAAACGTCTGAAATAACAAAAAAGATTCAGAACTTTCAGACATTAAATAATGCAAAGAAAACACTGTGAATGTGTGTTGGATTGTAAAACATAAAAGCTCACTTTTCCACTCTATTGACTCCAACATGACCCTTATCATAGAGGTCACATGTTCGAAACCCATCATGTGCTCCAAATATTTGTTCAGAGAGAAGTTCAGGAATGCTATACTCCAAACTCTGCAGGCCTGGAAACCACAGGAAGCACTGCTAATGTTTGCAGAAAGGAAAATTGAGCAGAACATACTTAATTACAGAGCAGCCGACACCTACAAGCTTGTTTCTTTACTGCAGGACTTTCACTGAGTTAAAGTGAGCTGTAGTTACAGGCTGTAGAGTAATGTATGGCTTCTGTGCATGACCTTCAGGAAGCTCATAGTTTGTTTTGGAACTGAATGTTTAAGCTCAGTTGTGATGGTTACGACACACACACCTGAAAAGAAAGTGATTTTAAACTTCACTGAATATCTCACACTATTCTCACATAATTTACTACAGGGTCAATAATAAAAGTCACAAACCTTTTTTTTTTGTTGTTGCTACATTGGGTTCTTTCAGCAATGCCATAACATGTGAGTATGAAGAGTCTTGGAAGCAGGTACATTAATGTTTTTAAACCTATGAAAGATTCTAGACACAAGCATACCTAAAAGCATACATAAATATGGTTCATCTATAATATAACTAAAAAAATCCTTATAATATATAATTGGGGACTTGTTGGCATCGCAATTTACATCACAAAACATACACTGACATGTCACAAAGATGGCTGAACCCTCTGAAAACATTGTTTGCTTTGTCCAAAAACACACTTGTGTTAAAAGTGTGCTGTCAACGTTAGTGTGATAACACATTAATCATTAGGAAGCTTTAACAAACTGTTACAGAAGTTAATTACGTTACAAATTATGACCCCAGCCTACTCTGTGAGTCACTGTTTTTACAGGGCCTGGTGACTTATTAGCAGTTTCCCCTGTCTCTCTCTACTGAACATTTTTTGCAGGTTTTTATTACTTTTGCATTTTTTTTTTAACATTGCATAAATTAATAGCCAAAGCGTATTGTGGCTTCTGAAAAAAAACTATTATTATATATTATTCAGCCTTTTCTCTTTTCTCTGAATAATTTTACTGCTTCTTTGCGCACACTGAAAGTGCTTTTTTGCCACTTTTAGCCAAATAATTTAATTTGGGAGACAATTTTAGAGCACCCCAGTAATGTAATGCTGCACAATGCTTTATTTAACATTTGTTATTGAGCTATTTTATACATTTTTCTGTTCATTTGATGGATGTAACTAGCATCACAACCTGTTCGTAAAGGGGGTTTTAAGAGGTAATCATGTATGTAAACCCACACTTACAATAATAACACTACTTTTGTAACTGTCATCGTTTTTCCCTTTTATTGGCCCCAAAATTATGCCCTGTGGGACTCCACAAGATGCTAAAATAGCTCAAAATTGTTTCTGCATTAGGATTTGGAACTGAATTATAGTGGATACATCAAGGGGTTAGTCGTCTAATCAAAATTTTAAATGTTCAATTAACTTTAAATAATAATAATAATAATAATAGTAATTGTTAGTTGCAGCCCTAACTATTTCACCATTACAAGATCACAGGCACAAGCACAGGCCAAAGAATAAAGGGTAAGCAGAAGACAAGACGAGTACAATCACCTATATAATAAAGAGAAAGGACCAGTAAGGAGACAGAAACCAAAACAAAATAAAAACAATGGCACATGGCAACAGACAGGAGAGAGAGAGAATCACTGGGGAACAGTTTTAGTTTAAGAGCTTCTGGCTCAGACTATTAAATTAAATTCTCCTGAGATGAGTAAACGTCCTAATATATCCTCTTAAAATACATATAAAAAATAATGACACAGCAGCCAGTGAGGTTTTAAAGGCCTTCTTCATTGTCTTGAGAAATAGCACAGCTAAGAGTAAACTCAGGACAGAGACCAGACAAGGCTAACTACTGGAATTCAAACAAGCTTCCTACGATGTCTAGACAGTCCTAGATTAAGCATTCAGAATGCTTGTAGAGCCCCACTGAGCTGGAAACTGTTGATTATATCCCCGCAAAAAATCAGAAGACCTCCCAAAGCGACATTGGGAAGTTCCCGGGTCTTTTTTTTTTGCCAAGCCCTGCAGTCAACCTTCTCCAGCCCACACTTTCCCTGGAGCGACGAGGTAGCAGAAAGGAGTGAGCTCAGTACCAAAGGACTTCCCTTAATGTATTATTAGTCTTGTAACACAGACTGTTAGAACTTTAACCGCGCTGAAATGAAGCTCACTCACCATTAGAACATCTTTGAGGGCTTTGATACGCCTCACAGAAAACATCTGACAGGGTGTTATACGCCCACAGGCATCTGAGCATCTGAGCTAAGCATATCATGTTCCGAACAGGGCGCTGTTATTATTACTGGCAGATCCAGCACATTAATCTTTGGCTTCAACCACATTATTTCTTGGAAGAAACAAAGACGTCCAATAAGAAGCAATATTTGGAAATCATATATTTTTATGGAGTTTTAGTTAATACAACTCTACTGAACTGGGCATGTATTTATAGTTTCAGACACTGAACATAACTCAGAAAATACAAAGTAGCCAAAAACCCAGTCATTCACCAACAGGTTATATATTATACCGTTAAATACAGAAATAAAAGAAAAATAAAAATGACAGGCTTGTAAACTGGTTCCAAGATTTTTAAAAGAACTTTTTCAAGACAAAGACAAAGTACTAGAACCATTTAATTTGAACCAAATTAATTTAATTAATCAATGCAATCCAGATCACATGAGTTTTAACATTGTGATGCAAATCATTATTATGTCACACCACAGGGTGGTTAATGATTTAAGTTAATAAGACCTACAACAGGAGTCCATTACAACTCAATTAGAACTAGATCTGTTTTCCTTTCTCAGGACAACTAATCCTGAACTTAGCTTCTAGTATTTGATAGGTATTGTGCTACATATGCCTCACATCCTGTAGTTATTGTAAACAGACACTTAAAGAGCCCTACGTCAAATCTGGCCTACACTACACTCACATATGGCTACATGGCTAAATTACATTGTTGACTTTACTACATTATCACAGACAAATGTCTGACAAATAGAAAGCTCTGTTAAGCTTAGACATGGATTTCCTGTTCTTTCTTACCTTCCCCAAAGTATGACTCCAGAGAGCCTCTTAATCATGAGGGATGATGCAGGAGTTTATATGAGAGTGTCAGAATAAAAAAAAAGAGACACAGTCCTATCTACCATCACCTATAGGGCTGTGTATCGGCACAGAACATATGTATCACAATATAAGCGTTACAAATCAATATATTACAATATATATTGTTGACATTAAATTTTAGGAAAACTCACATTGTATAAAAAAATTAACATATTTATAAAATCTGAAGAGGAATAAAGAGGATTAGATCTAACGACAGAGTACAAGTTAAAACTGAACTATCTAAACTAAAAACTGATCTTTACATGTAAACTAATAATTTAAAATCAACACTGTGTCCAAGAAAATTGATACAGTATTACAAAACAAAATAGCGTCATGCTTTGTTATTTCGATATTTTCTTACACCCCTAAGCATCTATCACACCTGATCCAGACACATCATTTATGATGTTAGAGTCAAATAAAAAAAATTATGAAACAGCCATGTGGTCTCCGTCCACACAAGACCATAAAAACAGCTTTAAAATGCTCATGTTTCATGACAGCCCAGCTGGAGGTGCACTCATCTCACAAAAAGTAGCGTAATGGCCAATATAGACCTAAATACAGTGCAAAGCTGAAACATATTTTAAGCTTCCATTTTGTTTTTCTTTGTGTTTAAAGAGACTTTTTGGTGCAATCTACTCAGCAAAGAATCTGGTGCTTTTCACTACGACCCGCCTACTTTGAAAGTAAAAGGTCATTTTGACTGTACATTTTTTCTCTGACCCCCAGTGTAATCAGATGTACAACAAAATGAGAAACAGAATTCCAAACAATTTACACAGAATGAATACCTCAGAAATCCTATTTAAAATAAAAGATAAAGATCAATTAGGCTCTACAATTCTCAGTAAAAACTACACTAAGAAAGAAACTTGGCCACCACGAGGATGAGATTGCCTCATGGTCCAGAAAACAACAGGAGCGATTGTTGTTGCTTAAAGCACATTCCTGCCGCCACCCCCACCCCCTACAACCCCCCTCTGCTCCAGAGCACACTAATGTGTAGACGTCAGGCAGCACAGCTACTTAAGAATGACATCAACGTTAGCAATAATGCAGTGAAGAGGTGTGTTAGTTGGAATCAGATGTGGCTAAGCCATAAAGTCTCTGCTGGGTCAGTTGAGGGTCGTGAAAAGAGCTAACAGGCCTTCTCTTACTGACTGGGCGTTACTGATGAAATTCATTATCACATTCTCCACACATTTCAACACTATACAATATTATAGCTTATATTAATAAGGATAACAATGCTTACTATGCCTACTGATGAGTACTGGTGGGAAAGGAACTCCCTATGTACTCTAATTGGAACGTTTTTCTTACAACTTCCAAAACCTTAAGGTTGCCCCACATTTTTTCCAGCACATGATTATGTAAAGAAATCTTAAGAGATCTTACAAATATCAGTGTTTTTATCACTATGCCAGTTTTCCCACAATTTAGTTTTAAACAATTGCAATATATCCTCTTGATTACTGTTTATTTGCATACATTGAATTGTAACCCCTGTATTGTTTTATGTATCACATTACCAAGATCTTTCCAGTACACACACAGGCAGTAACCAATTTACTAGAGTTAAATATTAGGGCTGCACGATATCGGAAAAAAATTACATTGCAAATGTTCTTTTTTCAGCTATATATTTTGCTATATTAAATAATGCAATGTCCATGACATCACAAGCCCCACCCGAGCACTCTTGAGGATTACAGCAAAACAACAGTAATCACCCCTTTAAACAGGCATTTAAATGGATTTTGCAGGTAAATAAGAGTCTTTTTCTGGGAATAAAAGCATGAATTCAGCTGTATCTGGAAATATCTGTGACAAAGATACAGAGACAATGCACTGTATCTCCTTCTTGTGTCAAGAATCAAAACATTGCAACATGACATGATTGATTTAATTGCCTTAAGTGATATCGCACATCGTGATGCTGATGCTTAAACGATATATTGTGCAGCCCTACTTAATATCAGACTATATTATCTGCCATCTAATCTCAGTTAGGACCTGATCAACACCACTGTTGTTTGACACTAATACGGACACCCATTATAAACATATTGCCCAATACTGTCTTTCCTCATTTGTTTCTTCTTCCTCCTTCCACCAGCAATATTAAGCTGTGCTCCAGACTCACTCTAAATCAAATGAAAAGGAGTAGGAGGACATAGCATTTCATTTTTTTTTCTATCTGGCTCAATTTCAGATGCAAACCTTCAACCTCCACAAGTTTTCGAAAGCACTTGTTTTTCGTGAAGGGCTGTTTTTAGTTGGTATGGTTGTTATGCTTCTTTGCATAACTAAGATTTTGAGAGATTGTCACATTCTGCTTACTAAAAACAGGTGCTCATAAACGCCTGCAATTGGAAAAGAGTCAACTTTCCAGCACAAAGGAAGTTTTTGTAGAAATCTCATTTAGAGAACTGGACAGAGACTGGTATGTAAAGCCCCCGCTGGTGCTTCCATTCTTATAACAAACACTCTCTCTCCACTGTGGCTGTGCAGAATCACAGTGTGTAATCAAAGACACATGTACTTTATCACAGGGACACGGACAAGGTGCAGACTACAGCTACTGCAACAAATTCAACACTACAGAGAGAATGCATTCATGTGATTTTAGTAGTATAGTTAAAATTAGGCCTACAACAAATGGTTATTTTGGTAGTCGAATAATACTTTGATTATTTTTCATTTAGTCGATTGGTCAGTTATTATTTCTGCCATGCCCTCTATTATCTATGCTTCCTGTGTAAACGTCTTTTCAAAATTGCTGCTGATGCAGCATTGCAGAGTAGCATCACAGCATGCTCTGAGAAAAGCGCACCGACTAATGTAACTACTATCCAAGTCTAAAAGCTTCAACATCTACTAATTACAGTATTAGTCTGATTTAAATGACTGAGGTGAGGATCCATTGTTGGATTTCTGCAGAACACCCCACTCTCAATCAACACACACAGACTCAAACCCAAACCCAAAATAGAAGTCGTTTCCTGCATTTCCTTCCAAATCCCTCATCCCCTTCCTCATCAGGCTGGTCTTTCTGCCACAACTCTGCACAATGACTGCAGATAACACTTCCAGAAAGTTATTTTTTTCCCCGGAAAGGATATGAACAAATGTTGGTGAGCAATTTCTGATGTGATCAAATCACTAGATACTACAACCATTCTGAAATGGTTGATAAAAAGTGATGTAATTGTATAGTTAATTATGCGGTAGATACAGCTCTTTATCCCAAACCAGTGTGTAAGACTGGTGGAGGAGAACATGCCAAGATTCATGAAAACTGTGATTAAAAAACAGGGTTATTCCACCAAATAGTGATTTCTGAACTCTCAAAACTTGAACTTGTTGTCTTTGCATTATTTGAGGTCTGAAAGCTCTGCATCTTTTTTTGTTATTTCAGCCATTTCTCACTTTGAGTGTTCAACTGATTCAGAAACTGAAGTGGTCTTAAATATTTCCAAAGCTGTATGTTCTAATTATGATCCAAATCTGGATTTAGTTCAGGGTCAATCCTAGCATTTTATGGTATTTCAATGAATCTGGTATGAGCAATTTTAAATTCTGATGCAGTGTCAATCCTTGATTTTTACTATAATGTTCTAGCACAGCACCTCTGGCATCAATTAAACCTGTGGCGCAATGAACAGATATTATTCACAGCCCACAGCAGTGAGGAGCAATTTTAGAAGAAAACAGAACAGCTTAGAGTCTGCAATGTGGTTCTATCTACAGCGGAACATGCACACTTGCAGTAATATATATGTTTCTAGTGCTTTGACTTTGTTTGATCAGCTTTTTCTCCACAGGATTGTTTTTGCTCATGCAGCCAAACCAAACCAGTTTCCTTGTACAACAATGTTCTATCCTATACTGCCTGACCAAAAAAAAAAACACTACCTGGATTTAACTAAGCAAATAATCTGGGGTTGCTGTGCTGCAATTGGTCAGGTCTAAGTTCAGCAACAGTATGTGCTGAAAGAATGAGGTCAGCTGACTACCTGAATATACTGAATACAGACCAGGTTATTCCATCAATGGATTTTCTCTTCCCTGATGGCACGGGTATATTCCAAGATGACAGTGCCAGGATTTATCAGGCTGGAACTGTGAGAGAGTGCTTCAGGGAGCATGCGATCATCATTTTCACACATAGGACTGTTCACCAGAGAGTCAAGATCTTAACCTCATTGAGAATTTTTGGGATGTGGTGGATGGAGAAGACTTTGGGCAGAAGTCAGACTCTACCATCATCAATGCTGCAAGATCTTGAAAAATGGTGAAAAATGAATGCAACACTGGATTGAAATAAATCTTGTGTCATTGCATTAGATTATAGAAACAACGCCACTACGGGAAATGTGCGCCACAATCAAAGCTAAAGGCAGTTTAATGGAATATTTGTGTGTGTGACCTTTTTTTCCTTGTGGAAAATAAACTCCCATCATGTCTTTACAAATGAGTTACGTGTTGTTACAAATTTAACCATTGTGCTTATTTTATGTGGTTTAAAAACAGCACTGAATGATGGAGTGGATAAAAAAGATTCAGTGTATAATCCTTTTAATGCAATAATGCAATGCTGAAGACAGCTAAAGAAAACACTTTGCACTGATCTCCAGACATTGACTCTTCAAAACAAGTAAGAACGGATCTTGATCAAAATAGGAGGAGCGCAAGCCAAGAGTGAGACAGAAACAGTGTACCGAACTCCAATCAGCCATTTGTCAGCCCAAACAGATGTTTGCCTGGCTGCTGTATCTCCTTTTTCCACTAAAACAGGATCCTTCCTAAGCCCTGCCAGAATTCCCCAAGAATCAGTCCCTTCATGAGCTCCGCACGCCAGCTCTGAGCTCTTCCTGAGGGCCGTCATTTCTACATCTAACACACTTTATTTTATGAGAAATCTACCAGCTCCAGGCTGTTCGTGTGCATTAATGTGGCAAGAGAGGCTGTCAACAGCTAGTGATCAAGTATAAATTAGGGTTTATAAGAATACCAGAGCCAGTTTTTCAGATCCTGGAGATGTCTAGAATTTAATTAAGCTGCACTGTCTGCAGGAGTCTGGTGATGTAAAGTCATATATGACTAACTGAACACTGGGTAGACATATGGGGCTTTCATAAGCATTAAGGCTACGTTTACATGATAAGTCACATTGATCAAATCCACATTGATCATTTTTTGCTCAGATTGAATTGGGCTATCCTGACGGTTCACATTCACAAATGTAAGTGACCTGTATCTGTGCGTAATGTGAACGAATCTGTCCCTGTAACACCTCACATGCTCATAGCAGCTCATATGTGGAGCATCTTTTGCTGGAGTGGAGAGCAAACAGCTTGTCCGAACACAAAGGATGACGTTTTAAGAGGTTTGAAGCGATGTAAATAATGTTGTTTTTGTTGTTTGAGTTGAGTTGAGTTGTTGGAGTTTCGAGGAGTGGTACAGCAGTCTTGGCCTTTTCATCTGGAGATTCCCAGAATCGCCACTGTCATTTATGGCAGAGCCCTAAAATGCATAATTGATCTTGCTCTCGTCCATTGGACATGAAAGACCACTTTTTGATGAGCTACACTGATTATGCAGTATTTGTTTAGATTTAAAATGGGGCGCAAGTGGTAAAAGGTTAAAAACCCCTGCTTTAAAATATTGTGGATATTGTTGGACATAAGGAACCCTAACAAACTAATTTATTTCCTAAAAAAGCACAATGAAATGTTGAATAAAACATTTTGACTTTTTTTCTTTGTTCAATCAGAAGTGTCATCTGAAACTGATTGTTTCTCTACAAGTCATTCCTGCCTAGTACATCGTAAAAACACAACAACAATGCACTATTGGGCCAATTCATATAAAATGACTGATAGCTCATCCTAGATTTGATTAGCACTTGCAAGAAACAATGGCATAAATCTGCATTTACCATTCCAAACGGTCTGAACACTGTCTTAAAATCAGGCCGTGTACACATGGAATTCACAATGCTGTTCTACTCAGCTTTAATGGCCTCCCACAGTTGGTCAGCAGTGCAAAACTGTTGCCCAGTTCACTTGTGGATAATGTGAGACCAGATGTTCTCAATAGGGTTTAAATCTGGGCTTCCACCAGACCAAAACATCAAATTAGTTCACCATCTCTACAGCCATCTCTGGTGAGCAGGAGCACTGCTTTGCTTTTTTAAAAGAATAGACTTCTGCACAGCAAATTTGCCAGAGTTATATAAAAACTGTTATTGTTACATTAACTACTCTGAGAGTTAATTTAACTTTAACAGTGTTTATTTAAATCTGGCATAGTTGCTGTGTGGACTAAAGCGAGTTTCTCAATAGTGGGAAAAAAGCCTTTCAGCATGATTTTGTAATAGGCAGTGACAGACAATCATTTCATGTTGTCGTTTTTCTAAACTCCGTCTCACGGAGTTGCCACTTCACCTACATGAGATGCATTTCTGAATCCTGACATCCTGGTAGAACTGTGTTGCTGCCACACACATCAAAATGTTGTATAGAAAGGCTTGCTTACCACAACTTACCACAAATGATTTATCTAAAGATAATGCTTTAGAACAAGAGGAATTCGGAAAGTACCAAACGGTTGGCAGCGAAATGTCTAAAAAAAAGCCCCTTTCAGCCAAATAAGTGTCATGTTGCAATGTTTCCTCTAGTGTTAGAATTTTTTCTAGCAATGGTAGCAGGCCCAATATCTTTTACTACAAACACAATATATAAATGGAAATGTAAAAAGCCTGAAAAATTTACAAAGAACAATGCAGTGGAGTGGAAATGCAGTGGAAGTGGAAATGCAGTGTTTGCTCTAACATTAGCATTTTTTCCAGCAGCAGTAGCAGTGACTAAAATTGCATTAATGAGGTAAATGTAAGATTAAATTATCACTGTTGAGGTAAAGGTTTTGTGCTTAGTTGGTATGTCTGCGCTAAGATATTAAAATGTTAACCATTCAATAAAAAATATTTTTATTGTAATTTTTTAATGTTTTTTTTTTTTTTTGAAAAGCAAGACAATGATACATTTAGGTAACACTTTACAACAAGGGTACATTAACATTACCTAAAACAGAATTGATTGATACAAGTTAATACATTTTTAATCATTACAAACTGTTTAACTAATTTCTCATTTAATTATTATTATAATTCTCAACATTTTTAAGCATTTAAATCCAGTGTTTGATAATGTCATAACTAGTGTCAAACAGTAATTAGTTAAGACATTATTTAACATTTTAACAATGTTTATTACTGTTGTAAGTACTGTTCATTTATGTAGTCTTTTTGAAAGTTGTTTTTTGTGGGATGTTGGAAAATTGGCAAATGTCATCAGCCAAATGATTATTTTTGGTCAGTTTCAATTTTAGTGAAACTTTTTCATTTCTGAGAATCCCTTCTAGAGATGTTTGGAATATATATTTTTCCCTGGTCAAAGTCCTGATTTGAACACCACTGAATACTATCTGGTCTTACATTAACCACAGATTTCTGAACAAAGGTTGTTCCATTCAGTTTTAAAGACATCCCAGAGTTGGTCAACAGAGGGAAATCATTCGAACTGAACTGAAAAACACTGACATGTCTATGCACAAAAGGTCCTCTGCAAGTTTACCCTGAAGACTTTGCTGTTTAAAAAACTCTTTAACAGAAACATGTTCTGTGTTCACTTAAGCGCATATCATACCCTGGGGCATCAGGACAGATGTGAACCATTACCCAATAGAAGACCAGTCCACCTGTAACTCCATACTCTTTTTCTCACCAGTCACCAGATGAGGCTATATTAAGTGAAGTAAATGAATGTGTGGCCCTGCATTCCTACCACACTCTTATCCGCTTAGTGCCAGTCATGCAGAAGGAGGCTTGCAGAGGAAGTTTCATGCTGAGCAGCTGAACTTTTTCATGGCTGGGGAAGTTGTTTGCTGAGGAAAGTCAGAACACACACACACACAAACACTCACACACACACTCAACGGAAGTGCAGGTGCACCTCAAAGTCCATTCAATCACTCTGCATGCTTTTGTTTTCTTCTTTTGAAAAGACTTCTCTATCTGTCATTCACAATGATGAATTTCAACTGTCAGCCATTCCTATGGGAACCTTTCAGATCCTTCCCTCTAGCTACAATGCACCACTGCCAATTTAAAGGACTTTTATTGTTTGTAATATGTTCATACAAAAAAATGTCATGACATGCAATTAAAAAAGCTTCATCATTAGTCAACATAATCGACAATGTTTATTGTAAAAAAAAAAGTGTCCATTAATTGTTTTCTTACCCCCCCCCCTCCCACTATTTTCTCCCCAATTTACACGGTCAATTACCCAACCCACTCACTATGACTGTCCCTATCACTAGTGATGCCCCAACATCAGGAGGGTGAAGACTAACACATGCTTCCTCCAATACATGTGAAGTCAGCCACCGCCTTTTTTCCAACTGCTGCTGATGCAGCATTGCAGAACAGCATCACAGCGCACTCGGAGGAAAGCACAACGACTAGATTCCGATACATCAGTTTACAGACACCTTGTGCTGCGGTCATCACCCTTTGTAATGATGTGGGGAGATAGCGCCATTTACTCACCCAGAGAGAGACAAAGGCCAATTACGCTCTCTCAGGGCTCCGGTAGCCAATGGCAAGCTACATAAACAGGATACGAACCGGCAATTTTTTTGACCATAGTTGCAGCGCTTAGCCCGCTGGACCACTCAGAGACCAATTGTTCACTTGTAGCTGCAAAACTTTATAAAACAATGCAATGGAGGAGGGGTATGACTGCTTACTCACTCAGCTTGGTCACCAAAAGTGCCTAATCACAACATATTACATATTTTCTTAATAATATCAGAACATTTTATGTTTAAACTACCAGTTCTAGGCTTCTCAAAAGACAGTTTTGAGGTTGAAACACTTATAACTTTAGTGCGAGTGGGGGGGTTAACAACTGTACAACCAAAAGTGGGTACATTTATGTAGTCTATATGATAGTCTTTATATTCTATAGCAGGGATCGGCAGCGGGCCAGATATTTCATGGCCATTACACGTTTTGAAAAATAAAGTGTAATGGGATGGAGTTCTACAGACTAGTAGCTCTCCAGACAAGAGGGTCATTGAACCCAATTGCAAAACAGTTGATCTCAGAGCAGGTAAACCCAAGAAGAAAGAAAAAAAATAAAATATAAACACACGGCTCTTCCACGAGATCAAACCCGTGTTGTCAGGGTCACAGTCCAATACATTACCGTTGCCCCGGCTAGTGAATTAGGACACGGCTGGGAAAAAACGCCCTTATAAGGAGGTAGGGAGCCTAAGAATGGGTGGAAAAACGAGGACGGGGGAAACTAAAGTCACGCAGAGTGCGACAGAGACAGGGGAGGTATGTAAAGAAAAGCTCACCAGAGGAGCATTTTATTATTTTTTTCCATTATCGTTCATTATAGGTTAAACAACCTCAAGGGCCAGATGTTTCATGCTTGCAGGCCACATCTGGACCGTGAGGCACCTATTGACAACCCCTGTTCTATAGTATATATATTCTCAGCTAGCACACTTGGAAGTATCTACTAATACAAGTCACAACATAGCAAGAAAAATCAGTTCCAGTTTATTTGAACTGTGAAAAAAAAAATCACAACGGTTCACTATCATGACCAATATTATCAGTCATTATTCCACAGAGCAACACTGAAATAATGACCAATTAACAAATAATACACTGTGCTGCCTTAGTAGAACAGTTTATTCAGGCCGAAGCCATCAGAGATTGATTGTTTTTTAATTCAGGTTCATCATTTAGTAATCTCAAATGAATTGCCAACATTTTCCAAAGTTTGTATAAGGTCACTTGCCAAGGGATTCTCAAGAGGTTGCCTGACTCCAACTTATCTTGCTTCAGGGTAGGTGAAAACACAAGCTTTTAAGGATCTTTGATCCTTCTGTGGTTTGGCACTCAGAGCCTACAGGAACCTACCAATAACCATAACTGTCCCTGGCATAAATATTCCCCATTCATGAACTGAAACAAGGTGGCGTCTTTCCGCTTAGCAAGGCAAACAGGCTGCGAGGGGGGAAACAAAATATTTGGCCGAATAAACACAGAGTGAACTGGACAGAAGCACAAACTTGTCTACGGAGGAACAGTTGCTGACTGTGATGACCTTCCGCCTGGCCAGAAAGCTCCCTTTTTCCAGTGAAAGGGTGGGGAGAGAACTGTATGATGAATGTTGTTTATTTTCACAACCATTACTCCTAAAATATCCATAACTAACAGCTCTTTCTGATGGGTTTTGACTAGGAATGTAAGCAGGAACGCTTCTGATTTCAACCTTATTACAAGAAGCAGTGTAAGTCTGGGCCACCTTGATCTTCTGCCATCATGTCCAATCAGAAAAACTAAAAGCTGAGGTTGTGTGTATGTAAGTGTGGTTATATAAGGAGGGGGTGATATAAGTACAGAACTGACTCTGTAGCCAGTGAACTTTTTTTTTTTTAGGTTTCAGTAACTATAAAATCCACAGTTTATGAGGGAGGTCCTCTTTGCTCCTGGAAGGTATTAGTCCAGTAAAGCTATGTGAATCATTTGCCAGGTTTATTAGTCGTGTCAGAGCAGGAAAATATCTAAACCATGCTGGACTGAAGCTCTGCAGGACTGAAATGGACACCCCTGGTTTTCCCTTTCATGCTCTGCTTCATTATGGCTATACTGGTTTGCCACTCCATATCACATTACATCCCATCAAGAGACACATTTGTATGAAATGCTCTAAAGGCTTTAACTATTGTGTAACTGCAGTTTCCCCATTAAGCAATATGTGACTCCCTTATCATAACCCTGATCTTAGTAATAAAAAGCCCATTAGAGGGGGCCTATGCAGGATTTAGTAGCATTTCTCAGCACTCAATAAAAACACCAGTCCAGAACTATCACAGCAAATGCCTCCTTACTGTGAGCATTTAACAAGTAACTGTGAGGAAAGTGAGAAGGGAATTAAATTAGTTTTACAACACATAAGAAAGCACAAAAAACAGGACTAGTTTGGTCAACTATAGAGTAAACAAATACCATAATAAATTGCACTTGCTGAAACAATCACAAACAAACCACAAGCCTATTTTCACATTAGACATATTAGAATGTTATGAGCTCACAAATGTAACTTAAGAACCTAACATTTTGTGTTGATCATAACACAAAGCCATCTATAATATATACTATACTGCACAAAAATGTTAAATGTTTAATATTCTGAATGCAGACATCTGCATTGATCACATTTACAGTCATTACTGCAAATTAGTAAGTAAGGTTTAGGCTATTTTAGTCTGTTTGTAGGCTGTTGAAGCTTTTTAAGCTTAAAGAACAACCACTAGTATCAATTATAAAGTAGCAGCCAGGTGAGTTTCTTTGTACATGTATAACTCCAAAATTATATCTGACCTTAGAAATCTGTCTGAATTTGTCAATATAAGTTACATTACTGAACTGTACAAATTGCCACTCCAGGACAGTCTGGATGTTTCTGTATAAACTGTAATATTCCTATTATTTTTGTTCGTTTTAAAATTAAAAAAAAAAAAAAAAAAAAAAAAAACCTGATCTGAGGTTACAACTTTGAACTAGCCAAACAGCGACTCCAGAACTATCAGCAGTCTGGAAGTAACTTACAAATTCAAAAGTTTCTCTGACCTGAACTATTTGAGACATACTGGCAAATACAGACTAACATTTTGAAGTACTGGCTAATCTGCCACTCTAGAACAGTCCAACAGTTTGGGTGATTCTGTACACATTTTGTAAGTTTCTATTTTTTCTATTCTTTTTAAAACTAAAATGTCATAATGTGCAAGATCTATATCTTTTCTATTATTTTTACATTGTCAGATTTTTAAAACTTCTTTGACCTGACACTAAACTGTCAGAACTGGCCAATATACCTCTCTGAACTGGCCAATGTGCAGTATGGTAAAAATGTTAACTGGCCAATCTGCCACTTCAGAACAGTTCAAAACTTCAAAACCTCTGAACTGACCTATCTGTCAGACAGACTGGTCAATATAGACTGCCAATTTGAACAGTCCAACACTGTGGAGGTTGTGATGTTCCTTTCTTTTCTATTCTTTTTACATTTCACAATGTGTAAGATTCCTATCCCTTCTATACTTTTTGTTTTTACATTTAAAACTTAAAAAAATATATATGACCTGACCAATCTGTCAGAAATGCCAATATACTTTTCTGAATCTGCAGATCAATCTTGGAAGCTTCTGTTAAGACAGTGTGTGATATTCCTATCCTATATCTATTCTTTTTAAAGTTTCAAAAACCTCTCTAACCTGACCTTTCTTTCAGAACTACTGGTTAATAAACACTACCTCTCTGAACTAGTCAATGTCAATTTGCCACTTCAGAAGAGTCTGGAAGTGTCTGTAGTCTTGGCATCACTGTGAACATGAGCTCAGTGTATCATCAGAGGAGCTCTCATTCATCGGAACAACCACAAACTCTAAGTTACTTCGTGAATGAACTGTAGCATGACCAGTCTTTTTTGTACTCAGTTCTGCTGAGCTTACCTTTCTGTAGGCGAGCTGCAGGTAGTTGTAAGGGATTCTCCTGTGGAAGTCCTGCAGAACATCGTCGCTGATTTTGTGCATGGACTGCGTGCCGATCTGCGCCTCGATGCAGTGGTTGAGGCAGGCGGCTCTCCGGAGAACCGAGCTGAAGAACAGGTCGGTGTTGAGGAAGCCGTCCACGCGATGCTGGTCCTCACACTTCAGCCGGCAGCGGACTTTAGTGTTCCGGACCTGGGAGAAAGTTTGAAGCGCTTTTTCCATGAACCGAACCACGCCGTCATAGTCGCCCCTGGAGAACGCCTCGACCCCGTTGTCGTACAGCAGGTCGTAAGGTTCCAGCGCGGACGTTAAGTGGAGGATGTGGGCTAGAAGCCCGCCGAGCTGGAGAACGAGAAGAAGATTCAGGTCCATCTCCGCTCCGCTCACCTCAGCCGCCCTGCAGAGCCCGTCTCTCGGTCAGATAGACCCACACCGTCCGCCGCGGGGATGATAGAGTCCGGGGGCGACGCGCACCACCGTGTTACCATTCCAAACACTGAGTTAGTCATAGTGAAGGGGCGATAAGTCGGGGACATTTCTGTTTCCCCCTCCTTCTACTCCTTCTCTACCTCCTCCTCCTACTAATGGACTCCTCCTCCACTTCCACAAGTAGGAAATGAGGAGCTAACAGAGAATAAACCCACGAAACGACCCCCTGTGGCCTGCTGTCTTTTCCACACTGTCCCCAATAAATGATTCAGCAGTTAATGGGGAAATAATTGGGAATTAAATATATATATATTAAACTTTCTACACCGCCTTTAAAAACACGAAAAAATAATTGGGAATTAAAATTCATTTTTTAAACTTTCTACACTGACTTTGAAAACATGAAAAAAATAATTGGGAATTAAAATTTATTTTTTAACATGAACAAATACATGGAAATAAAAAAAAACTTTTTTGTTATTTTCTACGCGGACATTGGAAACATGAAAAAAATATTGGGATTTTTTTGTCACCTTTTTTAACACCAAAAAAAAACATTAGGGTCAAAAACATGCCTTTTGTGTCAGCAGTATAGTGGTTTAAATTTGTAACAGTATACGTCACTGTCCAATAAAAAAAACATGTGTATCCGTTTTTGTCGATTTTTAGTTTACTAGATAATTTAAACCTACAAACTGGACCTTACACTGCTTCAAAATATCTTGATGAATGGACCAATAGAAATTCTCCAAAATTACCTCAACTCTTTTTACATTGAGTTCCATGGAAATTTAAAAAGTCTTTTCCTCTCTCCTGTAAAGCAGCTGTTTTGGAGTGGATGTTTCCCGTTGGACAGTGACGATAGTGATCTTAACTGGCCAATCTGCTGCTCAATTAGAGTTCTGTTGACACTTTGTGACGTTCCTATCATTTCTGTTCCTCTATTCTTAAAACCTATAAACCTTCCTGACAACAACTTTATTTGCCAGGACCGCCCAACATACCTCCCTAAACTGGCCAACATATCTAGACTACCACTTTGAACGGGCCAATCTGCCACTCCAGAATGGTAATCTGGAATGGTAATCTTTACTTTAAATTATTTTTTGTACGTTTTATACATTTGCCTGGTTACGTTAAATGAGTCAACAATTTACATACATAAATTAGTCTACCTGCCAAATGTACAGTTTTTTTTTTAAATTGTAAAGATTTTCTGAAAATATTGTAGACATTTTAGGTATTCTTTAGAAGAGTAATTAGTGTTTACATTCAGTAAACGAAACTATTTTATGAATATAGACTAATTTATGACTGTCTTATTTAATAAGATGCTTATTTATACGATCTTGATCAAACTGTATACTAGATAATGGGTCACGAGCACAGATTTATTTTCTTTTACTCCATTTGTTTTTCATTAATTGGGGGTTGTCTCCCTCTAGTGGTTACATTCAGAAACATCACTAGGCTTTACCATTTGCGCATTTAGCACTAAACAAAAAATAAACTATTATTTGGTGTAGACTGACGCTGGGAAGACGATATGCCTATTGATCAATAGTATATTTACACATCAGGTAATTCAGTGATATGATGGCTCATGGTTTCTATGGGTGACTATTTATTTTTTTACATACATGGGAATAATTGTATATTTTAATGAGATGCATTATGTAAAGCCTTTAAAATTATTTTGGAGGACAGCATTTCCTATACTTGTAATAGCTTGAGATCCACAGCATACATGTTTATTAAAACATTACAGCTCAAAGAGACGAAATAGCATTTATCATTTTTCCTTTGCTTTATCAGTTTTTCCTTGTTTTGCAAACCAATTTGCACAAATACGAACTCTATAGGAACTGATCAATAAATATCAGTGTATAAATAGGCATTTTCACCTACTGCAAGAATTATTGCAAATTTAAATTAGATAAAAATACAATCCATTATAATGTTCCAAAAAACTATGAGATTTAACTAAAGCATTTATGCATTTTAGGAGACCTACAAGAGACCCACCACAGTCAAAGAGATTCGTGTTGGTTGAAAATTTTAGCTGAAGCAGAGGAAAAAGCCTTTGTGGTTGGGAATACTTCAATGTTTATGTAAAGTACTAGATGCGCAATTACGCGCGAGATGCGTATTTACTCCCAAGACGCGTATTTACGCATGAAATGCGCAATTACGCACGAAATGCGCAATTACGCACGAGATACGTATTTACGCACGAGATGCGTATTTACGCACCAAATGCGCAATTACGCACCAGGTGCGTATTTACGCGCGAATTGCGTAAATGCGCACAAATTGTGCAAGATGCAAAAACGTACACAATGCGTAAAAACGAGTGTTGTGCAGAAATCCCCCTCTTAAACACTCTACTCTATATAGAGATTGTCTTCTGCACACCTCTGACTGGACACCATTTTTGTCCAATGGAAAACAAGTTTATCCATTGTTGTCTATTTTTTGTACTATATGATTTGAACACAGAAAACTGGAGATAACACTGTGTCAAAATTTCTGGATGAACGAATAAATAAAACAATCTCCAAAATGACCTAAACTCTTTTTACATCGAGTTCCATTTAAATTTAAAAAAGTTTTTTTTCTCTCTCCTGTAAAGCAGTTGCTTTAGATACATGTTTCTTGTTGGACCCATCAGAAATTACCAGGGTTACCTCAATTAACTAGCCAATCTGAAACTCGAGAACAGTCTGGACATTTCTGTAGACAGTCAGTGATGATCCTTTAATTTCTGTTCTTTTATACTTAAAACCGATAAACCTTCCTGACCTTAACTTTATTTACCAGGACCGCCTAACATACCTCCCTAAACTGGCCAATCTGCCACCCCAGAACAGTCCAACAGTCAAGAAGGTTATGTAGACAGTCTGTGAGGTTTATATTTTTTATATTAGTTTTAAAGTAAAAAAAAACTCACTGACATGAACTGGTAAGTAATAAAAGCTCTCTGACCTGAAAAGGAACAAGAAGACCCTCTTTCTTCTGATGTCTTTTCCACACAGTCATCAGGTAATGATTCACCAGTTATGGGCTATTGAAACTTTTTTATGAATATAGACTAATTTATGTCTGCTTTATTTAATATGATGTTTTTTTATACGCCCGTGATCAAACTATTTACTAGGTAATGTGTCACGAGCACAGATTTTGTTTTGCTCCTTTTGTCTTTCATTAGTTGGGGGTTGTCTCCCTCTAGTGGTTAAATTCAGAAAGAACACTAGGATTTAACATTTGCGCTTCTCATTTAGCTCTGAATTATGCGGTTCTGGTCTAGTGTTTAAAAAAACAAACAAACAAACAAAAAAACAAGAATTACTTGGTGTAGACCGACGCTGGAAAAACGCCATTTCTATCACAGATAAATAGCTTATTTATATATCTGTTCATTCAGTGATATGATGGGAAAATGATGGCTCATGGTTACTGTGGGTAGCCAGTTAATTATTTTTAGGATTTTTTAGGTGCATGGGAATAATTGTATATTTTAATGAGATGCATTATGTGAAGCCTTTAAAATTGTTTTGGAGCACAGCATTTCTTATACTTATCGACATGTTTATTAAAACATTGCAGCTCAAAGAGACTAAATAGACTTTATTGGTTTTGTTTTATTTCTTTACCAATTTTTTGCATACTGTAATGCACAAATGAAAACTCTATAGGAACTGATAACTGATTAAATATCAGTGTATGAATATGCATTTTTACTTACTGCAAGAATAATTGCAAATTTTAATCATATAATAAAATCCATTATAATACTGCAAAAATCAACTTGATTTAACTGAAGCATTTATGTGTTTTAGGGAAGCTTAGCTAATCTATGCACGAAATGCGCAATTACGTAAGCGATGCATACTTACGCGCAAAATTATGCGAAAAAAAGGTGTGTTGTGCAGAAATTCTCCTCATAAACACTCTACTCTATATAAAGACTGCCATCTGCGCACCTTTGATAAGACACCATTAAGACAAAAGCATATAGAAATTCCTCCCATCACACCCTGGATATTCATTTTTCAGTTTTTCTATTTTTGACATAGTATTATGACAGTTGTATGATTAATTAATCAATAGAAAATGCTCCAAAAGGATTTAGTTCTTTCTTTTGAGCTCCTGGAGCATTACTACAGATTTATGAATAGGGGGGCTCAGTGTTGACTATAGGAAGTTCTAGGAGTAAACCTCACTGGAGAATAAAAAAAGTTTCACTTTACGAATCATTTTAATCATAAAAACATAAAATCATAAAAATTAGACACACAACTATTTAAAAAAATTGTCTCACATCAGTAGATTGTCTTAAAGATTTCCCTTATAGTAGCTGTACTTGGATGCCTTAAATACTTTTAATACTAAAACGCTAAGAATACTCTACTTTGACAGCAGGAAAAAAAAAATCACTATTTACTTTGACCTCTTTTACAGAAATAAATTAATACAAATTCACAATTTCCTTCCTTCTCATTTCACATCATTAGTCACATTAGTAGCCAGAAAATTTCTGAAATATCAACAAGTGAATATAAAGCTAAAAATGTCTGACAGCTATATACAGCTATTTAAAAACCTTTTAAAATCTTGACCATTATATTAATTGTCTATTTGTCCATTTTATGTGCCCAACCTATGACTTCCATGTTGACTTCCATTAAGGTTAATATGTGTTTTATTTGTTTTTTGGAGATGCCCAAAAGGACACTTGGAGATGACCAAAAGGACACTTGGAGATGACCAAAAGGACACTTGGAGATGACCAAAAGGACACTTGAAGATGCCCAAGGTGACACTTGAAGATGCCCAAGGTGACACTTGGAGATGCCCAAAGGGAAAACTTGGAGATGCCCGAAAGGACACTTGGAGATGCCCGAAAGGACACTTGGAGATGCCCAAATGGACACTTGGAGATGCCCAAATGGACACTTGGAGATGCCCAAAGGTGGACACTTGTAGATGCCCAAATGGACACTTGGAGATGCCCAAATGGACACTTGGAGATGCCCGAAAGGACACCTGGAGATGCCCGAAAGGACACTTGGAGATGCCCAAATGGACACCAGGAGATGCCCGAAAGGACACTTGGAGATGCCCAAAGAGAACCTTGGAGATGACCAAAAGGACACTTGGAGATGCTCAAATGGACACTTGGAGATACCCAAATGGACACTTGGAGATGCTCAAAAGGACACTTGGAGATGACCAAAAGGACACTTGGAGATGCCCAAAAGGACACTTGGAGATGCCCAAAAGGACACTTGGAGATGCCCAAAAGGACACTTGGAGATGCCCAAAAGGACACTTGGAGATGCCCAAGGTGACACTTGGAGATGCCCAAAGGGAAAACTTGGAGATGCCCGAAAGGACACTTGGAGATGCCCGAAAGGACACCAGGAGATGCTCAAATGGACACTTGGAGATGCCCGAAAGGACACTTGGAGATGCCCAAAAGGACACCTGGAGATTCCCGAAAGGACACTTGGAGATGCCCAAATGGACACCAGGAGATGTCCAAAAGGACACTTGGAGATGCCCAAACGGACACCAGGAGATGCCCAAAAGGACACTTGGAGATGCCCAAAGAGACACTTGGAGATGCCCAAATGGACACTTGGAGATGCCCAAGGGGACACTTGGAGATGCCAAAAAGGACACTTGGAGATGCCCGAAAGGACACTTGGAGATGCCCGAAAGGACACTTGGAGATGCCCAAAGAGAACCTTGGAGATGCCCAAAAGGACACTTGGAGATGCTCAAAAGGATACTTGAGTATGCCAAAATGAGAGTTGGATATGGACAAGAGGACACTTGAAGATGCCAAAATGACACTTGGAGATGCCAAAAGGGACACCTGGTAATGCCCAAGGGGTCACTTGAGATGCCCAAGGGGTAACTTGAAGATGCTCAAAGAGGCCCGGGGATGCCCAAAGAGACACTTGTAGATGCCCAAATGGAAACTTGGCCCAAAGGGACACTTGGGTATGCCAAAATGAGAGTTGGATATGGACAAGAGGATATTTGGAGATGCCCAAAAGGACACCTGATGCCAAAATGACTCTTGGAGATGTCAAAAGGGACACCTGGAGAAAAGAAAAATAGAGTTTTTGAGCTTTTAAGTTTTAAGTGTACTTTTGAGCATCTACAAGTTGTCTAAGTGTAATATGATGTGCTGTAGGGTGTAGTTTTTAATCTTGGGTTCATGCTATCTGTAATTAAATCAATGTCATCAAGTTGTCAGTTTCTGCACATTCACTAGTATTTAAGCAGTAATTGAAAACAGAGACTGTATGAACAAAAAATAAGTTTATTTATTAAGTAAACATGTTAGAAATTCACATTATACACCAAAAACCAACTGTATTACAGAACAGGTCATTTTATATATAACAAAAACACATATTAAATAAAAGAACCATTCATTTCTGTTTGTTTGCATTTATACAATCTACAAACAATCTAAATCAGTGCAGCAAAACATAACTCTTACCGCAGGCAGCAATGTAAAACTGATATAATCATATGTACAATGACATGACTTCACAGTGTGTTCACTATCTTCGCTGGTAGGTTTTGGCCCTGTTCACATATTATTTTTTTTCCCCCAATTTAGCTATCCCACTCATTCAACTACTCAGCTGTACTCCCCACATCACTTCTAATGCCACAACACCCGAATGGTGAAGACTAGCACATGCCTTTTCCAATACATGTGAAGCCAGCGTGCTCCGAGGAAAAGTTCCAATACATCAGCTCACAGACGCCTTGTGCTGACTGACAACACCCTTAGTAGTGATGTGGGGAGGGAGAGAGAGACATCTACCCACCCAAAGAGGGCAATGACAATTGTGCTCTCAGGGCTCTGGCAGCTGATAGTTAGCTGCATAATCAGGATTCGGACCAGCGATCTCCTGATCATAGTGACAGTGCCTTAATCCACTGGACCACTCAGAGCCACACATGTTCATTTAATGTTCATGAAAACGCTAGCCCTGTTTTAGGCAACAGTACCTACCATACCTACATCACAAAATTACGGATTTTAAATGTAAATATTGCACAAAATATTTGTAACTGAACAATGTATTTAAATTTGTTCATATGTCGAAATATGAAATCAAGCAGAAAAGGATATTTGGATCTGAAAGTAACAAATTCTGCAGGGATATCCATGCATATTTCAACAAGACAAAGCAAAACCACCTGTTGCACACATTACGAAGACAATTTCAAAAAAGTACCGGATGCCAAAATGCAGTGTAAAAACTCTTCTGTTTTTTTTTAACTTTAATAAATGTGGACAGGGCCTTTCTCTTCAGGAACTGTCCTAGACAATGCAGCCGCAGGTCTTTATACGTATGCTGTGGCCTGATTCTGGGACTTCTGGGAAGGCTTTTCCACATGTGACCTGAAATGCTTCCCAGGTTTGCTGCTAATGCACATGAGAGCACCTCCAATGATGGAGACCAAAGCTGCAGCTCCTCCAACATAGAGAGCGTCTCCAAATGTGTACCTACAGACATACAAAATATATTAGACACCTGAGAACAAATATACAACCAGCAGGATTTGAGAAGCTACAATATTAAGAGAGAGAGAGAGAAAGAGAGAGAGAGAGAGAGAGAACATGTACCTGATCAGACCAGTGGTGGTGGATTTAAATTCTGCAGCAACATTGTAAGCGAACCAAGAGATTAATCCTAAGGCACACAGACCTAGAAGGACAGGAAGAAGAGCGTGTCAGAGCAGACCAACAATTCCAAAGTTTCGATCAAGCGTTTCTTTCATCCGCGCAATTCAGTTACTCAAGCACTCAATTTGTTTACCTACTGAACCAACCATCTATCCATCCATCAGTTTGTGCATTTCAGGACTATGACAAATCATTTTTTTGGGGGGATTCATTTCATTAAATATCCAAAAAGTACTAAAATCCAAGGTTTTAATGAAGATTTTTATCCGCATTTGGCCGATTACAGGAATCTAATGCAGAATATCATTAACAATTAAACAATAGAAGATGGGAAGGAAGGTGTTGTGCCAAAATCTGACTTCCCTTCACATGCATGTGTATACGGAACAGATTACACTGGGGATCCCTGTATCTACTGTAACTGTGGATTAACCCTTATTTACAAACTGAAATAAAATAAATTTCAGTCTAATCTGTCCTGTTGATTCTGCTGCATGAGACTCATGCTAGAAGGGATTTTAGCTAACTTGCAAAAAAATCTGACACACACCCATACGACGACAGAACATAGCTTCTTATTTAACACACAAACTAAAATAAAAAAAAAAAAAACTAAATTAACTGGCCCAAATGTATACATCGCTAACAAAATAAGATTTTAGCAAGGATAGAGTACAAAAAATGTGCTGTCAGATGATTCTTTTGGGACTGACTTAAAAAACACTTCTAAAATACTGCATAAAGAATTCAATTGGCACATTTATTTCTAAAAGCGTACAACCTGGCTGTATAAATAAAAATAAAAATAAAAATAAAGAATGTCCTTATTATCCAAAGCCTATAGCAACCATGCTGTATGCAATACTGCACTACCACACTTTCCATAAGGTTTCATATCTTATGGAACACATTATTATATTATTAGCAGCTTAACTCACCACCAAGAATGAACAGGACTCCTCCTGTTATGGCAGTTTTGCTCTTCAGCTGCTCGCTCTCGTCCAGACACTTGGTGCATTTGAGGCCTGGTATGGTGAGCAGTGCAGCGAGGCAACAAAGGATAATGCTGGTGATCATCAGTCCTCTGCAGACCTTGATCTTTGCTGTAATAAAGAAAGAAGAAGCATTAACACAAAGCCACACAAGTTAAATCACATATTATTAAGTGTACTCAATAATTCAAATCTTAAGCAGTCACAGGATATCTACTGTATACCAACTTTTAAACAATGAAAATGATCATTAATATTATTATTATTAGACACTATTCATCTTTTACCAGCTTTAACCATTCAAAACCATTAAATGAACATTGAATTTCAACAATATCTCAAAGCAATGCCAAATAAAGGTTGTTTAACCCCTTTACAGGCCTTTGAACATATAAAAGTGTAGACAATGAAAAAAAAAAATTCTCTGGGGTAAAATGGGTTTTTCTGAAATCATTCTGAAACTTCTGAGGGCTTTGAAATCTCCTATAGAACACTTAGATAAGCTGCCTGTTTTCTCTCTACTCTACTTAATAATTTCAAAACAGTAACACTAATCAACCCAAATTCTGCAGGTTTGAAAATGGACATGAAAAATAGACTATAACTGTTTATACTAAAGGTTTATAGACATTAAATGTTTAATTTGTACTGAACAAAATACTAATTTTAAAATATTTTTTAGGAAAGTGCCAATTGCATGATACATATTTATTATTATATTTTTAAAAATGCAGATTTACTTCAGTTTTTCACATACTTTCTATTACAATTAGGATTTGCAGTAATGTTTCTTATCTAACATGAAACCTTTTTATGTAATGCTTAAATATAAATCCCCGAGATTTAGGCATGTAATATTAGGTAGAAAGCAACAAAAAAGCTTGCCTGTTAAAAAGTTAAAGTTAAAAGGTTGTTTTTCCATTATCAATAAAAAAAATAATTAATGTGACCAAAAAAAGAATATTCATTCAGTGTTCTTTGCTATCTGGTAGGGCAGGAATATGTTAAGGCAAGTTGATAAAAAAAATAAAACAAGCTGATGTTAAAAGGTTAGTTAGTGTTCATGTTAAAGTAAACAGGTATATATAAATATATAAATATATAAATATATATATATATATATATATATATATACCTGTTAAAGTTAAGATCAGAGTTAAAAGCAGGTTTACTTTGTAAACAGGTTAAAAGTAATATACTGGTATAAAGGCAAAGTATTGCTACTTACTGGGCAGATTCAGGATGGAGGGGAAGGGTGTGCAGGTGATCTGTGTCCCGGAGCCCGAGCTGCATCTCATCCACAGCCCCTCGCTATCTACCGATGTGGTGGTCTCCCCGTTCCCGTGCTCACTGCTCTTCCAGTCCGTCATGCAGGTGGAGACCAGGAGGCCACACAGCCCACCAAAACACAGCACATAGGCGAGAATCTGCACAGCGGAGTTAGCCATGTCTCGAGTGAGTTGAGTGTAGTGAAGAAGAATGAACAAGAGTCCAGCTAGAGAAAATTCACAGCTTCAGGAGTTCAATCTGACTGGACACTGAAGTCCAGCAGGGCTTTTTATTCAGAAAACAAAGGGGGGAGGGTCCACTGTGGAGTTACACAACACTGTCCGTTCTACATTACACACACTAACACACACAGAGGCATGACTAACTGTTCTAATCAGTCATTTTCCTGTTTAACCCTTTAAAGCCCACATGTGAACATTTTCATATGAACACTGCAAATAAGAAAACAACTAGGCTTAAAAAAATAAATAAAATAATGTGTTGGGAGTTGATAAGCTGGTCACTTTTTTAAATCAGCACTTTATTAGATAAAATGTACACAGACCGTATTAGCATTTATTGAGTGTTTTTAGGTTGTTTGTAAGTAAATATGGAACTTTGGTCACTGGTGAAAAATGCTTAGATATAATTTAATAAGCTTATTTGCATCCTTTTATTTTGCCTTAGCCCAGCTAACACGGAATGTTTGGCTCTCATAACATTTAGCAACAGCAAAAAAAAAAAAAAAAAAAAAAAAAAAAAACAGTTTCAGAAAGGTTAGCCTGTAATGTTACAATAAAAATGTCACAGTAATATTCTGAAAACCTATGATGTGATAATGGTTTAAATCACATCGTCACATCGTACAAGTTTAAACATTAAAAGTAACATTCCCCGGGGTGCCGAGTGGTCCAGTGGTCGGGAGATCGCTGGTTCAAATCCCAGTCATGCAGCTCGAACAGAGTCGCTGCGCTTTTCTGATGAAGCATAAACTGACACACTAACATGGCTAAACAGATAAAACAATTATTTTCTATGAAAAAAGTATATGTATGTCAATTCTAATAGCAATTTTGTTTTTATTCTAATCAATGTTATTTGCCTTGAAAGAAAAACTTTTAGCCCAGTGTGCACTTATAAGTACAGTAAGCACGGTGTACTTTTAGCAAACCGGTTATTTCTTAGCCTTGTTAACTTTCAGCCCCACTCACTGTGTGTTTAGCTCCAGTCACCTGAGGTAGCATCTATTGCTTCACTAGTTTGTGCTGCTTTTGTTTTGACACTGGCACAGAAAAAGCCAGAGTCACAAGGTCTGGTGAACATATAGCAACTCATTCTCTCATTCTATAGAATTAAAGCTATCAACAACACCTGAAGTCTTGGTTGAGTTGTAATGTTGTTGCTGACCATGTGCATCCCTTCATGGTCTCAAATTCATCCATCTTCTATTGCTCGATTTTATACTATATATGAATATATGAATATATATGAATGTGAACATTAACATGGATCAATTCAGTGTTCTTTAGTTGCCTGTCACAAGGTCTAAATGCAGCAGAACTTCTTTGGGTTGTGGTACATGTGAGATGTGCAGCAAAATACACCATATTCAATCATATCAACATTTACCAGAATATGCAATGTTTTGTGCAACCAATGGTATAAAAAAAACAACTCTGTTGGTTGCAACAAAGCTACTGTGTGGCTAATTTCTGGTAGTGTTGGAGCTCATATTATCTCAAATTTAGGGTCAATTAATATTAGCTTTAAATGCTCCATGTAAATGACAAAGCTCTTTTGTCAATTTTTCTGGACACATGGTTCCTTATTTGGGGCTAACTTTAATCTGCTTACTCTGTGCTTTTATTTTAGACCAGACACACATGTGAAAATGAAAGAATCTGAGCCCAAGAACTTCAATTACTATGCTCACAGGTGCTGAATATACGAAGAAGTCACTGCATGTGCTACAGTCCTTATCAAATTTATTTAATGTAGTTTACATTGTATTAGAGTTTAGACTCATCTTTGTCTGAATATATATATATATATATATATATATATATATATATATATATATATACACATAACAAAAAGTGTTTCAGCTGTGGCCTTTGACTGACCCTCCTGTCCTTATGGGTGTATCTACGTGAATTTGTGACAAATCATCACAAGGATGTGTCGTCAGTGTACTTTACATTTCTACTGTAAAATGAACTCATTCTTGCTCATGTAGTTCCTCACCTCAGCTCCCAGCTTCACCCTGAAAGTTTAGTGGTTCACAAAAGCTTTCATTTGTGTACCAAAACAATAATTGTTATTATATGTGCTGTTGTTTTTTAAAACTTTAAAAATACTATTTAAAATAATTAAAATACTCATTACAAATCCCCAGTACCAGCAGATGTTTCTCACACTTGTAAAGTATACGTGTTACAGGAAATAAGTTCAAGCTGCTCAATCAGCATGCACTCTAAAAAACAGAGGTACGATATGAGCACTTTTTTGTACTCAAAGGTACACTCTTAATAATTGTACCCTTAAAGGTAAAATATTGGTCTTTACAGGGTCAGATTTGTTCCCTCTGAAGTACAAAGTAATTTCTAACAGCAATAAGTACAGATTTGTACCATTTTAACCTGCAGCCAAAGGGTACATTCAGTATTCTGTATCATTGCACTAATAAACAATATATATTTTAATTCCACATTTTTTATTTGAATTGGATAATCGAGTTTTTGAGCCATATTTAGGTGATGATAATGTTTATAATCTTTACTGGCACAAAAAAACATGGGTACAAAAATGGCTTTCACTGAAAGGTACTTTTTTGTACCTCAATATAAGGTACAGCCCCAGCGACAAGCTTTGTACTCTTTTAGGTACAAATCTGTACTTACTTTTCTTAGTGTGTGGTAAAAGCTTGATTAGGTTGGTCATGCTTGTTGTATACCAGTTAAACCATCAAACGCTACCAAACAAAAACATACCCTAAGCTGCAAATAGCTCAGCTATTCGTCACCTGACACTGTAAACAAAACCGCTACCTAACTAATAAAATCGCAGATGGATAACTGGCTATTGTAAAATGGTAAATAATAAAAAAAAGCAAATTTTATATGAAATATACAGTGGGGTCTTGTATTGATATTAGTGCTTGGATCTCGAGCACGTGCACGTTCTGCTTGAGCCTGCCCTGGCCTGCCTAATACAATGTCACTTCGAGCCCGAGCCAGATTTAAACTCAACATTTTTTGTAGGCTAAGCGTTAAAACTGAGCTTTTTAAAAAACATTTTCGGGCTGTTTGAATGAGAAATCTGTTCAGAATTATATTAATTAACATTGCTACACTAAATAAGCATAGACCTATTATTTAAGAAAAATATATATAAAGAACAGATCTCCAAAAAATTAAAACACAATGCGAACAATGATCCACAGTCTAAACATCGGTAATTTAGGCTACAAGAATGATGTCTGAGTAGCTTTCCTCTAATTTAATAGAATTTAAAAGGGTCTAAGAATAGATTTTTTTTTATATTGAGCTTATAGTCATTGTGCAAAACCACACAAAAATAACAGTAATAAAACTATGGACTGCACTGCATAGCGCTGCATGTCAAGTGCGTAATATGGATAAGTGGATAAGCAACTTTTTTTAAAAACACAGTTAGATTTGTAACTTTGCTATATTGTGACTATCATACCATAGCTTTATATAAAATAAAAATATCATAAAAAAAAACAGCCCCGTACGTCACAGATTACTTTCTTTGAGCCCGACCCCACCCGCCCCGAGGACAGTGATGGTGAATCTCGGTTCGGTTCAGGCCTCGGGTTGGGTTCGGGCAGAGAATCTAAGCTCTAATTGACATACAAGACAAATAGAAACCACTTCTGCTTGGATGGAGCGATGAATGTGTTGCGTTCGGTGAGAAGGAACAATGGTCAGGAACTTGTTGATGTACTATGATGTACTATGATGTACTACTCGCTTGGTAAAAGTGTGAAATCTGTATACTGTCAAAATTGGAAGACTTGGGAAGTAGGAGATGAAGTTTAACTTGTTAAAAATGGTTTATTAGGAGTGATTTGCCCTTCAGTAAATTATACCTTAAAAAACCTTTATACCTTATACCTTTACTTACCTTTACTAGTAAGTATGCATAGTTTCTTTTGTGTGTGTGTGGACCTGTCGTCAACCCAAGTGTAATTGTGGGTGGTGTAATAACTGTAAAAGCTTCCTTCACTCCTCTGTAGTACATGGTCATTTTCCTTTTTAATGGGAAGTTATTGTGACCTCACAGTGTTTGCTGTAATTCTCTGAGGTGGGAGAAGGTTGTTTTAATGGGTGGAGCTTCCTCCTCAATCCACTGTATGTCACTCGTTTAGTAGAAAACCTTCAGCACAACGCTAAATGTATCAGCTTATTTCCACATCGACGTAGATTGCTTGTAGGTGAATTATGTCAGATTGTTGTAGATAGCTGAGAAGGGAAGGTCCTTTCCTGGAAGTGTTTACTGAAACTTAAACCAGTCTGATCCGGGCAGAGACAGTGCTGATCCTAAAATTTGAGTTTCAGACCTCGTCGCATTGTTTGTCATTTTAAACGGGCATTTGTAAAAAATAAATAAATAAATAAATCAATAATAAAAAAAATCAATTACATCAAATTACCACAATTAATTACAGGTCAATCATCCAATATGTAAAAAAAATATGAAATCATACAATCTGTGTATCAAGGATTATACATATATACATAATACATCTAAGGATTATATATGTAGTTCTAATTTGTGATAGATTTCAGATATCCCCTGCTTTACTGATTTACATGTTCTGGCATTGTAGTAGCAATTTTTGCACAATTATTGGTCAGATATTTGTCAGATGCACAGATATGCTTCCAGTAGAACTTTCTGCAGCTTTGTTTGGTGTTTTACGTGATGCCTTAGACTTGGTTTTGTTACTCTGCTAGCTAGATGTCTTATCTTGTTTAAATGGAAGTCAGCTGTTCCCTCCACACGCCACGCTTGGAACAAAGCTATTTTTTTACATAATAAATTGAAAAAAAAATTAGATGCACATTAAGAGGCTCCACCACAATGAAACTATATAATGTGCATCCCTACTGCAGATCTCCTGTCAGCTTCTTCTTGCTGCCCTCCCTCCTCTGACCTGCCTCTATGTAAAATTCAGCATTATCACCACTAGGTAATGTAGGACAACCATAGAAAACATAAGCAGAAAAACACTGCATTATGATCTCTATACCCTAGTTAAATCATGTTTCAACTTACTATTTTCTATCATTAAAAAAGTTACCTATATCTTCACCTTCTCTCTTGCTCATGTTGACTCTTAAATATTTATTAATGAAATATAAGCTCAAGAGTTCAAGAAAGCAGTCAAACTTTTAAACTAACAGTTACTTCAAACACACAATTAGTACTGTTCAGCTATCTACCCACACTGTAAAAATAATGATCTGTTCCACCTTAAATGCTGAAGATATTAAACTTAAACTTAATCTTCAACCTGAAACGTGTTGCCACAGAAGCATTTAATTAAGGTGGAAGGATAAATTCTAACAATCTTAGCTCTTCATAGTAGAGTTTCACCGAAGGCAATACAGGTGTACAGCTCTGGAAACAAATGAGAGACCACGTAAAAATGATGAGTTTCTTTGATTTTACCAAATTGAAAATCTCTGGAATATAATCAAGAGTAAGATGGATGATCACAAGCCATCAAACCAAACTGAACTGCTTGAATTTTTGCACCAGGAGTGGCATAAACTTATCCAAAAGCAGCATGTAAGCCTGGTGGAGGAGAACATGCCAAGGGTTATTTCACCAAATATTGATTTCTAAACTCCTAAAACTTTAGGAATATGACTTGTTTTCTTTGCATTATTTGAGGTCTGAAAGCTCTGTATCTTTTTTGTTATTTCTGTTTGTTATTTCTCATTTTCTGCCAAATAAATGCTCTAAATGACAATATTTTTTTTTGGAATTTGGATATGTTGTCTGTAGTTTATAGAATAAAACAACAATGTTCATTTTACTCAAACACCTACCTATAAATAGCAAAGTCAGAGAAACCGATTCATAAATTGAAGTGGTCTTTCCAGAGCTGTATATATGAAAGCTGAACAGCAGCTACTAACACAGTGCTGTGGCTTGTGCAGGCGCTACCTTAATGAAGATGAAAGCCATATATTGGTCACATTGTATATAGTTTTTTATCAGTTTTCTAACAAGTACATGTAAAATGTAAAGTAAAATGTAAAGTTTATGCTGTGAGATTCATCCATCGAGAAATAAATAATCGGAAGTTGTGGTTGCTGACTCTACTAAAGCTAAATAAAGACATTTTCCACCTAAAGCGAGTCATGGCGTGCCCTTTAACCTTCTGTTAATCCACTCAGTCCACTTAAAACCACAACATCATTCTGAATCATCACTCAAACTGGGCAGATTCACATGTCCATGTGATGATACAATACATGCAGGAAACACGTATTGAAAGTTGTGCAACAGAAAAATACTAAATATACTCAAAAGGACACTTAAGTAATAACTTCCCATCAGTTTGGGTTATTTAAGGACTTTTATTTTGAATGTTTTTGAGTGTAACCCTTCCTCTTGGAGTTGAAATGGGAAGGGGTGAAGTGTTGCCGACTTAGCGACTTTGTCGCTATATTTAGCGACTTCTCAGAGCATCTAGTGACTCATTTTTTTAAGTGGCTAGCGACAAATCTAGCAACTCTTTGTGGTGCTATTGGAGACTTTTGGAGGCTCTTTAGTTACTGTCCTCAGCAAGCAGCGGGTGCTGCCCTGAGCCCCGCCCAGAACACTAACAGTGCAGAGCAGACCCACACCGCTTCACGTCCACAATGCAAATCAACTGCGCATGCCGAAAGCCACCGCTGACTGACTCCACTTCGTATTTACAGAGCGGGATGTAAATATAAATGCATCACTAGTGTAACACATAAAAAAAAAAAAATCACTGAATTTAACTCTCACAGTCTCAGTCAGTCACTCACCTCATTCAGCACATAGCCTGTCACTCACCTCGTCCACAGTGTGTGCCTCTTTTTAAACAGCTAAACATCTAGCTAGCTAGCTCATCACTGAACTATTTGTGTATAATGGCTTTGAAACTAAAGAAAACTTAATAATACTTTAAAAAATACAATAAAAAAACTTTGCCGGTCCCAAGCCCTGATAAAGGAGGAGGGTTGAACGCAGAATAGCAGTTCCTGCTAACTGCTACTCTTATGCTAACAATTAACAACATGGCAAAAACTGATTTATGTAATTTACGTAAAAATGATTTATACAAAGCATTAAAGTCATGAAGTTATTTTGAGAAGTGACTGCCTATTTTAAGGGCAACAGAAGTTTATTTGTTTAGAGTTCATTTATAGTTCTAACATATTTAGGGTGTTTTTTTTTTACTTACTTTTTTCTCTCCCACAAACTATCCCTTTACAGCTTCAAAATGTTTTATGCAAATTAGGCAATTATGTCATTTTGTGTCTTTTCGGAGAGCCAATAGCTACTTTCCTTACTGAAGAGTTGGCAACACTAATTGGGACAACCCTTTAAAACCTGTAACCCTGCAGGGCTGATATGGTAGCAATGAAACGCTAAAGTTCAGCAAGCTAGTTGCTGGTTAAATAGCTAGTTAACTTTAGGACATAGAATGTCTTCAGAAAGGGGCAGATGGTGCAGCAATTATTAATTATTGTCCTTTCCTCAATTCCTCGGGGAGGGGGGGGCTGAAATTAGCGTTTGACAGCTTTTATTTTAGTTTTCCATTCCACCACAAATGATGCAGCCTATGCTGTCTGTTGACCATTTAAGGCAGAATGGAGAAGTTGGTCTGTTATGAAGAAAATGACAGCCATTGAAACCTTACATTAAACTATGGTATTGTAGCTTGTGGTTATCGCAATTTTTACCAAGAAAAATAATTGTTTCTTTGTCGCTTTTGCCACCATTTTGCCAGTGATTCTCATAGCCCTCTGTCTGGTGTGTGCCTTTCAGAGTTGCCAGGCTTGCGGTTTTCCCGCCAAATTGGGCTTGTTTAAAAATCCAGTAGCAGGTGAAAATTCAGGGGGGGCGGGCTGCTTTTTTTGGGCTACTTTAAAAAATGACAACAATTAAAACAATAATAACTAGGAGAACATCTAAACAGAAATTATAAGACGGAAAAAAAACGATTGAAAATGTTAAAGAATTAAGAGAGTTCAGGAGGGGCAGGAACAGAAATGTTCTTCATTAGGATATAAAACTCTTATAAAAGAACTAATAAAACAATGACAAATGTTACAATATTTTTAATTTTTTAAAGCAAATAGCAATACTGATTATAAATTCCATATAAACAAAATAGTATAAACAAGTCGTACACTTATAGTTGTTTTGAAAGTTGCTACAAACGTGTGACAGAAATATTTTGGGCTAGTTTAAGCTTCTGAAGGGCGGGCTTTAGACTGACTTTGGGCTGGATATTTTTGTTGCATCTGGCAACCCTGGTGCTTTTGAAAAATCTCAGTTTGAAGGGCCATGAAGCACTCTTTTCTCTACAGTTCGAACCTAACAAAAATCTGTATATCCTACCTCTAGGCGTTCACGCACAAAACAGAGGGGTAGGGATAAGTGGAAGGACCAAGGGGTGAAATGGGATTGGGCAAGTGCAGTGAAGTCCGGTTCAGTTTCTAATGTGGATATGCTTTTATCAAAGAGTCAGTTATCAATATTATGTTATAGTATGGCGCACATGATACAGTATTACTTTATGTTGTCCACAGTGTTTTTAAGGTCTCTGTCCATTACTGTTTTCAAGGAAAAAATGGTTCAGACTCTTTGTCATTAGATGTTCTCCTGATTTACAAGAAATAACCCCATTCTTGTCAGGACCAGCGTCAGTGGTTAAAAGAAACGCCATTAGTCCATCAAGCCCACCCATGCACAAATCAGTATTGTGAGAACTGTACAAACACGTGATGTCATTGGTCATTTAACTGTTTTCCATCTGTCCTGCTGACCACCTATGCCAGAGAGCACTTTCTCTTTCCAGAACAAATGACACAAAAGGAGGAAGCTTGATTAAGCCTGTGCTGGTAAAGGCAGTCCAGCTGAGTACAGCATCAGCTGGAATGGGGTCTCTTCCTGTAAATCAGGAGTGCGTCTAATGACAAAAACACTCCTTCAAGAAACGCCCTTAAGTTCCTTTCAAAATGTTTATTCAGGAATTCTCATTCATTGTTTGTGTTTTAACACACTACTTAAAATAGTAAACTAAGACTATTAGGACTAGATGTATGTTTTGCATCATATAAAATAAATGAAAATGTGTGGAAGAAAAAAAATAAGAGACCACTTAAAAATGATTAATTTTTTTCATTTTACCAAATTGAAAACCTCTGGAATATAATCAAGAGGAAGATGGATGATCACAAGCCATCAAACCAAGCTGAACTGCCTGAATTTGTGCACCAGGAGTGGCATAAAGTTATCCAAAAGCAGTGTGTAAGACTGGTGGAGGAGAACAACTTTATATGAACTTGTTTTCTTTGCATTATTTGAGGTCTGAAAGCTCTGAATCTTTTTTGTTATTTCAGCCATTTCTCATTTTCTGCAAATAAATGTTTTAAATGACAATATGTTATTTGGAATTTAGAAGAAATGTTATCCGTAATTTATAGAATAAAACAAAAACTGTAGTATATGTACACATACATGAGTTGTATATGTACACATACAAATGGACCATTCTACAATCGCAGTTACTTTTACAAAGAGATAAGTTTCACACACTCGATGCTTTCCATATGTTTCACACCAGGGATGGTGCTTCTATTCTAATCATGTTTTGTTTTTTAACTACATGCAGAGTTATGCAATTTATCAAAGGGAAAAAGGTAGCAGAGCTGACCAGAACATAGGGACAGACATAAAATATATTTTTTTAATCATTAAAATAGAAAATGCTACTAAGAGCATGGAGCATGGAGAATAATTTTATGGTAGGTCACAAACAATCCGAGAGGAGCATTTGATGAGCCCTGTACCAGGCAAACACATCAAGAATAGTCTGTCTGGCAAGAAAACAGGAAGGTAGCCACTATATTCCACAAACCAACACTGCTGACTTTCTTACGTTCACTCAAGACCACATGGAATAAGTCCGAAACCTACTGGAAGAATGTTCAACAGAAGGGCCTCATCCCAACTGTGAAGCATGGGGGTATCATGGTTTTGGGCTGCATTGGGTCCACGTTGACAGGCCATTGTTGATCAACCTGTAAACTATGGATTTCTGTAGAATATTCCACAGGACATTTTCAGGGTATCAGTCAATGAACTGAAACTTGACAATACTGCAAGACAATGTCAATTACTCTAAGAACCACACAGAAATTAATAAAGTAGAACAAATTCAACATGTTTGATTGACCAATTCAAAATATCCTTGGAAAATAACTCAATAGAAACACTCTGGAAGGATCTAAGAAAAACAGGTTATATAAACAGATACTTTCAGAACTTTCAAACAGTGAGTGGCATTTGTTGACTGATGTCAATTGCGATTAAAGCTTACTGACACTGCATTACAGACATCCGTCATCAAGTTTCACTATAATCTTGGTGGATCTATTTTTCTTACTGCCATAATATTTTACATGTAGATTATATTTTTTACCCTAAAAAAGTGTTAATGATTGGTTTCTCAAAATACACCAACAACAACTGATACAAATATATTCAAAAAATAGCTTCAGCAAGAAAATGCTTCTTCCTTTTTTAACATTATATGTGAGAACTTTAGCTCTGTAAAGTTATTCTTTCCTTGGTGTATATCATGTGATGTGCAGTGTCTGCCATCTAGTGTCAAGTATTATCTATGTCTAAAGTTTATCAGACTTCAGACCAAAAAAAAGGAAAAAAATTTCAGCAGATTTCAATTTAGGCATAGAAAAGATTGTCACTGTACAGATCAAGCAGACATGCACAGAAGGTCAGGGTGTAGGACTTCACCTCATATCACTGCTGTGTGTTTGGTATATTGAAGCGGCTCTTGCTTAAGGCTGAATGCAGCCAATCTCAGCTTCTGTGCCTAAAGCCTGCCAATCTCAAACCTGTCTGATACCATTCCTACAAGGGGAACAAAGCCTCAGGCAAAACGGCCAACCCTATTTTAAGTATCTCTCACTCTCTCTCTCTCTCATTCACACATACACTCCTACACTTGCATTTTATCAAACCCACATAATTACACACTGACTGGACTAAAACTGAAAGCTTTAGTTTTATCCTGTGACATCTGTGTAAAATCTTAATAAAAAAGAAAGAGACTACTTCAGGTTGTGAATCAGTTTCTCTGAATTTGCTATTTATATATGTTTGAGTAAAATGAACATTGTTGTTTTATTCTACAAACTACGGACAACATTTCTCACAAATTCCAAACAAAACTATTGTAATTTAGAACATTTATTTTCAGAAAATAATAAATGGCTGAAATAATAAAAAAGATAAGGGCTCAAGTAATGCAAAGAAAACAAGTTCATATTCATAAAGTTTTAAGAGTTCAGAAAACAATATTTGGTGGAATAACCCTGATTTTTAATCACAGTTGCATATTGGCATGGCACCAGTCTTACACACTGCTTTTGGATAACTTTATGTCACTCCTGCTGCAAAAATTCAAGCAGTTCAGCTTGGTTTGATGGCTTGTGATCATCCATTTTTATAATAAGTCTCTTATTTTTTCTCCAAAGCTGTATATCTTTACATTCACTTATAAAAAAACATTGTACCTACAAGAGGATAACATGATATCAGGAGAAAATCTTTGCTGTATTCGGAATTGCTCCCCATTACAGAAATAGTGCACTATATGATGTTTCTGTAGTATAGATACCTAGCAGTTAACACTTTTGAAAATCAATGGTGTTCTCAATGCAAAATGTCCTTCAAAGCCATTATAAAGTAATGTTCAAATCTCAACAATACATTTTATTACCTATACAGTTCACTACCAAAGAGCCACAATGCACTGTAAAATGTAGTGTTCGGAAAATGTACGCTAAAATGTATGTATTATGTATTAGGTATACCATAATGCAATGCGGAGGTGCTGAACTAGGCGCCATCAGAGCGGCACAAACTAACATGTTTGGTCCGTCCCCAGTCAATTTAATATATTGTGAATGATATCTAGTGAATATTGAATGAATAATTGAGTGAGCCATTCTAAACACAGCCCTTAATTTTCAATGGAAGTCAATGTAAAACAATGTACATCAACAATGTAATATAGGGCTACCATATATCTTTAGTTTTGCTTGGGAGCCATTGGAGTGGCTAATGTAGCTAGATAGTGCCTTGCCACTACATTTTTTTAAAGACTAATTTAGGGCACTAATATAATGCTTTTAAAAAGAATGATAATGCAATTATACCCTTTTAAAAAACAGTGAACTTTATGAATAGTATTGAGAGATTTCAATGTGAAACATAGCTAAAATTAATGAATATTAATTAATATTCCATCAACACATTGCAAGATAATTACATTATTGAGTTATCATGACAGACCCACCTATGGGTCATTTATTTCAGAAGTTTAAGTTTGGTATATTTGTCTTTTCCTCAAATTGTGAACGGTTGTAAAAGTCAGTTACCAGCAGCCAACCTTGTAGCTAGTAAACAAAGCAAAACCTGAGAAACCTGAGAAAAACCCGAGTAGGTGGACATGAAGCTCCGCTAAGCTAAAAGCTAACACTAGTTAAATGGCCTTTTTTTTTATCTCTTCTCTACAGTTGCTGCTTTCTCGGAAACAAACTGGACTATGTCAGATGAACCAAAATCAAGTGAAAAACACAGCAGAAGAGATACGTTTTTTACTGATAAGGCAGAGTTTTTACTTAAGGTAGAGTGGGAGTAAGGCTAAAAGCTAACCCGGCTAAAGCTAAAATCGTTATCTGGTAAATGCACATTGTTAATTAATCAAACTGCTTTCTCTAAAATTACACATTATGGCAAGAATTTACAGTTTACATTTTTTGTACCAAATTTATTCATGCACCAGTAAATCCAAAGTGCCTTTTCTAGTAAGTTAGCTAGTTAAGTGAAATAAAATGACGCACCAGACCCTATGCTGGTCAAGAGCTAGCCAACCAGCATAGGGTATTTTTATTTTTTTTGATGATATGTTTAGGGTCTAGCTCATGCCACAGCTCATATATATCACACCCACAACCATGTGAGCTATAACTTCACTGTAAATACTATTAATTCAGCAGTTATACATGGAAACAACCAGGTCAGTGAGATAAAACTCCAGAAGTTATTGTGGGATTAGCCTAAATTCATAAGTACATATTACTCAATTTAATATATTAGAGGCAATGTAGCACATGTGCATGCAACCATGTGAGCATGTAAGAAATTTTTTAAAGAAAAAAAAATGTAGTTCAAACTTTCTTTTAAAGAACATGAGAAAGAAATGTTCCTTATTGTGCAAGAGGTGCACAAGCCTGTAAAAACTGTAGAAACTTGAGAAATTGGGGAAAATGTGTACAGAGACTGGCAAAGACACAAATCAACAGCAAAAAAATAAAATAAAACAAGGCAGTACCATAGTTTTAATCATTGCAGCAGTTTTGGTTCATACATTTACTTTTAGTTTTAATTTTAGTCCCAGCTCAGGGTGCATGTTCACCTGTATTTCCCAGCCTTTCTGTAGCCTACCTACAGGCCCGGCTGACACACCCTCGTGACCACCTCTACCGGTTTTTCCTGAAGATGTGCCCAAGGCTTATGGGGAGCAGCAAAAGAAGGCAGGCTGAATTAAAGCGAAGGTTGGAGCGAAGCACAGACACAGGTGAGGTCTGACAACTGAGGACTGCATGTTGCACAAAGTGCTACCAACCAACGCAGGCCACCTTTAAGATACTGAAGAGATACTACGGTTTGATCTTCTCTCCGGCTGAACTGGGATGCTTGTGAAGTTTCTCTGCGTTTCAGCTTTGATCCGTGTTTGATATTTGGCGTCTGACTGCACACTACACCCTTTTCTCAGGTAAGCAGCAGTGTGTGGTTAACTTTAGGTGCTGTCTTAACATGCAGCTGGGATTCCTTTTTATTGCACTATTATTTTTTTTTTTGTCTAGCGTTGTTTTGAATTCACAGCATGTCTGGTAAGCTATCAGCAGAGCTTGTTGGAACATTGCTTGTTTTTCAGATCATGGAAGAAGGAGGCAGCAATGTATTAGAGTAAGCAATTCTATTAGATATGAAATAAAACAAATGGCATTTGACTATATGGTTTATTACTATAGTCTAGTCTAAGTTCAGATAGATTTTGATAAATTAAGCTGCCGCTTTTGCTTTTCATTTAAACCCAGTAGAGGGTTTTAAAACTTAAAACTGTATTGGGCCCATGATGGAATACTGCAGAACTTTTTTCACCTGGATAAATACTGTTACAATGAGACTGATAGATAAGATATATATAGCAGACACTCACAAAACCATTTTATAATCATTGAAGGTTTTCTCAATGCAAAATGCTCATTAAATGTCCCTTTAACTTTGTCTGTAACAGTGTTGAGCATTGCCCAATCAAGCCTATGCAACTTATGCAGTGTATGCAACAACTGTCTTTTGATTCTTATGCTTTCAGGTGGCGCAACATGTGACAGGCCTAAATCCTGATCCCAAAACCCATCACAGACCCTGCTACACTCTCCGCTGGGAACTGTGGCTGAAATGGACACTTGAATTTCAGTCATTGTTTCTGGTAGAGGGTGCAGTAGACGATCAACTCCACGGCTGCTCCAAGGAATGACAACACACCCATTTTTGTGACAACGAAATAGCTTCATTCGTATGTCAGCTGGTCTGTCAACCACTGAATTGACGTGCTCTGCTCACAGCCTCTAGATGGCAGCAGATAGTAATGGGTAAATGTTACTTAACCTGGTATTTCACAATTGTAGTCTTTTAGGATTATCTGCACTCATGTTGAGTATATGTCTGGGCAGGTGTATCTCACATGACAGGATTTTTTTAATGAACTAGATTAAAAAAAATGTCTAAATGCGAAAACTTTCCAAAAAGTAATGTCCTATGTATCATCATCTTTTGAAAGGCCTTGCATTTTGACTATACAAATACTATACTGTAGATTATTTTTTCATTTCACTAATAAAAATCTATATTCATGCTGTGTAGTCCAATACTAGGCTTAATCCATATCTTGGAAACTGCTACAAACTGTTCCAGTCAGATTGATCTAGTAGTGGCAGATCCTTCAAAGGGTGAAAACATTAAACTAAGGCAAAACATGTTATTTACACAAATGTTGATTTTTTTATATGGACAAAATAATTGTTGTTGATTGTTAAACATGGTTATATGGTTTAACTGGCCCTTGAATAATAGTGGAAGAAGATTTCTTACTATTGAAGCTGTATGAAGTCTTTAATAATACACAGTCAGCCTGATGTTAGCACACGCACAGAGTCACATCTAAGGCATGCAGGTGAACCAGATCAGATCAAGGTGCTGCTTGCCACTCAGACTTCCTCATTCATTAACATGTTTTGTTTTTGCTTCAAGCGATCACAACATAGCTCATAGTGCACTTAACTACATTACTTCTTATGCAAGTTTTTTTTCCTAGGAGGAATTTCTGGTAAGGACATTTAACAAGCTCCAACAGCTGTCAGCAAATCAAAATTACATCATACACCCAAAAATATAAAAAGAACCAGTGTTTTGAATATTGTAGATTGATATATAAACTGATTCTGATCGGATTCTCAGGTGATTCCTCGATATAAGTTAGAATTAGTAATTGACTCATTGTGCATTCATTAAGTTATGATAAAATTAACTATCTAGGATGCCTACTATATTTTAAAACATGTGACCTCATTTCAAATAAGAAAACCTAAAAAGACTACATAGATACTCTACTACTCTAGTTCAAACTCTTGCAAGACAACCCAGGCACGATTACTGCATAAGAAATAAATAATGTAGTGTGAAAAAGTGAAATATGACTTCTATTTCATGTTAGCAGAGTAGGGAATATTGAGTGTTAAATGTGTATTGTATCTACTTGCAGCAATTCTGTATTTTGCAAAAAATAAATTATGTAAATGCAAACAGTGTTCAGATGTATTTATCAGAGTGATCATTCAGATTGAAATCATACACAACATACATTCATGCACACCATCATTCATGTACCTACCTGGTCCTTTATTCAGCTCAGGTAAGCAGCATCTTCCACAGCATACTGCATCTTCTGTCTGAAAAAAAGAAAAAAAAAAGTCTACAGGAAATCTAGGGCAATGTTAGGGAACAAACTTATGTATTTGTAAAATAAAAAAATACCCAATAATTGCCATAATATTTGTACGTCATGTGTTTTACACTCTGTTTTATGACAGAGCTATTCTGTGTAGTGTGTAAATTTAGCATATATAGTGTGTGTTGGTGTGTGACAAACTGGATTAGCTCTGGTAAATCTTTTTAGCCATCACTAGTAGTTGTGTAAGAATGTTTTTGGATTTAATAAAAGTGTATATATTTATATAATTGGTTTATAATTATAATTAATTATAATTAATTCTATTAACCAGATCTCCCTGGCTTATCAAAAATAAAGGCAGTGATAAAAATAAATAAATAAATAAATAAATAAATGAGTTTAGAGTAAATAACTCATGTTACATCTCTGCCACTATGTCTAAACATGGACATTGTGGTTTAAATAGAACATTTTAGATACATATAGACAGACATGTTGGTCACAATATTCTTAATTAATTAATTAATTAATTAGCTGTTTGGTGGCTTTATAGTTTAACCACTACCAGGAGGAGAATAAAACATACAGAAAAAAAGAACACTATGAAGTATAATAACTAAGTTTTAGTATAATTCTTAGTATTTTTATTGGCCACAATTTTTTTCAGACATGCATTAACAAAATATTCTAATTAACATATTTAATAATGAAAGAAAACATACTTATCTGTGGTTGTTTGCCATCCCTGTTTTCGTTCAGTGGGGAAACGACCGTATTGTGTCTGTTTGAGTGGATTTTTGAGGACAGGTTTCCCTTCAAAATAGCAGGAGGTGACGTCACAACACTTCCTGTGTGGTGCTATTTAAGACCTTCTTACTTACTTTTTGTTGTATGAGCTCTAAGGAAGTTGTGATTTGTTTTGATTAACAACTTTAAAACTGTAGGTTACATATGGTTGGAAATATTTTAAATAATTACAATTATTTCACTTGGAGAACTTGAATCGAACCCAAAGCATTCTCATGCTTTTTTTCCGTGTGACCCTCACATAAATGTTACTTACAATAAAATGTTTATATTAGTTCTTTATCCTTAATAAAATGTGTATGGGCAAAATACAATTATTTATTTTTTATTTAGATTGTTAAACATAATTAAATTCAGTTCAGTCTGAGCTAGGAACGTTACTGCTGTCCCTTTCAGTTAATTCAGAGGGTTAATTGTAGATGTGAATTCTGCAAATGAAAGTAAGTCTTTTATTATGAACACAGTTTATTACTGTACTTAAATATTACTTTGAAAGACTAGCACTCATTTCTAATGTAACAGATTTTTTTTTAACTCAACTAAGGCTTAAAGAGAAAAAACAAATAATAAAAAAACAGACTGCTGGACTGCTCATGTCCATGGATATGGTGATCAGCAACTGCAATGCTATTTTTTTTTTCAAGCTAAATTTATTTTATACATTTCATTTTTTTATTTTAAAAACAGGTTTTATGGTTTGATATGATATGTGTATCAATTATTATTACTCAAATATTACCAGTGCTAGCTAGAGTAACAGACTGCTGGACTTCTCATGTCCATAGAGATGGTGATCAGCAAATTGCAATGCTTTTTTTTGTTTTGTTTTCGACCTAAATGTATTATTTTTTTGTTGATAACAGAATGATGCTACTGCTACTGTAATGGTGCTAGATATACCAAGTTCTGCTCTTTGATATGATATATGTATCATACAAATGATATTATATATGTATCATATCTATATGTTCCTTTGCTCTAACGTTATTAATATCATAACATCGGCCTGCAGTTAGCGGCTTATTGCGGCTCTTGGATGGATTCTAAAAAATATCACTGTTAATTAAATATTTTATATTGTGACCAATATCAACACAGAATTATTGTCCAGGCCATATACAAAATGAATATATCTTTTCCAAGTCTTTTGTAAGGAAACTAATTCCCACACTTTCACTTCAGATGTTTCTCTGTACTTTGTACACAGCTGTAAAACAACAGCCCTATTTCTTTACTGTACTATATGGGGCAGTGTGAGTAAACATGTGTAAACAGTGAAGGTACGAGATAAGACAACCTTATCTAACCTTATTATTCATTTCACCAGTAGGAGGCTTTTAAAACACTGAGCACACCTCCTGCTCTCACTGAACCCTGATGTTAAACAAACAAAATCAAACAAAATAATAAGAAAAAGAGAAAACATGTTATTTAAAAGTAATTTATTTGATATTTACATAAATGATACTCAATTGGCCAGTGGAAGCTATGAAAAGAATGTGCAATAGAATACAAACACTCATGGTTGGTCACAAGACATGTACAGCAGCTGATTGCAGAACAGAAACCGGTACGGGTGTGAGGTTTTCACCTCCAGCATGAATTTTCTTTTGACTCACACACACGCACGCACATACACACAGGGCTGGTTGGCCCTTTTCATTTCAGCCTTGTAGAAAACAGATTTGTAAACCAGACACCTTGTCCACAGACTATATGGAGATGCTGACAGTACTTAAAGGAAGTTCTTTTAACAGCAACACTTTACACGTCCCTGAAAGTAAAACATTTGGCACAGGGCCCTGAACAGCTAATTGCGTGCTTTGTTAAACATATTGATATCAATATCAAACTCTAAAGTGCAATAAAACACATTGCACCAGCATTTCTTCCTGATTAAGATAAAGAAAAGAGCAGACAAGAGCCATCCCAGCTAGATCCTGGACCACCATTCCTTATATATATGTAGATTCATCATCACTAAAATATACAGAAGCTGAATTGCTGATTCAATGCAGTTCAACGAGAAGAATCCGTTGAATAATACTTAAGAACATTAAGCGCAGCGACTTGGCAAAAACAACCGCGATGCTTCCCTTCCACGATTCTATTTGAAGGCCATGCCGCTCAGACGTCAGCCCACCAAGACAGACGAGTAGAATAGTTGCTTCTTTATGGATGTATAGAAATGGAGGCATACAGTACTGGCCATTGAACATTGGTCTAGTATAGGCACTAATGATACCAAAGTTAAGAGTTAACTGATGCCCGTCGTTCAGTACAGCAAGCTACATATGGTTCACCGCACAATCACATCCCATGTCCCGTTCCCCAACCCCCTCCTCTCAATGCAGAGTGTGGATGGATCCCTATTTATAGATGCACACGAGGATAATGCCTTTAAACCGTGTATGACTGAGACAATTCTGGAATGTTCGCAACATGACGATGAAAAAATGCCTTCAAAAAAACAAAGCTGGAGGATCCGCTCCTCTCCGTTAGTTGCATTCGTCTTTACAGGCATATTCCGTGTCCAGTTCAAGGCAAGGTTGCATCCAAAACAGCAAGCAGAGAGACATTTCAATAGTCTATTATTATTATGTAAAGGAGTCTTCTTTGTTTCTTCTTTGTGCAGTATTGGCACAGCTGGAACCTTTCAAAGATGGCAGTAAATATTAGTATTTACTCCTTAAGAATGTTCGTAGCAAGTGTTTTTTTTTTTTTTTGCACACCAACGTAAATGTCCCCAAAATAAATTAGAATCTGATAGATGATAGATGCAATCATATAGTTGATCTTATTCACAATAAAAAATAAATAAAAATAAATAAATAATCATATTTAAAAATGCTGATATATATGTTTGATCATTGGTTTTAGGCCAAAAAAATCTAATGGACACAGAAGTTAACATTGGGCACTTCTACTTCAATCAGCATGCACATAAATATAATAATTATATTACCACTCAAAGATTTAGAAATATGTTTTTGTAAAAGGTTTAACTGATAAACCCTTTTTTTAGAAAAGTATTACATATCCTAAACCACATTATTCTATGTATTTGAGGTATTTATGGTACCAAAACAAATGACAACTCTCAGTGGATGAGAGTTTTAATTACATAACTTAATTAATTGAGTTTGGAAGGATATGCGTATAAATGCCATGCCTTGCCAAAAAGAGCTTTCAGAGGAGGATCTATGATCACAAATTAATTTAGATCAACAATACATCTACAGATTTTTATGAATTGATTGAAAAGGGGTTGAAAACACTGATCTTAAACCTTTAAGTGGTACTAAAAAAGTGCAGTGCTGTGCTGAAGAGTCAAAAGCTGTTTCTCAAACCACAAGCCAGTGTTAATCAACCTTTACACATTACAGAGTCTGACTCTGAAGACTGATGTAGGATGAAGGCAAAGTTTATGCACCAAGAGTTCAGACAGTTCCCCAAATACAAAGACTAAAACAGCTTAAGTGACCCAAATGTCAAACTTCGAAACAAATTCCTTCACAAAGTTGGGAAAAAAAAAAAATATATATATAAATCCTTCATTAATCTGAGAGAAGGCAAGCTGGTTTAGTGATTAAGCTTCACTTCAGTTTAAAAGGTGAGAATTGTGGGGAAACATCATAAGTCATGGGAAAAATAGATAATTTGGGAAAGTCAATAACTTACAGAAAGGACCCAATTCAACTCTACCAGTTTCCCCCCTTAGTTTTACAAATCAACACTTTCAGTAATAAATTAAATTAACTCAGTGTTAATTTAACACTTAAGGTGTTGATTTAACACAGCTTATTTTACTGTGTATTCCCTTAAAAGGGCACTCATCAATTAAAATCACTCATCATTTAGTTTTGCACACACTACAGTTCAAAAGTTTGGAATCACATATGTTATTTGAAATATATGTATAGTTGATAGGTTTTTAAGTCTTAAGGTTATCTACCCCAAGATTTGATCACCACACATTTCAACTATGAGGCATTCTGATAAGAGCTGGACAGTGTGGGCAAAATCTATGTAACAATAGATTTCTTACTTTCAGTTAAAATGATATGATTCCGATATTGATATGAACATAAAAAAATGCCAATAAATGTTCAGAGTGATTTGCACCAACAAACCTCTACATAATTAATTTACCAAAATAATTTTGATGCAAAATCATATTTGCATTAGTGCCATTTTATATCATAACGTAAATATATTGAATTATTGTCCAGTACTATATCTAACCTAATTCAAAAATGTAATACAGTTCTCTCTCCTTCATTATATTTTTGATAGTTTTCCTTAATTAGTTGTATTCCATGCAGCATCATCATTTTTTATTTTGGTTTCAAATACCTGAAAATAGTGATTTCAAACTTTTGAACATCAGTGGAACTCTTCTCCAGCAATGTACAGAACAAACGGGTAAAAGAAAAAAAAGTGCCCAAACTGATAATGAAGTATAATACAGCAGACAGAAAAGTCCCCATCATATTATAGTTGTTGGTTCCATGTTATAAAGACATGTCATGTGATAAAATACACAATATTCCATGTGGAGATTCATTTTCAAATTAAAAGACTGGCAAACAAAATATGTAAAATTAAAAAAATATATATAAAATTAACCAAAAAGTGATACAGTAACTTCAGCAGTCAACTGATAGCAGTCAGTCTTTGAGAACAGAATGGGAATTGTCTTTTTATCAGAATGTCACCCACCCCCACCTTAGTCAGCAAGTTATGGCCGTCTTCGTAAAGTGAAGAGGGGAAAAAAAAAAGCTCAAACCACTCATGGACAGCAAAAGGAGGCCTGGGTCACTGTCTGTAGTAGGCACCTATAGAGACAGGTAATACAAGGTGATCAAGAACATTTAATTAATTGAAACCTGTTAATGCCTTTGATTCCTTGAACTAGTTAAATCTGGTTTAGCTACAGTGACATCTGCAAGTTGGAATTCAATACAGGAAACACTGAAACTCAGTGTGCTGGTTTTACTAAATCATTCTAAACTTCTAATGTCTAACCACCTTCAGACAATCTTACCTTATTTTATTTTACCGTTTACTTTTTTATGGTGACTACTTTTTAGTCTTCTACTATTTTTATTTGTTTGGTATTTTTATATTATGCAAATTATTTATCTCCTAATTTGACTGCATAAAGTATAAATAGTGTACATAAAGGGGGTTATAATATTCTAACTGAACTGTCTACATGGTTTGTATAATGAACAAATTAAATGAGTGTTCCATGATTTTTTTAACGAATAAGTCAATAGAAATATAAAAAATAAACATTTCTCCTCCAAAACAGAAAAAAGAGAAGATAAAATATAATAGCTAAGAAAATATGAATGACACCATAGAATTCTTTTTCTTTATAAAAAAAAAGGTTTCTTCACACTCATATCTCTCCATTATATAGAACATTATTTGCACAAAACTAGCACTTAATTGATCTAACAAAACATACTGTGATAATTTTTCAGCTCATGGATAATGCAATAAGTTGTCCAAAAACATTCTTTGAGCACAAAACAGATCCAATATAGCAATTCTCTTTACCAACCTCTGTATGCAGCATCAGGTCTGGAAGGTGGCCGAGGAGAGTAATTGTCTGAATACATGTAACTACTGTCCACATTCTCATAGTCATGGACTCGTGGAGGAGGAGGTCTGAAAAACACAGAAAACAGAAAATAAGAAAGGATATAACTGCAACATCATAAGGGTTACCAATTCTGGTGTATGCTACTTGTACCTGCTTGGTTTGGGATTATCACGAGCTGCTCTTTGGTAATCGTACTCTTCCCGTGTTCGTGGTCGGACTACCTCCTCCTGTGTGGGCTGAAACAGGAAACATAGCATTGTTTATGAGCCTCTTACAATCATCTATCAGGGTCTTATGGTCAATTAAAGGTTTGTGTGTGCAGAAACAATTTTTTACTAAGCTTCATAAAAAAATTAAAATAAAAAGCACTGATATATGTAGGATTTTATACATTATTTATTTTAAAAGTAAAAGTAACTGCTCATGACAAGGCACTTCTCATGCAGGGGCTAAATATTTCTGGGACTGAGGTATTCACTTAACAGTAGTAAGAGACTTTGATCTAGATATGAAAGTGGTCACCCTACTACTGATTCAAGGTTTGTTTAGGCTACAGCTCTTTAAATACTCGTATACAGACCTCATCTTTATAATCGAGAACAGTTCGCCTAATTAAATACTGCAGTCTTCACATTTTTGCACGTACCTTCATGTCTACCTCAGCTCGTCTTTCCTTCTGCTGTCTATCCAATGCCATTGCTTGTTTCTCTTTCTCACGAGATCTTTTATACTCTCTCTTCTCTTCTTCCATTAGCCGCCGGGCTATTTCCTGTTTTAAATAACATACCAAGGGTTATTTCATGCAATACTGACATGGCTAAAGAGAATAAAAAAAAAAATAGCTAGAGATGCTGTGAATATTTTAATATGTTTGTGCGAGTCAAAAGACGGAATCATTTATACCAAACAATGGCTTTATTTTTATTTTTTTAAACTCATAGTGCAGTGTCTTCTCTAACATTAGGATTATTTTGTTTATAGCGGAGGCAGAAACACCAAGGTTATTATTAACAAAAATGAACGAAAACTAAAAGTGAAAAACTATTTTCATTAACTACAACTAATAAAAATTGTAAAAAAAAAAAAAAGCCTGAATATATACCTAATAACTAAAACGTACAGAATTTATAGATAAAATACTCTTCGTTTTCGTATGTGTTAATTTATTCATAAACTGGTTCTAAAAACTAAATGAAATAAACTGAACTATAATGAAAAATTCAAAACCATTTTAACCTTGAGTCCCACACTCTAGCTACAACTGCTGAGGTAAAATGTTTTGTACTTTGTTTGTATATCTGTTGGGTTAATAAAAATGTTCAGTATTTAGTTTAGTTTAGTTTAAATAAATATTTAAATTGTACGTTCATAATTGCACTTTGTTTAAAATGCATGACAAAAATACATTTAGGATATTTAAGTTATTTACTGGAAATGAATAAAAATCTAAAATAACGTGTTCTGTATTTGCTCCAATGTTTTGGTTTAACACAAAGGTTTGCAGTGCGTCTCTAAAAACAGCATTGCTAATTGTTACAGGTGTACCTCAACCACCCCTTTAAAGGACATACCCAAGTCTAGGGCTGAATGATAAGGCCAAAACTTATATTTTAAAATATATCTTGGAATTTCAATCAACTTATTAATATTTCGATACAGATGTGTACAATATAAAACTGCCGAAAATATAATAACTATGTTTAATCATATATATATATTTATATATTTATATTATATATATATATTTTTTTCCCCTTTACATATTTAATTACTGTCCAGCCCTACCCAGAAACAAAGAGGAAATTCTAGATGACTCTAGATGCTGAAAGTAACATCACCTACTGTACTCACCTCATCTTGTGCGACTTGAGCAGCTCGTTTGTCAAGTTGACTTCCCTACATAAAGAACACAAATGACATGAATGAAGAGACAATGCATTTAAACATGTTTCTCTTGATCAGGATTTATTACCGGTACCTTCAGTTCCTCTTCCTGTAGCTTTCTTGCCACCTCCATGTCTTTGAGCTCTTGTTCACGAAGGTCCATCTGAGCCAAACCTTGCGTTGCTTCCTTCACGCCATATTCTCCTCGCACGATTCGTCCTACAGAGGGCATCAGAGAGGCAAGGGTTAGAGAGATTAGTGCGACACTAAACCACAAGCAACAGCTATAGCAGTTCACAAGCAAAATTGAGTTGAACGCATCCAAATCTGTTTTTTTTTTTTTTTTTTTTTTTTTTTAGACACAAGACTTGTCATTTGTCATTATCTGAGAGAAACAAAGCAGCATCTGGACCGTGCAACATTCACCACAACTACCACACTTGTTACGGAATACATGTGCACCACTCCCTCGATTTTCACAGAAGAAGAGAATCTGTATGCCCCATTCCTTGATGCTGAAAAGGATTAGCACCCGGAAAGTGTGAAAAAGGAACTGAACAGTGTTGAGAAGTTAAAGGAGGAAACATAGGTCTGAAGAGGTGCAAGAGAATTAAAAAACTCATTTCAGGCGTTTAAAGAAGAAGAAACGTCACCAGAAGACCCACCACCACCTTTTTGCACCAAAGCTCCATTAAAAAGCATTAAAAGCACACTCAAATAAATGGGCCTTTCTCCATACCTCTCTCCCTGTTGGGATGACCTGGAGATCGGGGCTCACCAGAATGACCTCTGGAGGTACTGGGCCCCTCAAACACCTCATTAGATCCAGAGTTGGTCCTATGCCTCCTTCCATTTTCTGCATCCTCCAGGCTCCCATCTGACCAGGCCCTATTACTAGTTGAAGGCAAGTTTGGGCTGTCCAGTTCTCGCCCTCTGCTTCTGTCTCTATCCCTGTCCCTGTCTTTACTCCTATGTTTCTCTCTATGCCTTTCCTTGTCCCTGCGTCGATCCCGTTCCTTGTCTAAATCCTTTTCTCTGCTCTTGGGTCTGTAGACATTTTTGTCTATGTCCAAATCCATTTCTAACTGTAAAAGTTGGTTTCTACCCGTGTCTACATTTAACAGCTTATCTGGACTTTTGTCTCTCTCTCTATATTGTTGAACCTTATCCCTATTTCTCCTTGCATCTCTTTCCTTGTCTTGATCTCCATCCCTAGACCTGTAGCCATTTCTGTCCATGTCCAATTCCATTTCTGGGTGCAAACGTTGGTCTTGACTGATGTCAACATTCAACAGTTTATCTGGACTTTTCTCTCGATCTCGATATTGCTGCACCATATCCCTATTTCTCCTTCCATCTCTTTCCCTTTCCCTTTCCCTTTCTCGATCTTGGTCCTTTCTCCTTGCCCTGTCTTTTTCCCTATTCCGGGTCTTGTCCCCATCAGCTGATTTATCCCTGTAAGGTCTCTCCTTCATGGCCACCACAGGTTCCTGGTCAAAATGAGGTTCATCCCACTGTTCCCGGGTCTGGTATTTTTTGTCTTGTCTTCGAGGTTCAGAATATTCCGCCTCCAGATGCCTACCTCTTTCAGACAGGTACTCTTCAGGGTATCTAGAGTTCTCTGGCATGTACTTCTCAGGTCTTCTACCCCTGCCATCATGCTTAGCTCTGGTACCTTCAGAGTTATGAATGTCTGCAGGTCTTGACCGACCCGTTTCTGTAGGATAATGTTCAGCATATCGGTCGTGTTGCCTTTTTTGGTCCAGTTTTGGAGAACGATGATCTGGAGATCGACCTCGACTCAAATCCTGGATCCTTTCCCTGCTGGACGCTGGAGAATCAGGGCTCGGGTTCAGCATGCGTGGGTCTGATGTGGGTCGGTAAGCTGGTTAACAGGAGGAGCAAGGTAGGCCCAAGTTGTATGCCAAAATAGGGGATAAAAGATATACAAAAGATATACTGAGCTGGGTTAGTGAACAAAGGGTTAGTTCAGTACACACTTCAGAAAAGTTATTAAAAAAACAAAACAAAAAAAAATAGAATGTCTTATAGGACATCCTTTAACCAACTTCGAAAAGAGTTCACATGCAAGCAACATGGAAGACACCAGAGTATTGACAGTAGTAACAGAATGACAGTAGTTAATTCACTTAATCTGTTTAATTCACATAATCGGATTAATCTGTTTAGGAAACAACTTTAAGCCAGCAATTGAAGATCACTGGACAATGAATTACTGTCTTTGCAATATTTGCAGTTAAAAAAGATACAAATGTATACAATGATGACATACAGTACATTTAGTACCTCTCCTATATATGTACTTTGTATCACTTTTTTTTAACAAAATATGCACACTCAGAGTTGATAACCCAGCTGTACATTGACCAATGTTGCACTCAAATGTTGAAAATCGTTGCACCACATTAAATGTTTAATGTCTGAAAAGATATTTTCAGATAAAAAACCTTATACATCAAAATTGGAAACTCCTTCAGTTGTCACAGTCAAATCTAACCACTGTCTTTACTTAAAGAACCCTGCAAAATAGGGCAAATGCTAAACAAACAACAAAGCATCCTCTATCTCCAGAGCTGTATAAATAATCTAAAATGAGGATAATCCTTTTCCCCCTCCAGAAACAGCAGGAGTGGGCGAGATGCTCCTCCCACACTTCCCATCCTAGCTGCAAATTCCAGATATGAGCATTTAAACCTCGGCTGGACCCCTCCTCATTTAGACAGGGTGGAAAACTCCCAGCACAGCAGAAACACTGCCAACTAGAAAACCATGAGCACACTGGCGTGATAATGCCGTTTAATTATTTACATGAAGACATGGAGGAGGAAGTAAGCCTCCATCGCCTGCTAAAGATACTTTGCTAAATAAGGTTTGAGATGGTAAATACCTCCTGATGTGCAGTGTTAATTTCACTGTCAAAAACTGACAAAACATTTGTGGATTAAATTTTTTTTCATGCCAATAACAAGAGAAAAACTAAATATAAAGTAATATTTGAAAATGCAAAGAATTTATAGGACAGAGTCACACGTCAGATGTAATTTTTTTTTTCCTAATGTGAGATGCAAATATTAACAGAAATTGGATATTTGACAATATTTGATCAAAATTTCAAGTAAAATAAAAAATAGAGGTTTTTTTATTATTTGTTGGCAATTTGTTGGCAGTCATTATATTTTTGTAGAGTTACAGTTTTTCTTTTTTGCAGAATGCATTTAATAAAATCAGAATAATATATATTATTTTCTATATATATATATATATATATATATATATATATATATATATATATATATATATATATATATATATATATATATATATATAAAAAAATAATATCAGACAAATGTCGATATGATGAATAAATTTTAAAAAAATTGGAAGAAAAAGGGCCATATTCCCAATTAGGGGTGGAAGACAATATAGATATTATTTCGTATAATAAGGCACCCTCTTATATATTAGCTTTGATGCTACATGTAATAAAGTAAATGAAAGATAAATGTGATAGTACAAGGTACATGTGAGCCTTGGTTCCTCATTCCTCACTGATCTTTCATTTCTGTACAGAGGCTTTGCAACATCTTCATTTCTAAAAATCACTATATAAAATCAATTTGATTTGTTTATGTTTTGCGAAACTGTAAAGAATATTGACTTTTAATGATTAGTTTATGTATGTAAAGACTGGTGTCAACCAGTAGATTATTTAGAGCTGTATTTAAAAATATATATAAAAAGTAAATCTTTCCTTACCCTCAGATTGTACAAATATGATTTTCTACACTATTCTATTGATTTGAACAATTGCAGTATATGGCCTTGGTTACAGTATCACAGTATATTTTGTTCTATAATGAATTGTAACCCAGGTACTGTGATACATATCATATCGACAAGTTCTTGCCAATACACAGCCCTGTTCCTAACAGAACATTGAAAGTTCAAATATTACTAAATATAACAACAATTGTTAAGCTGTTATTTAGGAAAGTTAGCATTAAATCTAAAAAAAAAAATACATGACTAAAATTGAACTAAAATGAAAAAAAAAATAATGAATAAAACTAATTTACATTTTAGCCAAAAGCTTTAGACTAAGCCTCAAATTAATTAAAATCACCTCTCTGAATGAACTCTGAGGTCTGGAGCTGATCTACACTAGAACAGGTGCTGATAAAATGGAAGTGAGTGAAATCAGAGTGTTTAAACAAGACTGGGTCCTTCACTCAAGGCTGCACCTGCAGTCTGCATCGGTTCACAATAGTCAGAGACAGAAAAATCTTAAAATAAAGCAAGTGTCTTTAACTTAAAACTGCATTCAGACAAGGGATTAAGAAGCAGCAGATCTGAAAGGACTGCTTGTGTACTGAGGCTATGTTTCATATGGGTGGAATACCAGCTTTCAGCGGAGCAGCATTTTAAACCCGTGATCCAGTCTGTGAGAAACGTCCGTTGCGTAACATTCAAGAGCAAACAAACGACAGCGCAGGAACACAAGGGCAGGCTAGACGGGAGGGTGGGGTCAACACAAGTAATGAAGGGCAATCTCGCTTTTCCAGTTTTGTTTGCTGCTGTTTGCCACCAAGAGGCGTTGAGGCGGTTACACATTAAATCTTTTGGACTCTGCAGCAGCAGTGATGGTGCTGGTGGTTGAAGTGTCCGGTCAGTCCACAAGAGCCCTTGAGAAGATGTTTGGTAAACACGCAGACTTTAAAACTAACATGTGGTCACCTCAGCAGGCGTACTCCAGCTGTTCCACAACAAACACTAATCAGTTTCTGCAGTGCCTTTATGGAAACACTGACCAGTGTGATGTGGTCTGGAGTTCTATTTGAGTGACAGCATATCTGTGGTCAAGTGCTTCTCCTAGTTATGCCTTATTTGGTGTGTGAAGCTTGAATCTTATTTTTGCAGTGGAGCTTTGAAGCTAATGTTCTGAAAGCAAGTGAATATCGACAGCTTAGCATTATGCTAACTGAGTGTCTTTTTTTGTATATTAATTTTATTAAATTGTATCTCAATTGTAATTATCTCAAAAAAAAATCCTTGATAGAAAGATGAATGCAGCATTTTATCAGGACAATTATTTGCACTCATCAGCTCAAAAGCTGCACATGGGGTGAACTTGGTTGTTTTGGATCACTGTCATGTTGGAACATCCAAGTTGACTACAGACCTGACCTCAGTTGTCATTTTGCCACTTTAAGGAGACCTAAAACATGCAGTTCATGAAAGACTGCCTAAGAATTCACAGGACCTGGAGGAAAGTGCCTCATCCATAAACGACTTCAAGCGGTCACTGATGTTAAAAAAGACAACAGACATCATGAAGGACCTAAGCTACGAAAACTTAAGATCCGGGTCATTTGAGTAATTTCCGCTGTCATTATGATTTAAAAAAGGCAAACACAATTGTTTAATAAATGGTTTCACCCAAACACTAACTGAATAAAAGGCTTTTTTGTATTATAACTCATATTCTCTGAAAAATAGCCTAATAAATGACCAATTTTGCCAGAGTAAAATTAACATAAAAAATTAACATAAAAAACTGCCTGTTCATCTGCACTTCCAAATGCATGGTGAACATTGTTCTTGTAATGCCTAGAGACAGCCATAAAAAATGCAAATGGCTGTTAAGATGATTTTGCTGAAAACAAAGTGAAAAATCACCATTTAGCTAGTTTTTATGTTTCTCCTAAGCCTGCTTCATCTTAAGTTTCTATGCATAACTGTAATAGATGGAAATAATGAATTTCAAACTTTTGCAAAACATCTAAATGTAAATTCTGCTAATAATGCTAACGTTGTCACAGTGAATGAAAATGAAGTGACTGCATTCTTGTATTCTTCAATAGTCACACTACTGTACTGTAGGAAGGATGCTATTGAGCAGACTAGTTAGGTTAGATGTGGTAGAAGGGGCAGGGGTTCTTCAGAAGCAGGGATGAAGGCTACTTCTCTATTTCCATTCATTTATTTTAGAGATAGAGGGCTCACCTCCTTTGTCTTCATAGTACTGTTCCTCAAAGTTAGCTTCCAGCTGCTTCTTTCTCTTCCGCTCCTCTTTCATCTCTCTCTCCTGCAGCTTACGAGCAATGGCCTAACCACCCACCCCCACAACACACACACACACACACACACACACAGAGGCCGAGACAGAGAGAGAGTGTGAGAGTGTGACCACAAAACATTGTCTTACTGCATTGCTAATAGAATGAAGTTTGTGTGAACTAAGTGAGAACGATTTTGACAGTAACAGATACTATCTGAAACAGCCTGAAGGAGGTGGTGCTCTCTAACCTCATCCTTTTCCTCTTGCTGCCTCTGCTGCTCAGCCTGCCAGACCAGTTGGTCCTGAATCTCTTGAGCCATCTCATTGTCAATGCGTTCACTGAAGAGCAAAGAACAAAAAAAAGAACAAAAAAAATTAATAAAAACAAAGAGACAACACAGAGAGCAAGATAGTAAACACTGTCTATGAAATAACACATTTACATCTCATAGCGAAAAATAAATGTCTTCTGGAGTTATTACTTATTTTACATCCAGTTTAACTTAAATAGATGTATGTACATAATAAATAATGAACAAAATAATTATCTCTGCTACAGAACAGTACAGCACAGAATTACCCTGATTTAGGAGAGCAAAAATGTTCATAACAAGAAAGGCTGCAACTATTAGGCTGTACATGTTAATGAATTTATAGATTGACCATTAGAAAACTTATTAGCACTGGGCATCACATTAAAAAGTAAAATTTATAATGGTATTTAAAGACACAAATATATATACTTTTTTTCAACCAAGTGGGTATAGGTGAATTAGAATTAAGCATAAAATGAAGAATTAAATCAATCTGGAGCATTATGTGATAATATAGTTATTAGTGTAATGTAGCACAATGCTACAGTTTACTTGTTAATTTTGATAAGCATGTTTTACAGAAATTAAGAAATTATACTTTTACTCTATGAATGTTAATTTCTCCAGTGTCAATAATCACATCAGCCAATCAGCTAAGACTTTCAGGGAACAAACAGAAAATAAATAAGACTGAGGAGAACTGAGGGGCTGGGCAGCTTTCACCTTTGGATATTTTGCGTTGGATATATGAGATCTTTTACAAAGTGGTGTTCACACAGTTCTTCTCTCTCACTCTTTCTCTCTACTCGCTTGCACCATCTCCCATACAACTGGGACTAAATATCTATATTTTTGTACACTAGGTATCAGTATATGTTGGTACTGAAGTACAAATACATTAGCATGATATCAGGCCGGATGCCCATACCAGTATCTGTATTCATACATCCCTATTTGAAATAAAAGTGACTGTGAAATCATGGCTGCTGCTATTGTGAACTGTGTATGGGGCACTCACATGTCTTTGTGTTGCTTCCGGTTCTGAGCTTTGGCTCGCAGGTCCTCCTCCTCCTGTAGACGTTTGGCCACCCGAAGGTCCTGCTGCACCAGCCGGTTCTTGTGAATGTTGCTGGCCAGGTGGTTCTCAACTGAACAGGAAAAAAAGGAAAAAGATAATGAGCAAATATCTTTTACAAGCATGTTGTCGTGTATGGTTATATCATAGGATAGTCATGGCTATGTTTGTACGGATAGTACTACTACCACCACTACTCTTAAGCGTTCCTTTAAATTAAGACTGCCACAATTTGTGTTTTAGACTGGCAATCGCCATATCAAGCCAGAATCAGATATGTTTAGATCTAGGCAATGCCAGCAGGAGCAGTTTACATCTAGCCAACATTGGTGGAGTGATTGACTGATGTTGACTAGAAATTCCCAGAGAAATTGACTTGGGGTGTAGTAAAACATAATAAGGCGTACAAACCTTTGTTGAATAGCCCACCTCCGTTCTTCCCGGATCAGTTTTCCGAGATCCAGTCATTTTGTGCAGTTTGTCCAGACAGAATGGGTTTTAACGGGGCACGTTTTGCCCCTGCATATAAATCGCTTTTTACATTGTTATTCAGGCTCAAAGTAGCTCCACACCTCATTGGTAGAATCCAGAGAGCCCTGACATTTAAAATGAGGCATTAAGAACTTTAAAAGTGCAGAAGAAGTTTTTTAATAAACACTTTTTACAACCTGTAGCGTAACCAACATCTCCGGATGCCGCAATCTTAAAGTAAAGTCAAGATTAGTACAGTGACGAGCACGTAATGTTGATGGAAGTACGTGTTGTACACGTAAAGAAGAAGATGTGGCCGGGAGAAGCAGAATGGTTCGTATTTGTGTCTTTTCAGGCTGCAACATTATGTGCTCGTCACACTTTTGATCATGACTTTATTTGTTGTAAACAGTGCTTTTTAATAATCTTCTTCTGCACTTTTAAAGTTGTCAATGCCTCGTTTAAAATGTCAGAGCTCTCCGGATTCTACCAATGAGGTGTAGAGCTACCTTGAGCCTGGATAGCGGTGGAAAAAGCAATTTATCTGCAGGGGAAAAATATGCCCCGTTAAAACCTATTCTAGCCTGTTTGGACAAACTGCACAAAATTGATAGAACTTAGAAAGCTGTGGGAAAACTGAGGTGGGCTATTTAACAAAGGTTAGAACTCTTTATCATGTTTAACTACACCCAACGTCAATGTCACACTGGATTTCTTCTTTAACGTGAGATAGAGTAGTCAACATCCAGTTAACGTCAGCTAGAGAAGTATACATTCAGGCAATGTCAGCTGGAGAGCCCAACATCCAGTTAATGTTATCTATTAGTAGAGTACTCGTCATCTAGCCAACATTATCTAGAGATGTTATCCATAAGATCTTAGCATCCCTCATTTTAAAATAGAAATAGGGGAATAACACAAGGCCCAGGTATAGGACATTCTATTGTAGTTGTTTCATAAAAGCATTAGGGCTGGCCCGAATAGCGTTTTTTGAGCTCCGGATATTCGGCACTGATTTGAAGCGAATATTCGAATATTCGTTTTTAAAAAAGAGGTAAAAAAAAAAAAAAAAAAAAAAAAAATCACGGCCCCCTTAATCCACTGAAAAATTTGCTCTGACCGACGAGACATATTCACCCCGGATTTTTGGTGTTTTTATCCCGAATTTTTGTGTTTTCACCCCATATTTTTTCTGTGTTTTTAGCCCAGATTTCTTTGTGTTTTCATCCCGGAATTTCTGCTGCCCCACACGCGGCTTATCCGCTGCGTAAGCAGGCTAGGAGGCTGCTGCACGGTTTCTCCGCTGCGCAAGCCAGCCCAGTAAATTGCTGTTTGTGTTTTCACACTTAGGCTATTTGCTTAAAAAACAAACAAACAAAAAAAAAAACGTTTGTTCAGGAAGTATTTTATATTCTTAAACATTGTTAATTATATTAGAGGACAGTCATTGTAAACTGTATTTTTGCACTTGGGCTATAAACTCAATATTAAATATTTCGTTTGTTTAGAAATTATTTTATATTTTTAAACCATGTTAAATTATATTAGAGTAGAGGAAAGTCATTGTTAATGACGTTATTGTACTTGGTCTATTTGGGTTTAAGGATTGTGCAGGGCATAGCCGTATTACTGATTTTGTATTTTTGCACTTGGGCTATAAGCTCAATATTAAATATTTCGTTTGTTTAGAAATTATTTTATATTTTTAAACCATTTTAAATTATATTAGATAAGAGGAAATTCGTTCAGACATAATTTTTGTAGGCCAGGCTTTTGTAATCGATTTAGCCCCTACTGTTGCCACATTACCCCTTACGTTTTATTATATAAATCAGTTTCCAAGTGCCTGCATTTTTTTTATGTATAATAGATAATATAATATAATATAATATAATAGAGGTCTGCGCGAGACTGATTTTTTAAACCCACTCCTCCACGCTCCCGCGTTTCTGTCTCGTCGCTCCGCAAAAAATAGCTTATTTTAATCCCGCGCCCGCCCGCCACATACACATTTCTGCCTCTCCCGCCCCACGTTCCTAATATAAATTAAATAAACTACATTTAGTGCTTCAAATTTACTTATATATTTATTAAAACAGCAGCGCTGAATAGTGCTGAATAGTGCCATCGGTGTGTGCGTGTGTGTCGGTCCATCCTGCGCGTTGAGAGTTTTCTTTAGGTTTTTTTTTTTTTTTTTTTTACAATTATTACAGTTTTCTTAACTATTTATTAATTTGCTCCCGCATCGTCTGGATTAAACTCCCGCTCCAGCCAATAACAGTTCAGTTCTGTCCGCGCGCAAGATATTCTGACGGGACCCGCGAGAACAGAAGGTGGTTAGAGTGAGGTGGAACTCTGGAAAGGAGAAAAAAAACGAATATCCGAATACCAAAATTAAAAACCGAATACCTACTCAACGAACGAATATCCGAATACCCGAATATTCGGGTCCAGCCCTAAAAAGCATTACATAAACCACACACGTGATCCCTTACAAACAGTGTAGTACAGGTGTTGGACTGCATTCCTACAGGGTCTCACTTTCAAGCTTAATTTTAGTCACCTGACTGAACTCATGAAATCTGTTGTGTTAAAGCAGTAAGAGCACTGGTGTGGCTTTCAAAGAATACTGTTACACACGTGAACTATGGTGTAAACTGCGAGTAAATATTAACTATGCTTAATAACCGTGAAAGAATTCTAAACTGCCTCACCATGGGTAGCAGTAAAAGCAGCAACAAGAAAGACAAAAACAAAAGGGAAAAAAGCCAAAAAAGGATCCAGTGTAATAAATGGTTCAGTCTACAGCAGAAAGCAGTTGGTAAAAAGAGGAAGCGTGAATTCAACCAAAATATTCTACTTATAATTAGATCAAGCCTGAGAAAACACAGCAACCAACCCATGTGGTCTGTGAAAACACCACTGTAAAGCTCTAAAAGTGTATGAAGTGTTTATCAGAAGGTTTTAAGTAAAGATAAGCTACTGACATTTATTTTCATCTCATATTAAAAACTACAGCTGAACACAGTGTGATAAAAACACTAATCTTTTGGGTTTAGTGTAAAGGCTCTACATGTAGGCTTTACATTCCCTGCCTAAATACCAGTGCATCTCAAAAAATATATAGAATATCATTGAAAAGTTACTTTATTTTGGTAATATTACACACAGAGTGATCTATTTTGAGTGTTTATTTCTTTTATAAACACTTAAATTATCCTGCTGGAAAATGAAATCCGCATCTCCACAAAAGTTGTCAGCAGCAAGAAGCATAAACGGTTGTAAGATTTTCTGGGAAAAAAAAACAAAAAACCAACACCAGCAGATGACATGGCTCTCTGAACCATGGAGACTTTGCTTAGCTTAGGGTCTGAGGAGGAGTAGGTGGGGGCAGAAATGTCTATCGATTTCTTTAAAAGCGGAAAGTTTTAATAAGTTTTTAATAATTAACAATGAATTATACCAATTAAGTGTTGCAGGCCTAGCTAGTCAGGTAATTCTGACTATTCAGAATGGATTATAAGATATTAAACACCCTATACAGTTTAAACCAGTAATTTAAAAAAATAAACAATACAAAATCAGTCAGTCTCATTACTTAAAAAATAATGTTCACAAAAAATAAAGTGATTTTACTAGTATTAATTAACCACATTACCATTTTTGACTCTCTAAGTACTAAAGGACAAACCAGTGAAGTTTTTTTTTTTGCCCCTGATCCAATGTGCTCCTATAAATTTTACAGCCTGACAGTTTAGGCAAGTTATGCTATTATTGGGTACCTGAGCTTAAGAGGTACGATTACCTTCAGCTACAGGATCATTTTTATAGTTTCAGTTTATAAACCAGGACATGCTGGTTGTTTTATAATGACTTTAATGATGGATATAAAATGATTGATTTCAATCCAAAAAAAGAAAAGAAAAGGAAATTCCTATTGGCCCAAACAGTGTCGTCCCCATGTCTGGACTAAAATACCCAAATAAAGGAGGTCGGGGCGACTTGAGCCCATCCTTTTACAGTGTTCTGAGTTGCAGACGCTGATGTTATGTCTAAGTTCCCTCTTATTATATCCTCATGACCTATAATAATGAGGAGAGCATGTTCTGAGGCATAATAAAAAGCATGCGCAAGTCAGCTAAAGGCAACCCGACACACACACAGACACACATGCAGCTCAGCAAGCTAGATTTTTAGTACATTTTCAGCTGGAAGACAGCAGCCACAGCAGAGGTTTGGGCAGCATTTAAAATTATGCAAATATGGCGAGAAAGTACAGATTCACTGGCAGAGCAGCAGCTCTGCTGTCACTGTGGCCACAAACCACTGCACCACCAGCCAGAGAGGAGAACGAGTGATGAATGAGTCCAGGCTTAAGGCTTTTTTCTTTCACACAGTGGTATATGTCTCCATATTTGCTAAGGGAAGAGAGGCAGAGTGTGGTGGAGCAGTAAATCTGAGCCATGACAGCAATTTTACCCTCAACCACTACCTTATTTTAGGTTTTGGATGATCCACAGTGCAGTGGGGAACGATACAGAAGGTCCTTCTAGGCTAAACAATGTTTTTACAATCGCACACCAGTACAGCAAATTTCACAGCGTATTGGAGGGTTACTACGGTACATTTTTCTGTTCTGCAATTTGAGAAGCAATTTAACACTCTAACCTCAACAACTCCCAGGCAGGATTTTTGTTTCAACCCAACTCAACAGACCAAAATAAATGTGGATGGTCTGGTTTACAGAACCACAGGTCTATAACATTCAATACTTTATTAACAGAAGCAAACACAATTTATTTATTCATTTTAACAGATGATCAAAGTACTCACTTTCCTGCTCTTGAAGGTTGTGGGCTAGGCAGTGGTCCTCCAACACAGCAAAGTCCCGACACACTGTGGAGAGAGGCAGAACAAGACAGATGAGAACTCTTATTAACTTTATTAACTTCATTCCTAAAGGCCCAGTAACATTTTGTTTGTACCCATACTCCCCTTGTTCTGTCAGTGGTCTAGGGGAAGTGTTTAGAAATGGATCACCTAAAAAGGGGAAAACCCTTCAGGAACCTTTTATCATCAGATTACCAGTTATTAGGGGTGAGAATCACAGGGCATTACACAATACGATATCATTATACATTGCCCACAATTACAATAATATCACGATACTGTGATTCTGAAAATGATAAAATACTCAGAAATTAAGTAAATAACATTGTAAAATGGACTGGGTATAGGACAGACCTGCTGCAGTTAAAATATATAGGTAGAACACAACTTTGCTACATTAAAAAAAACTTTTCAAGCTTACAGACAATATATATATATATATATATAAATAATATATTTAAAACAAAATAAGATTTAAAAAAAATAATCAAATATTGATAAAAACGTTATATAAAGCAAATCTTCCCTTTCCACCTTAAATCATTCAGCAGCCTCAGATACTAGAAAATCACTGATGCACCATTTTAAGTGGAACAGGAAATTTTATCTAGTTAGCTACAGAGACAGTACACTAGCAATATTTTATGCATTTTAAAACGAAAAAGCCCATAATACATTAAAACTACATTCAACTAAGATTATGCAATGGGTATCTTCATTTGAACAAAGAAAATAGTATATTTGTAGGTTTCTTTGGCTGCTTGCTACTCATTCATCTTGCCGGTGAATTCTCACAACCCTCTGTCTGGAGTATGAATTTAATTTTTTACTTTTTTTTTTTAAACCCTTTTTAACACAAAAAGAATTAGGACACTCTAACTCTAACTGGGCATGAACGTGCAATAAAGAAAGCAGTACAAAAGACAAAATTTATGGTGTAAGAGAACATTCCAGACTAATTAACTCCAGAATGAAGCAACAGGAATATTTTACTTCCAAAACAATTTAAAACATAAGCGACGCAAAACAGAAGTGACTGTTCTACAACACAATACTGCCACAGACAACAGCAGCCCTTTAATAGCTGTGCAACACTGTCTGGTTCCTGCATATAGTATGAAAAATGGAAATTAAAACAACATACAACATAATTTTTTTAATTAACACAAGCTGGACCATCCAAGGTAACAGCACTGAGTTACTGATCACAAACATAGTTGGGCAATATTACAATATATTATATTATATTAGGATATATTTTGTTATTCTGATACACAATATATTTTCCAGAACCTATTGTAAATATAATCATGACTAATCAATCATTTGTAACTGCAAAGCACTTCAAAAAGTACCACAAAACATATTGATAAATGTTGTGCCTCATGATAAATCTTTAAACCCTGATCTTAAGGAATTGGGTTTGATGAGAAAAAACAAAGAGCATTTTAATAAAAAAGGCCACTGTTCCAAATTTATTGTAACACTAATTAATTACAGTTCCCATTTAGAGATAAAAATCCCACCCTTTAACAAAAAGACCAATTGCAGTGGAGATCTGCACAGGCGCAGCAGACATAAGCTGAAAATGAAGTGTTTTTTCGTGCATCTTTGAACCAGAACCAATTAATAAGATTTTTTTCAGATTCCATCAGTGATTATCAGTGATTAGACCCTCAGTTTAACAAATGTGCAAGCAAATGTGGAAACATGCAGATTTCTTATCTTTCTACTCTAAATTCTTCTCTCTACAAAAGCAAGAACTGGAGCACTGGAGCTCTGGAGTGTCCTATTTGAAAAGGATTATGTGCGCAGGGTGGGCGATATTCCCTAAGAAACTTCTAGGATTTATTATAATGTCATAATTACTCCTGTAAGTAAGACGTCTCTATAGTCTCTTATTTATAGCCTTCCTCTTAAGCAGTGGTAAGCTAGTTCACTTTCACTTCACTTAGAGCAAAGCCTGATGCATCAAAAAAAGAACCGGAAGCAAAAAATGCACTGAGGGGTACCAATGCTGACAGTGGTTAAATACTAGCTATAAATACACTGTGGACTAGTTTATTCAAAAACATATGAATATCATACATTTGAACATTATTAATGGCAACAGGACGATCAGCGTAAACAGTCTGCATATCTGTTATGGTATTTTTGTGTTTGTATAAAACATTTAGCCACACAGTTTAAATTATACAGCTCTGGAAAAAATAAGACACTACTTAAAATGATGAGTTTCTTTGATTTTACCAAATTGAAAACCTGAATATAATCAAGAGGAATATGGATGATCACAATCCAACAAACCAAGCTGAACTGCTTAAATCTTTGCACCAGGAGTGGCATAAAGTTATCCAAAAGCAGTGTTTAGGACTGGTGGAGGAGAACATGCCAAAATGCATGAAAACTGATCAAAAATCCAGGTTATTCCACCATATAATGATCTTGTTTTCTTTGCATTGTTTGAGGTCTGAAAGCTCTGCATCTTTTTATTTCAACTCCCTCATTTTCTGCAAATAAATGCTCTAAATGAAGTAAAATGTAGTTTATAGAATAAAACTACAATGTTCATTTTACTCAAGCATATACGTATAAATAGCAAAACCAGAGAAACGGATTCATAAACTGAAGTGGTCTCTTAATTTTTTCCAGAGCTGTATGTGCTGCAAATGAATACTTAAGTAAAATCACTTTATTTTAGTAACCAAGACATACAATAGATATAATGATACTTTACGGACTGATTTATTTAGTTTACAAGTGACTTTTTTTTTTATATATTACCTAACAATCCAGTCTAACACTAGTTAAAATAGCCGATACTTATTTCAAGTTTGCCTGAACCAGCCTTAACTGTGATCCACTGGATCGGACAGGAACATTCCTAGTTTATAATGGGAGATATTAAGCTAAAACTGCTAACATTACACTTTAATTCTGTAAATATGTACATGGTAAAAGGGATTCAGTAAAATGGGCTGGAATAGAGCTTCAAGATAAAAGTTTAAGGTAAAACTAGACATACATTAATTATCATCTGCATAAGGTCCCAATGAGAAAGGGAAAAATGAAGAAAGGGGGAGGAGTAAGAAAAAAAGAGCTCAGCTTTGCATAAAGAAGATGAAACGTCTGCAATGTCGTGATTGACTGATTGACAGAATTTGAGACAAGTGATGCATCATGGTTCTCTGATCCTCTGCCAAACTATTACTTTAATGTGGGTCTGGAGATACTATCTCTGTGGCTCCAAACAACAACAGAACTGAACACAAACTTTTCTTAAGAGCTTTAAGTGATTCTCCTGAATTGGGAAGGGACAAAATCTTCTAATTAATGGTATCGGTGTCCTGGCATGACTGCAATGTCTAATATATTCATTCTAATAGCAGTGTTCTGGTAGGTTTGTTGGATGCATAAGCTCTCTACACAGATTATCTACAACTCTGAAGCTGCTCTCTCTCTCAGGCCACAAACCATTCGAGCCTAAACAGGAAATATCAGCGTTTACTGAAAGTTTGACTTCCAAAACCAGTCTGTAATTGTTGAGGGAATCTAATACTTTTAAAGCTCACATTAGCTTCCGTTTTAAACGACGAGCCAGCTGTTTCTGGTCAGCTATGGCATGGTTTGTTAATTGCTGGCTATACCGTGACTAGGCAACACAGACATTTATACACTTCCTGATAGTGCAGATTAGATCTTTTGGTAAACTGACTGAGTCCTTGCGTAGAAGCCTGTTAAGGCATGAGAGGAGGATAACAATAAACCATGATTACAGAGCAGTGATTAAACATATCCCCATCTGCTGCTGAGCGCTGGTTTAACTAAAGCCTCTGCCCGTTTTTGAACACAGGCGAACACACTCAGAATGCATTTCGGCAGGTCTGCGCACAATAACCCGCCCATTGATGCTAACATCAAAAGAGCGGCGCAACAAAACCAGTATATGGGCTATTACACAAATACAGCTTTTCTTGACACAGTTTATTTGGACAGATGAGATCATACAAGGAGTTTAATACAAAAAAGTTCTACCCAATTCCATTAGCCTTGGTAATAAAAAAATAAAGTCTTTGAATGTACTTCTTTGCAACAGCCTGGGCACGGACACTGGAAATTTTGAAAAATCCTCAATAAAAGTCTAGAACAGGGGTGTTAAACATAATGCCTATGGGGCAAAGTTGGCCCAATACGTTTTCCTGCAAAATAATTTAAGAGCCCATATATTTAATTCTCACTGGGGTTCTGGCACTGATCCTTAAACTGAACTGACCCTGGAATAGAGATGGGCAAAATGACAATATTTTAATCGCAGTGTGACAAATTCTCTCATCATATTAACAGTATATTTTTAAGTATATCAAGCTCATCATCAGTGCTTAGACTGGCCCAACTGTACATTTAACTACAGAGAGCATTCATTATATATATATATATATATATATATATATATATATATATATATATATATATATATATATATTTTTTTTTTTTTTTTTAAATCAATGTACTCTGTAAATGGGATAGCATCTGAAGTGTGTTATAGGTCATTAATAGTGGTGGAATTCACTGGACCGTTCACAGTACGTTATCACGATGTTTTCACAGTAACGATGATATCACAATACTTGTAATTCTGAAATACTCAATATAGTGTAGAGGCAACTCTCTTCAATACTTCACAGCATCTGTGTTACTGAAGAAGATAAAAAAGTACAATATATTGCAAGATCAATATTTTGTCCCAACCCCAATCATTACTTGCACAGTTTGACTATAATCACTGTGATTTTACTACCTTGTTCTGTCGGCAAGATGCCACAAATAGACAGTCGACATCCAAGGCTGAACCAATAAAGCATTCTTTTAGAAGGTAGGCAATATTTATGCCAAGTAAAAAAACTGTTGTACTTACGGCAATGTTAAAAACTGGCATTGTTAAAAAACTGTGTCTGGTGATGGTGAATCAGATGAGTTACTACAGCCACAGCTCCAATTTAATTACAAAAGAATTATGAATAAAATCACAGCATTTTCATGCAAGCCAGAGCCGGGCTGAATTACAGTTGTTAAACTGCACTGGCTGCACTTAATTTGACATATCGTGCCAAATTAAGTTGTTTTAAAGTAAAGCATGGTCTTATATATCTCTTTTCACAAAAAAAAAAAGTTTCTCTGTACTAATGAACTTTCTAAGAACACATCTGCATTTTTACTGGTTTGAGAGCCCAATGTGGATGTGGGCATTTCATTAACTGTAAAAAGTCAAGAAATTGCATAAAAAGACATTGCATGGCGCAGAACGGTGCAGACTTTTATATCTAAAAAAAAAGCAAATAGCATTAATGTGGGGAAACAACATATTGCTAGGGCCCGTCCTTTAGCCCCTTACGTCACAGACTTGTTGGTTCCAGACCTGCATCAATTTTTCGGTGGAAAAAGGCGGAACTCTTCAAGATTTTGGCACCCTCACTGTAACCAGGTCAGGGGGAAAGTGCAAATAGCTTTTTCGACTTCTAAAAGTCCACAACAATGTCCAAAGGTTCGAACTAAGTTTTTTTTTATTTTGGTTTCACACTGTAGCTTAAGGAGAGGAACAAGGAACCAAAAGAGCAGACGCTGGGGACCTCAGATTCACTTGAGTAAAGCTAAAAAAATCTCATCTTGATTGTCGATTGGCGGTCTGCAGCTACAATTCACATCCTCCCATAGGAAATGAACAGTCACTTTACCATGTGTCACCTGCCAGCTTGAACTCAGGACTAGTCTGTTAAATAAAATCAAGATCTTAAACGTGTCTGATTATTGCTGCCATTGGACAATGGCTACACATGTTCCTCTACACCACAAGTCCACAGTCAAAATATCCTTTGAGACTGCTTTGTCAGATGTTTGTTCTAGAAAACATATTTGACAGGTTCTGATGAAGCATGTAGTGACCTAAAAGGAAGGGAAGAAAATAAGCGAATAGATAACTTTAACAGAGCAAGAGCAAGAGAAAGAGAGCAAAAAAAGAGAGCTATGTGGGTTGATGTCTGGAAAGCGTTTGAGCAGATGCAAGACGACCTGTGCAAGCTCAGTGTCAGCCGGGGTAAAACAGCCATAGCCATATGCTTAAGCTACTTAAGAGCAGAATAACACATACACAGACACACATACACCTGTGAAGAACTGTGGCCAGGAGAACTTGGAAATATCTGCCCAAACAATCTTAAATCTCAGCAGTTACTAGGAGTGTAAATAAATAAAAAAATTATATAATTATTAAAAAATAAATTTTTCAATACTCTAAACACAGTATAGTTTTTTAAATTGTTGGTTTGCATGTAAAGACTAGTCTCACATTGGCTCATTTTGTGATGTGTTTAAACGCCACCAACTAAATAGCTGTTCTTATTTTGAGTTTTCCTAAAATATCGTGATATATTAAATCGCAATGCATATCTTGTACCCACATTTGTGCCAATACCCACCCCCAGCAGCTACAGTAATAGGACACATCATGGAAGAAGAAAGAAAACAACTGCCCCATAACACAGAAAGGCCTACGGTACACAGTACATGACTCACAGCTGGAGGAGAGTTATCACTAAACAGTGATGGAAAACTCATTAACAGAAACAGCTCAGCAAAACCAACAGAACACTGAAGCCAAGCACATATGAAACCCTAACCCACACCGAACGCATCCCTGGAGGCCTGAGCTAAGCTAAGTCAACATTCTCACAGCCTTCTGCTTTTTATACTAGCATCAACAACATTCCAAAGAACAAGGCCAGCTGCTTCCTTCCTGTATAGTGTCAAAACCTCAAACGTTCTCATCTCGATAGTCCCATTACCCATTTACAAAACCCCCCAGAAATCACCAGTATACTCTTACTGTAAACTTTCAGCTTTGAGTCATTCACATATGCTGGACTTTGCTTGTATTTTCCTGGGATAAGTCCCTTCAAATCTACCGTGAAAGTCCAGGTAAACAAGACACAAGGTGCTCAGCATGGTGTGGTGCATTTTGGCACAAACGTTCTGCTTTCCCCTTCAAAACCTCAGATATTACTGAGATTAGTTTACAATATATAATACTATATATTATGCAATATTTTATAAAATACAATACAATTCTGATTACATGTAAACAGTAAATGGGGTGACATGGTAAAAATATTACATCCCAATATTCAGAAAAATTCACAATACACAGTTTTATTATAAATGTGACATGCAGACAAAATGCATCAGCAAGGGCAAATTCATTCATGCACAGCAGTGATTGCCATCTACTTTTTTACTGCCTATTATCCAATTTAGCAAGGTTTTTACACTCTCTGTAATGAAACATACAGTTAGGTCTAGGCCTGTCACAATAATTGTCATATTGCCCAGCCCAAGCTGCATGATTTGGGGCAAAAAAAAAAAAATCAGTATTTTTTTTATTTTATATGCAATATTCTGATATTCTGAAATAAAGATCACACATAAATATCAAATAGAATGCATTTACAAACTAATTTAATTTATATTGTGTTCTTAGTCAGATTCTGTTCACACATTAGCCCTGCTTCTAATTACCCAGGAACTGTACTTAAATAACTCCTGGTACAATACAGCCACCTCTCACAGCAGTTTGTCTCTTATCCTCATTCCATAATATGCATAATGGGGATATCACTGTGAATGCTAAAAGAACACTAATTAACTGTTTGTTTCATTATAAAGATTTTAAATACTCCTGTTCAATGATTATAGAAAACATGGAGAGTGAAACATCTTTTAAAGTTGAAGCTACCAAAATTAGCTGGTAAGTTGTTGTATGATGTGTAGTTTAGAACATCCCCATATGTTTCAATAACAATACCGCCTACTTTCAATCTAATCTTTCTGTCTCCAGTGTCTAACTCCAACAGTTTTCCCTGTGTTAAAATTGCAAGATGGCAAGAATGTGTAGACACACATGAATGAAGAGATTGACAGCCTTGACTGGAATAGACCTGCATAATGCCCTCTCTGTCAATTACATGAAGCAGCTGAGTTGTATTTAAACTTACATAAACTGCACTTTTACTATAAGAACAGAACTTTTACCAGAGAAAAATAAGGGCTTTTCCAAGGGAAAATATCTGCGTCACTTCTGCACACTTTTTAGCCTAATGAATGTAGTAAGAAACACCTAGTCTGGAAGAAGGGGAAGGGCCTACCAAATGATTAGTTGAGCGTGGCTCTGCTTCTGGTTTCTACTGCACAGATTTTGGTAGCAAATTTGTCAACATTGCATATAAGGTTGCCTTTATTTCTAAAGACGAAAAAAAAAGAATTTCTGTGTTTGCATGGTTTCTTTAGTCATGGTTTCATACCGTTTATTTGTAAGTGTATTGTATTAAGTGCAATTTCTGGCCAGTTGTGAACAGTGACAGTTTTGTTGTTTTGGCTCAATACTCCAGGACAGTGGATCCATTACAAGGCACACTGCACTTCTTTCAGGAATAGTTCTCCTGTGGCACACTAAACGCAATACATACCAGCTGCAATCCCATTTGTCTAGCCATCATATTTACAAAAGGCAGAAAAGGTTAGCAACTGAAACTTCAGTGGAACGAAGCAGACTGTTATACTAACAGCACACATCCGTCTGTGTATGCAAGCTAACGATCAGCAGAAAACTGCAGTGTGAGCAGAGTAAAATACTGACACTGTGGCCAGAAGATTGCAGATTTAAATCACAGATCATGCTGCTTCTCATCAGCAGCCTTGCCCCCTCTGGAGTGATGTTGATGGTCATTTCTGCCAGACGGAATCATGGAATTAAGGAATAAAAGTGGAATTCAGATATAAACACCGAATACACACAGAATTTAGACATCTATAAAATTTAATAAACGAAGACTAGAGTAAAGTAAAAATACATCATACACATATCATATCTAAAAGAAGAACTAATCATTTCTAACCAGCACAGTAACATCGTTCAAAAGTCAGCGATTAATTCATCTTGGGAACAGAAAAAAACAACAAAAAAATCAATGGAACTTTCCAAATAAATAAAACTGATTTAATAGGGCCCTAGTTAATTGGCTAAGCAAAACTGGGTTTAAAAATTGCAGTATACTTTAAATAATTGTTAGTACTGACAGAAATTGAATATTTCAGTACTGATATGTTTTATTACCACAACAGTAAATGTGGTATCATACCACCTCTAACCACTCCAGTGCAGAAAGACCTTTAGTCTTTTACTGCAGCAAGTTTCTAGTGAGAGCTAATTGTGTGGTAGCAAGCTTGGGTATTAACAACAGCCTTACTATGTGCTTTGCTCTGTTTTTTTTTAAGCTAAAATACGGTTAAAATAGTCTTGTGTCTTTAAAAATACGAGACACACAACAGTATGCAAATAATTACTCACTCATTTATAGCTAAACGGTTTTGACAGCTTTATCTTATCTAGCTTACCTATCAGTCTATGCAAAGTATACCAGGCTCCTTATTTTTATGGCCGTTTTCCAAACTACAAAGGTCCAGAATTTGAGATGCAACTTAATTAAAAAAGCCTACAGTGTTAGACTGGGCTGTTTCATGGACCAGAATGTGTGTACAGCGTGTGTAGCTAAAGCAGACAATGCGACACACCTGCCTGCAGCCTGGCTAGCTAGCTTTATAGGTTAACGCTAGCTGATCTCCTATGGAGGGAGGGTAGTTGTAGTAGTAGTAGTATATAGCAACGGTTGCTAGCTAACTAGCTAACGTTACCCAAGTAGCTAACAAGCTAACAAACCAGTGTAGCCCATAACAGCACTGCGTAGCTAGGTAACGTTAACTAGCTAGCTTTATCTATTATAGGTTAACTGAGCTTGATAGCTAGCTAGCGTTAGCTAACTAAAAAGATAAAGATTGGCGTTAAACATTAGAACTAGCTAACGTTAGCTAATTAACCATGACTTAACTTAATTACCAGTGCTATAACTATCTAACGTTAGCTAGGTTAGCTTACTGACTATCCACCCAGGTCGTAGACTGACTGACTGGCTGGCTGTCTTATTAAAACCCGAGAAAGGGATGTCTGCATCAGCAGCAACTGAGCTCCTTTTTCGCTTTTCCACTGTTTAAATATGGATACAAGCCTTTTTAGCAGTTTTAATGTATGAGTCAGCAGTCAAGTTACACTTATCACTAATATTTTGCCCCGTTTCTTCATCTCAGAGACTAATTTTATCTAAAAACCAACATTTCCCAATCTCTCTCTCTCTCTCGATTTTTTTCAGTTCCACCTTAAGTGGTGCAGCAGCTCCCTTTTCGCTTTTTCACTATTTAAACACGGATACAATCCTTTTCAGCTGTTGTAATGTACGAGTCAGCAGTCAAGTTATTTGTGATATTTAGTTTTGCCCATTTTTATAATCTCAGAGACTAATTTTATCTAAAACCCAACATTTCGCCAATGTCTTTTTCGATTTTGTCAGTTCCACCTTAAATGGTGCAGCAGCTCCCTATTCGCTGTTTCACTATTTAAACACGAATACTAGCTTTTTCAGCCGTTGTAATGTATGAGTCAGCAGTCAATTTACTTTTATTATTTATGTTTTCCTCCGTTTCGAATTTGTCAGTTCCACCTTAAATGGTGCACCATTTAAGGTGGAACTGAAGATTTGCTTTAAGAAGCCAAGTGGAAATCTTCAGCTATAGAAATTGGTTTGTGTGCTTTTCGAGTACATGTAACCTAGCTATAATAACTAGGAAAGAAACCCAATCACAGGCACGCACGCCAACTCACCCTCCTTGACGCCAGGCAGCTTTTTCTGATCGATACTTAAATCTTCCATGTTGTCGGCGATATTTCAAATCCAGTGAATCTCCGAAGGTCGCCGCTGATAGATTGACGGCTCTTTGTTGTCAGGTGTTCAATTGATGTCTCGTCTCTAGTATCCCCTTGATTGCTTTCTGTGGTCAACGAACGAACCAGTGCCAGAGCTTTTCCCCTCCCCGGTCTCTCTCTCTCTCTCTACCCCTCTCTCTCTCCTTCTCTCTCTCCTACACACACACACACCCTCCCTCTATAACAACACGGCCACGTTCAGCGCCATTTTACGTAGCGCAGCGCTGAGAGTGACACATTCTTTCCTGACGAAACGCGCATTCCTAGCTAATTTACAGATCTTCACTCCATTCCCACAGCTTTCTCTTCAATGCGGAGTGTTTGCAGATCTTACGGCCAGGGCGACGCCTCGCAATCAGCTTTTTATGAGCTCAGAGTTTCATAGAGATATGAATGATAAACAGCACGGCTTTGTGAAGCTGTTCCTGATACTAACATCCCTTTATATTCCTGACAGGAAAGATGTTTGTTTATTTATTTATTCCAGTGACAAACTTAATACGACTAATAGTGGTGCTTTGTGTGAATAACCCTATTGTACACAGAAATAAATTTGTACACCTAAATTAGTATGTTCCAGTGAATTGAAAAAAAAAAATAGATACCACTTCAATTTCTGAATCATATTCCCAGCTTTTGCTATTGATAGGTAAACGTTTGAGTAAAATGAACATTGTTGTTTTACTTTATAAACTACAGACAACATTTGTCCCAAATTCCAAATATAAAAATGATCATTTAGAGCATTTATTTGCAGAAATTGAAAAATGGCTGAAATAACAAAATAAACGTAGAGCTCAAATAATACAAAGAAACCAAGTTCATATTCATAAAGTTTTAAAGAGTTCAGAAATCAATATTTGGTGGAATAACCCTGGTTTTAATCGCAGTTTTCATGCATCTTGGCATGTTCTCCTCCACCAGTCTTACATACTGCTTTTGGATAACTTTATGCCACTCCTGGTGCAAAACATTAAAGCAGTTCAGCTTGGTTTAATGGCTTGTGATCATCCATCTTCTTTTTGATTATATTCCAGAAGTTTTCAGTTTGATAATATCAAAGAAACTATTTTTTTAAGTGGTCATTTTTAAGTGGTTTAGATTCTAATATAAAATAAAAATAAAAATAAAATACAATTAGCTAAAATATTCAATTGCTTTTTAATATCCAATATATTGCATGAAACGCCTGTGTTTAACCTTTTTATTTAATATTGGATATTAACCTTTTTATTTTACAAACCATACATAAACAGTAAAATATTATAAACATTATAAAAAATGTTCTAAGTCACATTTAAATAGTAAAAAATATCTATTTACTGTTCATCGTTTTAGTGCTCTAGTGCTGCACGCTCTAATGTCTAAGTTGCGCTTTTTTTCCAAAGCAGTGGATTAAGTTAGTTGGCTAAGTTACTATTTCATTGGCTTGTATAGTTTTAATTGGCTGATTCATGATCTATTCTGATAGACAACAGGCCTCCAATAGTGTTTAGCTCTATAAACATTAAAAAAAAAAAAAAAAAGAAAATACATTGTGTCTGTTGTAACAGATGCAAGGTCTGAATGGGTTAAATTGTTTTCTACGGAGCCCCTAAGGTGACATCATGTAAAAAAAAAAAAGAATGCATGGCCACGACTTGTTAAGGCAATTAGATCCTAAGCCATGGATATGACTTATTATTCTGTGGGAATGAGATAATTAAGGCATGGCCACGACTTAAGGCGTGGGAACAAGTTAATTAAGTCGTAGCCATTAAAGTGTGGCAACAAATGCAGTGAAGGAAGTGAAAGAGTGAATTATTCTGAACAAAGCTACTGATTACCTTTTTTAAAAGGGTTTGTGGTGGGCACAAGTCAAACTTGGATGTTGGAATTTTCAAGTTATGTGATGGATATTTCAACAAGTCCGATGGCCCACTCAAAATGTCAGGATCCTTAAATGCAATGGCCAACATGTTTAATCAGCTTAGATTTTGTGCAGCATAGAGAATGATTACAAAACCCCTAAAACTATCCTGTGCATAATGCATAATAAGAAGGAAGAGAAAATGGGTTCTTCTGATGGATCATTTGTCACTAAATTGGTCCTAAACAAGCTTTGAACTTTGTCTCTGGTTAACATACTATATGAATGTGAAGCTATAAAAAACTATTTGCTCCCATTTGCATGAGGAGCCATTGCAATGTGTGGCCATTTTAAACCTGAGTGGTTACTGTGAAATCATTGGAAGCCAATACTTTAGAACTTTATATAAGAAAAAGGTGTTTTATATATTATAAAAATGGGCTCCTTGACCTAATAATAACAGTAGTGGAATTTGGTGAGCATGAAGATCTTTAGACTCTGCCAGTGGGCTGCCATTTTAAAAGAGGACCACTGCTTGTTGATGGTCATTTCCTGTTCTCTCCTGTTTAAAATAAAGTGTGCTTAATGCAAATACTAATTGGTGAGGCGAAAACATATCATGTTTAGGAACACAACAAAGCTGTTGTGCAGTATGTCGTGTGAAGGGTGTCATGATGAGTGTGATGGCATGAGAAAAAGACGCTTCCCTACACTGTGGCTGATTTAATCTTCATTTGACTAAAGCGTCTGCCTGAGGGGATGACCAGGGCAATGGACCAGCAATGATTTTCACTTGCAGGTCAAGCAGGATATGCAGGTTGCACTAAATTAGCATGACAAAATGAAAGTAGTGACACTAGGTCAGACACATTACCCTCTTAAACTCTAAGGGTGCACGTGTGGGATCACACCTTTCTTTCCTCACTCCTTCCTATCCTATCAGACTCAGTCTCAAGGAAAGACTTCTTATGCACGCCGATGTCTTAAAGTTAATATGTAACATACCATGTCATACTAAGACACAAATATAGCCTAAAGTTGCAGTATTATTTTTTTCTAAACTAAAACCAGAAGCAGTTCTGAGTGAAGAAGAGACAAAATATTTTGTTTAATGGTACCAATGTGCTGGAACGACCATCCCTGCTAAGCCAAATATATTCATTCTTAAATCTGGGGTGTCGGGTCACTTTTCGCTGGAGTTCTTCTGGCCATGTAACGCGTCTTTACATACTTACGTCACATGTACAGCCTCTAAAAGAGGATCCGGCTCAGTTTTACTGAACGCGAGTGGCTGGTGGAGCAATGGAGACTTCAGAAGGGGAAACTCAGAGCTCAGTAGCTCATTCACTCGTAGTAAAAACAAAGTATGTAGTTAAGGGGAAGTTTCTGACTGAGCACTCTTTTTCTCTCTGACTGAACATAACCTGGGATTGGATTCATCCGCTCTGAAAGGAGACCGAATCACACCCGCCCAGTTTAAAATTATTCTTCCGCATGCTCAGAGCAATTACCCATTCTCAATAGAGAGGGCCCTAAATCCCAAAACTTACAGACATCAGCTTTAAATAGGACAACATTTTTCATAAAACTCTATATAGCTATATAAGCAATATTAATACTTCCAAAACATTTCATGAGGTAGAAAAACAGATTATGTTGTAAGTTAATATAACAACTTTTCTGTTGGACTATTTATAATGAAGGATTTACACAATATGAGAACCAGCTAATGCTTTTCAGGGAAGTAACTGTACTTACTTAATACCTTTGTATTATTTTGGAGAATCTGTACTTTTAAAGTATTCTTCTAATCAAGTACTTATATCATATTTGCATAATGGGCATGTCCTCTCCCCTCACTTCAACACATTCAGTTGTGTTGTGTTGTAAGTCCCCTGAAGCTACTTTCTTTTGGGTGTGCACTTGTATTTCAAATATAATGCAGCTGGCAGGCCGCAGGGTATAAGAGCAAGTTACCTTTATTCTGTGTTGTTGAGGGTGACCATGTGTTGGCCTGGTGCTACAGTGTTTCTGTGGCTGCATTTCTTAAATAAGTTAAGACAAAAGCCTTAAATGAACATACTGCAGTGTTCTGAAAACTGTTCTATCTATTTTGTACATATATTAACACTAAATGTTGTAACCCCACAATACTGGAAATAATCAGTTAAGTAAATGAAAAGATGTGTGAACTAAACCTAGTTACAGTGCTTTGAGTAAACTTAACATGCTGTGCCTTTACAATATAACTGAATCAAAGAGAAATGATCACCCAAAAGTCAACATACAGCTCTGGAAAAAAATAAGAGACCACTTCAGTTTCTGAATCAGTTTCTCTGATTTTGTTATTTATAGGTATATGTTTGAGTAAAATGAACATTTTTTTTAATTCTATAAACTACGGACAACATTTCTCCCACATTCTAAATAGAAATAGTAATTTAGAGCATTTATTTGCAGAAAATAAGAAATGGCTGAACAAGTTGCAGAGCTTTCAGACCTCAAATAATGCAAAGAAAACAAACTCATATTCATAAAGTTTTAAGAGTTCAAAAAACAATATTTTGTATAATCACAGTTGTCATGCATCTTGGCGTGTTCTTTTCCACCAGTCTTACACACTGCTTTTGGATAACTTTATGCCACTCCTGGTGCAAAAAAATTATCAGTTCAGCTTGGTTTGATGGCTTGTGATCATTCATCTTCCTCTGTATATATATATATATATTGTTAGTGTAGCAGACAGGTGGTTGAATTGTTGAATCCAGTAGCACACCTGTGGAACTCTGGAGCCATATGCTCAAATTAGATTAGAATACAAACAGACCCTACGCATACTTTTATATGTATAATTGATTCAAAGTAAGAATGATACAATTTCCCCATATTTAAAGCACAGAAATTGAGAGAATTAGAAGCATGAGTCTACTTAGACAATACATCTTATCCTCTCGTTCATCTAATATCTTATGATGCACCCTTTTAAGTAAATGAGAAGACAAGTCAATGCCAGGTACACTTGCATGGTCTCACTGATCAACAGCACCTACCTAAATAAGACCTTGGTGATTTATGGCCTCTCCAACACTGTTGTTTTTATTAGTTTGATTGATAAAGGATGTCGACCCTGAGGCGAACGTCCCATCATCACTCCTGTCTGGTGCCATCCTGACGAAAAAGTACCACGTCATCAACCTATTGATTTACAGCAATGACGTATGACCTCACGTTGTCTCACCTGATTAAAAGCATCCCTCCTGAAGACAGTGTCAACAGCAGAGCTTTGGGTCACAGAGACGTGAGCTGAGAGCATCGCTTCAGGACCATGGACAGAATTCCCTTGGTGAACCTTCTTCCCACACTTGTGGCTCTTTTACTCCTGCAGGGTGTGGTCAGCGCACAGTCAAGGAGCGTTGTGAGCAGCGGTGAGTGACATCATTAGTGTATGTATATGCACATGGACTTCTGTTTCTACTGCGTTTAATTTCTCAGTTATTCAGAGTTACTTAACCTAGTCAACCTTCTGTAAGGTCAGTTACCACAGACAAGACTAGACTTAATATAAACTCTTGACTCTAAAATGACTTAAAATAAACTCTTAAATCTAAACACACTTACACAAGTAAATGTGCAGAACCTGGGACACCTTCCCATCACTTTCTATAAGTGTGTTTAGATATAGATAGTGTGTTTAGATCTTGTGCTATAGACATAGCTGTCATGTATGAGAGGGAAACACCTTGAAGCTTTCCTTTAAGTCTTTCTTTTAAGATTCAGAGCACTGCCTATTCTGAAGAGCATGCTCAACAACAATATATATATTGGTTGTTTTAATTTATTGTCAATATAAATTGTGTGTTTTATTTTTCTGCAGGCAACCAGCTTTTGCAGTCAAAGGATGACTCCAACATCCAAAACAGAATTCTTGCTTTCTTGCTGCATAAAAACAGGGTTCCAGTCCAAGATGATGTGATAGGTATGGCTTTAAGTTCATAAAAATAATCAGATTATGAAGATTAGTCCTTCATGCTCCTTTAATATTTAGCTTTTTATATTGTGTGAATTTCTGGATGAATGGACCAGTAGAAATTCACAATTTTTCAAAATCTATTTTTTTATTGCCTTATACTGGTTATTAAGCATGTATGTTTTCTCCTTCTATACAGTTTTTTTTTCAGACAGTGATAATAAAGTGCACATATTGTTGCTTACATTGTGTTTATATGTATATACTGAATGTATTATATCTACAGTACTTTTTTTTTCTTTCGGTTGCAGAAATTGAGATGGCCAGCAGGATCACAGAGCTCCAGGAGGTACAGTGGCTTTACTAATCTATATTTCAAAACATAAAAAAAATCTATTGCTATGAATCAAAAGACCCATTTTTTTAAATATGTATGAAGTCTACACATCTCAGCACTCTGGTTTATAACACCAAACATTATAGGATTATATGTGCATTTGAGACAAACAACTGCTCTTGCATTTTTTTAAGTCTTACTTAATGTATTATGTTGTCTATCTCTTGTCTATCTGATATAGATTAATTGAAATGAATGAATTTTAGAGAAATCTGGTGTTTGTTAAGTTTTGAAGTTTAGTAACAAATACCTGTAGACAACAAATCTAGCACCAGAACATGTATCTGTCCACTGTTTTATACTGTAAGAATACTACCTAAATATTCATATTAATTCAACTCTGCATATTTATTTTATTTTTGCAGCTGGACGCCATCAGAGAAGCACTGAACTTAGAGAGGCAGCTGAGCTCCCGAGCAATGGACAGAGCGAGCTCTCAGCCTGCTAAAAGGAGTGATGGTAAGTATGTGTGTATAAATGTATTGCCTGTGTTAGCGTAGTTATAATTATATGTTTAGTTATAAGTCCATGCAAAATAATAGATTTAATGTTAGTCACAGCTTGACTTGCAATAATATATGTGTTTAAATTAATCTGTTTTTTTAATCAACCATTGCGTCCTTTTTTTCCCCTCTGACAGCCTGTTTTTGGAAGTACTGTGTATGAGGACCTCATTCAAATGAATAAAACAAATCAATTGCCTTAAGATCCACCACAATGACAACAGGGACACTGAACTCCATTAGAAGATTCGATAGAAGATCTGCTGGGAGATCCATTAGGAGAATCATGCCATTTCATGAGTAGTATATAACCATTTCATTGTGTTTTGGAGTTGTATCGATGTATAAAATGAATATAGAATGTATAAATCTTGTATCTATATTGTATCATATCACTAATTTAATAAAAAGACAAAGAAAGCAACTTTCTTGAGCTGTATGTAACAAATTCTCACCACAATTCTGCACCACATTTTGGTTGGGTGACACAATTACTCAAGTCTTATGATCTGACACTTCCACATGGTTTGTCTCCATCTGGTGGTGAGAGAAATCTTAATTGAATGGAAAGCTCATTAAATTAAATTAATTCTTTAAACCATGTCAGAATACACAATGTTTAAATATCACACACATTACACAAATCTTACTTAAAATCAAATATCTAAATGAAGTCAAATTAATTTAAATTATGTCACGTCAAGAGGGTTTTGTGTTGTCATTCCATCTCTTTACAAGAACACAATGGAACCAAATTGCATTCCTACAGGATCTTGGCACAACATACAAAAAATAATACAATACAGATTACATAAATGTACAAACATAAATGTGTGGACATAACATTGTAACAATACAATGAATACAAATTTAAGTCAGTCACTCTTGTATTCTCAAAAAAAGCAGCCTGACACGTATACTGTTTTAAAAAATCACTTAAAGAGCCTTTAAACCCTAAACAATATATTTACAGTAATAGCTGAAATGTGTTCCTTTGGAGTAATGAAACATACCTTTCTTAATCTTTTAAACATTTTATTAACCTTTCCTAATCTTTTGAAAAAATGCTTTTTTGTGGTAATTTCCACCTCTGCAGCCTTCTCAAGTTCAACTGTGCTATAGGCGTGGAGGAATTTTACGTGTACTTTGGTACGCAGACACTCACAATATATTAGATTAGTTTAGATTAGATAATACTTTATTGTCAGATCCATGATCTGAAATTTGTTCTGCACAAAAACAGCAGCTCCGCCACAACACCACACATCAACAACACAACACACAAGGGCACAAACAACCATTATAAAAGGGGGAAAAAAAAAAAGGGGGTACATTAAATACATAGTTCGCTCGCATCATCTCGGTTCATAAAGATCTTGTATGATTATAGATTAGGCTCCCGGTTCAATTTAAGGATTGACTGGTGCACGAAAGAGTGCTTCAGTCTGACTTTATTAAACCGCGGAACACTGTATCGTCGTCCCGATGGGAGAAGTACATATTCGCTGTTCAGAACATGATTAGCATCAGAAAGAATGTTTTTAGCTAACCGCATTGTGTTGTTATGATAAGCGGTCTCATACTGACCTTCTAAACGCTGACCCACAATTTTTGAACAAATTTTGATCAAGCGTTTCAGTCCAGACTTTTCAGATAAGGACAAGCAATTGTACCACACAGCATTACAGTACTGCAGAACACTCAAAATAACAGCAGTATAGAACAGTAGGAGTATCTGCCGAGTAGCTCCAAAAGATCGGAGACGACGAAGAAAATAAATTCTTTGTTTAGTTTTTTTACAAATATAGTCCATATGCTGCTTCCATGATAAGGTGGCATCAATCATTACACCAAGATATTTATATGACTGCACCTGTTTGATTATTTCATTATTAACAATGGTGGGGTTTATAATTATAGATTTTAAACTAAACACAATTTCTTCTGTTTTTTTTTGTGTTTATTTCCAGAGCGTTGTTTTTGCTCCATATAGCAATTTTATTAACCCCTTGTTGGTGCAGGTCAGAGCCGTCTGAGTCGGTTAGTAAAGTAAGCAAAACAGTATCATCCGAATATTTAATAACATATTGATTTTTTGTGGTTAAACGACAATCGTCTGTATATAAAGTAAAAAGCAAAGCAGAACTCACACAGCCCTGAGGTGCACCAACATTGGTCAATATAGCAGAAGAAAGGGTCTTATTCACTTTAACAAGCTGGACTCTGTTTGTAAGGAAAGAGGCATACCAGTGAATCAAATAGGGGTTCACTCTCAGATGGTACATTTTTGAGAGTAAAATATTAGGTTGTATTGTATTAAAGGCAGATGAATAATCTAGAAAGAGAGCTCTTACATAATTGTGAGGTTTATCTAGATGTTTAGTGATAATATGAACTAATGTGGCAACAGCATCTTCTGTGCCACAACCTGTTTTATATGCGAACTGAAATGAATCCAGTTTGCCATTGGACAAAGTGATTTTAAGATATTTTAACAGGAGTCTCTCTAGAGCTTTCATAATTACTGAAGTTAGGGCTATAGGTCTATAATCTTTATGTTCTTTTGGATTTTGAGTTTTAGGCAATGGTTTTATATATGAAGTTTTCCATACTGTTGGAACTGTGTGTGTGTCGATTGACAATTGAAACACTGGTTGCCAAGCTGGTGCAAGCTCAGCTGCAAAGTTTTTCAGTATAAAAGGACTAAACTGGTCTGGCCCCTCTGCTTTTCTAGTATTAGTGTTTTGAAATATTTTCCTAACTTCATCGACAGTGATATTAATTCTGTCTAATGGTCCTGGTTGAACGTTTGTTAAAATTTTGTTACATTTATCAAAACTATCAGATAATTCGAATCTTGTAAAGTAAGTGTTTAAATCGTCAGCAAACTTATGATCATTATCTGTTACAATTGATTTGTTTGGGGATCACATACCTGTCATTGATTTCATGGTGTCCCACAGTTTTTTAGAATTACTGGTTTTGAATGCATTTTCTAGGTCCTGTCTGTGCTTTGATTTTGCTTCTCTTAATTTAGTTCTTAATTCTTTTTCTGTCTGTCTAAGTATCACTGTATCTTTGTTACTGAAAGCTATGTTCCTTTTATTTATAATATAATTATAAATAAAAAATTATAAATATTTATTTATAATATAATATAATATTTATAATATACAGATCAGTCAATCAATAATACCACCCCCCTGCTGACGTCCAACCATCTGCATCTCAGAGGCACAATGTTGCAGCTCAGCCAATCAGCTCTCTCTCCGGTCCTGCCTCTAAACCCATACATCACACAATGCCCCTCCCAAACTACCCCTCACATTTTTTCGATTTTTTAAGCTGAAGGTGGTGTCAGCAAAAATCAGGGGGTTATTGCCCCTTTAAGAAGGAATTTCATTGATATGATTTTGCTTAAATTCAATTTCAAATCACTGAGATATAAACATTCAGTCAAGTCATTCAGATGTGAGGTGGCTAACTTATACAACTGTAGAGGCACTTTTTTCACAGTGGAGGTGATAAGCAATGATTACTATGAATACAATGCAAATACAGCCTTTTTTAAAAACATATTTGTATTACTCAACCTCAATATGCCTACTCAATTTAACATACAAGGTATGCAGTATTTGAAATGGTGCTAAATCCAACTGACTGTTTTTTATTTTCTTTAGGATGCCTTTCACAGTGCAAACTTATGTGCAATGACAAAAAAATGATTAGACAACACATTCAATACTTTTATGTGACGTGGCTGACACACACCTGGTGACCACTAATGTGAACAATTCTAAATTTTGTTAGTTTCTCTGAAAACAAACAAGCAAAAAAAACAATTTACACCAAACCACCCTGCTTGTCAATTTAACAAACAAATTAATAAACAGATAATTTGGGACAAAATCGCTTCCCCATTATTAGTCCCTACTCAGTCTTACACAAACTGGGCACTAGAGTGTGCTGTGCAGTTTGGTACTAATATCCACTAATATTAGTCCACTAATATACAGTAGCTGACAGTGCTCTGCTGAAAAATCCAGTTCAAGATCAGCTTTTTCTTTAAATGTTCTTTCTTTAAAAGTTATTTTTTGCTGGTCAACCAGCTTGGTCATATTGGTGTTGCTTAAAGTCTTACTTCACTCATTTTAAGGCTTTGTGATTGCTTATTTTAAGAAATCTAACATATTTTTGTATTGGCTGATTTTTTTTATTAACCCTTTCAGGCCTGGCAACCATTACAATGGACATAATAATACAAATAGAACAGGCCATGAACCAACTAATAAAAAAGTGCACAAGACAATTAAACAGTAGCTTTCCACTGCAATGGGAAAAAAAAACTCAAACATTATGGCATGGCAGCACTATAGGGCCAACGAGGCAAAGAAAGAGTTTATTTTTAGTAATTTTATGTGATTTAGAACACCTTTTATCATTATTAGGGATAGTTTTTGAAAGAAAAATTAAAAATTTAAAATTAAAATGTTAAACATGGTCCTCAATGGTTAAACATTAAAAAGGCAATTAAATATTTAGTTAATTTGTTTTTTTTTTACAAACAGTATCACTGAATCATAAATCAGGTCTGAAAGGGTTAATATAAGTATATTAATCTCAGTTTTTTTATATATATTTTGTCTCATATATTTTTTTGATTTTGTCTCATTTTTGCCAATGGATTTTTTTTTTTTGCAGTGAAATCACCATGCTGCTCCTTTAAATACATTGTGTCTACAACGTATTGTAAGATAGTCCTTTGTTAAGAGTTATCCCTCCAAAAACCTAAACATTTCCACACAGACCACACATGTACAAACCACAGATGGTAAGTAGTGTAGTAGGCCTGATATAACAAATATGTTCATTTTTTTTAAATTGTATAAGACATTTAAAATATGGTTTCTTACGATATACTGTGAACTAGTGTATGCTGATTAAAATGTATTTCAGAAATCAGTGAACCACATTAGGCCATGTCTCCTTATGAGGCCTAAACAAATAAAAGACACTTGCACAGCTTAGACAGCGTTCGTGTCAGTGGAAGCTGAGTCACTGTCTGTGGCCGGATACTGGGCAGTTGTGCAGATGAAGCTCTATCATCCACAAGCAGACACCATGTCATGAGAGGCAGATGAAAAATGGGGGGGGGAAGTAAAAGAGAAAGAAGGAAAGAGGCAGAGGAACCACACTTGACTTAGATTGTGTCTTTAATATAAAACACTGGGCCAGGTTGACAGTTGTTCTCAGTGCGTCAAAAGAATAACAAACGATGAGGCCAGATGCATCGATGACTCACATGAAGAAGCACTGTGATTAGATGACCTTGTTTATTGGAACAACATGTCCAGTTATTTACACAACCAACCACAACTCTTCTTCCTGTCTATGCAGCATTTGAGAATTAAGTATGATCAGAATCAGAACAACTGCACTACATGAGTTCACTAGCATATAATATCACAATAATGCGTTATGTTAATGCAATATGTAAAATGAAAATGCAGCAATACCTCAGGGGACAGCTTAGGAATGCTCTCATCTGTATTAGTTGTGAGGTGGTATCTTGGGGGGAGGTTGAACACTTGCCAGCATACTCATGGCAAGGCAAGGTTTATTATTGCACAGAGGTTGGTAATGGTTGATACTGGCTGTATCTGGCTAAAATGATACTAGTTCTTGTACCATGACTTTTGGCATGTCAGTGTGCAAAGAATGCACACATGTGAAAAAAACTTAATAAAGACACTTTATTGTATATTTGATAGTTCCAAAAAGGCACTGTTTGTAATAAAGATAACCCTGTCACAATAATCTGTTATTTTGAACAATAAATTGTCCTGATAAACAATATTATTGCAATTTTAAAGTAATAAAGCTGGTGTCACTGAATCATTTAAAACAATTATTCTCTTTAGTTGAGTTTTTTCTTTTAGCTTTTTTATTTTTTATTTTTCATTTCATCCTATTATTTATTTTATTGCAGTTTTACTTGTGGCATTTTATTTTTTTATACTTTTTATGTATTATTTTTATGTATTTTATTTTCATCATTTACCTTTTTTTATAATTTTGGTGTTATTTTAGTCCTTTATTTCTTTAATTGCGTTTATATTTTATTATTCTAATTATTTATCTCTTTCTTTTATTGCTCTACATTTTAGCCTGTCTGCAAATCATTGTATTCTGAATTATTTTATTTCTTCTTAATTAAATCGTATATTGTTCTTTTTTTTATAAATTAAAACTTATTTTTCAATCCCTTTAATTTTGTAAATGCTCGGCTGCATTGAAAATGAGGGTCACCCTCAATGTATTACAGAGTGGAAATAAAGGTTGATTGATTGATTGATTGACAATAAAATACTTTTATTTCGATTATACCACATTATTCCATTATTGACAAATGCTTATTTTGTCATATTCAACATAAAGTATAACCTCCAGCTCACTGCTTGTAGAGACAGAGAAAGAGAAAAAGATAAAGAGACAAAGGATATAAAGGCCCCTCATCACTGTGGAGTCTGGTGTCCCTGTGGTCTCCTGCAGGGTCGCAGATAAGTTTTAAGGAAATGCTCCCTCCCAATGATCTTTTATAAACCAGCAGCTGTAGTCTATTTTTCAGTCAATACGCTCTGTGCTGTGCATGAGAGGTAGGCAGATTTTGTTTTATTATTATTTATTTGGTTAAATGCTACATTTGTCAAAATAAAGGTGCTATTGAGTGTTCACTACATTTTTTGAGCCACAAAAGAAACATATTTTGGTTCCTTAAAGAACCACGTTTGTTAAAGAAATGCATGATTGTGAAGAACATTTCGAGCTTAAAGGCTTATAAAACCTCCTCTGGATGTAAAGGGTCCCATCACTGAAAGTATCTTTTGTAGTACCTTTATTTTTGACAGTGTTATTCCTGTTCACTTTGTATATTACTGAATACAGAATTTATACAGAATTTATATGTACTTTATATGTACTGTAAACCCATAAATTGTTTGAAATTTGGATATTTTTAAACATTACTCAACTATTTTGAGTTAGCTGAACAATCAAACTGAGATCTTTGAGTTGAACCAACTTATAGTTTAGTCTGTTGCCATTGGCAACTTAATGCATTCATTGCAATAAATGTAAAGGAGTAAGATAGACCAGTTGTGCAATAGTTAGTTTAACTTAAAAGGTTAAGTTTCAGGTGCATCAAAATTTGAGTGTGAATTTAAAGATGAACATCTCTTCAACTCCATACAGTATTATAAATTACAAAACTTATTTCATTTGAGCAACAAATTACCTTGATGATTTGAGTAGGGTTTACAGTGTATGGGGCAGTTTCCCAGATGGTTGGATTAAGATTAGTCTTAAATCCCTGTTTGGGAAACTGACTCTAAATGTCAGATTAGTAGCAATTCGGTTGATTCAGTCATAATTCTTTCTGTAAGACTTGGTTAAGCATCCAGTGCCAATCTTACCAATAAGGATTATACATACAGTTTAAGGATTATATATACAGTTCCTCATAAATGAAGGTATGTCCATGTTAGCCCACTTTTTCTGTAGTCTTAACCAATTCTATACTTATTTCCATTCTATTTCACAGTCTGAAGATGTGGTTAATTTTTCTTCTACTCCAACTGGCATCTCTGCTTCCCTTCGGGTTTCTATGCCCCAATGGCTGTGTGTGCTTTCCAGATGGGGGTGTCCAATGCACAGGGGCCATCACTGATATACCGCTGCTGGACGCCAGTCATACCTTTCGCCTGAGTCTTAATGACACGTCCCTCAAAGTCCTCAAATCCCAAAGCCTTCAGCCTCTTATTTTACTCCTGAGATTTAGCATCACTCACAGCGTTCTCGACACCATCCACCCGGAAGCCTTCTACAGCGCTCCTCAGCTCCGGTCAATCAAGTTATCATCTAACGCCCTCTCTGTCCTTCCACCCGGGGTGTTCAGAAGGCTTGTCAACTTGGAGCAGCTGCATCTGGATGGAAATCAGCTGGTGTCCCTCAGTCCAGACATGTTCGAAGGATTGGGAAACCTCACTGAACTGGACATCAGCAAGAACCAGATATCGCAGCTGGATGCCAACACTTTCCAGGACATGACAAGCTTGTATCACTTGAACCTGGCTGGGAACTTGCTACGGAAGCTCCCGCAAACGTTGTTCCACAACCTGATGCAGCTCAAGTCACTGATTCTGACCTCTAACAAGCTGGAGACTCTGGAGGAAGGTTCCTTTGATCATCTACACAACCTGCTGGTGCTAATGCTGCATAAGAACCAAATACAAGACCTCCCTCCAAAGCTGTTTTGGCACATGCCTTCCCTGCTGACCCTGACTATGTCTGGCAACCAACTCTGCTACCTTCCAGCTGAGAGCCTCTACTTTCTACCCAACCTTACCAAACTTACCCTCTACAATAACCCCCTGATCTCCTTGCCAGACCAGCTCGTAGGCCGCATGCCAAGACTCAAGGAGCTCTACCTCTATAACACCAACCTCAGCACTGTTCCCTGGAACCTCTTCGCTAACATGACAGGTCTTATGTCTCTAAACTTACACATAAACGAGAAGCTAACATCCTTGCCAAGGAACCTCTTCTGCTGCCTACCAAACCTTCTGAAGCTATCTTTAAGATACAACAGCCTCCAGGCTCTTCAACCAGACCAATTTTCACAACTAACCAAACTTCAGATCCTTCTGCTCAATGGCAACATGCTTCAGTCCCTTCCAGCGAGGATCTTTTACAACCTGCCAAAGCTTGCAAAGCTTGAGCTGAGTAATAACTACCTTGAGAATCTTCCAGGAGACACTTTTCTTGATTTAAACTCGTTGCAGTCTGTTACTCTTGGACACAATCGATGGGATTGCACCTGCAGTATTACAGGTTTTGTGGAATGGCTCAATCAAAATCAAAGGGTAGTTTCAGATGTGGATGATGTCCTATGTCACAAACCTCAACTCCTACAAAACCGCAAATTGACCTCACTCACATTCGAGTGCGGCACAACGGTCCGACCCACGTATGATTCTGTTTTGGTGATGACTTCGTCAGCAAGCCATCCAGAATCAAAATCAACAGCAGGACAGGATAGAAGAACCACTATCAATACGGTGCCTCCAACAATCCTACCAGCAACCACACTTCGGTCAACCACAACCACAACTAGCTCTGCTCAGACCTCCCTGCCAATTACGACACCTGAGGAAACCTTCTTTAAAATAATCAATACATTTGATGACACTGTGGTCCTCGAAAGCTGCTCCAGCCTTGTTCACCACAGTCGTTACAAGAGCTGGGTGTACCTCTGGACCGTCCCACCTACTGGACTGTACAGTGGACTTTTGCTGGCCTTGCATATTGTGCTCATTGCTACTGGTGTTATCCTGACTGTGGCCAGTGCTTATGCTTTGTATCGTCTAAACAAAGTGGCGTGGGAATTAGGCACCTCTGTTAGTACACATCAAAGAATATTAGGTAAAAGATTACCAAGTTTTACCAAACTCTAGACAATGTGCACATTTCATTCTATCATTTATGTGTGTGTGTTTTTATTTACGTAAAGGATAGCATATGTAACTGTTTAAAGCATTTAGCATTAAACATGTATGATTTTTTGTTGGCTTGGCTGCTCCATAGAAATGCGTCATAGTTTATTTTTGCATATTGTGAGACAAAAAAATTTAAGTGTTGTGTTATGTATTGTGGCAAGTTTTAGTTTTACTCTGCAGTTTAGTGAGCAGACTAACATTACCACGTCCTGTTATCATCACCTACATGAGCTCTCTATATTCTACACTGATAAGTTTGTAGTATGTTGTCAGTTTAGCAAGTTGCCTATTCAGGTGTTGTGCTGAATTCTGCCTCTCTGCCAGAATTTGCCTTCCCTTTACGGGCATGTGCATCATGTATGAAAATAAACTTAACAGATTGTAGTGTGAAGGTTCCACTACGTTAAAACCTATTTTTTAAATCTGTTTTTTATGTCTGAAACCACAATATATCATTTAAACACAGAACCTGACATCTTTACATTGATGAGTGGTTTAACAGAAATGCTGCAAATTACACAAATAATAAATAAAATTCAGCTCGGAAGTTATGTATAAAGACATTTAGAACAATGTTATTTTGTTACTATATTATTGTCTTTCTTCATCCTATGGCTTTTATTATTGCAACCAAAAATTAAATGCTTAATTTCTTTGACAATTTGTTGTTATTTACGGCACCCTATGCAATAATAGGTGAAATGTGTAACCATAAATATGTAATGACATTTTTAATGTCATTCTCCCACTAGCAGCTCACTACTTACTATATACTATATTTAACTGCTTAAATCTATTTCCAGGTACATATTTAGTTACACTACATGTACTATATTTAACTGCTTGGATCTATTTTAAGACACATATTTAGTTACACTTCACACAGATACAGAGAGAGAAGGAAAGAGAGAGAGAGAGAGGGAGAGAGAGAGAGAGTGGGAGGAACTGTTTGCGCTAATCAATGGCACTATTGTTTGGAATTTTCACACTGTTTCCCTTACTCAGCAATCCTGCTTCAGGTGATGTGAGGCGCTCTAATCTGGTTTGAGCCACTCCCACATGAGTAAGAGCATCATTCAGGAAGCCCAGCCCTCATATGACACATCACTACCTTTCCAAACATTGCACTGTACGTTCCAGCCTGGTCCTGTGCAACGTAACATTCCCAGAGGTCTTATCAGAACAAATCACAAGATACTGGAAACTGACTAATCAAGAACAACGAGAGTAAAAATGATAGTGCTCTCAGTGCTCATTAACCGGATATCTTAATAGAAAAGACGCTGATTGATTCATAATATTACATAATATCATTGTCATATTCATCAAGTTTGCTGCAATCTTACAGTTGCAATATTGAACTAAGGTTCCCATGGGGGTTTTCTGAAGTGATGCCATAGAGTAGATACCAATTTTCTATAAGTATCTTTAAAGAAAGTAATTTTTTTAAGAACGTAGCTTGTCTCTTATAGCAGAGGTGCCAAAATTTGTACAAATTTTAAAAAGTAAAATCAAATGGCATTTTGTTAAGAAATTTGTATTCAAAATTGTTTATTGATGTTTATATAGCAAGTTTGAGTCATTATTCGAATACTTTGTTTTCAAAAATTTTTTTTTTATATTTATATACACATAAATCATATTTTCCCACCTTACTAAAATTTTATTTTACTTCTTATTTTCAGTCTAGCTGCATGACAAAGTGGACAAAGGCAGTATGGAATTTTTGTGAATTTTACTATTTGATGAAATCATGGCTGACCTAGAGTTGCAGACATGATGAATTGTTCCTGGCTAACTTCTTCTTTATCAAAGATACATTAAAAAAAAAAAAATCAACCACTGTGATATTTTGCCACGACAGGGTGGACAGATTTTTTTTAATTAACAGTATGAAGGTTGTTTCAGAAGATTATTTCACCCACCGCTAATTATCACACCAGGGTGCTTCTTTTTTGGTGTTTTAGCAAAAGAAAAATTCACACTGTTCTCATTTCCCATTATATATCTACTAGAGACAGATTATATCTGTCCAGTATCATTTATTTTAATTTAATCCTGGATATATGGAGAACATTACAAGAGAATATTGGAGTACATTATTAGTATCATGACATTTTGGATCATTCACCTCTGTTGCAAATCTGATAAAATTCTGTTAGGGGTATATTTATTAATTACATATACAGCTCTCAGTTTCTCCGATTTGGTTATTTATGTAGTATACGTTTGAGTAAAATGAACATTGTTATTTTATTCTATAAACTACAGACAAAATTTCTCGTTTCTTGTTTTTTAAGCATTTTGGCATGTTTTGCACCACCAGTCTTACACACTGCTTTTGGATAACTTAATTCCACTCCTGGTGCAAATATTCAAGCAGTTCAGCTTTGTTTGATGCTTGTAATTATCTATCTTTAAAAGAATCATATCTAAAAAGTAGTGGTACTTTACAAATAGTACTTTACAGTAAAGATTAACATTCCTCGATATTTGTAATAACGTGTACATTCAGAAAGCCCAGTCAATGTTTAACAAGCATACATTTATAGCCCTATTATTCTGCCAAAAAAATAAATAAGTGTATGTAAAGCTCTATTATTGGCGGCTTTAAAACCCCCAACACGGCACACAGGAGCCACATAGCACTAGCTTAGCAAAATCTTGCTTTGTTTTTAGCATTACAACAAAAGTAATGTAGTTAGTTATGTGCTTATTTCTGACGGGATAGTGATAATCCTCTCAGCATGGTTTGTAATTAGCTAGCTAAGGGATTGTAGCTGGGTTTGAGTGTAGCTGTAGTTTGTTTTTTGAGGAAGTGGATGTTGGAAAGAACAGAGATAGTAAGACTGGCTAAGTATTTAGTCTACAGCAGAAATCTACTCACTTCCTTGGCTTTAAGTTCCTTGCTCAGCAAGTCGGAAACTGTCACAGGAAAATCTGCATCATGTGGTCTGGTGCACGTAGCATCACATCTCCAGCACAATTAGCAGTGATGTATTGCCTGGCTAAGAAAACAAACAGTACAAATAGAATCAATACCATCCTATTTTTCCTTAAGCATTTGATTAGGCTTAAGCTAATCAACTGGATGTATGTGAAATTTGGGTAAAGGCTGTTTCAAAACAGAGTTGGGTCTTTGAAATTGGTCAATTGTTCAGACCTGCTTTGGTAATGGGTTATTTTTTTTTGTAAATCTTGTAAAAGACTTTGAGAAGTCGTCATTATCTGGGCTTTTTGTCTCTGATTTAACTGATTGTCACAGAATAACCCCCTTAATTTTTTTTGTACTTCTTACATTCCTTTCCTAGTGTTGTCTTCTGATTTGTAAATGGGAGCTATTTAAAGCACTGTCCTTGCATTTACATCATGATGGTGAGTGCTCAAAAGAAGAAGAAGCCAAAAACAGAAAACAATCCTTTAAAAACTAAGTCATTACTTATTAGCCAAATAGAAAAATCATGGGCACCTCAAAGCATCAGGGGAGAACATCCTATGTCACAGTATGCCCATGACTCTGTGTGGATCGGTGGTTGTATTTACTGTGTACCTTTTAATATACAAAATAGGAATAAAGCCAGTGCCACAAAACAACTGAACTAAAGAGCTCATGACAAAGATGTGATATAGGAAAATAGGATGGATATTGTAACATACGTACGCAATTTTTTTTTGTGTGGCAACATTTTGAGCATAAAGAGTTCCTTAATATAATTGAAAAAGATATGTAAATAGTATTATTATCCAAAACTGATTAAAAAAAGACTAAATGAGGGTGGTGGGTCTGATGAGTCAATAGTATTTTTTTTGTTTGCCAATTCAAATGTTTCTATTAACCAAAATCCTGTGGGCTTCACTTTGAGCAGCCCGGCTCTATATTGTTAGAAAGCTCTGAACTGTGCATGAATCACTGTGTTCAAAACAATTCTGGTATTGGTGTTGTAGTGCTATTGGCATCCAGCTGCGTGTAGAAACATGTCCAAGTTTCATCACACTTTGCTCCAGCTCAGAAGCTATAAACCACGTCTGGAAAACACTGAAGCATTTAGAACAGCTGAGTGAGGGACACAGAGCAGAGAATCTGCTGAATGAAAGGTTTTCTGCTATGCCAAAACTACTCTTCTCAAAGATAAGGATCTACGAGTTTAAGGACCTCATTCGGAACAAGAAGCAGCTGAAAACGTAAAAAAGTTTTTTATTTCTTGTCATAAAAGGCATACAATTAAATTTTTTATCGCAGAAATATTACTGTACATTTATTTTATTTTGTATTACATTTTAGACTGGATGTTCTTCTGAGCAGAAATAAGCAAAAAAACGATATCAGGTGTGTTTTGGTCCAGAAAATTACTTCCACATCTGATGCTGATTCCCGGTAAGTTTATTGCTCATGGTTTTGTTAAAAAAATGATTTGCATCACTACACTAAATCAAAACTTTAGGCCTGTGATTATGCTGCAACTTTTGCTCTTTTTAAGTCTTGTTTTTTTCTTATTTCTCACTATGCATTTGTGTTTAGAGGAAACCATTATTGTTTTCTGGCAACAGTAAAAAGTGGCATTCACAATATGATGTAATACAAATTATTTTTTCTGTCGAACTGGGTCTGCATTATTGTTGGAGGTGTCTGTCGACAACCGCTTACTAGTTGATGTACGATAGTTTGGCACAGATGTATTAGTTTATAGTTGTAGAGAACATGCTTTAAAATGATGATTTACAAATAATAATAATAATAATAATAATAATAATAATAATAATAATAATAATAATAATAACACTAAAGAAATATGCAGTTAATAGGACAAAAAAGTGGTGTTTTTCCACTGAATACAGTGGTAATATGCAAAATAGTGAATATGTCAAATAAAGACTACAAATAGGTGGTTTTCCAGACAAAATTGTGTTTGGCCCAGCCCAGTGGACTGGTTGTTGATGAGGATCATTTTTAGTACTTGTACAATTCCTTGTTGACTGTCCATCAACCAGACAAAAAAATTATTTATCGTTATCACATAAAATGACCAACCAACCAAATCACAGAGCAAATTGGTATTCAATAAAAAAACTTATTTTATAGGTTTTGGTTTGTATTTTTTTCATAATAGTAAATTTGAGATTTTGAAAGAAATGCTTTGTATGTGCCTGGATCAAAAGCTGTGATTTCTCTTTCTAGCCGTCTGGAGAATGACAAATTCAAGCCAAAGCTGGAGAAGCTGCTGGAGGACAAATGTAAGAAAAAGCAAACACTTGTACATACTGTACATCGCTGTAAAGCTTTTCAATTCAACATTTGCATATCCACATTTGCACTTTTTTCGTCCAACAGATTACCTGGCTGCCTTTCGTAATTTCCTCCAATCAGAATTCAGTGATGAGAACATTGAATTTTGGTTAGCATGCAAAGAATACAGGACATCCACATCTCCCAGCATGTGTTCCAAAAAAGCAGCACAGATCTACCACGAGTTCCTTGATCCTACAGCTCAGAATGAGGTCAGTACATAAAGGTACCTGAGTTACACACCGATCAGCCATAACATTAACCACTGATAAGAGAAGTGAAAACCATGGATTATCCTCACGTACAGTGGCATCTGTCAGTGTATAGGATCTACATATTCAGGAAAAAATAAATCAACCATAAGGTCAGTTGTTGCCCTTGTGCAGTGTAAACTGGATACAGGGGCATGGGTATCTTACCTTCGTTGATGCAATCCAAGGAGGCCTCACCATATAATTTATATGTCTTGTTGCCAGAACCCACAGGACACAGGCCTTGAATAGTCAGCTCTGCTGTGGTGACACAAGAAGGACCTACACAGTATTAGGCAGGTGGTATTAATGTTATGGCTGATCACCCGTTGTACACTCTCAATATAACTGTGGCTAATTTACATGATCCTTAGGGTTCCGAGTGGTCTACCGGACTAAGGCCCTGCCACTATGATCAGGAGATCGCCAGTTCGAATCCTGTTCATGTAGCTTGCCATTGTCGATCAGTACGAAGTGCCTGTCAGCTGATATATCAGAATCGAGTCCCTGCGCTTTCTACTGGGCGCTGGCTACTTGGCAATGCTGCATTAGCAGCAATTTAAAAAGAGGCGGACATTATATGTATCGGAGGAGGCATGTGCTAGTCTTCACCCTCCTGGTTTTGGGGACAACCTAGTACTAGAGGGAGTCCTAATGAGTGGGTTGGGTAATTGGTTGTGTAAATTAGGATAAATGGAATAAAAGTAATAAAAAAATGACATGATCCAAGTAGAAATCACAGTATTAAATGGTCCACTTATTACTATGGAAGAGTTACAAATATATTTGTACATCTCCTTAGCTGTTGTACAGTTAAAGACATCAGCTCCCCTCTTCTCATGAAATTTGATTTTTTTTTAGTCCTTAGTCCTTAAATCCAGGAGAGTTAGTTTATATGGATTTATACAGGGTTCATAGTTTTGGAAAGATCTCTGGTCAGAAAATCAATTTAATTGTATGTCACCATATTTAATAGCCTATAAATACGTTAAAGACTCTTTTAATTGTGTGCTAAATCTCACAAACCATTTAAAAATCGCTTCCAAGTAATCACTGACCACAAGGCAGAGAAAGGCTATAAGAATACAACTTGCAGTGTCTAAAGTGCAGAACAGTACTAAGGTATGGCAATTCAGGGGAACTGTGGAAGTTAATATGAGTCCTGGAAGATCAACCTAACTGGTCTGCTGGTTGGTTTTCCAAAACAGGTTTTTGTAAAATGAATTGAGAAGAGGTTTAAAATGAACATAACATAAAAGTTCCAAATCAATCAAATATTGTTCCTTTTAAGTGCCATCAACAGTAAATCTATTTTCACCTAACTTTCCTCAGTGCTCAATAAAGATAGCACATCCTTGGATACCAGTTTAGGGTCAATACTAGCAGAAATTGCTGGATGTGTTAATAAAAGAAATGAATCTTATTAAATTATGTTACAAATTTAGTCTAAAACCTCACACATACACTCTAGTTCAATTTTTTTTTTAAAGAAGACAGGCAGGAATGGTATCAGTATTGGCATCATAAAATATACTGAAACACAAGTATACTAATCATGTAGTCTTCTTCCCTGCTTTTGTCTTTGTTTTTCTGTAGGTCAACATTGACTATCAAACACGAGAGAAGATAAAGAGATCCATGACGAATCCAGATCCGTCCTGTTTTGAAGAGGCTGAGAGACTTGTATTCAAGCTAATGGAGAGAGACTCCTGTCCCAGGTTCCTGAAGTCTGCGGCCTACCAGAACGCCAAAAAGAAAGCCATGGGTGTGCTTTAGGGACCTTCCATCTAAAAGATGAACTCTTCATGAGTGAAAATGAAAAGCAGCGAAATGTCATATTACATCACGACTCCAGGAAGTCTGAGGGAAGAGGATGCATGCACGTGGTGTAAGGGGAATTACTGAGGAGAACAGAAAGTGTGCAATGTAGGGCTTTAAATGAAACGTTTCAACAGCTAGTGCAAGACTGCGGTGACTGAGTGGACATGTTTTACAAATACACAGGAAAAGATTTGCAATAAACACTGGTGGAAAAATGATGTGTCACATTTTTAAATATCACCAAAATGGCTTTTTTTCACTATGCAATAATTATATTTGTAATAAAGCTATTGGTTTGTGATTAAGTCTGTCAGTATCAGTCTATCATAGCAACACGCATAATTGTGGTGTGCCCAAAACCAATGGTTTGGTGGCACTGATTATAAACTGCGTCACTCTTGTGAACATAAACAGCAGTCAAACTATATTTAGTCAGTCTTATGACAACTGACTTTTTCCAACGTTGGCGTATAGGTTTTGTTTTGGTCACATGCCCTGATCCGGGTTAATTGGTGTCGAGACAGCAGCGGGCAACAATGAGCCACACCAACGCTTGACCTTCTTCTGGAAATGGCTTCGTTCTTGTGGTCCAAAGCTTAAAAAGGCAATCCTTAGATGCTAAGAATAACTCGCCTGACTGATCTCAAATTCCACCCACAGACTGGGATGTCATTAGGAGCCTAATCCGCATCAATTCTTCCTTGATACATCTCCTTCTTGGGGGAAAAGTAATACAAAATGATGCAGGCACTACAGTTTTACTGGTATTCTTGGGCCACTGAATAAGCTGTTTATAACTGAACCCTTCACTCTACTATAGCCTTAAAAGAGGGTTCTTCTTCTATTCAAAGGATCATTTGACTGCTTAGATCAGTGTTTTTAATCCTGGTCTTGGAGTACCACTGCCCTGTTTCAGGTTTTAGAGTTTTCTATAATTCTAAAGCACCTGACCAATCTAATGGGAAAAAAATACTAGGAAATCCTTAAAACAAGTAGGGCAGTGGTACCCCAGGTTCTTACCAGGTTTAAGAATAACTGGCTTTAATGTGATACTTTTGTGCTTCATAAAATGTCTAGGCAAGTATAAGGATCTAAGCCTCTTTGGCCCAAGTTAAAATCTGATTGACCCTCTGAAGTACCCCTTTCCTGTCACCTATCTGTCCTTTGCTTGAGAAAAATGATCAGATAATAAGTGGATGCAATTTCAAAAATTATTTCCCAAACACTAGCCCAGCACAATCAAAACGTATATATGAGAGATGTTTTGAGTCAACAGTATTTTTGGAAATGGTTCTAAAAAGGAATAAAATGTTGCGCTGTGTGTGTTTGAGAGATTTTGTCTATATACAGTAAAAAGGCATACATTTTACGGAGTTCATTCTGTGCCAAAAGTTTTGCACAAAAATACAAAATCACAATTGTAGATTATATACATATGGAAGGAAAAAAATGAAGCAGAAGCAAACGAGAGATTTCCAAAGCACAAGATTTAAGCAGCAATATATATTTTGAAAAATCCACAAAAAATGCAAAAAAAATCAAATAACTACAAAACATAATACAGTAACCAAGTAGAATTTCATGTTTTACATTTGCAACAAACATTTTCCTTTTGATTTTTAAAATTTTGATATAATAAGATTTAATTTTTTTCATGTAAGCCACAAAAAATAAACATAGATTTTACTGTGTAAGATTTTGAAATAATATAAAATAATACTTGGCCCCTCTTTGAATATCGTGGCCCCTTGATGGCTTCTTACTCAGTAAAATTCATTGAAAAAAACTCAGTGATATGAGGGATATACCGCTCATTAAGAATATGCCATGTGGTTGTACTAGAATCCTAATAACTGAATCTAAGACGCAAAAAGAGCAGCAGTTTCTCTTTTGTTTGTAATTTTGTTTCAACCAAATGGGAAGCCATTTTCTTAACCCCCCACCCCTCAAACAGAGCCCTTTGTACAACCAATTCAATGATTTCATCAGGCCTTGACAGTTTCTTCCCAGTTGCTTCATGTCAAAAAGAGCAAAAAGGAAATGAACTTGCAGTTGCGTTTTGTGAGGTGAACTCATTTTGGACTAAAAGCCCTTGCAAAAACGCGTAACGTGGATATTTCTAATCGTCGAGGTCTCACTAATCATCTTCAATCAAGTCCACGCTACGAACGACACACAAACCAATCAAGCAAGCTGACAACCTGCCACTGTCATCCTCAACCAAAATACTGTTGCCATGAGAATGAAAAGGGAAATGAGCAATACCCTGTGCACTTTGACTTTGACGGAATCACAGAATTACTCAATTGCTTACACAGTGGGTATAACGGGAGTGCATGCAGAACGGCTCCAAATGCCTGCAGTTCTGAGGCTGCAGGTCAGCTGACTTTATTTTGCACAAATTGAGTCATAGCAGACTCACTGTACATGAGATGTTTCCGACACATGGAGACAGCATTAATGCTTGATGGTCGTACCCATTTTTGGCCAACTTGGCTTGACTTATCCTTCTCTTCCCAGTGAAGTGATTTACAGCAGCTTCAGTAGGTTCACAAGCTGTGCCAGAGGGCAGTTTTTTAGTTTATTTGAAAGCATTTGCTGAAACTGATATGGTCTGCCCAGTTAAGAAGCTGTAAAAAAAACTCTGGAAGCTGGTAAAATATGGACAAGGTATTACAACCACTACACAAATGCACAACTGCACCAGTACAAAATATCTCATTCAAATTTGACTCTGACGCAACCGTAAATAAACTGTATTCAGCGGCAGCCATCTCCTGAATGGAAAAACCGCCTCTAAAACAAAGCATGCAAAGTCCAATATTTGCTTATCTGCTGTTTTAACGTGCACACATACACATTTACATGGCTAAAAATAAGAGAAAAACAGTGCACGCTTTGACTGCATGAGAAGTGTTACAGGCTGTTGACTGGCTGGAGTGTGACGACGGGTGCTGGGTGGGGAGGATGGGGTGGAGGAGGAGGAGAAGAGGGAAGGTTAGAGGGCTTCCTCTTTGCTGTGGTTCGCTGAGTTCTCGCGAGTGACACCAGCCCTTGGCAACACTCTGGCAGGGCATATAAAGATCGGCGGATGCCGAGGGAAGACCTGTTGAGCACCAAGTGCAGTATGACCACAAGCAGGACTGCAAAGCTGTTGCGGACTTCCGACCCCTAAGCCCCTTCCTCTATCATGACCGGCCTAATCTCCGAGCCTCTCATAAAGCATTTCAGCATGGACAGGGATGATCGCAAGAGAAGCAAGAACCTGTAAGTGCAGACTTGACGATCGTACAGATACTACAGAACCTTCGGGATAGTCTTGGGATTTTTTTTGTTCATACAATGGATTTACGCTCAGGCTTTTGCATGGTATCACTGCATGCTGTAGCATACTAGGTACACTTGTGTGAAGACTGAATTACCCAGTCACCACCGCTGACTTTCTCTCCATAGAGGAAAAAACTTCATGTGCCGACTACAGTGCATGTTCTCCCGTTCATCTGCTCCGGAGAGGTAAGCATCAAGCCGCCTGTTTCCTATATCAAGATGAATCACGAAGAAAAATGTAAACAGTGAGGAGCAGGGACACTGACTTCAAAGTTAGTAACAGGCTTAAAGGTATGGCTGGCCAGCACATGGAAATCATAGAAGTAGAAGAGGACTGTGTAGCATTGGCAGGAACTTGGCGATACAATACAATACAATTCAATATTGCCATTAAATTGAGATAGTTTAAAACTATTTTTAGAAAAAAATTTCATAGTATAAAAAACACACTAGGATAGTCAGAGTTTAAACTCAACACAAAATAATCCAATCCAACCAATCTTTACATTAAAATACAAAACGATGTTTTTGATTGTGCTTTGTGTTGATTTAGGGTAGAGTACTGACTACACCGACACTAACAGAATACAATAGAATTCCTTATGACCTTCCTATGTGGTCTTTACATCTTCATGCACTACTTTAAATTGCTAATCTGGTCAAGAAATCAAGTCTTTCTTTTCTCAGCAGGCTAAGCTTAGAGGACACGCAACAATGGTCCCAGTCTTTGGAGAGACTCCTCGAATCCAAATGTAAGCATTTACTGTCCTTAACAGACAGTCCTTATTGTTACTTACATACTTGTTAACTTGTTTAAAGAAATTGTATTTAATTTTTTTTTTACATTTTCATTTCTCCACCTCTCTTCTCTCTCTTCAGATGGACTAGCGACGTTCCGCACCTTCCTCAAGTCCGAATTCAGCGACGAAAACATCGAGTTCTGGTTGACATGTGAGGACTACAAGAAAATCCGGTCGTCTTTCAGGATGACATCGAGGGCGAAGAAGATCTACGAGCAGTTTGTTAAAGCGGAGTCTCCAAAAGAGGTAAGCTAGCGGGAAATCTGTGCAGGAAAGCCAGTAGATCTTCTTCAGGTCTTCACGTCAGTGTGTGGCCACTGTATCTACTGTATCATTACCTTCAGTTTGTCATTTGCATTGCAGATAAACATTGACTACCACACAAGGGAGCAAATCAAGCGGAACGTGAAGAGCCCAACAGCCCAGTGTTTCGACGAGGCCCAGAAGATTGTGTACGGGCTCATGGAGCGCGACTCTTACCCCAGGTTTCTGAGGTCAGAGATGTACAGAACTCTTCTGGACTCCCTCGCTGTGGATGCTGCACATGGATGAGGGAGCCTCCCAACAACAACACCCCCTAAAAAACACTAAAGGAAAAAAAAACTGGAATGATAAGGTTGTTCGTGGAGAACTCACTACTAGAGAGGGCCCAGGACCCCCTTAAAAACCAGGCTGTTCCACTAAATTCCAACTCCAGCTACGGAAGCAGAGAATAAATTCTCCAGAATGTGAATTTGAAAATTTGAATGTCTGTGGCTGGCTGGTGCTGTGCCCTGAAGCACTTTCGGATGGAGAAAACAAACATATAGGATAGAAAACAACAGTCACAATGCAAGAAACCTTGCGAAGAGGCCGGTCTGCAGTCAATCAACCCTCGAAAAGCGCCAACGGCATCCTGTCACTTGGAAATACTTCCTGTGTGCAGATAAGGACGTTTGAGGGACGTTTGAGCCCGTCTGGTGGTTAGAAAGGCAGCAGAGTGGCCAGAAACACTATCATGTGATCCCAGCACTTACTGTGTGTCTTGTCTGCGAGAGAAATGGAGAGAGAAAAAAAGACTAAGACTTTACAGGCTCTTTATTGGCTTAACCTCATGACTGTTATTTTAAGAAGCAGAAATCATGATATCATGAGAACAGATGTCCACATTCTGGCATTAAGGCCGTAAGACCGCACAACTGCACCAAATTTAAGGAATGCACATTTGTGACTAAGCGTGAAAACAACAAACAAACAAAAAATGTCTAAAATATTAGATAGAGGACAGTAGAAAATGTATCACACAGCAACCACAATGGTAACACCTTATTTGGAAGGTCCATTAAAAATGCCTCATAGATGCTCAACTAAGATTCAACTGAATGTCCATTAAATGTAACTTTCCATTAAAAGTAATTCTCAGTTGAATGCAAATGATTCTGTACAGAACTTAACCCTAAGCCTAACCTCACCTCAGCCATGAATTAACCCTAAAACCAAACCCAAACTCAAACCTAAACCTAAACCTTAAATCTAACCCTAAACCTAAACCTAAAATGTAAAGATTGGAGTTCAGGTTAGAGTTGGGTGTCCGGTTACATTTAATAGACAATAATTTATTTTCACCTTAGAATTCAGGTGTATTTAAATGTTATTTAAACATCTATATGGCATCTATAATGGACCATCCAAATAAAGTGATACTACAACAATCGATACACTGCAAAAATCAATTTACAAAAACTAGAAAAATATATAAACATTGAGACATATTTGCCTATATTAGGCAAAACAAGTCTGCCAATAGGGTCTGCTAATTGCAAAGACTCAAAATCCTTGAAATAAGACTTAAATCAAATAAACATTCCTGTTTTTTATCAGAAATTTGACACAAGAATCGGAATAACTTGACTGGTTATGATTTGTACTTATTTTAAGTTCACATTACTTAAAATTACTTAAATAAGGTGAAAATTTTAACTGAGTATATTAAAGGTTGTTATTTCTAAAATAAACGAAATAATTCTTTGGAAAGACAAAAATATTTCTTTCTCATCTGAGAAAAAAAATGTATTGCCTTAAAATTCATTTTACTTGCTAAGTTTTTGTATTTTTTGCAGTGTATTATGTTAAATGCAGTGCGGAAAGTTTGATGTTTTTGGTTCATTCAGTCACCAAAAAATGTTCTGAACTGTTTAACTTAAATACAGCTTTAATTACCTACATATTATTTATTGCCCACATCCACTATAGTTGAATGTTGCTGTGTACAATGTAACTACCAAGGATGAGGAAATAAAGTTTCACTTGTCATTTTAAGTTAATTTGTCGGCTGCTTTGGTAAAAAAAAAAAAATGGCAGTCCTACGAATAGCAGTTGGCGCACACAAGGCCTTGTGTCCAGCATTTTTTATTTATTTTAAGAGTTACTTCGTCCTTTGACGTGAATAGAGTCATCTGCTGACTGTCAGACGGCTTGTGCGCCTGGCAGACACGTCTCGAAACTCACATTTTCTGTAAGACAATTACCCAAGAAAAGGGAACAGCTCGGTTTCAGTTCCGGCAGAACAGGGAATTAAGAAAGAAAAGACTTCACGAGATGTAGAGCACAGCGTTTGGCAAAAGCTCTGTTGGTCATGAGCTCTTTTGAAATTAAAATAATTCTGTGGTTGTGCAGCTCAAGCAGCAAACTTTAGATTTACTATCTTCCAAACCTGACAAAACCAAACAATCAGAGTTTTATACACCAAGCGTTCAGGATCCAAACTGTTTTTACCTCTTGTACTCAGCTCGCGGCTTCTAAAAGAGGAACATAGCTGCACGTCCCTATTTACACCATAACCTTTTACAAAATCAGGTGACCAGCTGGTTTCCACCTCTGCTCAAAAAGAGAAAGATGGAGAAGGGGAAGACGATGTTCTAGATCAAAGTAGGTTCGTAGAAGAAAGGCAGGGGGAAAAAAAACTTTATCTGTTCCTTTATTCGTGCAAAAACAATTTAGACTGAAAAAAAACTGTTAGTCATATTCTTTTTTTTCTTTTCTTTTTTTTTTGCATATGCTGAAGAAAAAGTGTGTTGTTGGTCGTGCAAGAGTTACACAATATTGCAACACTCAAGACGTGTCGCATCTCAGTCAACATCAGTGGTCATTTTAAAAACCATGAATGAGCGTTGGTCAAATGCTGGTATATGAATGATTATTTCTAAAATCAGATAAATTACTGGTACTCAATTAGTTTATCATTTATTACACGAGTTTTTTTTATATATAAAAATGAAGATTTAAACATAAATCTAATAAAACTATAACAGGGACATGCCAAAATGCCCTTCTATAGGACATATTAGGCATAAAATGTGTCCTTTTGCTTGTTCTTTGCAATAGGTCTCTTTGAGTTGTATATGGACGCTGCACATGAAACTGATCCTCAACCTCCATTGTCTTCAGTAGCTAGTAAAAAAAAAATTGAAAACCGAATAGCAATGGTTTCTACGTCAACCCGTGAATTAGTATTCATGGCCTTGCCCACCCTGGCTCGTGAGCGCTCACAGGCTGAACTGAAGCCGACACGTCTCATCAGATAGGGGCTAACAGCGCTAGGAACAGCATGGCAGTACTTTCCTGTCTTATTTGTGCAAATAACACATTAATGTTATATGCTTTGCCTAGTAATTCAGAGCTAAGGAACATACATTTAGAATTCGTCTATGGAATACCACTAGCGAAGTACAATTAAGATAGGTAAGTGCGTTTAAAAAAAAATTTTTGGGCATCTCTGTGCAGCTCAGTCAACAAAACCCTGTGGTGGATTTTTACTTCTTCTACTTTCTGAACCTGGACTACCCACCTCTAAGTAACTAGGTTTACATAGGATCTCCAGTGGATTTCGAATTTTACAGAGACTCTAAGACTATGTCAGTGGCTGAACTGTACTTTGTAAAATAACATATGACATTGCAAAGACGTCTTTATTTTTAAATGTTTCTACCTGTTGTCCGTCTCACTGTGTCGCACGGCTGTTAACCAACCAGAGGCAATATGTTTGCATGTATAAATATTCATGAGCAAGAGCCAAAATCCTAATGAAAAAAAAAAACGCTCACATGGCATTCATTCATACTAGAGACCTGAACTGGACATTTTAAAATGAACGAAAAAAAAACTGTCTGCTAATTGTTACTTTTATATGAGTAATTCATTAGAACATATTTCCTTTGTATTATACAGAGCTGATGGTAGTTGCAGGCTGATCCAGATTATAAATGAATTGCCTAAATTGTATATATCACATAGTAAGCTACAGTAATTTTAAGTTTGAAATTATTAGCCTCAAAATTTAACCATCACTACTTCGAATTCATGTAGAAGCTTGAAGAACGTTTCCTTTAATTTGATTGAGTTTTTGCTGCAAATCAGGGCACAGACAGGGACATCCAATTTTTTAAGAAACAATGGCATAACATCAGTTCTCTGTAATTTGTGAATCCATGTTGATCAACTAATCGGTTGTTTAGTGTGCAAATCAGAATCACTAAAATTTGGCTCAATTTTGGCCCAAATGCTCAGATTACATCCAGGCTGAGGGCTGCATATGCCAAAACCCTGGTTGCTTAGTATTATACAACAATCATCCTGATCTGTATTTGCCAACACCTAACTGAGCTGAGTATAATATGTAATTTGGCTAGAACCTTATGCACTGACACCCCGGATGCTGAGTATAAGCCACAGTTGGCTCAATTTTGCATAGCCCATGCCAAGTCTCAACCGATTTTGCCACACATCAGATGAGCTTGGGCTTATTCTTCATGCTATCTGAGAAAGTGTCTATCTAGTTTAACTGCAGGGTGAAACCAAAACTAACTGGACCAGATGTACACAAATTAGAACTGGGCGATTAATCGATTTTATCGAATTTACAGTCAAGGAGTTTTAATTTTTATTTAAGAGCATATTAAATTGTACTTGTTTTCTATTTTGTAAGTTTTATCAAAAAGGGCACCATTTTATTTCTTTCTATTTGTTTTTTGAGGGTGGGTTTTTTATTTATTTTTTAAGTTTGAGGGTGCATTGTGTCAGTACCTAAACTTGTACCTTTGCTTGTTTCTGGTTGCACTTTAACCACAAAGGGGACATTTAGGTGAAAACTAAATAAATAAAAACTAGTTTTTAACATTTTTTTTAAATCATCTTTATTTAGATTTTTAGTAGGGGAAAAAAATCGATTTAAATCGAAAATCGGATAAAAAAAAAATCGAAGATTTTTTTTTTTGGGCCATATCGCCCAGCTCTAACACAAATTTGGCAAAAACACGAACCTTGGATCAGACTCTGGTCTGATTGAAGTTGGAGAGTCTCTGGCTTTACTGCAGCTGCTGCTGTTGACAGTACAAACTAATTTCTACACTAAAAGTCAGAGTAGCAAACTGTTTCCCTCACTTGTCATATCTGACAGAGTTGGCGTGTGAACACGGTCAGAGAAGCCTTTGAAAAGCCACTTTACAAACTACAAGAGCTACACAGGCACATGACGCTGTTAGCCGGATCATTTGTCGAGTGTGTTCAAGTGAAAGGACCTGTCGTATAAAAATAGTCGCCTCTAAAAGCTACGAATACAGTAAGCTGCTTTACACCCTGAGCACAGTTTGTCTCCCCGTGCTGGGAAACTTACAGTGTGCGTAAGGCCTTTCGGAGCATTTTGTGTTTTTGTGGAAACTTGGCAGTGGCCTCAGGGAGAGCCACTTAAGGGCAGGACAGTTATTTACAGTCTGCACATCATAACAGATATGGCTTCTCTCATGGCCACGCTGAATAATATATGGCCAGCGGGATGTTCTGGTCATAATATTTGCAAAGCAGAATTTAGCTGAGAAAAAAAGAGAGAGAGATGAAGAGAGGAAGAGAAAGAAAGAGAGAAAGAAAGATAGAGAGAAAAGAATTTAGCTGTCCAGTTTCAATGTTACCTCTCTATGGATGTTGGTGAAAAATGTGACCTCACACACACAGATATCTTAAAAGAAATTCATCGGTTTCTGTTTAGCTAATTTACTAAAGCGCCTGCTGCTACGACATGCTTTACATGCCAACGAGCATCAAACAGGAGAGTGTTGACACCAGACTGGAAAATGATGACGAAGATGACACAACTAAAAGGAAGTGGTTAGAACTTACAATGTGATAGCAACATTTTTCACGGTCTCTTTTGATGGTCAGAAGGTATGTATGAAGTATATTTAGGGATTTTATTATATAACTTTGTTGTTACATTAATACCTTTTGCAGCTTTACAGGAGGAAACGCTAGTAGAACTGTACAATAACTTACCATTTTGGCTGAAAGTAAAAGTTATGAAGACATGTTTTTCAATAAGTTTAAAAGTCTTCATATAAATCATCTTTTGACATAAAAGATGTTATAACGAAAAAAACAAAAACAAAATAACAACCAATGCAATGCTTTCAGACCTCAAATAATGCAAAGAAAACAACTTCTTATTCAGAGTTCAGAAAATAAATATTTGGTGGAATAATCCTGTTTTTTAATCACGGTTTTCATGCATCTTGGCATGTTCTCTTCCACCAGTCTTACACACTGCTTTTGGATAACTTTATGGCTTTACTCCTGGTGCAGAAATTCAAACAGTTCAGTTTGGTATGATGGATTGTGATCATCCATTTTCCTCTTGATTATATTCCAGAGGTATTCAATTTGATACAATCAAAGAAACTCATCATTTTTAAGTGGTCTCCTAATTTTTTTCCAGAGCTGTATATCATGTTTGTGGCTGTCGGGTTTAAAAAAGGCCTAAGCTGTGGGACCTTAGTAGTGTGTTTTAGAGAGTTGGAGGAAGTTCAAATACTTCAAAATAATAAATATCAATACAAACACATTTATCCAATTACCAACACTAATAAACAGCCTTAATAGCCGATATTTCACAAAAAATACTTTTTATACAATTTATTTCTACTAAAAAAAACAATCATATATAATAAAAAACATATATTATATATAATTAAATAATTCTGTTTCTCTTGGCAATGTTGTAAAACATCTTAATAAATATACAAATAAAACTAAAACACTATGTAAAGTCAAACTGAATTATGTTTATGTACATTTACGTTATGGTATTTTTTGGCTGTGGTCAATCAGCTGTGGTGGAAATTTAGTTAAATGAAGTAGATGCAGGTGTATGTAAATCTCTTTACCTACATCTACTTTACCTACATAAAGTCTATAGGTGCAGGTACATGCTGGCATTATAGGCCATAGGAATAAATAACAAATATATATAAAAATACATTTATAATTACAGCTTTAAAGGAGATTTTTTTTTCTAATTCACACTTTGAGCCACATATAAAGACACACATTTTTGGACAAGCAGAAAAATAAAGAACTAGTATCTAGCACCTGAAGTGAAAGAAGTGGATCATCACAATGATTATAAGACTGGTATTTTAAGCTCTAAATTGCTACATAATGTGGCCATTAATTGCAACCCTAAAGCCACGAGCAGGTAATGGTCTTCCTGTAGGGCAAGAATTCTGCACATTTTTGTGCTTTTCTTATTCAAGTTCACCTGATTCAACTTAACTAGCAGCGATAAACAGAAGATTATTAGTGCTGGACTGCAGCCTTCGGGTCCTACCCCCTGCATTATGCTCCTGCATTTCATTTAAGACTGAATCTAATACTGAACACTAGCTTTTAATCTTAATTGCAGTTCTATATTTGGAATGGAAGGTGAAGAGCGGTGAGTATTTGCAGAAATACACAGACCTGAGGGCGGGCTTAAGACCTGAAGGTTGCTGATTTGACCCCTTGGCTCAGCAGGAAGCCGGGAGCGGAGGGTGTGAACAAACAACTCTGAGATGCCGTCTAGTAAGGAATCTAACTCATTTTTGCCCTTTGGGCATATATGTGGCTGCATGACTCTTGGTGTGCATGCTTGTCCCTATTCAAAAGAGCTTGCGTTTTAAATGCAGTGGAAAAATTCCATGTTAAGTGTTTAATGAGTGATCTTAATCTTCATAAAAGAACCAACTAAAACATACAGGAGCTCACTGAAGAGACTTAGTAGTGCTGAAAACACATGAATTTGATATTATAAGCTGTTTTGATGCATAAATAGTAAGTACGCAACTTTGGCTGCTGTAAAAATGCTCAAATGTTGTTTAACAAGCCTAAATACAACCCGGTTGTTTTTCCTTAACGCATCCTGTTCACCTTAATGGAGAGCGCTTTCATGTGTAACGTGGTTGGTGTGGTGTAGTGGATAACACCACTATCTGCCAATGAGCTACCACCACATCACGTTGGAGACTGGGGTTCAATTCCCAGTCTGAGTGACTATGCTGCGCTACACAAAAAGAACTTCTTACATTACTCTGGGCCTCATCTGTTATAGGAAAAATCTTCCAGGTCGCTCTGGTTAAGAGCATCAGCTAAATGCCACAGACACGCCCACATGCAAAGAGTCAATAGATCTGACACAGTGATACGTGTACAAAAAAATGTGCACTAGTGGAATGTTGAGTAACAGTTTTGGGGTTTTGTAATTTACCCATTTTCCAGTCCTGTTTTGGTTATGTCAGATTTTCTTTTGAAGATGTTCACAGTATGACATCCCCGGGGGTGTCAAGTAACTAAGTACAAATACTTTCTTTTATTACTTAAAGCTCCACTAGGTAGGATTGAGATTTTGTGCTTGCGTGCTCCCCCTACAGCTGTAGAGTGTAATAAATGTTTCAGGCGGATTAGTTTCTCTTTCTAGTTTTCTGTGTTTCACAGACATATTCGGTCTCTTTTCAGCTTCTGCCAGAGTGTCTGCATGTTCGTTTTTAAAGAATGAACCAGTAGTCCTTGTAGAACTGTTAGAACTAAAGGTCGTAAAGCAGGTCGCAGTTCTTGCGAGCGTTGGTTGCGGCCGCTTGAGAAAACTTACAGAGTCTGGTTTGAGCTCAGAGGAGCTCCGGCACAGACACGAGAGCACCGCTATTCCTCCTATTACACCTCAATGGAGCGCTGCAGTGAGTTTCAAGCTGTAATTTTACTTCTTTAAAAAGATCAAAAATCAAGGAAATCCTACCTAGTGCTGCTTTAAGTAGAAATGTTGGTAATCTATACTTTACTAGAGCAGCCTATTTATTTTTCAGACAAATTTTTACTTTTACTCCTTGTATTTTCAGATAATTATCTGTACTTTCTACTCCTTAAATTAAAAAAAATAGTAGTTACTCCTATTTCATTTCTTGTTTTTATTCCGGCTTCTCCTCGTTCTAAAAAAAACCCTATCCAGATAAATCTCTCCATCCAGAGTGAATCTGATTGTGTTTGGAAAAGAAGTATAGACAAATTCCATTCCGAAAAGAAGTATAGACAAATTCCATTCCGACACCCTATTGGTTTATACACTATCCATCACACCTGCACATGTAACTTTACACTCCAGCAAGAACATAGCAGACGTATGTAGCCTCGTATGATGACGAAATATTCCAACTAAGCTTCTTTAATATATTTGCATGGTGCTAAAATGCATTTGCATTTGCTGAAACAGGTAGCCTAGTGCATGCCAAAATTTTACATTTTCATTAACATTTTAAAATTACATTATAGTCATTTCAGCTTTTACAAAAATATGTTTTGGGGAGGGGGAGAAATAGAGTGCAGTATAGACTCTTGTTGTGCAGCCTAAGCTTTTGTCCTTAATGTAATTTTCCCCCTTACATTACTTTCACTTGTATACTTTTTAAGTAGTTTTAATAATGATTGATTGTCAATACTTTTGACACCTATGGTCAGTTCCATGTATTTTTACCATCATTATTCAGATAGTGTATGGCAGAAGTATGACCATATTGAGCCCTTTGAACAAAGTGTTAAAGAAAAAATAATACACACACTATTTTTTTTTATCCAGTAAGTTCATGTATTTTATTCTTTTTTTCGTAATTAGTGTCTACAGTGTGACTCAAAGGTCGCTTTTAGTTATCATGTTTTTGTATTTGTTAACATAATGCTTTATAACACGCTGCACTGTGCTAATGTTATGTTTGTCTTCTTTGTTATTTTCCAATTTGCTTATAAAATTTTTTGCTTTGTCTTGCTTTGTTTGTGTTGACCAGCAGCCACAATCACTCGACTTTCAAAACACAGTAGCCCTCAGGCAGCCTTGGCTTCTTTGTCTCATTAGATAATTTGCAAATTTTGTAATGGTCCTGTATCTATGTAAATGCATGCATTTTCCACAGAGCCATCACCCTTAAATGATCTCACTGCTGCGACAGCTACTGCATTCAAATCTGCTGTGGGATGAGCTCACCGGGCTGATGAGTGGAAACATGCATAGCTTCCCTGCCGGCAGCGACAATGTCCCGCCTGTCCCGCACACAATGCTCTTGTGTGTGAACCTGTATTTCATGTCCAAACTGAAAGAGCTTAGGTGATTTAGTCAGGAGAGTATGATCATCAGATTATGATCTGCCTTGTTAAAAAAAAGAACAAGGTGTTTTAGTGTCGTTGAGCACTTACCCAGCCCAGAAATCACAATGATGCTTAGTTCATCACCAACAACTGTGCTACAAAAAGTGCTAAATCATCTAATAAAATATTTATTATATTTAATTATTTATTTATTCTCGTTAACATGTTTAAATCATATTGCCCACCAAACCGGTCTGTTGATGACTGAAATAAAACAAAATAAATGTACTGTGCATGTAATAAATGTAACGTACATATCTTTTATAAAAAATAAAAATATTACACTTTTTTTTAATAGGTCTTCTAGAAAGATTTTAGGTCACAAAGAACTGTTGTTCTTTTTGTTTTTACTAAGGACCAGATAAAATCAAAAGCATGAACACAACGCAAAACAAAATAAAAACTCTTACCGATCCAAACTATGATTACAATGAGTTGAATATTAAAAAAATAAAACATAGTTCATCCAGCAAGACTAAAAGCCATGTATGCTGTTTTCATAGCTCTAAAAAACATACATATTAGCTCATAAAATAATCTAATGTACAACCTGCACACAAATATTGTCCAGCTGTGTTTCCTAAATGAATTTTAAAATTACAATTCATTCTCTTTTCTAGAATAAGGATGCAAATCTTTGTTATGAATAATCTAAAGATTTGACAATTAAAAAACAGACTAAAAAGACTGCCATCAAAAAGTGTATGCATTATGGTATAGTTTTCTTAAAATATATAACTCTGTGTGTAATGCATACATATAATATGAGTTTTACAATTTGAACTAAATTACTAAAACAAAATAACTTTTCAATGACATTCTAACATTTTGAGATGCACTAGTATATACTTTAATCTCCAAGGCTTATATCACACTGTTCTTCACTGTAGTGACATTGGCATGGTGGTGGTGTGCTAGTGTTTTTTGTTCTGGTATGAGTAGATCAGACACAGCAGTGCCCAAATAATGCAAAGAACAAGTTCACATTCATATAGTTTTAAGAGTTCAGAAATCAATATTTGGTGGAAAACCCCTGTTTTTTAATCACAATTTTTATGCATCTTGGCATGTTCTCCTCCACCAGTCTTACACACTGCTTTTGGATAATTGTATAGCACAAAAATGGCTTTTTTATATTCTCTTGATTATATTCCAGAGCTGTATCTACTTCCACCCTCTAAGTCCACCCTCAGTCTAAAAGCAGTATGACAATAGTGCTTCAAGGCAAGGCTGTGACCTCAGCATAAACATCTGGGTTCATTCCATACATGCTGGCAAAAAAGGACTAGCAACATTCAGTAGAAGCTAAAATAAGACCAGTTCTATTTTAAAGCATACGAGTTTAAAAGCCTATAATTAAAGTATGAATAATGCAACATGAATTTTAACATGAAATGTAGTGCATGAATATGCAATTAGTGTTCCTCAAGTTATCACAGCATGCGATGATGCAATACTGTCATCTCGTTTTACTTTACTGCTGCTGCAGAGAACATATTTGAATAGGAGTGACAGATGACGTGGGAACCAAACATTCCCTGAATAAATGAGGGATACAAATGCATGTAAAATGATTGAAAGACGGTCTTACAGCATTCCAGCAGTGAAACAAGTATGTTTATGATGTATACATAAACATGAGCTCTATTAATAAACATTCTTTCGTTGTCAGAGAACAAAACCGGTTATTTGAGAACATTCAGTTTTGTTTGATCATGTGTACGGAGCCGGATGTTGCGTTACAGTGTGACGGACAGATGACCAAGTGTTCTGTAAGTTTTAGCTTGTCAAGCTCCTTTGTAGAGAGTGGAAATTGCTGGAAATCTCTATGGACCCAAATACATGCCAAACTTTTACGATAATCCAAATGTATCATACCTGATGTATGTGGATCAAGCACTGTGAGTAGGGCACAAAGTGCAGGGGAGCACCAAAAAAAATCAGGCTAGTGAAAAGTCTATAAAATTATAGTAATCAAAAATCAACATTTCAATTTTAAATATGTAAAGCATGTTATTTTACATACAAGCCAAACAAAAGTAATACATTTGCTTAACGTAGGTCTTTCTCTTATTAAAAATAAAATACATCTGTTTTCAGGTTAAATCTGCTATATATTAAACATTATGTTAAGTTACATTATATTACGTTATGGATAGACTACAATTTAAAGTCTTATTAAAAAAAATAAATGAAGTTCAACTTATGTAGCGCCTTTCTAAAAACCCAAGGATGCTTTACATCCTTTTACACATTTACACAGAACTATTACTACTCAGCACTCATCCACACAAGTGGCAGCCAATAGCGCACAGCATACTCTCAACCGGAAACAACTGTCCACCTGGAGGACTGCACAGGGCACTACAGCATTAACCCAGGAGATAGTGCCAGTCTATATCTGGGCACAGTCATAGACACATTTACACACACACAAACTTAAATACATACCACACACTTTACATATACACACCAGATCAATTTAAATTATTCAATTTAGTATTCAAAAGGCTGCCATCAATACATTATATGCATAACGGTATAGTTTGCTATGCAAAGTTACAAAACTGTAGTCCAGTATATACTAGTGCATCTCAAAACATTAAAATAAGTTACTTTATTTCAGTAATTCAGTTCAAAATGTGAAACAGATGTATTATGCACAGAGTACATTTTTTTCTTTCCCAAGGACGCTTTACAATTTACACCAGACCAGTTTAGAGTATTCAGTTTTCTGGGCAATTTAAAATATCCAATTTACCTGCTCTCCAGAAGAAGTAAACCAAGGTGTTTTAAATGACACCACTGATGTCTTGAAAAACACTTTGCTAGTATTAATCATGTTATTTTCAAATTATCTTATGGTACTGTAAAAATTTGGAGAAATGAAATGCCAAAATTAGAACACACTACTAAATTTGTAAAGATAGGGTGGCACCACAAAGCATTTGTGCTTAGGGGCACCCAAAAGGCTAGTGTCGGCTAGTTGTTGGTGCATTCATCATTGACATACATTCACACAATATAAAGGACTGATTTGAACGCGTCAAAATCTGACAAAGGTGTGAAGTGACGAATGCTGACCAGTGTCTCTTATGTAAATCTGACACATTCCACACAGCTCATTCTTAAATATGTAAACCAAACCACTAATCACTGCACCTTTAAGCTCTCAATGCTTTTAACAATGCTGGGCTAAATAAGGAACAGGCCCCCTGAAGGTACCTTTCTTTACAGTCTATTTTTAGGCTTCACTTCCCAGCCAAACAAGCCCTGCCTTCCTCCAATCTGGAACCGCCCCAAGACTGCCTCGTCCGACAAGAGTATAAAAGACCCACAGCAAAACACACAGGAGATTTATCCTATCAGCAGCACTGCTTACATTAGAGAAGATGAGAGATACTCTGGTTGAGAAAGACATGGCATGCTCAGCTTGTTTGAGGAATTCTGAACTGGCCAGCGAGCAGAAAGGAATCACGTAAGTTTATTTCGTAGTACAATCTGAACTCTGAACTGTTACTAACTGTTACTACCCATTAAGCGATATTAAGATTTGAAGATTATACAGTGCTGTAGCTCATGGTGTTTATCTTCTATTGTTTGTTTACTGTCTATATTTAGAAGAAAGAACAATTGGAGATCGAGATTGGGAAATTTTCTTACAAAACCAGAAAGGACGCAGAGAAAGCTGCACAGGTGAGAAGGCTTCAGGAGCATTTCTTTAACATGGCAAAAATGTTACATATGTGTATCATGCCTTGTGTCTCAATTTTTTGACGTAACCTAAATCTGTATATTGTGTCAAAAGCTATAAATATACCACAAATAGACCAACAGAAATGGTAATAAATATTCTAAATAAGTTAAAATATACTTTATTTATTTTTTATTCCATTGAAACTTTTTTTTTTAACATTTTATCCTTTAATGTAAAATTACAATTTTGGAGATACAAGGTGTGACAATGACTATAAATGTACATGTCATGCTTTTTACCATCCTCAATGTATAATTACTACTAGAGTAAATAAAAAAAATCAAAATTTCCTTTAGGCAAGAATATGATAAACAACAAACATAATCTGTCCCATTTGGCCAAAATTCACCTTACATCTACAGCATAAGAATACAAAATATTAAATGGTGGCAAATTCTGAAAGTAGAACGTTCTGTTCTTCACACAGACCAACCCCTGATGACGTGAACCAGTGGGCAGAGTCTATGGAGTATCTAATGAACAGCAAATGTAAGTATCACCTCCTTTTTATTGCTCAATGAAACTAAAAGTAGAGAACATGCAGATATCAGGTGTCACTGGGAGGGCCAAAAGCCTGAATTCTATGCTGCCCTGTGCCTTCATTGTTCTGTTAAGCCCTGTTGCTTCAAAAGCTGATTACATTTACTTTCCTGTCGTTTTTCCTCTGCAACTCTAGATGGAATGATCGCTTTCAGACTGTTCATGAAGTCTGAATACTGTGAGGAGAACATCGAGTTTTGGTTGACCTGCGAAGAGTTTCGACAGATCAAGTCACTAGCAAAGCGAAAAGCCAGAGCCAGAGCCATTTATGACAAATTCATCAAGAGTCAGTCGCCGAAAGAGGTATTACAACTTTTAATAAGACTTTAAAACTGTTTTAAAGTAGTTTTACTTGTTTTTATGCCTAAATTATAAATTGATATATCTAATACATTATGGTACATGTCAGAAACTGGGGGATTGCATTATGCATTATGCAAATAGATTGTGCCAATAGAAAAGAAGCTGCAACAGACAAAACTTTTAAAGTTATTAGAAGTGGATGCTACTCAAAGATCTCTGTTTGAATGTAAAATGTTCACCTTATGCAAAATACTGGAGTAATATCCATTTTTATGTAAAAACACTTAACTTATTTGAGATTTCTTTGCTTTACTGTGTCCTAATTTTTTTCTCTCCATTTTTTTCTATATTTAGATAAACTTGGACTATCTCACAAAAGATGCAATCTTCAAAAGCCTCCACTCTTCAACACAGACTATCTTTACTGCAGCGCAGAATAAAGTGTACTCCCTGATGGAAAACAACACTTATCCTCGATTCCTCCAGTCGCAACTCTACGCTCAGCTGTGTCAGCTCGCACAGGGAAAGTGCAGAGAATGTGCATACCTGGAGTAAAAAAAAAAAAAACTTTAAAATGTTTCATCTGTTTTAAAACTACACACATTTGTGTGTCAAACACATTGTGCAAACTAGGATGTGTAAGACTCAAAACTCAAACTTCTTACATTTGGGGGTACGGGTCTAGACCAATGACAAAAACATGTCTTTGAATGTGCAATAGAGTATTTAAAGTTGTTTTTGGATGTATGGGGTGGAAAATGCTCAGATGTTGATTTACAAGCCTATGTACAACCCACTTGTTTTGGCCTCACACACTGTTTTCCTTTTATGGTGGCCTACATAATTGAAATGGCGTAGCAAAACCTAGCATAGCCTAATGTAGCCTAGCATTGCTCAGCATTGCATGCTAGCAGAAGAGACTGTTGCCAGTCAGCCAACTAGTAGACATTTCAGGCCCTAGAGGTTTCTTTCTACTGGAAAAAAGCATCTGTGCTTTTCAGTCTTGATAATAATATTATTGTGTTTAGCCTCAAATGCTTTTGAATGTTGATAAGTTTGCAGATGATTTTAAAGGTTAGCATTTTGCATTTCGCAAGTGCTTCGGTTATGAGGGAGATTTTTTTTTTGTTATGAATGAAGAGCCAACAGTGTTGGAAGTTCATAGTGTGTCAATTCCATGAACTTAACTTTATTTTGTTAACATTTATTTAACTCTGCCAAGGTAAATACTGACTTCCATTCTTGGACCACTTTAAGAACCACTGCTCCAAAGAGTGCCCTCCTTTCAGGCACCTTTTTGAAAATGTAAAACACACACAAGTATGTATATAACAGTTGTAAATATTTGTAAAGTATTATTTTGTTTGACCATATACTTTTGGCTGGTTCAAAAAAGTATATGAACTTTTTTTCTAATGTGAAAATTATATTTTTCATTAATAAAAATGTTTTTTTTTTTTTTTATAAAAAAGTGTGTTGCTTGGTTGTTTGGATATTAAGGGGACACTGAGAGTACTTCAGTTTATTTCTGAAAAATATGAACATGCACTCCATACTGAATACTGATATTAGGAGTGGGAGGGTTTAGGGGTGTGCCATTTCGTATCGTACACGATAATATCGCCAAAATCTTTCAATATCGTGTACGATATTATACCCTGAAATATTGTGCCATGTCACCCACCCCTAATCATCACATCAGGGTTCTACTTTTTTGCTGTTAGCAAAAGAAAAATTCACACTATTCTCATTTCCCATTTTATATTTACTAGAGACAGATTATATCTGTCCAGTATCATTTATTTTACTTTAATCCTGGATATTTGGAGATATGTAGAACGCATTATTAGTACCATGACATTCTGGATCATTGACTTCTGTTAAAAATCTGATTAATTCAGTTTTTCGTCATATCGCCAAAAGTATCGTTATCGCGAAAATACCATAAAATATCATGATATTATTTTAGAGCCATATCCCCCACCCCTAGGAGGGTTATCAATTAATTCAGATTTGAATTGATTTACTATTTTAATGATTTTTTTTACAGAGGGAATCTCAGTAAAAAGGCCTGAACTCAATATTTATTTTCAATTATATTTTTACCTGCAATAAAAGGAGGTTATTTTAGCATCTATTCCAATATAAAAGCTTATTTGAATGGAGCTGCTTGCTATTCTTTAAACAAATAACATTTTTATTCATTTTAATATTGTTTCATACAAGTTTTATTGTTTTTGCACAGTTTTGACTCACTTAAAGGTACAATAAAAATAATAATAAAATCAACAACAGTTCGCATATTTGATAGCTTTAAATGTTGCTATATGGTTCTATTTTGTTTTGGAACATCTACAAATGACAAAAATACTAAATAAAAGTCCTTCAGCAGTTATGTAGAATCACAAAAATAAAAAATCATAATTGAGAATTGCTTATATGATTAAAGAATATCAAGAATTATTATTTTTTACAATATATCCCAGCCTTAATTGGTACAAGCCAAATTAAATGGTAGTGTTTTTTTTGTTACACTAGAGATGTGAGTGCACTACTGAACAAGGCAATGAGACATCTTTACAACTGCTGAAGATAAGATTTTTAATTTTTGATAAGAGTCTTTTACAGTAATGTGATTCTGAATTACTGCAAATGTTTTTGCGAAATACTCTGACCACAAAAAAACACACACTATTAAGAAGAAAAGGGAAATTCCAATTCTTACCATTGTATTTCATGCAAACAACAAATGATCGTAGTGCAGAAATGAAAGTAAAGTTATACTGTTGAGAACACTTAAGTTAAACTATGATAAAAACATTGATGACATGTCTCAGCATCTTGCATAAAAAAAAATTATATACTGCTCTGGGCCCAGTTTCCCAACACTGATTTGAGTATTTAAGATTTAATAATGCTCACTCTACCAACATTTACCATTTATGATCTTTGTGCCCGGATGTTTTAGAGAAATGCAGCCCAAAAAAAAAAAAAAAAAAAACGGGAAACAAAGAAATATAGAGGTTACACAGCGTAAAATAATCCCATCTTTTCAACGCTGTCTTTATTTATTTGGGGTACCAAACAGTGTTAAGTGCGCTGTTCTTACTGACGACAGCTCTGCCTGAACGCAATGGAACACACAACAGTATTACACATAACATCAGTGCATGAGACGCAACAAGCTCGATGGCAGGCCCGTATTTTCGTCCCGTTCCTGTAGATGATCTCATCTCCGAGTCTGATATTAAACAGACGCTCTTTCTGTTTTGACTGTTCTAACTAAAGCCCAAGTCATACTGCGGTGATCTTCCACAGATTTCACACCTTCCAGAGCTGCTCAACTCCAAAAACCTCGACAGAATATCTGCAAGGCCATCATAAGAAACACTGAAGACTGCTTTATTATTTATTAAGAAACATTCATCTAAATGTTAAATAAATAATTTAGTCAGCAGTGCTAATGCTAATGCAAAAGAATAGCATTAGCATTAGTATAGTCAAACTTTTCCTGTGTAAAGTGTGTAAAAGTGTGGCAATCCATTAAAATCCTTTAAAGCAATGCCATACAAAGTGTGCACCTATGTTCGTACATGACAATGTTTGATAGATCCTGGAAAAGTTTTTTTTTTTTTTTCACCTTACAGTAAGAAAAAAATCTTTTTTTATTTGTATAATTATTTTTTTTTCATATACAAATTGCCATACTGTCAAAACAAAGGCTTTCTCACATTTTTAACATCAGTACTTTTACATAAAATCGGAAAAATTAATATCTAATGCTCAATGTTTTATGAAAATTAACATTAAACAAAGATTTTGGATTGTTTTTACCCTAGTGAAAAAAATAGATTGAAATATACTAAGCATTATTATGCTATAGTGCCCTAAAATGGTCTGTAGCCACATTATTAATCAGTATATTTGAAAAGTACTGAAACGGAACAACTTTTTTTTGTAATTATTTTTTTAATTGTATAAAAATAGTACAAAAGTCCTACTTAAATTGTACTTAACTGTAACTGTAATGGAACTATTTTAAATATACTTAAGTAACATTTAAACATACTACTTTATGTATGTAACACCATATTTTAAATATGCTTTTTTTTACCCTGGATTTGATTGAAAGTCATTTTCTGTTTTGCAGAAAGACTAAACAAACTCTAAAGTATGACACATTTTTTTAATTATTACCCTTTAAAGCATAAAGCAAATGGAAAAAATTACATAACTTCAGCCCCACCTCTTAAGACAGAATGTAAATCAAATAAAAATGTGACTCATTACTCGGCTATGTATGTACATTTGAACAGCTTATGTTTCGGTATTGCCATTCGTAACATTCCCTCCTTAGCTTTGACTCAACCCACAAAGCGAATCACACCTACATGACAGGCAAGTGGCAACTGAAAGGAGGAGACTCTAATTATCCAGTTTTTCATCTGGGATGTGCTTGTTAGCAATGTTAGGTAGCAATTATTGGTTTCTACCATACACAATCTGGACCCATTTCTGAAGTCTTAAAACGAACTTGTTTTCTTTTAATTATTTGAGGTCTGAAATATCTGCATCTTTTTTGTTATTTCAACCATTTCTGCAAATATTTTTATTAGGAATTTGGGAGAAATGTTTTCTGTAGTTTATGAAATAAAACAACAATGTTCATTTAACTCAAACATATACTTATAAATAGCAAAATCAGATAAACTGATTCAGAAACTGAAGTGGTCTCTTTTTTTTTTTTCCCCAGAGCTGTACATCAGTGTATTGATTCGCTGCATGAATATTTGACAGTGTCTGCAGACTTTTAAAAAGTCTTTTAATTAATTTAAATAAGGTGTTAAAATGCCTTAAAGGTCACCTTCCGTCGTTTTTTCTTCCATTTTAAAATGTCTAGTTGTGGTCTCTAGTATGAATGAATGACATGTGAGCCGTTTTTGTAAAAAAAAAAAGTGCTCAGGTGTCTCTGTATAGCTCTTTTTTAATGGACTGTTTTAGGGGTGTGTCCAAAATGACCGGATTCCAGCTTTGCTCATGAATATTCATACATGCAAACAGCATGCAAATATCTCTCCTCTGATTGGCTAGGAGCACTGCGACGCCCCTCCACCGCTCTGCCGCTCCTCCCACCTCCTAACTGATGAGCGGTGATGTTGCGTCGCTTCAGCTCCGCCTCTGGGAGTTTCTCGAGCCAAGGTGGGCTGGTCTGTGAGTTTCTGCCTACGTAGGCAGAAAGATAATTCAAAATTCACCCGTTTTTCGGAGGGGGGATTTCTTTGCTTAGCTCCTGCAGACAATGGGGGCTGCAAAACAGTTTAATGTGCAGGTGTACACATTCAACTCGGAGAGACCTACTGTATTCCACAAAAAACAAGAAAAATCGGATTTTCGCGGAAGGTGAGCTTTAAATCCATTGCCTGACAGTAAACACAGTACTGCTTTTATTTTTGCACATTGCATTTTGCAGTATTCAGATTTTAGGAGCAGGTAAGTTTAGTTTAAAATGTTGGTCAAAAATACAATAATCCCCAATTTACTGTAAATACTGTAAACTTAACTAATTTCCTAATGGATGATTTGGGTTTACTCTAGAACTGCTCATAAGTAAGCAGCTAATTCCTCACTACCACAGGCATCAAAGTATGAAGATTTTAACTGTCATGTTCCCACAATAAATTCCACCTTAAAACGGCGCACAGGTTACATTGAGCCTGTAGTAGATCTTAAGTGCTTTAAGAGTTTTATATATTTCTGTTTATGTTGTGCAAAAAAAGACAAACAGTCCCCACAAAACTACACCTGGATTCTTATATAGGAATGATTTGTTCCACCTTAAAAGCTGAAGACGTTAAATTCAAAGCTTGAGGCCTGTGTACTGCCACAGTAGAATTTAAGGTGGAATGGTTCATTTAAACAAACAAACTAAAATCTTCACGAGTGATTTAGTAACTGAAGGCGATAAAATGAGTGTAAGAAAACTAGATAGCAGCTACTTACACGCAGGTTCAGGTGCTATCTTAATGAAGACCCAGTCTCAGGACTTTTCTCTCGGTTTTTTTGTCCACAGCTGTTTGTTTCTCGTCAGCCTGCAGAGAGCACGGGGCTCTAGGCGGAGAAACGGTCTGCGAGCCTCCAAAAACCGCGCGCCCTTGTAGAACTCTTGCCCAATAACACTTTGTATTGTTGGCGTCACCAGAGTGTAGACTCTTTAGTAGCAGAGGAGGCTGCGGGGAGTGATTTGAGACGGATCTGTAAACGCGTAAAAGCTCATTGAGTAAAAAGCAGCATTTAAAAACTAAACTTTGCAAAAGAGAGGCTGCTATCAGAGTTTTCTTCATTTTAATACTCCAAAACAGAGTCCCAAAACACGAGTCTGAGTCAAGTCTGAAGTTCATTAATTAATGTTGGACCCAGGGACTTCAGACATGACTCAAGACTTGATTGATTGATTAATAAACAAATCCATGTGACATCCGGTGCTTAGAGATTTTACCTTTCCTTCACATGCAAAACCTATACTTTTTTGATAACTACTACATAATCAAATAGAAACAACAAAAATAAATAATATTTTAAACTTATAATCAGTTCTAACCAGGCAGCTAATCACTCACTCTGCTGTTAAGTGATTTAGCTCTGGTTTGTATTAAAAAGGTTAACAAATAATGTTTAAAGTTTTGTAGTTGGTGGTGCAGTGCTAGCATAATCCTGTATTTACTTAACTTAGTCTTATGGCAGGGTTCTGATCTGTAACTGAAAAATGAGAACTCTCTTTAAGAGTACTTGTGCTTTTACCTAAAATGGGACTTGTTTACTCTTGACACCTCTGATCTACATCTCTAAGGGTTAAATCTTACCTCACACTCACGTGCTGTTAAATTTTCCTTCCTGGACATTTTAAATGACATCAAAACCAACAGGAGGGACCAACTGCAGGGCAGCTATAATGTATGTTCAAGGAGTGACTCAACCATCATCGCAAACAGTTCTGTTTATCGTCAGGTGAACATGATGTACGATACCTTCATCCATGGCTTTTAATAAACACTCCTTTTGGAACAGTCAATATACAGTGCAAGATCCCCGATTGTTTCCCATGAACCAACAGGGCCTGCAAGATCTCACTGAAACACAATAGCTGTGTGAATTAAAAACTGCAAAGCTATTTTCTGCTGCTCCAGCTTCACAGCAGAGAAAAGTCCTCAGAAGCAGCACTTCAAGCACAAATCGGGGGTGCAAAGAACTCTACTTTAGATAAAAATGTGTGTACTGTTCTGTTGCTATTTCGGGAACAGTGATTTGAGACTCTGTGTACTTTCCATACTAAAGGACAAAAGTGAAACTACACAAGATGTAAAGCAAGGACAGACAGCCTGGAACACTAAAACAGTGTAACATAAGAAACAAGACATATATCATTGTCGAATACAGGCTTATACATTTTCCTGACTTGTACTTGAACTAAAAATACTTATAAATGAGTCACGTCAGTGTTGGAGAAGAGTGAGAGCACATGAAGTAACCACTGCCTGTGAGACAAAAAAATAACTGGTATAGTATATTTACATTGTGTGCATGCTCTTTAAAATAATTCACACTGCCTTTAAAATATAGTTATTGCACAGTAGCATCTTGCATCTAGCTATCCATCTATGCATCCATCAATCCTTACACCTATTTAACTTTCAATAGAAGTCAAAGTAAAAACCTCATTCTAGACCTAGACACAATGTAAATGGCAATGACCAGTCTTAAATTATACTACATTTTAATGTTTTTGCATTATAACTGTAATAAAGTAAATCCCAGTTGTATATAAGGAGTTATAGATTTTTCTAAAATAAGTGAAATCTCTATAAACCTTCAGATTGACCCTGGTTTTAATAAGTAACAATCAAGCAGACCGATTAAATAGAAATAAATAAAGAAATAATTTTCATAATTTCTTGTTTTCCATCACTGTAAAACCATAAACAGAACAAATAATGTTTTTTTTCTATATCTGAATCTATTAAGTTAGTTACAAACATAAATTGCTAAATGCTTAAATGTGACAAATCTGTCCCAACTTTTTAAAGGTAAACATTTTAAATAAAATCTCAAAAAAGGGAAAATAAAAACAAAATCAAACCATAATTGTTTTCACCAACAATGGAATTTATATGAAAATAGGACAGGTTTATTTAAACATTTCTCTGCATGCAAGCGTGGAAGCTTTTAGACAATATGAATGCAAGCACCACACTTGAGTTCAGTTTACAGGTGCTCTTAATAGAACAGATGACGAATGTACATTGGGGAGGTTTCCGTGGCAAATTACACAAATGACTGGAAAAATGTGCTGTTATTACTTTGCTTCTTGAATTTTTTTGGCACTTTGCTTTTCTTTAGCCTGGAAGTAAAAAGAGATTAAACACATTACTATTGACCTACAATACAGCTACCATTTAGAAAAATAATCCTTTTGTAGAATCAAAATTACATTTATGGTACATTAAATGATATATTTTTGAAAGCAACTAAAGAACCAGATAGCGCATTCAAGAAAAAGAAGAAGACAATAATTTCTATAAAGTACGCCTCCCAACAGTGACAGGAAGAGCAGGACTTTCTAAATTACATCAATACTGCCTTCTAGTGGCATACCAACAACTGTACTTTGAATACTGCATTCACAAATATGGATCTAAAGCAAGTCTAAGAGTAACATTTGTTGATTTAATCTAAAACATGTTTTAATCTCAGTTTTGGTTTTACATTTACTACATGTGCCTTTAAATCTACAGCAGATAAGTGTTCCAACTTTACAACCATACCTTTTCAACCAGTGGTATCAGCTGTTGGTACTCAGCGAGGGTCTTCAGTAATTCCATGATAAAGGGTAGGTAGTTGTGCTTCCTTCGGATGTTTTCAATCTAGAAATATATATAAAAAAAAAATTCATAAGTTACAGTAGGATATAAATATCATTATTCAGGGTTGCATTGATATGAGATGAGATTTTCATGGTATGAGGACCATTTAAAAAAACATAACATGGTATTTCACAATAGTTGCTGTTGTAGGTATTATTATTATTATTAGTAGTAGTGGTCGCAGTAGCTGCATAGATTAAGGAATAAAAACACGTTTTTTTATTTAAAAAAAGATTTGCTATAGTTAAAGCTTGAAACAATGTGTTCAAAAAAGCTTCACTTTGTGTGCAGATCTCTTTATGTATTTACTTTTTCTACATGGAAAGATGTTACATATACATTCATAAACTTTTCAACTATTCAACTATTTTATTTCCAGCTAATGATTAATTATATCCTTAAATTCCTTGTGGATAAAAGGTTAATTTCTCAATCAATCGATTGAATGCCTGCTTTTTAAACTCTAGTTTTAAACAAGTAACAGATTGGAGGGATTCTCTACCTGGTTGCATTTCTTTTTAAATATAATTTCCAGCATTAAGCAAATGTACACAATATGATAACCTCAATACGCCTTCCTTTGTATACCCAACAATGGCATATCACTGCAAACCTATCATCATCGTACCACTTTACATTTAAATAAATTTATCTTTATTAACTATTACAAACAATTGTTTAAAACGTGTGGCTTGTCTTGGTGTCTTATGGTAGCTAGAATTATCCTAAGCTATTAAACTGTATCAGCATCAAAAAATAATTAATGTAAAGAGGCTGTTCCTGTAACCAAATAACAGAATTTTTGAACTAGTGGAAAATACCACAACTGTTCCCAGGTTGCAGACATAGAATTTGCATTTGGTCAACAGGTGCATGAAACCAAGTGCTAAGCATTTGTTCTACTTATTCACTGTGACCAGAGCCCATTAACACAGTGCTACATGACCTGAAGCAATCTGTGCTTGCATAATAAAGTCTAGTAAAATGAACTGGTTACATTAGTTTTATATTTACAAAATGTCTGTGTTGAAATCAATTTACGTTTATTTTACTATTATTATACCACAGCTAGTTCCGACCCTGCAATGTAATTGTCAGAGAGGCATTGTATGAGTGCCATTATCAACTGGTAATGCATTATAACCAAAGCTCTCCATGTATAACAGGTAACCAACGATGTAGCGCTTACCAGCCAAACAGCAAATCTTCAAACAGAGCAGAGCAAGTATTTTAGTTTAAAGTGTTTATAACCAAACAATAAACAGCAATAATGGAACTGAGGATGTCTAAATGCATTGTTATGCTGTTGTATTATTTTTACATCAGGCATATATTACTGCTATTTATGGTGGCAATGGATTCTATGCTGTTTTCCTGGTACACAAGTGACAATGTGGACCAAGGAATATTAAAACTTGCACAGCAAAAGAAATTAAATTCCACATCTATCTGCCAACCACTATCAGGCCTAGCTTGAAGTCTGATAATACATCTTGCCGAAAACACAGACAAAAATTCAGCCTCACTTACGAGGTAACACCTCACAATGTATACAGATGTGGCCAATCGTATTGCTGTCCACTAAGGTATATCATGATCAATTTGCATACTGCTACCCTCAAGACATTTGGCATGTTAGCCTAGAGTACACTGACCAAACATAAAAGTAAATGTGTAAACATACTTTATATCTTTTAAGTTTCTGATTTTCCTCCTCAATCAGGAGCTGGTACTTGGCGATTTCTGACTGGATGGAGCTGAGGAGATTTCCGCCCTGGTCTGTGTCCATTGGCTCTTCCTGTGTCAAATAAGAAAAACACTAACTCTAAGCCCACAGGTCAAAACACTGCTTTAAACAACCCACACTGGCACTGGGCACTTACCTCTGAAAGCTGGGCCTGTAGTTCTGAAATTTTACGTTCATAAATCATCTTGCGGTCTGACACAATGGCCATCAAGTTGAAACGGATTTCACCTTCACTGTACCTGATAATCAAAAAGCAAGACCAGTTAAAAATAATTTAAATCACAGAAAACTTAAAAAAAATGAAAAATGTGCTTAGAAAAAACCTACTTTTGTATTCTTTTTTCAATTACTGGCCGGACTGCATTAATCCAGTCATCTTGGTTGCACGCACCTAAAAATAATTAAAAAAAACAATTCTTTTTTTAAGCAGAGAGAACAGAACACCATGAGTTCAAAAGGCACAAAACAGACATAAGTCCCAAGTCCAAATGTTTATGGATAACTCTTCTAATGAGGCACCCATTGCTGAGACAGATGTCTAAATGCCCACACAGTTCTGTAAAACTCCCTAGATCAGATAAACAAACAACTGGCACAATGTCTAATACTAGGGGTGAACTAGGGGAATATAAAGCCCACCCAGCATTGAGCCTTGGAGCAGTGGAGCTGTGTTATCTGAAATGATGGAGCTCTGATTTGGATACCTTTTGGATAGGTAGGAGAGTTGGAGGTGAACGAGTTGGTGGTGAACACTAAAAATTCTGACCTTACTAATTTCCTTGTTGCTAAATGCAATCAAATCCACAAAAAAACAAAAATGCCCCACATTACAGTAGAAAGCCTTCCCCAAGCTTCATTCTAAAACTCTATATTTTAAAAGAAACATAAAGTAAATATGTGTCCCATAACATTTGCCCATATAATGCAAAGGTTCCACAGGGCATAATGTATATAAGTCTGACAAACTGTCTGACAAAAAGTTTGTCATAACTGCAGAATTTGGTCAAGCTTTCTACAACATACTTCAGTTCTGTGAAGATTTGATTATTCAGCAATAAGAGCATTAGTGAGGTCAGAATGTTGGATGATTGCCAACCCACCTCTGCAACTCATTCCAGAAATATTGAATGTAGCACAATCATTTCAGAGAGCACAGCTCCACTGCACCACAGCTTGATGCTGAGGGGCTTTATAGCCTCTAGCCCATACCTAGCACCACCCAGCCCTATACTACTTGCTGTACTTCTCTACAGTGACTTAACAAGCTGTGGTTGTGCATTTGCACAAAAGTAGTTGAATGCAGATGCCACCAGATCAGTATTTTTAAAAAGGTTCTTTAAATTCCACAGATTTAAGTGCTTTTACCAAGGTCGATTGGTCCTTCACGAAGCCCGTCCAGTTCATACAGTCTTCCATTAACTGGCACGTAGCTCACAAAATGAAAAGCATCTTCGTCTTTAGATGTGGACTTCGCATCAAACTCAAACATTTGCTGTCTGTAGAGAAAAAAAAATAAATAAAAGTTTTTAAGTGCATCACTCAGACAGACAGCAAAATAAAAAAGTGTGAAAAGTAGGGGTGGGTAATATTGCCCTAAAACAATATCACAACAACAACATTTAATAATAATAATAATAATAATAATAATAATAACAATAATAATAACGTAAAAAGAGAAAACACCACAACATAAAGAATGTATTAACAATAAAATGACCACAAAACTAGTGTACAAACACATTTAATACATGCATATAAACTGCAAACAAACAGAAGAGATTCTGAACAAATATCTTTAAAACTTTACAGTAAAAAGCAAAATTAATACAAAATAGACTGCTTTCAAGAAAGAATACCCCTATTACTACAATCTGCATTTTTCTTATCGCTTTAAAATCATAATATTATTGTGTATGACATAATGAGACATCTCTAATAATCAAGAAGTAAAGGGAGAAAAAATGGTCCTACCTGGCAAAGCTGTTGTGAACTTGTCGAATCACTTCAGAATTACTGAGAGCAAGACCCTTCATCTTAAAGAGACAAACAAAAACATGCAACAGTCTCTCAAAACATATGTAAAATATATTCAAAAGGAAAGATGGAGGGAAAAAAAACATTAGAATTTACTTTAAATGGACACAAGTGCTAAAAATATATATATAGATCAAACTTACTGCTGCATCAAAACTGTTTGAGAATTCTTTGAACTCTGTGAGTGTTTCCCCCAGGTGCATATCGGAATGCGTACAGTTCAACAGCACACTGACTATCGCTTGTGTGGCACAGGCATTGTTAATAACCTAAAACATAAAGACAAAACATCACTCAACTTGTATTCAATATTTCTGAAGGTTAACAGCATTGGAGCTAGGGAGCTAGGGCAAAAGCCTGATACAACATTAAAAATATGCTATATGTGATTTTCTTCTTTTTTGCACCATTTCTACATCGAAAAGGTAAATTTCTTATCCAGCAGTTATCTCAGACTTTTAAACCCCACCACATCCAAATAGGAATAGAGATAGTACAGCAGTCTTTAAGACATGGTGCTCAGCACAGGTTTATTCACTGCTCAGATACAACAATTCAAGCAGTTCAGTTTGGTTTGATGGCTTGTGATCATCCATCTTCCTCTTGATTATATTCCAGAGGTTTTTAAATTTTGAGCTGTAGGTATGAAGGACATACCCACCTGTTTGGCAAAAAATATCTGGTCGAGTCTTGAGTCTTGTACAATAGATCCTGCTGGTTCCTCACCAGGCTGCCATTTGAAGAGGAAAATTAGGCCATGGACTGGTCTGGAACAAAAACAAATGTCAACAAACTTAAGTGCTAACTGAAAGAACACTGCACAACGGGATAAAATCATTAGGAACATTTCTTACTTGAGATTTTCAAAGTTCTCTGGCTCCATGCTCCAGATCTCCTCTACTTGTGCTCCTTTACATCCTAACATTAATAAAATAGAGAAGAAAATATGTTGTAAATGAAAGGGTTTCCTCAAGAGTCATGATAAACAGCTACTACATAGTTAAACATTAATTAAGTCACTTAGCTAACTATGTTTCTTTATAAAGAGCTTCTTCTCAGCTTTAAGAATCAATTGTTAAATAGCCAGGTCTGCTGTTTGGAGGCTGAAGGTGGGAGGAGAGGTAACGTTAGCTAGGTAAGCTAGGTTAGCTAAGTGTCATGCTAGCTCCTCATTCATTACCACAGCCAAGCTAACCTAGCAGAGCTGACTCATATTCTAGTGCTATATTCTAGTGCTATATTCTAGCTATATTCTAGTGCTATATTCTAGCTATAAGCTCATTATTAACTGGCCAAATGAGCTCCCAAGTGGCTAAAAGAGTCAGCAGAGTTTATCTAGCGGAGTTCCTGTTGTTCATCCGCAGGTTCAGCAGGTGGGAGATAATAAACAGCACACACTCCAGCATCATCACCCCGCTAGCACTTAGCTCCGTTAGCCCGCTAGCTCGCTAACGCGGCTGTAGTAAATAAACACGCCGCTCACCGAAGCCTTTAATGAGCTCTGTGAAGACCCCCGGGTCGCTCTCCATCAGACACCATTCTCCAGCGCTTCCAGACATGTCCGCGGTTCAACTAAAAAAAACTCAACAGCTAAACACCATGCGAGTTATCTCACAGACCTGCAGCGCTGCTACTGAATCAACCAACAGACTCTCCAGCGCTCATTCACACACAGCCTTCTCCTCGCCGCGCGCTCTCCCAACCGCTCAGACCCGACACCGCCACCCTCTGTCCGAGCGACACACTGCACAGACGCTGCTGCGCAGTGCCGGATTCGAGTCTTTCTGTCAACTGATTCAAACCATATCATATACTAAATAAACAGTTAATAAATAATAATAATACTCAAACTACATTCTAAAAATGATTAGAATATTTTTAAACGGATTTATAATACTCTTAATAATGATTCGAATCTTTCTTAAACAGATTTGATTTTTTTTATTTTAAAAAGCTTTAAATATTTTTAACGGATTTAAACTTTTAAAAAAGTACTGTTAAAAATATTTAAAAATATATTATTATATCTATATTTTTTACTTTTTAAAAACTGATATGAACTACCTTTTAAAAATCTTGATATTTTAAAAAATATTGTCTTATTAAAAATGAATTGGAACTACTTTTAAAACAAGGACTTGAAAACTGATTTACAGTACTTTTACAAAGGTTTTTAATCTTCGAAATAACTTTTTACATTACATTACATTACATTACATTTGGCAGAAATCATCTTTGGATAGGGATAAAAGGAGGTCAAAGGGGAATAATAGGATAGAGGAGTGAAGGAGGGGAAGAAGGAAATGAGGTTAGAATTAGTTAGCTTGTTAGAGGTGTTAAGAGAGTAAGTGATCTTTGAAGAGCTCTGTCTTCAGGAGTTTCTTAAAGATAGCGAGAGATTCTCCTGATCTGGTAGTGGAAGGTAGTTTGCTCCACCATTGGGGAACTCTGTATGAGAACAGAACTTATTCAAATTACTTTTTAAAAAGATTCAAATATTATTGAAATTTGTTGTGAATGAAGATTCAAATCTGATTCTAAAAAAACTAATTTATTTACTAAAAAACTTTTTTATTAAAGACACAAATCACATATGCAAAAGATTGGAATTACTTTTCAAAAGTCAATGTGAATATGTTGTTATGCTTTGTGTACAGTTTTTTTTTTATTATTATTATTTCAACAAGAAAAGACTGTGGTCACTAGAGGATCCTCTCCAAACCATTTGACCAGCCCTCTTCTACTGGTAACTAAACCAATGTTGTATTCCTTTTAAATGTATCTTTCTTGTACTATGCAGTATTAAAATTAAAATCTTATCAGATGTTTTAGCTTATCTTGTAGTGATCCATCCAAAACATGTCCAGAAAACAGGGATGCTTCATTATATCATTGAGAGAAAAAGTAACAAAAATTCAAACAGTACCTTTTTTATAAACACTACTTTATTTTGACACAGTAGGACACAGTAAAAAATAAAAAATCAATACATTAATTTAAATACTATAAAACCCAGAATAATACTGAGGTAATATAATTTAAATGAATTTAAACAAACCTTAAATACAAAGAAAACAGTATGTACATGACATGTGGATTGTGAGAGAAACAAAAATATACAGGCAAGTCCAAGTCAAACAGTAGAACAAAGACAGTAAGGTTTAATTGCCGAACACATCTGCTGTGTTTATCATCTATATTGCAATTAATCCAGTTTCTCTGGGCTGCAACACAATGCAAACGTGCACAAATGAGTTTTTGAACTGAATTAAAAAGGCTAAGATTGGCTGGAAGGACTTTTTCCACTCCCTGATCCGTCTTCACTTCTGTTCAAGCAGCATGGGCTACACTTCTCAATGAGAGGCAACAGTTTTCCCTGCTGGTGAAGTTGTCGTGTATCTGATCCTCCTCCAATGCACTTTCCATTGATAAATACTCTCGGTACCTGAAATATATGAAGCAGGAATACAAAACATGTCAAATCTGCAAGCATTTTCTCTTATTTACACAAATTACATATCCTGAAATACTTTTTTTAATTTAGTGTTTTGTCATATGGCCAAGTGTATTATTATCATGAAAATACCATGAAATATTTTTAGAATTTTAGGGCCATGTCGCCCACCCCTATTAAGTATAGGTATCAAAGCAGAGTACACTGATAGTGACGAGCTTCTCTGTTAGTGAGTTACACTACTCACCGTTCTGGCACCAGTCATTTGTGCCAAGGTATCCTGAAGTTGTCTGCCGTGACTGTGCTCATCCAATTCAACCACTTTGTAGGCGGCACCTATCTCATTAAAGACACCCTTGGCCATCTTGCAGTACGGGCATGTTGTCTTGGAGAATATTACAACACAGTTGTGGGACACAACCTCCTGCGAGACAAAACACAGATGCAAAGATGTAGATCAAAACAACAGAGGTCTCACAGAGGTCAAGTGTTAATAAAGAAAACGGTTCGTACCTGGACAAGCTGAGCAGACTCTGTGCTGGACAAGCTCGCATTGGACGTATAATTTCCCATCCTATAGCGCAGACATGATATAGAAATAAATTCAAGGCATGGTTAGGTCAGAAACGAATACAGACATACAGTAGTTAAGAATGTCTATTAGCTTTGCAATCATAGATGTTGGGTTTAACCTTATGATAATCACTGGCCGGTAGGAGAAACACGCAGCTGATACAAAAAGAAAAAGCAACGATACTGTAGATACTATACAAATCTGCTGCCGGTCAAATTTAAATTCAACCATTGCTGAATAAAACAGTACAGTATGCGGTCAGGCTGGTGGCTAGGGTTAGTAGGCTAACAGCAGGAAAACAAGCAAACGGTGTTGAACAGTTAACACCATTTACGTTAGAGAGGATTAAGATTTAGCGACTAATCCGTCTGTGAAGAGATTTAGCTATCGTTAGATGGTCTTCACGGCAGTAGAGCCGGTGTTGACCAAGCTGAAGCTCGCTAGCTAGCGTCTTGGTTAGAATTGTTCGTTCCACCTTAAACCGCGCAGAAGTCACGCATGCACCAGAACGTTACAGCTACTCCAGCGAGCTAGCAAACTACGTAGCTCGCTAACATATTTAAGGTGGAACTGATACATTCCACCATGAACCGGCGAAACTACATGTAACCTCGTTTTTCCTCTCTAAATTTAGTTACCCTCACACAGACAAACCCCATTAGATAGCTATATGTGAACCACTGCAGAAAGACAATAGCATAGCTAGCTAGTTAAAGTTAGTCACTTACTTAGCTTAGACATGTTAGTTAGGTTAGCTTAGCCAAGTTAGTTAGCTAATAATGTAAACTATGAGGAAAATAATGACCTTTGAGTTTGACAGTAAGTCGGTCTGAACATGCAACGCCACCTCCTCACAAGCATACTTTAAAAACCCTTGCCTCAGCCCTCGGAAACGGAATTCCAGACTCTGGTTGCTGATACTTGGCACAAACAGCAGCTTTTGGCTTAAATTCAGTGACTCTCTTTCATACCTCTGCTTGTTAGAGTTGGGAGTCGACTCCAAAAAGATTCGGTTCCCCGACTGCAGCCACTGCGAATTCGAGAGTCGACTCCAAAAAGATTAGACAGACTCGACTCCAAAGAATAAAGAAATATTTTACTGTTTTATTGTTGCTGTATGGAAAGATAACATTACATAAAAAAACATAGTAAAACGTAAAAAATACAACAGAGAGCGTGGCTTACTATCAGATCAGAAAGCTCTAAAGAAATTCTGAGAACACACCAACAAAACCTGACAGGAAAATTAGACTTTTTGAGCTCGGTTTATTTACATAATCGTCTTGCAATTTTCAAGTAAGTCATTTTACTGTCATAGATATGTGTCAATAAACATTTAAAATCTGATTAAACTCTAAACTTGGTAGTTATGAGGAATCGACTCATGGATTGGAGCTTCTTTGACCTGGAAGCGCATTGAGCACGGGGAGACCCCGCCCCTCCACATGGCCGCTGTTTCCACTGCAGACAGAGACGGTTTATTGAGATTCTGCAGAGTCTGTCTAGATGGTCTATAAGCGTATGGTTCAGTTTCACACAGGAGGAACTTTTAGCAGAGAAGGACATATTTGCTATTATGTATTAAATCATATTTTAGATGTAATACAGGATGGTGCTATATAAGATCATGAAGCACATAGGCTAATTCATAATTGATCAGCCTGAACTTTTCGTCCGTGTAATGCAGGTGGAACCCACACATACAGCTAAAAGACCAATTAAAAGACCAATTAAATATGATGGGTTTCTTTTGTTTTACCTAATGAAAAACCTCTGTAATATAATCAAGAGGAAGCTGGATGGTCACAAGCCATCAAACCAAGCTGAACTGCTGTCCGTAGTTTATAGAATAAAACAACAATGTTCATTTTGCTCAAACATATACCTATAAATAGCACAATCACAGAAACTTTTTCAGAAACTGAAGTGGCCTCTCAATTTTTTTCCAGAGCTGTGTATTGTGTATGTGTAAATAAGACCATGAAAGTGTCGGTGGGATTTCCTTAAACATGAGACCAAAAGTGATTTAATTACTAACTGATATGGTTTAGATAACACACATCAGTAACATCCTGCATCAGTAAAAGCTTAATTTTCCTTTTTCGGGACTGGAATGGATTAAGTTCCTTTCATGACAATAACTAAAGTAAAGCCATGCTCTTGAGAGAGGATGCATCTCGTGACGGAGGTGACACCTGTGCAAACTAACCAGGCCATAGAGGACAGCAAGTCATAAATATGAGACTGTTAGTATAAAGTAAATCCTAATTGCATGACAATATTTGAATAATATATCAGCTACTGTTTCATAATGATAGTTTTGCAGAGTAATGATGGCCATTATGTGTAACATTTGAGATATTAAGACAGTTGAAACAATTGTATAAGATAATAAAGCTTTTTTATATCTGTCTCTACACTGCCATCTAGTGCCATCCAGATTAATTTCCTACAAGGACTGTTTCATGTTAATAATAATAAATATATTTTATTTGCCTATTACAGTGACAATTACAAGCTGCACAATTTTTGTATTATAAACATTATAAGAGGGAAATAGCTTATAAAAATTATGTCAGTTATAAATGTTAGGCCATGTCATAATTATGAGAAACCCTCCAATTATTGTGTGATATTGGGCAATTCAGAAACAAAATAATGAGAAACATTAGGTCTTAAAAATTACACTCATGTTGAATTCTTACTGGATTATTTAATAAATATTAAACATATAAAAACAGTCAGTTGATCAGGTTTAGGTCAGGAGATTGTGGAGGACAAACACCCTTTTTTTATTCCATATGTGTGCCTTAATTGTTTCCATGTATTTAATATTAGTCTACAATGTAGACAATTAAATCAGATTTGCAATGTAGAAAACATTAAATCATAAGGAGTGTCCAAATTTTAGACAGGTGCTGTAAAAAATCTCTGCCACTCCTTAGATAAAATAACATTGGCCAGTGTAAATATAGTATAATAAAAGAAAACTGCCAGACTGGATATAATCATTAAATATTATGTGTCTGTGTCTGGTTCCACTGTTAGGAGAAGGTCTGGCAAGCTGAGCAGACAGGGGGTGATTTTGGCCACCCCCACAGGTAAACAGAGCCAGAGGTAGGTGGAGAAGCAGTAGGGGAGCCAGAACCTTGGAAGCAGAGCTTGAACTGTGGCAGCAGTGAGGGGGTGGAGAGCGTAAGCTGGGATGGCAGGTAAACAGAACAAGTGGTATGTATCATAGCTGGATGCAAAAATGCACTGGAAAATGCTAATGGCTTAAACGTTGTGCTTGTAAAAATCACGGTTAGAAAGAAGAGTAAAATTAAACATAGGACACGGGCCTGGATAGCTGGGAGATTTTGTATTTTGTTGTCCTCGTGTAACTTAAAACACGTTAAGAAGAAAATTGTCTGGCTCTGTGTCTGTCTTGTAGTACTTCTGGGATCCAAGTTCCATCTGTAAAACATATTGCGAATATTTGGTCAGGTTCACTCTCTTTGCTAATTAAACCTTTTAGTAAGATACCAAGACTATAAACCACACACTGCAATCTCGGGCAAAAATAAGACTAAAAAACAGGCTAAAAAACAGACTCATAAGACTTAAGTGCTTAAACTTCATGTTTTTTTTTAAATATATGATAACACATCCTAAACATTTCATGAATCAGTATAAAAAAACCTAACAAATCATTTATATTGTTTTTTTAAAGGTTCATCCATGGCTCCTGCCTTGAATGCACAAATTGAACTGTTATAAAACCATAGGACAGGAAGTTTTTAAAAATGACTAAATTATTATTACGATAAATTTCTCAAAGAAACTATTTTTACTGGCTGTTAATTGCATTTTCATGATGCTTTATCATTAAAGCATTGTTAGTGTACATAGTCAGTACCAGACAAATTACACTGATGTACGAACACTATATGACCACAAGATGTCCCTCATGTTGCTCAGCTTACAAACCAAGGACTTTTCTATATGCAATTGCCTAACCAACAAAGTAAGAGTTGCAGCACTGCACAGTTAAAACAAAATTAATACAAATATGTAGCTTTATAGAATGTTCCCATCAACAATCACAATCGTTGATGGAAACTGCCGAAATGGGTTAGTCACAAATAGTACAAATCAGATGTACAAATATAGAGTACTTTAACCACTGCTAATCTCTTGGGATTTTCAATACAGTCTATAGAATTCACTTGAGTTGCAATCCCACCTTGTACTGATGGTTTGTGGGATCCGTAACTTGGCACTTTTTTAAAGCCAATGGACTTCAGTAAAATTTGTTGGTATGGACAGCTTTAATTACAACAGAGCTATTAAAAAAATTTACCTTGTTTTTCATTAATCAATTTTGCATTTGTATTTTGCATATTGCATGGCAGCCACAAAATATATTTTAATCTTATTCTTAATTTGATATAATTTTAATTAGATAAGTAGTGATCTCTTTATTTAATTTTAGTATTGTGATATTTGCTCTTCCACTCTGTGGTTAAAAGCAAACGTGCCATTCTTTCTAATCATATTTATTTGAATGCAACTATTTCTATGCATATAAGGTACAATGTGTTGGACCAATATGTTTTTTATTAAACCACAGGATGGCAGTGTGTCACTCCAGTAAATGCTGCACAGGAGAAAGCCAAGCTCTGTAAAATAATATCAAAGAGACCTTTCTTTGCTTTTTTTTTTTTTGCTTTCTTGCTTTTACGAGCACATGCTTTTATTTACAAGAGGTTTGATCTTAGCTTATTGTGCTCCTGATGTGCTGCATTACCACAAGGAAGCGTGAAGTGCTTTAATTTAGCTTCTTTAACCGCTAATCTGAAAACTAGGGCAGGGTCCAAGCCAGAGAACCATCCGTTCACCGCTGGCAGGCTGGCTTAATGGAAACTAGGCAACCTGGTATATAGTGTGAAAAATGTATGAGTGAGAAATGCATCAATTTAGAGGAGATTAGCGACTGATGGCACTGAACTGGCCCACCTATTGTTTGTTGGCTGTACACTGCCGAAATCTCGCCCTCACCAATCCTCTCTCTCTCAGCGGGGACGGGAGGAGACTGTGAATTATTTATGACTTACATATTTTAAAGTTTAATGCCCAGAACCTCATTAATAGCGTTAAAGTGAGAGGAGCAGTGTATCTCTCTTTCTCTATCTCCCTTTCTTCCTCTCTTTCACTCTCTCCCTTTCTCTCTCTCTCACATGCTCTCTCTCTCTCTCTCTCTCTCTCTCTCTCTCTTACATTTTTCCTGCCTCCTTTCACTTTCTTTTCCACTGTGTACTTTACCTCTAGATGGACGGGGAGAGGAAAGGGTTCTGGCTTGTCGGCTTTATCGATCAAAACTTCTCCTGCTTCCTGTTGTTGTTGATGTTATTGTAGTTGGTTCAGTGTACAGACTGTGCTTTGTGGGCAGTTGGCTTCCTCGAGTGGATAATCATCCATTATTAGCCAGGTCTTCAGTAAGTTTAACTCTAAAATCCATACTTTGCTGCTGTCATTCTAGTATGCAATCACAAACTACAAAAAAGGACCCAAAATGAAACAATAAAAAAATACCTTTTTAAATGAACATGATTTAAGTGATTACAAATCTAAAATGTACTTTTAAATTAATATAAGCTTGAGCATAATCAATATATATTTTTTTATTTCTGTAGTTTAATTTCTCAGGTAACAAATTTGTTTAAATTTAAAGGCTGTGTTAAAATATAAAATAAAGAGTCAAACTATTGTTACTGTTAATTATTATTCACAGAACCCAAGAGCGCTTTACAATCAACACTCTACAAAACCACACTTAGACATCGCAGCTCTCAACCAACACATCAACACATCAGCTCTCAACCAACACACACACACAAACACACACACTGGTGAGATGCAACAGCCAACCACGTACAGCAAGCTATTAACTAGAAACAACCACAAATCATCCACCTGGAATATTGCATTGGGCACTAAGAGCACTGATCTTCATGTTGTTGGATTGCAGGGGGAAACCAGAGTCCCCAGAGGAAACCTACACAGACACAGGGAGAACAAAGAATCTCCACCCAGATAGGGACTTGAACCCAAGACTCCAGGGCTAAAAGACAAATCTCAGAGGATAACCATCAAGCCACTGTGCTGCTTAAAACCAAAAATCAAATATCAAACATCTCTGAGTTTTGTCTCCTCGCGTTTAATAAAATAGCTATTTGTCCACTGCCACGCTCCATAATTACACTTTGGGCATGTGTTTCCACAGAGATCCAGGTGAAAATGGAGGAGCTACCGAACGTGATGTCATGTGACTGAGAAAGCCAAAAACTCACTGGTCACATCTTGTCTTTTTTTTCAATTGCAGTGTGGATGCAAGCGTAAAATATTTTTAATGGACGTCCCCCTGAGAAACGAATCCCGTCTGGATAGGGCTTTAGGCTACATCTTTCAAAACCTAGCATGCTTCCTGTTGTTGGTGGTGTTTGTTCAGTGTAGAGATTGTGCCCCTACCCCTTGATTTAAGTGACTGCAAATCAGTAAAATGTGTTCTTGGCACAGCTACTGACCTTTAAGAAAGTGTCATTTTTTTTTAGGGAAGAAAAATCTGTGCACAGATGCACAGTGACTTTGCATATATTTGCAGGAGAAAAACAAAACACCAAAAGCTCCCCCACAATTTTATGCATGGTGGCTTAACAATTGTGCTTATTTCTAAATCCGTGTAAAATGTGTTCTTGCCAAAGCCACAAAATTTTGCACATCTATATGTTTGGAGGAAAAATAAAAGCAAAATCTTATCCACAACTGTGAAGTATGGTGGAGGGAGCATCATGCTGTTGGTATGTTTGCCTTTGTTGCCTCACAGGCTTGGAGATCTTGCGATCTTTTGTGCATGAGGGAACAATAAACAAAGAAAATGGGATCCCTAATAGCCGTGCAAGACGTGGCAGACCACCAAAAGTCCCTCTTATCCAATAAGCAGCACTTAAAGCTTTCATCTGTCAGTCAGTGGAGATAATCAAACTCCATTCTCGCTTTAGATCTGAAAACCCCCACTGGTGTTTCAGTCCACCCTTCCACTGTCAGAAGACAACTCAACTCAAACTTCGGATCTGAAAGAATGCGAATCTGATCAAGATGAAGATCTTACCGAGGAAAAAGCAAACATGCACCAAAGAACATCAGCGAATCAAACTACTGAAGCTGCTGCTGTTCTCAGAACAATGGACTGGCTGCCCCACAGAGTTAAAGCCTATCTAAAAGTTTCTGGGATCACTTGCATCATTAGAAGGAGAAGTTGCTTCAAATTCTGAACAAAGGCTGAACAAAGACTACTGAAAAGTATGGATTCTGTCATGAAGGTGAAATAGAGTGAATATAATAAGTGAAACATCTAAACTTTTTAAATTCTAACCTTTATGTATATTCATCATCAAAAATGTGAAGGCATCAACCATAGTTGAATGAATATAGTCCTGCTATATTGCATTTTGTGATAGAATGACTGAAAACAGCAGTGACTCATCTTCAGGAACACGTTTAGGAACCTCTACAACTCCATACCAAGATGTCTGTCATGTTATGTTACGGCATGTACATCGCGAGCCATAAAATCTCATCCACATCTGTGAAGCATGCTGGCGGGGGCCTCATACAGGAAACTATAATGTCAAAGGCATATCAAAACATTTTTACTGGATAATGTGTGTGCAGCAGTCTATGACCTCAAACTGACATTACTTTTAAATGGCTGCAAATCAGTAAAATGTGTTCTTGCCAAATCTAAACTAAACTTGGAAATAAGTGTTGTTTTCCTCAGGGAAGGAAAATCTGTGCACATATGCACAACACTATATGTGCAGGAAAAAGAACAGCGATATCTCATCCAAGCAAGGTGGAGGGAGCATCATGCTGCAGCAATGCTTTGTTGCCTCAGGGGCTTGGAGGCCTTGCGATCATATGGGCATGATGTTTTTAACAAATAAGCAGCATTTCCTGCAGCATTCCCATTTTTTTGGTGGAAAATCGTCTTGTATAAATATATATTAAATTACTGAACTAACAAAATAAAAGTATTATTCTACTCTGGATATGAGAGAGATGCTTTGCCAGCTACAGAAACGCTGTCAATTCCATTTAGTAAAAGAAACATATTCACTAGGAACCAAAGTCAGTGGAGCTGTTTTGAGAAAATGTGAAATCCTGCTTTCTTATTGGTAGTCGCTACCACATGGCACTGTTAATTTCCATAAAGTTGAGCAGAGCTTAATGTGATTGCACCGCTAAATTTGCCTGTGCACTTTCGTCGCTAACATTCACATCACTGAACGCCTTTAGATGTTGCTGAAACTTTTTTTTAACTGTCATCTTGTTTCTGAATATACTGTATTTTCTTCTATGTTTTGATGATGAGTGCTTTCCTTACTTTCACACCAAAACATGTATCTCCATTTTCTACCCCTTTTAATGTTTTATAAAGTAATTTTATTTCTAATTTGTTTTTTATTTTCTCCCCAATTTACACGGCCAAGTATCCAACAAACTCATTAGGACCCCTATCACTAGTGATGCTCCAACACCAGGAGGGTGAAGACTAGCAAAGAACTGCTGCTGATGTAGCATTGCCGAGTTGCATCACAGTGCGTTCGGAGGAAAGCGCAGCGACTCAGTTCTGATACATCAGCTCACAGATGCCTCACGCTGATCGACATCACCCTTTGGAGTGATGTGGAGAGAGAGCCCCATTTAGCCTGGCTTTGCTCCACCCAGAGAGAGAGAGCAAGGCCAATTGTGCTCTCTCGGGGCTCCGGTAGCCGATGGCAAGCTACATGAACAGGATTTAAATCTTCTATCTACTGATCGTAGTGGCAGCATTTAGCCCCGCTGGACCACTCGGAGCCCTCCCCTTTTAATGTTGTTTACATTATGTCAACATTGAAATGGAATCTGTAAACTGTCATCTGTAAACTGTAAACTTACCATTTTAAGATACAATGTTTTTTGCCTTACAGCAACAATATTCCTCTCATATATTTGTGTCTGTTCTAATATTATGTATTTTCGTTTACCTTCAAGGATTGACCACACGCTGTGCGCTGTGATGTTTACCTCATCAGACAGCACGAGCCACGTCACAGTTTATTGGGTCACGGCAATCGATGATCCGCGTGCTCTGCTAGTATTGGCTAACTCATCTAAACCTTTGAAAATGTAATTCGCCCGCCCCCGTGAAAAGCTTTAATGCTGAGCAACAGACACCACTCGCCCACTCTCTCCTCAGTGCGGTGTCATCGCAATGAGCCCCGTTGATTTAATATCTGTTTGCTGCATGCATTTGCGGGCGGCCATGTAATCAAGCAAGAAGCTGCTGCTGCCTCTGCTGCGGCTGCCCTCATAAATCAACGTCCCTGGCGGACAATCATGCTCGGCTATATGGAGGCAGGCACTGGCGAAGCCACTGATTACACTCACAGGCTTATTAAAACCACTCCTGCTGCAAAGCAAGGCGCGCCCCTTATTATTTATCCTTTCTTGTGTGTTCCCGTAGATGGGAAATCACTCTTAAATGATTGGGGTCGCGCTGAAAGGATGTTCCAATTGAGTTCACCGGGTGAGAGGGTGGTGTTCTAATAATCTCAGCGATGCCTTGATGTGCTCGATTCCTCCACACCGTCATAGACGTATAATTCCCGCTTTGAAGGAAAGCGCAGAGCGCCGAGGCTCGGTCTTGAGCGGGAACGTGAGCCGCCAGCAGCTGTGTGACACTAGTTACACTGCACTTCACCAAATCAGGATATGTCTTGAAACCTGTCAGAGTAAATTGCTCCTCCAGGTGGGCCGGACGTTTCACATAAAGTGGACGCAAATGGTAGCCGAGAGACCAGACGCCCTCCCAGGGTTTTCCTCTCATGCTGTGTTTTAGTTGTAGGGAGCTGAGTGGTGTGTGTTTCTGTGTGTGTGTGGTGGGTGGTGGCTGTATCTTGGTATTCAGGGAGGATACTTCGCCCTTCGGAGTCACTGCAGGAGGGGCACACGCCATGATCCGGGTTGTTCAAGGTCTCAAAAGGGATTTCACAGCTTCTTGAGCACAGTAATCCACTGGTGTCCATTCAGGATGGCAAATGAAATGCACCCCAGAGAACAAGGGGGGTGGGGGGGGGGGGTGTGGTTAGAAAACCTGCAGCAAAGTGTGGTGGTACAGTGTGAAATATGCAGTGGAATATATATAGAGAGAGACATATTTATATATTTATATATATATACTGTGGCATGCAAGTCAGCTTAAAATATGTCTTACTGTGAATAGCTAAGCGAGGAAAAGATGAAAGATGTGACCTGATTTCCAAAAGATATACAGTAAGGGATAATATTTGGGCTCCCTGCATGGTGGGTACTTAGTAACACCCCCTTTAAAAAAAAGTATCATATCTTGTAAACAATTTTATATCCCTTTATGTCCCTCAGTTTAGTCTGCCTGGTTGTTTAGATCTTTTTGGCTTTTGACCCAGGCTTTGATTAACGTTTAGAGTTCTGCTTTGTCCATGTCTGTTCTGCTGTGAATAATCATACTTTTTTGAAAGCTGAGTTAAATTTTACTAGCCACAACCAGGCCTGATTACTGCCAGACCTGCAGAATAAATAAATAAATAAATAAATATATATATATATATATATATATATATATATATATATATATATATATATATATATATATATATATTAAATTGAACCTGTCTGACAACATGAAGCAGCTAAAATACCTCAAAAAGCAACACATTAGGCAGTGATCTGAAGAAATTCAAAAACACATAAGAAAACAAAGTCATTGCTCATCTATCAGGACTCCAGCGGACCACACTGAGAGCTAATATTCACAAATGGAGAAAATGTAGAACACTGGTGAAGCTTCCCAGGAGTGACCAACTGACCAAAATGATTCCAAAAGGGCATGGACAGCTCATCCAGGAGGTCACAAAAGAACAGAGAACAACATTGAAAGAACTGCAGGTCTTACTTGCCTCAGTTAAGCTCAGTGTTAATGATTCTTCAAAAATAAAATAGAGACTTGTCGAAAATTGTATCCATTGGAGAGCTCCAAGGCAAGAAACACTGCTGACCAAAAAGAAACAAAAAAACACGGCCCACGGCCCCACAATCGTTTAAGGGGCAAATACTTTTTCACACAGGGCTAGATTGGTTTGAATATTTTTTAAATAATTTTTTAATAAATAGAATTCTTATTTAAAAAGTGATTTTTATATTAACTAAGGTTATCTTTTTTCTGATATTAAATTTTGTTGGATAACTGGAAAAATATCAGTATGACAAAAAGCAAAAACAAAAAAAATCTGTAGGGGGCAGGTATTATTTCACACCACTGTATATTCATTTACCCAATGTGTATTTTCTTGTACCGTCCCCTTAAAAACATATTACTCAGTATGTAGAATATTGCTATGTTTATTGTTCCTTAAAAATAACATTCAGTTTCCATAAACGATTTAGATTTTTTTTAATTAACCATGATATTGATTTGAGGTAATATTGCCCAGCACTATGTCAAAGATTAAAATTTTAACTTTGTTAATCCAAAAGATCAACTAATTTAAATACATCTACCAATTCAAGATAAGTATTCAAACATCCATCTAAAACTTTCCCAGAAGTTTGTTAGTGGCTATAAAAAGCATCTGGTCATGGTGAAATTTGCTAAGAGACATTTAATGAAATACTGGATATGTTGTATGGATATTTTTGACCCTGTGCTGTTTTCAGAAAGTCCGCAGTGGTGAGAATCTGCCGACAGCGGTCCGAGGAGGACAAACCACAAACCACTGACCAGGTGTTGAGTGCCTGAGGCTCAGAGATGTGCAAGGTCAGCCAAGGCTGTTCCAGCTGGTCTGAACAGAAAGACCCTTCTGTAATCTACTGTGGCACAAGACTAAGAAATATTTAATGTTGGTTATATGAGGAATTTATCAGCTCGCAGAGCAGTGCATCCTGCTGAGTGTACGGCTGCATAACCACAGCCTAATCAGAGTGGCCTTTTATATTATTAAACTGCCCTTTTATTATTATGGGAGGAAATGTGTCAGACTCTCAGACAAAGGTTCTCAACCCTTGTGTACACTAAACCGTGCAGGGTAAGAGCTACTCAGTGTCGTGCGGCACTACATACAGTTCTTCACTATTTACTCTGAGTTATTCAGTGTATCTTGGTGGATATTAGGTATATCTGCCAGGTCTTTAGATCTGACCTGAAAACATGACCTCTATGCGTTCTACCGCGTGAGCCTCCACAAAGCCGAGGTTAACAGAGCAGGATGACACCATAATATATTATGAGGCACACAAAGCAAGGTCCTTAGTGTTAAATGAAACCATCCAGGTTTCATTTGTGTACAGCTGGAGTGCTTCTTCACGGCTGAGGAAAGCATCTGGGACTTTTCGGTTCTTTAGAAGAGCTCCTGAGAAGATGATTTGTTCTTCTTATGTTATTGCACAACATATTATATATTCATATATTACGTCAATATATAATAATAAACAAAACATTACAGGTCAAAGCTCCAGTTCATTTTATGCCATTTAAGCTCTTCAGGTCCAGTACTTGAAATGTAATCTAAAATGATACAAAACCCAGTGAACTTAAAAAAAAAACAACTGAACAGATATTTTATTGTAAAAAAAAAAAACACAAACAAAACATCATTGTTTAAAAAGAAAAACTAAAATTGTATATTGTAAAGGAAATTATTTTTTTTGGAAACAAGTAATTGGTTAACAAAGATGCAAAGCCTTTAGATTTTTCTGTAACTATTAAAAGTACAAGTCTTTTCTTTAGAGAAATTACCGATGAGAGCAGTGAGTACTGTAACCTTCACATCCAAAAGACTCTTGGAAACTGGAGAAACTGATACAGGCAACACCAGCCTTGAGCTCAGCTTAACATTAGATTAAGTCTCAGTTTCACCGGTAATGAAAGGACTTAGAAGTCTGACAGGTGAAGCTCAGTAATGTAAAAAGCAGGTGGTATTTTAAAACATTTGGTTGGTATTTTTCTTTATAAGTGTATTTTTCTTCTCAATTTAGAAGGTCAGTTACACGGTTCTTGTTTATATGCACTCCCCCTATCACTAGTAATGCTACCAACACTAAGATAAGATGAGCAAATGCCTCTTCTGACACCTTTACTGCCTCTTTTACAACTATATATATATATATATATATATATATATATATATATATATATATATATATATATATATAGTTACCAAGAAAACCAAAATAAGAAGATAGGTGAACCTAAATTAAATACACTGTAAAAAGTTAGGCTTTCATTTTTTGTGCATTTATTTATTTATGCTACTATTGTTAATAACAATGGGCCAAAAATTACATAAGTTATTCGTTACGCCATTTTTCATGGCTTTGTCTTTTAAAATCTACCTACCCATCTTCTGTCTTCTTATACTTACTTCTGCCTGGTCATCATTGGATGCAAGATGAACAGTTCACCACTCCATCGCAGGGTACAACACACTCACTCCTGAGGCAACTGAGGCGTAAGGAAACCCACATGGACACAGGCAGAAAACACATCCCCCACAAAAGAGTATTATTGAACCCACAACCCCAGACCACTGGGGCTGTGTGAAACAACCTAGCTTGGCAGTTGAGGTGAGAGAAACCCACATGGACACGGGGAGAACACACCAAACTTCTCACAGAGAGTGACAAGCCAAGGGTGAGGATTGACTCACAGCTCTCAGACCCCAGGGGCTGTGCTACACACACTACCTGCCGTTATGCCACCTTTTTATTTCACTCTATGAAGAAATGCACGAAAATGATCTGGAATAAATCCTTTTTATGTGAACTTGCATTCAAATTAGTTCTTCTTATGCGCACTGTCATGTTTATTTGTCATCTTTTTGGGAAAATGAAGAACAGATTTGAGCAAACTCTTCTTTGGGGAGCACAGAACCATTGGTGGAAAGGGCTTGATGATGTTGACTTGGAACTAGCAAGCTTACACTGCAGTAGCTTTGTTAACTAGGGCCAGAAACAATGTGGGATGAGGCTGGTAACCAGTACACTGTTTAAAATTGTTCTCCTTAATGTGATTTTTAAATCAGCTAAACAAAAAATATGGAAAACACGGTAACACTTTCTACGAATGTCATCTCTATAAGACACTATAACCACATTCATGACATATTATAATGCAATCATAAGGCATTATAAACATGGCTATAAATATGTATAAAAATGCATAACCCACTATTGCCATGTTTATTAAGCATTATAACTTGTGATCATAATACATTATAAGCTGTGTTTATAATATATATGTTAAAATAGTATATATCTATCATTAATAATATATTTCCACAATGAAAGTCTGTCACTTTACTTTAGCGCATAAAGACCTGTTATAATACATTATAATTGCCTATAACTAATATTATATTCAAGACAAGAATAATTACTGAGTATATAAAAATATATTTATAGGATAATTGAGGGTGTGTTTATAAGTTGGAAGCTTTTTTAGTCATAATAAAGTCTGCAAACTGGGACTGAGTTTCTTGGTATTGACGTATAACATGTTATAAACACAGATATTACTGACTTATAATCACAGTTCATAATGCATAATAAACATGGCTATGATGAATTATACATGTTTATAAATATGTATAGCCATGTTTATAATGCCTTATGAATGCATTATAATGTGTTATTAGTATGTTTATAGAGTCTTATAGAGATGACATTCATAGAAAGTGTTACCAAAAACACTGTAAACTATAGGAAACTAATTGCCTCATCTAACATTGTTAAAAGTTGGACTGACTAAATCACCAGTATTGGCAAAATGTATAAATTATTGATGAACCCTAGTTAAGGCCAAGCCAAATACTCTGCACATGCTCATTTTGACTGTGTAGTTGACCAGGATCTACTGAGCAATTCTGCAGGGGTTTCTACCTGATGTTGGTCACGCTATTCTTTTGGGATTTATATATGTGTTGTATAATCGTTAACTGTCTGGCCTCAGTGTTGTAGGCTATGAGATTAAGTTGCTATTTTTATGCTAAGCTGAGTATGATTGAATGCTGGCCAGACCTAAAATTTGAAGATTTTATGCATATAAAAAATGAATAATCTAAACAAAAGATTTATAGTTGTCACAACTTAAAAGTTTATGTTAGCCTCGAAACCTTTGAGATTTCTTAACTTTTTAATTTTTACAATGCTGAACGACACCTGTAGCCTGCGTGTTAGCATGCTAACTTGTTAACTCAGGGCAGAAATGTATGACCGGACACATTCAAACCAGCAAAAGTCTCATAATTAGATAATTAGTGATGCTGTTCACTTTATTAAGCCCTATCCGGACGGGATTAGTTTCTCAGGGGATCCTGGGGTAATTTCCTCTTTTATGGGGGGGGTCCTCTGTGATTTTATTCCAGTCTGGAACAACCATGTGCATGTTTTTCTCAAACTTTCTCTAAATAAATTACAGGCTGAATTATCTACTGTTTTGCGCTGAATTTTAGTCCCGTACGGACTCACATCTCTGAGTTTCCTCACCTCACGTTTAATACAATAGCTATTTGTTCACTGTCACGCACCATAATTACGCTTTGGGCACGCATGTAATATTATAGTGGAAAAAAATGCCATAATATTCAATTTTGATATAGAATATAGTGGTACTGTATATCCTGGTGATGTAACTTTAGAAGGATGATTATTAAATGTTTCTCTGCATTTTCTGGGATTAGAAATCCTTTTAGATGCTTTAGAATAAGACCTGAGCATTATGTTCTCTTCTAACATTACTGTATAATCCACTCCAAAGCAAAGGTGAATACAGCAGATTAACATTACAGTATATTGTATTTTTGAAAATGCAATTTTAAGCTGTAAAGCAGTATTCCTATTGAGATACTTTCTGCAATTTCCAACTGCGTGTAGCTGATTTCTGGATTATAGGCTATGCTGCACGGATCTCGCTGTGTACAGACATTGGACTTGGCTATGCCTTAATTTCATTTCCAAACAGCTGACCCAGATATGTGAGGTCTACCACAGGGTCCGTTCCCGTTATCTTTGCCTCTCCACCAAGATGTAGGCATCCTGAGGCACACAGGTGCAGCTTTATCTGTTGACTACAGAGACCCGCGATGCCCGCCAACAGCCCCACTCCTTTATCTCAGCCAAGAATTAGACTGACCTTGCAGCGACTCCTTATCGGCACGGCAATAATCTTCTTCACAGCCAAGCACGTCAGCATCAAATGTCAGGCAAGTTCCCTTCCACCTCATTCCGCATGGCTGTCAGGATCCCTCTGGATGCTGCAGCACAGAACGATCCCCAGCGTGGCATTAACCCTTTCAGGGCTTATTGCTGGGTGTAGCTGGAGATTAATACATGGGTGTTGGAGGTGTTAAATCAGTGCTGTGTGTGTGAGTTGAATTAGTGTTGATTTTTGTTTTGTGCTTATGTTCACACTGTAGCTTCAAAAATGTGAAGCTAAAATACACAGAAATAAATAATATAAATAAATAATTACACATAATCACACTATGAAATAATGCATTTTGTAACACTAGGAATGCTGTATAATTTCTAACAGGAGGTGGCAAAAAACATCTTACGACTGCATTCCAAGTGATTTTAGATCATTTTTATTTATTGGTGCATTCATCATGAATATAAGGGAAGCTGACATATTTAGTTTTTTTTATTAGTATTTCTATCATATTATAGAAAACTGAATTTGAATATCTAAGCAATATCTTTAATTCGAAATGGAATCTACTAACTGCTTATTGCTGTATTGATGTGTCTCAGTTACTGTGTTAATTGTCTTTTTCTTTTTGTTTATTGTTATATTATTAAATTCTCTGCATCATGTGTGTCATATTGTTTTCTTGGCAGTTTTAAAGCATTTTGTTCTGATTGGATGACTTTTCAACTGTACCATTGCTTTTGGCAGTTTGTATGTTCTATGGTATCATTACTGCTATTACACTAATCTCTTTATTGTAATATTCGTGTATTCTAATATTAAATATATATTTTATATTATTATAAAGAACAAACAACATTTGGAGTATATTATAGATGTTTTCACAAATGGTTGATTACATTTCATAATGGACGCACCAATACACTTAGCAAGTCGAATCCTCTTAAATGTAGTTTAAGTACCTGATATTTGCACTTTTGACCGGATTTTATTAAATTATTCAATTTATTTCTATCCTGTTTTAAAGTAATGTATTCTACTTAAAGTGTCTCTTTCCATTGTTAGATATTTTAATAGTTTAAAGCCTTATTTCATTTACAACAAGTACATATATTTATTGCAGTGTAAATCAGTAGAACTGATCCAAAGTTATTAGAAATAAAATCAAATTATATAAACATACAGTACCAATCAAAAGTTTGGACACACCTTAATTCTACCCAAAACATGTAGAATTATTAAGTTAACAAAAAGTGTTAAACAAACCAAAATATGTTTTATATTTTAGATTCTTCAAAGTAGCATCTCTTGCTAAGATAACAGATTTGCGCATCCTGGCTGGAATGGCTTTCAGTTAACAGCTGTGCTGAACTTGTGAAGAGTTATGGTTAAAGTTGAATTTCTTGCCTCTTAATGTGTTTGAGACCAATAGTTGTGAAGAGTATAGAGTTACAGGTATACAGTGAATAGCCCTATTTGAGTTATGTTCTAATCCATATTATAGCAAGAACTACTCAAATACTTGCAGAAATGAGGGTAAGTCTATGCGAAAAAATTTCAAGTATCTTCAAGTGCAGTCGCAAATACCATCAAACCTTATAATGAAACTGGCTCTCATCAGGACCGCTCTAGAAGAAGAAGACCAAGAGTTACATCTGTTGCAGATTATAGATTATACATTCTGATCCTTTAAACTTTAAAATAGTTCTTTACACTTCATAGAATCAGAAATGGACCTTCATTGTATCTCCACTGAAAGGTTCTTTAAGGAAGGAGCGGTTTCTCAGTTTTCCACTTTGTTTTCATCATTACCCCGGTTGTTGGCCATTCAGACATCCAATAGGTGGTTTTAAAAATGCATGGGACTCAATAGGCCTGTTTCCATGTAATGGAAAATGAGGTTCCCGCGTTTGCACTTCGCTTGTGCATGTGGTTAAACACCCTTTGGGGATTGGATGGATTACACAACTAAGGTTAAAAACAAGAGCCCCCAAAGCTCTGTGTGTACAAGGCTAGGGTTTGCATCACACACCACTAGACAAACAGCTGTCTGCGGAATGATGAAATGGCATTGACATCTTTAGGTCAGCAACAGGTAAAGAATATCAACAAGAAGCAGCAAGATCACGTCCACTACAGAGAAAGAAACCTCACATGAACCCAACATAACAATTCATACCCTTCATTCGTTTTGTGTTTAGTTCCAACTGTAACAACTGTGTGGGTTTATGTACCGGAAAGCATCATAATTCATTTTAAAGGATCATTTTTTCAAATCATTTCTTACTTTAAGTTAAAAAAAAAAAAAAAACATTTTTCTAGTTCTGTCTCAACATATGGTAGGAGTTCTAGTCCTGTTTTTCATTTGTAGCCCTTCCTCTTGTTTTGGAGTGTCCTCCTCTAAGCAGATAAATAATTAAATACAAAGGAACACTGCTTCATTACCAGGATACTAGCGCTGCTCTGTAGGTGATGTTGTCAGTCTGTTGTGAAAGCAGAGGAGCGGTAAAGTTCATGAACATCTCTGCTCATTTCATGGCATCATGTGTCTTAAAAATATATATTTTTTATTATTATCATCCATCTCTGATTCCTTAGTGGTCTTTTTTTATCTTTTTCTTCAGTTTTTTTTTATGTTCCACCTTAAATGGAGCAGCCTGAGTACCTACTGTTGCACTTTATAAGGTGGAACGGGAAATGTAGCTAGATAACTACTTCACTACTTTTATTAAGTACTAAAATGCTGTATCTGTATCTAATGGAGTGTTATTTTTTTCTCCTACTTCAACTTTTACTTCACTGTATATGTTGGATGAGTTTCATATTTTAATACTGCTGAGTAGCCAGTGCGCACAGAGGAAAGCGCAGCCAATTGTGCTCTCTCAGGGCTCTGGCAGCTGATGGCAAGCTACATAAATGGGATTCGAAAACTAGCATGATCTCCCGATCATAGTGGCAGTGCTTAAAAACCTGCTTGAAACCCCTGTTACTTGTTACAATCATAAAAATGTTAGGAATCATTTCAAACCCACATTATCAATGTGTTATCAAAGAGTAAGTAAGTACAAAAATATTATGAACACTTTAGTACTTCCACAAGTGATTCTCCCTATATGTAATGCCATGTAGCCCTAACTTAATATTAAAGGCTAAGCACCACCTAAAGGATCTTCCTGAAGATTACACATTATTTTAGCTTCTAAAAATGTGTAATTAGTTGTATTACTAACTAGCAAGGCTAATTAATGCCAGTGAAAATGGGCGAAGTAGTTGCAGTTACCCTGTTTACTTTCATGCCTATGGAGGCTCTTAAAAACCTCTTGTTAACTTCTTTACGTGTCCATATTGTTGGAATTAGTTTGTTTATTTTAACCAAATAAACTTGAATATGTCTCTAATATTTGTCTAATCAATAACCTGAGAGGGGGTGCTTTTCCTGGCGGGGGTGCTGAATTCGGCACAACACCGGCTTTTCATATGCCATAGCTGTGCTAGTCTTCAGGAGTGAAGTGAGCACTAGAGATAACAGGGTGTGCAGGTGGTCCTTTCCAGTCTGCCATTTTAAATTTTACAAATTATGTCCACTTTTTTGATATTCTGAGGTCTTTGGGTGGTTTGTGCACGGGTGTCCCACTGTACATTGAATTCTTGGGTTATTTTCCACCATCTACGTCATGTATGATGTGTGTGACAGACTCCAAATACTGCGGGCATTGCCAAATAAAATTCTTTAAAGTTGTATTACTAAAAACTAGGAACTTAGCATAGGCTGTATTTATGTGTTTGTCAATTTCATATTAGCTGGTGCGTAGCCTTTAACAGTACACTCTGTTGTGCTTTTTCATTGCCCATAAATGGTGGAACACTATGTGAGATACCCAGTCTGTTTATTATCTGCTATTTAGAAGTCATATAGAGTACGCAAGACTTTAATGGTAATTACTCTGCAGCAAAATAGAATTTAACCCATCTATGGTAGTAAAAACACACTCTCTAGTGAATATGCCAGTCATTACACACATCCAGAGTGGTTGGCAGCTGCCTCAGCACCCAGGGAGCAATTAAGGGTTGGTTGTCTTTCTCAAGGGCACCCCAGCTATGAATGTTTAAGGAGGAGAAAGTGCTTTTTCTGTGCCCCCTAACATTTCCTGCTGGTCCAAGGGATTGAAATGGTGACCTTTCAGTCTCAAGCCTGGTTCTCTAATCTTTAAGACACTGGACATGCCAGGAAAGTGCTGTCGTGAGATTATTTTAGGTTTAGGACTGGTGGTCCAGCGGACAAAGATGCTGTCTCTATTAATAAAGGTTGTTAGAATCCCAAGTCATGTTGCTTGCCATCAGCAGCCAGGGTCAGAGAGAGCAAAATTGGCTTTGCTTTGGTCACTCTCTCTCTCTCTCTCTCTCTCTCTCTCTCTCTCTCTCTCTCTCATCACTTCCATTGTGACATTGGCCAGTACAGACGTCTGTTAGCTGATGTATCGTAGCTGGGGTGCTGCACTTTCCTTCGAGTGAACTGGTTACCCAGTGATGCTGCAGAGCCGGTGGTTGGCTTGACATATATTGGAGGATACTTGTACTAGTTTTTGCCCTCCTACTGTTGGGGGTGTCACTGGTACTTGCACTTGTTTATATGAACAGGAATTAGGTAATTGACCTTATGCTAAAAGAAAATGTGGCAAAACTTTCTCCAGTTTACAGCCAACCTACCCTAAGTGACATACATTTTAAGTTACGCACACTATATTGATAAAAATGCAAATGAACTTGAGTTTATTATGATAATGACCCACACTTTGCAGCTATAACAGCTTCAACTCTTCTAGAAAGGCTTGCCACAAGGTTTAGGAGTGTGTTTATAGGAATTTTTAAACTTTCTTCCAGAAGACCATTTATAAAATCAGACACTCGCAGTCTCCACTCTCATTCATCCCAAAAGTGCTCTATCGGTTTGAAGTCAAGAATCTGTGCAGGCCAGTCAAGTTCTTCCACACCAAGCTCATAGTCATCTGTGTCTTTATGGTGTGCAGACATAGGTGTGCAGACAACTGTTCCCGCAAAGTTCCGAGCATGAAATCGTTCAATATCTCTTGGTATGCTGAAGCAGCAATGGTTCGTGTCCACTAGCACTTAAGCCTTGACGCATCCTATTCACATCAATGGAGAGAGCCGCTGCATGCCGCAGTGCATGCTGGGTTGCATTGCGCTGCGTCCAGCCAATCAGGGAACAGCTGGCTGCCACTTCACACACAGACGAGCCTCATACATACACACACAGAACAGACGCCTTTTAACCACAGAAGAGAAGCTGAAAATAGCGGAATATCTTTTTGAGCTATAGATGCAGTGAAGTTTACTAAAAATTGTAAATATTAAACTTATTATTGTTCACTTCATTTGATTTCAAAAATGTCACGGACACACCCACACGCGGCGAGCCAAAAGATCCAGCACGGCGACACGCATCGCAGAAAAGTGCCAGTAGACACATACTGTAAGAGTTCCTTTCACTGGAACTTAGAGATCAAGCAAAAACCACCATAATCCCCCCTCAACCAAACCGGCTTCCCCCCTCAACCCAATAGCTTCCACTTTTTATGAAAACACTGATTGTTGACTGTGGAATATTTAGCACCTTAGTAATTTAGTAATATTTAGGACGTGTTGCACAGGAAGCATCCTATCATGGTAACATGCAGGAACTCAATGGATGGAACTCGCTCCTGAGGAAGCCCCATTTGTTTTACTCATTTTTGTAGTAACAGTCTGCAGCATGCCTTGGTGCTTGATTTATACACTTGTGGCCATGGAAGTGATTGGAACATCTTAATTAATTGATTTGTATGGTAAAGTGATTTTTTTTTTCAACTTATTGTACATATTATCAGGTTTTGTCAATTGTTTTGATTTATTTTGAAAAATTAATGAAAAAGTAGTATCTGGAATGTTATGATCCAGGAGTGTGTTGACACCAGTGTGTGTACCTCTATTAAAAAGAGTGGTTTTGGGTGGCTTTGGGTGCTTGTGAGGCTTTAGTATGGCGGCCTTTAGGCCATCAACTCCTCAAGAACTCTAATTTATAATTGTGTAGGCCACAAATACTCGTTTTTTTCAGCTGTTTTATCCGTTTTTCTATGTTGCTCTCAATCCGCTACTTAATTTCGCTTCCCTCTCCCCAGCAGCTCTGTCTACGCCTGTCCTGTCTCATCCATTTCTCTCTCTCTCTGTCCCTCTATTTCTCCCAGCCTCTGCTTCCCTTCCTGTCACGCTCACTGTCTCTTTCTCTGTCACTGCCACTCCCCCTCTGTTTCACAACTCCACAGATCAATGGCCAGTTACCATGGCAATGAAACAGCCCAGTCACTTGGGTGCCTGGTGTGTATCAGAAGACTAAAGCTACCTGCAGACCCACCGACGTCCCCCTCGCTCAAAGAACAAGGGCTTATCTTTCTAACGCTGTCACCCGCCTGTGTACGCTCATCAGGCTGAAGAAGAGTGTAAAATTACCTCCACATTACTGTACACCCACATCCCTACATACTCTGCTTAAGCTCAGGCCTGCAAACTCTTTAAAAATAAAGGTTATTTAATGGTTCTTCCCTTCAATGTACAATTCTAAAAGAAAATTATTTAATGTAAAACCAAATTCAGGACAAAATTCAATGGTTTGCAATTTGTAGAAGATTGAACACAAATTAGATGTTAAAAGTGAGACTTTTTCAGTGTCATGAAAGCATGCAAGACACCTAAAAAAAAGCTGGGATGACACAACAGAAAGCTGGAAAAGTAAGCAGTACTAATATAAAAGAGCTGTAATAGAAGCAGTTTGCAACTAACTCCCATGACAGAGTATAAAAAAGAGCATAGTAAGGCAGAGGTTCATTAATCTATGAAAAACATTGCAATAAAACTGTCAAACAATTTCAGAAAATGTTCCTCTATGTAAAAATGTGGAACTTTTGCATATAACACCTTCTACAGTACATAATATTGCCAAAGACTGTCCATTGGAGGATATGGACAAATCTCTGTTTGCAAAAGACAAGGCTGATGGTCAATGAGTGAGTGGGATAGTTGGCCTTTTTAAATTGGGAAGAAAAAAAAGCAAGAGATACATTTGAGAAAATAAATGAAAAACAAAATAACAATCAAAGAAGAAAACCGAACAGTCTAAACAGACCTTAATATAGTTATACAATTTAATAAAAAAACGTTTCACTACATGTAATTCAGACAGCAGGTCTCCTCATCTCACAAAAAAAGACTCAAACCCCATTGTACCAGGAATAAAAGCTTAAACTGTGATTTTTATGTTGCCATGGTGACACCATTGTCTCTGAAGCACCCAAACACTCTTGATCAGGCAGAGAAGTGGAGTTTTTCTTTTCTTTTTTATTAGTGCTGTTAACGTTAACACGCTAATGCACACAATTCTTCAGGAAACTTTAACGTGTTAATATTTTTGTAATATTTTTTCGCATTTTCACAACAATTTAAAAGGCCAATTACCAAACCCACTCACTAAGACTACCACAATCACTAGTAATGCTCCCAACACTAGAAGGGTGAACACTAACCATCCGCTCTTTTTTTCGAACTGCTGCTGCTGTAGCATTACTGGGTAGCTAGCAAGCTCTGAGAAAAGCATAGCAACCAAGCTTTGATACAGCTAATCAGCTAATCGACGCTTGTGCTGACCTACATCACCTTGGGAGTGATGTGTGGAGAGAGCGCCATCTACCCACCCAGATAGGGCAGGGCCAATTGTGCTCCCTCGGACTCCGGCTGCTGATGGCCTGAAGATCCTCAGATCATGGTGCATGGAGCGCTGGACCACTCAGAGCCCACAAATGAATAATTTAACCAAGTTTGGCCCCAACTTTCTTCAATAATTGGCTTCTTTTACAGTGACACAATGACGTGTCCCTACTATTGAATTAAGAAGGAAGGTTCCGTTTTATTATTGCTGAAATATGGATTAAATCTTATAACTAACACTCACAGTCCTTCCTCTTCTGCTTTTCTCTTCACCTCCCCCTCTCTCTCTTTCTTGCTATGCTGCTCCTATGATGCATTTCTTTGTCAAGTTTCCTTTCCAACCTTTTAATCAACCCATGTATCTGTTTAAAGTCATGTTTAAAAACAAATGTTTTGCTGTTTGAGCTGTGAGTTACGCTGTGGTAACCTAAACCTAAAGTAGGCTATGTAGGCCAAACCTAATGCAGGCTATGTGCAAGTTAGCATTAGTAGCATTAGTAGCAAATATCAAACACTATAGCTTTCATTGGTAAATAAACCCACACATATAAGCTATTATAAGATCTACTGCCCACTATCATGACAATACTCAGTGGAACTTTTCATCACGTTTATCATGTTCGTAGCTGTAATAAACAAACTAAATTAGGCACAAATGTTTTTTTTTTCTGTGTGAAACATTAACCCACAGTAAACCTCAGTGACCAATTATAGCCACATGTGTTTATGATATTCTGTTCTCTGTAATTGTTCTCCATTTCAGGTGTTGGTCACACCACTTCCTGCAAATGAATCAGTTATTATCGCCTGCAGCTTTGAAATAATCAGGTCAGGCAAACACACATCTATAGATACAGCATCTCACACTTTTCACAATCCACATGTACATATGCTATTTCGCAGCTGTAGCACAAGCTTTTCGACCAAAACAAATTAAAATTTACCCTTAGTTGTAGATGCTTTTGTGCAGCTAATCACAGTTTCACAATTCTACAGGTAGCCGCCATGCTAACTCCAAATTGATTGACCATTTGAAGTCCAGCCCAGTAGCGTAGCATGGAAATCTGAAGGCTTAACATTTATGTAGAAAAAATGTACACATTAGTTCTTCTACACATCTTTAAAAGGATGTGTTTGTGTGGAGAGCATTGTGCTGATTTTTTAATCAGAAAATGATAAACACATTTGGATCATAATAATGAATCTCAAAAACTGTTCCAATAGAGAAGATGGGTAGCATGCACCAGTGACTTCCCTTGGAGAACGATAATGTGGAACCTAATAACCCACGATAACCAATTATAGGCACACCTGTTATTAATTTAATTCATTGCATATTTCATGCTGTGCTCTGTAAATTAATTTCCATGTTCTTAGTTGGTTATACCAATGCCCTAATTCTAAAAAATGGGACACTGAGTAAAATATAAATACAAAACACAATAGAATCATTTGCACATATTGTTTACAATGAAACATAGAACACATATTAGAATATCTTGAATGTGAGATATTTTAAAATTCCAGGGAAAAAAAAAACATTAACTCATATAGAACTTGATGGCAGCAAAGTGTTTAAAAAAAAAAGTTAGGACAAGGCCACGTCTACCACTATATAACCTAATATGCCTTCTTCTTTTATCATCAATCTGTGAATGTCTGAGAGGAGATTGCCAGAGTTCTGGGAAAGAAATGTCACCCCATCTGGACTCTTCCTCTCTAAAGTCATGCTGTTTTGATGGATGCAGTGTGTGGTTTACCATTGTCTTGCTGAAATAGACAATATTTCTTCTCAGAAAGAGATATTGTCTGAGTGGAAGTGAGTTCATTTGCAAAAACAAATAATGGTATGCACCAGATATTTACCAAGCCAGTAAGTGGTGGGCCACAAAAACAATTCTGTTTTGGAAAATAAACTGTAATGGGATGGAGTGCTACAGACTAGTAGCTCTCCAGCCCTGAGGGTTGTTAAACCAAATTGCAGAACAGTTAAATTCAAAGCAGGTAAAGTCAAGAAAAATAGAAAAATATATAAATAAACACATTGCTCTACACGTAGTTTTGAACCCGTGTCGCTAGGGTTACGGTCCAATACACTACTTCTGAAAAAATCGCCCTTATAAAAAGAGAGGGAGCCCAAGAACGGGTGGAAAAAAACGAGAATGCAGATATGCAGAGCGTGACAGAGAGACAGGTGAGGAATGTAAACAAAAGCTCACAAGAGAATGTTTTTATGTTTACTTTTATTGATACAACACAGTGGACCAACAGCAGCAGATTACATGATTCTTCAAACCATCACTGACCAGCAGTAAATTTTGCATTTAATTTTTTCTTCTGGAGGAAGACTCAGTCCAAGCTGCTTGAGGTCTAGTGTGAAGTTTCCACAATCAGTAATGGTTTGGAGAGTCATGTCATCTGCTGGTGTTGATCCACACTGTGTTATATCAAGTCTAAAGTCAGTGCAGTGCTTTCCTGCAAAATCTTACAGCACTTCATGCTTCCCTCTACTGACAACTTTTATGGAGATGCAGATTTCATTTTCCAGCAGGAGTTGGCACACTGCGCACACTGCCAAACTTTTCTGAGATACTGATTTTTGGGTTTTCATTGGCTGTAAGTCATAATCATCAACGATAAAACAATTAAATGCTTAAAATAGATCACTCTGTGTGTAATACATCTAAATAAAATCGAATCTAATTTATATAGTCTATATCTGTTTCTCTGCATATCTACCTAGCGTATCTGTCTGTCTGTTTGTCCTCCTGCCTTCTGTCTGTCTGCAGATTTATTGGATGCACCCCATTGCAGGCAGGCTGAAGCAGAGCCGGGCTGAGGGGATGTGCGAGTGGTTAGAGAGAGAGGGAGGATAGAGGTTGGGGTTGGTGGGGGTGTAAAGGGGGCGTTGTTTTCCCCTGTCATCCCTGAATGCTCAGTGCCCAGTTCCTCACCAGCTCCTTCTCTGCACATTGAGCCGATCAGCTTTATTTATGGAATGACAGATGGGCCAATTATAATAAAACCAAGAACGATGCCATTTCCTCTGCAAACAGCTGACTTAATTATCCGCCAGAGTGGGTAAGAAGAGATGCAGGAGGAGGAGGGAAGGGGTGGACGATGAACTCCGGCTTCTTCAGCTGCCTTGGAGCCTGACCTTGTGAAGCAAAGGTTACTGTGCATAATAATGAGTTTTGCTTGACAGTGAAAGGGAAGGGTCCGGAAAACAGCCTGTACCGTGGTATGCGGTTCTCTGTGTGAGTGTGTGTGAACCAATTTAGTAAAAACTTCACGTAATCGCTGACCACCTCCAGCAAGCTGGGAAAATGAGACAGTGGGATCCTCCCTTGTACATGTTCTTCATGTTAAACTTTGTTTAAAGGGCCGTGCTCAGTTGCTGTTTTGTTGCTAAAGATTCAGGATAATATGCAAGTGAGTTGTTTAATGCTTTGGTACGGCTTACTCTAAGAGTTTGGTATATTTGGTGATGTGTACATTTCCTATAGAAATGGCTGGTCTAATTGACAGTGAATTTCTTGATTATTTTAAGACATGTGTGATACAGGGCTAGGATAATAGATTTATATTTACCGCATTTAGCTGACACTCTCAAGGTTATTATCGTTACAGAAGGGGGTCTTATTGGTGAAGCACAGCATAGTCACCCAGACCTGGTAGTTCACTAAGAGGCGGGGTGTTATCCACTGCATCACACCAAGCAAAATTAGCTGAGCTTGCTTAGCCTCAGCATTTGTTTGCTTCCCAAAAGACACTGTAAATTTTATTCACATGTGACCTGAGTAGCACTGCTGAGGTACACTTATGAACGGTATAGCACTGTTAAAGTAAATTCATGATTAAAATTGCAGTTTTGAGTTAAATGTATTGTAGTGTAGGCTATTTCATTCATTTAATGGATGAAAATAAGACTTAATCCACGAAAAAAAACATGTTATTTGGTTATCCGTAGTATTCAGTATTTTGCTTAATTTTGTTGATCATTTTACCAGTGCTATACAATCTGGTTGATATTGATTGATCAGACTGATAATGATTTATCTGACTGATATTGATTGATCTGATCTTGACATTTAACATATTCCTCAATCCACAAAGTCATATGTGTACCAGCACTGCATTTTACAAGGCATAAGAACAAACGGTACTTAGTGAAACTACACTTAATAGACTTAGTAAAACAGTATCTGAGCATTCCTGACCCAAAAAAAGTTACATGCGTATGGTTATACATCAGAATACTTAAACTTAATTTATGGCATCTTTAACTCAAACGTAATCTTGGTCGCAAGTGTAGATTTCGCCCTTTTTTTTTTTCTTCCCAGTTTACATGGCCAATTACCCAACCCACTCATTAGGACTTTATGACTCCCCCATCACTAGTGAAGTCCTAACACCAGGGGGGTGAAGACTAGCACATGCCTCTTTCGATACATATGAAGTTGCATTGCCGAGTAGCATCACAGCTCGCTCAGAGGAAAGTGCAGCGACTCGGTTCTGATACACCAGCTCACAGACACCTTGTGCTGATCAACATCACCCTTTAAAGTGATGAGGGGAGAGAGCGCCATCTGCCCACCCAGAGAGATCAAGGCCAATTGTGCTCTCTCAGGGCTCTGGTAGTCAATGTCAAGCTACATAAACAGGATTTGAACCGGCAATCTCCTGATCATAGTAGCAGCGCTTAGCCCACTGGACCATTCGGAGGCCAGATTTCACACTTTTAACAGAATAATGTATGTGACAAATTATGTGATTATCATTTATCATTCAGTCTCTACTGTAAATTCCTTAGTATGACAGAATCACTATGAAATGAATACAGTATGAAGATAATCAAAAGTTGTAAAATTACGAAAGGAATTCAAAACCTACTAAAAGTTCCTTATTAATATTTTCCTTTGTCAACAGTATATCCTTTGAGCTCGCCATTCTTGGCTCTCTATTGTTTGTATTCTGCTGTTGAGCAAGTAAGGAGGACTCCCACTAGAGTTCCTAATGAAAGTTGAGCATATTAGAGGCCTTGCACAGACCTTGTGAAAATTCTCAGCAACAAATTCTGCAAAATACCTGACTGTCTAGTGGGGTTTTGAGTTAGGAAATGACCTTGGAAAACCATTCTGCACTATGTACCTTGTAGGAAAGTTAGCCCCATGGAATCTTCTGGGTGGTGTAATGTTATTACAGTGGATGGTGTCAGAATGTTGATATGTAATATAATATACAAAAAAAGTATTTTATGTCTTTTCATATCCTCCAATACATCAGTGTGGGTTTTATCCATCAAGCCCACACCATAGTAGACAGTCGTGAGCAGACAACAAAGACACAACCTATACATAAATGCTAATGTTCAGTACTCTGTTGCTTTAGTGTTAATGTCTTTTAGACCACATTTCACTTACATCCACATTAATACTGAATATCATAAATTATGAATGCATTAAGAGTATAGTGTTTGTTTAAGTCCTGTATTAGTTGACTTTAGGGCTATAGAACTCTAGAAACTGAAACAATGAATTAATGAATCAATGATTTATTGTAGTTCTAAAGTGATTGCATATGTTTGTGTATATGTTGAGGCACATTCGTCAACAGAAAAGGCATGATACCTTATTATTACTATTATTACTATTATTACTATTATCCTTTGTGATTTAAAAATATTGAGCATTGAACAAAATGAATGTATCAATAAAATTAATAATTCATTTTCTTTCTAACATCTAAACTAACCTTTTCTGACATCAAAATCATTTTTTATTAGTTTTATTAATTTAAATACTTATATCTGTTAATGTTTTAATTACTGTGTCTTATGGCTAACCCTGACAAATCTAAACATTGGGCAGACAATGTATAGATTAGGGATACACACACACAAAAAAAAATACAGCCGAAATTATTATAAAATTATGTAAAATAAGCCATTATTCTGAAGAATGACATGATTATTTTAAGTTTCTTGTCATTTTGAGTGTTTCCTCTAATGGAGTCAGCAGCAGAAGCCCCACATTTCTCCATCACCCCCTACCTTGGCCCCCCAGCAGTGCTCAGAAAGCTGCTGCATACAGAATAGGGAGTGAGGTTTGAGGTAATTTCTACACTTTACTCACATAAATTAAACTAAATAAAGTGTTCAGCATCACTTAACAAGCTATAAAAGTATAATTTTACTACATCTTCACACACTGCTTTCTGTTTTCCATCTGAAAGAAAAGAGCTGTACAGGACATAGTAATAGGATAGTAACATTAGCTGAGCTAACTTAGCCTTCATGTTTGTTTGTTTGTTTACCAAAAGTCTGTGTAAATTTAATTTATATGTGACTTTAGTAGCATTGCTAGGCGACAGTGTGCCTTATAATCTGGTGTGCCTTATGTATGAATTATACCACTTAGGTATTAAGGAGCAATAAAGACACTTGTTACAGGATTATAAGGGTGAGTTTTTAGGGCAGTTTCTCCAGCACTGGGTGCAGCAGCATTAGCATTAGCTGCTAACTGTAGTGCCAGCTCTTTCTTCGTTTAGAGGTGAAAATATCAGACTGTAGTCTGCATGTTTGCTGTGTTACAACAAGCTATGTGGGACGAATCGCTAGCTGATAGTGCCCTGGCTTACTGAAACACTCAGGGTCCCTCATTCTAACACTTTTGGGTGGCATTTACATTCCGCTAGCGCTGCGGTTAGCGACTTATGCTAATGCTGCCTTAATGCAGGAGAAACTTTACTAAAAATTCACCCTTAGACAAAATATTGGCAATCTAAGCTAACTGTAAATAAACATAAGTGCTTTTCTCACCCAAAAAATGCAACATTAGTTTTAAAAGAAAGTTTTTTTTTTTAAGAATTACAGTTTTGTTTACTTAGTTACTTTGTTTACCCATTAGAAGCGAAACATGGCAAAACCCTTGTTCACTTTGATGTAGGCATCCTTACTAGTGTAGCATTAAGCGTCTTATAATCCGGTGCATCTTCTGCTAAAGTAAATTGATTATAAAAATATGCACTGTTGAGGTAAATGTGCCACTAGAATAGCACTGCTTAAATAAATTCATGATTAAAGTAGCCCTGCTGAAGATGAATACATTGGTTTGTCTGCTGGATACTACAAATGATCAGTTTTCAATAAATGTTTTGAAATTGCATTTTTGTTATGATGCATTGAATGAAAACATGTTGTTCCATCATCATTGGTATTCAGTTTTCAGCCTTTATGTTTCATTTTCATCTCCTGTGAACATTTTATCAGTATTGTGCAAAAGTCAGACATTTAAAAAGCCAATCAGAATTGTAAATAAATATATAAACCATATAAATAAAGTTTTATCAACATCAAAAAAGTAAAAGCAAACATTTCACATTATATTACACAGAGAACTCTAGACCTCATTTACCTTTATCACAACTACAGCTCTTTTCAGGAGCCTCCCTTTCCACAGGGACATTTTTCACACTTCCAAAGATCTGCTCTGGACTCTGGGGTGGTCAGTCTATTCTTAGCCATCACTTATACATTCCTTTGGGCCTGCAACTCTAAGGATGAAAGGGTGGACAGAAACACTTTAAGCTGTTTTGTATATTGTTGCTGTTGAGCTAAAATCTTAAAAAGATGCTTTTTACAGGTTCAAGGCATTTAAACAAAACTAATGTACAAATATACTTTTTTCTATTGGTCCATCTATCAGGATTTTTTTTTAATTATTACTTTTAAATTGTTAAAAATAAAAATGGCAATGATTTTTCTACTAACAGAAATGACATGAGGGCTTGTTTTTATTTACAATATTTACTTATTTATTTACTCACTTATTTGCAAGTTGTTGGAATAGTTTTCCTTGAGTAAAAACAACATTTTCCAGATGCCAGAGCCGTGCTGTGTCGATGCCAGTATGCAAGGGCATGCGCCTTTACACATGGAGAATACCAACATTATGCTGATGCACGCTGGAATGTGGCAGCTCCTCCACGACTGCTCTCCCTTTTTTCTTTCATTTTTTAATTGCCTGAAGTGCCTGTCCCCGCCCTCCTCCACATATCTCCCATCTGATATCTTGTGTATCTAACACATTTGACTTGTAGTTGCTAGCATTAGGCTGATAAGCACCCATCTTCTGCTCTAATTGGAGTTAATTTGCTGTCAATGACAATCTCTGTTGTGTTTGGCTATGATAATACGCATTATGCTACTTTCACGCTAATCACTCATATTTTTCGTCCCTGATCTTGTTGATTTGGAAAGCCCGAGAGGGAACATAAGTGGAAAATGAGAAATCTAAAACTCTCACAACAAAGTATTATTTTCTTTTTCTTTTTCTAATTACAAAAAAAAGAAGAAAATGTTTGATTAATATTAAAATGGCTAAGAGACTTGGCCTCAAATCCTGGCTTAGCCTTAACTAATGCATTACAAAAATAAATACTCAAACAAAAATAGTCTCAGAGAAGCATCAGACCCTTGGCAGATATACCAGTAAGAATCTTTCATCATTATTATCAAGTCGAGTCCATCACTAACAGCTGATGCACCTATAAAATGCTGTAAGTTCTTGGCACACTATTTGAATGTATGTGGAGATTTGCCTTGTTCACATGTTTTAAGCAATATCTTAATTAGACTTTGTTCTCTTGTGCTTTTCTCTAAGCTTGATTTGGATTCAGATACAAATAACTCAATTCACATGTGAGATATATTACGTAATCATACATTGCATCAGAGGTTCACAACCTTTTGCAACTCACTGCCTATTTAGGCCACCACAGAACTTTCCACAGCCCCAAGAATATTTTATTTGCAGTTTAAAACCAAATACACAACAACCAGCCACTTTCTGTCACTTTCTGTCTATTTATTCTGTTTATTTCTGTTTTCTGTTGATTTATGCCGCTTTTCTTGGTTTTCTTGTTTAGAGATGCAGTGGCTGCTTTACCTGTAGATGGTCCAACTTCAGAGCCCTTTGTTGTCAAAGATCCCGTTATAACCATTTATCCATAAAACCAATCAATTAGCTTGACATAATTTTTTTTGTTTTGCAAATAAATGAACTAAATGGCTGTCACATATTAAATTATATTTGATATATCTTTAAATAATAATAGAAAAACTCTTCAGTACCTCTGTGGCCGACTGGTGCAACTAAACAAACAATAAACTGGGCAAAGCAAAAACACAGACGTCGGTAAAAAGGGACAAAAAAGGTCGGCAACAAAAAGGCAGAAATACATATGAAATGCATTGGAAAAGAGATGGTAAACTAGATTCAATACTCTGCAGCCAGAAACACAAATAAAGGGGTCTATATATACAGAAGGACACATGCGAACAATCAGAAGCTTGGAGAGCGGGAACACCGTAGCGTCACACGATCAGTGGAGTAAGGGAAGTCCGTTGTGAGTTTAGAGCAGGCAGACTTGTACAGTACATCTAGAACACAAAAAAGTGAGTCAAATAACAGATAAAGACCAATTACACTCAATTACATTATATTCATGTTGATTCATGTTATCTTGCTCTGAGCATGCTGACTAATGTTTAGCCTCACTCACAAGATAACACCTCACAAGTACAGCTGCTATGTTCCCAAGCTGTCCATGAGGAAAAACTTTACAATAATGCCTCATTTTTTTATTAAACTAAAACTAAATAAACTAAATAAAAATATTTAAAAACACTATCTTTTTAAGTACTTTGGGTTAAGTTATGAAGCTAAATTGGCCATCTGGACAGCAATTAAATCATAGCAGGACAAAAACAAATTCAAGTGGGTCAATTTCCACTAACCTGGAAATCTGTAGAACACGTTTCGAGAAACCAAAAGTTTGCTCAGAAATCAATCCAAGTGATTCTCTATATCTGTAGCTACCATATAATCACTTCTCTGATCAGCCTGAGGGATCTCAGCCTTTCCTGACTGTGCTCTTTCTCCTCCTCCTGCTGTAGAGTGTGGAGAGGATGGAGATAAGGTTTTACCACTTAGACCAAGTAAATTATTAGCAGAATCTTTCAAAAGAATCTACTGTTTCATGATTCAGGCAGTGCTAAATACAGATATAAGAAATAAGAGAGCAAATATGTCAAGCAGTAGCAGCCAAAAGCCTTCTATTCCAACAAGAGGCAACATCTGCCCAGACATTCACAGAGATGTGCATCCGGATGGGATTAAATGATCAGAGCCCTGCTGAGATTGGTGAAAACCCAACACTTCACTCGCAAGCCAGGCCACCTGCCAGACTTCTGGTCGCTCAGCACACTGCAAAAACTCAAATCTTAGATTCCTCTTAAATCTAGTTTAAAATGTAGCATTTTATAAGAATATGTGACTTATTTCTGACTATTTCTTTTAGTTTTATGTAATTTAATCTACCGAAAGTGTCTTATTACATTGGTAGATATGTTTTCCCTAAGTTTTTTAAGCATTTTTTTCAAGCTAAATTACCTGTCAATACAATTAGATATGTTTAGTAGATTAAGCTATTATTAAATTTTTGGATGGTACATTATAGAAGCCCCATAGATACTCAACTAACATTAAACCAAATATCTAATAAACGCAACTGAACTCACAACTGAATGTACATGATTCTCAGTGCTTATGCTAACCTTAACCCTACCCTTAAACCTAACACTAACTCTAAAATTAACCAAAAACGTATTAATTACCCTTATCATTACTGTTAAAGGTTAGGGTTAGGGAATATATCATCAGGTGTAGCATTACATTTAATACAGAATTATTTACATTCAGCTAAGAATTTAGTTGTATGTTAATTGAACATCTACAAGGCATCAACAATGGACCATCCAAGTGAACAGTTTCCTCTATTATATTACTTTAATAATCTCAAAAAAATATATATATGGGACGCCGAGTGGTCCAGCGGTCTAAAGCGCTGCCACTATGAGCGGGAGGTCGCAGGTTCGAACCCCCTGCTCATGCAGCTTTGCCATCAAGCTGCCGGCGCTTAGAGGGAGCAAAATTGGCCCTGTTCCCTCCGGGTGGGTAGATGGCGTAGACTCTCTCCCCATCACACTCCTAGGGTGATGTCCACAGCACAGGGCGTCTGTGAGCTGATGTATAGGAACCGAGCCGCTGCGCTCTCCTCCGAGCGCGCTGGCTGCTCGGCAATGCTGCATCGAAAAGAAGCGGTGGCTGACTTCACATGTATCAGAGGAAGCATGTGTTAGTCTTCGCCCTCCTGGTGTGTTGGGGCATCACTAGTGATAGGGGAAGTTCTAATGAGTGGGTTGGGTAATTGGCTGTGTAAATTGGGGAGAGAATGGGATTTTTTTAAAAATAAAATTATAAATAAAATAAAATAAATAAAAAATATTAGATAAACAGTAAAGTGTACATTTAGTATGATTTTACTTCCTAATACATATATTGCCAGTGAAAAAAAAATCATAAAATGTAATTAGCCTCGCACGGTTATGATAAACATTGAGCCTAAAGGTGCTTCATCTCCCTTGTCTTTATGCATTTATTCCCACCTTCAACAAATACATTACTCACCTTTTCACTCACAGTTTTAAACCAGTTCCACAGTAAAGAACTGAACAAAGCTTTTTAAATGAGCAACCTGTAATGTTAAACATGCCCTGCCCCACTGATTCTATAGACTCTGGGGAGCTGAGCTAGCTCCATGCGTAGAAATAGGAATATAGGAGAATAGGAGCCAGTAATAAAGTGCAATAGGCTGAAATAAAATGTATATACTGTAGTGCTGCACAGAGTATTAAAAGTTAATTAGCCTTACTTCACATATACTATCTCCTGTTTAATGTCTGGTGTACCTAAAAGAAATTGGTGTCCAGCTGGTCGACATGTACTAACGTTAGTGGCAATCCCTGTTGTATTTAGCTATGAAAATGTACAGTATCTAGGAAAGCAAAGAGAACGATAGTGGAAAATGATGTAATTATTTCTTAGATTTTATTTTGAACTTTAAAACAAGGTGAAACATTTCGATTAGTATTCACTGTATACATGTAACATGTAGGACTCACATTTGATGCACATGCATACATATTGCAATATATTCACAACTGCTTTCTTCCAATTTGTCAAACTGCAGAGAGATGCTGAGAAGCTGGTGCACACATTCATAACCTCAGGGCTGGACTGCTGTAAAGCTCTTTTGGCTGGAAGTTCATGCAAATCTTTAAATAAGCTCCAACTTGTTTAGAATGCAGCTGCTAGAGTAGAGAAAGCTTACACTCACTATCAGTTACATTCCACATTGTTTAAATATTTTATATACTTTATATATTTATATACTTCTTGTGGCTTACAGTACAAGTATAAGAAAAATAACAGTCTATAAGACGTTTCTCTTTACTCAAGCTTTTAGTTAATCCACCCTTATAGTCTCCAATCTTTCTTTGTTATTTTAACCTGTTCACACATTAACAGTACTTTGTGCTACTCTGATTACATATTACCAGTGTTCTGTAGTACTCAGATTACTGTTGTCCTTCTGACTGCTGGCTGTTTCCATCAGGTACTACTGTAAGGTATTTATTCTAGAGGGCAGCCTGATTTCTCTGCACATCTCCGCTGCTCACTTTGTACAATAGAGCAGTGGTTCCCAACCTTTTTCTTCAGGGACCCATATTTTTACCATTGTAAGCTTTGGTGACCCAACATAACTCCCCCCCCCCCCAAATGTAAAAGATGTAAGTGTATAATTGGGGGGGTTAGAAATGACAAATAAAAACTGACATTTACTATAGATGAATAAAATAAACACGTAAAAAAGGAAAAATTGATACATAAAACATAAGGAATTTTTATCTTATGAAGAAAAAATAATTAGATCAATAAAATAATACAACTATTAAAATGAATAAAAAATAATTTATATAAAATAAAAACAAACATAAAAAAAAAGAATAATATCAGTTTCAGTTTCAGTTTCAAATCAGTAAAACAGCTCACCAAAACCTCAACCTGTCCAAATATTGGACAATAATTGATTAACTTTACAGGCCCTCACTCATTTTCATTTATTTAACTAAACTGAGTTTTATATTCTTATATTATTATATTATTATATTCAGCCTCGCGCTGAATTCAGCTCCGCGCTGCCGGAGACAGCGCCCGCGCGCGCGCCAGAGAGAGAGACAGAGACAGCGCAGCGCAGCGCGGCGAATTTTGCTTACCCTAGACTATATATAGTATTAAAATTAAACCCCTTAAAATCAAGAGGGCTTCGCGACCCATCGTGGATCTTTGGCGACCCATAGGTTGGGTCGCGACCCATAGGTTGGGAACCACTGCAATAGAGGACAGGAGGAAGTCTGGATGCACTAAATGTACCTTTTTTTTAAAAGTATTTAGGGCCCTCTCTGATGACAATGGGTAATTGCACCGAGCATGTAGAAGAATCATTTTAAACTGGGTGGGTGTGATGCAATCTCCTTTTTAGAGCGGATGAATCCGATTCCAGGTTATGATCAGTCAGAGAGAGAGAGAGCGCTCAGTCAGAAACTTTACTTCAATTACACACTTTGTTTTTACTATGAGAAGCTACTGAGCCCTTCTGAAGTCCCCATTGCTCCACCAGCCGCTCGCGTTCAGTAAAACTGAGCCAGATCCTCTTTTAGAGGCTGTACATGTGACGTAAGTACATAAAGATGCGTGATGTGGACAGAAGAACTGCGAAAAGTGACCCGACACCCCAGTTTTTAGAATTAATATATTAGGCTTAACAGGGATGGTCGTTCCAGCACACTGGTACCATTAAACATTAAACACAATATTTTATCCCTTCTCCTCTCAGAAATGCTTCTGCTTTCAGTTTAAAAACAAAATAATACGGACTGCCACTTTAAAACTGTTACGTCGCATTCAGGCCTTTTCTCTTTGTTCTCTTCTTCATGTCAGTTCATAGTTTGGTGCCGGTGCCTGCCTTCCCTAGATCAGGCCACTTCCCATTGCATGAACTCATCGGTGTTTACACACAATCTTTGTAATATCTATATCTATCTATATCTATCTATCTATCTATCTATATATATATATATATATATATATATTTGTTTTTCAATCCTTTGGATCTCTTTCACATGTATTGAAATGCCCTGTTTCTTCAGTTCTCTAAGAGTATTATTAGAAGTATTATTGCTTCCCTCTGCAGACAACTTTTATAGAGAGGTGGATTTCATTTTCCAGCAGGACTTGCAAAAGTACCAATTGGTCTTCTATAATATTCTAATTTTCTGAGACACTAATTTTTGGTGTTTCATTGGCTGTAAACCATAATCAACATCAACAATAAAATAAATAACTGCTTAAAACAGATCACCATGTGTGTGAAACACTCTGTGTGTTTTTTTTACATTTGGAACTGAATTACTAAAATAAAGTAATTTTTAAAGATTTTATAATTTTTTGAGATGCAGCTCAAGTAGAGTACCGCAGACAGTATTGTGATATCATCTTTATACCCCTATTCATAACCTATTCTTACACTAGCCATAGCTCATCATTGTCTGTTCTGTTCTATTCTGTTACTTATTGGCATAACAGCTTGCATTTGTTGTGCTATCCAGAGCTGACCAGATAAGAATGGGTTTCCTTTTGAGTCCAGTTTCTCCTAATCTCTCTTCCTTTTGTTCTGTGTGTTTTTGTTCCCAGTCACTTTCACATTTGTGCTTATACAAATGAAGCACGGACCCGGATCTCTAAAAAAAAAAGCTTCCTTGTAACAACATCTGTTGTGTAAAGCACAATATAAATACATTTGAATTGAACTGAAATGCACTGTTAAACGTGCCCCTCCCCACTGTTTCTACAGACTCTACTGTGGACTTCCCAAGTGAGCTGGTCTAGCTCCAAGCTTAGAGTGCTCTTTACCCAAAGAGGCAGACAGAGAACTCAATAATAAAATAGAATAAAACATAATAAAGCTGACATCTGTATGTTCTGTATTGGTGTGTGGGGTTATGGGGCTACAGTTAAACTGACTTTCTGGGTAGTTGGTGGTTAAGAACCACAAGAGCTTCTTAGTGTCTGATTAATTATTTGCTTTTAATGATCTTAGCTTTTTAATATTGTTGTCTAAAGTTATTAAAACCCAGATTCCAAGGGTATGTTGGTCCAGTCAGTTGGAATAAAATCAGATTGCTATGTGGAACCGTATATACAATATCAATTAATCACACAATGATTACACACTGGTTTAGTTTTTTTATAAAACACTCTCCAGTTAAGCTAACCTATATCACTTCTTACTAAATAATTTTAGGTTTTCATTTGTGATATCCTCCACACAGAATGTAACTGTTTTATTTAATCTTAATTATTTAACTTTTTTATTTATGTTTTCGTTTTTAGTTGTCTTTTTTATTTAATTTTATTATGTTTTATAGTACTTGCCTTATATTGAACATTTTAGTTTTGTTTTTAATACTGTTAATATTATACAATTATCATTTATATTTTAATAGTTAGTTTCAGCTTCATTGTAGTTTTTACTGATTTTACATTTTTTGTTTTAAATTGTTTTTCTCTTTTGTTTCCCTAGACTATTTTATTTTTACGTTACCTTCTTTTTTGTTTTCTTTTATTTTAATGTCTTTTTAATTCAATCTTAATTTAATTTAATTTAATGTAATAACCAAATTATTATAGTTATTATTTACACTTTATTTTACTTTCATTGTTGATTATCTACTTATTGTCTTATTTCTTTGGCCGAGATAATTAAATAACGTTTATTATTTTGTATTCTTTCAATCCCTGTTATTGTAATTTTCAGCTGCATTGAATTTTGAGTCAAAATAGAAGTTGGTTGATTGATTGATTACTGGTGTTTTGATTGTATTGAGGGGTGGGGGTTGGTTACTAAATGAGTATTGGAGAGATGGATGCGTTTACACTGCTAAGTACACTGCACTGTGGCTTATATTATGTGGTTTAACTGGTCAGATTTGTATTTGTTTTAAATTAGTCTTGTCTGTTTTCACACTTCAGCCTTATCCAGATATAATCCTGATACTCAAGAGGCATGATGTGATCAAGTGTAAACAGGGTAATTGACACTGATACAGCATGTAATAATATGTAATTTTTTATCAATCTCACAAAAGGCAATAAATAACAGTAGAAAATGAAGAATAAGTTTAGAATAGTCACCTTACTGGACACAGCGTTCCGTTTGTACTGCGTATAACTAAGCAGATTTTCAGTGTGTTGGAATGCGTTTGTCCAGGCTGTCAGGTTCATGGTGGTCACTCTCCACTGAAGTTTATAATTAGCTGTTGGCTCCTGCTCTTCCTGGCCTTATCAGAAAGCCCACGAGGCTTGGCTAAATTCCTTCATCTGTTAGAACACGTTTCTGCTTAGTCTTGTGGATTCTCTCCTCTACTGACGTTTACTGAGGCCAGGCGATTAGGCCATTTCACTACTCAGCATATCTGAACTCTGATCATGCGTGTTTTATGCACAGTCCAGTCTGAATAATATTTAATATGACCACCTCCTTGTTTCTACACTCTTTACTCATGTTTTTGTTCAGTTTCACTTTCTAAATAGAAGAAGTTCAAGTATAGTTCAGTAATAATTACATACTGTAGTCCTGTATCTGTTTATCTGTATACTTCATTATCCTCCTTTTACTCTGTTCAATGATCTTCAATAATCAGCATCCCATAGGATCACCACAGAGCAGCCATTAATTGGGTAGTGTGTCATATTCTCAGCACTGCAGTGAGATGCACTGATATGGTGGTGGTGGTTAGTGTGTGTTGCCACAGCATTGCTGCTGGAGTTTTTAAACACTGTTTTTACTCACTCTGCACTTCTATTAGAGTTTAGATTCTCTGCCTGAGCCTGACCTGATGCCCGACCCGATTTTCTACCACTTTCCTTGGGCCGGGTCGCATCGGGGTCTGTTTTTTAATGCTATTTTTATTTTATATAACGTTATGGCATGATAATCACAATATAGCAAAGTAACAAATTAAAACTGTGTTTTAAATAAAAGTTGCACAAGTCATGATGTTATAATCACGCAGCTCTGGCCTGCGTAGTTCACACTGCGCACGTGTGAGCTCCTCCGCTTTACACACTTGACTGTGCTGTGTGTAGCTACTAATAGGCCAACAAAATGGGACCTTCTAAAATGAAAAATGACATCAGGTGAGCTAAATTTGGCCCAGTGCGAAGGAAAGTCAGAGGTACGGAGCTACGGCCCGAAAAAAGGTTATAAAAAAGCTCAATTTTAAAGCTCTACTTACTTATAAAACTTAAAAATAGTTAAAATCGGAAACAGTTCATGGGGCGGGGCGGGGCGGGTTGGGCTCGGGCAGAACGTGCACGTTTTCGGGCCAGGTCGGGCTGGATTTTTTGGGCCCGATCTAAGCTCCCACATCTATCAAGCTGGTCCACCTTGGAGAGGTAAAGTCAGTGAGAGAAGCTCATCTGTTGTTGCACAATTTGTGTTGGTCATCCTCTAGTCCAGGGGTCGGCAATAGGCAGCCCGTGGGCAAGATGTGGCCCGCAAGCCTGAAACATCTGGCCTGTGAGGTTTTTTGAACTGTAATGAACGATAGTGACATAAATATAAACTAATATATTTATTTGTTTGTTTATGTATTTTTTCCTTTTTTCTTGGGTTTACCTGCTTTAAGATCCACTGTTCTGCAATTGGGTTCAACAACCCTCTGGGCTGGAGAGCTACTAGTCTGCAGTACTTCATCCCATAACACTTCATTTTCCAAAACAGAATTTTGTTTGTGTCCCGCCACATAATGGCTTGGAAAATATCTAGCCCGCGGCCAAACTTATTTGCCGACAGCACACTTGCCACCGAATGCTGTTGGCTGATTATTTCTGGTTGGTGAACTATTTACAATCCAGCAGTGTCAATGAGGTGTTTAAAAACTCCAGCAGCACTGCTGTGTCTGATCCACGCATACCAGCACAACACACACCACTACACCACCACCACCATACCAGTGTATCTCAATTGACAGTGAGTGTAGAAACAAGGAGGTGTTCATAATATTTTGACTGTGCAGTATGTTATTGACTTAATTAATACTTGATTCGTACTGATGAATAGTAAATTGACCTGTTAGAAAACGTGAATGATACTGAAGCCCATTGCAAACGCTGATTGCAACAAACTTTTACATGTTTAGTGAGATCAGCATTCAGTTTCATTACAAATCATTGCATTGAGGTTTCTTGTAAATTAGCTTCACTAGATTTCTGAAGAGCATTTTGTCCCTCATTTTCATTTCCCAATCACTGAATAGAAAAAAAAACTGACCAGAGTTGATGACTCAATTATTTCATTTTCATTAACATAGAAAAGTGATTATTGATGTTTCATTATAAAGCACCATTCTTGTACACTTACTGAACTCAGCAAATCAAAAAATAAATACAAATAAATTACACCCTCAGAATGCATTATATATTGGAGGTACTCAGTCATGCATTGATTTGGTTAAATTAAAATGCTTTATTATTCATAACACAGAACACCTGAGAAAAAAAAATAACTTTCATTTCACACAATACTGACATGGAATGAGCAATGTTGTTGGTAACCTTTAGAAAGAATTGTTTCAGAGTTTGATAAACAACATTTTCTCGAAAAGCACGGGCAAAAAAACAATCATAAATCTCCACAACTACAGATTTGAATGCTCCTTAATGTCTAAGATACACAACGTTGTTGCCAATGTAACAGAAGCTAACCTCTCTGGATGTGGATGGGGAAGTAAAAGTGAGATTGAATGATTACATCAGGGGCTGTCCAAATAGTGCCTTCAAATACAAGCTGAGCTGCAAGAAATAAAAAATACAGCAGTGTCAGCTCACGTTGATACTTGGACTCCATGGTAGGAAGCCCAGGAGAAGCCTGATGCTGACAAAGAGACTTCAAAAGGCCACACTGGAATTTGGAAAAAAAGCTTACTTGAGGAAGCTAATTTCCTTAAGGGAGAAAGTCCTGTGGACAAATGAGACCAAAATAGATCTTTTTTGGTAAACACGTCATTATTGAGGTTTACAGAAAGTGAAAAATGAAAAGCCTTAAAAGTAAAGAACTTAATCCCCGCAGTCATGGAGGCATGGGGGAGGTTCCTATAGTTATTTTTGGTTGCTTTGCTGCTTCATACTGGGGGTGATTTGAATGTACCGGTATATACTGCAACAATGACAACTGAGCACTACCAAAACATACTGGAACAAAAAACTGTAGAGCCCAGTGTCAGTAAGCTGGGTCTCTATATGGGGTCTTGGGTCTCTTTCAGCAGTAGAGTGATTTAAGCATACATCAGAAATCACTTAAAAATAAGGCTAGACAAATAAAGTAGGAAAATATTATTTCTGGTATATCACAAGCCATCAAACCAAGCTGAACTGCTTGAATTTTTGCACCAGGAGTGGTATAAAGTTATCCAAACGAAGTGTATAAGACTGGTGGAGGAGTGCATGCCAAGAATTAATGAAAACTGTGATTACAGGTTTATTCCACTAAATATTGATTTCTGAACTCTTAAAATGTTATAATATGAACTTGTTTTCTTTGTATTATTTGAGGTCTGAAAACTGAAAACATATTTTTTTGTTATTTCAGGCAATTCTTATTTTATGCAAATAAATGCTCTAAATGACTATTTTTTATTTGTAATTTGGGAGAAATGTTGTTTGTAGTTTATAGAATAAAACAACAATATTCATTTTACTCAAACATGTACCTATAAAAAGCAAAATCAGAGAAACTGATTCAGAAACTCAAGTGGTCTCTTATTTTTTTCCAGAGCTGTATAAATATATATACATATATATATATATATATATACACACACACACACAATGACATACCAAATGTCATGTGGTTGCATGTATGAGATATGGAAACTGATCAAGAAGTGTTACCTCAGGCGATAGCTGCTAAGGTATGGTAGGGTGTTCTTATCTTGTGTGTGAGGATGAACACTGGCCAGCATGCTCATGGCAATGCAACTTCAATTATCAATGTTCAATCCATGGCCTGCTAGAGGGTGCCGAATGGATCAGACATTCCATTTCATAAGTCCTGTGAGCATTTAACATTCCTCAAGCCACAGTATCACGTGTGTACTGGGAACCACCCGGTGGACAACACAGGGGACGTCGATGCAGTTCTACAAGAGGACTGCGGAGAGCATCTTAAGCAGCTGCATCACATTCTGGTTTGGGAATTGCAACATCTCTGACAGCAAGACCCTATGGCAGATAGTGAGGGCAGCCGAGAAGATTGGGGTCTCTGTCTGATTCCGTCTGGCAGAAGGTACTGGAGCATCTGAGCCATCACTGCCACACCCTGCAACAGCTTCTTTCCCCAGGCCATCAGACTCTTTAAAGGTCTCATTCTATCATTTTTAAATTCATTTTAAAATGTCTAGTTGTGGTATTTTAATACAAATAAATGCCATGTAAGCTGTTTTTTGTGTTTCTATTTAGGCCTGCTTTATTACAGGTCTCTAAAGAAAGAAACATACATGCAAATATATAGCCGCCGATTAGCTAACAACACTGCAGCAGAGAACGCCTACCTGCCTTCCCCCACAGTCAATTTTACAGCTCTAAAACTTTTAGAGATACAGCCTTAGTTAAAGATACAGTTATATAGTGCTATGCAGGGGCAGATTTTACCACCACGCAAACCACGCAATTGCTTGGGGCTCCAGGGATAAGGGGGCCCCCTGCTGGCCAAAAGTCTGGCAAAAAGGTGCCCAAAAAAAAGAAAGAAAAATAAGGAAAGGAAGTCCAGCACAGCTTGACAAAGCTCACCAATTGTTTCACAGCAGCAAGAAATTAAACGTCTGACGAGGATAAGGTACCTGAGACAGTTAGGTTGTCAGAGTCAATATTGCATTTTGCTATACAAAAGAATCTATTTGATCAGGGCCCCCGGGAAAAAAAAACATTGCTTGGGGCCCCAGAACTTCCAAATCTGCCCCGAGTGCCATGTAAAGTTAAACTTTAAACTTCACTTAACGTTAGACTAGAGCGGCCCCGCGGCCGAGAAATGGCTGTGAAGTCACCGGTTGACGTAGACACCCTAACATCTCTCTGATCAACTCGTATTTCTGAGGATTTTCTTTTACTAGCTACTACAGACAATGGAGGTTAAGACACAGTTTCATATGCAGGATTATATACAACACAGAGAGACCTATAGTATTTCACAAAGAACAAAAACAAAGTGGAGACCTTTAACACACAGGGACTGAACTGAACCACCCTTAATCCTTACACACACCTTTTGTCCAATTGTCATTACAGCTGAGTACAGGTACACAGTGCAACAAAATTACGTTCCTCCGGAACCATAGTGCAACATGGAACAACAATACACTAAACAAACTGAAGGGTGTGATTGGAGATAACCACACCTTCACACTCTTATTCTTAAATGTTTTATACATTTATATATACAGTTATTATTTTTACTGTTCACATTATAATTCACTTAATAACCTTATGATCTCTGCTCTCTTTTTAACTGTCACTATGACAAGGCTTTGGAGGTTGTTTTTACTTTTTCAGGAATCAGGAAGGTCAGAGTGTTTTCATCAACAATGAGAGCTGTGAGGAGAACGTGACCCTGAGTGGCAGAGAAGCTTCACTGCTTTTCTGCTGTTCTGGGACCAGTGCATATGAACTAGGAGACAACAAGCTCTCTGAGTGAAGTGCTGGGAACCTCTCCTCAGATAGCCAGCGCATGCCTGTTCTACACGGCGTAAAGTCACACACAGGCCAGAAGATCTTTGCATCCACTCTTTTCCTCTGTTTCCTCTTCTCACAGACTTTAGGACACTTAAGGACTGTCTGCTGTGTTCATGAAGGACACAGTGCTGAACAACATCATGATAAGAACCTGTTGCTCAGACAGGCTGGAGCGGATCACGTCATTGGAACTGGACAACAAACTGTTTACTGGACTCTACTGACGTAATCATATGATAAGTTCTGTCCAATCACATGTCATTTGCAAAATGTATAACTGCTTGGATGAAGTCTGAGGAGTTCTCTCTGTCCCTCGACTGGCTTTAGTTGGTCACGTTCTCCTCACAGCTCTCATTGTTGATGAAAACACTCTGACCTTCCTGATTCCTGAAAAAGTAAAAACAACCTCCAAAGCCTTGTCATAGTGACAGTTAAAAAGAGAGCAGATATCATAAGGTTATTACGTGAATTATAATGTGAACAGTAAAAATAATAACTGTATATATAAATGTATAAAACATTTAAGAATAAGAGTGTGAAGGTGTGGTTATCTCCAATCACACCCTTCACTGTGAAGGGTGTGATTGGAGATAACCACACCTTCAAAACATAAAGTGCTTTCCACCCAGTACCTACTTAGAAACATTGCTTCTGAAATAATGAATTCTGCACAAGTATTGTGTTCTTCTACATCAGTAACTGCTGTGTTAATTGCACATTGCACCAGTAAGAGCAGAGTGTGAAGGTTCAATTAGCAGGCTCAAAATATTGCAATGCACACAACACTATGGGTGACATACCAAAGTTCAAAGAGGACAAATTGTTGGTGCACGTCTTGCTGGCGCATCTGTGACCAAGACAGCAAGTCTTTATGATGTATCAATAGCCACGGTATCCAGGGTAATGTCAGCATACCACCAAGAAGGACCAACCACATCCAACAGGATTAACTGTGGACGTAAGAGAAAGCTGTCTAAAAGGGATGTTCGGGTGCTAAACCAGATTGTATCCTAAAAACATAAAACCACGTCTGCCCAAATCACGGCAGAATTCAATGTGCACCTCAACTCTCCTGTTACCACCAGAACTGTCCGTCGAGACAATAAATTGTTGTGGTCTAAAACCAGGTGTTTCAGTTTCATTGTCTAACCCCTGTACCTATATGTCATAGTATGCTACATACCTCTGCTTCTTATCTTTACTGCACGCATTCGCTAATGAGTGCTGAGTTGGTGCTGCACTGTCCTCTCTATGTTTGCTGGGTCATATTTATTTATTACATCTATTGTGTTTTTCTTGTTTGATTTTTGCACATATATGTTTAAACACTGCAACTAGTGCTATCTGTACTTCTGTAGTGCTATCTGTACTGTTTTGTTCATGTTGCTCCATGGTCCTGGAGGAATGCAATTTTGCAATTTCACTCCAGTGTGTACTTGTACACAGATGAAATGACAACAAAAGCCTATTGGCTTGAGCTGAATTGAATGTACAGTATGCACTTTATTGTCTGCCTCATATATAATTTGGAAACAGAAAATGAAATAAATTGTATCTTTTCGGGTTATCTGCTCTGAATACTGAGTACTGTCTGCAAGAAACTCTAAGGTTCAATTTGGTGTCATTTTAAGAGTAGAAAACAGCACCAAAACGGCCCAATCACAATGAGATTGAAACAGATTTTAATAATTTTTTTAACATCAAGTAGCAGAACCTAAGCAACACGGCTTCATTAACTTCATAAATAATTAAGCAACATCAATAATGTGATATATTTGGAAAATATAATGATACAGCTGGGCATTGATTTTTTTAAGAGACCAGCACTGGAAGCTAATTACGTTCATGTTTTTAGCTGCGCCGCTTTCACATAAGCATTCACATTCAGTCTTCATCCCGTCCTACTGAAAGAGCGTCAGAGGGAAAGTGTCTTATAGAGATCAGAAATAGTCATTAATTCAGAGGGTGGTTTGATAAGAAGCATCAAAGGGAATTTTAAAGCACTTATTTTGGCATTTCGGCTGCAAATAATGTGAATAAACAGAGACAGACATGAAATCTTAAAGCACACCCCTTTTTGAACATTCTTTTTGTGTGAGAAACTGAAATAGAATGTCTGAAAGAGGAAGATCCGTTCATGGTTAAATAAACGCCACGGCGCATTCAATTTTTCAAAAGGCTCATGTACTTCTTAGACTCACAACTGCATAGATTTTATATTGCATATATTTCATGGTAGTTAACTGAATAATTCGTTTTTAAGACTGATGAGCATTCATCGTCCATAATATTAAAACCACTTAAATACTTAAAATTATGTCCCTCTTAGAATAGAATCCATACCTGAAATATTGTCCTTGGCAGTAGATCTTAAAAGTCCTGTACAGCTCTGAAAAATTTTTTATTTTACCAAATTGAAAACCTCTGGAATCTAATCAAGAGGAAGATGGATGATCACAAGCCATCAAAAATTTTTGCACCAGGAGCGGCATAAAGTTATTCAAAAGCAGTGTGTAAGACTGGTGGAGGAGAACATGCCAAGATGCATGAAAACTGTGATTAAAGACCAGGGTTATTTACCAAATATTGATTTCTGAACTCTTAAAACTTTATGAATATGAACTTGTTTTCTTTGAATTATTTGACGTCTGAAAGCTCAGTGTCTTTTTTGTTATTTCAGTCATTTCTCATTTTCTGCAAATGAATGCTCTAAAAGTTTAAAGTATAAAACCACAATGTTCATTTTACTCAAATATATACCTATATACCTAGCAAAATCAGAGAAACTGATTCAGAAACTGAAGTGGTTACTTATTTTTTTTTTCAGAGCTGTAAGTTGCAAGGTGAATTCTTCAAGCATTAAAGAGTCCTGTGCTGCTTTTCTGCCTGCATTTTGCACCATAAAATTCCTGGTACCATTGAACAAGGAGCAAGAAGCTTATAAAAATATGGATGGGTAAACTGATAAACTCACATATCACATATGACGTACGTATGTGACCCTCAAAGAAAAAGATAAGGATGAGACAACTATACAATATATAACAGGGGTTGACAATTAAGTTCGGCTGCGGGCCAGATATTTTCCAAGCCATTTTGTGGTGGGAAACAAAAACAAAAAAAATCTGTTTTGGAAAAAGAAGTGTAGTGCTACAGACTAGTAGCTCTCCAGCCCAGAGTGCTGTTGAACCCAATTGCAGAAAAGTTGATCTCAAAGCAGGTAATAAATAAATAAATAAACACACAGAGTCGCGGTCCACGACTGGGAAAAAATGCCCTTATAGGAAGATTGGGAGCCCAAGAATGGCGAAAAATGAGAAAGGGTGGAAACTGAAGTCACGCTGAGTGCGACAGAGAGACAGAGAAGAAATGTACACAAAAGTTTGCCAGAGAAGCATTTTATTGATTTATTTTTTTAATCTTTATTTTTTTCATTATCGTTCATTATAGTTCATACAACCTCACAGGCCAGTTGTTTCATGCTTCCGTGGGCAGCCTATTGCTGACCCTTAATAAATAGAATATAGATCGGTTTTAAGGGGCTAATTAAACTCATGAAATGCATGGTAATATGCTCAAAGTTTGTTCAGGAAGGAGCAAGACACCATGCTTTTAAACGCTGCATAAGCTTTAGGAATGCTACGGCTATTTATCATGCTTTTTTCCCCCCTCTCCTTTATTCCCGTTCTGTAATTTCAGTGCTGGCCGGGCCCACAGTGCTAAAGCCTGTGCCCTGCGCCGACCCACTCCATCACAGTGGACATCTCAATCTGTTTCCCGTGTTCACTTTCCGCACGTTTAGAACAGCACAGGTTTTCAATACTGATCAGTCAGAGCCTCTTTTCTGTTCATTCATCACCCTCCCCCACTTGCTCCCTCCCTCCACTTTTTTTTTTTTTCAAAGCTCTTTCTACGCTCGAGTAAATGAGAGGGACAAAGTGCTATGGTGGGAGTGCGCTAATCGTTGCTGGTGATTGCACGTGGCACAAAGAAATGAAAGGAGGCCTAGTTTGTTACATCCGCGTGCCCTCGGCCACAACTTTGATTTGTATTAATTGAGGGAGATGAGCAGTTAAGAATAGACAAGAATTTAATGAGTTTGCAGAGGCCTGAAATTGCAGGCTGTGCTATTGACTGCGCTGGTGAAGATATCATCTATTCTGAGCTAGTTTCAAACCCTAAAGCACTGACAACCAAATAAGTGGTGCAAAATAACGCAGAGTCGCTCCAGTCGTACAGCCAAGTCAAAACGGCTTTTTGGCTGTAGACTCTAAAGGCTATTCTGATGAAAGCTGGGAAGATGAAAACGAAAAAAAAACAACAACAGTGCCACATTCCTCTGAGTGTGCCTAGATCTGCTGTATGGGTTTCATTACGCCTGTATAATGATCCTCTTCTGTGGATAGGTAAGCATGAGCCAATTAAAGCAAAATACACAGTTTAAATACTGATATAATATTAATATTAATATCTTGCTGTGGTTCTTTTTTTATCAGAAAGCTTCTGTTTCTGGTATATTTTCTTTCAAAATAGGCGAGTACAAATCAGCATGAGGATCTAAGACTTTTAATGGAAAGAAAAAAAAGCGAACCTTTTGAAATATCTAGGTAAAACATTTGACACATTCTTTTCCTGTTTTCTGTCTCTGTGTTTTGTCGGGTCTTCTCATGTTTTCCTAGCCACGTGCTCCCTAGGACATGGCTCTGTGTTGTTCTCCTTGTTTTCACTCTAACCTTTAATGTTTCCATCTGTGTCATTTGAAACTCCGCTCCCTCGTTACCTTCTCCAGATGTTTCCTGTTTTCAGTTCCTGTGTGAATTTTACCTCCTGTGTGACGAAAATGTTCAGCTTTAATTTTTCCTTTTTTTTTCTACACTAATGTATGTAACCATTCTTTTAGAAAGACTCCTCCTATGGATGTCTCTGTGTCTAGAGCATGTTTAATTGTTTTCAGATGAATACCATATCACCCTATATAAGCAGGTCCCTCAGTCCTGTGAGGGGGAGAGCAGGAACATCGAATTGGGCAACATCTCTCTCCAGGGCTGGCCTAGGACCACCATGAAGATATTGTTTTAGTCTTTGCAATAAATAATTGTATTACACATAAGGCAATATGTCTGCAGCATCTTCTTCCTCATCTTCAAGCATCTTCACAGCAAAGAGACAGAGATAAATCACATGTGTTTCCATTCTGGTGTCTGTACTTTTGGTTGTACCTTCATTGTTTCTTGTCATAGTTTATTCCATGTTCTCCTAGTTAATATCTTGTCGGTTTATTCATACTGTTCTGTGCATAGTTTTTGGGTTCTTGTTTTAAAAAATTAACTTGCGTTTGCATTCGCCCTGACTGCAAAACAGCACTCGCACAAACAGTGTCATATTATAATATTATGACATTATTATATTATTATGACATTATTATATTTTATATAATATATATATATATATTAAACAGGAAAGGGTAAAGCTTTATAAAGTGGATAAACCAGACAATACTTGGTGAGGTGTGTGGACTGAAGGTATATTTGTACTGAGGGGAACAGGTGAAATCAATATTCTGGTGATGTGCAGTGTCATGTGGTTGCATGAGGGGGTGATGTGAATGTGAGGTACATTCTGGGTATCGTAGTCCGGAGGCTGGAGACTGCAGGTAGAGCTGAGGAGGGACACTAATATGCAACATATTTTTCCACTCCCACTTTCAAGAGTTTGTTTCTTCAACCAGTGTGAGGTCCATTTTGGGTATCGTAGTCCGGAGGCTGGAGATCACATGTAGAGCTGAGGCGTGACACTACTATCCACTTTATTTTGCCACTCTTACTTTCAAGAGTTTGTTTCTTCCACCAGTGTGAGGTGCATTCTGGGTATCGTAGTCCGGAGGCTGGAGATCACAGGTAGAGCTGAGGAGTGACACTAATATGCACATATTTTTTCACTCCCACTTTCAAGAGTTTGTTTCTTCCATCAGTGTGAGGTGCATTCTGGGTATGGTAGTCCAGAGGCTGGAGATCACAAGAAGAGCTGAGACGTGACACTTCAATCCACCTTATTTAGCCACTGCCACTTTCAAGGGTTTGTTTCTTCCACCAGTGTGAGGTGCATTCTGGGTATTGTAGTCCGGAGGCTGGAGATCACAAGAAGAGCTGAGGCGTGACACTACTTTGCAACTTATTTTGCTACTCCAACTTTCAAGAGTTTGTTTCTTCCACCAGTGTAAAGTGCATTCTGGGTATCGTAGTCCAGATGCTGGAGATCACAAGTAGAGCTGAGGCGTGACACTACTATCCACCTTATTTTGCCACTCCCACTTTCAAGAGTTTGTTTCTTCCACCAGTGTGAGGTGCATTCTGGGTATTGTAGTCCAGAGACTTAAGATCACAAGTAGAGCTGAGGCGTGACACTACTATCCACCTTATTTTGCCACTCCCACTTTCAAGAGTTTGTTTCTTTCACCAGTGTGAGGTGCATTCTGGGTATCGTAGTCCGGAGGCTGGAGATCAGTAGGTAGAGCTAGAGTTTTAAGAGTTTCTTCCACCTTTGTGTTAGAATATCTGATCAGATCTGATTTGATTATTAAACAGCTATCAATGCTAACCCTACATTTCAATAAAGGATAAATAAATATTTAACATTATTTACAGCTATTTACAGCATATCCAAACATCCATACATCTGCTCTTCCCAATCTTTCGAGGGAAACTCGGTTCTGAAGCTCCGCTGAAGCAGACAGGTCGGGTTCTGTGACTTAAAAAAAGAAGAATGCTTTAGAGCTAATAGAGCGTAGTAAAGCAGAATTCCAGAGACATTTGGAGTAACAATCTCCCACAGTCCACTGGTCATTTCTAGTGAACATCATCGGTCACAACATCAGCTAAATGTGGACTAAAGTGCATAGCATTAAAGTTATTCTCTCATTATTATGCAATGCACATTATGTTAACGGCAGCTGCTGTGACACTAACCTAGCCTAGCGGCAGCTCTGTACAGTTAAAGTGAAGACCCTAAGGAGTTTAATGCACCTCATTATACAGTAAAAACAGTAAGTGCAGGTTAATGCAGCCATGGACCAAGAATTTAAAGTACAGCCACGTCCTTTTTTTTTTTTTTTTTTTTTTTACTTTTTTCTCATTCACAGCATTTTGAAACATAATGCGTTGTGCTCTATTAAGAAACTTCTGTCACAAACTCTAGTTTGTTTGTTTGACTGGTGAGTGGGAACAGCATCCAAATTCCTTCTTTTATTGTTCTATACTATATTTTTTAATCCTATATAGTAAAGCAAATATTTCACCCTTGAGATACTTATGAGTGAGAAGGGCTACATTTTGATTACAGTCTGGACAAAAAAAAGAAGAGACCACATAAAGAGTAATAGAACACATAATTTCAGTCAATATTAAATAAGGCTTTAATTTGCATTTATACCCTATACCAGCTAGTTAAGGAGCAAGCCTTCCAGCATAGGGTATGTTTTTCAGCTGGTCTTGAGCTGGAATTTTTTAATAGGCTACATTTTTACAAAAAAAAAAAAGGAAAAAGCAAAAAAAAAAAAATTGAAAGACAGAACTGAAGCTGACTTCACATAGTAAATTATGGTTTTAAACCACTGTAAATGATTGTTCTGTCTCTTTTTTGTATAGTTAGCATGCTAGGTTGCAGAGCCAAGTAGGCAACTTCTCTGCCAAAGCTTAGACCATGAGTGCCCATTCTTTTCTGGCCCGAGATATACTTTTACTGCGGAAAGGCCATCGTAATTTACCAGGCTTCATTTTCTTAAAGATTTAGTTTAAAAAAAAAATCAGTTTAAAATTGACCTCATGTTGATTTTATGAGCAATAAAGGGCAATTCACACACACACAAAAAAACATTTTTCTGATTATTTACACCTAATGGTGTTAGCCAGGTTTGTTAGTCTTGATGTTACCCTTCTTGGGAAGTGCGATGGCTACTTGACAAACCAAGCAGATGCATTTGCAGTTTGGCATCATAAAATAATAAAATTAGTCCTCCTCCCACTCCACACGGAAGTGGTCAGTTTTACATTTCTTGCTAGGTCCTGGATTTATCTAGTGAGTCAATTTAAATATGGAAACAAATAATACTTGCAACGTGGCTTTGCATAATCAGAAAGTTTGATGCTTTGCGAGGCAAACAATGCTTCACTTAGGCTGTGGTATTATGGGGTGGGTGTAGCTATGGATGTAGCCTGGCTCTCCAATGCCAATGTGTTGTACTCTGGCTCTGCAACCCTGCACTGATCAACATTAACACACTCAGTATCTGTTTCTATATTAGCCATAGCTCTATAGTTTGTGCCCCTCACATTTTTATATTTATAAATTAGTACCTGTTACATTAGCTGTAGCTCACATTAATTCTCTGCACTGTTACATTAGCTATAGCTCACATTAATTGTCTGTACTGTTACATTAGCTATAGCTCAAATTAATACTCTGTACTGTTACATTAGCTATAGCTCATTCTCTGTACTGTTGTTTTGTTCTGTTATTTGTTTGTTATTTGATTGTACTGAGCTGGTCAACCCGAGTAGGATGGGTTCCTCTGACTGTGTTTTGGTTTCTTCCAAGGTTTCTTCCTCTTAAAGGGAGTTTTTCTTTGCCACTGTGTCACCATAAAAATTGGCATCTCTGTGGTTCTGCTCATAAGAGGAGTGGACCTGTTTTTCTCTGTAAAGCTGCTTTGTGACAACCTTTGTTGTAAAAAGCGCTATATAAATAAAATTTTAATTGAATTAATATAGAGCACCAGTGCATTTTACTTTAATACACCACCATTAACAGTTTGAATGTAACATAAATTTAAAGGGCATGCGATCTACCAATGTAATCAACGTATTGGGCAACCCTGGCTTAGACACTTCAGACTGGTTTAAACTTCTGCGTTGAGTCAATGTGTTGCCAACAGTTTAGCATGTTTAGCCAGTTCATATTTCTGCATGCGTGCATCCGTGTCTTTGTATGGTGGGAATGTGTAGCCTGCTTAGTGGACCAATCACAGCTGATGCTGTTCCGCATCCTATAGTTGCATTTCTGGGCTAAAGAACAGGCTCTAAACAGGGTATAGCTAGCGTGCTAACTGTATGAACTACAGGTTAACGGTCTTTGATTTGCTTCTTTACTTGAAACACTGCATTTACTGTGGGTAGCGCTTCATTTCTGTTGTTCAGCATAGTACTTTCATTTTAGCCTGCAGCTAATTCTAACTGCTGGAGACTGAAATTGGACTCCCACTAAGTGTTTTGGGAACATCTCTTGAAAAAAAAAAAAAAAAACGTATTCATGCATTTACTCAGACTAGGCAAGTCTGTATCTGTCTTCAGCATTTCACATTTGGAGATCCTACCAAAACATTCTTCCTAAGTGTCTCTTGGCTTTAAGAAGGATAATCATTTACTTTAGCGGCGGTTTATCATGTAAAAGGCTTTTTACATTTAGAAAAAAAAAATCAATTTACTAACTTGACACAGGTTGCCAGCCCCAGTCCTGGAGTATCCCCTGCACTGCAAATATTAGTTTTTTGCCTGCACTAATGCATCTATTTAAGCTCATGTAGGGCTTGTTAATTAGCAGAGTAGTTGGTTCAGGTGTGTGGGAGCCGGGCAGGGGGTCTCCTTGGACCAGGGTTGGAATTCACTCTTCTGCTGCACCATCCAAAGAACATTTAATACCAGCTTTATGAGTGAATGCTGGAGCAATTACCATTAACTGCTGTGTACATAAACACTTTTGAATATCTTGCAGTCGCGAGGTTGCAGTATCAGATCAGTCATTTCGACGTATGATCCCTCCGCCCATGTACCATCTCACTCACTCGATTTTGAGTCTCATTTAGATTGTTTGTGGTGTGCGCTCTTGACGAGGAGTCATGAAAACCTCTTCAGGGGAGTCTGATTTAAGTGCTCTGTAACCTCTAAACGCTGTTATTGAGGTCGCTCAAATATATGTTTAATTAAACTGCGACTGACAGATGTGTAATGAAAGAGATAAATAAACTCTTCAAATGTGGCCTGCATAAATTTAATTAGATTACCTTCTGCTTAATATGACGTGAGACTTCGACTAATTATGTGTTTTGATCCTTAGCAACACTATCTGCTTTCATCAGCAGAGCGTTTGCCTTCTCCTGGGACCAACAGCAGAGAGAAGCTGGAACATTTAAGCAACTGTTATTTTCATAATGTGAACATTATGATGGATTAATCCTCAACTTTGTTTCTAAAGGCCTAGACCTGATGTTGTCGGTATTAACACTGAAATACAGCTTTAGAAAAGATCACTTCAGTTTCTGAATCAGTTTCTCTGATCTGATCTATCTATTTATACGTATATGTTTGAGTAAAATGAACATTGTTGATTCATTCTATAAAATATGGACAACATTTCTCCCAAAATCAAAAAAAAAAAAAAAATATATAAAAGATGCAGAGTTTCCAGACCTCCAATAATGCAAAGGAAACAAGTTCAAATTCATAAAGTTTTATAAGTTCAGAAATCAATATTTGGTGGAATAACCCTGTTTTAGTGCTTTTTGGCATGTTCTCCTCCACCAGTCTTACACACTGCTTTTGGATAACTTTATGCCACTCCTGGTGCAGAACATTCAAGCAGTTTAGCTTTGTTTGATGTCTTGTGATCATCCAGCTTCCTCCTGATTATATTCCAGAGGTTTTTAAGGTTTCGTTGGAATCAAAGACACTCATAATTTTTAAGTGGTCTCTTTTTTTTTTTCCGGAGCTGTAGATTGAAGATTAATGATGTGATTTTATTCATAGAAGAGCAGGTATGAAGAATAGCCAACATTTCTACACTGTAAATTATTTAATGTAAATAATTTGCCTTAAAATCTTTAATTAGTTAACTAAATTTAAAACAATGTAAATAATATCCTAATGTTTTATGTAATATGTAATATTGTAAATAACCTGTTAACATGGAGATAAGCTTAAATCTGCTTTAACGTCTTTGACGCTGCATTCTGTTCCCTGTAAAAGGTGATAATGATCTGATCTGAGTGAGTTCATCGCACCATTTTCCTCAGTGTTTTTCTGACCTATATTTTTCTGAATGTTAGGTTACAAATAAGTGGACCTGTCTGAACAAGCGCGTCTGGAGCTGAAAGAGCAGGTAAAGTAAATGTGTACTTAAACTAGGGAAGATATGATTATGCCATCTATAACGTGTTGAAATAGATAGTTTTACTGAAGTGAGGCAAACAGCCAATGGCAGTAAGTATATATTCTTTAAAAATATATAGATGGAATGTTTGGAATTTTAATGTCTTTTTGCACTACATCAAACAACAAAGATGTTTTTGTATCTGAAAAAAAACATTTCATAAAACAGGAAAAGAACAGTCTAAGCATCCAAATGGTTCTGTAAGCTGCTGTGGGTTTTTACAGATTTCACAGATGTATATTCACTCATTTTATGTTGACATACCAATATGTGAACTGTGGACCAATGCCAATAGCCAATCTGTTTCCTGCACATGTCTGCTCATGCTGATGTTTATGCAAAAACATTTACATAGAAATTGGGACTAACTCCACCTGGACTAGCATTACAGATAAAATGTTTCTTGAAATGTAATTAAGTACAGTTTATCACAGGATCCCAGCATCGCCTAAAGAGTCTCCTCTTCTGCAGTACAATATACAGCTCTGGAAAAAAATAAGAGACCACTTTAGTTTCTGAATCAGTTTCTCTGATTATGCCATTTATATTTATATGTTTAAGTAAAATGAATTAGTTTAATCTACTAGTTTAAACTACAAACAACATTTCTCCCAAATTCCAAATAAAAATGTTGTAATTTGGAGCATTTATTTGCAGAAAATGAGAAATGGCTGAAATAACATTCAAATAATGCAGACATCAAATAATGCAAAAAAAAAAAAAAAAAAAAAATCATATTCATAAAGTTTTAAGAGTTCAGAAATCAATATTTGGTGGAATAACCCTGGTTTTTAATCACAGTTTTCATGCATCTTGGCATGTTCTCCTCCACCAGTCTTACACACTGCTTTTAGAAAACTTTATGCCACTCCTGGTGCAAAAATACAAGCAGTTCAGCTTGATTTGATGGCTTGTGATCATGCATCTTCTTCTTGATTACATTCCAGAGGTTTTCAATTTGGTCAAATCAAAGAAACTCATAATTTTTAATTGGTCTCTTTTTTCCATTTTAAATATCAGTTTTAAACTTCAGACCAGTGCTGCCCATTATGGTTGTAACATCCAAATTTCTTGTTAACTGATCTGTGATCTTGTTGTTGGTGTGATTTCTTTTCTTTTTCTGTTGCATTCGTCAATTTATTCTGCCTGATTTTGGGATGTATAAAGTTGTTTGATCGCTCATTTATTTGTTTTTTTTTGCATCATTTTTTTTTCATTTGCCTTAGAGCCACCAAACTGCATGTATTCATTCTTCAGGGCAGATTCCTAAATTCAAATCTATATCCATGTTGACCCACACTTTTGTTTTTTTCATTTTTTTATCCCTCGTTCCTCCCATTCAGCTTTGAAACTATACTCCATACCTTAAGGAAATGCACTTTTCTAGTTTCTAGTAATAATAAAATTAATAATACTAATTTATAAATCTATAAAACTATATATTTTTTATTTAAATAAAATAAAACAACACTGTCAAATACCCACCTTACACTTACTCAACAGTTTTTAACTTTCGCCGTTACTGTAAAATCTGAAAAATGATGACCCTAGTCTTGTTTCCTATAATATTCTCCATCAAACTAAATAAACCATAATATAAATAACACTGGGTAAACCTGTTAAAACTTTATTAGAAATATTTTAAAATGCCATATTGTTAAATATTTATAGTTGTATTTTTGTAACAAAAAATAAAATGTTAGTTAAAAATTGTAAGTTCATCATAGGGTCCATTCATGCTAACAATACACTGTCTGAAAGATTTTCACCTTAGCACTCAATCACAAGATCACAATCACAAGTATTTAGAAATGTAGTTGTTATAACGTTTTATCAGTTGATGCTACTATTTTTTTTTTTATAAATTCATGCCTTAATTTATGTACATAAATGATCTCATTATGAATGTTAGCATGTAACACATGGCCTCCAAACAGCTTCTTTCAATCAATGCAGCTTCCCTTAATTAACTGACTGATTAAAAACCTGAATGTTCAATGCAGTTATCAATCCTGAGTTGATTATATGTCTTGTGCAGATATAATATTGAAAAGTTCTCTCTTGTGAAACACTTGTGGAATCTGAAGGTCCCTCTGAAAAGGCTCTTGCAATGCAGCTGCTTCAGCTGTTGCTCAACTATGCTTTTTTTCCTCATGCTGTTTAGATGTTATTGCAAAAATAACTTTTCACAATAATATACTACTTACAAGGTTATTCAATGTTTTTTTCTGTCTTACATTTTCCTTTCTTTTTTGGTAGTTTACTGTTTATGTAAGCTTGTAAGAAATTTTGAGTTTGCGTTTGAGTGTATCTTTGAACATACTGACTTCTTATAACTCAGACACTGGAATTAAAAACCATCAAATGATATACACTTTACCCATAATATGTTGTGAATGTGGTTGTTTTGTAGAAAACCTGCCCTTCTGTTGAACTTATCCTTAGGTTACTCTTGTTCTTTCTTTTCAGGGGAGGTCCTGATGAGAGCCAGTTTCATCATAATGTTTTTGATGGTCTTTGCAAATGGGTTTTCATATTTTTTAAATCGAGTAATTGAACCATAATTTCTTAAAGTATTTTTTCTTTACTTAGTTGAGTAGTTCTTGCCATAATATGGATTAGAACATTACTCAAATACATAATAAAACTATTCACTGCATACCACCTCCACCTCATTACAACTTTACAACCAATGCTTTTAAACACATTAAGAGACAAGAAATTAAAGTAATTAACTCTTGATAAGTTCAGCACAGCTGTTAACTGTGACTCTACCTCATAAAGCTGACTGAAAAAATCCAGCCATTGTTTGCAAAGCTGTCATCTAAGCAAGAGAAGCTACTGTGAAGAATCTAAAATATAAAACATATTCTGTCATATTCTGTCACGTTTTTTTCATAGTTAACTATTAATCTACAGAACAGAACATTCACAAAATGAAAAACACTAAATTTAAGTGTCCAATCAAATCGTACCATATACAAATAACCACTTTATAAATCAGTAATTACACATTTACAAGTACGCATTGTAAAATAGAAAAAAACACACAAGAAAGAGACCAAGAGAAGGAAATACATTTAATAAATAAGTTTCTTTCTGCCCACACGAAGGGCAGACCTATAATAAGTCAATGTAAAGCTTTGAAAAATACAATCTTAATAATCTGTAACAGTACTGATGGTACTTATACTTTGTATATATATATATATATATATTCTCTTTTGATTCTACACATAGTATGTGATTTGGTTGTTTTTTTTCTTCTTGTAAACAACTTGGAGGTCTAGGTAAATTGAAATAATAAAGATCATTTGGTATCTTTAAAGTAAGTTGGGGTGTATACAGTATCTTTGTTAATGACAGCATATAGAAAGAAATAAAGGTGTCAAATTAAGAATATACCTTCATATATCTTAATCGTTTGTTTTCATGGCTACTGTAGAAACAGTATGATCAAATTGGCCCCGTAATGATAACATTCTGTGTATGATTTGGAGAAAGTGACGACCTGTCACCGTATATTTTTATTGGCACCTGAAACTTGTCTTTTTGTGCATGCTATATATTGCACATAAACATGTAGCTTAGTTCCCTTTTTAAAAAGAGTTGGACAGATTTTACAATACAGAACATCTCTCAAATTAAAAAAATAGTTTTAATTAACTGTACACAATACCAAAAAAACATTGTGCAGTTACCTATAATCAGTGTAGTGCTGAGTTTCACACATGCTTCTAATATACTTCTGCACCCTGAGCCCTGGCTTTGCAGTCATCATCGAAGTCTTTCCCAGTGCAGCTTCCTGTGACGCAGCCTGCCGCCCTTTTCCGTGTTAATGCAAGCGTTGTGCTTGTTGCTCTGCAAGTGGTTCCAGTACTTTATAAGTTCGCTTGGCTGGAACTGGTGTGAAGTGATCAGGTGACTGTATTTGCAGCTGGAGTAGGACACTCTCCAGTGGTTGAAGAGGAACTCGTTTGGTGGCGGCGCCGGATCAATGCGCAGTTTGGCCAAGCAGATCCCCACGTAGACGTCCTCCAGGTGTAAACGGCGTATACTCAACGAAGCCTGGTATATCTTTGCCGCCATGTCTCCCGAGAACACGTAGCCCGTCCCCGAGCAGAAGATGGGGTACCTCTCGCTTGAGTAGAGCTCGGGAGGCATGTACCACTTGCTGTCTTTGTTGCGATTGGGAGCGTACCCTCGCATTAGGTAGCCTGTGAAGTAGTTGTGTCGAGGTGGCAACTCTGGCTTCAGCAGCTTTTGGATTAAATACACGGTGTTGACAAACATGTCGCTGTCTGTCTTCATGACGTAGTTTGCGTGCGGGCAGTGCTCGGCGACCCAGTTCATGCCCATCAGGGTCTTGATGGTCAGGTTGTAGTAGGTGTCCATGTACTCCTGCTGTATGATGTCGTGGTTCTGGAGGCTTTCCTCTTCAATGGCGCTCTGAGGGTAGCTGTTAGTGCTGCTCCCCATGCCAAGCAGAAAAAGCCGCACGAAGCCCAAGCCCATGGCCACGCTCTCGTTCCCCCATGTTTGCCTAATGGCGTTCCTGGCCTCTACCTGCCCCGGCTCTGCTGCAATAAGCAGAATTAGAAAAGGGCTGCTGTCTCTACATTTGTAAGGCTCATTGAGCTTATAGCGGTACGGCTGAGCAACCAGCTGCCCTCCCACCCCCATTTCCTGGTGCAAGCTGTTGGTGTTCGTGTTGTTGGTGCTTAGAGAGATCTCCAGTCCTACCATTCCTTGGGCAGCAGTCTCAGCTTGGTGAGAGCTGAAGTTCATGGAGGGTTTGTGAGAAAAGAAAACAGGCTCCCTCAAGAGGCTTCGCAGGGAGCTTTGGTTGCCCTCGGTGCGTTCCTTGAGGGGACGCAAGCCCCGTATCGTGTAGGCTACAGGGTTCTCTCTGAATCCCGGCCGGCTGGACAGCCAGTCTTGGTGGCTGAAGAAGAGGAAGATGGTGAAGAGCAAGGCCAGCGACAGTAGGCCCACGACGTGCGTGCGGAAGAGTGACCGCTTGACATTCCAGGTCATCTTGATGGGGCAGCAGTGTCGCCGTCGCCACTGCATGATGCAGATAGAGGCTGCTCGGGAAAGCGCGGCGGTCACATCCAATCAAGTCAAACATGTGTTGTGAGCAGCCCAAGGGTTATCTGAGCTGGCAGATGGGTGTGTTCAGGCCCCTGGTGGAGCTAGAAGGGGGATGACATACTGCCCATGAGGATTGCTGGGACACGCTGCTCTGACTCTCTCCAGTGACAGGCGGTCTTGCTTCAGGGCAGTTCCCTTCTGAAGGACGGCTGCTTCCTCAGACCAGAGACTCCGTTATCTAAGGAGAATAGGAGAGAGAGAGAGAGCCACTGAATGAATAAGGCTGGACAGCTATGAATTAAGCAGTGTAATACATCGCTAATCTCTCACCGCTATGGAAAGAGATTTGATGTTATCCACACAGTGAGCAGAGGAGCCTTAATCCCCATTCATTAACTGTCTCCTCAGCCACCTTTTTAGAGCAGACCTTTGTTAACGTTGATACGTTGATACAGTACGCCCTGCTCCCCACTCATTAGCCACGCTCCCAGAAACAAGCCGCGATTGCATTCGCAATCACCGTATCTCCGCATGCGGCAACTCCGCGGGGAGCGCGGCTATAAGGGGGCGCTCTACATATCATAGGGCGAACCCAGTGCCCCGTGTGAAAGTTTAAATGGCAGGTTTTCACAACATGACATTCAGTCAGAGCACCGCCACTGCAAAGGCCGCTGCTAAGTCCCCCCCACCCGCCCTCCTGCTGCACTCCAGCAGCCAGGAAGTAGCAGCATCCGTCAAAATGAATTTTCAGGCTCCAGCAAGCAGTGTTGCTGGGATCCGCAGCCAGCAGCAGCCAGTGATAACAGCCCTCACCCCTTATTCACCTTCCACCTTAAACTTATCAACACCATGCCAGGGGGTGAGCCCTCCCTGCCTGCAATTTCCAGCCTTAACTGCCGCTGCCTTGCAAGCGGGGGGTTATTGGATTCTAGAACCTTCTCTCAATAATCATGATGGAAAAAAAGCAAAGGTAAATGTATAGCAGAAAAGAGAGAGAAAGAGAGGGAAATGAAACAGAAATGCAGAAATGTATGTGGTATGAGTGCAGCTTTTCTGTTTGCGCAATATTTTTGTTATGTTTCAGAAGGTTCAATAATTCATCATTGTGGCTAACATCTTATACTGAAAATGTGAGGATATTGTTGGGGTCATACAAAAACCTTGGATCTGCAAAGAGGCGAACGTATCCTACATGAGAAGGAGAAAAAAAAACACTTCTTTATCTTCAATAGAAGACAATGTAAAGCATTATTTTCCCCAGGGCATTTTGTAGCATATCTATTATTGAAACATTTATAATGAAATTTGACACCATGAAAATGATGAATTGCAGATTCACACAGCAAAATGTAAAAAAATAAATAAATGTTTTGTTTTTTAGTATTTTCCATCGTTTGAATAGTGTAGCTTTCTCTGTACAGAACTGCAAATAATTCTGGATGAACAACAGACCACCATAATCAAAATGATATCACTAATATTATACTGACTGCCATTTAATGTTAAGATGAACATTTTAGCCTTTTCCTGTAACATCACCAATTTAGAGATGCATGCTTTAATTTTGCATTTGGACAGCAACAATATTCACAACATCATCAGCATAAGGTAAAGTCAATCCTAAAAAATGCTGTCATTAAAATGTTACACCAAATCTAATTCACAGAACAGAATTCAATTTCTTCTTTCTGAGTGCTCATAATGGGTCTTGAATTACTTTTAAGAAACAAAATCCTTCTGTTCGGAGTGTTTCATTACTGTTGTGTTGACATGCTCACGAGTTCAGTAGGAAATAGGAGCGTGAATGCACTTTCCCCTTGCCCCTCTAAATGTTAATCTCTGAAGACTTTGTCCATTTCTCGTGACAACTGGATCAGAGCATACTAACCTTTTCAACCAAATGTGCTAACGCTGTGCAAGCAATTACTGCCAAGTGGAATCGGGCTGAGTCTGGCTTTGCTTTAAAGGTTAACACACTTCAGAACAGAGCAAATGAAACACTCCAAAGGTTTCTTTTGTCATCCATGAGATTCAATAATTAGACTAGCACAATGCCCTGGACTACACTCCAAACATTACATATTACATATTTTGTTATGCACAGCCAATACACTGCATTACATTACGACCACATGTAATACTGTAGGATTCCCCAAATGCTTTGAGGCATAAACACGACAAGACCTGTCAACATGTCCTGTGTCACCTGGTACCATGACATTAGTAGGATTGCGTCTTGGCTTTAACTTGGCAATACAATACGTATAATGATACAGGGGTGGGGCAAAAAATAACGATAGTGTAATATATTGTTTCTTTTTATTTGGAAAACATACCACAAGACCTGCTTGATGTTTTGTAGATGTTCTGGCTATTGGAATATTTGGCATGCCAAAGTGATGCAAACCTATGTGCAGTATGTCCCACACCTGAACAGGTGCTATTGTAATGAAATAATTAGGACTGTGCCCTCAAGTCAGTAAGTTGAATCATGATTCAGAGACTTATAATTATCTTTAGTAGACTGAGATTCTTTAAGTCAATCAGTCAAGAGCAGTTTCGTTTTTATTAAACAGAGGCAAGATGCACAAAGATGATATTTTAATAAATAATTAGATTTATGAATAATAAGAAATATATTTAATGTTTTTTTTTTATAATAGCGGGGAACCCTTATGTAAGCTTTAATTTAAGACACATGAGCTGATTGTTTAAAAAGTTATTTTGATATTTTTATATTGTAGAACCTAAATCACAGCTGTTTTTTTATTTTATTCGTTTACGGCTAAGATTTATTCATATTTAAAGATAACTACAGTCGCCTAATAACCGCAAAAAAAATCAGGTCTACCATTTTTCTTTTAATCTAAATGCTATTTGTTAATTTTATTTATAGTTATTATAGTTATAGTTAATTTTATTTATAGACTCATCCTGTTAAAGAAGAAACAGTTATTTGCATTGGGCAGCACTGTACATTTATTTTAAACTGTCTCAATATTTAAATTTGATGTTTAATGTACAATAAATCTTTTACACATAAATATGTGCATGCTATCCATCTCACTATTCTGCAAATCCATATGACAGCCAAAAATTATGTTCCGTAATTAAATTAGGCTGCAATTGAGATCATTAATCATACGATGTGTCTTATTTACAGCTTTTGAATGCTTAAAAAAATAAGTTCCAGTGACTTTCTGCTGACTTTCTTGTCATCTGATGGTAATCAGCAGTAAAACTCAAGCACTGTGATTTCCTGATTGCCAGATAATTATATAAGGGAAAAAAAAACTGACAAAATAGTCAAATATTCATATTGAACGGTCAGATTTGATTCGACTGACAAAATTCTGAGATGGTTACAGATAATCAACATTATTCGCTTCATCTGTCTGTGTTTATAAAATCATGACTGATATAACAGGTTGTGTTCAGATATGAAAGACATTTTTAGAGAATTAATGTTGTAAATGTATAAGAAACACTTAACCTACCATTATTACTACCATATTACCTATTATTATTTTATGTTCCCATAACACAACAACAACAATGTATGTAACATTCACAGAAAAGCTGTTTGACTAACAATGAGACACATCTTGTTTAGCTAGTCTAGAAGGCTGTTGTAACATTAAATAAAGAAATGAAACTTGTTGTTAACGTTAGCTTCTCTAAAACTACAGCATGTCTTGTCCTGAGAGCTGAACCTGCTTGTTTTTCTCTTCATGAGGATGTTGTCACACAAATTCAAATACTGTTCATGGGTTTATATGAATCGATCTCTAATCATTTAAATGAAAGTTGGTTTTAATCAAAACATAGTTTTTTAAACACATCTTAGGTGTTGTTTAAAAACTAAGCAAAATCTGAGTGTTGCATAAACTGTCTAATCCAGGAAGCATTTGATACAGTTAAAGAGTCAAATTAAGAGTCTCATAGTGTCACAGCGGTCAGCAATTAGACGAGCTACACGAAACCATTAGATGAGTAAGAGGAGACACCTGCAATTAAAAGATGACAGGAAATTCAGCATTCAACAGTCTATAATAATATCTGTACTCTGCAATCACTGATTTCTCTGGTAAAAAGAGTTTCTTGTTATGTATAACTGTTTATATGTACACATATATTTATATATATACACACTATATGTTCAAACGTTTGTACATGCTCCTTCTAATGAAAGTTACAGCTACTGTAAGTTGCACCCATTGCTGACACAGATGTGCAAATGCTCGCACACACTCACACACACAAAGTTTGTCTAATATCTGTGGAGATAAAAAAAAAAAACCCAAATAGAATAGAACTCTCTGCAGCAGACACATATGAACCTATTATTGGCACCATGCCAAATGCTAGGAGGGGGTTAGAGGCACTGAACTGTGGAGTGGTGGAATAAACTGTGTTCTCTTGATATGATGATGATGTCCTATCTGGTACTTTTGGAATGAGTTGGGAAGTTGAGGTTAAGATGTGGTGGTTATCATCTAAAATTCCGAGCTCACTGATGCACTTAAATGCACCATAAATGCAATCAAATTCTCACAGCAATGTTTCAGAATCTAGTAGAAAGCTATCACTCCACAGTAGATAGTTACACCAAAAAAAAAAGAAGGATAAACTCTTTTTAATACGTCTGATTTTGTGTGCCAGTAATTTTGTCTATATAGTGAATATTAAATAGCCTGTATTCTACATTTAAGCAATAGAACACGAGAGGGAGTGTGTTATCACAAATAACTTCACGGCTGTGATTCGGTTTTAGATCATCACAGCCGTGATGTTATTCGTGATAACACACAACCTCAAGTGTTCTATTGCTTTTATACAACAGTTTTTTTTTTTTTTACAAAACGAATTAAGAAAATAAATCAAAGAACTTTAAGAAATTCAATGTGAATATGCTTTAATATGGACTGAGCCTTCCGCCAAAAAGTAGTTCCACAAAAATTGTAACAGAACTGGAACTTAACTACAAAACAGTGTATGGTTCATACAGACTAACACCACGAAAGACAGCCTGAAATCAAAATGGGGAATAAGCGAAGATGGTAACGGTAGGATTGTGAGGTCGGAACTAACTGTTGTATAAATTAATATATACAATGATATGTTTAATAGTGCAGTTATAGATAGGGTAACATATAATAAAAAATGCATTTGGGCACAGTTCTTTAAGAATGGAGGATATAAATACAGCAAAATGTGCTCACATACAAACAAAGCAATATTATTAACTATTTATCATACTGTTAGCCTTTATCAGGGATATTGTCATATAGTACAGTTCGACGCTTACTATTAATTACATAGAGATATTCATAAAAATACTATTTTTATGAATAATTTGCACACTGTCTTGTTATTTATTATTCTTTGTCTGTATTGTGTTGTATTGTCTGTCTGCACTTTTGTACTGTTGCACTATTGTTCTGTCTACACTGTGTTTATGTGCACCATGGTCCCTGGAGGAACGTTGTTTCGTTTCACTGTGTACTCTGTATATAGCTGAAATGACAATAAAAACCACTTTGACTTTGACTTGACTTTGACTTTACTGGATAAAATGCAAAAAAAATAATTTTAAGCCCTTTTTGTCTGTTTTCAAATACTGATACACATTGTGTATTCTAAAACAGTTTTGCATACTGTCTACTGATGAACCCATTAATTAATGGCTGAAAATTTAGCTTGGTCTCTTTTTTAAAATATTATTTTTTGTTGAGTTCACAAATTACAGAGTGTACTTTTTCAGCAGTATTCAGTAACTGTATTCAGTACATCTAATACAGGATGTGAGTGTACATGTTTAGTATGTCAAGTATGCTGGAGCATACTGTCTGCCACTGATTTTGTCTTGTCTTGATTGTTTTATTTTTGTATTTTTTTATTTTGTTCGCTTCCCATTAGCCTGAAAATGACTTTTTTTTGCATGTCTCTGAAATTTCCTGTATGTGTCTTCTACATTTATTCTGCGAGGCTTCCTGGAGATAAATGTACAGGAAGCCAAACAATTCTATAACGTCTAAAAGTTTCGTCCAGTGCGGCTTGGATGTTTTCCCAAACCAGCTGCTCTACATTATGGCTTGGAGGTTTTCCCAAACCTGCCACTGGTATGGCTCTACATTATGGCTTGGATATTTTCCCAAACTGTGTGGCTCTACACTATGGCTTGGATGTTTTCCCAAACTGTGTATCTATACACTTTGGCTGAATTTTTTTTCTAAACTTGCCACCAGTGCAGCTCTAAACTATGGCTTGTTTTTTCCCAAACCGGCCACCGGTGTTGCTTTACACTATGGCTTGGATGTTTTCCCAAATCTGCCGCCAGTACAGCTCTATACTACAACTTGGATGTTTTCCCAAATCTACTGCCAGTGTGGCTCTACACTAAGGCATGGATGTTTTTCCAACCTGCCACTGGTGTTATTCTACATTAGAGCTTACAAGTTTTCCCAAGCCTGCCTCCAGTGTAAGTCTACATCGCGGCAGAGCAGTCTGGCTGAAATGCTTCCCAGATCCTCAGTTACTCTACATCATGGATGGGACATTTCTTGTGCTGGTGATATGTCTACATCACAGCTTGGAGGCCTACCATGCCTCCTGCCAGAGTGACAGTACATGTGACAGTAAGTTGTTACTCTGAGGCATAAGGACTGTATCTGGGCCAGCTAAGGGACGTTATGCCATGATTTTCCACCTGCTGGGTAAGGAACTGTGTGTGCAGAGGCTGTTTTTGGATGCTGTTCCTTTGCTGCTTGCGTTAAATGGCCTTCAGTTTGAGAATGGCACTGTATAATTTTAAGATACATCAGCCTGGTAAATCGTCCAAACTTGAAAGCAAAAACAACAAGATTTGCTTAGTCAGGCAAGATAAAATTACAGCTACAGTGACAGTTACAGATTTCACCCTGAGATGATCAAGCTACCCAACATTAAGCTGTTAAAAGCCAGGGCCAGGCAAAGCAGTCCGAAGCTAAACAAGAGTGCTGTTGTTTGGAAGGAGGATTGTTGGGCTTGAGGACACGGGGTTAGCAGCAGGAGCAGAGGAATTTAGGACATGAGCAGCGCAAGAACTATATTCCCGAGTCGAGGCCAATACTCCCAGGAAATCTGTGCAGTCTTGAGGAAATGTTGATTTGGTACAGATGAGAACTGGCGAGTGTGATAAAGTGATAGAGAGGTTGTATAATGCTATTTTTGTAAGGGTAGAGGATCATGCCAGAAAGGTTGTCTAACTGTTTCTGGTCTGTAACACTTTTTTTTTACTCCTCTTATTAATAACAGTAATATAAATCAGTTAAAACCCATCTAGCCACCTCAAGGTTGTTTTAATAAAGGCTGCTTGCTAAATTTAGTTGTGTCTGTGGCACAGTTCTGCCGCATGATTTGTGACAGTAGGCCAGCCAGGAAAATATTGCAATGCATTAGCAAAGATGGAAAATTGTATTTAATGCCACCAACATATCTTATCAGGTGCTGACAGAGGTGGACTGGAAACTAATTTCAGCCCTGGACTTCCAAAATTCCAAACACACAGCAAGTCCAAAGATAAATCAGCCCTGCTAGATATTCACATCACAACAACTTTTTTTAAACTAACGGCACAGTCTCAAATTACTTTTTCCATCCACAGTGGCGCAGACATATAGTCAGACATGCAATTGCACAAGCTCCACTTAAACAATGTATAATACATCTGTTCCAAAGCCATTTACACTTAGGAATAGTTTACATAACTCATTATTTACAATTTCACTCTCTATTTTTTAAATGTTGTTACTTATTTAAAGCGCACTAAGTAGGGAATATGTTTCAGTTGAGACAGGGTTGCCAGTCTCTACCCGCTGGCACACTAAACAAACTGGAAACAAACCTAGCAGCAAGCTAACGATGCAAAAAAGCAAAACTTCCTCTAAACACGGATACTTTTTTCTATATTTTGGCCATGCTGTTCCTCACTCCGACAGTCAGGTTTGTAATCAGTTTTTGTGATTACATTATGTTGTATGTTGTGGAGGCGGCATTTCTGTAATTGTCTATTGGCGATGCATTGTGGGTTTTGCGAACCAATGCACAATTCAATATTAAAATACTGGTACTTAGGTTCCATTTTTATCTCTTTTAGCAGCCCACTCACAGAGTGAAGCACTAGGAATTGTTCTGATACTCCCTATGGCCAGTCCATTCCTGGGTGCTGAGTAACTACACTTTCTTTAAACTAGAAAAAAATAACGTAAAGTGAGGAGATAACTTAAGAAGACTTTACATTTTAGAGAGAAGAGACATTAAGTTGCACCTTAAAAGAATCAACTGACATGAACAAAACATAGTGGCAGACTATCACAGAATGGGGGCATCAGTGTGTGGACACACTGTGGTCAGTGCCAAAATTGATTCCTTGTTGTCTCAGCCCACAGATCCAGAAGGCCTGGTGTTATAGTGTGGAGAACAGTTTTGCATGATGCCAGATCAACTTTGGTCTTCATTACAGGTATTTTGACAACCCAACATTACATTAATGAGGTCCTGCCACCAGTGGCCTATTTCTAAATGTACACTCGGGTGCACTATTCCAACAGTAAAATGCTTGTCCACATACTGCTGCTGTCTCAAGTCAAAGTCTTGATACTTCAGGGTTTCCGCCACGTTCATTTCAGTGCGGCGGTCCGCCACGCCTTCGTTCTTCCCCGCCACCCTTCGTGAAAATTCGGAGCCCGGCGTTTTTCCCGCGCTTGATCAGCGTTGCCCCGCCCTCTCTCGTTTCTGACACTGGAATTTGATCATCTCGACAGGACACCGGCTGTCAAACTGGACAACTGAATCCGAGGTATGTGGCGCTGAAATTATGTTTTTTTATATTTGTGAACAAGTTGTTGAACATTGTTCAAGGGTTATATCGGTAATATGTTGTTAGACGTAGCCTACACAACACGGCTGGTTTCGCATGTTGCATCTATTTCGGGAGGCTACAGGTGAGGGCTTCTCTAGCCGTAATTCCTAAACGCACAGCTGTGTTCCAGTCCTGCACATGTAGCAGGGTGGCCGCGGGTCCTTAAAAAGTCTTAAATGGTATTAAATTTCATTTTTGTCAAATAAGGCCTTGAAAAGTCTTATTTTGTCTTAAAATTTCAACCAAAATGTCTTAAATTTGCCGGAGCTAAATTTAGGGGGGAATAATTCCGTCAGCCATGTGTTGAACTTCGGGGGTGGAAATCGGTAGTTAGTCATGCAGTGCCAACATAACGCGCGCGCGAGAGAGAGAGTGTGAGTATAGGACACAGCGAGAGAGAGAGACTGAAACATAACGCGAGAGAGCGAGAGAGAGCGAGAGCGCGCCTGTAAATAGCGAGAGAGAGAGACTGAAACATAATGCGAGAGAGAGAGAGAGAGAGACTGAAACATAATGCGCGCGCGCGAGAGAGAGATGAATTAAACAGTGATTAAACAGCTTCAACTTACGCAGGTGTCCACTCAGGCTCACTCACCTGGTGGAGTGAAAATCACGCTATGTTTCTGTTTCTGGAGCTGTCATAAAGCAAGGATGTAGGGCCCTAGAATAGAGGCACCCTAGAACAGCTCTGTGATGCATTTGTTTTCACGGTCCAGTAAACATTTTATTGTAATTAAATTAAAGATTAAAGATATTGATATGTATAATTTAACATTTTGTGTTGCACACTTTTACGTTTACCGTATCTGAAAAAAGAACAATAAGGATTTATTTTAAAGAAACCTACTTTTTGCAACTTTTTGTTTTAAGTGGGCATTTTTCAGTGACAGTTGGAAATAAAGAAAATAACTGGAAACATGTGTAATTGTGTTATATCGTGATATCATTAACGTGATATAAATTATCGGTTCCCAACCGGGGGGTCCTGCCACCGCACCTTCAAGGAAATCCTGGGGGAAACCCTGTACTTTGTCACGGCCAGGCCTATCCCCGACTGAAACTCAGTAGGGAGCAATTGGCCATGCTATTGAATTACGTACAATAGTATTCAAGCTGCATAAGATGTACTATTGCAAGACGCCATTAGGAACCTCTACAACTTCATGCCAAGATATATGGCATTTTGTGTAATTCTGTAGGTGTAGCTCAATAAATATGATCAGAGATGCCTATAGCAGTCTTATTGTTCCATAGCACTGCAGCCTTCTTGGTTTAAACATTTTTTCAACTATTTCTTTGACAATGAGTGTATGTGTACTTATGCTTTCTGCATCTTGCTCAAATTTGCTTTTGACCTGTTTGACTGACCATGAATGCGACTGAGCCGGATAAGAAAAACAAATTTAATCCACGCACATGGCGGCTGAAGTTTCGACCGATACTCACATGATTTGCTGAGTTCAACTAACAGCGTGAATAGGCCTGTGAGCTTCAGAAGTGATAAGGGAGCCAAGCATAAAACAGCTAATCTGTGCTTTGAATTGGAAAGCAGATTTCTGCAGTTCCAACAGGGAAAAAAATAACAGATCACAACAACAGTTCCGTGATAAAAAAACAGGCCACTGCACTTTTCCTCTATATGTGAATTCAAGAAGAAGACTCGAAGACAGCAAGAAAATTAACCAAGGGCACCAGCAGACTCAGGCTGTAAATGCCCTCACTTATTCACCCAGAAATAAAGCAGTGTTAGGATCTTTTTAGCTTGAAAGTAGCACTGCATATATTATTGTCTTGTTTTTGTTTTCATTTCAGCTTTATGTATATGACCTATTAATCCACCAGGCTATTTAAATCTACACCTGAAATCTGTTTAGCTTCTGAAGACTGCACTGTATGCACAGTAGGATTGCTGTAAAATCAAATTATCTTATTATTATGCTGTTGTTGGCATGGTTATCATGTTTATCAGTTAAATAGCAGTGATGCCACACTCATATCCAGAAATAAACAGGCCTAACAGTTGTGGCATACCGAGCGTAACTCAGTTACTTAAAATAGCATCAAAGCATAACACAAAAAACGCTTAACCTAAATATTTGCGATGCATTTGTGTCATATTATTTTAGATATTTGGTATGCAACACGGTTACATTAACTCTATTAATTCTATTAAAATATTAATAATTTAATCACATTAAACACTATTAGTTCTGTTGCTAATTGCTAGTCCATTATATCAACAGTATTAGATCATAGTGGATGCCACTGACTACTTTCTAGTTTATTGCATTTGCATATCATTTGCCAAGTGTTGGCTTAATTTGTATTTGTATCTGGATTATATCTTAATCATTGTTTTTTTTGTCAGATGGTATATGCAAATTTGCTTACAGCACAACAATCTTTATTGGTTTTCAGTTGAACTGGAAGTTGTTCGATGTTGAATTTCTCTTGGAGAGACAGAAGGATGCGTTTACACTGATATATCGTGGATTAAATGCATCTTAGACCATATTCTTAAGTGGTTTGAATGATCGGATTTGTATCTGGTTTAAATGTATCTAGAGTGTGTTTACACTTTGCACATTTTTATGTGACGTGGTCTTATTCAGGTATAATTCTGATATTTAAGATGGATAAAATGATGGATAAAGTGTTACCAGGCTACGTATCAAAAAAGAAAAACAACAAAAATGGAGATTCGGTGATATATGCCCACTGCAATAGCTTTAGTATAAATGTAACTAGAGTAAAATATAACACTAGCAATTCTATAGTCATACATGATTGCTTGTTTGCTTTAATGACTGCTATTTTCAGCATGCCAATGCTATAGGCCATTTTCCTCACGTGCCTCAAGTCATGTGTCAATATCCCACAACATAAGACAGATTTGTGAATTCTTCATGGCTACACTTGATTAAAAGCAGCCTAACAAAAACAAGACACCGATTAAGTGTTGTGTGTGAAAGATGTGACACTCATATAAAGCCTAAAGCTACATTTTAGATTTCAAATGTACGCTTTCCAAATTAATTTTCTTTGCTGTGTTGAACAAATAAGACACATACACCCTAAGGACTAAAGAGTGAAGACCTAGACAGAAAAAGAAAAACAACCAACAAAATAAACACATGACTTAAGGTTGTCTCAAGGAACATCATTTGGCTTATGCATCTGTTTTGTTTGTTTTTAATATGCAGTGACACCAGCCTGATGAGTTATAAATCAAAATGCCACCCTTGGCATGCTCAAAATGTCCTTAGTGTATAATACCGGTGCCTTGGCGCTTGACTGTAATGCATATGAGATGTGAATATGCCCATTTTTCGCCGAGCTGAATCCTCGATTTCCTGCTTGAATTTTAATAGCCGGGGTAATTGAATACAGCAGCTAATTGAAGACGAGCGCTCGGCATGAGCAGAGCCAGGAGACGCTGATCCGAGCCGTTCTTTCTCCCACACTGTGGCCTGCTTACGCTGGGTGGAGGCCAGCAATGTGTGAGAGTGAGTCGGCCTGGAACGTAGAAGACCAGGGTGTTTCCACGCATTGTTGCTCAAGGTTTGCCCGGATCTGGATCAAATTCCCGGAAACCCATTCAACACTTTACAGTCTTGCACATGAAACATGAAAAAATAACTCCCTGTGTTTTTATTTTGTTAGAGGGCTGACTAGAGAGAGTAAATCTGTAGTCAGTGATTTACTCAGTACTCAGTATATTTTTAACCATGGCTTTCACCTTGGGTTAAACTGACAAAGCTATATTTGGTTTCAAGACATTTGTACCAGAGATACAGGCTGTGAAAAGTGTTACAACGCTGTTGATGCCTAAAATTTGATTGTGTTTTGAATGGAAAATCTTGAAATAAAGTCCTAGTGGTTTCGTTTTGTTAGGCTGTTGACCAGGGTGAGTAAATAGTCAATTAGTGAGTAGGCTATGTATAAATATTTTTTTTCTAACCATAGGTATTCATCTAAGGGTAACCTGTCAAAGCTGTGTTTGTTTTCTAGTCATTTGAACCAGAAATAACAGGCCATGGAAAGTGTTAAAAGCTGTTTATGCCTTTTGTTAGGCTGTTGACTGAGCAAGTAAATCGTAAATTAGTGAGTAGGCTGTGTATATTTATTTTTTAACAATGTCTTTCTGTAAATATCAGGGTAACCCGCCAAAGCTGTGTTTGTTTTCTAGTTAATTGGACCAGAAATAACAGACCATGGATAGTGGTACAAAGCTGTTGATGCATTTGATTGTGCTTTGACTGGGTTAACCTGAAATAAACTCCTTGTATTTTTGTTAGGCTGTTGACAAGTGCAAGTGCATCATAAATAAATGACTAGGCTATGTGTATTTCTTTTTTAAGAATGGGTATTCATCTCATGGTAACCTGCCAAAGTTTTTGTGTTTTTTTTTTTTTTGGACCAGAAATAATAGGCGGAAACGGAAACTGTTACAAAGCTGTTTGTGTCTAAAACCTGTGTATGCCTTGACTGGAAAATTGTTTTGTTAGGCTGTTGACTTGGGTGAGTAAAGTAAATCATAAATTAGTAAGCAGGCTTTGTATACTTATTTTTTAACCATGGGTATTCATCTCAGGGTAACCTGCCAAATTTGTGTTTGTTTTCTAGCTTTCTAGTCACTTGAAGCAGAAATGACAGGCTATGGAAAGTGTTCCAACGCTGTTAATGCTTACAATTTGTGACTGGAGCAACCTGGAATAAACTCTTTGTATTTTTTTTTTGTTAGGCTGTTGACTAGGGGAAGTAAATCGTGAAATTAGTGAGTAGGCTATGTGTATTTGTTTTTTAACCATGGGTATTTATCAAAGAGTAACCTGCCAAATCTGTGTTTGTTTTCTTAATTTCTAGCCACTTGAACCAGAAATAATACTGCTGATACCTACAATTTGATTATGCTTTGACTGGAGTAACCTGGAATAATCTTATTTTTGTTTTGTTAGGTTTTTTGACTAGGCTAAGCAAATCGTAAATTAGTAGGCAGTGTATATTTATCTTTGTAACTATGTCTTTACCCGCCAAAGCAGTGTTTGTTTTCTGCCTATTTTGACCAAAACAATAAATAATTACAAAAAATATTAGGCTATGGAATTTCTTGTATAGCTGTTTATGTCTAAAACCTGCACATGCCTTGACTGGGAAATCCTAAAATTAAGTTCTTGTATTTTTGTTTTGTTAGACTGTTGACTAGGGGGAGTAAATTGTAAATTCGTAAGTAGGCTATGTACGACATTTTTTATTTAAGGGTAACCTGCCAAAGCTGTGTTTGTTTTCTAATATTCTAGTCATTTAGACCTGAAAAAACTGACTATAGAGATTGTTACACAGATGTTTCAGTCTAAACCTGAGTGCACCTTGACTGAAGAGACTTTAAATTAAGTCCATGCTGTTTTGGTTTTGTTTTGTTAAGAAGGTGACGTTTTGTTAGGGTGAGTAAATTAGAAATTAGAGAGTATTTGTATTTTTTAACTACAGCTTAATTTGTAGTAGACATAATAGGCTAGAGAGAAAAAGATAGTGCTACACAGCTTAGCATGTGTATAAAGATGAATACCTAAAAGCTGAATACCCAATTGAACTAAAAAAAGCACACAGCACACAAGAAGAAGAAGATGTGCTGTTTGTGTTAGTTAGCGTTAGCTATTGTTAGCTAACTAGCTATCTATATAGATAATTGACTGCATTTCCTACAGGCTTAGCATAGAGGAAACTAATCTTCTAATAAATATCTTTCCTCCCACTTCGAGAAGACTAGCTAAAACCTAGGAGGTTAGCTAACCTAGTCCTCCTGCTGCTGCACTCTGGCTAACCTCTTCACCTCTGTCAGGACTCACACCTCCACCACAACTCAATAATTAACGGTCATTATTAGAGGGTTTTAAAAATGGACACCACAACAGAAGCAAAATAAAGGAAGACAACACGAGTGTACGACAGTGTTTGAAAGAGTATGAGCAGCTACAGCTGGAGAGACCTACCGCTGTCGCTGGCAGACCGAGAGAGAATGGAGGCTGTTAGTTGGTGCTGTTAGTGTCTGTATCTGTAGTCGGTCCTGTAGATGGTGTTTGCACGCCATCACTCTACTCAAGAGAAGCTCCAGAAGCTCCGAACCCGAGGATATAATACACCCCCCTCCTCTTCTCTTGGCACCGTCACTTAGGGTGTTTCCAGTCACTTAGGGTTCATTTCTCTGTTTTAGTATAGGCTGCGTTTGTGGAGGATTTGGAGAAACCTTCTTTCTTGAGCTGCTGTGAGCTGAGGTTTCTTCATTTCAGGGTTTTTTGCTCTTCACGCTTTCCTCTCCTCTCGCGTTATGTCTTTTTTTTGCTTTGTATTTGATTTGCTTGGGTTTATGCTTCTCCTCTTGCACTTCTCTATCTTTTTCTTCTTTTTCCTCTCCTCTTCTCAGCTCAGCATTATTCCCATGCCTGAGATTCCTAAGCAGGGGTCTGAAGAAACTTCCAACGTCCTTTTATTCTTCTGTACGAGCAGCGTTTACTCGGATCGAGCTAAAAAAAATCGATGGAGGCAGGCTGAAGCCGAAGCTGAGACTGATCTGAGAGCGGCGTTAGAACATCAGCATCAGCGGCGGCGGCAGCGGAGGAGCTGCAGGGAGGCTACGGCTAAACGGGCAGGCAGAGAATAACAGTAGCGCTAAAGGATTAATAAAGCCCTCCTCTTCTCCCTATGCTACCTCCTCCCGAGCCCACCGCCGCGAAACATGATCCATAGGCACGGGGGAAGCGTCTTCTCCTGTCCTCCTCTTCCCTCCTTTCCTTTCTGCTCCTCTGTGCTCCCTCCCTCCTCCTCTTGCTCTGTGTGGAAGCGTGTGTGTGTGTGTGGAAGAGGCACGATTGGGCAGGATAGGGCTGGGTTGTTGGGGAGGGTTTTTGAAGAGAGAGAGAGAGAGAAAAAGAGAGAGAGAGAGGGAGGGAGAGAGGGGGGGTCAGCAGCTGCTCCAGTCTGCCGCGGATTCACTGACTGAGCCCCTCCGACGTCACCATCTACTTAGCAGAGGATCCCACGTGACCATTTAGATTCCCAGCCCCCCCCCCCACTCCACTCCCCCCCCCCAACCCTAGCCCCTCTCGAAACAGGAGAGAGAGAGGTGGGTGGTGGTGGTGGTGGAGAGAGAGAGAGATGGGGGGAATGTGGAAGGAAGAGGGGGGGTTAACTCACCCTGTGCGCAGTGAATGGAAAGAAAGAGTGAGTGAAGGAGGTGAAGTCTCTTTTTTGGCACAGCACATGAAAAACCAGCCCCAGTGTGGCTCTCCTCAGAGTTGCAGCTCATCTCACGTGTGAAAATCAACCCGAGCTCTGAGCTTTGAGTCTTTTAACACCATTTTTTCCTACCCTTAAAATGACATGATTATATGTGGAGGGAGTTGGGTAAAAAAGTAGGTAGCATGCTCATTAAAGATCAAGGAAGAGGTACAGCAAGAGGAAAGCATGGATTTCACCTACAGGGCAAGGTGGTCTTCTAGCAAGTAGGGCACATTGAATTTATTTCAAAATTCTCAATAATCCTGTCGCTGAGATGTAAAAAAAAAAGTAATTTGTGAAGTCGGTTTAGTCAGTTTCTGGTTCAAGCAAAAGCATACTCTCAAAAAGTTGCACATTTGTTGCCAATTTGGCAAATTGCTCCGGACAAGCGTTTTGTGCTTTCATTTTCTTGTCTGTGCTCTGTCTTAATCTTTATGACCAATTCTGACTCAGTAAGAGTGTTTTTACACCTGTAGTTCTTTTCTCTGGTCTGAATCAGTTACTAAGTTTACTTGGAGTGCTCCACATACTACTTTCAGTATGAAAACACTGTTTGTTCAAAGCTATCACAATTATCTGGGTGATAAATCAGGTTAAGCTGCAACTGAACAGCAAGAGTGTATTTGATAGTTGGGTCGGATTCAGACTGAATCAACTTTTCATCATAAATGAACCTCTCTGAAGCTCATTTGGAACCAGACCAAGAACACCTCCTCTCGTGGGTCTTGGTACAGTGTTAATGTTGTTTTCACACAGGCTAAAATGAACGGCTCCAAGGGTACAAACAAACCAGAGTCCATTTTTTTCCATACCAAATAATGCTGGTACGTTTCAAATCCAACCATTTTGCATGTTTTTAATTTTACATGTGAAAATCAAACCAAGCTTTGAGTCTACCAAAAAATTCCTTTCACCTCTATTACAAGATTGCTATAAGAAAAATATATATTTTTTTACAAAATCAAGGATTCCACTAATATACCTAAAATTACAGCTACATTGATAATAAACATACTAAATAAGTAATGTAATATGCCTAGTTAGAGGGTGTTAGTAATTGAAAGGAGAGGAAAATTAATGCTTGAATGATAGTACAATAGTTACGAACAAAACAGGAGAAGATCAGAGTGCTGTGGAGCACCATGTAACCTGTATCCACCACCTTCCTAAGAAGAGGAGCTGCGTCTGTGGTTAAAGGCACTAAATTTAAACTACTAAACATCCACCCAAATGTTTGAAAGCTAGTTACAGTAGCTTTTCTCTCAGTAGCTCTAAATAAGGTTAAATAGCCTTTTTGAATGGTGCATTAGCGTAGCTAGTCCACAGCTGTAGATTATTTTAAACAATATGAAATCACAGGATATTCTAATGCAAAGACAGAAGAAACAAACACTTGAAAGTTTGCATGGTGAAATACGTGAATAGGGGAGCTTTTAACGCATTAAACTCTTGTTCAGACGTCTGTGACCAATGCTGACTCACTAAGTTGCTTACGAATGGTGAGCTTCAGCTCAAACCTCCCTGCAATATTTTTTTGCTTAAATCATAATGAGTAAGTTCTGCAGAACAATCAGTGAGATTTCTGTTAAACCATGGCATAACTTAAATAAATAGCTTTTAGTTATTGACTGGTCAGCATTTGCCGTCAGTAGCAATCTCGCACACGTGCAGATCCAGATGTTCTGTAGATGTACTGCACTTAGGCTAATTTGCCGTAGATAAATTTATGATGATTTGTTGCCCAGTCACAGGCCTGCAATTAGTAAAAACAGAAAACTAGGCCGTTACGTTAATGCTAAATCCAATATGCAGAAACTAAAAGCTGGGTTTGCAGGCTGAGCTTCAGGATACGTTTAGAACATGTGAGGAACCATAAGCTTGTGTAGTCTCATGTGCTGGATGTAGCCCCTGGGCCTGTAGTTTGTGACCCTTGCTATAGAATGTATTGAAGCGTGGGAAGTGCAGGAAGTGGTAATGGAAGCTAAATCACTCTACATTTCATTAATGCATTCATTTAAAATGATCTTACCATGAACGTTGTGCAAGAAACTGAGCTCACCTAAGAATTAAAGCTCATTTGCCACCAAAAGCAGAATGTATGGTAGCATAAGCAGGCCTACATGTAATTTGCCTCAGTGAAAAAATGAACCCCTCCAGAGACAAAGCCATTAAAAGCTGACTTGTACTCTGTCAGTGGTGTCAGTGGCTGGTTGTAAATATTGTAAGGTATCTCTGCGGTTTTAGAATATGCTGTGACTGAATAATTAATAAGAGCCCTCTCATTGTCAGAAATACTTTGGGGGGCATTTGCTAAGGCACCTGGCCGGCCCGGGCACATTTGTCAGCGGCGAGTTAGTATTCATGGGGATGATTGATTTTCCCTTGAGCCGCTGGTTCAGAAGTGGGACTTGCACATTAATATCATGTGACATCTATTAGAAATGAGCCTTCCTAACTGCTCGAAGGCTTGATTAAGGGACAAGGCCCATATCTAAATGTGAATTTAGTGGTTTTATTCTAAATATAGCACTAGAAGCATAATTATGTCTACAGTTATCTGTGTGCTTTTGTGGAATGGGGCTGTGTATTGGCAAGAACTTGGCAATATGATATATATCACAATACAGGGGTTATGATTTATTATATTTCAGTATACTGTATTAGCATAGCAATGCATTGTATTATACAATATTATAGTATGAAATACACACTATTATATTCATAAAATCTCAGTAAATTAAGGGTTAATTTTTTTTACCCAATCAGAACAATAAGATCTGAAATACAACTCTCCTGTCTAGCGGTCTGGGTTTAAATAAAACAGTAAATACAGCACTAACTACTAATGTCTGACATCAATGACTAATTCATACTGTGTTTAAGAAAATCGATACAGTAATGTGTTAACACGCAAAATTAATTACTGACATGTTAAGTTTGCAGAGCCTGGTGACATTTTGCTGGTTTTATTTAGCGACATAACACAGCATCATTACTATTTATTTACTATTTTATTGCTAATTATTATTTACTGTATATTGAAGGGTATACTCTCTTTCTCTCTCACTCTCTTACATGCGCAAACACACACACACACACACACTTTCCAAGTTGGAAGGTGGAAGCTAAACTAGCATTCACTTCATCAATGAAAACTTTATCAATTCAAACTCAGTATCTCAATTAAAATGTTCTAATTTTAAATGCATTAACACCTCCCTGAAATATTACATATTAAGTAAAAAAAGTCACCATCCTATAATTACAGGAAAGCACAAGCATTTAAAAAATACAAAAATCACAGAATGTTATTGTGGTAATGTCTGACACCAAGAAACATATATAATATATAATATATCTGACGCTTATTAATTTTTTTTTTACATTTTTAGATATCCAGTATTAAAATATTAGTCTTTTTAAATAATTATCACCACTAAAAACAAAATATCAATACTTATCTATAAACCAAAATATAATGTTCTGGATATCAAGATAACAAACAAATGGCAGAATCAAGGCAACTAACTAACTAACTTATAAATTCAAATAACTGTTAAATAAGACATGCTGTATCTCTGCAGGAGTAAGCTGTACACTCTCTGCAGTATCTATCCTGTACTTTAGTCAGTGTTTCTACGAAAATCATTATGAACAAGGTAGGACCATACTGAGGTCAGCATGCATGTTTTATATTCTATAGAAAGTGTTGGCGCTTTGTTAATAAAACATTTATGATGTCTCTAAAACTTTGCAGGGTTTTAGTTTGGGAAGCAGCAAATTCAAAGAGAGTTTTTTATCTTTCTGTTATAGTTCAATTCAGTTTAATTTTATGAATTTTCTGTGTCAGAACTGCAGATTCAGCGATTCTGTCTCTGATGAAAGTGGTCACTGTGTAGCATGAGCAGTGTTCTTTGTTCATATTTAGCATGAGCTGTTCGTTTAATCATGAGCTGTTCGTTTTTCATCTAACATCTTTTAGATAGAAATAAAGACACATCTCCACACCCCTGCGATACGCTGTGTGCTGTGTTAGACAGTTAAACACTGGTGGTTATAGGTGAAGTCTTCAAAACAATCTGGCAACGCTCTCAGTGTGTGTTCAGGTCGAACCTTAAACTACTTGAGAAATGTCCGATGCGCAGCCGTGCATAATCTCCGCTTGGGTTATGCCCTCAAGCATTGATGCACCCTTGGTGCGCTGCTGTTTGATATTGTCTTAGCTTGAAAAGCTCACAGCAAAAGCAGGAGTTTGTAAATACAGCGCTACTCATACCTAAAGAATTCACCCAGGTTACTGCTGTGTGTTTTTAGAAACAGCTGATTAAAACCATAGAAGTGGTTAGAAATTAGAAAAGGATCTTTTGTTTACAATAAAGACGGAAATCATAAAAGAAAGATAGTGTCACACAGAAAAAAGTGTCAGATTCCATTGCTCTTGAGAATTAAAGGAGAACTCTGGTGTAAAATTGACTTTTGGTATAGTAAAACATGATAAAAAGTACTTACCTTTGTTGAGTAACCCTCATCTGCTCTCCAACAGCTTTCTGAGATCCAGTAATTTTGTGCTTTTTGTGCAGCACTCCTGGCACCAGCTGGTACACCAGGAGACTGGCCATGCGTAGTCTATGTATATATGTCTGTCATTATCACTACAATGATGGCGATGCACAGAGCTGAAAGCTAGTGGCACGGGATGTAAACTGTGGTTTTTAATAAGATTCTTGTGCACTTTTTAAGTTATTAATGCCTCGTTTTAAATGTCATGGCTCTCCAAATTCTACCAAGATGGTGTGGAGCTACTTTGAGCCTGGAAATGATTTATTGGGTCAAAATATGCCCCAAAACGGCCATTGTACAGAGTGCTGGGCAAAAAACACAAAATTACTGTATCTCAGAAAGCTGTAGGACAGCGGTGGTGGACTATTTAACAAAGGTAGGTACTTTGTATCATGTTTTAATACACCCAAAGTCAATTTTACACCGGAGTTCTCCTTTAAGTAAAGGTTACCAGGAACAATAACTTAAACAGCAGCAGTATTTGGACGAACATTGTCCCGTTGTAATAGTGCATGTTTGCTCAGAAAAGGTGGAACCACTGGTTTCAAGACCTCGTTAACATATAGTTAAGCTGTCAAAGAAATTGTAGACAATGTGGAGAACTTATATATAGTAAAAGTATATCAAGCTTTAGCTATGTGTGTTCAAACCTAAAAACACTGCAGAAGACTGTATCATTACACAATAATCATCAATGTAATGGTTGCAGAAGGAAGTTTTAGATTGTAATGCTATTCAGAAGGATTATGAAGTTTATCAAAAACAACAAAGAACATGGTAGCAATATGTGGACAAGCATTGTTTATAGAAATAATTTACACTAACCATTAAAGAAAGGGTTGCAAAAATAGTTGTATTCAGGAGGAAGTGTCAGATTGCCTAAGGAAGATAAAGGTTACCAGCAACAGTGGACAGGGCAGCAGTATGTGGACGAGCATTGTCCTGTTGGAATAGGGCACTGCTAAGCCTAATATATTCATTCTAAAAACTGGGGTGTCGGGTCGCTTTTCGCGAGAGTTCTTTTGGCCACGTCACACGTCTTTACGTCTCATGTACAGCCAATTAAAACCCAGTGGTAATCTGTATGAATTTGTAGACAATGTATTGAGAGTGAATTTATAGAGATTAAACTTTGGGAAGAATAATAAGCTTTAGAAATGTGTGTTTAAACCAAAAAACACTGCATAAAACTGTAGAATTTACGCTAATCTTTGAAGACGTATAGTATGTGTATGTGTAGGATTGCGATGATATTCAGAAGGAAGATAAATATTACCAGGAACAAATTTCTACTATTACGACTCCAAAAGCAATTTGGTTAGTTGAACTATTTAATGTTTACACATTTTTTAAAACAATGTACATGTATATTTTGAAGAAAATATACATAGAAACAGTCTCCTCTAGTAGAGTCTTTGGCGTAGCCCTCGTCATCGGCCCAGGACTTGATACATCTGGGCTCTGCAGATCCTGTCGTACATTGAAGTCAGGGCGGAGCCAACCCCCGGGCAAGCAACCAAACGGGACCAACCTAGAGGCGGTGGGGAACGAGGTGGGGAAGAATCACCATCAACGTCTGGAAGGCAGCGAGGTACTGAATGAGTGATCGTTATTTAAAGGCAGAAGGGAACAGCTGATAAGTAATTCGGTAACGTAGCATTGGAGTCTATAGCAGAACTTACACTACGCTTTCATAAATGAGACGAGGCAGCAGTATGTGTTTGAGCATTGTCCTGTTGGAAGAGGGCACTGGCATATTTGCTCAGAAAAGAAAGGGCCATTGGTTGCAGGACCACAGTGCTGTTTACACTACACAACTGGTTGTGCTGTAATCGGAAGTCCTTTAGTTTTCGAGACTTTCGAACTACTTGACTGATCAGCAACACAGGGTCACAAATTACACAATTCTGGGAAATCGCCAACTCATCTGGCAGCTCTTTAAAAACACGTTAATAACGGGAACACACCAGAACTAAACAAAAGAGAACTAGTGATGCCATGACAGAGTATCTCTATAGAGGAGAATAATTCACACTTACAGTAAGTTTATCATGAATGAGTTCATATGAAGAAACTGAACAAAATCAGAGTTTATAAATGTCTGATCAGTTTATATTGAAATATGTACTTGTGTCCTCAACACGAAACAATATTAAATGTTTCAGTACCACAGACATCATTTTTCATAGATCAGCTCGCCATCCAATCAGCTCACAGTAGCAGTAATTCTAGTGCTTTACAGTGTAATGCCTGTTTACTGTAGATAAACTGATCTAAAAAAATGCTTTTTAAAAAAATACATTATTCTATTTTATAAAATAAAATAAAAAAATACTCAGAACACATAGTAATTATAGAATTATTTTTAATTGAAAGTTTTTAGCTTTTACCTCCATTCACCCAATTCATAGAGGACTCATTTGCAAGCTCCCTATAGAGTTTCACGGTCATTTCATAAATGGGAGGTCATAAAGTGGTCCGATGATCCATAAACAGCACTGTTAAAGCAGGAGATGTGTTTTGGTCCCGTGCTTCTCTCTTTCTGTGATTCCATTGGCTGCTTCTGACATCCAGCCAGATATTAAACATTTTATTAAATTAAATATTTGCCAGGCGTCTGCAACTGGTCGGAGATCAGTCAGCGATGGCTCGGCGAGCGTCTTTCAGTTGTTCACACTACATGACAGTGCGAGCGTAGAGAGATCCCAGATTTCCTTCCGAGCAGAGTTTTTGCCGCCGCTCAACGAAAAACTGGGCTAAAATCGTGTAGTGTGAACCTGGCGTACGTGTAGGATTGCAATGCTATTTGGAAGGAAGATAAATATTACCAGCAACAGTAAATGAGATGAGGCAGCAGTATGTGGAAAAGCATTTAGTAAAGGTGGAGCACGGGTTGCAGTCTATAAAAGTGCCTGTAGTAAGACCAAAGATCAAAGGTGATCTGATACCGTACAAAGTTATAGATACTGTACAGACTTTATAATTTATAAAGAATGAACTTTAGATGGGAGAATATTAAGCTTTAGACATGTTCTTCCTTCCAAATTTCAGTCATTTTCATTTGTGAAAAGGTCTTAAAAAAGTCTTAAAAAAAGATCTTAAACCTCATTATTTTGCTTGTTAATGCAGGAAAGGAGATTTATTAAATGTAACAAGACAGTCCCCTGCTCTGTTTACTCAGCCAGCTCCAAACAAAAAAAAGAAGACTAATCAGTGCCAGCATGTGTCTGAAAGCAAATCTGGGCCTGAATGTTTCTAATAGGTGTCCTCAAATAGAATACATTCATCCGTTTTTAATGGCTTTGAAGTTGGGGATGGTGGCGTTAATTCCCTAGCAGTGGATTTAAAGACCCTAAGAGAAAATTAATCAGCCTTTTGAGGAATAGGCCCTATTTTCTTAACATCAGTCTACCTAAGCTGTATAAACAAACCCGAAATTGGTTCCTTTTTGTTTTGGCTTTTTTTGAGCGTTTTTTTTTTCTTGATTAGCTTCCCTCAATAGTTTAATTTTGTGAAGCATTAATTTGTTTGGCTGTTGCTGCTACAGTATTTGATGACTGTTTTAATATAGAAACAAATGTTTAGATGCGGAAATTATGAAGCATTGTGTGAAAGAGAGGCGTGGAATATTTATATAGTCTGTTAATCTTTGAGGCATTTTAAAATACGATTAGTGTTGCTCAATTTCCCAACTGAAATAATATCACGGATGATAAAGACATCCTCTGAATGGAATGGCATATCATGCTGCTGCTTAGGTTTATGAATGAGTCATGTGGGTGAATGAATATTCAATCGCACGTTTAACAACTCCACAAATCTACAACTCTACAACTGTTCAACTCTACAACTGTTCAACTGTTTAACTCCACAACTGTTCAACTCTACAACTGTTCAACTATACAACTCTTCAACTCTACAATTGTTCAACTCTACAACTGTTCAACTCTACAACTGTTCAACTATACAACTCTTCAACTCTACAATTGTTCAACTCTACAACTGTTCAACTCTACAACTGTTAAACTGTTTAACTCCACAACTGTTCAACTCTACAACTCTACAATTGTTCAACTCTACAACTGGTAAACTCAGCAAATCTATAACTGTTCAATCCTACAACTGTTCAACTCTTCAACTGTTCAGATTTACAACTCTTCAACTCCATAACTGTTAAACTCCAAAACTACAGAGAAAGTTGAATTTTCATTTTTTTTTTTTTGGCGAGGTTCAACTTTTGTCCACTGGACCCTTTATTGAAGACAATAACAGGCAACTATCAGATTGATGAACCCTTTTAATAGAGCTGCACAATACAATCTTTTTTTACTGTTTTGTTTGGGCTGTTGCGACTACAATATTTGATGACTGTTTTAAAATAGAAACAATATTTTTATAGAGAAATTATGAAGCATTGTGTGAAAGAGAGGCGTGGAATATTTATATAGTCTGTTAATCTTCAAGGCATTTAGAAATGCGATTAGTGTTGCTCAGTTTCCCAAATGAAATAATATTATGGACAATAAAGCCTGCCTCTGAATGGAATGGCATATGACGCTGGCGCTTGTGTTTATGAATGAGTCGTGTGGGTGAATGAATATTTCAGCCACATGCTCTACAACTGTTTAACTCTACTTAACAGCGAAAGTTGAATTTTCAGTTATTTGGCGAGGGTCAACTTCCCTCCACTGGAAGCTTTTTTGTAGACGGTAGCAGGCAATTATCAGATTGAGGAAGCCTTTTGAAGGAGCCGCACAATGCATTCTTTTTTACTGTTTTGTTTTTGCTGTTGGAGCAGAGACTGTGTTTGGCATGCTGATGTATTGGCAGCCTCTGGGAACAGACACAAATCCTGTTTCACGCAGTCCTTCAAAACTCCCCCAGTGGGAATGCTTTGCATTTGAAATGTACAATTAGTTATTCCTGTTTGGCGCAAATGGGAAACACTTCAATAGCTGCAGTGAAAACATGAGGCCTTAGGCGAGAGCAGGCGATGGGTGGCATCCTCTTCTCCTCGCTTGTCAATCCCTCGCTGCACCCCGGGGTTCACCTGTCCATATAGGGTTCTTGTTTTCTCCAATCCCGTTGCTTATTGCGGTAGAAGATGCGAGTGCATGGGTTGTGTAAACACAGGCTTCGAGGGGGTTGAGGGGGGGAAAGCAGACGTCTGGTCTCCGGCGCTTTATTAAATTGCCAGAGCCGGCGGTTGTTCTGTAGTCTGGAGCGTTAGCCGAGCGGAGGCCGGCCTCAAAGCTGCTTGTTGCAGCCGCTTGCAGTGTTGACCTCTGCTGCACCCGTGCAGTGTGTAATCTGCAAAGACATTAACATAGGCAGGTAACACGGCTGTTAGCGGGCCTTTTTTCATCTCTCTAAGTGTTCCGCTGGCAAATGGAAAGAGTTTTTTTTTCCCTCTCTTTCTCTCTCTCCCCAGTTAATTCCCTGAAAAAAAAAAGACTAAATCTAACTCGCCATGCTAATCAGCTAAAATGGAGTAAACTCTATCCCCTGAATTTGGGTTTATTGACTCAGCCGTTAGCTTCTTCGCATCCTCTCAAATCATCTGGGATTATTGGAATAAAGATAAATAAATATATAAAAGAAATTTATATTTTAAGAGAAAAATCTGTGTCCACAGTGCTTTGGCTCTATTTATTCCAGATTCTCAGGCTGAATTAAACCATAAAGGCTCATTCTTTATGTTTCATTCTGACGCTACTGTGCTGCTGTGTTATCTTTTTTTTTTTTATATAAATATAAAGGATTAAAGCACTAACCGCTGCTGTGAGGAGACACAAGCTTAACAGAATGCTAGGAATAAAAAATCTAGTAATGAGAAACCCTAGCACACAAATATGAATTCAGAGGGTTTATTAATTTCTGTGTATTAATCTGTACGTGTTGTTGTTTATAAACGTTCAAATAACTCCAGCAAACAGATGCCAAAGAGATAATTAAACCACAATCCACTCTGATATGAATCTGATATTATCTCCTCAAATATTGTCACATACTGTATGTCATAATGTATGATCTGGTCCCTGCACCCTCAAAATACATATTAATGCCTTATTTCTCCTGCTATTCTATATCTACAGAACCAGTCAAAGGTTCGAACACACCTTCTCATTCATTTTTATGAGAATGAAGAAACACATAAGGAATGATGTAGTAAAAAAAAAAATAAAAACTCTTAAAACAGTTAAACAAAATAAAATGCTCTGTGAATAAGCAATTAGGTGGCACTTATCAGGGATACTGTTAATTTGCGATTTCTGAGGCTGGTAACTTTGATGAACTTATCCTGTGTAACAGGGGTAACTCTTGGTCTTCCTTTCCTGGGGCGGTCCTGATGAGACCCGGTTTCGTTATAATGTTTTTAATGGTCTTTTTCCATCGGAATGATTGACCTTTATTTATTTTTTTCTTTACTTAGTTGAGTAGTTCTTGCCACAATATGGATTAGAACATTACTCAAATAAAGCCATTCACTGTATACCTGTGTCACGTCTGGTGCTGAAAGCGCTCCAGTTTCTCCAACACTCAGCTCTAACGAAGGTTCTCAGCCTAACAACTACACTACCCAGAGCGCACCAGCCGCTGACGTCACACACACACACACGATCACATGACGCATCACATGTTTCCTCCCAGAAGTCCTGAGTATTAATCACTGGCACTATAAAAGAGCTTCCCACGTATGCCGAGTATTGTTGGTTTATCCTCATTACAAAGCGTTACTGTTCTCTATCTCTGTTTTCTCGTGTTTGACCTTCTTCTTTGTTTTTTCGACGCCGATTTTGCCTGCTCCCTTTTGTTTGGATTTACCGTGTTTTACCTGGACTGTTTTTAATTTTTGCCTTTTTGTCTACTTCTGCTACTGGCCTTCCCGTGTATGATTCTCTGGACTGTTCATGTTTATGGTATGGTTTTGTCTACGTGGCTACTGTTTTCCAGTTATTTACTGTTTCTGTTTTTGACTACTCCTTTATCACTCATTCCTTTAATAAATACTCAAATCTGTATCTGCAAGTGTCTGAGTCCTGTCCCCACTATGACAACCTGTAACTCTACCTCTTCACAACTTTACAACTGATGCTCTCAAACACATTAAGAGAGCAAGAAATTCAAGTGATTAACTCTTGACGAGTTAAGCACAGCTGTTAACTGAAAGCCGTTCTGGAAGGTGACTCTACCTCATAAATCAACCTGACTGAGGACTGACTAAGCAAAAGAAGTATCTAAAAATGATATAAAACATATTCTGGTTTGTTTAACACTTTTTTATTGGCTAAATAATTCTAATATGTTTTTCCTCATAGTTTTGATGACTTTAGTATTAATATATAATGCAGAACACTTTTGACTGGTACTGTATGTCTTTATTATTTATTATTATTCAGATATTTTCAAGCACGGCTTGAAGAACACACAAGGAAGCTGAGCAGGCTGCACATGATGAGCACATGGTGTGAGCGTGGTGTTTGTATTTCTTTGAAGAGCAGCGAGCAGAGGGGGGTCATGTATTTTTTATTAGTTGTAGGTCATTGAAGAAACCACCATCACATTCTTTCATTTTCACTCCGCAGACATGCTAGTCCAGCCTTTTTAAAAGCGATATCAGAACTGACAACTGCTTTGAAGGGCTGTACATTTGTAGATTTGTGTTTTTCACTGGAACTGGACATCAGTAGCAAAGGCTGGTTCTAGTTCTGTGAGATTCTTGGGCCGTAGTTCTGCACTGATCTTGTGGGATCTAACTACACTGCAAACTCACAATGAGTTTGAACTCAAACGAATTGCGTCTTGCGTTATGTACAGTTGGACATTTCCAAAAATTACTCAACTATTATAAATTATATGAACATTTGAGTCGACTTACACTAACTGAATTTAGTCTGTTGGAACAAAGTATTTGTATTTTGGGTGTGTCCTCCTGTTTCTGACACTCACCATCCGTGTGTAGTCATTCCCCCCGGGGCTACCAGTGAAATGTTCCTTGTGCCAACGGCTGCAAAGCAATCCCAAAGCGTAAGCAATATACTGCCCTGAAAAAAAAATTAAGAGACCACTTCAGTTTCTGAATCAGTTTCTCTGATTTTGCTATTGTGTTTGTGTATATGTGTTTGACTAAAATAAAGATTGTTGTTTTATCCTATAAAATACAGACAACATTTCTCCCAAATTCCAAATAAAAAAAATATTGCCATTTAGCACATTTATTTTGCAGAATTAATTACATTAATTATGTTTTCATGCATCTTGGCCTGTTCTCCTCCACCAGTCTTACACACTGCTTTTGGATAACTTTATGCCACGCATGGTGCAAAAATTCCAGCAGTTCAGCTTGGTTTGATGGCTTGTGATCATGTATCTTCCTCTTGCTTATATTCCAGAGGTTTTTAATTTGGTAAAATCTAGGAAAAACATAATCATTAAGTAGTCTCTTATTTTTTTTACAGAACTGTATAGTTGCAAAGAGTTCTACACCCTCGCCACCAAACATACATTTACTTTTTTTAGTCTTGTCCAGATGTCCTTTGGGAACTTTTGAGGTTAAGTTTTGTGGTGAAGATGCAGGGAAGGTTTTTTCTGATTGGCTCTTTCATTTTTAATAACATTAAGACCATATTTATGCAGGTGATATTTTATTTTATTTACATGTGGCTATGCAGTACATATACATATATTTTGCTGGCTGTCGCAACAGAGCCCCTATGTCTTGGGCATGTGTGAAAATGAATGGGAGTTAATGGGGATGACTATAATAAAACAAATAAACAAGGGCAGGACAAAGCAGTAGGCAGTGCATTTCTTTTGAGAGGCCTGCCTGGATATCTGAAACTGTGCATTTCGGTCAAAGCTGCTTTTATTATTTTACTCTCTAAAATGAAAATAATACACTAATATTTCTTACAACACTGCAAGGCTGGAGAGGCTTTACAGAACACTGATATAGATCTCATTCAGATCCGCTTGTCATGTCCTGGCCCTTTTCCTGTCTGTCCTCGTGCCTGTGTGTTCCCCACGTGACCTGTGCTCCTGTGTTCTGTCTCAGTACTTTTCCACCTGTGTTAATTTGTAGCTCCGCCCCCTAGCCCTAGGTGTTTCCACTTCCTGTGTGTGTTAAATAGTCCTCCTGTGTCAGTGTTTGCTTGTCGGTCTTTGCACTTTCCCATTTTGTTTTGTCTCTCTACGTTTCGTCGTTTTTCATAGCCCTTATCCTAGTTTAGTGTTTATCTTCTTGTTTATATTCTTGTGTATTCCTTTGTTTGTTATCGTTACCCCTCATTTGGTTTGTTTCTTTGTTATTTGTTTGTTTATTTGTTCATTTATTTAACAAATTTTAATTTACCTGCTTTTACGTCCGCCTCCACGTCGTCCTGCCTGCACCATTCTGACACCGCTACATAATGCTGAGTGTTTATTTTAGTGAGTATAGGATGTAATGATCTCCAAAAGACATAAAGATGAAGCAAGATGAAATATCCTTGAAAAGAATGTCTCATCATGTTTTAACTTTATATCTTCTGGAGATCATTATGTCTTTTACTGACTAAGCTGTTTGCGCAGGAATCCAAACCTTTGCAGGGTTCTGAGACATAAAATCAACACTAAACCTTACGTAGGGAATCTGAATTCAAAGATAAACTCATTTCGCTGAATGAGATCTATAGCAGTGTTCTGTAAAGCCTGTCCAACCTCGCAGCGGTGGCTATAAAAGCATGCATTTGCGGGAAGAGCACGGATAGCTCAATTGCCCAAGGAGATAAATCAGTAATAATGAACATCAAATGTGTTTATGTGATGAAAGGGTTGTCCCCCTGTGTCTCTATCCTTTAGCCTGGCTTCATCTTAGCAGCAGAAGCAGCAGCAGCAAAAGCGCTGTGCATGCCTCCGCTGTTTGCAGAGGTATCTGGGACAAAACTCAAACCAGCACAGACAGCATATTCACCAGCTGTGCTCTCACAGAGAACTGTTGCAGCCACAATGCAAACACTGGCCCAGTGCCTGTTCTCTGCAGTCCTGCCGTGACATTATGGGGTGAATTTCGATTTTATTTTCTTTTCTTCATGAGCAGCACACCAAAACATCTGTTATCTGCGCACGCGGCGCCCGCAGATTTATACCGGGCTTCAGCCGGCCTGACACCCCTTTCCGTGTCTCACAGGACAAGGAGAATTCATTCATTCCCTTTGGTGAGATTAACCCCATTTAGTTTCTACAAGGCTGAGCAAGCTGATACACATCTATTGACTTCTCTGTCTTTTTTCCTGCAATATGACGGATGCATTATTGGAGAATAAAATGCCCCAGACTGAGCCGGAATCCATAAACCAGTCCAAATATGAAACAAGAGAGAAGACAAAAATAGGGACGGTTGCTTTCGTACACTGATATACTGTTATGCATACTGTCATATTAAAATTAATGATGATCATATCATATACTTGATGTACTACATTTGCTTAATGCCAGTACTGGATAAAATGGAACCGAAAAGAGAATTCCGAACAGAGAAATGTGTTAAATATTCTATATTCTCAAAGTTAAAGGAAAAAAAACCAACCAGTCAATCAACTATTTATTTCTCAGCAGATTAATCCATATTGACAATAATTCATAATTTCTATCTTTATGATTTCCTACTTACACATTTAAAATCCTTAAGTATTTTCTACAGCTCTAGAAAAAAATAAGAGAACCCTTAAACATAAAGAGAAATAAAGAGATTTTACCAAATTGAAAACCTCTGGAATATAATCAGGAGGAAGATGGATGATCAAATTTCTGCACCAGGAGTGGCATAAAGTTATCCAAAAGCAGTGTGTAAGACTGGCGGAGGAGACCTTGCCAAGATGCATGAAGCACTGACTGGAGAAATGTTGTTTGTAGTTTATAGAATAAAACAACAATGTTCATTTTACTCAAACATATACCTATAAATAGCAAAATCAGAGAAACAGATTCAGAAACTGAAGTGGTCTCTTTTTTCCAGAGCTGTACATGTCTGCAAAATCTCACACAAAATGTAACAAAAACTTGTACAAATAGAGAATCTTGTAAACTTGTAGATTATATCATTTATTTATCAATGAAAGTCATCCAATATTATATATTGTATCTTCTTTTAAAACTGTTGTGAAAGTCAGATGAGGGTATTGGTCAAATGTAATGTAGAAATATAGAACAATTTATACAAAAATGCTTCAACTGTAGAAATTTTATATGTATGTCCATTATTACATTGCTTTAAACCTAAACTCAAGCAAAGCAAAAAAAAAATGTTAAAATGTATTTAAATGTCAGTGTATAATAATAAAAATAACGAGGAGGAAGAAGAAATAAAACAGAAACAAGAAGAGGAAGAATTGCAAAATACTGTATACTTTGATATTATATACTTTAAAACTGTGATATTTTTTGAGGCAGTTACTATAGAAAAATATTAATTAAATATCATACATTTTTTTTTCACCCTCACAATAACAAAGACACACAGACACGCTCTAAATCCAGCTGCGTGATTCCATTTTTAGTTTTTATTAATCATTTGAACCCTATATATGCTCTGTACATTATATACTGTACATAATTCTGGATGAACTGGCCAACAGAATCTTCTAAAAATACTTGAATAAACTTTTATTTTGCATTGACTCAGATTGATTGGGGCACTGGGTGATTGGGTGATGTATGGGTTTAGAGACAGGACAGGAGGGAAGGAGAACTGATTGGCAGAGCTGCAGTAGAGTGTGTCCATAATTCTGGATGAACTGGCCAATAGAAATGCTCTAAAAATACTTAGATAATCTTTTATTTTGCATTGACTCGGATTGATTGGGGCACTGGGTGATGTATGGGTTTAGAGGCAGGACAGGAAAGAGGAAGAACTGATTGGCGGAGCTGCATTAATGTGTATTCATAATTCTGAATAAACTGGCCAGTAGAAATGCTCTAAAATACTTAGATAAACTTTTATTTTCCATTGACTCAGATTGATTGGGGCACTGGGTGATTGGGTGATGTATGGGTTTAGAGACAGGACAGGAGGGAAGGAGAACTGATTGGCGGAGCTGCAGTAGAGTGTGTCCATAATTCTGGATGAACTGGCCAATAGAAATGCTCTAAAAATACTTAGATAATCTTTTATTTTGCATTGACTCGGATTGATTGGGGCACTGGGTGATGTATGGGTTTAGAGACAGGACAGGAGAGAGGAAGAACTGATTGGCGGAGCTGCATTAATGTGTATCCATAATTCTGAATAAACTGGCCAGTAGAAATGCTCTAAAATACTTAGATAAACTTTTATTTTGCATTGACTCAGATTGATTGGGGCACTGGGCGATTGGGTGATGTATGGGTTTAGGACAGGACAGGAGGGAAGGAGAACTGATTGGCGGAGCTGCAGTAGAGTGTGTCCATAATTCTGGATGAACTGGCCAATAGAAATGCTCTAAAAATACTTAGATAATCTTTTATTTTGCATTGACTCAGATTGTTTGGGGCACTGGGTGATAGGGTGATGTATGGGTTTAGAGGCAAGACAGGAGAGCGGGAGAACTGATTGGTGAAGCTGCATTAAAGTGTATCCATAATTCTGGATAAACTGGCCAATAGAAATGGTCTAAAAATACTTAGATATTCTTTTATTTTGCATTGACTCAGATTCAAAGTTAGACCTTTTTGGAGATACATGTTTTTGATTGGACAGCGAAAAAGAAGACCCTTTTGGAGATTTAAAGTTGATGTAAATGTTCTTTACCTATTTAGAGGTTCTTTACAAAAATGGAACCAACATTCTTCTCGGCTCTGCTTTTTCTTAAAGAAGCCTTTGTAGCACCTTGACTTTTAGGAGGATCTGAATGAGTTGCATCACAGCTAAACTGGAATATAGGAAAGGAATATTACACTTTATTATATTACACTCAGTGTTTATCTTTGCCTTTTATTTGCATCTTCAGTGAATGTATTCTCTTTCTCATGAATATTAATAAAGTATTTGAGTATCCACACCAGCTGATTTACCGATGACTGATTTACTCATGTAATTTGTCTTAACGAAGACTATGTACTTAATGACCTGCAGAATCACAGACAGCTAAATTAAATACATTCAGTGTAAATTTCCTGATGCAAACACGTGGCTTCATTGCAGAAATCACACTGATAATAATAATTATAATGATGTAATTATAAAGTTATATGACATGATGAATTACACACTGCTTATTAAAGCACTTATGCTCCTGTCAAAGATATCACAATGTCAAAGCACTGATATTTGACCTACACAAAGCGCAGGAGCGCAGAATCAAATGTAATTTGCAAGCTAATAAAGCAGCTCCCGGAGCGCTAATATCACATTATACAGATTTATGCAAAAGTTTTTGCACCCTTGGCAAAATTGCACGTTATTATTTTTTTATTGTGAATAATTTAACACAGCCTGTATAGTTGTCTATAATTAGACTTTGAACACATCATTCTCAGTTAATTCATTCATAAAACACTTTTGTAGCAACTAAAGGTCTTTTGAATTCTGTAGTAATTTAGTGAAGACCTTTTAAAAGATTTTTCTGAAAGTGGAAAAATGAGGGAACAACTTGTTCTCATCATCTTGTTCTTAGTATTTGATTGGATATTACATACAATTAAATTCCTGGTAGTTCCTGGCAGTTTTAAGGCAATTTTATCGAAGATTTGCTTAGGAAATTTCTATGAGCAGCACATCACCACCAGAATTTCCTCACTAGCTATGGGTATAGGACTTGTTACCATAGTTACTATAGCTTTTTCTGTCTCTGTTTCCACAGAAAATAAGCTCACACTTGGCATTTGATAGAGCGAAATCCAATAAAGTAAATTTGGCTAAATGTTGCTAGGCTATAAGCTAATGGTAGGTTTTTATTATCTCTTTAACATCTCCTCACTCGAAATCCAACTGGACTGATGCAGCTAAACCAAACTGGAGCTAAATATCAGAGAGGAAAATTGTGTTTTATTTCAATTCATGTAGTTTATGTATGTTCTGCAAGTTATATATAGGCTTGTTAAAGTCTTAACATGTAAAGTAGTCCTAAAATGCAATTTTCTCTCCTTATTATTATTCAACACACAATATTGTATGCAAATAACAAGCACAGTTAAAAATTCAAGGGAAACTAAACTCCTGATTTTAGCTGACTCCACCCTCAGCTCAAATAAAAAAAAAAATGCTAATAAATGGTAGGGGTAGTTTGGAATGGGCACTGGGTGATGTATGGGTTTAGAGGCTGGACAGGAGAGAGAGCTAATTGGCTGAGCTGATGGTTGGACCTCAGCAGAGGGGAGTATTATTCATTTTCTGATCTGCATATTGTGATGGATCTGCGTACCAAAGTACACGGACACATCATCCTCGCCTATAGCACAGTTGAACCTGAGAGGGCGCTGCAGAGGCGGAAATTACCAAAATAAAAGCGTTTTTTTAAGATTAGGAAAGGTTTATAAACTTTTTAGCAGAACTGGTATTTTCGATTACTTCAGACAAACACATTTCAGCTATTAATTGAAAAAAATATGGTTTCGGGTTTAGTGGCTCTTTAACACTATATCATATTTGTGTACTGCACTTACAGCCTATAACATAAAGTGCCACTTAAAGACTTTGCTTTCTTAAAGTTAATTTTCCAATTACTTTTGAGCCCCTGAAATGAGGAAGCTTTATATAAAAATGGTTGTAATTCCTAAAAGCTTTATGGCAAATTTTTGTTCAGACCTAAAAGTCATCTTATTTGTTTTATTTTAAATCGAGTGTGTTTTAATGCAGAGTCCAAATCATGAAGATTGTGTCACTGTAAAAATATATATGTGCCTGCAAGTTGTACATAGGCTTGTTAAACAAAATCTGTACAAAAACTGATCTTTTGGCCCAACCTTAAATGTCTTAAAATGCAGTTTTGTCTCTATAAATATATCCAACTACTGCACAAACAACAGCACACAACCTTACTGTATGCAAATTACAAGGACAATTAAAAAAAAAAGAACACCATCACATTTGCGTACTGCACTTACAGGCTATAACGTAAAGTGGCACTTAAAGGCTTCTTAAAGGCTGGAATCCTGAAGTACTTGTCTCTGGATGTTTTGTGGAGTCTTTGCTTGGTCCGTCGAGTGAAGCGAGGCGAGGTCAGAGTCAGACCCATAAATGTTTCCGAGTCCTTTAGCGTGCTCTGTGATCGGCTTGCCGGGTTGTAATGTCATGTGGTTAATGGCGACTTTATGGAAGCGTTAGCATAGCGAGGAGAGAGGAGCACGGGGGAGAAAAAAGAACTCTCCTCGCCTCACAGTCACCTCTGAAATGGCAGACAGCAAAGAGATCTATAATTGGTGAGGGCTTGAAAGGGAAAAAGCTCTGAAGCTGCCACATGCTTCACATTAATGAATTAAAGATGAAAAAAGAACCCATCTCTCTCTCTTTTTCTCTCTCTCTCTCTTTCTCTCTCTCTGTCTCTCTCGCTCTCTCTCTTTTTTATTTTTTAACCAAAGGCATATTCTCTTAATTGGAACTCTTACAAGCAGTGAGGGCTCACTCTCGCTTTCCCTTTCATTCTGGCTGAGGTCAGTGAGGACTGACTGCACCAGTGCTGAAGACCAATCTTTTTCAAACCGACGGTGGTGATTCTGTGATCACTGTAATGCTATCAAAGGATAGAAGCCTGTCCTCAGAGACCGTCTCAAAAGAAACGGTAATAGAATAAATTACGTGTTGGAAAACAGAAGGAAAGAAGCTGAGGAGAGGAGCTTGACTGGAAGCAACATGGCAAATGGTGTGCAGAAACTGTAAATAAATAAATAGAAATTTAAAACGTATTATTGTAAACTAATCTGTTATACAGCATTTTAAATGGCTAGTCATGGAAAGGAACTAGGACTTGCAGCTGGATAAGGGAAGCTCTTCTCTTTTATCTTATACAACACTGTAAAAATTAAAGGCAGACTAAGATAAAAGATAAAAGCATTTTTTTTGCTTAATTTGTTTAGACCAGACTTTCAGAATTTTCATAAGAGCAAATATGAATACTAAAAAACGTCGCTGTCCAATGAAAACAAATATACGAACAATCTGGACAAATAGTGGATTTTTAGTTTTCTACATAATTTGAACAGACAAACTGTCCCTTATACTGTGTGAAAAGTTATTGATAAATGGACCAAAAGAAATTCTACAAAATGACCTGAAACAAACTTGTTTTTTCCCTCTCCTGTAAAGCTGCCATTTAAGAGATTTGAAAGTTTTTCGTTAGACAGCGACGATATGAAACTAGCACACAAACCACAATCCAGAGCAAAGGACCAAAATCTGATCTAAAGAGATAAATGCTCTCGGCCAAACCATAGTCTGGTTCATTTTCAGTATACAATCACTTTTTAAGACGGACTAGTTGGACTTTTAGACCAAATTCACTGACAACCATTCAAACAAATCTCAGTTTGGTCAACAGTTAATTTTAGATTAAAGGATATCCAGCATTTAAAGAATATCCAAAGGTATTTTTTTTTATTTGTCTGATTTCAGCTATAAGAAATTTGCCCTGCTTCACAGTGGCAGGTGACAAATCTCTCATGTCCCCCAAGTTTGTGTATTAGTGTAGATGGTTAGCACAGACGCTAATTCAGCAAGCTAATTTCTCTCCAAACTGTCCCTGTTTTTGTGCAAAGATGCATCATATAAAACAGTAAATGAGTAATCAGTGGTTATATTCCTCTCTAGCATGTTGAGAACCACACTGCTGATGATAAGAACAAAGTACAGGGAGAATCAAAAGTTCACACAGCAAAAGGTTTCTGTGATCAGTCGGAAGACATTCTTCGGCATGTCAGTGAAGAACGTATTGATTTAGTGGTCCAACGGGCAACTAATTTCCTTTTAAAATCTTTTTTTTTGTAGTAATTGAAACTCAAATATCTAATAGTGACTAAAATGCAGATGAGTATGTGAACCACTTACTGTTAGACATTAAGGAAACAGGATAAAACATCCAGCATTAAAGCTAAAAGCAAGTGCTGAGATGAGTTTAGCGCATAAAAACAGTTGCTCAAAGGCTTTATTGAAATATGGTCAAATAAGGTTTAGTGTTCTTGTCATTTTAATGGACGACAATTGCAATCTATATCTTGTTCTAATTATTCCATTCAGTTCTCAACTGCACTTGCTATTACCAATAAAAAAACAGAGAAATAATAAGCAGAATAAGAGCTCGAGTGATAAAGTAGCTGTGCTGTGGATGGAAAGAGTCCAAGGTCATATTTTACAGTGGAATGTATGTTGGTCAATATAATGCTAGGTAATCCTAGAATGCACGGTTCTTGAGTAGTTTTAGCGTCCTCGTTTTATATCGTTCTTGGTTCATGTTTCATCTATTTGCAGCTTTAACACAAATGAGCATTGATTTTCATTAAGAATTGAGGAGCTTAAAAGGCTTCACAGATAACTGTAATGCTATAGCTTTCTCGTCCCTCGCGTGAATGCCCTTTTGCCTTATAGCCATGTGAGATACCTCACGAGGAGAGTGTCTGGATGAACAGTCCACTCGTCAATATTCTACACAGTGTTTCGGCTAGACTCTGGGCTGATTTAAAAAAATATTTTTTTAATACTAAGAATTACAGTGCTTTTTTTTTTACTCTTTACATAAAGCGGCAGTCTGTATTATTTTTAATTATTTTGTTTCGAAGCATTTTTGAGTGGAGAAGGGATAAAACATTGTGGTTAATGGTACCAGTGTGCTGGAACCACCATTCCTGCTAAGCCTAATATAATAATCCTAAAAACTGGGGTGTCGGTTGTTTTTCCCTGGAGTTTTTCAGGCCGTGTCTTTACGTACTTACGCCACATGTACAACCTCTAAAAGAGGATCTGGCTAATTTTTACTGAACACGAGCGGCTGGTGGTGCATTGGGGACTTCAGAAGGGGAAACTCAGAGCTCAGAAGCTCATTCACTCATAGTAAAAACAAAGAAACGAAGTTTAGTTTCTGACTGAGTGCGCTCTCTCTCTCTTTCTCTGACTGAACATAACCTGGAATCGGATTCATCCACTCTGAATGGAGACCGCATCACACCCAATCCAGTTTAAAATGATTCTTTCGCATGCTCAGAGCAATTACCCATTCTCATCAGATAGGGCCCTAAATCCCCTTAATTATTAACATCAGCTTTAAAATGATTCCAATAGTCAATCACTCTATTCTACTTCTTATTATTATTTTTACACAACCTGATTATAACTTATTTCCAAGTTATCTTATTAATGCCACCTAGACTATTGTAGCCAAAGCACTCCACACTTTTATTTATTTATTTATTTTTTATAAAATTATAATTTAATTAAGTATTTTCCCAATACGGAAATTCAGAAATGCAGAAATCGCAGAAAAGGCAGCATGCCCCTATTTCACAAAAACAAACTGCCTGGTTCAGACTTATTATGTTATTATGTTGCTATTATGAGCTACTTAGTAACTAAACCCCATGCTCTAATCAGATTGAAGGGTGTGATTGGAGATAACCACACCTTCACACTCTTATTCTTAAATGTTTTATACATTTATATATACAGTTATTATTTTTACTGTTCACATTATAATTCACTTAATAACCTTATGATCTCTGCTCTCTTTTTAACTGTCACTATGACAAGGCTTTGGAGGTTGTTTTTACTTTTTCAGGAATCAGGAAGGTCAGAGTGTTTTCATCAACAATGAGAGCTGTGAGGAGAACGTGACCCTGAGTGGCAGAGAAGCTTCACTGCTTTTCTGCTGTTCTGGGACCAGTGCATATGAACTAGGAGACAACAAGCTCTCTGAGTGAAGTGCTGGGAACCTCTCCTCAGTTAGCCAGCGCATGCCTGTTCTACACGGCGTAAAGTCGTACACAGGCCAGAAGATCTTTGCATCCACTCTTTTCCTCTGTTTCCTCTTCTCACAGACTTTAGGACACTTAAGGACTGTCTGCTGTGTTCATGAAGGACACAGTGCTGAACAACATCATGATAAGAACCTGTTGCTCAGACAGGCTGGAGCGGATCACGTCATTGGAACTGGACAACAAACTGTTTACTGGACTCTGCTGACGTAATCATATGATAAGTTCTGTCCAATCACATGTCATTTGCAAAATGTATAACTGCTTGGATGAAGTCTGAGGAGTTCTCTCTGTCCCTCGACTGGCTTTAGTTTCTTTCTCTTTCTTTCTTTCTCTCTCTCTTTCTCTCTCTCTTTCTCTTTCTCTCTCTTTCTCTCTCTCTCTGGGTTGCGAATGTGTTGATTGTATTCGTTGATGTACTTTTACTCTTTTCTAATATATATCTATTAATTTTTGTTCCTTTTATATATCTGTAATGCTGAAGCTATTTTTCAAGTAAACTTTAATATATTTTAAATTCTAAGCTCTGACTCATTGGTCATCATTTCATGTTCTGAGATTTCTCACATCCGAGTTTTATCTAAGTCATGCTGTGGTAAATTACCCTACAAGATAATTAATGCTTTGCTGAAATCATGACTCATGTTCAATAATAATTTAAAAAATACAAATCTTTCCAAAAGAAATCTCTAATTGCAAAAGTCCAATAGAAGATCAAAAACTGAATTTCCTGACGAAATGTGACTTCCCTCATCCATAATTAAGTTATTAGGAAGGTTTCAGACTACAGTGTTCGAACTCAGTGTGTGTCTGCCTGGCAACCGCATGAGGATTTTTAGATGCTTCTTCTAACTGCAGAATCCTGGGTGATCACACAATGTGCTTCTCTGTTCCAGATATATATTTATTACATCTTCCTTATGCCTGCAAGTTTCAGTTCCTCGATCTTCGCAAGGGAAGAATAAGACATGAAAAGTGCTGAAGCTTGAAGTATTCTAAGTGTCTTTAAACTCTGTTAATCCTAGACTAGGAGATCACCTCATCTTTTTGTCACGTGTTGTTTATGAATAAGAAGAATTAAGTGCATGATACTGTATTTGGATTATTCTAGAATGCTCTGCCCCACCTAGAGGGAGGTATGAAGACGTTTGTAAGGTACGCTTTTATCTCCCATCCTCTGTATAACACTTTATGGGCCCTATTTTACACCCTGCACAAGGCGTGTCGCGATGCTTACTGATATCTTACAACCAGTCAGCATTCTATTTTCACGCCTTGCTTCCGCGCCATTACAAAATACCATCAAAGTTTAGGAATATATATATAAGTCTGGAAGTGAGGTGTTTTCAGGTAACAAACACTGACTGATGCGCCACTGACTGATTAAAACCCTGACAACAGTTAACAGCCAGCCATCCAATTCTTTCTTAGCCATGAAGGTGTGTGTGTACACCCCCGTTTGTTAAACACACGTACTGCATGGGCAAACCCAACTTTTACCTTAACAATAAACAGTATAAAGAATAAAATATCATTGCTGTTCCCTAAAATGAGCTGCGCCAAAGTCAGAGTGCACCTGCCTCTTAAAATGGAATGATGACTGGCACACTCATTGACTGGTTTATTGCATGTTACACCCAAAACACACCCATGATGATTAATAATTAAGAGAATTTGCGCCCTTACCATACCAAAGACACACCCACATGCCTTAAATCAAGCTGCACCATGCACGATTGACTGGTGCGTTATAGATTGCTAAAATAGGGCCCTATGTATGTGTCTTTTTCCTTTATACTTTTCAATGAACTTGTTTTTTCTTACAATGATGGGGTGGCTCGCGTCATGAAATTTTCATCACAACTCTGCGTCCAATTTTCATCACAATATAAATAAATAATCAGAGAGAGACAGAGATGTGAAGTGGGTGTGAACAGGTTGTGTAAACAAAATATGCAGAAGATTTGACAAAATTTAGTGAATCAGTGCAGCTGTGGGGTGACAGAAAAATGATTGCTTTATAGAATCTATGCACTGCCACAGGATTTCTGACCAGTCCTTCAAGTGTAAAGGTGAAAACTGAGGTAGATTTCTGATTTTATGGCATAAGGACCATGACTTTTATGGGTTTCTCCAATCCATACCCAATCCAGACTGTGGTGCCAGAGATAGCTACTTGCTGCCTTTCATCTGAACCATTCCACATGGACAACAGTGTTATAAAACCTTGTTTTTCCCAGAGAAGACTAGTGATGGAAATTCCGGAAATTCTCTATTTTTAGAGAGCTGGTTCTTTTGGCTCAGCTCACCAAATATATATATATATGGCCTTATTTATGCACTCAACATGGAACAGAAGACCCATCTAAATTAGACAAAAAGCTCCGATCTTTGTTTGTCTACATTATTTGCAAAGATCAACAAAACATCACTCAACAAAGTAGGAATCAAAATGTGCAAAACATAAGGTAAAAGCAGAATCCAGATGCCAATCTGGCTCACAACCGGGAGCTTGCTCTCATTGTTCACTTCAAAGAGTCGTTTCTTAGAGCTAGAGAAGACACCTGGATAGAAGGTTCCTGTTTCTTCACCTCCAGCAGAGGTAAGTTGTTTTGCGTTGAGCATTTCCACACCTGTGCTGCAGTCCAGTGGATCCTCCTAGCCTGAAATAGATAATGCTTTACTGACTGCTCTCAGGACAAGTTGGCGGCAAAGGCGACCTTTAAATTCAATCAGTGTGGTTGTGCACCTCTGATTTACGATACTTGATACCATATGTGAGGGCTGATAACGGCTGAGCCTGTCTTTGCATTTGGCTGGTGGCTTAAGAAGCTATGCCTGTGAGGCCTGAAGAGAGTCGCCAGTAGGGTCTGTGATTGGTCAGCAGTGTGAATCGCTCCCAGACAGACGGCACTGCGGGAACTTTTGGAACCCAAGCACAAATTCTCAATGCCTCAAAAGGTTCAGTCCGAGCGCATTCACTATTATTTAAAGTGCATGATGCAAATGTAATTTCACCGTTCCTCACCTACTTCCCATTATGTGGGAAACGACGACTGCCACACCTTGACGTGTAGCAGACAAGCTGTATTGACGACTCTTGGTCAAAATGGGTCAATACCTCTCACTCTAGGAGTGCTTATTTAGCTTTTACAATTGCCTCATTGCATTGTTCCGTCCACCCCCACTGCTGCTTCTGGCAGAGCAGCTGGTGTAGTGGTTTTCCACTAGCAATTCATGAGCCAAGCAAGAATGAGCAGAGCTGACTGACGTTCTGTGGTGCAGGGGCTTTTACAGCGGCCATTATCTTGCAGAGTGCTTTGTGAAAGCCCGTGGCATTGAAAACGTGCCTCAAGTTTCCAACAGTTTTCCACTTTTTGAAAGAAGCACATCTGTTTTTGGCAACTCCTGGTCCTTAGCCCTCAAGATGCTTTAATGTTGCATCTTCTTTGCTGCATCCTCCTGGTTAGAACTGCAAGTGTTTGGAGCTTTAATGGAATTATTGGGTGTAAGGTAGGATACACCACACATACAATCATTCATGAACACACACTCAGACATATGGGCAAAAGAGCATGGCAAATTCACCTACCATCAGGCCAGATTAAAACTAGATTCAGAGGTTTAGGGGTGCTGCAGTCCCACTGGCCTTGTTTTAAAAAAAGACACACAAACTACAGTATTATGCACTAGAGACAGGTGTGTTACTTTCATTTTAAACTTAAACTTTTATTTTTTACATATTTTTATCAAACATCCATCCCACAGCTGCATTTTCCTTTTCTGTTCTAATTTAAAAAGCTAAAAGCTACTCAAAACTCAATCTACTCAAAAGTTTTTTTTTTTTCGGGGCATCTACTCACACTAGACACTAGATGAAATTCCATAATTATTATTTTTTTCTCTCACCTGTACCTGAACTTGAATGTGAACCTGCCCGTGAACCTATCTGACATAAACACAAACAAGGCATATCAGGAGCGGGAAATCACCTGTCTCATCATATCTTCTATTATTCTGTCAATTAATAATATATTAATTATCTGATACACATACAGACAGTACTAGTCTAGCACCTCCGCTTTAATATAAACACACAGACTGAACAACAACTTCACAGCTATCTCCTCTCTCATTCCAGTTTCCATCTCGCTTCCATTTAATGAAAAACAAAAGCATAACTTTTTACGCTTTCACATTATGGGGTGCTGGGACTCATTTTAAGGTAGCTTAAGCCCCCTTAACTCTAGAATACTAACGTTAAAATTAGTTACTCTTCACTAACTTTGGGTATGCACCGTGTGACACGTTTTGGAACCCTTCTTTAATTGTACAACATACAACATCACATAATATAAAAAAAGATATCATGGATGACCCTATAAAAAAGCAGAAAAATGAGTGGAAAATCAGGTAATCCTTAACAAAAAAAAATAATGCTGCTGGGAACTTGGTCTTTGGTTCACCTATTCCTGAGACATGTGAGCACCTGATTTAAACACACAAACACAACTAACATCAGGTAAATTACACCCATAAAATATGTTACTCTCCATCACTAATGTCGGATGAAAATCACCCGAACGCATGCCTTTTGAAAAAAAAAACATAGATGGAATGAGGGAATTAACCATAACATTAATGACATCAATGAGCCCTGGTTCTACCAAAAGTCTCATGCAACTCAGACAGCAGCAACACAATAAAAAAACTACATGAAAAATTGTGTGGGTGAAAATCACCTGGTGTTAGCGTTCTATGGTTAAAAGGGCTGGTGTTGCCCCTGTTTTCCATCCATGTTGTTGAAAGGCAGGAGGGACGTGAAGCACCCTAAATGAACCAAGAAAGAACACCGGTTGTCCCCAGTTACAAGGATATTGCATAAGTAGCACTGAACACCTGGCAGGGCACTGAGGATCTGGTCCAACGCTCTTTGAAATAATGACAGAACTGACATGACCCCAAAAGGTAAACACTTGTATTGGAAAAGGCCCTTCTGTGACCTGATTGTGAGCAGCTTGTTAGAACATCTGCTTACCTCTGCACATAAACATGGGAGAGATCGATTTTGCTGAAAACATGGCCTCCTGCTGGGCCAGCACAGAGGTTGTAGGTGTGGGGTAGAGGATATTAGTTGTCTAACTCTCTTGTCTTTTAGGCATGATGGGACTCAAATACTGACATCACTCTCTGACATCTCCAGATCTTAGTTAGTCTCACTTAGTTAGTGCCTGTTTACACTGTGCTTTGTGTCTGGATTGTATCTGATCCAAGAAAATCGGACCTTTTTGGAGTAATGGTGGAGGTTCTACAATGTATGCCACAATAGATGGCTCTCGCATTTTTAAAAATGGCTCTATGAGAAAATGTGCCAGACCATCTAAACATTAAACTGCAAAGGGAAGAGCCCCTGCTACTTTTGTCTACCAGTAAGCACTGGTGCAAAAACTGTTCTCTGAACTGGCAAATCATGGTTTTACGTCTGGCAATCCTCTAGACAAGTCTGGATTTGGTGGTCACTAGGAGAGCAGTACTTGTCTGACTGCATTGTACCAAGTGTAAAGTTTGGTGGAGGGGGGATTATGGTGTGGGATTGTTTTCCAGAAATTGGGCTTGGCTCACTTAGTTTCAGTGAAAGGAAATCTTAACGTCTCAGCATGCTAACAGCACTTCCTATGTCTTTCTTTCAACAGTGGCTTTCTTTTTGCCACTCTTCCATGTTGTCCTATGGACAGAGTCTTCCACCTTAGCTGTAGATCTCTGCAGTTCATCCAGAGTGATGATGGGCCTCTTGGCTGCATCTCTGATCAGTCTTCTCCTTGTTTGAGCTGAAAGTGTAGAGGGACGTCCGGGTCTTGGTAGATTTGCAGTGGTCTGCTACTTCTTTCATTTCAACATGATCGCTTTCACAGTGCTCCTTGAGATGTTTAAAACTTGGGAAATCTCAGTATCTTGGACCTGCCTGGTGTGTTCCTTGGTCTTTATGATGCTCTCTGCGCTTTAAACAGAACTCTGAGACTATCACAGAGCAGGTGCATTTATATGGAGACTTGATTAAACACAGGTTGATTATATGTATCATCATCATCAGTCATTTAGGTCAACATTGAATCATTCAAAGATTTTCTGAACTTCTGGAGTGAGTTTGCTCCACTGAAAGTAAAGGGGCTGAATAATATTGCACACCCCATGTTTCAGTTTTTTATTTATAAAAAGGGTTTAAAATATCCAATAAATTTCGTTCCACTTCACGATTGTGTCCCACTTGTTGTTGATTCTGCACATAAAATTACAATTTCATATATTTATGTTTAAAGCCTGAAATGTGGCTAAAGTTTGAAAAGTTCAAGGGGCCCGAATACTTTGCAAGGCACTGTATATTAATGTTTTTTGACATATGTACTTTAATGTGCCTGACAAAAACTGATATGAAAGTTCTACAAAAGAACCCAATGCTACGTCGCCTAATTACCTATCCAATCAGCTGTTCCCTTCTGCCTTTAAATAACAATCACTCATTCAGTTCCTTGCTGCCTTTCAGACGCTGATGGTCGTTCTTACCCTCCTCCTTCCCCACCGCCTCCAGGTTGGTCTTGTTTGGTTGCCGGGGGGTTGGCTCCGCCCTGTCTTCAATGTACGACAGGATCTGCAGAGCCCAGATGTATCAAGTCCTGGGCGATGACGAGGCCTACGCCAAAGACTCAAAGATACTAGAAGAGACTGTTTCTATGTGTAACTTTTTTAAAATATACATGTACATTGTTTTGTTAAAAATGTTAAAACATTAAATAGTTCAACTAACAAATGTTCTTCCGGAGTCCAGAGTAATAGTAGAACTAAAAAAGCACAATCCTTTTAAACTTGGGTCATAAGAGGAGTTGTGTCTTTGAGTTATTTACACCAGGCTTTTTATGTGGACAAATGAAATCTGAACATGATCCAGTCACAAAAAACACAGTTGTGAACAGGCCTTTACTGAATTCAGACAGAACACTGGGTGTGTATTTCCTCCTCTCTCTCTCTCTCTTTCTCCCTCTCACGCACTGTAAGGGTGTAATCATCGTCCACAGACTGCTTTCTGCTGGGATTATTATATATATATATATATATATTTATACATGTTATAAAATAAGGCTTCAAGAGCAACTTGCTATGGTTTTATTTAAATCTTACATTTAAGTGAGTTGGCTTCAAAACTCTAAAAATCTAGAGTTTTCTTAACTTTTTAATATTTACAGTGTGGGTTTTGTTCACACCTGAATAGTATGTGGATATACTTTAAAAAGGGTTCTGTTTACACTTGTCTTTGAAACTTATTCCCATCATAATCAGGTGTAAAAAGCACAGAATATATTTTTCTGTTTTAATTTCTGTAGATAATTAATTTCTCCTCAACACTGCGCTGATCCAGGGGACTGCAGTGCAATGGAACAATAGATGGTTCTCACCTTCCAATTACAGCTCTATCCCTATCTATTAAAACCACAGGTGAAGAAACTCTGCTGCACAAGTGTTTATAAATAGTTTTAATGTGGACAAGTGAAATTTGAAGGTGATCTGATCTCCAAAAGCATATGTTAATACTAGGTGTTAATAAACTCCTGGCTTAAAGCTCCACTAGGTAGGATTGAGATTTTGTGCTCGTGGGCTCCCCCTACAGTTGTAGAGTGTAATAAATGTTTTAGGCAGATTAGTTTCTCTATCTCGTTTTCTGGCTTTCACAGACATATTCGTTCTCGTTCCAGCTTCTGCCAGAGTGTCAGTATGTTAGTTTGTAAAGAACGAACCAGTAGTTAGAACTAAAGGTCGGAAAGCAGGTCGCAGTTCTCGCGAGCGTTGGCTGCGGCCGCCTCGGAAAACTTACAGTCTGGTTTGAGCTCAGAGGAGCTCCGGCACAGACACGAGAGCACCGCTATTCCTCCTATTACACCTCAATGGAGCGCTGCAGTGAGTTTCAAGCTGTAATTTTACTCCTTTAAAAAGATCAAAAATCAAGGAAATCCTACCTAATGCTGCTTTAATAGCCAATTGTAAAGAGCAAGTCTTTAGAATCCCACGGTCAGTTTTTGGTTTTCAAGTTTCACTGTTTCAATTTCTTTCATAGTGTCCATCTCCAACTCATCTTTGTACATGTCAGAATACCTGGTTTAACCCTTTGAACCCTAGCCTTTTTTGGTGTGTTTTTTTCTCCATTTTTGTCAGTTCCTCCTTCAGGTCCTATAACACAGTAATTATATCAGACAGACACATGGGCCATGAGCTATTTTACTCCAGAAGACATACAGCTGTTCAAAAATATAATCATTTAAAATGTAAAAGGAAGCAGAATTGGTATATTTTCCTGGAACTGGCCATGTTTTGGTCAAAATTTTACCAAGCGCCTGTTTTTTTTTAAACTTGTTTTTGAATGTATAGACTTTAAATATATTCACACTTAAGATATCTTTTCAAAAATGGTTAGACACAAGTGTTTATGAGTTGAAAGCATAAGAATATTGATTGATCAGTTCATTACATGACTTATTAGGTGACCAAATAAATGAAAGGCGTCAGCCAGAGTTATTTTTCTTGATAATCACACCTCTAGGATACATGTAGATTATTAAAAACCTGACTGTCAGAGCAGCCCATACCTTTCAGTATTTTGGTCAGGACCAATATGGCTAATATTTCAACTAATATCAAAACTGATTTACTATACTAGATATTTATTTTTCAACTAATATCAAAACTGATTTACTATACTAGATATTTATTTTCAGCTGCTTTTAATAACAACAAATATTATAATAAAGAGTTATTCCACAAAATGGCGAGAAAAAACACTTTTATTTAGGACACACAAAGAAAACTATATACAACAATATTAGACTAAAACTTTTTAGTCTAAATAAATAAAAATGTTTAGTGCAAAATAACTACTTAGCAAAAATGTGCAAGTAAAATAAAAACTATACCTAGCTTTAGTTTGAGCGCAGGTAGTTTCACACTGTGGAAGTTTGTCTGTGGACACTTTTGAGTCATTTACTGATATTAATTGGTTTGAAATATCATATAAATATGTTTAAAGCACTAAAAGTAAATAATATTGGCTGGGGAAAAGCAAATTGCACGTTTTATTTTTTACACTTTGAGGAATCAGTGGCGATGATGACATCATGTGATTTACTCAGTGACCTGAGAGTGAATGTAAATACAGCTGATTCTGTGTATTGAGCAAATAAATAGAGTTATAATGGAAGAATAAAACAAGGAACTTTGAAGGAGATCTGAATTTTAGGTGTTTTTCTCAAAAGATTTCTAGCAGATGCTTCACCACATGAAAGAATTAGAAAGAGTAAGTTCTGCCTTTTCTAACCATACACGATTTATGTTGATGTGTGAAGGGATTCCTGAGTAATTAAGCCGGGAACACAAGGTGCGATTTTGGACGTAAAATCCGTCCATAGGGTTCTAAGGGTTAAACTACAGGGAGACCAATGACACACTTTGCACTAGGGCCCATTCTACATGTTCTTATCTAACGATGAACATCCCTGGGTACATCCTAGGTAAATGCCCCTCAACCGTGTGGAGTGGCAGCTTTGCAGATTGACTATTTAACTACACTTCTACCTCAGTGACACTTCTAATGTCAACAGGTTCCTCTGTGCATGTTGGAACACAATGTTGGCAGGTTGTAAGGGCACATGTTTCAGGAAGCTGCAATTGAAACAGCAGCTCCAGTGTCAGTCTCAATTCTGACTGTCCTTCTGGGACAAATGTAACCCAGTAGCCCTCCTCTGAATCATTCTGGGGAGCAACAATCTGCAGGGGCGTTTCCTTTGTAGATGTATCACTATTACAAAAAGGTAAGAATACAGTTTTGAAGTGTAATTTGTGCTTTAAGCGACTCAATTTACTCAATTTGGATAGATTTGCTAACAGGGATTTTTGAAAATTCTAAGAGTTACAGAAACACCATATCGTCACTTTCCAATGAAAAACACTTATCTTCATTTTAGTCGATTTTTAGTTTAATACATAATTTGAACAGACCAACTGTTCCTTACACTGTGTCACAATTTCTTGATGAACGGACCAGTAGAAACTCTTAATTTCTTTTTTTACATTGACTTCCATTGAAAGTTTACAAGGTTTTTTCTCTCTCCTGTAAAGTTGCTGTTTTGGAAAAGTGACACAGTGGACAGCGACAATATGAACATAAAAAAAGAGCTATTATTCAAAGTATCACTATTAAGTAATATTTCTGATCTCATTTGAATGCACAGCACGTACAAGTCTTTTTTACTTTGATACATCAGACGCTTTGCTATTTTTTTCTACTGTGTTTTGCCTCCTCTTTAAAGGCCTACTCAATGTGGCTTTCTTCCCACAGCCTTTCTTCCTGCATACTGAGCTCCACACGCCTGTGTGAAGTCCTGCTTTTTCCACAACAATAATGTGCGAGTCCTGTGAGCTTCAGTCACTATTTTGTCTTGCATAGCATTTTACCTGCATTGCTGAGATGCTGGGTTTTCTTTGCCGCGAGCTCCATACTCACGACGATGTCTGTGGCTTTCTGAAGTCTAAGGTTTACTTTCACACAGCTGATGCTTTTGAATGGCTTCAATTCTGGCTCTGCGAGTTTCTTCGGAGATAAACATTGTCACACTTCCTTCTTCCCCTTTTTCCTTTTATGAAACTGGAATCTTTCAGCTGCACTCTAAAAAATAAAGCTTCTTCAAAAAGTTATTTGAGCAAAAGCATAGAAGATCTACTTTTGAGTCTGTAAAGATCAATGGGTGGCACTTTAAAATAAGGCTTCTTTATAAAGAGTTTATAAATAAATCATAATGATTTCTCAGTCATTTATACTGTCAATACTGTCAGATCTTTTTGGATGCTTACAGTAGTAATAGTTTGACAGTATTAATTCATGTTGAATCACTATTTGGCAAACAACAGATCAATGTTGGCCTTTCTATTTATGTGTTGTAACTGCGTATTAATGATCTCATTTCATATTTTTCCATACATTTTCTGGTGATTTTTAGTATGAATATTTTGCGAAATGTCTCAGCCTCTGATTGGCTAACAGCACAGTGACACTCCCTCCACGGTTTTGCAGTGGGTGGTCGGAAGCCGAGGTAGGCAAGAATGAATCCTATGAATCCTAGTTTACAGGTTTACAGATTGACATCAGTCCAAGGGCTTTTCCTGATTCGCTTGTGTTTTCTGTCTGTTTTCTTTTATTGGCTAATGCAGGCAATGGGGGTTAAAGAACAGTTTCACATGCAGCATGCATTTCAAAAAGAGCAAGTACTAAATGATTTATGGTGAAATTACACTTTCAATGGATTTTAAAGTATTTGCAAGCTAATTAATAACACTAATACATTCCTTTTTATTCATTTTATATTTATAAAGCCTTTATCAACGAGACATAGGGCGTTTTCTCACCTGTAGTTTATTTATAAGGTCTGTATTAGTTGATAAGTTCTTTATTGGAGTGTTTTCTTTCTCTGTTTGGTTTGGTTTCACACTGGCATAAACCTAAACGCACCAAACTACACACCAATAAACCAGACAAGCTCATTGTCTCCTCCTCCTCTTGGTCAGAGCTGCCTGGTGCAGTAGCAAGAAAGTAAATATAGTGAGAAGATTCTTTGCTCCAGCATGTGAATCTGCACTTTCAAACGCACTGTTTTCAATTGAACGTGCAGATGTACATGTAGTTAACAGAGCTGTGCGGCTGGGAGCAGTGAATCCAGCACACACAGCGCATGCTAACAGCATGAAGCAGCAGAGACAGAGTTTGTTCATAGCTGTAGTAATTAGCATTATCTGTCTAATATATCAGATTAAACTGTGCCTTATCAGCAGTTTAGCTCAAATAAAAGAGAGTATTTTTGATAGCTGGGTCGGGTTGAGACCGGAACACATTTTTTATTACAGGCAAACCGCTTCAGAGTTCGTTTGAGACCACCTACTCTAGCAGCTCTGGGTTCATTTTTTTCGATCTACACCCGAGTGTGATTACTGTTTTTACACCTGCTTAATCAAACCACACCAAGGGTACAAACCAACCAGAATCAGTTTTAACTGGACCAAATAGTGTTGGTGTGAAAATGCCCTTATTTAAAAGTGGTACCGATCTACGATTGTAACAGAGTTGGATCAGAACAAAGAACTCTTCAATGGTTAGAGAATTTATATTAGTTGCAGGTTCTTAATCTGGACAGTGACACACAGTTCCAATTTACGGTATCTATAATAGTGCACACTTTAACCTGTACACATTATAAACCTTATGTAAATGCATTTCATTAAAGCAGCAGTATGTGAGTTTTTTTTTTTTTTTTTGCTCCAGGTCTCCCACTACAGTTAAGAAGAGGAGTTTAAGCAATATCTCACAATATCTCAGATTGGACAGACACACTTCCATGCATTTCTGATCTTCTGAGTGTTACAGAACCAGCAGCTGAAAGCAGAATCATGTGGGCATGACCTGGTAGAGTAGTATTACCTGGATACTTGTCTTATCCTTTTTACCAGAGTTATAGAGTGCAGTGTAGCAACGATTTAAAATATGTTTTTAAGATATTTTAACCTAAACCTGCAACATAGTGTTGTTTTATGTAATCATATAGCAATGTACAGTAATATGACAATGTAATTAATTATGTTGAGCAGAATACAAATTGACCTCTAAGGAACTATAAACACTGCAGAAATGTATTATTTTCATTGTAATTATTTCATATGTTATACATGATGAATTAGTATGCTGTTTTAAAGAATTTGACTGTTTTCTAATTTAAAATCCCATTTATTATATTTACTTGGTGGTATTCACTTTGCACTGCAGATATGCAGTGTTGGGGTCTTTGGTGTGCATCCAGCTAGAAAAACCAGCATATCAGTGTTTGTCGTTTTGCGCGTGTGTGTGTGTGTGTGAGACTCTGCCCTGCTCCTGCACTGCTGGCCTCTCGTTGTGTTTACTGTCATCAGCAGCTGTGTCTGATAATGAGTAAATGTTCTGGCTGCTCCTCTGTCCAGTTCTGCTAATGTCCCTCACTCTGCATTTAAAACAGCCCCAGTACTGTTACTTATTTATAGCCTGTTACGGACAAAGATTCAGACAGAATATTTAAACACGTAGAGCTGCTTTCTTTTTGTGTTGGATGCATAATTTCACATTTTTAAGGGCCATTAATGATTGTGTTATTCTGTTCTACCTCATAAAATGATCAGTGTCATCAGATATTAAGGGAAAATGTTTGGTTGGAGCACTGACAGCTCTGGACAGCCAGTATGCTGTGCTTTGATTCGGCTGGTTTGGAGCAGAAATCTGTTTGTGGTTTATTATCTGATCCTGCTCACTTCCCATTCACAAGTCCTAGTTTCACACCCCAGGTTGCCAAGGATGGAAAACTGTAGCAGTCAAACACAGCAGCATTTTTGTTGTATTTGCAGAGCAGTGGGCTTTTTTTTTTTTTTTTAAATCTCTGGATAACAGACTTAGCAGAAGGATAAACATTATGTAAAAATTTTGCAAATGTATAAATAAACCAATTAACCCTAGAATATGACTGGCAAATTAAAACATTTTTGTGCTTGTTCATTAAGGTTCAATTTATTCAACCTGGCAACCTGCAATAACTTTCCCCAGTGTTTTAAAATGCTATTTTATGTACACAAAAAAATCAGGCTACCGTAAAATAAAATAGTAATTTGTTGCAAAAAAAAATTACAGGCCTAATCTATTGTCTAAGGCAGTTAGACAGTTGCGCCACTAAAACCAGTATGTCGACTATTTATGTTTCATTCATTTTGAGTTTTTAATTTGTTCCTATTTGAACTCCAGTGTCTAACAAAATCTTAATGGTTAAAAAGTTTATTGTTATTTAATATGCTGTAGTTTATTTTTTTCTATTTCTTTTTTCTATACAGTCCCTTCATTCACCAGTGTTTTTATTGACTTAAAATGACAATAATGCTGTTTATCACAACTGTATCAGGAAGAATATATCATCAAAAAATAGTTATCATGACATGCCTCATTTTAACAGGCCTGCTTTTTGTTAAGATGCTCATAATAGAACACAATGTTCCCGGATGTCAGATGTTAGGCAAGTCTGATGCACACCATGCAGCTATCTTTCAAATTCCATCATATTTAATTCCCTCGAGGAACATGCACATAAAGCAGAGTGTGGAGCAGCAAAGTCAACACTTAAAATTCACTGAGAGAGCAATTTCACAAGCATTCCTCAATCCCAAATCCTGAACACTATATTGCTTCCATGTCTTTTCGGCTTACTTTGTGGTTTTAAAGCTGGCTCACAATCTTTTATTACCGTGCAAAGAAAGTCAGTTCTTGTTGTTTGCTGTGCTCATCATAAATACAACATAAAAAATGTTTTTCTTCTTTATTAACTTTTTCTTTTACTTTATTATGCCTGTACCTTCAGACAACACTTATTAACAAATACAGTGGCATGCATAACTGTCTGTTAAAGTGAAGGTAAAAGTGAGTAGATGGTCATGCAGCCAGTGCATTAGTGATAATGATCCTAAACACACATCAAAATCCACTGTAGAGATTTTTGCTTAGGATCCTACAGTACCCAGACCTAAACATCTGTGGATGTACCTCAAAAAATGAGTGTATGGCTGCATGAAGGCCTGACACCTAGAAGAACTAGAAAGCTTTTGCCTCTTAGCTGGCTATAAAAAGCCGATACAAACTGTGATACTTGCTGAGTAAAACTGCTCAGTATTGGCAATGCAGCTTTGGGCATTCTTTCTTTTTTTGTTACTTCATGACTGAGAAATATTAAGAGAAAAATCAGCCCTGACTGTTCTATTGATGTGTTCTTCAAAATAAAATCAAACAACATGAAGATGCTCAACCCCAACCATGCCCTACTTGCTCTACTTGCTAGAAAAAAAGTTTAGGCTCTGGCTCATAAGGACAGTTTAGGGGCAGGCCAGAACTTGCACAGGCTTAGGTAGAGTCAGGCTGGATTTTTTGGGGCCTAATCTCAGCTCTAATACACAATAATAAAAACAATCACACAGTGAGCACACCTGCCCGAAACAGTGGGCGGCCAATGAGGGTTAAGGGGCCTAACAATGACAGCTTACTGAGCCAGGGTATCAAACCCACAGCCTTGTTATTAATAGCCTTGTGCTCTAACCACTGAACCACCACTGTCCTGAGAAAGTCACAGTCCAGATCAACTGATACATAGTTTGATTTGTTTGCATTGTTAAATGTTGTTTCAACTTTAAGAACAAATTTAGGCTTTTATCACACATTAAACAACAGAAGAAAATAGCAATGAGCATCTGTCTGTTGACATGTGCTTAGTTTGTATTCAGTCAGTGGTTCCCTGTGTTTTTCTGTTGCCAACATAGCAATACGCCAGTCAGAAATTTACCTGCACACATTTCACTTCCCAATCACCACGTCCATCGACGTAGATTTAATCATTAACACAGTTTAAATTTAAACGGTGTAGCCAAAAGACATGAAAATTGACTCTTGGAGGGGTGTAAGATAGCAATGAACATTGCAATGTGCATTCCAAAGCATGTTATAGATAGGGCCCACAGGTTTAAGATCCTTTACTTGCCATAATTGATGTAAAGTTTCCTTACTGTCTCTTACATCTCTATTCCATGTTTCTTTCTGGAATTAACCTCAAGAGTTATTTTGTTTTCTATGGCATCTCTGTTAGAACGCTTTGTTGCTCCTTTCTAACAGTTTTAAGAGTTTAAGAGTGGACTGATTATAAGCTATTGTATAGTATATAACTCATAATCGAGTATAATTGGTATCTGGGGCATTTCATTCTGCGCTTGCACATTTCGCCAGGCCATGAGAAAAATATGTTAATTTTTAAAAATCTTATTCCAATTTCTGACACAGAAGATTAGGAAAAAATAGGGGTCCAGATCAAATGAGCAGGAACGTCACACTGCATTTGTTGGGCTTCTGAATATTGAAGGAATCTATGCGCTGGATTTGGCTGTTAACAGCACTTTCTCCTGTGGGAATGAGTCTGTAGGAATGATGAGAACAATTTTACCCCAGGAAATATGAAGTGAAATGAGTTAAATCTCAGACGTATGGTTATATGCTGCCCTGTAACACGCGCTCAAAGTGAAACCGAGCTGATAATGAATTGTCTGAAGATGGAAAATGCCCAGCACAACGCCGCATGACAAGCTTATGATTGAAAGACTCCCGTCGTGTTAGAGGATGTGATTAAGAGAATTTTGTTCTGTTCTGCCACAGACGTAATGGCACAACAGAGCCTCCTAGTAATTGCCATTGTAATATATCTATTACCCATTCAGATGATTTGAAAGCCGACCGCTTTTTCAGCTGACGTGCCTCAAAAACAATTCTGTTCAACTGCAGTTTGGGAGGCAGTAACATCACATCAATCCAGAGCATCGCTGTTAGAATGTGACTTTGAAAAAAAAAAAAAAAAAGAAGCCAAAATGGCCAATTTAAGTCCAAAGAAAAAAACTATACAGTTCAGAACCAGTTTGTTCTTTCCTGCTTCCTCCATCCCTAAGCACAATGCTGCTGCTGTTGGCTGATGTAACAGAATTGGACAGTTAAAGCGTATAGATGTCCAATAACGTTGCCTTAGTGGAAGTTTCAGAAGATGCAGTGGCAATTCACGCGTCTCAGAGGAAGCGCATTAGCCGTCACCCTCCTAGCACTGCTGCCATTGTGGAACAGCGGTAGGTCAAGCTATTGGTAGGGAACTGGCAATGTCTGAAGCTGTAACTGAATTTTACTGTCGAATTTGAGAGTACATTGGAGGAAAACGTGTCCAGAATGATGAAAAAAAAAAAAGAGACGTAGAAGATGTAGAAGTCTCAAACAGCATAATATATAACAGTCTTGGCTCGTCTTATTTACTCACCCTTAAAAAAACTTTTGAGCAAACGGCTAAATAAAGCAGATAAGTATATAGTTCAGTGAAAAAGTGTTTTCACCCTTACAGTTTTTGTTTTTTGCATTTTTATCATATATACATTTTTCTGATTATCGAACAAACTTTGCAGTGCCATCAAACAGCCAATCAAAAAACTGTTTATTACAATTTTTCCCACATATTGTATTCTAAAGCAAAATAACAGGATTGAAAATAGGGTCTCTACTAACTATTTATAGATTAAAGAACAACCTAAAGCAGCTTTTTATCAACCAGCCAATCAAAAAAGAGTTTACTACAGTTTTTTTCCACATATTTTATTCTGAGGCATAATAACAGGGTTGGAAATAAGTTCTATTCTAGCTATTTAGAGATTGAAGAAAACCCAACTTAAAGCAGCAATGCTGGGGGGGGGGAGGGGGTGGGGTGGGGGAGGGGGTGGGGGGTCTGGGGGGGACAAAATGTTCCAATAATATCCTGACCCAACCATCTCTTCAGCGTCTAATATATTTATCTTTAATCAAAATGATAAAAACTATTTATTTAAAAATACATAATTTCACATAGCATTTAATTTACATTTACCTGCATTTAAAGTGCTAATTTACATTTCTCTCAGTGCAATTACACCTTCTCACCACAGATGTCTCTAAATCCCCAAAACTATGAATTGTACAGATTGTCGCTTTAAAATAGCCAATAATTTGTTCTAAAACAGAGTGGTCTGGTAGGTTTGTTGGATGCAACTGCTCTCTAAAAAAACAAAAATTCACATAGCATTAAATTTACATTAACCTGCATTGAATATACTCCTTTACATTTCGCTCAGTGTAATTACACCCTCTCACCAGAGAGGCCACTAAATCCCCAAATCTCTACATCCTAAAGACAGTGTTTTGAAACATCCAATAAATGCAATCTGTCTAGTTTTATAAGTTTAAATTCACATTGTTTTAAGTTATTATTGTATACAAGAACAAGAAATGTGGCAAATCATTCCAGATGGATAAAATGTAACAATTTAGAGAAATATGAAGTGTGAAATGTTGTTATCAGTTACATTATTAATTACATCAACTCAATAAATAATTATAGTTATTAAAAACCTACACAGTAGAGCTGTCAGGTCCCACACAGTGTAAGAATAATTAACAATGCACGTTCGTTCAGCTGTAGAACCAGTAAATAAATGTGTGTCATTCAGGCGTTGAGAATACAGCATGCTGTAAATAATCATTTTTTTTTAGACTTTTTTAGTCTGTTTTAATCAATTAGAGGCAGTTTATTCACTTAAACACTGCATATATTCTTCATGGGTTTCTGTTTGATATACTGGTATGTTCTGTGTTAGTATAATATATATATATATGCATATATCAGAAATTCACTTTCTGCAAACCTTTCTTGCTCTAAACTGGCACACTGTGCTTCAAAGAGTATATAGAAATGTGTGTAAAAAGAGATTTAAGAGAACTTTCTCAAACATACGTGTGAAAGCATTTCTGCATCGCTACACATTCGCTGTACCCAACTCCCATCTGTATGCTTCTGCCTGTGAACTTCGCCAGCCTGCTCTCGTGGGACAAGCAAAGAAACGTATCTTCTCTTCTTAAAAAAGAAGAAGACATCAAAAAACAGAAAAGAAAAAGGAAGAAAAGTTGATTTTGACACAGTTCTGTTTTGACCTTTTAAAACCAGGCTTGTTAGACTGTCGCTGCTGCACAGTGCTGCTATTTGCAGCTAGAATATTCACTTTATTGTTAATATTCTTTTCAATTATTACTAGATGAATAAGCATGAGGTAGACCCCATGTATTCTGGGTTATAGAAAGTATAGAAACATTATATACTGCGTGTATTTATATATTTGAGAATGAAAAGTAAGTTCTTTACATAATATATAATATAGCAAAACATAGCTTGGCCCCAGATTTAGCAAAGAGCGTCGCACCTAAGGGAGGCAGAGCCTAATGGAGTCAGCCCTTTCCTCCGTCAGTAATGAGACCCTTATCACTAAGAGGCTCTAATCTTAAAAGGCTTCCTGTGAAGTCGCCTTGTCTGCAGCTCTGTGGCATTTAATCCATATTTATAGCATGGAAATTTATACTTTGACTCTAATTGCTTGGGTGAGTTGAACATTTCACAAGGTGGCACGAGGTGTAGAGTTTGCACCTTCAGCTTCTGCCAGTTCCACTGACTTTTTCCTGACAAAATACCTGGATACCTTAAATACACTGTCTCTCCGGCCCATCTGCACAATTCTCACACAATTTATTTCCTGTGTTCCACTATCAGTGAAAAGGCACCACCATACACTGTAAAATAATTGTAAAAAATCAGTAAATTAATTAAGATAATATAATTTACTTTATATTATTTATTTAACTATGTACAAAACCGTGTGGGGAACTTAAATGCACATAAAATCCCCAGTTACCCAATTTTTCAAGAAATCCATTCAATTCAATTCAACCCAACCCACTTTTAGGACACCCCCTATTACTAATGATACCCCAACACACTAGGAGGGTGGAAAGCGGAGGAAAGCCCAGCAACTCGGTTCTGATAACTCAGCTCACAGATGCCTTGTGCATTTTTCCAGTGGTCCTGTGGCGATCTCTTTCCATTGATGGATGGGATAGAGGAGGGCCGATAAACAGCAACAGCAGGAGGCTAAAAATTCATTATTCTACAAAGCACAAAAACAAATCAGTTAATTGCAAGCTAAATCAAAATTTTCTGTTTTTGTTATTTTGTTTGTACACAGTAATGTCATTAAAAAACAACTGGAACAGTGTTTTTAAAAATTTATGAATTATGGTCTATTTACATAGACTGCTTGAATATCTGATTCAATTAAATGTTAGATTTGAAAAGCTATTAGTCTTAGCACGCTCACATAATTACAGCCATGGGATTTTGTTTTAAATTTGTGAATTGCTCTGGAATATAACATACTTAATGTTAGGGCAATTTAAATAATCTACTAGTTGTAAACTTGGTTTGTGTATGAGCTGTGTGATGCTGTCACATACAGTAACCGCACTAAATAATACAGAAAATACTGCATCTTTTATCAAACAAATGCAGCTACTAAGGTGGTACCCTGGCAACAAGAACTCAAAACATTTGCACATATACGAACGAAAATGTACATCAAGAAATCCAAACAATTTTCAAAAATATATTATAATTCAAACTACAGCTCACTTTCATTACTGTTACTTCCAAATTTGTCAAATACACACAACTTGCCTGCCATGTACATGAAGAAGAATTGAGAAAAGAGCGTCACATTACTACTGATTATTTCGTCCTGCTTTTCTTGCTACAAAGCTTCTAAGGTAATAAAATTACATGGGTTACACCTGTTCTGTAAAGTTTACAATCCTTGAGTAAATGCCCTTTTTGTTATTGTCATCTAGGAGAAACCACTTATAAATGTAAAAAATACTAGTTATACATTACTAGAAGCATGTTAATTTATTGTAGCCACATTTTCTGGTAGCAAGTACTTCTTTCCCAATTCCTGAACAGTATTAGAAGTCTAGGTACATAAATGAACCCTTAGAACCCTACAGACAGATTTTACATCCAAAATCGCACCTTGTGTTCTCAGCTTAATTACTCAGGAATACCTTCACACATAAACATAATCCATATATGGATAGAAAGGGCAGAACTTACTCTTTCTAAAAATACATGAAAGCCATTGAGATAAACCCCTAAAAAGGTGAGATCTCCTTCCCCAACCAATATTATTTACCTTTAGTGCTTCAAACATATTTATATGATGTTTCAAAAGCCTGATGCTCTCCATGAATTTTATGAAAGTAATAAGCCATGTAATGAACTATCATCAATATTCTTATGCTTTCATCTCATATATACTCTAGTCTAACCATTCTTGAAAAGATAGCGTAGGTATAAACACATTTAAAGTCTATACATTTAAAAAAAAAATGTAAAAAGAAACAGGTGCTTGGTAAAATTTTGACCAAAACGTGGCCAGTTCCAGGAAAATATAACAATTCTGCTTCCTTTTACATTTTAAATGATTATATTTTTTAAACAGCCGTATGGCTTCCTGAGTAAAAGAGCTCAGGGCATGAGGCTGTCTGATATAATTACTGTGTTATAAGACCTGAAAGAGGAACTGACAAAAATGAAGAAAAAACACACCAAAACAGCCTAGGGATCAAAGGGTTAAGGGCATATTTCTGAGCTGCCTCAGTTTCTGAGTACCTCAGTGCTATAGGAGAGTGATAAGATGATGCGATGATGCGAGCGCCCGGCTGCCTGGTTTTCATATAGTACTGGGAGAGAAAAGGATTTTTCCATCGCTCCCTCTGAAAGAGAATGCATTCAGCTGTGTCCTCTGGGACTTGTGGTCACATGCAGCATGTGGCTGGATCCTAAAGCCCAGGGAGCACTCCAGTACTGTTAAGTAGAGCAGTGTGGAGCTGTGCTAGGAGCTTTATTTCACACACTCTTGGGAAACCAAGTCTCCTTCTATAGATTTGCACAAATACATACATTATATCTGTACACTGTCAACAGTGCATTGCTTTACACAGTTATACTAAATAAAGATCAAAAAAACGTTGCACTGCAGAACTTCAACTGCAACCAAGTATCTATCTAACTGCTGCATCTCTAACACAGTGTTTTTTCAAACCGTGCGGAGATTGAAGATGAGCGAGTGAGTCATTGTTTTTTTTTGCGACAGCAGAACTCGTACTGTAGTGATGCGTACTGTAGATCAGTCTGTGAAAACATGCTGTTCCTACAGAACATTGCTGCAGCTTCCAAGATGCTCCCGCGTGATTCCACCTGACCTTTTTCAAAGGTACATGCAGCAAGAAGACACGCTCTCAAAGGATGCAGTTCTTGAAGGGTCACTGCATCCAGAGCTTCAAGACCTCCAGCTTCCTGCTCTAGAGTCTGTGTATCCAGTCCTTTCATCTTCTGATCCACTTCATCTCGGTCAGGGTCACGATGGGTCCAAGGCTTACCTGGAATTATTCTAAGAATCAAGGTAAGAATACCAGTTCATTGCCTCTAGAACAGGGGTGTCCGAACTTTGGCCCGTTTCCTTTTTTTGAGCGGCCCGTGAGGTATTTTAGAAATAGAATGAAAGTTGGCCCGCTGTTAAGCAGGTTTTTATAATGTGAGATTTAAAGTTTGAACGCTAGGTGTCAGAAACGGACCAAAGAGTCGGAGAGGGTGCGCATTTATGGCACAGAAAAACGGGGCAGAAGAGTCTAAAAGTGGAGAGTGCGCATTTCTAGCGCAGTAAAACAGGCCAAAGACTCTAAAAGCGGAGAGTGTGCGCATTTCTAGCGCAGAAAAACGGGCCAAAGAGTCTAAAAGCGGACAGTGTGCGCATTTCTACACTGTCAAAGATAAAGACAGTTGGTCAAGTAAAATGGTGTGTAAATGAAATAATCAGGAAAAAAGTATTATTTAAAGTGGTATATTTCATTATTTGTTTTATTACAGAGTGTGGACCGTGACTTTAAATATATTTCTCCTTCTGGCCCCCAACAAAAAAAAAAAGTTTGGACACCCCTGCTCTAGAAGTTATTTTATGCTAGTCAGTGCAGAACATAGAGCTAGCTAGTCTACTTATCTAACTGACAACATTCTATTTTCTTTGGCTGCAAAAACAAGAAATGTGCGCTGCAGAACTAAACTGCAACCAATTATCTATCTAACTGCTGCATCTATATAACACAGTGGTTTTTCAAACCGTGCAGGGATTGAAGATGAGCGAGTGACTCATTTTTTTTTATTTTTGCGTCAGCAGATCAGATTGTGGAAACATGCTGTTCCTACAGAACATTGCTGCAGCTTCCAGGATGTTCCCACATGATCCACCTGACCTTTTTCAAAGGTACGTGCAGCAAGAAGGCATGCTCTGCATCCAGGGTCACTGCATCCAGAGCTAAGAATCAAGGTAAGAATATCTGGTCTACAGACAGGGCACCAGTCCATTGCTTATAAAAGTTGTTTTATGCTAGTCAGTCTGGAAAATAGAGCTAGCTAGTCTACTTATCTAACTGACAACATTCTATATTCCTTGGCCGCAACAACAAGAAATGTGCGCTGCAGAACTAAAATTAAACAAAAATTAGTGCTGAGCGGTATGGCCAAACATGCATCTCACAGTATTTTTCAAGATTCTGTAGCTTTCACGTTTTTTTTTTTTTATTATGCATCATTATTTTTTGCATGAGTGGGCTTTTATATAGGTTTGTGAGTTACTGTACTGTTAGTAGTACATATACTTTGAAACATTAAGCCTTTAAATTAAGGCTTTGATTAGTATAGGGTTTACTTTGTGCCACAAAATTGAACAATATATGAAAAAATTAGACTTCATTAGCAGAAAAACAGCTGAAAAATATAAACATAAGCCTGTAAGTGAGCCGCATAATATCCTGAAATTGATTTTCAACAAATTGATTTGCGTGTATAAGGGGCTACTGTCAATATCACAGGAGAGGTAGGATGTCTGGGATGACTGGAGATCTTTAGTAAAGTCTGACCTTGGTAAATCCTACACTGTGTTTCCAAACCAGACAGTAATGTTCATGATTTTGAAAAGGATGCTTTTGAAGATTCGAAAATTTTGAATTTCCAAAGTCATGATATTATTTGAAACACACAATCTAACTAAGAAGCAAGTAAGAATAGAGAAAAATTTTTAATCTTGATCATAGCACCAACATACAAAAGAAATGAAAAAGACACAACACTATAGACACGCCTTTTAATTAGTTAAGAGTTTTGCTACTATATGTCGTGTTTAATTGCCATAGAACAGCATTGTCAAAATAACAGGACGCTCTGGAGCAGCCAGGCATGAGTCTGAGTCACCATCATGCCCAGTAACATCTGGAGGATAGAGGGATAAAAACCCGGCAGCAGTGAGCTGTGGAGCAGTGAGACTGAGTTTTCTACAGGGCTGGAGCTCCAGCCAATACCTCAGGCAAAAGTCTAAATGGCATTTTTTATCCATAACTAATCATTTATTTTCAATTCCTGGCCTCACTAATCATAAATTCCATCATGGGGTATCTGCAGGTGTGGGGAAATAAAATATGCTGCTTTTTAATAGCAATCAGTGAAAATACAAGACCACTTTTGTAGTAGGGTTCAGTTTCATCTACAGTATTGTCTTTGCTGGGTAAAATCAAAGTAGAAACAATGTATCTGAAAACTGCGCCCATTAAAGCCATAAATAATGCTATTGAATATACTACTACAGGGGTGTCCAAACTTTTTTGTTGGGGGCCAGAAGGAGGAATATATTTGAAGTCACTGGCCACAGACTCTGTAAGAAAACAAATAATGAAATATACCACTTTAAATAATACATTTTCCTGATTTTTCAAATTGATGTTTCATTTCATGATGTCTCTTAATATTAAACTCCTTAACCCTTGTGTGGTGTTCTTGTTTTCATTTTTCATCAAATGATACAAAAAAAATAAAAATTTCTAACTCAAACTCATTGGCATTGGCTCATTTTTTGTGAAAAACATATATCAAAACACATTTTCGATAAACACACACCCCCCCACAGACACATTAATATTACATACAGTATGTTTGGCCAAGGGCTAATAAACATTGCTTCATTTGTAAATTTGAAACTAAACAAATTTTCTACTCATATCTTGAGTTTAATTAATTTTCTTTTACATTTTATTAAAAAAACTAATAAAAAAAAGAGTAGCACTTTTTAAAAGAAATGTGACATAAGAAAGGTAAAGGGGAAATATTAACCATGTAAGCTGTTTATATTGCTTGCAATTTAGGTGAAGCAAGCATGTGTAAAGCATTTTAATGTAAAATTGCTTAATTTTGCTGAATTAAATACAAGTAACAAAGTAAACGAGTAACAAAAATATGAACACCACACAAGGGTTAATTACGGCAACTTTTAGACTCTTTTGCCCTTTTTCTGTGCAACAACTGAACACTCTGCGCTACTTCTGCGCTACAATTGCACACTCTCTCCGCTTTTAGACTCTTTTGCCCTTTTTCTGTGCAACAACTGAACACTCTGCGCTACTTCTGCGCTACAATTGCACACTCTCTCCGCTTTTAGACTCTTTGGCCTGTTTTTCTGCGCTAGAAATGAGCACCCTCGCCGCTTTTAGACTCTTTGGGCCGTTTTTCTGCGCTAGAAATGCGCACTCTCTCCGCTTTTAGACTCTTTGGCCTGTTTTTCTGCGCTAGAAATGCGCACCCTCGCAGCTTTTAGACTCTTTGGCCCGTTTCTGACACCTAGCGTTCAAACTTTGAATCTCATATTATAAAAACCTGCTTAACAGCGGGCCAACTTTCATTCTATTTCTAAAATACCTTGCGGGCCGCTCCAAAAAAGGAAACGGGCCGCAAAAATGAAAAATGGAAAATGCAATGAAGATCCCTGTATCAAATTTCCATAATTCGTTCTAAGGCTTTTTGCAGAAGAGTAAAGGCTGTAGCAGCAACCAAGGGAAAACTAACTTACTGTCATCACCATTGATTTTTAAGTCTATAGAACCAGATGCCTGCAAACATTTGAACACATAGTGTGTGTTTTAATATCAATAATCTTTGACAAAAAAAATCAAACTTCTCTAAATGTCCAATTATATTTCTTCAATAAATAGCTTGTTGAAACATTATAGTTACTGTACGGCCCCCGGCTCATTCTCCAGCTCCTCATAGACGCTGAGGAAATTAAACACTCTCACAAGCTGTTCTTTGTGAAAGCCCGTCATGTTTGCTCAACAGTATTCTGTTCATTTCTGTTAAATTCCAGCTTTCCAGTTGTTCTGCTGTCACAGCTGCTGCCCGAAAGCTTGATAAGGGGATTTATCGTAGACCTGTGGTCACACTTCACTCTGTCCTCAGAACCTCAACAAATAACTGCTGGTTTTCTGCAGCATTAATCAGATTTTGAGTTTGGGATTAAACACTTTATGCTAACATTTCATACTTACCTTTTATCAATTGTTGATTAAAATAATGATAATGTAGCATCGCCAGGGGTGAAGTAACAAGGCCAAGCCATGCTCCTATTCATCAACTTTATTCTTACAGAGAGAGAGATAGCACAGGAACAACAGCCAATGAGCAGAGACTGTCTCGTAAGATAGCAATTCCACAGGCGGAGACTCTTATCCACCCTCCACCCATCTGAACAAACACAATGAACCACCTGGACCCCACAAATCAACACAAATCCCCCAAATAACCCAACCAGGGAAAAGGAATAGCATGCCCAGAGCTCCCCTGTGATCTCCTAAGCTCCTCCACATGCTGAGCACTACTAATATTAGGAAGCAAATTAGGCTGACTAAACAAAAAATTAAAAAGTCTTGGGTTCAAAGAAATAAAAGTTGAAAAAAATATATTTTTTAGTTTTTTTTTATTTTATGATTTTTTTATTTTTGAAAGTCATACTTCAAATATTAACAGAAAATGAGTACAATTTTGTTATCTCTCTATATATCTAGCAAACACTGCAATAAGTGTATAAGTGCATTATAATAATACAATTGTAATCATGTCATCATAGTACACCATGGTAATAATGTTGTAATAATACTATAATAACAACATAGCAATACTATGGGTCTGTCCCAAAACCTAGGGAGCTCTCTACATAGACAGCTTCTTACGTCATGGGATGCGCGTTCCCGAGAAGTAGGCTGTCCCAATTCTTAGATACCTTAAAATGCTGTCTACTAAGATACCTTATTCTGACCCTGTAATAAGAGAGCATTAGACCCTTCCTCAGCCGGTAAGGCAATCCCATGATGCAGCGCGGGCAGCACAGCGTAGCTCAACTTCTTCCATCATGGCGGACGGAAGTGGATCGGCCAGCGGCGAAGTCATTTTCAAATGTAAGTTATTTAAGTTTTTATAGCGTAAGTGTGGTGTTTCATGAGTTTTCTTGGCATAAAATAACATAAATTAGCGTTTTATTTGTAGTTTTGGTTAGTTGGTGGCCGTTTTCCAGTTTTTTATATATCGAGGTGTTAGCATTTATGCTAGCGGGTTTTGAAGCGCCAGTGCATTGTTTTAGATGGGCTGATGCTAACTAGCCTGTTAGCTCAATAGCTAAGTAGCCTCACTGGCGATATTCAGCGCTTTTTTTTATCAGTCGCCGTAATATTTTATTAGTTAACTCAGTTAACCCTTTCTGTATAGTTAGTTAGACCTGTCGGGTTTATACGATCTGTATGTGGGCTGTTTAACGTGATAGCCAGTGTTCAGATATACAAATTACTTCCACTCTTTTAGGGAGCAGATCAGCAATAGAAGCCTTTATAAAGGCTCGCAAGAGAGGCTCTTCACTGGGGAGAAAAACTCAGCTCTCTCAGCATGGAATTAAGAGCTTATTTAAGCTAAACTAGTTAGTTATTTAACGATAATATATTCTTATTATATTCCATCTTAAATTATGCAGCTTTTACACTTTGATACATTAATCCAACCAGCTAGCTAATGGCTTATGATTACAATAATAAAACAATAGGTTTGTGGCAAATAAGTTGATAGAAAACCCGCTTTAGAAAACTAGTTAATACGTAACTAATGCATTGCCAGTTACAGCATATCTAAGCTAATATTAAGCTAATAATTGCTTAAGTTATACATTCATGCATTTAGGCATCTTTCTAAACTAATTAAAAAATGTAGGTAGATTTTGCAAAATGTTTGTTTACACTTAAATCGAAGCCATTGTGTAGATCACTGAAGTTAAAATGGTGTTATTTTCCTCAACTATAAAGCATCTTAATGCCATAATTTGTTTTTGTTTGTTCTTTGACAGGACTATTGTTCTGGAATTGGGGCTTGCGGACAAAGTAAAAGAAATGGGAAAACTTAAAAAATAAATACAATGTAAGTTCAAAGATGAATCTGAAATTGTGTAGAATAATTTATGTATTTTATTGATTTTTATGTATTGATTTGAGTGTAGTATAGATATGTAAATTATTGTTAAAGTATAATTGAGGGGGAGAGAGAAGAGAGCAGAGCAGGAGCGGTCAGAGCGCTTGTATAACCTCCTAGAAAAGCTAGTTAACAAAATTAACTGAGAATAATTTATGCATGTTTTACAATAAAGTTGTCGTTTTTTTTAAGTTGAGAACTGGCATTTGTGTGTTTTTAAAGCAGTCATGGAAAACTAATGCATGCCTTGTAGGTATTCTATACTGATATAAACCTACTTAATAGGTTGTTCATAATAACACTGAAATTCATACTTCAGTTATATTGTTTGTATTGTTTATTCTAACCACACTTACAGAACAAGACTAATATTAACAGTGAGTGGAACACGTGAACTGGTTTAAAGTAGCACAAAATAAGACAATGAAATAAGACATTTTAAACTAGAACATTAAACAAACATGAATGATGCGTGTACAATATTTACACAATATTGGCAGTGCAAATTTAACATTTAATGAAAACCAAACTGATCTATTTGTTTCCAGTTTGATAAAATCACTGGACACCAGCAATGTTGGGACAAAGTTGCTCCCGTAATTGGTGGCCACTGACAGCTGTGATGTCTTCTTCCTGCACATCAGCTTCCTCATCTTCATCTGCTTCCTCCTCAGGCTGAACAACATCTCCCGCTCCCATGCAGATGTTGTGCAGAGTGACACAGGCAGCAATCACCTCTGGCACATACCTTGGGTTCACTTCTTGAGCATGCAGGAAAATTGACCTCTATCTGGTCTTCAGCATCCCAAAACCACGTTCAATTGTAGAACGTGCCCTTGCATGATGCCTATTGAAGGCCACCCTCTCTTCTCCTCTGACAGGCTTCTTGAATGGAGTGATGAGGGCTATGGGCTGAGAGATACATGGGTACCCACCATCACCAAGGATCATGTAGCCTCTGGGTGGGAAAGTGGCCTGCCGATACAGAGTGCTGTAACAGAGCGCCCTTGCATCACGTACTGAGCCAGGAAAGCAAATAAAAACATCAAGAAACTTTGCCTGGTGGTCACAGACAGCCTGAAATTGCACAGAGGGGTAGAGCTTCCGATTTCTGTAGCACTGTGCATCAGGTTCTCCAGGGTCTTTGATTTGCACATGGCACCCATCTATGGCACCCACTACAGAGTGGAAAGCTGCATGGATTCCCAGCCTCACAAAGTCATCAGAGATGCTCTGCAGTTCTCCGGGTTTTGGGTGCCGGATAACTTTCGGAAGGATTCACCGCATTTCATTGGCCACTCTGTGAATTACACGGTGCACTATAGAACGGGGCATAGAAAAAGCACGGGACACAACACAGTATGATGTGCCACAGGCCAACCAAAAAAGAAAAACCAAGACTTCAATGGTCCCTCCCCAACCATGGGTGCTCTTGTGCTGAATAAGTTTAAAAAGCACTTTCAGGGATTCACGATTCAGGCGAAAGTCAGGCTTGGTGTCTTGGGTGTCGTCTGGGAATATTCTCAGAAGTGGTACACTTGAATTCAGAGCACAGTATCTTGTAGGTCTTTCTCCCTGCAAGAAAAATTACTTTTATATATGCTATTTATTTATTTATTTATTTATTTAGTGTGTGTGAACAGTTATTTTGCAAAACAGAAAAGTGATTTGTTCCTTTGTGTTTAAAGAATATCATTTATCTGTTTTGTAAATTAACTGTTTGCACAGGTTCTATTTATGTATTTATTTATTGATTGATTGATTAATTGTTAATAAATGAATTGTCTGCATGTGTATAGTTGTATCACTTTGAAGTTAGCATAAAATAAAATGCATTTGCAAAAACAGATGAGTGCTATTCTTTAAACAAACCTTTCATGCTTAAAAGACAGCATTTGTCTGTCTGCATATAAACTTTTTTCCCCCCACAATTTTCAATTAATTGTATCAGCTTGATTATTAGCAACTATTTAATCAATATAAATGTATTAAATAAACTATGTAGGTGTTCTGTACATGTTGTTATAATAATTATTCATTGTTATTATTATTATTATTATTATTATTATTATTATTATTATTAATAGCTTAATTAATTAATTGTTGTTAAAATACCATAGTTTTTACAATGAACTAATATGGGGGGGTGTTAATAGTGGAATTTTTACCACAGAGTATAAGAGGAAATGTTTTTTTCTGAGCGGATCTTACCTGTTCAAGGGCAGAAATCAGCGCTCTTCTTCTTAAATTTCGGACTCTGGCTGCAGCATGTCTACTCTCACGTCTCTGTCGCTCTTCCTCCAGCGCAAAAACGATTAAAATTGTAATAAAAACAGCAAGAGGTTCGTCCATAATGCCGGTAGGGTGATGAGGTGGTTCCCGCGGCTGAGGTAAGTAAACAGTGGGCGCGTGCTGTGGGCGGGGCCAAGTCGTGACGCAGTCGCTGCCTAACTAGAGAGTCCCAATAATGTGTCTTATAAGGCTGGATGGTGGTTAGAACGCTGTCTAGTTAAACAGCTGTCTACGTAGTCAGTGCCTACATAGAGAGCTCACTAGGTTTTGGGACAGACCCATAGTAAATCCAAATGTAGTAATAGGGTAATAACACAATTTTAATATCATGGTTATATATAATAATAACATTGAAATAACATGGCAACAACACAGAAGTCATCAGAAGACAACATCATCAAAGCAAAGCACTACAGTTATCAGTTTTCTTCTACCATATTTTACAGACTATAAGGCGCACCGTATTATAAGGCGAACTATCAATGAATGTCTATTTTCAGGTATATTTTCATACATAAAGCACACAGGATTATAAGGCTCATTTTAAGTGACATTAGTAAGGAACAAGGGCTATGTAAACAAAACTGTAATTCTTAAAAAAAATATTTCAAAGTCAAACAAGGGCTGAATGTTAATCTACACAGATTTCCCTCCTGAAAACTGTTTATTTGGGCGAGTAAAGCACTTCTGTTCATTTACAGTAAGCTTAGATTTCAGCAGCGCTAGCCGCAGTTAGCAGAGTTTAGCACTAGTAAATGCCAGCTGACAGCACTACACTGAGGAACCCTGAGTGTTCTGGTAAGTCAGGGCACTATCAGCTAGCGGTTTGTTCCATGTATCTTGTTTTAACATGGTAAACATGCAAACTACAATCTGATATACTCACTTTTGAATGGTAAAAGAGCTAGTGCTGCAGTTAGCAGCTAATGCTAATACTGCTCCAGCCTCAGTGTTTCAAAATTCAAAATTTATTGAAACTCCTGTATAATGCTGCACTACAGCTGAGTGGCTTTACTGCTCCTTACAACCTGACTGGTAAAATTCATACATAGGACACACTGTCGATTTTAGGGAAAACGAAGAATTTTAAGTGTGCCTTATAATGTTAAAAACAGGATTCAACTTTTTCTTCAAGAATCAATAACAAAAAATGCTTAATATTAAAGCCTTTTCTATCTTTCTATCTATATTTCTGCCTGTCTGTCTGTCTGTCTTTATTTTACTTTTTATTAATCTAGTCTATATTACATTTATAATGTTTAACTTTTAGGGCCACTGGTGTTCTCCTTAGGAAATGCATATATAGTTTATCTGAATTCACATTGGAAATGATGAAAAACACTTTAACAATGTTTCAAATATATATTTCCCTTACTCTACCTTTATTTATCTAACAATTCCTCCTATCCACGTCTTCCTGGTCCAGTTTGTGGAGTGTTTAGCATCTATAGAACACCAGCATGATCATCTCTGGAGTAGTTGATTAATAGAGCAGTATAAATGCTTTCTTGACTGACTCCGCAGTGATAGGTTGGGCTGGGTTTTGATACTGGTCCACCTTTTCAAGCCGTTTCTGATTGGGGCTTTTAATCAAAATGAACCCTGGCCCTCACTGCGTCGCTCTCCCCTGCATTTCAGCGGCACAATCAAGATGTCAAGCAAGAGTATTCCAATCCACACCAGAGGACAAGAGTTCAGATTGATTTTCTTTCTTTCGTTTTCGCCTCCCCACGGTGTGAAAGACAAATGGAGTTCTTGCATTTAGCCTTGTCGGAATGGCAAATTGTCACCATGTCACAGCACGATCTCCCGTTGTGAAAGGAGACCCCAGCATCATTCCTTTTTTTGGGTTCTTTTACAATCTGCAATCATGGGGTCGTGATGCTTTTTTAAAAATGGGCACATTAGAGACAGGAGGCGAGAGGATCTCTTCATTACAGTCTGCACATTTCGCTGAAGGCAAGGGCTTCAGATAAAGCCTAATGAAATTTGCACTGCGAGAGAGCAGTAACTCACCCGGCATGGATTATAGAATGATTAGAATTGAGGTTTGGCCGTGCTTAGGGACAAATTAAATTCTGAATGATGCCGTCACATCAACTGTTTACATCTAAAGCTGTCCTTCTTCTACAGGGACACCAGTACCTTTGCTGTTAGGAAGGTTCTGTACACTGCTTTTCAAATATATGCTTATGCTTGAGCTCACATAAATTAAGTCTGTTTTATGTAAAATTTGATGTTTCCAAATATTACTCAACTACTTTGAGGTTGGTGAACATTTGTGGGCAAAATGTATTCAAGTGAGATCTTTAAGCTAAATTGATATTACCATATATGCCACTTCTTTTTCATTGGAAACCTTCTGGAAACATTTGTGTGTATGCTGGCTGTGTCCCCCACTTTCTGGCTCTTGCCATCAGTGTGTAGTCATTTCCCCAGGGCTACTTTAGGCAAACTTGTAGATCATACTGTAGATTATGATATAGGCTGTAAAACCAAACTAAGTGTCACGTAGGCCAGACCAGGGACAGACACACGCAGATACCAAAAACATAATTTATTTACAAAAAGGATTGGCTTTCAGGAGTAGGTAGGGACAGGCAGGTTCAGCAACAGTAAGGCGTTAAGCAAAACGGGGTCATACACAGATAATCCAGCAGAAAAAGGGCAAGGCAAGAGAGTAATGAATAATACAAAAATAGGTCGGCAACGGAAAACAAACTATAGGCAAGGCAAAAATCAGGAGTACAAAAACAAAACAGGTCGGTAAGAAAAAAAAGGCAGAAACAAAAGAAATGTGTTATAGAAGAGCTAGCTAACTATTTTCAATATTCAGAGACGGACAGAGGAAACAGAGGGGAATTTATACTAAAAAGAAGAGATGCAGACAATCAGAAGCTGGGAGAGCGAGAACACTGTAGAGTCACGTGATCAACAAAAACATTAGGCTTTATGCTGTTCTGTTCCTTCGATAGCAATTTCTTTCTCCATCCAGTTTTCTTTAGGTATTTCAAATTCATGTTTTAGTGAAATGAAATTATTAAGAAGAAAAACACAAATCTATTTAATTTTAAATAAAAAACGTGCAAAGTGCAAGAGGTGAAGCAAAAAAAATTGTCAATTAAATTAACTTATAATTGATATTAATAATTATTGAAGTTAATAATAATTTAATGTTTTAGCTTTATTTAACTTAAGTTTTCAATAACAATTATTTCGAAAAATTCAAGGCAATCATTTTCCTCAAATTATTTAAGTGAATTCAACTGATCCAGGCTTACGGGTTATAGAGTTTTTAGCAGGATGTGAAAGCCTGCACTTAAGCACTGCTCCGCACACTTCATTCAAAAAATTGGCAAGTGAACAAATTGTCCCTGAAATGAGTACCCTTCAAAAAGCTGGATCATCCACCTCCTGGATGTTGTTAAAAGCATTTTACTCGCACACAGTCCAGAAATAAACTGATCCATAGTGCACTGCTACCAGCATGATACTCCCTGTGACTAAACACCTTTCCTCCACTGCGCTTCTATCTTTGTCCAGCTGAAGTAAACAGAAGAATAAAAAGTGTGGATTTAAACCTGAAATAAACACTTATTGAAATGAAAACTCTCATGTTTCTCCTGCTTTAAAGCTTTTTTTTTTTTTTTTTTTCTTGTCTTGGCCGCCGTCCTCGTCCAAGCCTCAGAAGTCAATTCTAGTTAATTTTGCATGGGAGAAACTGAGGCCCAACTGAAGTGCTGCATTGCACCTTCATCATTACAGAAACCATAAACCTTCATAAAACACTAAAATATCTGCTTTGATGGTCTGCCATTTATCATTAGGAGTGGCGGTTATAGCAAAAATATATAACTGTCATAATAAATCTCCAATATTTCACAATACATTGTCAAATGTACTCCAAAATGACTTGGACTAAAATATGTTTACTCTAAATTTCAGTGAAAGGTTAGAAGATTATTTCTGTTGAAATAATGGAGGGTAAAAAGCAAAACAAGCAACGAAACGTATTATATTTCATGATTAAATAGCTGTAAATTAAGAACATCAACTCATATTGCAATGGATAAAGGTGTGATTGAGTTTTGGGTTTTTGAGATTTGAACACATTGACATTAAGATAAAGTATGCATTTAGAGTAACAATATGAATATATATATACACCTGGAAAATGTAATAAGAAAATATTCATGCATCTCGGTATGTTCTCCTCCACAAGTCTTACACACTGCTTTTGGATAACTTTATGCCACTCCTGGTGCAAAAAATCAAGCAGTTCAGTTTGGTTTGATGGCTTGTGATCATCCATCTTCCACTTGATTATATTCCAGAGGTTTTCAATTTGGTAAAAGAAACTCATATTTGTTTTATATATAATATGTATTTTTTAAACATTAAGTACAATAACATTAAGTATATAACTGAATCCATGTTATTGTCCAATTACAGCCTTATACAGAAAGAAAGACACAAATAATTGGCAAGTCTGCCAATACAGGAAGTACACATATTTTATTAATTTATTATTGTATTAATATTACATAGTTTTATCAGTTCTTCCAAAGTTAAGATGCAGATAGATAGATAGATAGATAGATAGATAGATAGATAGATAGATAGATAGATAGATAGACAGATCTGACTAGAACTGCCTTATTAAAATGAGACAGTCAGAAGGTAACATAGACACGAGAGCAGCTTCATACCACACTTATAACCCCAGGAAAATACCTAAAATCAGGGGACTGCGGAGGTACAGTATTATCAAATTTTTCCTTTTATGCAAATCCTGTTGAACTGACATTGTGTGTATGCAGAGAAACCTGAATCACATTATAAAAACACAGGACATTTTGTAGATTTCAAAACATTATTGTTGCATGATATTGTTGCATATCTTACATTGTGCAAAAGAAACACATTTCGGCCTTGTTGTAATTACATTCTAATTCAGTCTTTAATAAAGACATTAATATACTGGAAGTCAGCCAATACAGGATGTACACAGAATGTAGTAATAATAATTTATTGTGTAATTACCTGTATACTTAAATGTGTAATTATATCGTACAAAACCAAAGTTTCTACATATTACATAGTTTTCATCACTGTTCTATCAAAGTTAAGCTGCAGATTTGCAATTTTCTGCAAATAAATTCTCTAAATGACAATTTTTTTTTATTTGGGAATTTGGGAGGAATGTTGTCTGTAGTTTGTAGAATAAACAACAATGTTTATTTTACTCAAACATTTACCTATAAAATAGCAAAATCAAAGAAACATATTATTTTTTACATAATATTTGTTTTCCAGAGCTGTAGATAGATAGCTTTTGCATTAAGCATAATAATAATAACAATAACAATAATAATAATAATAATAATAAGAAGAAGAAGAAGAAGAAGAAGAAGAAGAAGAAGAATTGCGTAAATAAATGAATCCATGTAATTGCGGCTTTATACAGAAAAAAAGATATAAATAAGTTGGAAGTCAGCAATACAGGAAGTATACAGGATGTAATAATAATCACCTGTATAATTAAATATGTAATTATATAGTCACAGTGTATAATAGTATAGCACATCAAAAGTACAAAGCCAAAGTTTCTACAAATTACTATGTACATATTTCATCGTTTTATCACAGTTCTTTTAAAGTTAAGCTGCAGATAGATAGATAGATAGATAGATAGATAGATAGATAGATAGATAGATAGATAGATAGATAGATAGATAGATAGATAGATAGATAGATAGATAGATAGATAGATAGATAGATAGATAGATAGATAGACGAGGGCAGCCATTGTATGTACATAGAGTAACCCGAATCACATTATTAAAACACAGGACATTCTGCTGATTCCAAAACAACAGATTCCAAATTTTCAATCAATAATTGTAATATATTAATTATTAAATTAAGTTTTTGTTACATGATATCATTGCATATCTTGCATTGTGCAAATAAAATAAAAACATTTGGCCTTGTTGTAATTACATTCTAATATAGTATTTTAGACATATAAGACATTAATATGCTGGACGTCTGCCAATACAGCAAGTACACAGATTGTAATAATAATAATGTATTGTGTAATTTACTGGATAATTAAATATGTAATTATATAGTCACAGTATACTAGTATATGTAGCACAACCAAAGTACTAATCTCCCTTTCTACATATTACAGAGCTTTATCACAGTTCTATTACAGTAAAGCTGCAGTGCCAGACAATAGTATGAGAGAGGCTCTGATTGGAAAAGGTGAGTAATGGTTTGCTGTAATACAGTATATGATGTGATGCTGAAATGTTACCCCTAGTTGACCTCACACTGCAGAGTTCTGCACAGATACTCCAGTGATCTCCACTGGAAAGTGGTGTACGGGTGAACGGCACATACTGTGGATCCCATTTTCTGCAGCAGCTGCTTTCCTCCAGTGCACATCCAGCATTTCCATATGAGGAGACGTGAGTGGGCTGGATGGGATTTTTTTTTTTTGGTGAAATAGATTCTACTGTTTCTGAACGCCAAGCATGAAGTACGCTCATCCGCTCTGACTGATGAAACCATTAGCCTTGGCGTAATCACCCAACGTGTTGGATGTGCTCATTTTCCAGCTGTTCAATTATGAAATTGAAAGTCTCATTGTTTCCGTCTGTATTTTTTTTTATCTACTCCTTTTTTTTAGGCTTTATAGCTGCGTGTGTTTTTTGCTACTACATCTACAGTCACAACAAGTTGACTTTGTTTTGGCTACCAAGTTGCAGACGCTTACCAAAAAATTCACAAACACCCACCTCCCATATGGAGGGTGTACTAATGAGTGTACTCTTGCCCTAGTTTAGCACAGATGATGAAAACTAGGCTTATTAAAGCGTGAAACTGAATAGGCTTGTGTGTAAATTTCAGGAAAAGCAAATCAGCACACAGGGTCAATTATGTTGCATATTCTGTAGAACAATTTTGTTTTTTTTTGGCTTCTAAAGTGGAATAATTATACTATTGCCTAATGTCCTAATATCTAATTAACCATTTGCAAAATGCATTACTAATAACACTAACATAACATAAGCTAGTTCATGCTTAACTGTGATAGAAACACCAAACTCATTATTTGAAAGTATTTACCCTCATCTGCTGACTTGCCGTCGACAATAGGTACAGATCCCTCCATCAGACAAAGTCTTCTAGCTAATCTAGATTCTGCCTACTGCATAAGGTTCTCACCCAAAATGACTGCAATGGCGGCTCTTAAACTTATCTCATTAGGTGGATTCTGGCAAAAATACTTAAGAGATACTTTTTGGAAACTTTGTGAAGGACACACTGGAATCTTCTTACTTTACTTTTGCATATATACACACACAAAGGTCACTGTTCGAATATCATCAACCTCCACTTTCTGGAGAACAGACTAGAGAGAACCTGCTTGCCTTACGTACACATTTACACGAAGGTCACCATTCTCATACCATAAACCCCCTATAGGCCCAATTAAAACACATGGTGACAGTGATGAGCCTGGGCATTATCTATTGCAGACCGGTGGCACAGCACCTGAATGACAGAAGCAGATCAACAGCGGCCTGAAGCTCGGCAGATTCAGTCTATTTTTGTGGCTCAGGCAGTTCATGAAACTGGAAATTCTCAGGGGAGTTCTTCCTCGGAATACATCATGCATGAAAACTGTGGGCTTTTTTTTTGTATTGGGGTGGACGATAAATCTACAAAACACTGGCCATTGTTCTTGAAAGTGTCCCAAACTACTACTTTGTCTAAAGGCTTCAACATACGTTTTGTGGAAACAATGTTTGCTTGGTTTTAGCGAAACTTCAATATATGTCCTTTCTTTGCACATTTAACATTTAATAATATCTAATTATTTAATGATCAATTACTTTTGCACACATTACAGTATATACTTATGTACTTAGTGATAATACTTTAGAACTGAAGTGTGTTCATGTGTTTTAGACTGTAAATATGTTGTCATTATTGCAATTATGTATTACATAGACTATATATTTGTCTGTATATGCTGACAGTTACTTTTTACAAACAGATCATTGTTTGAATTAAATTGCATAGCACACAGCCAACACAGAGTTAGAAACTCAAATGATGCATGCTCCTACAGCCTACAACACAGATACCAGGACGTTAATCATAATATATGATCTTCGGGTTTACCTAAGGTAGCTTGGGGGAAATGACTACACACTGAAGGTAAGTCTCAGAAACAGGGAAATACACAACCATTATGCAAACAGACTGTACCAGAAGCTATTAGAAAAGAAGTGTTCAATGACAGTAGACTAAAATACTAGTACTACTACTACTCCTACTACTACCACCACTACTGCTTCTACTACTACTATTGCTGCTACTACTATTATCACTACTACATTTACATTTACATTTGCATATAAGGTATTTAGCAGATGCCCTTATCCAGAGCAACATACAACAGTGCTTTGTTGTTTGTAGTGACTAGGATCAAGAGATACACAAAGCTTAATAATGTTTAGAACCCTATAAGATTTTTTTTTCTTTAATTTTATTTCAAATTTTTCCAATTTTCTCCCCAATTTACACAGCCAATTACCCAACCCACTCATTAGGACTCCCCCTATCACTAGTAATGCCCCAACACACCAGAAGGGTGAAGGCTAACACATGTATCGGAGACTTCCTCCGATACATGTGAAGTCAGCTGCTGCTGATGTAGCATTGCCGAGCAGCCAGCGCGCTTGGAGGAAAGCGCAGCAACTCGGTTCCGGTACATCAGCTCACAGACACCCTGTGCTGTGGACATCACCATAGGAGTGATGTGGGGCGAGAACGCCATCTACCCACCTGGAGGAAGCAGGGCCAATTTTGCTGGGGTTTGAACTGGGGTTTGAACCTGCGACCTCCCGCTCATAGTGGCAACGCTTAAGACCGCTGGACCACTCGGTGCACCCTCTTTTTTAAAGATAAGTTTAAGAACTTTCTGAAAAGATGAATCTTCAGTCTGCGTTTGAAAACCGTGAGTGACTCTGCTGTTCTGACACCCAGTGGAAGTTCGCTGGGATGCTGGTTCAAGCCAAGCTGTACTGGAAGCTCTAAGAGCTCTTGGTGCTGATCTGGCTTTGACCATTGCCATCAGGTATAAAGGAGCTGGTCCGTTTTTGGCTTTGTAGGCCAGCATCAGGGTGTTGAATTTGATGCGGGCAGCAACAGGAAGCCAGTGGAGTGAACGCAGCAAAGGAGTCACATGACTGAAGATTGAAGATGAGTCGTGCTGCAACTGCTACAACCTAGGCTACTACAACTACTACCAACCCCCTGTTTATAAGGTGAATTTTCGCGAACTTTGTTTTACAGGTGACCTTGAGTAAATTCTCAACTTGCCAAGTAAATTCAAACATCAATCCATCTGCAGTTGCCTTGTTTTCTTTTTTTTTTTGCTTCTAAGGATTATCGTCAAGGTGTTAGTCTACGCACAACTCACTTTTCACTTTTAAGTGTGTTTCTGACCTGGAATAAAAGTATTTTTTCATTAAATTGGATCGATAACTGCACTCTCCGGACACACGCCAAGGTCGACTTCAACTCTAATTGCTGAGAATTTGCAGCAAAATATGATAACCACCAACTAGATACCGCTGAAACTTTCACCAAAGTCAGATGTGATGTTACTAAGAGACGCAACAATATGGAATAACCTTCACTGCAGTTTGCGTCGGGAGTCCTGGGAAGCTTAACTACTTGGAAGATGAGCACTATGATACAATATTGATGTCATTATGAGACTTCAAAAGGGAGAAAGCAAAGTAAAAACATGAAAAAAACATTACGATTTTGACTTCACTTGACAGCACTCCACTTTCCAGCTTTCCTCTCTGGGGCATTTTTGCTGAAGCTTTCACTCAGAGCTATGTGCGTGAAGAAGCTCAGCCTAATGGCTGCTGGAGCCGAGGTAGAGCAACTCTCCGAAGTCGAAGAGATGTACAGTACAACTAAAACCACTCTACTCAGGACTCTCTGCATTACCGTTATTATGTTATTGACTGAATCATATTTGACTTTGCTCTAAATATGGAGTTTTTGCACATATATGGCTTAGAGACTCACTTGAATGGCATGTAGACTGACGGACTTGATAAAAAATTTGCCTGTAACCTTCTCACAACTTAATTAGGACTGATTGTTAACAGATTGACAGCTCAACAGACTCACCCTTACCTCACTTATGTCATGAACTCATGATGATCAGGCTTCAAATGCAGACTTTTCCCAACTCTTGGATTCATATTTAACTAAATCTTATCTCATGACTCATGGCTTATTCTCATCGGATCTAAAACTCAATAAGGGGTAGACTGGAAATCTGTATGTTTTGGAAAAGTCCAGAATGGTCATCTGGTCTAAAGCAGTTGGCCCTGTTCAATAACCAAAATTTAGAGCCTAAGAAGCAACATCATCAGGATGTCCTAATATGATTATTTCATAGGTCTTAAAGCCAACAAAGAAGTGTGAGTGAGTGGATGGGAGAAGTTAAAAGAAAAAGAAAGCAAAATCCTTTAAAGGTCTCATTCTGCTAAAATCCATTTTTTCTTGTTCTTTGTGAAATACTATACAGGGGTTGGACAATGAAACTGAAACACCAGTCCTTTTAGTGTGGGAGGTTTCATGGCTAAATTGGACCAGACTGGTGGCCAATCTTTATTAATTGCACATTGCACCAGTAAAAGCAGAGTGTGAAGGTTTAATCAGCAGGGAAAAATTGTTGGTGCACGTCTTGCTGGTGCATCTGTGACCAAGAGAGCAAGTCTTTGTGATGCATCAAGAGCCACGGTATCCAGGGTAATGTCAGCATACCACCAAGACGAATGAACCACATCCAACAGGATTAACTGTGGATGCGAGAGGAAGCTGTCTGAAGGGGACGTTCGGGTGCTAACCTGGATTGTATCCAAAAAACATAAAACCATGGCTGCCCAAATCCTGACAGAATTCAATGTGTATCTCAACTCTCCTGTTTCCACCAGAACTGTCCGTCGCCACAATAAATTATTGTGGTCTAAAACCAGGTGTTTCAGTTTCATTGTCCAACCCCTGTAGGTCTCTCTGAGCTGTAAAACTGACTGTGGGAGGAAGGCAGGTAGGCATTCTCTGCTGCAGTGCTGTTAGCCAATCAGAGATATCAGATGTATTTGCATGTATGAATATTCATGGGCAAGAGCCAAATCCTGTCTTTCTTCAGAGACCTCTAATTCAGTGAATAACGCAGGGCTACATAGATAGATAGATACTTTATTGATCCCCGAGGGGAAATTCTTGATTCTAGAAGCACCTGAGCACCTTTTTTCACAAAAGATGGCTCACAAGGCATTCATTCATACTAGAGACCACAACTAAAGGTTTTGAAATGATTGAAAAAAAAAACGATGGAATGAGACCTTTAAAAAATGATGCATCACAATGTAACCTTTTTGCAACTGCAAAAGCAGCAGCAGCAGCGGTAATGTAGACAACGGCGACTGAAGCATTGAATCACTAAGCGAGACTGAGAACCAGGTGGAAATTAAACCTGAAACTTCTGATAACTGGATTTGCGATCTGGTGATGAAAAAAATATGTATTTTGTATTATTGTCAAAACGAACACCTCAACTTCCAACTCAACCTAAACTCGAGCCTCAGATTCTCACTCAACTAATTGACTTACCTGTGCTGCCATGCCTGATATAATAAGAGCACGCTCAGTAAACCTGAGGAGGACATTGAGGGCTGCTTCATATTTGTTGACATATGTACAGTATGTTGGTGACATTTATTGTTTCTTTGTTATTCTTTTTTTTATTGTTGTAATAGGCTTTAATAGTAAGCACCCCAGACTAGACGCAGTCTTTGTTCAGCTAATGGCGTATTTTCTCTGTTCTCAATGCTGAGGAACACAAAGCAAACAGACTGGTGAAATCTCAGAGTGCTTCCATTACTATGGAGGCAGAAGATGAGGTTCCTGGCAGGAGGCATGCATATTATTTCCATCGCTCTTTCTGTCTCTCTCTCTCTCTCTCTGTGTTTCTCTCTCTCTTACTCTCCCTCTCTCTTTTTCTGAAAAGAGGACATTAGGTGATATATAGGCAGACAGTGTGCACTGTTGGCAGTCTGGCCGTATTCATTTCAATGGGAATAAACATCACTCCTATTCATGACATAGGAGCTGAGTTGTTGAAGGTGGTGCACATAAACATGCTCCCCTATGACAGAAATGCTACTCAATAGCTCATCAGCTTGATTACTAAAGCAAGGCTAGGGACTGCCACGTAGAGCCTGTACTTCAGCTACTGTGTTTAGCATTGCACATAAAGCTATTAGAGCTGTATTTGGTAAAGTGTTTCCATAGAGTCCTTTCACAGAGCTTTACAAGTCTCTGCTGTAAAAAAAACAAAGAAACTAGTACTCAGGTGAACTATTCCAAAAGGACAATGCTCATCCCCATACTGGTGCCATCTCAAGAGCATGGATTATCGCAGGACACCATTAGGAACCTTTACAACTCCATTCCTAGACTTCTTGTCACACTTCATGCCAATAGCGCTTCTATTCCTCCTGTACCTGTCTGTACCAGTGATCTCCCCGCTCTGAACTCTATTGCCAGACCACAAAATTCCCCTGAGTATTAGTTTCCCCTGTCCACCCCATTATATACACCCCTGCATTTAATTAGTTCCGTCTCTCATTGAAAGTGTATCTCTTGTATTGTTTATTCTGTGTATGACCGTAATCTATTGTTAACCTTCTCACAATTTTTGCTTTGCCTTGCTGTGTTTTTTGACCTAGACTGTCTCACTCCCCTTGGTATGTTTTGTTACCTTACGCTTTTTGCATTTTGGTTTTGACCTTGCCTGTTTTTGACCACACTGTCGGATTATCTTTTTCTTCATTTTATCTTCATTTTATTAATGCCTGACCCTGACACTTCTGGCATGTTGACCATATCAGGCAAATTGTGACTCATTTTCGAATCCCTGGGCTTTTTTATTTGTGTCGACCATTTCTGGAGACATTTCTGCACTGTGCCTATAGGATCTAGCGCCTCCCAGTGGGGTTTAATGACTTCACATTTGGTTTGTATTTGGTTTGTAAGCGCTGCACTGTTGCTCTGGCGGAGTAATACATGGAGAACTTCGGTTACAGTGCATTATCAGCTAATAATGTCACTCATAAAGCGCCTCTCAGCCAATCACATTGCAGGATCGGAACTAACTGTGGTATAATGTGTTTCAGTCTACCCAATGCTGGGACATATACTGTAATTGTGACCGTAGGACCTTAGGTTGTAAGCAGTTGTTACGTAGTTTGTGTCAGAATTGAATGGTGAGCCAATCAACAGAAATGACTTCAACTTCAAATGACTCGGAATGAAATCTTTTCATATTGACTTCCATTGAGAGTCCTGGAAAGTTGCCATTTTGGAGATACAAAGATTTGACACGACCTCAATGTTTAGCTTCTCTCACAGTCTTTGTAGACATTGAAGCTAATTGGCTATCGTGATTCAAAACCAACAGTGGAAAGAAGCTATTGACATATAGTGGACTCAAGCAGACATGACCCCAGCAAGTACAGATAACCGCATTCAATCTGACGATCTAATGTGTCGCTGATGAAGGGGAAAATTAAAACCTGGTGCTTCTTTTTTAATGTAATTTTAGATTAAGTGTTTGGTGCCCTCCTCATTATTTCATGTGACACATCACATTAGTCCTAGTGAATTATTCAAGGCCACCAGCCACTGGTGCAAAGACACTGGAGTTCTCCTTTAATCATTGTGGTCGCAGGATAGATTTTCTACCGCTATTTTGCTGAAAGAGTACATCACGGTAATGGCAGGGGTTAAAGGTTTTCGTCAGGGCTAAAGCCGCCAATCACGGAGGCTAAAAATGGCTCCTTCTTGGTATCGATCCAGAAATCTGTGTGGAAAAATACAGTGGTCCTCGGAAACAACACAATATCTAGTGCCCACAATGTAAATCATTCAATACCATTGTGTGAAATGCAGTCTGTGAGCAAACTTCAATACATTATGGAGCAGCACTGGGTTGCACAAATGATTGTGAGTGTGAACAATGATAGCAACCAAATCTTGAGATGAAATCCATGATTTCTGGAATGAATGATGATGCTGGCTTGATATATCTTTGTTTTCGCTCCTGCATTTTACATTATAACGTCAATACACATTACAATGCTCAGTCATTAAGAACAAAGGATGGGGGAAAGGAAGGGGAATCAATTTTGGCAGGTGTTCACTAAACCTTCCTGTTTTAAAACAGCCAAACAAATACCCGACCCATAATTCAATATTCCATCTGAAGCCTGGTATTCAAAACACATGAAGATGAACATGTGATATCTCGAGTAAAACTACTATAAGAACTACTACATAGGATTATCTTAATGGCTTTACAATTATTCATGCATTCTCATATGAAAAGTAATTCACATTGAATTATTTCTGTGAAAAAAGAGTGCTTTTGGTCCAAGCAGCATTTCTTAATTAAATGGGGGAAAAACATAGTGCATCCAACAAATGCAAATAGCTTGTAGATTTATTATTTTATTAGAAAACACAGATTCTATAAGATGACCCACTTTATCGTGTGCATTGTAAAGACATGTAAATACAGCTCTGGGAAAAAAATAAGAGACCATTTAAAAATTGTTTGTTTTTTTTTTCACCAAATTTAAAACCTCTGGAATATAAACAAGAGGAAGATGGATGATCACAAGCCATCAAACCAAACTGAACTGCTTGAATGTTTGCACCAGGAGTGGCATAAAGTTACACAAAAGCAGTGTGTTAGACAGGTGGAGGAGAACATGCCAATATGCATGAAACCTGTAATCAAAAACCAGGGGTTACTCACCAAATATTGATTTCTGAACTCTTAAAACTTTATGAATATGAACTTGTTTCTTTGCATTATTTGAGGTCAAAAAGGATTACTTAATTGCCATTTATCAGTTTCTGCAAATAAATGCTCTAAATGACAATAATCTAGAGATCTTTTTGAATCAAATACTTTAATGGCAATTTCACACTACACGATTTCAGACATTAGTTTTTCAGTTTTTTTTTTAGATTTTAAATTTTAAAAACCAGAGTTATTCTACCAAATATTGATTTCAAAACTCTTAAAACTGTATAGATATGAACTTGCTTTCTTTGCATTATTTAAGGTCGGAAAGCTCTGAATCTTTTTTTTGTTTCTCATTTTCTGCAAATAAATGCGCTAAATGTGTTAAAAATGTTGTCCTTGTGGTAGCGCTGGTGAGGTTAAGGTAGTGGAAAGCGGGATTTGCCACGGGAAGAAGAGGCGTAATACCTCCAGGTCAATTTCAACACCAAAGTGGTTTTTATTTACACCCGAAAATGGAAAAAAAAAAAAAAGAAAAGAAAAAGTGTACAAAAAAAGAAATAAAACGGGTAAAATCTGACCATAAACAGGACTCAACAACAGAAATTACTAGTTCTTTTAACCAGCATTCTGGTAACAAACCATTCACCAAAAAATCCTGTTTTTCAGCAGATCAGGACAGTTTGAAGCCCCAGCAGCATGACTGTCTCAAAATGGCTTCCTTTTTCTAGACCTCCCCCATGGTGCCTCTACCTGCCCTTTTATATGTGTAGCTCCGCCCCTTCCTCAATTGGGCCGTACCATTTAAGGTACCCTTAAAGGTATCCACACATATTTACATACACACACAAATACATAAATTAATGCCGACATTATTTACATACAGATATTTGGACATGTCCCTAGATGGTAAGTATTTACACATTTTGTACTAACTTTTTCTCTCCCCAGGTTTTCCAGTAAGGAGTCCCCCCATCTTGTAGCACATCCAGAGTTCCAAGGACACTACAAAAAGGGAAGCAAAGATGGCCGCCATTCCCCAGGAAGACCCCCCCAAGGACAACAACCAGGTAAGTAAAAGTATCTTTTGTATATTTACACAGCTAAATGTTCAGTTAATTTCCCCAGCAGCACTGGTGATGTGACCAGGCCTCTGCAATCATCACAAAATGACAATATTTTTATTTGGAATTTGGGAGAAATGTTAGTTTGTAGTTTATAGAATAAAACAACAGTGTTCATTTTACTGAAACATATACCTATAAATAGCTAAATCAGAGAAACTGATTCAGAAACTGAAGTGGTCTCTTAGTTTTTTTCCAGAGCTGTATGTTAAATGTCAGTCTATCCTACCTTTCTCTCTTGTCCCATCTCACTGTCTTCCTTATTCTATTTAATTTCTTACCCTTCCTACATTTCTCTATTCAAAACTAAAACCCTATGCAAAGTTCTATAATTACAATTATATACCATTTTATAAAATTCAGAAGCAGCAGTGGCAATCGCTTTTGTAGCAGATAACCAGAAACAAAGGTTAGCATTGACCTGACGCAAAGCAAGATACACCTTCCTGTTCTAATCCATTTTTCCATGACCAACATGGACAAGCAACAATAGTAAATCCTCTGGCAGCAGATTTAATTGAGTTAAAGGGGACACTGCCAAAGTTTCTGAATGCAGCATCAGGGAGACATTTGTTTTAATAAGGTTAAACAACAGCTATAAAGGTCCAGCAGTAAGATGGCCACACTTTTCTTCTGTCACTACCAAACGATAGGGTCAAACATGACCTTAACTCATTTATTGAATGGCTATTCTGAAATTTCAGATTGTCAGTTTACTTTTTGAAGTCAGTTGTTCTAATATAACCTATATATTTACATTAAGTTTCCCATATGCTCATTTAATATGAAGTCAATATTACTCAGTATTTAAGAAACCACTTCTAGATTAAGTAGATGAACATGAGTTTTTCAGTCACTACCTGTGTTAGCTTTGTTATCTGAAACTGACCAGTATCGGGTGTATTTCTCTGAGGAAGACTGACACAAAACTGTACTTAACTGAACTTTCTAAATGCTAAAGATTTATTTATTTCATTCTTTATGTAAAGCCAGTGCATAGACAGCATGTGTATTGTATTTACATATTGTTAATGTTCATTAATTTTAACCCAACTTCATCTGTGTTGCATGTTATGATTCTCTCCATTTTGGAAAAGCACTTCCAGTGTTAATGAGAGTTTTTCCTTTGTCAGCACTGTGTATTTTTTGGATACAGTGATGAATGGCATTTACTGACTTTCTGAAGCGGAGTAATAGGCTATTTCTTTTAGTATTTGCACAATCCATTAATCTCTGTTCTTCTTTTAATTCGCTACTTCTTTCATCAATAGGGATTTTCCCCTTCCCTTGTAAACAGTTGTTATTATCTGTCTGTCCTCACCTTATGCTCTTTGTATAACGCTTCTGATGCATGAGAAAGATGCAACATAAACAATTTTCTAAAATTATTTTTGTTGTTCTTGCTGCTGCTGCTGTTGTTGGCCAAAAAAGGCACTTTTTAAAGGTACTTTCTAGATTTCCGATTGTTCAATATACTAAGACAAACTTTCTACCACTATAAAAGTGCCGTGCCATGAATTAACTACTTTTTTTTTGTAAAGCTGACTTCAATTTCACTAACCACAACCAGGCTTGATTACTCCCTGATCTGACAAAATTCAAGACCAGATGAGATTGATATCTATTAGTCTGAAAAATGTTACAAAAAGTCATTTCTGAGGCTTTGGGACTCCAGTGGACCATAGTGAGCAGCACTATTATTCACAAATGAAAAAAAAAAACATTGGTGAACCTTCACAGGAGTGACTGGCCTTCCAAAATTTCTCCAAAAGTGCATGGACAGCTCATACATGAGGTCACAAAAGAACCCAAAACAACATCTAAAGAACTGCAGGCGTAAAACACCTGCGTAAAACACACATATTTTTAGGAAAAAGATAATCATACTGAAGTCATGGTGAACATGATGGTGGTAGTGTGATGGTCTGGGGCTACTTTGCTGCTTCAGGACCTGGGCAACTTGCTGAAATTGATTGAACCATGAATTCTGCTCTCTCCCAGAAAATACTGGGAGCAAATAATTTTTTCACACAGGGGTAAGATTGGTTTGATTAGATTTTTCGTCTTCTTTCAAATTCTTGTTTTATATATACTTTATTTGTTAAGCAGAAAAATATATGTATGATAAAAATAGAAAAAAAAAGCATCCATAGAAGGGCAAATACTTTTTCACAACAATGTACAGTATATACTAGAGATGAGTGTGTTTTTGAGTTTTAAATCCCATCAGTCACTTTCTAAGCTAATTAATTCGGTAAAATGCAATAATCTCTGCTCTTAAATGCTTTTAATTGTTTTGTTTAACTGTACAACATGGTCAATAGATTCCAATAAAAACAAGACTTTTTTTTTGCTATAAAAACAACAGAGTGGGGAAAAAAGCCCCCCTTAAGAGAAGTGCCCATTTACTGTAAAGCTAAGCCGTATCTTTAGCATGTGCAGGACGATAATGCATTAACCTCCAGACGGACATGGTTTAGCTTTACAGTAAATAGCTATTGTTCTTCAAGGGTCTTCTTCCTCCATTTCCTTCTAATGTTACAAAGACGTGACATACATTGGAACCGAGCTGGTATTTGGTTGTATTTGGTTTCCTGTGACTGCTAAAGCTAACGCTACTTGTTTATTTGAGAGATAGACCTTCTGGGCTGAGGATTTTTTTTGCTGACACACAAGCCACAGAAGCAGTCAAAACCAATCAAATACAACCGTGTCCAATTCCCCTGTGATTTTATCTCGTAACCAGGTGTCTTTGTGTGGCGCTGGGACTATTACTGAGGTGGACAGTTAAGTGAAACCGGTGAATCTGAAGCTGAGTGAGTCCGAGGAAGCAGCAGGAGAGGTTTGTTCAGCTGCAGTGTAACATTTCCTGTTCTTTCGTCAGGTACGCTTAGATTCATGTAGTCTGGAATGGTGGACACATTACAGTCATATTTGTATACAGATGCACTCTGCACATGGTATTTAAGGCAATGAAAATGTTTTGGAGTTAATGTAGAGCTAAACTAGCAGGAGCAGATATTGTTGACTTATTAAATAATATTTTCTACATACACTGCATGATGCAACATTTACTACGGCATATATACTACAAATAAATCAGCCTAATCCTTTCCGCTGTATTTTATTCACTCACTCACTCTCTTACTTATTCACTTAACCACTCTCTCACTCACCCACTCTCTCACTTACTCACTCACTCACCCACCCACTCACTCACTCACTCACTCACTCACCCACTCACTCACTCACTCACTCACCCACTCACTCACCCACTCACTCACCCACTCACTCACCCACTCACTCACCCACTCACTCACTCACTCACCCACCCATCCACTCACTCACTCACTCTCTTACTTATTCACTTAACCACTCTCTCACTCACTCACTCTCTTACTTATTCACTTAACCACTCTCTCACTCACTCACTCTCTTACTTATTCACTTAACCACTCTCTCACTCACTCACTCTCTTACTTATTCACTTAACCACTCTCTCACTCACTCACTCTCTTACTTATTCACTTAACCACTCTCTCACTCACTCACTCTCTTACTTATTCACTTAACCACTCTCTCACTCACTCACTCTCTTACTTATTCACTTAACCACTCTCTCACTCACCCACTCTCTCACTTACTCACTCACTCACCCACCCACTCACTCACTCACTCACTCACTCACCCACCCATCCACTCACTCACTCACTCACTCACTCACCCACTCTCTCACTTACTCACTCACTCACTCACCCACCCACTCACTCACCCACTCACTCACTCACTCACTCACCCACTCACTCACTCACTCACCCACCCACTCACCCACTCACTCACTCACTCACCCACCCATCCACTCACTCACTCACTCACTCACTCACTCACCCACTCTCTCACTTACTCACTCACTCACTCACCCACCCACTCACTCACTCACCCACTCACTCACTCACTCACTCACTCACCCACCCATCCACTCACTCACTCACTCACCCACCCACTCACCCACCCACTCACCCACCCACTCACTCACTCACTCACTCACTCACTCTCTCACTCACTCACCCACCCACTCTCTCACTCGTTCACTCACTCACCCACCCACTCACCCACTCTCTCACTCTCTCACTCACTCACTCACTCACTCTCTCACTCACCCACCCACTCTCTCACTCGTTCACTCACTCACCCACCCACCCACTCACCCACCCACTCACCCACCCACTCTCTCACCCACTCTCTCACCCACTCTCTCACTCACTCACTCACTCACTCTCTCACTCACCCACCCACTCTCTCACTCGTTCACTCACTCACCCACCCACTCACTCACCCACCCACTCTCTCACCCACTCTCTCACTCACTCACTCTCTCACCCACTCACTCTCTCTCTCACTCCCTCACTCACTCACTCACTCACTCTCTCACCCACTCACTCTCTCTCTCACTCACTCACTCGCTCACTCACTCACTCACCCACCCACTCACTCACTTATTCACTCACTCACTCACTTATTCACTCACTCACTCACTCACTCACTCACACGCTCTCTCACCCACTCACTCACTTATTCACTCACTCACTCACTCACTCACCTATTCACTCACTTCCTGACTTACTTACTCACTCACTCACTTCCTGACTCACTCACCCACTCACTCACTTACTAACTTACTCACTCACCCACCCATCTACTCACCGATCACCCATCCGCCCCCTCGCCAACCCTCCAACCCACTAAAACCCACTCAGTGATCCACCCACCCGTCTTCTGGCCGATCACCCACCAGCCCACTCGCCCACATACTCCTTCATTCACTCACCCACTTACTCACTGACCACGCCACTCACTCACCCACCCATTGTCAATTACCCAACCGCCCCCTCGACAATCCACCAAACTGCCCACTTACAGACCCACAATAATACAGTGGTCTTGTTAATTTTCGCTCCGAATTTCACCCCTTATTCAATCGCTCCCTGGGGAAATTTAGCTGAAGGTTTATTAATCAGCGGCGAGGCACTTCGGGATGGGGGGGGGTTCTGTAACTGCTGACTCATAAAAGTGATGTAATGGGCCGGGTGTGATGACTGCTGACATCAGCGAGGTATAATTCTAGTACAGCACCCATTTGTTGTTAAATTTTCATCGTGATTACTTCCAGCCGTCCAGATGACCCCGCTTCCAACACATTTGTTTTAGTTTTCTATTGGGAAACTGACTTGTGTTGAGTGTTGAGGATTCAGGCTAGTAATCACTTGTCACGGTATTTCTCTGCTTTATGTCTGGCGGTGAGGGGAAGACAGTTCTCCGCCAGCAAGAAACCAACTTCAAAAGAAGCCTGGGCCTCCCATAAATCATGACGCTTGATATTTTATGAGTTCCCTAAATCCATGAGGAACCTAAATCCATAAGAAGCGCCCTGGAGCCACTAAGAACTTTATTGCATGCTGCGTGCACTATTGAGATCACCCACTCACGGCCGTGATTAAACAAGACCAGCCGTTAATATGGATTGCGCATTATAGGCTTGCCCATTTCTCCCAGCAAGATCTCCTGTTTCACCTGACTGCCTTTTGAGGGGTTTGCACAACCCGGTGACACCTACCTTCTGTGCTCGGGGATTGCGGAGGTATCAGAAGTGTGTGTGCTGTAACAGGTGGCGGCTGACAGGAAGCCGTGGCGTACTGCACAAAGCTTTCCCTTGGTCTGCCATCCAGAGAAATGACAGGCTGTGTTAAACACCGTCCAGGCCGGGGAGGGCTTGTTAATATCAAGCTACTGTAAATGGAGGATTCCTTTACACCCCCAGTGAAAGAGAGAGAGAGAGAGAGAGAGAGAGAGACTACAGCTGTGTAATATAAAGTGGCGGATGAAAATAGTGAAATGAAACTGATATACTGTTGAATTTTTCGCCATATCAGCTTAAATAAATGAAAAAAAAGTTTTATAATATTAAAGCAACATGCTGTATGTTTTTAAAGTTTTTGGGTTTTTTAGTGACCTCTCTGGTGAGAGTGTGTAATTGCACCCAGCATGCAAGAAAAGGCTAACATCATTAAATTGCTGCATGAAATTCTGTGCTTTCTCAGTGGAATTGTACTGTCTGTTTTTCTGCAGACATTGGTACGGGTGGTCACTTTGAATAGTGCATTAAAAAATAGGTCAGTCAGACTGAAAACTTCTTAAAGGCCCTTAAAGGCCCTGTTCAACATTTTTTTTAGTTAATCAATGCATTTCATAATGTTTTAGATGATTAAACGAGACCTTACAAGGCAAATAGACGTTCTCTCGGCCGACCTTGTTTTCCGTAGAGGAGAGAACCTCGTTGCATAATGTGCATAATGTGCCTCTAAACTTCTTAAACATGAATAGGTGGCACTAAGTGTAAATGATTGTTGACTGAATACTGTAAAGTAAATGGAAAAAATATATATACGGCTTGTTTTATCCACTCATGTGTTGAAATGTTCTTTAAAGTGACAGTCTGTAAGTAAAAATCTGGTAAAAAATGTGTAATTGTGTAACTAAGCATGTAACTAAGGTAAAATATTATGGTTCTTGCGGTCTCCTTTCATAGCAGATAAATCTGCTGATTTGACCAAGGCAACATAAAAGGTTTTGTTTTCCTTTAGCTTGCCAGCTCTGTTCAGTTCTAATTCTGCATTTCTGTGACTTAACAATGAATGCATTTACTGTTCTGATGTCTCCATGTTCGCAGTAGCTTTTATATCAGCCCCATTAGCAGAGCCACTGTTCTCGAATAGACCACCCTGATTTTACAGTGGATATATTTGGCCTTACAGGACTGGTAGCAATGTTAAAATACATTGATGCCATTTATTGCAATATTATGTCTCCTCCCCTTTAAGCAATACTCCTGCTTTCAATTTAAAACAAAAACAAATCTCAAGGACTGTTACTTTAAGGAATTAAATATTGCTCGTCTATGGCTCATCCTCAAGAAGTCTCTTTTTGGACCTTTTATTCTAAATTGAAGTGTGTTAAATCTAAGACACAGAATGAAAGGTGAAATAGTAATATGCTTGAAGAAGCTTGAGAGTTTAATCTTAAATTGGGAATTTGCCAGGTCATTTTTTTCATAAACTCAGTCTGCCTCCACAGAGAACACTGCTCTAAATGTAGCTGCTTGATTTGACAGTTCCAGAGGCCTTTATTTGTTTGAGTCCCCTCGTGAGCAGTGATTTAGCCATTGGATTTTATGAACAATAAATCAAATGGCTAAATAAATCTCCATACTGTTCAGTCCACTGCATTGTTTTTCACGCCACTCTCCCACCCAGACGACTGGCCCCACAGGTGTCCCCCATTGTCCTTTTCCATTAAGGCTGATTGCTGGATTGTGTGTTTATTATGCGGTTTAATCCAGAAATCTGGATTACATGAAGTGTGCCCACCATGTGGCCTTCTTCAGCAGGGTTTAGCACTGATCCAGATTCAGGCTAGCTGCCTCTATTAGCATCTAAAGCAGGAGAATAGCTGCGGACAGAATGGGGCTGCCGAGCCCTTCACCACTTCTCGCTTAATGCCGAAAAGAACTGGGAAAATAAGTGAAGAGTACCGATTCCCATCCTGACTCAAGCCAACATTTTGGCCATGTTGATTTATTGATCCTTACACACGCAACCTGAGCCGAGGAAGGTCTGCATCCCGGTTTCCTTGGTTACCATGCTCTTGCTGTCATTGCCCAACAGTGTCAGAGTCTCATCCTATAAATAGTCCACCAACAAAGCCTGAAGCATATTGCATACAATATTGATCACCTGCATTGTGTCCTATCGGATTACTGTCAAACCCTAACCTGTTCTAAAGGTTATTCAAACTTCTGTTTTAAAGCTTTAGATCTTCAGCAACTTTAACGTGTTGCAGAAACACATTTCTGCAGTTTTGTATGAGGATTTATTTTAAACCTAAATTAATTTTATTTCCTAAATAACCCTATGAAAAAAAAAACATTATTATATAAGTGATTACATTATATTATTAACATATATATTCATATATGTATTGTACAAAAAAGTGTTACATTTGAAAAAAAAAGCTAAATGAACACACTGGAATTAACACTGCAGAATCAGTGATTATTGAATCAACTTTTTTGTATTTATTTTAATATTAGTATTTATCTAAAATAAAAAGAATCATTATCATTATTGTTTATACAAATTTGACGCAACTTCAAAATGTTTCAGAAAAACATTTTTTTTTATGATGATTCATTTTAAACCTAAATGATTTAAAATTTCTAAATAATCCTATGGAAAAAAACATTAGTAAATGAACATGTTTTACTATAAAACAATACCCAAATATTAACATATACAGCTCTGGAAAAACTTAAGAGACCACTTTAGATTCTGAATCAGTTTCTCTGATTTTGCTATTTATAGGTATACGTTTGTGTAAAATGAACATTGTTGTTTTATTCTATAAAATACAGAAAACATTTCTCTCAAATTCCAAATAAAAAAGTCATATATTTTCAAATGGCTGAAATAACAAAAAAAAATGCAGAGCTTTCAGACCTCAAATAATACAAAGAAAACAAGTTCATATTCATAAGGTTGATTATATTCATAAAGTTGATTATATTCCAGAAGTTTTCAATTTGGTAAAATAAAAGAAACTATTTTTTTTCCTGAGCTGTATATATTAATATGTGTATTGCACTAAAATAGATGTATATTAGAAGATATGCAATATTTAATTCATCATATACAGTAATACATGTATTAAAGCATATCATTATCGGTTATATTATGTATCTAATATGCAATGCAAGTTAATGTAACGACTGTATTAGATTAAGTAAATTTGTACGATTTGAACTTTTGGTCCTTTTATAATTATATAGAAATTATCTTAAATAACACATAGACACTGCATACTGCATATTCACACATTTGTGTTTAAATTCCTCCTGCCATCACACAGATTTATCCAAATGCACCAGCAGCTGACCTGTTTTAACTTTAATGAAGCTCTGAAAGGGCAAACTTGGTAGTGAATACTGGGATTCATAAAATCTGCACGCTGTTTTTCTTCAGTTGTTCAACAAGGGGTGGGGGGGGGGGTGCACGCAGTTCTTCAGTTGTTGAACGGGGGGGGGGGGGGGGGGTGGACAGTTCTTCACGTCTGACGCTCTGGCTGAAACTCCACCCTCTTTGACTGTCTGCCTAACAACAGAGATATCTATATTCTGACTGGCTCAACGAGAGTACATTATAATATACAGCCGATGGATTGACAAGCATGAGAAATACCATGTGTGGCGTGTGAACGCGCTGAGGTGCGTGTGTCACACGCTCAAAGCGTGAGACTTGAGAACACGGTCACAAAGTACAGAGACACAAAAAAAAACAAAACAGATATCTAATGTTTTACAGGTGAAAGTCCTTCAGTATTCAGGTGACAATGAAAATGAGAACAGTTCCTAAGTGGTCAATGACTCCTTGAGAAGAGCGGAATTGTGGGAAATGTAGTGTGAAGAATCACTAGGTTGGAGGCATTTGGAAAAGGTAAAGTGAACACATTGACATTAATACAGCAGAATCAGCAATTATTGTATTTATTCTAATATTAGTATTAGTATGAAATAAAATAAAATAAAATAAATATTTATCATTTTTGTTGGAAAAAAAGACTTTTTACACAATACTGTATACAATAGATTCCTATTTATTTTATAACACTTATTGTCCAGAGGGAGAGCTCGAAAAAAATGATAGTAATAAAATGCTACGCTACACTGACACCACAGTGACGAAGGCATATTTATGTTCTGATTAATTTGCGCAAATCACCATAATTAATTATATTTATTAAGCTGGCTGTCTCATACCGTTTATGCTGTATACTGACACAGAAGTAGAGAAAAAAGAAACAAAAAAGCAAGAAAGAAATCACATCATGAACGCAGAGTTTCTGGAGCATTTTCTGAAGAAGCTGCTGTACCTGTGCAGTATATACATAAGAGGGTTCTTGAGCTTTTGAGTTGTTGTGCTTTTCATCATCTTTTCAGGGTATTATCAGAAATCCCCCGCTGAGACCTGTGGAGAAAGTACACATCAAGCAAACATGATCCAGACAAGTCAATCAGACCCTTTCCTCCGACCAATCAATTGAGTGGCTGAGCTTTAGAGAGCTCTGGAAATAGACTTAAGGTTTCCAAACAGGGCCGGAGTGCACTTAGGTACGGGGGATAAATCAGCTAAGATTTCCATCCACGGCCTGGCAAATGCACATTAATGGTGGTTATATTTGGTTTTGGCCACTTCTGGCCAGAGAAGAATGCTTTTAAAGCCCCGGCGTGCAGATCTCTCCGAGCTGAGAGCAAGATTACTCCGGCCTGAGTTTGTCAGAGTCTTTACGGCTACTAACTGTCTGAGGAAGTAGATTTCTGGCGGCACAAAGAGGATGTATCTGATAAAGCAGAGAGTGACATTTAGGACTTGCCAGATACAAAATCTAAAGGTTTGCTTTAAAGGAGATTTTTTTTTTCTTTTTCTTCTTCTTCTTTTCTTTGCAGGGCTTAAAGATTTCAGATAGGTTTTTGAAGCATACACAGCTCAGCACTGTTGGGGGGGTATTAGTGTCAGAGTATAATAGTCATTTCGTCTCTTGTTCTGGATTAAACTGAAGCCTGTAAGAAAATTGCGAACTCTATGGTGTGTGTAAAATATGGAATGCAATATGAATGTTGATTAATCCCAGACAGCGTGTTTTTTTTCTCTCTCTCTCTCTCTCTCTCTCTCTCTCTCTCTCTCTCTCTCTCTCTCTCTCTCTCTTTCTCTCTCTCTCTCTCTCTCTCTCTCTCTCTTTCTCTCGCTCTCTTCAGGCAGGTTGGTTTTAAGAGAGTGACACCTCATAAAATAGTACATTTCCACATATGCCTCATTAACACTTCAAAAGATTTCTGAAAAAGGTTCTTGCATGCTTACTTACTTAATACCTCTCAGCCAGAGGTGGAGAAGAGTCAGCCTGATGGATGGCGAGAACTTTTGCACTCCATATCTTAACACCCTGGTTACACCATATATACTTCATGCAGTACTGCCGCCTCTACATTATTCTTTCATTCTTTGGCAAGTCGTAACTGCTCACAAACCGCAGGGACTGTAGTAAATGTGCTGCAAATGTCAAGTAAATGTCTTTAAGGTGAAATTTTACACTTTTTATGTGGTTTGTTTAGGAAATAATAATAAAAAAATAACAACATAAGGGTTGACTGTAGATCAAAAAGATTCCACTTTTAAATAAGTGTTTATAATAACTGTGTAGTTACACATTAACAATACATGTAATAACAGAGTCACTGCCAGTAAAGAACACAGTGTACAGGTAATGCAATTGCACATGTCTGTCAAAATCAATTCAACATTAACATATATGTATATGTAATTACACATGTGTACAGAGTGTGTGTGGAATAAGTTATAATAATATAATTTAGTATTTTAGCAGTTCTTGACTGGTATGTAATTAGGGTTGTGATTGTTTTTGAATACTAAAGATCAATATTTCATTTTATACAACAATTAGTTCCGACCTCACAATCTGATTGGTTGAGAAGTGTTCTAGCCTTCTCACACTAAATCTGTGGACATGTTGCCCAATAACAGCATATAACCACAAGATCTTTTGGAATCCTCACCTCCACCCCCAACACGAGCAGCAGCAGCATTAGCTTAGCACAGGCTAGCGCCCAGCCAAGAAACGCTCGCCCGCAGCGCTGTCTCTCTTAGAGAAAAAGAAAATCCATCAGTCACCTTGGCTGCGGTCTGATAGCTGGAATGGCATCCAGCCAGGCTAGGCTAAGCTAACGCTAAGCTGAAGCAAGCTACGCTAACCTATCCACAGTCCAGCCGGCTAGCTAACCAACAACACCCAGCAAACAGGCAGAAATGCTCGCAAATGTGCTGCTTTCACATGAAGACGGTTTTGCAGAGCAGGTCAGCGTTATTTCACGGCCCTAACGCTTACTAACCCCTTTAATCCCCAATTTTGATTTCAAGCTAACGTATAAACCATATGCCGTTTTGTAGTTACAGTTCTGTTACAGTTCACTTGTTGTGGAACTACTTTTTGGCGGAAGGCACAGTCCATATTAAACCATATTCATTATCAAATTTTTGAGTTTTTTTTATTCACTTGATTTATTTTGTGAAAAACTCGAGGTCGTGTGTTATCATGAGTAATATCACGGCTGTGATGATCTACGACCAAATCACAGCCGTAATATTATTCACGATAACACACTCCCTCTCATGTTCTATTGCTAACTATTAAGTATCATGAGAACAAATATCATATGTAGCTCAAATTGTAGCCAAAATGTGCTAATGATATGTATGTGTATTTAATTTTCCATTAGCCAACAACAAACTACATACTGTACTTTGTGTGCACAGTAGATTAAATATTTGGAAAGGTCCAAAAGCACATATAATTTTATTTCTAGTTTTCTTAATTTTTTCTCCCCAATTTAGCTAGACCAATTGTCCCACTCATTCAGCTGCTAGTCAGCTGTATATTCCCCATCACTAGTGATGCCACCACCTCTTTTCGAACTGATGCTGCTGAGGCAGCATTGCCAAGTAGCATCACAGTGCACTCGGAGAAAAGTGCAGGGACTAGGTTGTGATACATCAGCTCACAGACGCCCTGTGCTGATCAGCATCACCCTTTGAAGTGATGAGGAGAAAGAGCAAAAGTACTCTAAAACTTTTCATAACATTACAGTGAGTTCAATGTTCTTCAAAGATCTTCCGAATAACCAGATCTAAGTTCTGCTGAAGCCCTTCGAGATGTGCGAGAGAAGATCCGCCGGAAATGCGTGACTCAATCATCAACGTCAACATGGACCAGAATCTCAAAGGAATGCTTCAAACATCTTGTAGAAGACAGGCTGTTTTTGGGGAGCAAAGGGAGACCCTACACAGCATTAATATATTCTTCCTAATCAGGCACTCAGTGAATGTAGTCACCACCACGATCCAAGCTACCACGTACCTCAGGAAGCTTTCAAAGCTGAAGAAGCTGCTTCTCAGACTCGTCGTTCCCTGAGCACAGTCAGTTTTGTCAAACCAATTATAGAATGAGCCGATCATACGCAGCCACTCAAAAGGAACTGCTCGCATGCACGTGTGTCATGCACTGAGGTTTCTTCTGTCTGCTCACTTGAAGCAGGAAATGCTCAGCAAATGACGGATAATCCAATCAGACAATATGAGATGGCACACGGTTCATTAATGGAAAAATTCACCCACGAGTTTAAACCCATCACGTGACGCTCTGCCAGTGCTGGAGGTTTCATTTAGCTCCTCATTAGCAGTGTTGGGCACGTTACTTTGAAAAAGTAATTAGTTATAGTTGCTAGTTATACTATAAAAAGTAACTGAGTTACTGAGTTACTCCACTATAAAAGTAACTAGTTACCAGTAAAAGTAACTATTGCATTATTTTTGTGTTACTCGCCCCCGTAAAGATTTCTGTATAATGTAAAGGTATGGGACCACGCCGTTCATGTTTATATATACAGTAATTGTCTGTTAGCTGTTTAGTAGGTCTGGCAGATGTCTCTTTCTTTTTACAGGCTACGTTTCCCATGTGTTTATTGTTTTACAAACTGTTGATTTAACAACTTAATGCAATTACAACACAGGGACAAGCATGTTTTGAGAAGGAATTACTGAGGGTGAGTAATTCCACCTGTTCCAAACATTGGGAAGAACATGACCCACCTGTCCTCCACTCTACGCCTACGCTTATCAACTCTTTGCAGAGAAGGAGTAACACACACACATGGTAGGTGAATTGACTGGTAAATTACCTTTAGGTGTGAGTAAATGGGTGTGTGCAGTACCCTGTGAGGGACTGGTGCATTGATCAGAATTAGATAAGAAGAAGGATGAGTGAATGAATACAGCTCTGGGAACAAACATTGCATGCAAAACTGTCTATATTTCTTTAAAATATCAGTTTAACTCAATTTTAAAAATTACAAAATAGGAATCACAAGTTTTCTGTAAATTCTAATAAAAACTAATATTAGAGTTTTGTGCTTTTTGACCCATTGTTACTGGAAAAATGGTTTTAAAAGTCTTACATTTCATTTGCCCACACCCGCATTCAGTAACTGCAAACCCAAACAGACCTCCAGTATGTGGAGAAGTCAAAAGTTCACTTCTGATTAAATATGAGGGTTAGATTTTGTGCCAAGGAATAATCACCGGTCATCCAAGGAGGAGCCGTTAATTAGAACGGAGTGCTGCTGCAGTCAACGGCTCCGGTCATCCCCTCATAAACCCATCGAGGGGAGGAAAGATATGAAAGCTGTAAGAAATGACACAGAGCTCGGTATCCACACATAATTGCTCACCCAGGGAGCAAGGCAAGGAGACTAGTGGTCCCCCGCACACCCGAGGTGTCAGGTTCTGTCAAGATGATGAAACTCCACACAGCCCGTAGACTTGCTTTGAGACTGCCGTGTGCCAAGAGGGACGTCAATTTTCGACTTTATAAATCTAAAATTGATGAAATATGAGGGCACTCTTCACTGACTATGGCTTAGTTTTATATTTTAGAGCTCCTTTAGTACAGCCGTCTGGGGCATTCTCTCTGATTCATGTCGCCGCTAAAGCCCGGCGCGATTGAATTTTGTCGGCCGGCTCCAAAACACCAAAACAACATTGTGCCGGGCTGATTTTATTGCAGGTGTTTATTATCAGACATCAGCGCACTTAGCGCACAGCTAAATTTCATTCAGTGCCGTGCGTTAAGATGGATTTAAACACGCCGGCCCGTTTTATCTGATTTCTGCTCCCCAGCACTCGCCAATAAACTGAAGCTCATTATGCATGGCTGCGTATTCCATATGCAGAAGCCCCTGACATGCACATCATCTGAAGTAGTTATGGATTCCCCTCAGGGAGATTTAAAATTGGAGAACACACAAGAGGACAGACTCCTAAAGCCCGGAAATAACCTGAAACGACACAGGTTCATATCCTGCTCTACAGAGAGCAAAGACACTATGCTCACACTCTGCCACTGCTGAGGATAAACTTTCTCTAGAATTAATATGTTTGTCTTATTTATTATCTCACTGTCAGTGCAGTACTATGCACACCATTTAGTTTTTAAAAAAGATACTTGGTAGGAAATGTTTATTTACTCCATTAAGACTATTTTAATATTACAATTAATACAAATTCATTCTGTTAACTTAATAAAAATAAAAATAAATACCACTCTAGTGCTGCTGAATCTTTGTGTCAGTAAATATCTGACTGGGTTAATCGTCATTACATTACATGTTTATGAAATCAGGAAATCTGCTGGTGTTTTCTTCATACCTGTTATTATTATTATTTTATTATTATTGCTGTTGTATTTATTTTAAGCTTATTTGGGCCATTCCACTGACTGGGTGCCATTTGCTTCCAAATTAAACTTTTTTTCTTTTTTCAACTCTGAATCTAATAACACATGCATTTAAATATTTAAAACATGTACTGGTTAATCTCAGGCAGCTTTGCTTAATTTTTTACAAGGTTTCTAAGCAGGAGATGATTACAAATCATCATGTGACATTTAAAAAGCATGTTTAAAAGCAAGTCCACTAATTCCTTTGAAATGTCTTTATTTTAAAGAAATGGTTGACTGCATGTTCAAATAATTGATATTTATGACAAAAAAATAAATCACTTCTGTTACTCATTCCTCATTCCACTGAGCACATTCTAGTGATTTCCCTCCCCCCCAAAAAATTTTACATTTTTTTTTTTATTTTGGTCTTTTCATGGCCTTCAGAAGAACCAACTGATGTCACTTCCTGTTGTAGATGTGACTTATAGAATGTCTCATATTTTTCAGATGGGGTACTGTGTTACAGTAAAAGGAATGAGTGAAACTCAGGGACACAACTAAAATGTGTATTGTAACTTAAATATTAAAAACAATTAAAGCATATATTGGATTTGGGCTCACACAACAATGCAAAAACAATTATATCTCTGAAGGATTATAATAATTATATTTCATGATAAAGTTTATAGTTAGAGAGTGGGAACAATAACAAATGCTATTTTTTCAGTGTTCTAAGTTTTTATTAAAGTTTTTAATTACATTTTTTACTTTTGCAATGAGGTCATTGTACAAGACACTATGCTTAATAATAAAATGAATTTTAAATTAATTGTGTGTGCTTATTTATATTATATAATATTATAGTATTTATAGAAGTAATTTCCTAGTGACAGAAATGGCACAGATTCGGTGTAATGGTCCATACATATGGTACATATGGTATGCCACATGTCATGGGACAGAAAGTAGTGTCTTGTCCCATGATTTTTACTGTGGAAGCTAAACAACATGGGATGGGATTTGTGCCAGATCAGTGGCTTGTCTCTTCATATGTAGAAAAGACAATTTATATCAAATATTATAAATTGTCTACCTCTATATGTTCCAAGTCATTCCTTAAAAGCATGCACTTCAAATTCGTTTTAGGTAATAAAAAGAGAAGAGAAGTGGAGAAGCAGCATTTTCTTTTTATGCACCAAAAAATGGAACAGCAGCTGAAGACGTATTTATATACATTTTGTTTTAATAACTGATTTGTTTATTTTATCAGATCATCGCTGTCCAATGAAAAACAAGTATCTCCAAAGTAGTACTTTTACAGGAGAAAGCAAAATGCTTGAAACTTAAAATGAAAGCTAATGTAAAACAAGCAACAGGGTTCAATTGATAGGGAATACAAAAAAACAGACAAAAATGGAGATACAAGGTTTTCATTGGACAGCAGCAATATATTCTCTGGTTTTATTTATTTTTTTGTTGATTTATTTTAATATTTTTCAAACTCACTATAAGACATGTCTCTCAAGTCATTGAAATCATTTACGTTGCCTTGCCATGAGCACATTGGCCAAGGTTCAACTTCACTCACAAGATAGCACCTCACAACTTAAAAAAATAAAGGTGTGGGAATCCTAAGCAATTAACATACTCTGATCCCATTTGCACAGGGCTGTACATTCAATGATATTGCAGACTGCAAAAATAGATATGTGAATATTACAAAATATTATATAACACGTGTCCATTCATATTGTTTTAAAATATTACTCGGCTGATATCTTGGTAAATATTTGATGCGATTTGGATTACTAGAGACATGAGTAAGATGCTCCACATAATGCCCAAAAAGTGTTATGTAATCGAGCCACATATTCTACTGTAGATACTTTTTTTGCACAGCAAAGAGACCAGATGTAGCAGCGAATTTAACGTAGTTCTTTGACAAAACAGTCAATCTGTTCTCGATTTTGCCTTAAAAAGCACTCACACCTTACAGTACAGAGAATCACACAGATGGTGTTTTTTCTTAAGAAGATGAAAGAAGTCTAAGAACTGTTTGTGCAGATTTATAATTCATACATACAGTATATGCAGTATATGTTTTATATAGAGCCCTGCAGCCAGTCAGTGCAGCCAGCTTACTGCTTCCTTCTGACTCCATAGATTCTGACTCTGTTAACTAAAGCCTCATGTCTGATCAATGACAAGCTGCTATTGATCATCTTATCAATGAAGAGAAGATGATTTATGTTGGAGTGGGAGTTTCTCTGGTGGACGGCTCAGGCAGGAATCGGGTCAATCACGTAAACGTTGTTAGCATTTGCTAAAGCCGTGTTCTGAGGTTATGCAGGAAATCACAGCCCACAAAAATCATTCAAACTATTTGTTGGTTAAATTGGTAAAGAAAAGACAACAGGCATGGCAACGCAGAGAGAACAGTCTGCCTGGCAACCCAGACGTCCAGTCACAGCAGTACGAGGAAAAGGAACAGAACAGCTCTCTGTAAACAAGCTGCTCTCTAAAGCCGAGTTCAACTCGTGTGAAACTGGGGAACTGATCTTTGTAAAGCACAGTTAAATTGTTTCATCATGCTACTGTAGATAGTTTGGTAGTCAGTGATGTTTTTGTGTGTGAAAGATCTGGTGATATCCATAATTCTGATTAGTTTGAAGGATCACATTGTGTTAATCCAGGGGTGTCCAAACTGTTTTTGTTGGGGGCCAGAAGGAGAAATATATGTGCAGTCATGGGCCACAGACTCTGTACTAAAACAAATCATGAAATATACTACTTATAATAATACATTTTACTTGAGTAACTATCTTTATTTATCTTTGACAGTGTTGTGTAAACTAAGATTTTTCAAATCGATGTTTCGTTTCATAATGTCTCTTAATATTATCATATATAATATATAATACTACTAATTAGGCAACTGATTCTTGACAAATTAAGCATAAACACTTCCAACTTCCAATTTTTCCAGCATGCCTAAAATGTTCTGCATTTGTTGTCTATTTTTCATTTCTTTGAAGTTGTTAGACTGCTTGGCCCGTTTCCTGCACAACTGCGCATTCTCGTCACTTTTAGACTCTTTGGCCCATTTTCTGTGCTACAACTGAGCACTCTCTCCGCTTTAAGACTACTTGGCCCAATTCCTGCGCCACAACTGAGCATTCTCGTCACTTTTAGACTCTTTGGCCCGTTTTCTGTGCTACAACTGAGCACTCTCTCCGCTTTTAGACTCTTTGGCCCGTTTTCTGTGCTACAACTGAGCACTCTCTCCGCTTTTAGACTCTTTGGCCCGTTTTCTGTGCTACAACTGAGCACTCTCTCCGCTTTTAGACTCTTTGGCCCGTTTTCTGCGCTACAACTGAGCACTCTCTCCGCTTTTAGACTACTTGGCTCGATTCCTGACCCACAACTGATCACTCTCGTCACTTTTAGACTCTTTGGCCCGTTTTCTGTGCTACAACTGAGCACTCTCTCCGCTTTTAGACTCTTTGGCCCGTTTTCTGCGCTACAACTGAGCATTCTCGTCACTTTTAGACTATTTGGCCCATTTTCTGTGCTACAACTGAGCACTCTCTCCGCTTTTAGACTCTTTAATCCGTTTTCCACACCACAACTGCGCATTCTCCTCGCTTTTAGACTTTTTATTCCGTTTTCCGCACCACAACTGTGCATTCTCGCCGCTTTTAGACTTTTTGGCCCGTTTTCTGCACTACAACTGAGCATTCTCGCCGCTTTTAGACTTTTTGTCCTGTTTTCCACACCACAACTGCGCTTTCTCGCCGCTTTTAGACACTTTGGCCCATTTTCGGACACCTATCCTTTAAACTTTAAATCTCACGTTATAAAAACCTGCAAGTTTATAAACATAATACAAATAAAAACACATGATGAGCATACATTAAAGTGTGAAAAAGAAATAGAAATAGCACAATAATAATAATAATAATAATAATAATAATAATAATAATAATAATCAATCAATCAATCAATCAAAAATAAAAAAGGGGGAGTAAGGGAGAGATGTTATATATAATTAAGCCTGTATATTTTTTTATCTGGTCCAGTGACATGTCCTTGATATAGTCAATAAATGGCTGCCAGGTTTTATGAAATACTTTAGTGTTATTCTTTAATTAATAAGTAATTTTTTCTTAGGGTGGTGTTAAACCTTAGATTGTAAACTTCAAGTTTAACTCTGACCAGGGTTAAAGAAACACTGTGCTACGTCTTCCAGTTAATTCATGCATTTCATACTGTTTTACATGATTAAATGAGCCATTACAAAGAGAACAAAGGTTTTCTCAGCTGCCCTTGTGGTCTTTTGGGGGAAAAAAAACTGGCAAAACTAGCAATTGTTGATGACCTTTGAATGACCCTCTGTAGACATGATCATACATTATATAATATGAAATTGAACATGTCCTACTTTCTTCTTTCTTAAAAAATATAAATGCATTACTTTTCACTGTATTTATGTTTATTTGCAACTGTTAAAATAGTAAACTATGTTTACTACGTGAAAAACATTTTTTTTTTACTCTAATTGCTGAGGTAATTGGTTTTCAGTAACATGCTTAAGTTTCTAAACATTTTTTGCACAGTATTGTAGGTGTAGATACAGCAGTAACTATAGACCCAATAGATTAAAACAAAAGGCAAAATGCTCTTAATAGAAATATATGTTTATTTGTCAGTTAGTAGTACATTTATCATTGCCTTTTTACTGCAAAAATTTAGTGGAAGACTTACCACGAAAAAAAAACTGCAAAGAACATTGAACAGAGTGTCTGTTAATGCGTCTAACAGACAATCCAAATGTGCTTTGAAAATGATTGTTTCTAGCTGTCCAGACAATCAAAAATCAGTCTGTATACAATCTAGATAGGTCAAATATTCCAGATTAGGGCCAGTCTGAACACAGCCCAAGTTTCCAGACCCTCAAATGAGGATCAATATGGACCCATCAGCTCTTTGCAGTGTAATTTTCAGAGGCCATGGTTCATTTTCAAAGAAACCCAAAATAGATGCACCCTATGACCTGACCCATGCCTGCCTATTGAAACTCAGCTTTAGCAAAGCAGCGTGTGGAGATACTCAGAGGGGGTTGTTTGTATGTGCAGAAACACTGAATACAAAGTGAGGTTTTTAATACATAATATGTAAACTCTGGTTAAAATAATTCTTTTCTCTATATAATTTAATATTTATATGTAATTTGTTCTATTCTTCTAGACCAAAACTGCATTTTTTTATTTCTCTTTGCTATTTGGGTTAGTTGGCACCTGATTAGTGTAAAAAAACAAAACATTATCTTTTTAAATTATGTAGTTTCTGAGAAGAATGATTAGTATAAATATTTTTTTAGTTTTATATTTTAATAGAACACAATGAAGTCACAATTAGTAATGATGTGCAAAACATCTATTTTTTGCCTGAATTGTGCCCCTTTGAGCAGTATGGCTCATGTGAAGTGCTGCTTCAACATAACGACATAACAAAGTGAAAAACATAAATATTTACTGTTCATTTAAATTCCTGAACGAAATCGAAACTGTAGTGTGTTAAACACTTTTGGCCAAAACTAGTTGACAGTATAATGACCTCATAAGAGGACAGCAGGCACTTGTAGAGCAAAATTTGTATATAAAAAAAATATATAATAATAATTAGATCTAGACAACGTAAAATGTGATGTCCACACATGTGGACACGAGGTCCTACTAGGGTATAGGTAGAAATGTTTTCACAAAATGCAATAATAGACTTGCTTTTTTAAATATGTAATGCTTATGTTTGAATCTATGTTTAGGATCTTTGTATTTGATACACCGAAATATGTTTAGTAATCTATATCAGCCTGTGACATTTGGAAACATGCAAGTCTGATATCTGATAATCCTGGAATTTTTCATTAAACATAGCAGGAGTCTAAATGAGACCATCTGTAGCTTCATCTTTATAGATTAGATGCAAAAATACATTTGCATGTATGCTGTAACTTCACACCTATTCTGCTGTGCGTTTTACTCAAATAGAAGCCGGTGGGACCAAGCATGGCAACTGTTCAGAACCTCAACTGGGTTTTGTTGTGGACCCCCTTAGTCTACAGTTTGAGACCCCAGCTGAATTGCCACTGTGGGCCCGACTTAGGCTACAGTTGTGGGCCCCAGAATTGAGCTGCAGAGCATTGGAGATGTGTTTTCTCGAGTGAGGAGTAACATCAGATATCATTAGGATGAGCTGGAGTGAAGTTTGTGACCCCAAACTAATCAACAAACATCACCAGACCTCATTAAAACTTATTTTTCACTAAATTCAGAAATATTAAAAGATTTAGTAACACTTTACTTGGATGGTCCATTTTATGGCCTTGTTGATGCTCAACTGACATTCAGCGAACACAGAATTGAATGTCCATTAAATTTAACTTAACCTTATGTTGAATGTAAATGATTCAAAATAGAACCTAACCCTTTACCTAACCCTAACCTAAGCTTAAAATCTAACCCTAAACCCAATCTTAAAATATTAAGATGTTTGGATTAGAGTTGAATGTAGGGTTATATTCAATAGAGAATCATTTACTTTCACCTTTTAGTTCATTTGCATTTAATAGACATGTAGTTGAATCTTAGTTGAATGTCAGTTGAGCATCAAAGAGGCCCTCAAATGGACCATCCAAGTAGAGTGTTACCAAAGATTTTTACATTGTGATATTGGATTTTGGATATTCTAATAATGAACTATAATTGATTCTATCTTTTCAAAACTGGTGCTGCTGAACATACAAATGCCTCATTCAAATCGATTCAGTGTTGATGGAACATGTCTTTTAACCATAACAAACACAGTGTTACTAATGTTTGAATCTATATTTATTTTATTCCTTCATATGATTAGGATCTTTGTATTTGGTGCACAAAAATATGTTTAGTCATCTATATCAGGCTCTGACATTTGGAAACATGTAAATCTGATATCTGATAATGTTGTTATTTTTCTTTAAACAGAACAGGAGTCTAAATGAAACCATCTGTAGCTGCAACTTTATAGATTAAATGCAAATCAGTTGCTTTTGCATGCATGCTGTAACTTCACACGGTATCCAGGGTAATGTCAGCATACCACCAAGAAGGACCAAACACATCCAACAGGATTAACTGTGGACGCGAGAGGAAGCTGTCTGAAAGGGATGTTCGGGGTCTAACCCGGATTTTGTCCAAAAAACATAAAACCATGGCTGATCAAATCACGGCAGAATTCAATGTGCACCTCAACTCTTCTGTTTCCACCAGAACTGTCCATTGGGACAAAAAATTATTGTGGTCTAAAACCAGATGTTTCAGTTTCATTGTCCAACCCCTGCATGTATTTGGTGCACCACAATATGTTTAGTCATCTATATCAGCCTGTGACATTTGGAAACATGCAAATCTGATGTCTGATAATCTTGGTATTTTTCCTCAAAGGTAGCAGGAGTCTAAATGACACCATCTGTAGCTGCATCTTTATAGATAAATCAGTGACATTTGCATGTATGCCGTAACTTCACACCTATTCTGCTTTGCGTTTTATTTCGTTTTTTTTCTTTTCAGGTCTGAAGACAGATGGCATAATTCTGAGCTTGCAGGTGGAAACAAAGCTCGCAAAGACTGACGCTGACGGTGACTTTACTTAATAAATAAATAAATAAACAAGCGGGCTAATGCGATGACCTCAGTCCAGATGAGAGGACGGGGAGTCAGGCATCAGAATGATTTTCATAGCAGATTGAGCTGGCAGCCGGAGCCGTTTCGGGGGGGGGCTGGGCAAACATTCCGGATTAGGATCAGCACTCATGTGCCCGTTAAGAATGATTGCGTTTCAGGGAAAGGCGCTTTGGTTTATTGAACACGGGGATTTATCTGATCCCCTCGGTCAGCCTACATCATTTAATGCTGTCAGGCTTCACATCAAATGAGTTCCTATGATTAGAGCAAGCTCAGTGTAAATCAACGTAAGCAGTGTAATCTAAAGACAAATAAAAGCATGAGGATTGTGGGTTGGGCTTAACCGTGATGCCAGAACAGCCTGACAGGGTTCACGATTTCCGCAGTCTTGAGAAGAAGTACAGGGGTTGGACCAAACTGAAACACCTGGTTTTAGACCACAATAATTTATTGTCCTGACACACAGTTCTGGTGGATACAGGAGAGTTGAGGCGCACATTGAATTCTGCTGTGATTTGAGCAGCCGTGGTTTTATGTTTTTTGGATACAATCCAGGTTAGCACCCGAACAGCTCTTTCAGACAGCTTCCTCTTGCATCCACAGTTAATCCTGTTGGATGTGGTTGGTCCTTCTTGGTGGTATGCTGACATTACCCTGGATACAGTGGCTCTTGATACATCACAAAGACTTGCTGTCGTTTGGTCACAGATGCGCCAGCAAGACGTGCATTTGTCCTCTTTTGAACTCTGGTATGTCACCCATAATGTTGTGTGCATTGCAATATTTTGAGCAAAACTCTGCTTTTACCCTGCTAATTGAACCTTCACACTCTGCTCTTACTGGTGCAATGTGCAATTAATGAAGATTGGCCACCAGGCTGCTCCAGTTTAGCCATGAAACCTCCCACACTAAAATGACAGGTGTTTCAGTTTCATTGTTCAACCCCTGTAGAAGTAGAAGAAGAATGTATTTCATCAAATGGCAACAAATCTTCTTTTTCTTTTTGACTATTTTCAGAGGTTGAAAGAAGAAAAAGGATCCCTTGTATCATATAACTTACATCAAAGGCAAACTGAACTAAAAGACAGAGCCGAGTGAGCCATAAAACGAACTACATGCACGCTTCAGATAAGAGTTATCTTCATTCAGCTCGTCCAACTCTGATCCCCTTCGCCCTCCGGTTGTCTAACAATAATTCCCAGTTTCCATTGACTGAAAGCACATCACACACTGAACTGGTCACTAAATCAGAATGACTGAAAGACTATTTTAGTCATATCATACATACAGCTCTGGAAAAAAAAAACATAATAATAAGAGACCACTTAAAAATGATGAGTTTCTTTGATTTTTACTAAAATAAAATCCTCTGGAATATAATCAAGAGGAAGATGAGTGATTACAAGCCATCAAACTAAGCTGAACTGCTTGAATGTTTGCATCAGGAGTGGCATAAGGTTATCTAAAAGCAGTGTGTAAGACTGGTGGAGAAGGACATGTCAAGACGCATTATTAAAATTGAGAGGTTTTCCCACCAAATATTGATTTCTGAACTCTTAAGACTATGAATATGAACTTGTTTTCTTTGCATTGTTTGAGGTCTAAAAGCTCTGCATCTTTTTTGCTATTTCAGCCATTTCTCTTTTTTTTGCAAATAAATGCTCAAAATTACAATATTTTTAATTGGAATTTGGGAGAAATGTTGTCAGTAGTTTATAGAATAAAACAACAGTGCTGAGAGCTGTATAAGCATCTGAGTCTGTGTAAGCATCTTCATGATTATGGTAGAGAACATTTGAGCATAGAACATTTGGTTCCCTTTTACTTAACATGTCCATGTGTGTTTATAATTGGGCTGCATGGATTTTGTTTGGACATGGGTTTGTAGTGGATTTTTGATGAGAGGTACATGGGTCCCAGTTGGTTTACTATTTGGCCTAGTTAGCCCAACAGTCTTGGCTTCCATATAGTTACCATTGCGGGCCAACGTTGTGGACCCCACTTGGGTTAGAGTTTTGGGCTCCATTGTGGGATTTTAGGCCCCAGTTGGGTTATGCTTGTGGAAGACAGATTGTCTACAGCCTTGTAGTTGGTAGTTGGTTTACTATTATTGCCCTTAATTAGTGGGACCCAATTGGGTTAGATTTGAAGGCCCCAGTTGGGTTACAATTGGGGAAGAAAGTTAAGCTACTCTAGTGGGCTTCAGTTGGTTTGCCATTATGAGGCTTGGTTGGCTTACCATTTTGTTCCACCAGTTTTAAAATCTAATTGGTTTGGCATTGTTGGGTAGGCACCAATCTGGCCTTAATTGTGGGATGCACCAATTGTTTGATTTACCATTGTGGAACCCAGTTAGACTAATCTTGTGGACCCCAGTGAAGGTTACAGATTTGGCCCACAGTTGGGGCTCCATTGTGTGCTCCAGGTAGACTAATATTGTGGGCATCAGTAGGTTTCCCATTGTGAACATCAGTTGGACCACCATAGTGGGACCAAGTTTGGCAACAGTTCAGAACCCCAACTGGGTATTGTTGTGGACCCCCCCCCCCCCCCCCCCCACTGTGGGCCTGAATTAGACCACAGTTGTGGGCCCCAGAATTAAGCTACAGAGCAGTGAAGATGTGTTTTCTGGAGCGAGGAGTTACATCAGAAATCATTAGGATGAGCTGGAGTGGAGTTTGTGACCCCAGACTAATCATCCAACATTCACAGACCTCATTAAAACCTCTGCGGCTAAATTCAGAAATATTAAAAGATTTTTACATTGTGATATTGGATTTTGAATATTATAATAATGAACTATAATTGATTCTATCTTTCCAAAACTGGTGCTGTTGAACCGCCTCATTCAAATCGATGCACTGTTGCAGTTCACTCTCAGAAAATACAAAGAACTGAAGAAAAAACAAACTGACTTTAATTGGTGACTAATTCAAAGCAAAAAAAAAACTGTGGGTAGAAGAAAAGAAAACAAAAGCTTTATTTCACCACCATCCCTTCCTCCCAAAACGGTTCATGCAGAGCTTAAACCGAGGGCCTAATCCGTCTCCACAGAGATCACATAGGGAACATAAACATTTACATGGCACGGATGACCAAAGATAAGCCTGATCTTGTCTACGCTTTCCCTTTAACAAGCTTCCCAAATCCATCTGTCAATGAGGAAACAACAATTTGGGTTTCGACTGCCGTTTGCGTGTGGTGGAACAACAACCGCAGAAAAAAGATCGGTCTTTTGGGGTCCAGGGGCTTATTGACATTAGCAGACATAGATGATTAAGGCTTTCATCCTTCCGGTAAAATCAAATTTCTTTTTCCTTATTTCTTACGAGTCAGCGTAGCTTAGAAAAGTCAAGAAGACATGCGTGCACGTTCCCGAGAGGAGGTGCTTTTCCTGGCGGGGGTGCTGAATTCGGCACAACAGCGGCTTTACAGGTCAGTGATGAGAGCAATGAATCACAATAATAAAAACATACTGCAATATTAACAACTTCTCGGTAATGTTCTTGTTCTGCTAACAGACTGAGAGGGTTTGTGTTTTAGAACTGCTATATAACTGCTGCCAAAAATATCTATAAAATGTAAAGTTACATTCTTTTCATAAAAGAACACCATTGTAATAAGTGCTGTAAGTAAACAAAATTAAAAACACAGAACACAACACTACTAAGTTTTTTTTTTTTAAGTGTGGAAAAAATGTAAAATAATAATATAGTGCCCCAGGTTGCAGGACCTCATTAATGGAACATAACTGAGTGCCTGTAATTGTATGAAATTGCACTTCATGTTATCAAGTCCAACATCCACCAGTTAGATTCAATGAGAGGCAAAAGACTAGTTTCTGCACTGTATTATCGCAAATATATTTATCAAGAAATATCAAGAAACATTGGAATAGCACCCCCTCTCGGGAACAAAGACATATTTGTTGACCCCAATTGGTTGAAGGCTGGCAATTACTATGGGGGACCAATAAAAGACAAAAGGGGTGAAGCCTAATTTAAAATAAATAAATAATTTAGAAATTAATTATACATATAATCCAGGGTTTATTGAACTTAACCCTTTGAGACCCTGCATCCATTACAATGGACATCATGTCTTTTCTTTATGTTTAAATGGTTGCTAATGCTAATGAACAAGTTTATAAACCAACCAAACAGTAGTAGTTTGGCCCCACCCACTGCACTGGAAAAACGGTAGTACTAGAGCAGTTAAGGCAGTAAAAGTATTTTAATTTTTATTAATTTAACATGATTTAATACTCTTTTACTTATATTTTAGGGACTGTTTAGAGATGGTTTGAATTAGACATTAATACATTGTTTTATCCTTATTTATAAAGCTTCTTCTTTATTCTGTGATCTTTATTAGTAGATACTTGTGTATCTGTTATGTGGAGATGACTATAGTGAATATTGATGTATTAGTTGTTGCACAGTATAATGCATAATAAACACTTTGTTACCACCCTGTTCAATTATACATTATTGGGTATGACCTATGAGGCTAATCCTACATGTTATTATTGTGTGTAATTGGCAGGATTTTGGATTATTTGAGTTTTAGAAGTTTGAGTTTTACCTTGTTTTAGAAGATAAAACTTTTTTTGGAGCCTTAATGACTTCTTAAACCTGTATTATCTCAATAAAATTCAATACAGCAATAAACATGCTAATATCTAAAACTCTGTTAATTGTGCATTACAACAACTAATGCAACAATTATGAGTCATTTCTACATAACAAACCTTAAAATTGTCATACAGAATACTGCTCATTAAGCAGTAAATACATCATTAATAAGCCATATAAATATACGGAGTGTTTAGACCTTTAACACAGTCTTTTCCTTCTGTATTCTAAGCATTTTTTCAATGGTAAACATCTTCGTATGTAAAACCCAGACATTCTCAAGATCCAATCTAACCAGTCTGCATTTTCCTCAACTCATCTTGACTAGAGAGACCGAGGCGAGACGTTGCAGGAAATCTGTCTCCAGGCTACGCTTTAGAGGATCAGGCTGACGTTTTGTTATGGCAATTGTTGCCTTCTCATTTCCAAAGCCTGCAGCGAAGTGTACAGTGAATGACACTTGTGTAAAATGTAGGTCACACAGCTTCTTCTTTGTGCCCCGGTGATGAATGAAACCCTGACATGCTTCTTTTGTTTTATTTGCTCCTATAAAAACACTACTTACCGCATGTTCCTATAGTAACTGTGGATTCTCTCTTTTACGCATTTAAACACAAGACAGGGAAGAAGAATATGATGGTAATTGGTACCTGCAGTACTGTATTTATATGTAAGTATAGCGTCGCATGTTTTTCAACCATGAGAGTAAATTATGCATTTGCTGTAGTTAATGGAACGCACATCAAAGTGCTTTGCACATCAAAGACCCGTGTATCTCAGAATATATCTAATTCAACACATCTCCTGTAATCGAGCTGAAAATCGCTTGTTACGAGGACGGGGATCACAGATAAGGTAGGTGTGAACTGTGCGTCTAACTGCTAATCACTTTAGAAATGATGCCAGAGGATAAGAATGACAAGACAGTGGTGTATTGATGCGAAAAGGGAAAAGTTACTGGGTGTTCAGTGATTTCATCAAAGGCCTCTTGGTTCACTCAGAACTGTTTACTAGTGTTTTAGGCAAGACTTTTAGTAGTTGAGTCCAAGTCAAGATCAGGACTTTTAGTAGTTGAGTCCAAGTCAAGATCAGGACTTTTAGTAGTTGAGTCCAAGTCAAGATCAGGACTTTTAGCAGTTGAGACCAAGGCAACAGCAAGACTTTTAGTAGTTGAGACCAAGTCAAGGTCAGGACTTTTGTCCAAGGAAAGAGCAAGACTCTTAGTAGTTGAGTGCAAGGCAAGAGAAGGATTTTAGTAGTTGTGTCCAAGGCAGGAGCAAAAGACTTTTGGTAGTTGAGTCCAAGTCAAGATCAGGACTTTTATCCAAGGAAAGACCAAGACATTTAATAGTTGAGTCCAAGACCAGATCAGGACTTTTGTCCTAGGCAAGAGCAAGACTTTTAGTAGTTGAATTCAAGGCAAGAGCAAGACTTTCAGTAGTTGAATTCAAGGCAAGCGCAAGACTTTAAGTAGTTGAGTCCAAGTCAAGACCAGGACTTTTGTCCAAGTCAAGATCAGGACTTTTGACCAAGGCAAGACCAGGACTTTTAGTAGTTGAGTCCAAGGCAAGACAAAGCAGTTGAGTCCAAGTCAATATCAGGATCTTTCAAGGCAAGAGCAACACTTTCAGTAGTTATGTCCAAGTTAAGACCACTACTTGTAGTAGTTATGTCCAAGTCAAAACAAGGACTTTTAGTAGCTGAGACCAAGACAAGACTTGTTCCAAATGATGTTTAGCAAGACCAAGACCACTAGTTTATGGTCTTTAGGGCAATCTCGATACCAAGACTGCACTTGAGTACAACACTAATGTATAAATCTCATTTTACATGAAAAGAGGTGGGGCCATATTTATTTTTTGTTTTAAAATAACTGGTGCATCACTGGATCTACGGATAAAGCTGTAGATTACAACCACAGCAATAATAAACACATAGCATGAGTAGTATAAAATGTTCCAGAAGGGTAGCCTGTAACATTACAAAAATAATTTATATAACATTAAAAAACGTTCAGTAAAAACATTCTAAGAATATCCAGAAATTTGACAGATTGAATATTTTAAGAAGGTTACTTGTAATGTTTAGAAAACATTGTTAGCTGAGTTGGTCAGACCTGTCTGGGGTGGGAGCAAGAAAGTCCTGTGTTCCAAACTAGCGCATACTTCAAAGCAATTTGGTTTGGAATAGTAAAAACAGCAAAGACATTTGGTCATTTGTTCATAGCTGTATTTTTTGGGTGGGTAAAAAATCATGTTAAACTGCACCTGAAAAGCCATTTTAAAGCCCGGGTTTACATTTGTACACTTAATGGTTGGATCATTCGGATTTGGTGGGTCTTGGCGAGGTGTTTTTTTTCCACATCCAAGTGTGATTACTGTATTTGCACCTACCCAACTGAATCACAACAAGGGTGAAAATGAAATTGCTGAATTGTTAGAATCCTGTTCATGTAGCTTGCCATCAGCTGCCGGAGCCCTGAGAGAGCACAGTTGGGCTTGCTCTCCCTGGGTGGGTAGATGGCGCTCTCCCCACATCACTCCAAAGGGTGATGCAGCTCAGCATGAGGCATCTGTGAGCTGATGTATCACTGCGCTTTCCTCCAAGTGCGATGGCTATTTGACAATGCTGCAGTTGGAAAAGAGGCGGTGGCTGACTTCACAAGTGTCGAAGGAGGCATGTGCTAGTCTTCACCGTCCTGCTGTTGGGGTATTACGATTGGGTATGAGTCGGTTGGGTAATCGGCCTTGTAAATTGGAGAGATGAAATGAACTGAAATGTTCTTAAACCAACTAAAATCAGTTCTCCTATGGTGTTATTCCCAAGAATACTTTTTGCTACAACTGTACAGTTAGCCTATCTGTTGCTACACCCACGATCTCTACCGTCCATCAGTGCAAATTGCTGACCAGCCATTATCTGGGAGGTGGGTCATTCTCGGCCCAGTGGTGTCACAGCAGGTGGCGCAGCAGGTGGTGGCATGGTGGAGTGGGTAGAGTGTGTGTTATAGGCTGCTATCAGACAGGAGCTGCACTGCTGGAGTCTCGGCACACTGTATGGACTGTAAGTACTGTACGCAACGGTGCATGAGTGTTATTGAGAGAGCCACTTCCCTTTTACCCTTTAAACTCGGCCTCATAATTAAGAGACGAGAGCACTAGGGGTCAGAAGTGTTTTCTCGCTTCCTGGCTTGATGAGAACGGACAAACATCCAGCGCTGTATTGGAGGAGCAATCTGTAGCATCCGTTCTGCCTCATAACCCCCTCCATGTTATTGATGAACAGCCAGTACTTGTTACCTCTCAGCAGAGCATCCTCTCCTCGGCTGGGGTTGGCAGAACGTGGAACAGCAGGTTCACGTAGCGGGATCTGTGTTCTTTCACTGGCTTTATAATACGGAGGATAGCATTTGATTATTGTATTTATTTTCAGAAAGCATTAACAGGTCATAGCAAATCAGCTGATATCGTTACATCACTGACTGGCCTTAATCTTTTTTGGCTGATGTTGTTTGTAAAGCTGCTTTTTTTTTAAAGCCTGTTCTTTCATCATACACTGGAAAAAGTCAATTTGTATTGAATTAATTGAATGAATTTGATATGAAGTTATTTTTTTACAACTGAAATGGTGTTGGGCGGATCTCTTGTTGGTGCAGATGACCAACAAATCTGCATGTGGAGGTTTCCTAGTCAGAGCTTAGATGAGCATTTTTTTTTTTACGAGTAAAATATCCAAAATGCCTGGTGTCATAATGTGTGGTTCAATTTTATATGATGTCCTATCTTCTTTGACCTTTATTATAGACAAAGTTACATTAATGAGGTACTACAACCAGTGGCCCTACCGTTCCTGAATGCACTCTCTGGTGCACTATTCCAACAGTACAATGCTCGTCCACACACTGCTGCTGTCATCTTAAGAGCTTGCCTTAAAGACACAGATACTATGCCATGACCAGTTACAATCTCCCAACCTCTCCTTGTTAAAAATTATGTTCTTTATTAGGATGCTCTTTGACTCGCTCCTTCTTGCATCAATACTCCACGCCTTCTGCAGAACCTGCAAGAATATTTGAGCCTCATGTGGTGAATTATCAAAGGACACCATAAGGAACTTCTACAACTCTATGCCAAGATGTTGGTTACACAAGCGCTACACACTACTTCAGAATGTGTCTAGCTTAATAAAAATGGTCTTTATCAGTCTCAATGTTGTTATCAATAGCATATATTATTTGCAGTATGAAAGACTGGTGGAGCGCATGCCAAGACGCATGAAAGCTGTGATTGGAGGAAGATGGATGATCACAAGCCATCAAACCAAGCTGAACTGCTTGCATTTTTCACCAGGAGTGAGTTATCCAAAAGCAGTGTGTAAGACCGGTGGAGTAAAACATGGAAAGATGCATGAAAACTGTTATTAAAAAACACCAAATATTTATTTCTAAAACTTTATGGATATGAACTTTTTTTTTTCGCATTATTTGAGTGGTCTATAAATCTATATATTAGGATGGATGGATGGATGGATGGATGGATAGCATTAATGTATAAATTAATGTATAGATATTATGTAATATTTAGGTACTTTAGAGTATAGTAAAAATGAAATAAAGGGAGAGTCATTAGTAGTGTAAGTATACAGTGTCTTTCTTTTCCACACACAGTTAATGTGTGGTGTGTTGTTCACAGAGCAGTGTTTTTTTCTCAGGCCAGGGTGGGATCTAATTGACAGCTGTGAGATCCGGCTTTGAAGGCTGGATTTAGCGCGGGTCAAAGCAGATGTGAGTTCACTAAGGCTGCCCCTGCGCTTGCTGGGGATTAAAAATAGGCCATTTGCTTTTCCCAAACTCCATGATTGCAACTGTTTTAGAACATATCTTTGGAGCGTGGACTCATCAGTATCCGGTTCATCCACTGCCCTGTCCTACCACTGTCCTCCTAACTCTTTTTATATTTATTTATTTTTGTACATATTAAAACACCATTTGGTATTGGCATGTGCGCAAATGCCTTTTTTACCTGGACTTTATAGAAGTACAGTATTTAATATTTTGTAAAAAAAAAAAAAAAGATTTTATAACATATACTCCCTACACACATTAGTGAAATACAAAAATGGTAACCCAACAAGCAATTAAGCTGTGGCTGTTTTAGTTTTAGTAATAATCAATTTTCATTTTATGTAATGCATTTTGTTAATATTCCAAAAACTTCAGTAACAAAGTACAATTACAAGTATTTTATATCCTTACATTTTTGAGATTCAACACAAGGCTTTCATATGGCAATGACATTATTACTTTCTTAGAGAACAGCTCTGGAAAAAAAATAAGAGACCACTTCAGTTTTTCTAATTTTGCTATTTATAGATATTTCTTTTGAGATTATATTCAAGAGGTTTTTTAATTTGGTAAAATCAAAGAAACCCAAAAATTTTAAGTGGTCTCTTATTTTTGTTTTTCAAAGCTGTATATATTAAGCAATTTTTAAAGTCTTAATTGTCTTTTTTCATTTTAAATAATGAATTTAAATGATTTTCCAATAAAGTGCAAATATATAAAAAATCCCAGACATCCCAGAATTCTTAGAAACAACTGAGCTGAGTCTAATTTAGCATTTAACATGCGCAGTCACAAGAGTGCAACGAAGTGACATCCTCAGTTTTAAAGGCTTAATGCCTCAAAATGAATGAATGTATCTTTGAGTCACTTTCATTCCCAGAGTCATTACTGTTTTCATAGATTAATACAGAAATGATTTAGAGCAGGATAGTGTTCTATCACTTCTGAGAAACGCAATTACTAGAAATAGCAAAGCTGGCACCAAATGTAGGTGAGTTACTGCTGTATAAAAATGCTTTTGGAGAACCTCGTGTTGGTACTCCTGTTTTGACAGCAGGGCTGGACCGCTGGGATCTGACTGCTGAACAAATTACCGTTAGAGCAGCACAGACAGCACAGTGGAATAGGCAAGAGCAAGAGCATTTATAACAGTGAATCACTAGCATTGCTTTATAGTGTAAACATGCCTGATTTGTTCACTTTTGTGATATATTTTATTTAAACATATCACATTTATATTATTTAAAGCGCCAATATTACATGTTATAGCAAGAACCTCGAATGTATTATTGTGATTGTACCACAGCTCCATTATCGCTGTTTATTAAAATATTTTAAATTAAAGATGTCTCTCTCTCTCTCTCTGGTTATAAACACTCCAAGTTAAAATAGTTCCATTGCTGCTCTGTTTGTAGCTGCACTGTTTGGTTTGTAAGCGCTGCATCGTTGCAAGGTTACCTGTATGTTGTGGAGTAACACATGGAGAGCTTCCGTTACAGAGCACTATCGGCAGATAATGGCACTCATAGAACACCTCTCAGCCAATCACATTGCAGGGTCAGAACTAACTGTGGTGTAATATGGATTTAAACTGTAATATACTAATTTCTTGTGTTGTGCATTATCACATCTAGTCTTTAACTATAACAGCTTTCCAAAGTTTCCAAACTATATTAACTTAGTGTTACTTTTTTATCATTTTATTGATTTATCTGAATTAGAAATTATATACAGAAGTTGGAATGCTTGAACTTGTGTCTGATGATTACACTTTTAAGATTTAAGAATATAAGAGTATGAAAATCCTTCTCTCTGTGGACTACACACACACACACACACACAGACACACACACGAGTTTTAATAATGTTTCACTCCAAATTCTCTCTAATCAAACATCAGATGTTTTGAGTTGAGATGAAACAGGAAGTCTATGCGAAAGCCCACGCACTTATTACACTAAAGGAATTCCAGATCAAGGTCAGTGATAGATTTAGTACATACAGTATTCACTGCTTTTAATTTACTATCCTTATTTCATATATAAACCTCTCTAGGAAAAAAACAGATGTTTTTATTACTGATGCTTATTATGGCTGCAGGTCTCACACACATGAGCCTGTATCAGGATTTTCTGTGGGTTTTTTTTTTATCATTATTGGGTGGTTTGGAATCGGCTGACTGGAACTGGAATATGGGGGATAAAGTGGGATCTGGTTCTTTAGCTTCTTTAGAAAAAAAAAAAATCAAATGAAACCACAAGCTTCTTTTATGAATCCATTTCTGTCAGTTAGAGGAGAAAAAACATTTTTTAAATTTAATTTTACAATTTATTTGTGGCATATGGGAGAACTCATGTCATAAAATTCAAAATTTAAAAAAGCCCTTATTTTAGTCAAAATCTCAAGAAAATAAGCCACATTTGTAAGAGTAAATTTCATGCAATTTTAATTGCAGTCTCTGACATGTTCTCTTCCTGTTCTGTGTCTCTCCTGTCTGTCTCTGTGTTTTTCCTGCCCTCCTGTTTCTTAAATATACCTTCCTTAGCACATGGCCCTCTCTGTGTTCTCCTTGTCTCCCCCCATCTCTTCAGTGCTCCCACATGTGTTTATTTGTAGCTCCGCCCCCTCATTACTTGTCCCCAGGTGTTTCCTATTTTCTGTTCCCTTAGTTAGTTAGTTTGTTGGTTCTTGTTCGATGTCACGTCGGTTAGGTTGTAGGTTCTTTTCTTGTTTTCGGTCTTAGTGAATTCAATGTTTCTCCTAGTAACACTCTGTTTGGTTATTTATCCTGTTTTGTGTTTACTATATCATTAGTAAAAAAGTGTAAAATATAACTGGGACTTAATAGGACTAAGTAATATTGAGAAAATAAGCATTTTCAACATATTCATTCATTCATTCATTCATTCATTTTGAGACACTAACCCATTATTATTAAATATTTAGTCACAATATGACAAAAATAAGCCACTATAATGAATTACAATATCAAGAAAATAATAAACAATTCCCCTGTATTTTATAGTAATAATAACTGCTTTTATTAACACAGAAGTAAAAGGTTTGGTGGAACTTGTCAAGAAGGTTTTAACCTTAAAATGTTTTTCAAGTGTAATATATCTGTATTTAGTGTTTTTATAGAATGACCCACAGGTAACTTCAGTCCTTTCTCTTAACAGAGAAACAAAGTGATATTGAAAAAAAGGAACATTTCAACATATTCAGTTTAAAGTTTGACCAAAAAAGTCATTATTATCACATATTTCATCACAATATTGCAAAAATAAGCCATATTTAGTTACAATATTAAGATAATAAACCATTATCATCACATATTTAGTCACAATATTTAGGAAATAAGCTTTTATTTCACTTTATTAAGTCACAATATTGAGGAAATAAGCTTTTATTTCACTGTATTTTGTGATAATGTCGATAGAGGGGTAAAGGCCTGGTTTGGTGGGAATTGGCTTCTAGATGAATCTTCACAGAGGAAGGTTAAATTATTCAAATAATTTCTTGTTTTATTTAAAATTATTAATCAATTTATATTAAACCTAACATGTTTTAAGTGTAGTAAATCTGTGCAGGCTAGTCCCTCAAACATGGAGGTTTTATAGAATGTTTTGTTGTCAGGGACACAGACAGGACTATGCTGGCACTTCTGCTTTTATAGCGCCTCAGGATGCAGCAAGACAAATGATGCTAAATTCATCTAATTTTCCCTATCACTGACTAGTGGGGGGGGGGGGGACTCCACACCCTGGAGTCTGTTTGATAAGAGTTTGATTACTGTTCTGCGTTGCAGAAATGAATGGCTTTTGCTACAGGCCAAAAAAAAAAAAAATCTCACTATCTGGGATTCTGCCGGCTGCAGTGTGCTTATTCAAACTCCCCCAAGGAGATGGTGCTGGGAACAGTGGTCAAACAACGCTATCAAGAATAGTTATCACTCAGCCACACAAGCACCTTCAGGGGAGGAGAAAGACATCCTGGAATTGATATATTTGCCTAGGAAATTTAGGAATAGGTTTGCATTGCAAATTGCATTTTAATTCTTTTCATCTGTCTCTCGTTCTGTCTCTCTCTCTATCTTTCCATTTTTTTTTTTTTTGCTTTTTGAAAGAATCTGGGGCAGCAGCACTGAGACAAAAATGGGAGGAGTGTGCTGAGATTAAACTGTTAGAGAGAGCATTGAAGCGATGCTCTCTCCACCATTTTAATGACGATTTCGTGTGCTTTTGGAAAAGCGAGCGCGAATCGCTTGAAAGGCAATAAACGCCGACCTTTCCTCTGACCTCTACTTTGTGCACTACTTTCTAAAAACCTGTTTATGGCATGGAAAGAGCTAGATCTTTGAGATCACAGACTCGTACGTAATTACGCAGACTGGGCATACATACGTCCGTATGAATCTGTTTGCGCCGGAGTTGTTTTTGAAGTGTTTTCCTTTTTTTTCTAGCGGGAAATCGCGTGGAAGTCTGTGAAGCGCTCAGCCTTCCATAGTGATCAGGATGGTTTAGCCAGTGCATATCTGGACAAGTTGCCTCCATCAGAGATGAGAGTGGAAAAACAACATTCCGGCAGGAAGTGCCTTGTGGGGAGAGGCTTGTATCCCTCTGTGGTAATAGGTTTGGACACAGTTGTGCTCACAGTACCAACTCCAGTGGCTCTGCTTATCGCGGCTGAGTAGATTTCGTTTTGTCAGACATGAACGGCTATGCTCCAGGAAAGGACTTGCATGAAGCTCCTCTGCCACGCAATGCGTCAGATTAAGAGAGCGGGGCATTTACCAGACACAACTCTCACATCCTAGCCCTGAATTACCAATGCTTTATTCATAGAAATGTGCTTCTATAAACCATTCTACTCAGAAAAGCAGCAAATGAACCCAAATCTATCCGTTTCATACTGACCATGCACTAGAGTTTCCATAAATTACAGAGTTTTTATTGAATTAAAGGGGGACATTCAGCTCTGGAAAAAATTAAGAGGCCACTTTAGTTTCTAAAGTTTAATTTTGTTATTTATAGATATTTTAAAAAAATGAAAATTGTTGTTTTATTCTAGATTGATTACGGACAACATTTCTCCCAAATTCCAAATAAAAATATTGTCATTTAGAGCATTTATTTGCAAACCATTAGAAATGGCTGAAATAACAAAAAAGATGTAGAGCTTTCAGATCTTAAATAATGCAAAGAAAACAAGTTTATATTTCATATTCAAAAAGTTCAGAAATCAATATTTGCTGTAATAATCCTGTTTTTTAATCACAGTTTTTATGCATGTTTAGGCATGTTCTCCTCCACCAGTCTTACACACTGCTTTTGGATAACTGTATCTAATCCTGGCGAAAAAATTCAAGCAGTTCAGCTTGGTTTGATGGCTTGTGATCATCCTCTTCCTCTTTTTTTCCCTGATTATATTCCAGAAGTTTTCAATTTGTTAAAGAAACTCGTAATTTTAAGTGGTCTCTTTTTTTTCCAGAGCTGTATAATGCAAAACTCACCTTTTGCATGCTTTTATATCTCAACTTGGGTCTTAACTGTCCTTATAATCAATCCAGGCATGAACAAAATCCATCCATTCTTTTTTTTTTTTAATCATCAGTTAAAAGAGCCTAAAGTCAGAAATAATATGCTTATTTGAGTTGTTTAAATGGCTCCTTTATTGCAACGTCACAATAAGAAAATCTGCATAGAACCACTCTGGCACCACCCTCACCCTCACTTCAAACCCCACCAGAACCCGACCCACTAGATCAGTTAAAGACAACTAAAGAGTTAAAGAACCTCAGACAGTACACAGCAGGATTAGCCAGCAGACTTCACCTGATGGAGGGATCTACAGCTGCAAGAAAAAGTATGTGAACCTCTTTGGGATTACTTGGATTTCTGCATAAATTGGTCATTAAATGTGTTCTAATCTTCGTCTAAGTCAAAACAGTAGACAAACACAGTCTGCTTGAACTAAAACCACAAAAAATATATGTTTGCATGGTTTTATTGAACACAACATGTTAACATTCACAGTGAAGGGGTGGGAAAAGTATGTGAATCTTTGGATTTAATAACTGGTTGACCCTCCTTTGGCAGCAAAAACGTCAACCAAACGTTTCCTGTAGTTGCAGATCAGACCTGCACAACAATCAGGAGGAATTTTGGACCATTCCTCTTCACAAAACTGTTTCAGTTCAGCAATGTTCTTGGGATATTATGGTGTGAATCGCTCTCTTGAGGTCATGATGCCACAGCATCTCAATTGTTTTGAGGTCAGGACTCTGATTGGGCATATTTTCCAAGTAATCTCAAAGGGGTTCACATACGTTTTCTTGCGACTGTATGTACTGTATATGTAGGGTGTTTTTTCATGGTGAACGACTGTTACTTGCAAGTTGGGTCAGTAGTCTATAGAAACTAGGTCAGCTCAGCTTGGTTCCAACCCATCAAGAGAGACAGTGGGGCAGGCTAATGCTGTAATATTAAAATGATTTCACAGGGAAAAAAAACATTGTTTCAGGACCTGAATTGTTGCAGAATTTAGTTCAGTGTTTAGTTGAAAATGTATCCCGATTATTTTCTCCACCAGGGCAGAGCAAACATCAGGGTCTTTTGATGTGATGCATTTTTTGAAGAAACATCTCTGTCCTCTTTTATATATCTGTAATATAAAACCTTCTTGCGCCAAAATGGCAACATTACAGTAGAAAAAAAACACATCTTTTAATGATTGTTCAGAGAAAGCCAAGTCACTATGAGATTTGTAAGCAATATATAGAACAACTGTGGTATAAATTAAAAAATAATACAAGGTTATGCTATATACAGCTATGCCATAGTTTTGTAAATACAGTATGAGCTGCATGTAGCCATAAATTGACTGAGATGTTCCCCTGTACAGCTGAAAGCTGTAATTAGCACTTTGAGACACTAATAAAGGACTAGCTTTGTACATGCATTTTTTGACAAGCTGGAAGATGCAGAATGATCACTAAAAGTGAAAGAAAGAATGCAGCATGTGGGCTAAAGCAGTACAATAATATTACAATATTTTTCACTATTATTATGACTTCTCGCAAGCATTGCTCTGACCACTCCAACAAAGTTACATAGCGCAGTTAGTTCAATATAGTAGGAACAGTCACACTATTCTGCTTTCAATACGAGTTTCAGCATGATATTAAAGCTGTCATTTAAAATGTTAAAATGTCATGTAATGCTGCTTTAATGTAAAATACTTTAAAACATGAATTTGTCATGAAAAAAAAATAACTATTAACTTCTAGCTCTAGTAATCTCATGTTCTAGGAGCACTCACTGAACTGTACAGGCTTTTTTTTTAGCCGTGCAAGTTTGATTCAGATTGAGCGTGACTGTGACTTTAAAAAATAAGTAATGGCTCACAACAGTTGGTGGCATGCAGCTTTGTAGATGTTGTTAGGGCAAAAGGGTCTAACAAGTAGTAATGACAAAAAAAAGGGTTTTTAAATGATTTGTCTAGGGCAAAGAAAAAATGATGCAAGAGCTGTTACACTTTATATTATTATTGTTATTATTATTATTATTTTTACTGAAGTCTTCTTTTTATTTTTACTGAGATCTCAGAAGATGACAGGTGTTTTTTTTAACAATCGCTTCATTTTTTAACATTCCAGCCTTTAAAAAACACCATCGAAATCTCAAACCTTTTTTCAAAGGTGTGGTAGAGTCAATCAACCCTGTTTTTAACCTTTTCTGTGTGTTCCTGTCATTTTTTTCCATCTGAAACTGGTGGTTTTAAGAGATATGGAAGTGTTTTTCCAGGCCACGCTAAATGCATCTTCGCTGCTTCGCCATCCAGCCCCGCTTGTTTACTCAATAAAGCACAACTCAGTTTTTTTCAGAAGAATGCATGTGGGCACATCTTTCAGGAAGGCTGAGTTGGTTTTATTGAAAAAGTTCGAGGAGTTGTTGCTCGGAGCGATGCTCGCTGAAGCGCCTCAAGGGGCTGAGCTTTTTGAACCAGAAAGAACAAAGGACCAAAAAAGGCAGCTCTTGACAGGGAGTGGGGAAACGAGGAGCGAGGGGTGGAAGGGCTCGCTTGCACGCTTCTACTCGGGCATGAACAAAAAAAAAAGAAAAAAGGAAAAAAAAAACGGGAGAAGAGAAGATACTGCTGTAATTTTACATCTGCAGTCAGAGATGAAGTTCGTTTTTGCGAAGTTCCTGGAGAATCACACACTTCCACGTCCTCCTCGTGGTCTTCGCTCGGTTCTGATCGCCTGTCGCTTTCCTCTTGGAAGACTTTTTGTCGCTTTTGGTTTTTTCCTCATTTGGCGAAACCAAAGGCACTATCTCCAGCACTCCTCAAAGCCCTAATGGGAAGGCTTTGCAGACTTTATCTAATTCCTGCGTAGAGATAACCGCTTCATCCTCTTCTATGCGGCAAAAAAAAAAGGACAGAAAGAAAAAAAAAAAAAAAACAGAAAAAGAATTGCTGCCAGGGCTCAGGACCTGGGAACCCGGCGCTTTTTTTAGATAGCGAATGGAAACGTGGGCAGAAGCCGCCGCCGCCGACTTTCACGAGCAATTGCTCGTTTGTGAAGCCCTCCTCACTTTGTAATCTGCTTGTTAGTGTGTTTCAACAGAAGGCAGCTGAGCCATTTAACTAATTAGAAGCCACTGAAGATCCTGAGGCGGCGTTTCTGCTCACTCTTCACGCTTTACCTCGTCTGTAAACAGCTTGGCCGTGGAGAGCTAAAGCAAGTGCGGAGAGAACAGACCTACTTACGCCACTGCGCATCACAAGTGCATTCAGGGGAGAACACTTCTATATAGGCCTCAAATGAACGCATCATTAACGCCAGCATATTAAACATATTAAAAATGCTACATCAAATACGAGAGCAAAAAAAAGACTATTGCAAAAAAAATAATAATAATTCTGAGCTTTAAGTTGGAATATTCACAATCACACTGGGAGGGGATGTGCACAGATTAAACATAGAATAAATGATTAAGTCATTTCTGCTGCAGTTTATTTACTAATGTTTTAAGTCTTAAGACTTCATTTCTAAAAATGTCATGTTGAATAAAAGAGACGTGCTTTTGAACCTTCCCACTGACATCAAGCTACAATTCTATAAAGTATCTGTTAAGCTTTTGAGAGACTGAATAACCATTGGCTTGTAAATTTATTATAGACTTCTCCTCACAGAGTCACTGCTTTAAAGTTCCAGATTATCATTTTGTGTTCGAGAGTCACACCAATATGAACATACTTGACAATTCAGATGTAGAATTTAAGGTGGAATAACTATAAATGTAAGAACGCAGCTGGCAAATGCTGACTGCGTGAAAGCATTTATGCAGCACTTAAGGTGAAATCAAATATATATATTTAAAAAAAAGCCAACATACACTGCATGGCCAAAAAAAAGAAAAAAAAAATGATCTGGGGTTGATGCTGCAGTTGGTCAGGTCTAGGTTCAGCAACAGTATGTGCTAAAAGAATGAGGTCAGCTGACCACCTGAATATACTGAATATAGACCAGGTTATTCCATCAATGGATTTTTTCCTCTCTGATGGCACGAGTATATTCCAAGATGATAATGTCAGGATTCATGGGGCTGGAATTGTGAAAGAGTTCAGGATTCAGGGAGCATGAGATCATCATTTTCACACATGGATTGAGAGAGTTCACCACAGAGTCCAGATCTTAACCTCACTGAGAATCTTTGGGATGTGCTGGAGAAGACTTTGTGCAGTTGGTCAGACTATACCATCATCAATGCTGCTGCAAGATCTTGGTGAAAAATTAATACAGCAACACTGGATTGAAATAAATCTTGTGACAATGCAAAAGATTACCGAAACAATGCCACAGTAAACGTGTGCCGCAATTAAAGCTAAAAGCGATCCAACAAAATATTAGAGTGTTTTTGGTGCCAACTTTTTTATTGGCCAGGCAATGTAGTTTTTTATTCTCCAGCCTAGTGCAACACTTGTGCAACAGTTTTGTGCACGCACCTGTTACTGCTTCACTTTAAGGTTTAAGGTATAACAGAAACAAATAATCAAATAAGCCAATGGTAGTGTGATTGGGTAAATAAAGCATCAGCTTTTAAGGTGGAACTGAAACTTTGTAGAACACAACATTTATATCTACTTTGCAGCTCGTTGTCAACCCAGTGTTGGTTTTCGACAGATATGTAATTATGACTTAAAGTGAATAAAGTGAACTGGAAGTTAAATTCACAACTTAAACTTACCGTCTATACAATTTTGGGTTTGCTGTCAAGTCGATTTATAGGATTTATTCAAAAACAATATCTGTTAAGATTAGATTAGATTAGATTCAACTTTATTTTTATTGTCATTGTGCAGTGTACAAGTACAGAGCCAATGAAATGCAGTTAGCATCCAACCAAAAGTGCAAAATATAGTGTTATTTACATAAAGTGCATATATATATAAGTATATATACATAAGTATAAATATATAAATATACAAATATATAATTATATCTACAGAAGTATCTTACATAAATGCAATATGGATGTACGCGGAGCAGCAATACAGTTAAAGGTATAAAGTGTAGAGCAGTGTAAACAGTGGAATACAGTAGTGTATACAGACAATACACACATAATAGAAAATTGCAGTGGAATAAATACCAAACTACTGTATAAATGAGCATATAGTAATATGTTGGCAAATATAAATAAAGTGCAATAATAGTACAGAGGGTGCAAAGATGCAGATAGGGAGTGCAATGTTAAAGTGTATATGCAGAGTTCATGAATTTAGAGTGGTAATGTGATGTTAATTAAAGTATCTGTGCAGCGTTCGCCATAATCACAGCTTCAGGGAAAAAGCTCTTCCTGAGTCTGCTGGTGCGGGAGCGGAGGCTAAAGACTGAGACTTAGGGAGACCCTATCTTACACCCTGTGCAAGGCATGTTGCGATGCTCATTGCTATTTTACACCCCGTCATCCATTTTCTATTTTCACACCTTGAACCTGCATTGTTTAAATTGCGACAGAGCTTTAGAATATATTTACGCCAATGCAATGGAGCCCATGGTGTTCATTATAACCACTTACCAGTTTTAACAATGTGCTGTAACATGAACCCCAGAAAAAAATGTCACATTTTAATCTTTCTGATCTTGAACAGTTTCTTCTCAGTTTAATTCAAATGTATTCGTAGAGAGCTTTTCACGTTGTGCATCACCACACCACAGGTTTGTGGAACTGCAGGTTCCTGGTGCCCCCGGTGACCAAGCCAAGTGTGAAAGCAGAAAGAAAAAAAAAATCTCCTGAAGAGCGAGAGGAAGCGAGGCTCAGGGCTGTTTTGTGGGTAGCGTTTGCTCAATGGCTCCATAAATGTGTTTAAACGTGTTTGTTATGACCTCCGGAGCCTCTGGTCACGGAGACACGGACGTTCAGTCAGACAGCATTTATTCCAACCTGACTCGGTTTGCTATATTAGATGTGCATGTTTGTGTGTGTGTGTGTGTGGGTGTGAACTCTTTGAATTTCTTTCTGTTTGAGCTAGCCTATGTTAAGGCTGTGTTGTTCCAGATGTATAAATAGCATTTCTTTAGGTCATTATCAGAAAACTGTGCCTTTTGAACCTCATAATAAAAAAAAAATGACTTAATGACTTAATGACTCTACATGACCGGATGGATAATGACAGGCTGGACAATTAAAAAAAACTGTCATTTAATGAAAACATGATTTTAAAAAAAGAATTTAAGGCATTTTAATTATTTATAGAGACCTTGTTCTCTTTTAAATATACATTTTGAGATTCTGAAAAACAAAATTTATTACCTTGTTATTTTAGAGTGACAGCTTATTAGAGTAATAACTTCCAGCTAAACATGAGAACAAAAAGAGAAATATGATATCAGTACGCGAGGGAGCATACTAGTAGTATTTTAAACCCAGTGGAGATGCAGGATGCACTCACACATTTAGCTGCTAGAGAATTATTATTACCTGCTACAAATAAGTGCGAAATGAATGTGATTAAGTTATGAGAGACAATAAACTTGAATTTAACATCGTTACAGTGTTTGCAAAGCAAAGCATAATAGTAAATCTGTTTGCTTCTTTTTCTACTACTTCTACTACTTCATCTTTTTCTTCCAGGAAAAAATAATTTAAAAAAACAATTAACAATTAATCTTTTTTCTTTTTTTGTAGGTCTTGTATCTGGAATGGTGCATATCCCTTTTTCCTATTTCTACATGAGCACATGGCTCTGTTTTATTTTTGGTCTTGGTTTCACCTTCGCCCAACCTCTCTTACTTGTAACCCCGCCCTCTAGTTGCTTCCCAAGGTGTTCCTCACCCTCTTCATGTATATAAGCCCCTTGGTTTCAGTGTTTTTCGTCAACTCTTTTGTATTTTCGTATGCTTTGCGCTCTTGTCAGGTCTGTTGGTTTTTCATGCTGATTGTGTTCAGTGTTTCTTGTTGTCTAAGCAATTTTTCTTCTTAGTGTTGTTATTTAAGGTCTGGGTTTCTCAATTGCATTTTCTTATTCTTGCTTGTTTTGTGTTATCCCTACCCATTTTTGTTCTTATTATATTTAATTAAATATTCCATGCATTTTTGTCATAAATAAAACGCTTCTCTGGTGAGCTTTTGTTTGCATTCCTCCCTTCTTTCGGTCGTGCTCAATGTGACTTTAGTTTTCGCCCGTTCTCGTTTTTCTGCCTGTTCTTGGGCTCCTCATAAGGGCATTTTTCCCAATTCACTAGTCGTAGCAGCGGTAGTGTATTGAACTGCGACCCTGATGACACGGGTTCAATCCTGTGTGAGGATTTATTCATTTTTTCTTTCTTCTTGGGTTTACCTGCTTTGAGATCAACTGTTTTGCAACTGGGTACTAGTCTGTAGCACTCCATCCTTTTATACTTCATTTTCCAAAACAGAATTTTTGTTTTTTGTGACCCACCACATATTAGCTTGGAAAATATCTGGCCTGTGGCCAAACTTAATTGCCGACCCCTGCCCTACACACATAACAGGGTTCTTGCTGCATTTAAAAGTAAAATGTAATGCTTTTTAAGACCTCGATAAATATAATTTAAGGTCCAAAATGTAGTTCTCTCCCTGATAGTCTAGCTAACTTGCCATTAGTAAGCTAGATCTATTCTAACCTTAGTTATCTCACTAGTAATGTTAGCTAGCTCACCGCTAATGTAACCTAGCTCTACGCTAACCTTAGTTCTCTCCCTAACTCTCTAGTTACTAATGTTAGTATTTGCTTTCCCACCGGCATTAAATGCATCGTCTGAAAAATGTATACGTACACAGGATTTACAGTAAATTTAAGACAATTTAAGACCTTAAGTACACATATTTTAATTTAAGACTTTTAAAGAACCCTGCATAATCACACTGCAGTGGAACATAAGGAACTGCTGCATTTTTCCTGCTAATCGTTTTATTAGCAAATGTAGAAATGTAAAGTGGAGATAAACAGTATGATCCTAAAGTTAAACTGCTCTGAGCCCATTAGGCCAAGAGTTTACTCAGAGTGTGTTTTATAAAGATCTCTTCAGCACTTTTAGCTCAGACAACAGAAAAAAAGAAGAAGAAGAAGGCAGAATGTGAAAAAAGATGTGACAGAGAGGTTGAAGAGGGAGTTTCTCGGTTGAAGAAAATGGGAAGGAAGGAAGCCTGCCAGTTACTCTAAGACTCTGGGGAACAGTGTGTCACCTGAATGTGCTGTCAATACTTAAAACTGTGCTATCTTGATCGCTTGACAGCTGTCTCATGTCTGACTGACAGCAAACAGGCTGCACTGTGCTGACAGAACAAACAGTACTGCAGATAATAAAAAATAAAAAAGATCTTCAATTGCCTGAGAAGGCCGCGTGCTTCAGTATTCAGGGTCTAATCCGAGACAAAGGTACTTTAGCAACAATAACCTGCACTGTGTTTAATGGAGCTTATTCTCAATGGCAGTCTGTGTCCTTCCTCTGATGGGAACAAAGAAGAGACACTGAGAATTTTAGTGTTAGGAGCCAGGTTCACACTATGTGACTTTTTGAGTCGTCAGGCGTTGTGCTGTTCACATTACACAACTTTATGAGTCAAGGGTCCTTGTGCTGTTCACACTACACGACTTTCTGAGTCGTCAGGCGTTGTGCTGTTTACACTACAGGATTTTTTCAGTCACCTTACGACATTTCTTTCAGCTACACTGAGAGTCCGACATTAAGCGGAGTTTAAAGGTTAACTTTACCTAGCACTCAATGCTGATTCAAGGATACTTTATTGTCATTTGCATCACATGTGGTACATCTCAGGATCCAGTTTACACCCAGGAGTTGTTGTCAAAATAAATAAATATAGATAAAATAAGAGAACAAAATAAAAGAACACAATAAAATTAGAATAAAACAAAATAGAAAATAGTCCAGAGTAGGTAAGTCCAGAGTACAAGTTTGCTATAGCAGCATGATAATGTGAATTAAGATCAGTACAAGAAAAAGTGTTTCAGTGCAGTTTAAAATGACAGTGTTTGTAAACAGTAATTGTCCTTGTAAAGTGACAGTGCAGTGTGTTGTTTAGGTGGAGTTTAAGAGTCTTACAGCCTCTGGAATTAAGCTGTTTCTCAATCTGGTTGTTTTGCACTTGATGCTCTGCAGCCTCCAGCCTGAGGGGAGCGGGACAAAAAGTCCGTGTGCTGGGTGGGTGGGATCCTTCCTGATGCAGGTGGCCCTTTTCCTGCATCTGAAGGTGTAGATGTCTGTGGTGCTGAGGAGGCTAACTCCAACAATCCTCTGTGCAGCCTTCACCACCCTCTGCAGAGCTTTCCTGTCTGCAACAGAGCAGCTTCCATGCCACACGTTGATGCTGGAGCACACAACGCTCTCCACCACACATCTGTAGGTGGTGTAAGGAGGTGAGGACTGCTCTCCCGAGTCCAGATTGTCTACTAAGACTGTATCTTTGAAATCATTTCGCCCTTTAAGTTTTAGAGCTGTAAAATTGACGGTTGGGAGAAGCGGTTCTCTGCTGCAGTGCAGTGTTACACAAAAAAGTGCTTTGTTTACAAAAAACGGCTCACATTGCATTTATTCATACTAAAGACCACAACTAGACATTTTAAGATAAATAATAAAAAAAAACGATGGAATGAGATCTTTAAGATTTTAGCCTTGCTCCCTCTGGAGGTTAACATTGATATAACAGGGGAAACGGAAAGTGGTTAGATTCTCTATAGTCGAATCTGGCCATGCAGAATATGTGTTAGGATACGTGGTTCTCTCTACAAGATTCTATTGGCTGTAGTTACCCGCTGCCCTTGACTCCCAGTCACTAACTGGTTCAGATATTTAGCATGCCAAATATTCACACTACACATTGAGGGAACGCAAAGTAATCCCCGTTTTTTGTTGCTGATTGAAAAACTAGAAGATCTGAAGATGAAGAAAAAACCCTCAAAAGAAAGCTAGAACCAATCTTAACCCTTATCCAAAATCCAAAATCGCACCTTGTGTTCTCAGCTTAATTACTCAGGGATCCCTTCACACATCAACACAAAACTTTACTTTTTTTTACCATTACTTAATTTTTTTTTTAAATAGCAATGCAAAAAATGGGAAATGGCTAAAATAACAAAAAAAGATGTAGAGCTTTCAGACCTCAAATAATGCAAATAAAACAAGTTCATATTCATAAACCTCAAAGTTCAAAAATCAGTATTTGGTGGAATAATTTTTGTTTTTAATCACAGTTTTCATGCATCTTGGCATGTTCTCCTCCACCAGTCTTACACACTGCTTTTGGATAAATTTATGCCACTCCTGGTGCAAAAATTCAAGCAGTTCAGCTTGTTCTGGTGGCTTGTGATGGTCCATCTTCCTCTTGATTATATTTTAGAGGTTTTCAATTTGGTAAAATCAAAGAAACTCATCATTTTCAAGTGGTCTCTTATTTTTTTTTATGGAGCTGTATGTATATTTGGACTGTGGGAAGAAACCAGAGTTCCCAGAGGAAACCTACACTGACACAGGAAGATTAGGAATCTAAACTACACCCAGATATGGAATTGAACCCAATACCCTGCATGAGCATAAGCAATAATAGAATGTAGAATGTGGTCATAATATTCTGTCTGGACTGTGGATAATAATACTAAAACTGTGCCTCCAAGTCATTACAAGTTCTACATGCACATACAAATGCACTGCTGTCTTTGTTCGCTTTCTTTTTTATACTATATGCCACAGTGGTACTAGAAACCCTTTTGAGGGAGCCTACCATTTAGCCGGGCCAAGCCTGGACCAATCACCAGAGAGCAGAATATAATAGAGTTCAGTGATGATTGGAGCCCCCCCGAGAGATTAAGCTGAGGTCTTTTCATAATGAGCAGCATAATGACGGAATTACAGCAACATTTAATGACTTAGCAAATGCTGTCATCACCAGAGTAGCCGGCCCACAAAATGTATTAACTATCTGTAATTGGGATTTTATAATACTGGGAATACATACACATATTAGTCCCAGTACAATATCACAACCCAGGGAATACACACACACACACACACACACACACACACACACACACACATACAGCCTGACAATCCTCAGACCACAGAGCTGTCTGTCAGACTAATAGATTTATATGCATCTAAATTAAATTCATGTCTTGGTTTTAGTCAACTACAGCTGGATGGTAAAACAGGGTAAGGTAAAATGGGTTTTTCAGATAATGGAGAGTCTAAAGGAGAGGCTATGGAAATATTTGCTGGATAATGGGTTCAGATGGGTCACGAACCATTTATCCACACAATACACAGTGATTGATGATGTGTCAATCACCACGACACGCTGGGGTTGTACTGTACTGTTCCGTGTCAACATAATCAGTGGCAGCAAGATCTCATTCAATTACCGCCAGGCCACATTGTGTTCAATGAAATATTAATAAAGGAGCCCTATTCAATATTTTCCTTGAAATTAAATTTTTCCCTTGAGATCCGTGTATGATATTTACGTTGGGGAAGGTCTTTTTATAGGGGTTTCCAAGCTTTGGTGGTCTTTGGTAATTTTATAACTCATTAATAAAAAGCCTCTTCTTCAAAAAAACGAGTGCATAGTAAGTGGGAGTGGAAAATCCATTCTTATCCTGGGTCTGGGATTCAGCATCCAGAAATTTCCATAACACTTTCTATGAATACCATTTCTTTTAGACATAAACTAGACTATTAAACATAAATGTATATAATGCATTTATAATTATTATAACATGTGTAAAACATGATTTCAATGTTTATTATGCATTATGAATTGTGACCACTAACAGCTGTGTTTATAAGATGTTATATGTCAATACTAAGAACCTCACAAAACATGCGATAATTACTTTAAACCATAGATAAATTACACATATGTTAAATATTATAATAGCTTATATTGATTTATAATATATTATATTGTATCGTAGTATGTTCAAAGTGAAGTGACAGATGTCCATAATAGGAATATATTAATAGGGATAGAAATATGATATTTTAACCCAGATGTGTAACATACAAACACAGCTTACGATCATTAAGATCATTAAACATAATGAGATATTGTCAGGTTACATTATTTGATTGGTTTATTCTGATCGATATCTATCAGTATCTAATATCGAATCATGCAAGTGTGAAGTCAAAATTTTGTTTTTTATAAAGCTTTGATTGATACAAATCTTTGGAGAAATTGGATCATTTAACTTTATTAACTTTATTAAACTGCTTTAGACATAATAAACGGATAAAGGAACAACAGATCTAAAAACATTACATTTTAAATGGTTGTTTTTAATTAATGTCTATGTGTGATCCATATTAACTAAACCTTTACATTTGAGAAATTAGTTAAATTGTACTGCTTTTGAGGGTTTGCCTTGTTCTTTATGACATTGTGAAAATATTCAATATCAAACATCTGTTTTTGCACCCTGGGTCACATTTTATTGATCTAGAGGCAGTGCTTGTTTTAGGACATGTCAGTGTGTCTTTGCAATTATAACAACAGGAAAAGTACACCTTGTGCAACTTGAAATGCACAAAAAGCATGAACTAATTGTTTTAAATAACTATGGGTGCATTTTGGGCATAGCATGAAGATAGCAATTAATGTCTGATGGTTGACTGTTGTCAGGGTCCTAATCAGTCAGTGGTGCACCTGTGTTTTCCTTTGCCAAGATAGCAATACGCCAGAAATGGACCTGAACACACCTCAGTTTCAGGCCACAGCACCCACTGGTGTAGATATACATTATTTCTAGGTTTTTGCTATTTAAACGACACAGGCGTGAGGAAGGCATGAAAATAGTTTTCTAGGTGTAAGATAGCAATAATGAGCATCACGACTGTCCTTGCGCAGGGTGTAAGATAGAGCCCCTTATGTTTTTTTTTTTATATTTGCCCTTTAATAAAGCTGAAGAAAATGATTAGATGTAATGTATGTAATATTCACTGTATTTCATATTAATTAGAATTTAGCAAAATCATTCCTCCTTTTTAAACTTTTAATTCACTTTCTAACCTCCTTTTGCTTCAGAAAAAGCAGGCCTAAGGTCTCCCGTGGGAAATCCAGCATTGGCAGCATGCTCAAAGGTTCCCCGCAGTCAGCGCTAAGATCCAGGCTTACCCAAATGGCCAAGAGTTCAGGGCTAAGCAGGCGCGACGCTGCACAGGCAGCTTTTCAAGGTCAAATTCCAGCTTGGGTTTGGACTTTCTTGGGCGACGTGGGACTGCTGTCAGGCTGCAAATGAAAGGGCCAGTCTTCACACGTGTCCGATTAAAGCGGGGAGTTATTATTTCAAAAGGGCCTGATGTCTCCTTGATCGGCAATTGGGATTTCATTCTTACTGCTCTTGCTCCGCACTCATATTTAACAAGATCAGATGTTATGTCACGGCAAGGTGCAATTTTCATTAACCTCCAGCCGTGCTATGATTTGAATGTGCCAGCCCCGCAATTACTTGATTGTGATTGATTGATATAGTTGGCGATGATGCAGTTTTTTCTTTTTTTTCCCTCCTCTCCACCTCCCCATCGCCGAGTGCTCAGGTGGATCATGCTGGACTGCCTCCCGCTGCCCCTGCGCTGGCCGTGTATTATTCTCTGACAGGATCGGCTCGCCGGAACCTTCTGTGGCAGATTTGCGGTCACGGCATGGGGCAAATGCGAACGCTCTCATCACAGCGTGGCTGCGACGTGCTAAGCAGTAATGAAAAAGGAGCAGCTGATGTCAGCCAAAAAAACGCCACCCTGATTTGATTTTTTTTCGCCTCTCTCTCGTGTTTGGAGGTTGGAATAATGTGAGCGACGTCACTGATATTTAAATTCAGTGCATGGTGACTCATTACAGTCAGTCATTCTGAAATGTGATCCTGCGTAAATGAAATGAAAGCGATGCCTTTTTTTTCTGCACCGTGCATTAAACAGCTCATATTTACGTGAATGAATTTAGAAAGGGAAAAATGACTCCAGAAATTCTGATAAAGAAGAAAATTAAAGGAATATTTAAGCACCATGGAAAGAGACTCATGTATCATAGAAAAAAAATATTTTTTTACTTTGAGGCAGGAGTAAGCACAAGGTAACCGCATAGCTTCCATCCATATGGTTGGGCACATGCTTGTAAAAGCTGTGCACCTCAGTCCAGCACAATTTCGCACAGATGTTTCCGGTTACAGCTGAAAGCACGCTTTTAATCCAAGAAAAAAACGTTCTTATTTACTTATTTAAAAGCCATTTATATGCCTGAATAAAGGGCTGATTACTGTTGTTGTGCTGTTTTTCTCGGGTTTTGAGTGCTCGGCGCTGACTCAGCTCTTGATTGGTCCGGACACGAGACAGCACATGGGTAGGGGCGGGGCCAGTGACGTCATGGGCTCTGCATTGTTTAATATCGTGATATATATCACCGAAAAGAAAACATTTGCAATGTACATTTTTTTCAATATCGTTCAATATTCTGTAGGTTTGTTGCACTGGGCGTCGGCTGCTACACCAGGAGGCAGGCTATGCAGAGTTTATGTATATATGCCTGTTATAAAAGGAATACTATGGGATGTAAACCGAGGTTTTTAAAAACATTTTTTTGCACTTTTGAAGTTAATAATGCCTCGATTTAAATGTCAGGGCTCTCCGGATTCTTCCAAGGAGGTGTGGAACTACTTTGAGCCTGGATAACGGTGTAAAAAGCGATTTATCAGGGCAAAACATGCTCCCGACAGACAGTTCTGGTGGAATAGGAGAGTTGAGGTTCACATTGAATTATGCCGTGATTTGGGCAGCCGTGGTTTTATGTTTTTTGGATACAATCCAGGTTTGCACCCGAACATCCCTTTCAGACAGCTTCCTCTTACAGCGTCCACAGTTAATCCTGTTGGATGTGGTTGGTCCTTCTTGGTGGTATGCTGACATTACCCTGGATAACGTGGCTCTTGATACAGCACAACGACTTGCTGTCTTGGTCACAGATGTGCCAGCAAGACGTGCACCAACAATTTGTCCTCTTTTGAACGCTGGTATGTCACCCATAATGTATTGCATTGCAATATTTTGAGCAAAACTGTGCTCTTACCCTGCTAGTTAAACCTTCACACTCTGCTCTTACTGGTGCAATGTGCAGTTAATGAAGATTGCCCACCAGGCTGGTCCAATTTAGCCATGAAATCTGCCACACTAAAATGACTGGTGTTTCAGTTTTATTGTCCAACCCCTGTAAATCCTGTGCATCCTACAACATACTAAGTGAGGCTGATGACCAAAGTATAGTCCTCAAAAAGCAAAAATACACTATATAAACAAATGTTTTTTGCCCCAGCCTAAGAAGACCATGTAGTTCTCTGTCTACTCTTCTGGAAACTAAAAGTTTTTACTGTTGTATTAGATATGATCATTTCACAACATGAACGGTCAAGCTCTACCACAAGTGTGCTTCCATATGGCAACCTCATCCGCACTATGTTTGCCTTTACTGTGCTATTGTCGATAAGCAAATAATAAGTTTTCTTTAAAATGAAAATTATTTTTTCCTCAAGATTTTGGAATTTTATCCTTAATAGGGGCTCCTATCAAGTATCCGTCTCTAGAGCTCTAGAGTTTACTAAGAATGATGTAATAAATAATGCAAAAAACAAAACCCAATTAGGGGTAATTAGGGGCAATTGTTGATGAGACAGGTCAACAATGAATGGCCAGACAGGCTGGAGTTAACAAACAGGCTACAGTAACTCGGATCATCTCAGAACGAACAACTAGTCTAACTTTGAGGAGCACTGGGATGTTTTGTTTCCACTTCTGCCAATCAAAACAGAAAGCTAAAGCTGCAGTGGACACAGGCTCACCAACACCTGACAGCTGAAGACTGAAGAAAGCCTGTAGCCTGGTCTGATGAAACTCTGCTGATGATTCTGTGGAGGAACTCGGATGGTAAGGTTAGAAATTGGCACCAACAGCATGAATACATAACCTGCCTTGTGTCAACAGTCCTGACTGGTGGAGGTGGTGTAAGGGTCTGCTAAGGTTTTTTTGGACATTCTTTGCACTGATAATATCAATCAATCACTTGGAAACCCCATAATATGGAGTGTTGGTTCTGATCAAAGCTTTTATTAAAATGTTTGATAAGGAACAATACTGAAAATCATAATTGAAAGTATAGAAAAATAGTCAAGTAAATCTGTGACTGTCAAAATGTAATGAATAAAATCATAAAATTGTCTTTTTCCTGAACTGAACCTCATTTTAAAATCAGTATTTTATTTTATCCTCTTCTGTTACAAATATGATCAAAAGTATCATTATGATGTAGATTTGTATTGTAATCTTGCTATTTATAGGTATACGTTTGAGTAAAATGAACATTGTTGTTTTATTCTATAAACTAGACAACATTTCTCCAAAATTCCAAATAAAAATAGTGTCATTTAGAGCATTTATTTGCAAAAAATGAGAAATGGCTGAAATAACAAAAAAGATGCAAAGCTTTCAGACCTCATTTAATGCACAGAAAACAAGTTCATATTCATAAAGTTTTAAGAGTTTAGAAATCAATATTTGGTGGAATAACCCTGGTTTTTAATCACAGTTTTCATGAATCTTGGCATGTTCTTCTCCACCAGTCTTACACACTGCTTTTGGATAACTTTATGCCATTCCTGGTGCAAATATTCAAGCAGTTCAGCTTGATTTGATGGCTTGTGATCATCCATCTTTCTCTTGATCATATTCCAGATGTTTTTTAATTTGGTAAAATAAAAGAAACTCATCATTTTTAAATGGTCTCTAATTTTTTTCTAGAGCTGTATATGAAATATGGCTCTTATTGCATACAAGTTAAGGGAGCGTTTTTGTGCTGACATTTGAATACACTCTCAGCTTCTCAATTTTTGCCTCACAGCTCCACGCGGCTTCGGGATAAATTTATATTGAGCTCAGGCACCTTTATCACTGCGGCTGATCAATATGTTATTGCTGCACTGTCAGATAAGACACATCTGGCATTTAGATCCTAGCCAGTGTCATTTTAGTTTCCCCAGCGTTCAAACCTGATCTGCTCTGCCAGCTCCTCTCAAAATTGGAAAGTGCTTTGGGTGTGTGTGTGTGTGCCGTGTGCGGAGGAGTGCATGAGGAAGCCACTTTCACAAAAGTTAAGCTTCATCTTTGTAAAAGTTATCAGAAGTGGCATCTGGCAAATATTTTGGCCTTCACATCAAAAACGAGCCAACTGACCTTTAAATGATAACTTCTTTTTTTTTGGCCCTTGCCTTAGTGAGGCAACATCTAGGCTACATTCACACAGCAGGTAAAAGTAGCCCAAACCTGTTTATTTTAGGCTGTTTATACAGTCTTTTTAATTTGACCCATATATGACATTTGTCTGGACAGTTTGCACTGTGTTAAAGCTGCACATTAAGTTTCGGTTTCATCCTTGCCATCATGTTATGAAGTTATGAAGGAGTTGCAGTGGTTTTATCATGGAGAATTTGCTAAAGCTTGCTGTAAAAATGTTTGTTGATTGTATTATTTCTTTAAAGATCTCATTCCATCGTTTTTAAATTCATTTTAAAATGTCTAGTTGTGGTATCTAGTATGAATAAATGCCTTCTGAGCCATTTTTTGTGTTTCTATTTACCCCTGTTTAGATTACTGAAAAAGGCTCTTTCTAATGAATATTATATATAACCCCCAACCCTCACAATTCCCCCCGCCACCCTCCGCCCTCCCTGTGCCATTGATAGCATTTCTCACATCTAAGGCTACTAAACTCTTACCTCAGACTTGGTGGTTTGGTGCTTGGGCAGTTTTACCACGGCGAAGCCCCAGAATCCACTCTATATCATAAAATCCAACCAAAACGGCACCCACTTTGGCCAGTGTTCTGGCAAGTTGTGCTACCTTGTCAAACCGTGCTTCCCTAGTTAATATTTAAGGTCTCTGTAAAACGTGAAATCAACCGGAGATCCGATTTAAACCTAGTTAATTACACAAGAGTAAACAGAGCTGTTAGCTATAGCTCCTAATGCTGTAGCCCGGGATCATCTCTGTCTGTGGGCAGTCCGGAGCCGAAGTGGGCTAGGCCATGAACTCACTGGTTTCTAATGACACCCAAACATGTCTCTGATCAAGTCGTATTTCTAAGGATTTTCTTTTACTAGCTACTGCAGACAATGGAGACTAAAGAACAGTTTCATATGCAGCATCATATAACTCAGAGAGACCTGTAGTATTTCACAAAGAACTAGAAAAAATGGATTTTAGCAGAATGAGACCTTTAAACTTTGTACATTTTCTGTTAGCATTTTATTTTCCTTTGCTGCTGCAGCCTCATCCTGTGGCCATGTTTCTTCATTTCACAAAGAAAATATGTATGAGATCTGATACCTCATTATCCTGCCAATAAACCAATCATTCACCACTGTTGTCCATTTTCCTGTATACTAACGTCCTGTTTCTCCTTCTTCTTGATGTAAAATTTTCACAAGAATTCCTGGCCACCCCCCACCTCCCCTTTAGATCATTATTTTTGCTCTGGCATTACCAGAAGAACTCAAATTGCCTTTCCTCTGTGCCACTGGAATGCTAAATGGCTCGCTCTGTTTCTTCCATTCATCTTTCATGCTTCTTGATCTCCCTTCTGCCAGCGTCATCTTTTCCAAACAATGCAAAACACACACACGACAATGGTTTCATGCCTGCAGGAAACTCTGTGAGCTTATTTTCTGCCTACCACATGGATCACATGCACAGTCTGTATCACACTGTTTCACTTTTTACATGAAGAAGTGAAAACGAACCATATGTTACATGAATCAACAGGCTTGGCTTAATAACACACAATCAACAGATTATGAAAAGCAAAGATGAAAGAGTATCATCTGCATTCATAATAAGTGATATAATAATGAGCCATATATTCAGTTATTAAGCATTACAGAAACTTACCCTATAGCTTTAATAATATTAAAATTAGTTTAAAAGTTTTTTTTTTAACTGTCCACTGGAAGCACTGTTAAGTAAAATACATAGAAACACACACCCGTTTGCCATGTACTCAAAGAAAAATGAAGAAGAAAAAAAAAAAAAAACAGCAGTAGCTGTACCCAAGGTGGGCTGAATATCTCAGCTGCTATTTCATTTAAGGCTCTTCCAATCTGAAGGACCCTGTCCTTTATAGACCGCTGAGAAATGCAATCCACATTTGGCATGATTTCAAGGACGCAGCTGATGTGTCCTTCCAAGCCCTTAGTTGCAAACACGTTTCTCAGCACACATACAACCACAAGCTCTACAAAAATGATTGAACCCAAATCCTTCAGAGCACTCCAGAGTCTGTAAAAAGTAAAAAAGCAAAAGACATAATACAACAGGCTATATTTTCTATTTTCTCCCACAAGTTTCAGACTGCAATTGCAAGAGGTTTGACCTCAATACAAAGCCTTGTTAAAATGTTCCATTTGTGTCACCAAGAGGCTACTGAGAAAGAGTCATCGTATAACAGTACTACTTATTGAGGACTTATCCCACCTCAACATGCTTATTCTGCTCTTTACCCACTTTTCTGAGCTCATAAAAAACTAAAGAAATTGACTTTGGTGTAGCTTATGGTATAGGTGAATATATAGTTAAGGTCAGGTTTAGAATAAGGGTTAAGATTAGGGTTAGCTATCAAATAGCCTTTCACATTTTACACCATATGCTTGGTTACAGTATCATATCAAATATAAATATTTTTTTCTAAAACAAAAACTGTATACAGTATTGTGCAAATGTTTTAGGCATCTGTGGGAATTTCAGTAAAGAAAAAAACTTTTTATGAAGTAAGTGTTTATTAGCTCAGTAAAACACCAGCATTACATTTACATTTTACAAAAAGCAGAGCTTTTACAGCTCTGTTTTCCTTAAAACATCTCCTTATCTCTCCTCATCTGAGTTTAATAGAGTTATTTCTAGTTCTCCTCATATCAACAACTGGTTTGGTAAATTGGTAAATGTGGTAAATCAGGTGAGCTGCTGACGGAACTGAACATATATACATGCTGGCATCCAGGACATTCAGGAGAAATCTGGAACTACACTTTGTTCTTCAGCTTGGCTCACAGGATATAACATTTTTAGTTAAAAATGAGAACTCCTTACTTTACATTTTACTGTATGTATGTTTATTTGCATCTGTTCAAATCATTTGTGGTGCTTTTTTTAGGTAAAAGCACTAATATTGCTGAGATCAATGGATTAGTGTAATTTGCTTTGGTGCCTAACTTTTTGATTTTACCAAACTGAAAATTTCTGGAATATAATAAAGAGGAAGCTGGATGATCACAATCTTAAGCTGAACTGTTTGAATTTTTTTGCACCAGGAGTGGCATAAAGTTATCCAAAAGCAGTGTGTAAGACTGGTGGAGGAGAACATGCCAAGATACATGAATAAATATGTAATAATTATAATAATAATAAACTGTGATAAGAAAAACAGGGTTATTCGACCAAATATTGATTTATGAACTCTTTAAATTTTATGAATATTTTTGCTATTTCAGCCATTTCTCATTTTCTGCAAATAAATGCTCTCTCTCTATATAATCACTTTTTACATATACTTTGTACCTACATTTTGTTCATTTTTTGACACAATGTGAATTTGGTCATTGCTCTAAAAATGATGTCAGAATTTTTGTTGCTACAAGATCCAAATTTTTTTTCTTCAATCTTACACTTACTTTTGTGTGCAGGATGAGTTTTCTACCTCTTGTCTTGGGTCAGATTAATTCTGCTTGTGTTATAGCTGAGGAAATTGCCACAGAATTGGAGAGAAAGGGTCTGTACCAGGAGATTGGGAAGGTGATCATTGAACCAGGGATCACACCAGAATATAAAATGCAGAGTTTAGTGTTTTTAGCTGAAACCAGTTGAACTGCTATTATACCACATCTACTGTATATGATGGAGAGGTCAAATATCATTTCTAGCTGAGAATGAAACATGGTAGTAATCAACACTTGGTGCAATGCCTTACAACATATTTATTCCAATAAAATATTCAGATTAACTATGAGCGGGAGGTCGCTGGTTCGAACCGCAGCTCATGCAGCTTTGCCGTCAAGCTGCCTGCACTCAGAGGGAGTAAAATTGGCCCTGCTCCCTCCAGGTGGGTAGATGGCGCTCTCTCCCCACATCACTCCTAGGGTGATGTCCACAGCACAGGGCATCTGTGAGCTGATGTATCGGAACCGAGTCGCTGCACTTTCCTCCAAATGGCTGTGATGCTTCTCGGTAATGGTGCATCAGCAGCAGCTCGAAAAGAAGAGGTGGCTGGCTTCACATGTATCGGAGGAAGCATGTGCTAGTCTCTCCTAGCACTCCTGGTGTGTTGGCGCATTACTAGTGATAGGGGAGTCCTAAGGAGTGGGTTGAGTAATTGGCTGTGTAAATTTGGGGAGAAAATGGAAAAAAAAAATAGAAATAAAATTATATATAAAAAAAAATATATTCAGATTATTAATAAAAATGGACTGAAAATGGAGTGCTGGGAAATTCACATTCACCTTGTTTGTTTGGTCTGGACTTTTAGACTTTTTAGTTTGGTCTGAATCAAAATAGCAAGTGTTAAAGATGTTGTGAACTTCAGCCCAGACTAGTGATCGACCGATCTAGATACCCAGCGTTATTGATTATTTCCAGTCGGATGCGCTTGCTAAGGCTAATTCATTAGCTTACATTCCCATTGCCAGTGTAACTTGATCAACTTGTCAACAAGTTAGGAAACAAACTTTATTGGCTTTTAGATTCTGCATTATCTCCTCTCTCTTTTCGTCTTTCTCAGCACTATGGGCACAACAGATTACGCTTGTTACTTCTGTATCTACTGTAGATACTGTATCTACTGTAGATACTGTAGAACTGTAGATTAACCATTGTTCAGAAACAAATTGTACTTAAATCTGCTTAACTGCAGTGTGAAACCAAAACTCACCAGATCACATGTATATATTACAGCAAACATAAGAACCTTACTCTGTAACTGTGTCTCTTATATTCAGGTGTATCAGTCATTTCAATAATAATTGTGCAGCTATTTGGTATTTTATTATATAATTCCAAAGCCTTGAAAAAAACAACTGTGTGCAATTATCAAAACATGCCATTCAGTAGGAAATCAATGCAGTAATTTTTCACTGTGACACCGCTAAGTAGTTGAAAGATAAATTACACGTATATACAAATCTGAATGTGTTTTCAATGCAGCCACTTCCACCGGTACGTATGGGACACAAACTCCATCTACTCTAACGATTAAAAACACTAGACAAGAGCCAGATGGTGTCAAAAACAACAGGTGGCTAATTATCTTACCACAGCTTTGCACCTCTGCCGAACACCGTAAAACTGAAGCGGCGTTTAGACACTGTTAAGAATAAATCAGTTTTCTCTTTCTATTTGCTTTAATGAGCTAGGCAGTGAAGTGAGAGCAGCCTTAAAGATAATGAGACGACAGACCCCAGGGAGCTGGGAAAAGTCCTTCTTCTCGAACAGCGAGGCTGCAGTCACGCCACTGACAAGGGACCACAGTCCACGCTGATAAAACTTCGTGAAGGTTCCGGTGTGGAGGAATTCCTTGGAGCTTGAAAACGAGGCTCGCTAATATCGCTTGAAATTGCTCCTTCCTTAAGTTTTCAATGACTTTGAAAAAAGGACAATTTAAACAGCAATACTTCACAGGGGAATCACGTCATGCAAGGTTTATCCCAAAAGTCCCGGATTTGTATCAGAAATTAGCATTCAGATGTTTCACTGGCAAACAGCTAAAAGATAATTGTGCTTTTTGTTGCTTCAGTCAAGCAGTGTATCATCTCCAGTATCTAGTCCAGTATGTGCATTTATTAAACTAACAAAGCTAATTACAACCTTCCTAGCAAATTGGTAACATGCATCATAAAAAAAATCAGATCTGAGATGTGTTGCTTTATGGGAAAAAACAAACAATCATCAGCAAAGTTTTGAAAAGCATTGGTAGTCATTACTCAAGTAGAAGTATAGATACTAGGGTTTAAAATACTTCTGTAAAAGTTGAAGTATCAACTCAAGCTTTATACTTAAGTAAAAAAAGTGTATTCAAAAGCAGTGTGTAAGACTCGTGGAGGAGAACATGCCAAGATGCATGAAAACTGTGATTAAAAACCAGGGTTATTCCACCAAATATGGATTTCTAAACTCTTAAAACTTTATAAATATGAACTTGTTTTCTTAGCATTATTTGAGTTCTAAAAGCTCTGCAGCTTTTTTTATTTCAGACATTTCTAATTTTCTGCAAATAAATGACAATATTTTTATGTGGAATTTGGAAGAAATGGTGTCCGTAGTTTATAGAATAAAACAATAATGTTTATTTTACTCAAACATAAACCTGTAAACAGAAAAATCCGAGAAACTGATTCAGAAACAGAAGTGGTCTCTTAGTATCCTCCAGTGCTCCTCAAAAACATTAAGATGAAACTGGCTCTCATCAGGACCGCCCCAGGATAGGAAGAGCAAGTTGCACAGGATAAGTTCATGAAGTTTGAGTTACCAGCCTCAGAAACTTTATCTCTTTTAAGCTACTACATGTTTCCTTTTGTGTTCCTTTATAGTCTGGATGACTTTAGTATTCATTTATAAAGTAGGAAAATAATTTACTAAACAGTACTTTAGAAACAATCTTTGGAATGTTTGTCCAATTTTTTTCCAGTTTCATTCTGAAAGAAAAGTTAAGTTCTATGAGGATTTTCTTTTTAGTTAAAGCAGTTAAACAAAGCAAATTTCCATTACAATAACTAACATCATTTAGAATAGTTCTTTTTAACATGAGCTACATTCACTTGTTCCAGGGATTAAGTTTAAGTTATAGTTGCCATTTGAGATATTTTACGTTTTATTACAACAGTGACAATCAATGCAATGTTAATTGAAAGTGGTTAATTAATAAGACTCCTTTCCTTTCCTTAGATTTAATTTGCTTTGAATTAGGACAGAATTCATCTCTGACTGAATAGATTTCAGTAAAAAAGCCAGGAAACTATATCATTAAGCAGACCATCTCAATCAGTCTCGTTTCTACAGAACATCACAGAACCAGTGTGACAAACACTGGATGAGGGAAGGTAAGGATAGTTCAGAGTACTAAAATATCCCAGCAGCTATCAGACAATATCAAACACGATTGCTTTTCTAAGCCAGAATCTCCAGCAGTTCTCACTAGCAAATTCTCATCACAATCCTTCCAAAGGTGATACTCAGCAACTAGTGGAGCTCATTACCTCAGCCCCAGTGTTTCAGGCCACAGCCATGAATAATGAGGCTATTATGGAGATGTAACCTCGTGGATGGAAAATAACCTTTAAACCTTTAAATCCCCCCTTGGAAGTGTGTGTGTGGTGTTTTGTTAGCCTAGGTTTATGTGCTTTACATCAAAGAATACTTCAGCGGGAAGAGCTCAGTAAGCATCGTAAACTTGGAGAAAATGAGGTGATTTGATTTATCCGTCCTTTCCAGTTTCACGCTTTTTGTTAAGTCGTATCGTGTCGGTTCCTTAGTCACAGAGAGGAGAGTGTGTAAAAAGAAAGAGAACAGATCCACAGTCTACAAAACACTGAAAAAAGTGGGCCAAGAAAAGCTTTTCAGCTACAAATTAGAATACCCTTTCACTGACATTTCCCATATTAAGCACCCAGCTACTGCAGCACATGCTGTATATTGGTGGAGGGGAAAGACGAGACTTCGATTGTGTTTTGGGCGTAACAGGAAATGAACCAGTCAGCGTTTGACTTTGACTCATTTCCTTTAAAAACCGGGTGTGCTCTGACATTCGCGTGTTGGTATCTTAACAGCACAGTGTTTTGCGCCTCTCAGCAGAGGATTATTACCCGTGCGTTCATTTTACAGGAGGAGCAATGTCATTTTATGTTGTATTCTATTTATTGTTCATGTTTAAGCTAAATTTGTGCACTGCGTAGATATGGAAGGGTGAGTATTGACTGTTGTCAGGGTTTAAATCGGTCAGTGGAGCTCCTGTGTTTTTTTCGTCACCAAGATAGAAATATACCAGAAATTTACCTAAACACACCTCATTTCCAGACCACCATGTCCATCACTGTACAAAAATATTCCTAAACTCTAAGCTATTTTAACGGTGTAATGCTTAAGCTTTTATGAAACTATGTCTCTCCCAAAGCACAGAAATACTCTGGATACATTCGGAAAATATTTTATTTTTAACCTTGTAGGCCTTGTAGGCAAGTCAGTTCAGTTGAAAGCCATCTTTACAACACATCCAGGCAAGCAAGGCCACCCTCCCCTCTCTTTAGCTAGGGAGATACCAAAGTTCTACAAACTAACAGTCAGATTAACATTTTAAGGACATATTTGACACCACTGTTAAAATGTAACTAAAACCACATGAACAGTTTGCAGTATTTGGCTCTATAATGCACAAGAAATATGCTTTTTTTTTAGCTTGTTATGGCTACTGCGCTTGTGCAGATCTCCACAATATGTCAATCAAGCTCAAGCTCAGCTTGAGGATGGGATTGATTATGATTAGCATTACCAGAATTCCCATTCAAATTACATTCAGTTTTTGGTCACTTCAATAATAACATTTAATAATCTATAAGAGATTTAAACATAACTAATAATAACAGAAACATAACACGCAAAAAATAAATAAAATTAAATTAAAAATCACATCACAGAGTGAAAGTGAGGGATATTTTGGCCAGATCTTTCACAGAATCAGATTAGTTTTTTTTTTTGCGTAATTGTGCCATAAATCCAGCATTTCCTGCCGAAATCATCTTGATACCAATACTCATTAATACCGATGAGCCATGTGTAATTCCATCATAGTTAACTTTTCATACCTGTCAAGTTTTGGACTTAAAAATAAGGGATTTTTTCCGCCGCCCCAACAGCCCAACCGAGGGCTTGTGCTTTATATATATATATATATATATATATATATATATATATATATATATATATATATATATATATATATGAAATTGAAGGGTGCACAAATTTACAAGAAGGACATGGATCAGATATATTCCATAAGTAAATAATAGTCCTAAGGGGCCTACACAATTACTAATCTTTCATTAATACTTCTTTCTATTGTTCAGTCCACTCCTGATCAGTTCAGTTAATTTCAGCCCTCTTCACATTTTCTCTCTCTCCAGCTCAACCATCTCTTCTACCCCTTCTAAATAATACATTACACCACAATACTTGAGATTTAAACAAATTCTAACAAACCCTAAAACCAGCCCTGAACAAATAGAGTTTGGAAATTATAGTTATTGGCTGATCAGGCACATAAGGGCAGGGCATTATATATATATATATATATATATATATATATGTAGATTTTTCTCAAACCCTGAATATCTATCTAGCTAATTCTAAAGTTAAGCTAACTGAGTCACAAGCTTGATTTTATTAAACACACAATGGGTTTAATTTATGTTTTGATTCAGAGAATAGTCTTTTTAACCAGCTATCAGAAACAATCTCATCATAGTTTACATGGTTAATTACCTTTCTTTTAGAAAAATCTCCGTATATCCAGATTAGTTTTAACGACAGCTGCTCCGACTAGCTGCCTGAACTCACAGCGAGGGGAGGGGCGGGGCTTCCCCCACACTAAACAGCTCTCCGCAAAACCAGCAAGCTGATTTGCTGTTTCTCCTGAAAGGCGGGACTTTCTCCTTGAACCGGCACCACGATTGGTTAAGAGACACACAGCGGTCAGTGCATTGTCGCCTGTGGCCTATATATTTTTTTATCTAGTATAATACGGGAAATTTACGGGAAAATACTAATACGGGAGGACGGCGGGAAAGAGGAGTAAAATACGGTAGTTTCCCGGCCAAAACGGGAGACTTGACAGGTATGACTTTTTTAACACATTTACCACTAAGCTCAGGTTATTTTTGATGTAACCAACAAAAAAAACAAACCCAACCTAATTAACCTTTCTCATGCATTTAAAATTAAGATAATTTGTAATACATACACACAAGCCATTATGGGATATCTTTCCTTTCATTTCACTTCTCTGAATGCTTAATATGCCATTCATAAGAACTGTGTACATGTGATGGGTTTTTAAATTTGGCGAGAGGAGGTCTGCAGCCTGCAGAGAATTTTGAGATAAAATTCTGGGGTTATTTTTTATTCAGCCCACAGATGAGGTATTTCATTAGTTTGGGCCAATTAGAACTAAGAGAAAACTTACTAGAGCATGGGGAAAGAGACACATTTAATGAGGGGTGAATGAAAGTTTTTCTTTTTTCAGATATCCAGATTTATTCAGAACTGTTGATTAAATGATCATTGTTATAAAACAACCGACATCTACCACTTCTGTTGGAGAAAGATGGAACTTGACCTCCACCTTTTTTGTAATCCAGTATTTTTATTTATTTTTAAGGAGGATTGTTATTACGGACAGCGTGCACAAATTCTCAACGTGACATGCCTCCTTAAACCTTAGGTTTTGTTATTTTAACTAGAGTTTTTATCTAAATATTGTATGTTAGTTTAATGAAGTGGAAATTTGGATTGAGTTTACTGAACATGAAAATGTGAAAAGTTTTAGTTACCTGTGTAACGGTTGCGTGTGCGTGCATGAAGGAGGACCAGGAGACCGCTCTCTTGTCTTTCTCTCTTTACTCTTTATTGTCTGGCACTCTCTCTCTCTCTCTCGACCTCTGCACAAAGATAGCAAGCAGCAACACAGCAGTTTGATTACAGCAGCTGCACATTTGCACATTCTCTGGCAGAGCATATGTTAGACTGTATAATACATATACATAAATTTATAATGCAGTCATAATAATAATACAGTAATGCAGTATAACTACAGAAAAATAATATAGTGTAAAAATAAAAAATATAACGAGTTATGGCAAGCCAATTATATATATTATATATATGTGTGTGTGTATATATATGTATATATATATATATATATATACTATATAATATATCATTATATAAAAACTGCACTGTGATCGTTTAATATTATTATTTTTTTCTTGTTTCATACTTTCTTGGCTGAGTATTGTGCTAGAGTGTTATAGGGTTTTTTTTTTTTTCGTTTTTTTTAACACATTAGCTTTGAACACAATTATTATTATTGCCCTTGCAACATACCTGCACACAGATAACAAGCAGCAAAACAGCAGACTGATTTTAGCAGCTGCACATTTTCACATTCTGAAGGACAAAAGGACATACTTTAAGCAGAGAATGCTAACTTTTTCACCATGTGTAGTATAGGCTAGTTACTAGCTGCTAGCTTAGCATGGTCAGAGAAAACGGTTTAAAAATGCATCTAAAATGCTTCTAAGTCAGTTTAACAGTGCTGGCTAGTTAAAGTGACTGATAAACAACAATTATGTAGAGAATTATGAAGTTATATGTCCATAGTTTACTTTATAAATGTGAAATAGTCCCCCTGTGCTTTATGTGTGACCTACCTCCAGAGTGAGGGAAGAGTGAGGGACCAAGCTACAGCTTCACACTGGCTAACAGGATGTTGCAAATGCAAGGCAAAACTTCAAAATAGTGAACAGAAAATAAACAATTATATAAAAAAAAGGATAATTACTAAAATATTTGCTGAATATTATTATAATTTTGGTTGTTTTTACAATTAATTATTAAGGCTATTTTAAGGTTATTTTTTTAAACCTGTTACACCTGCAGCCTCTTGTTTGCATAGTGAGGGTGTCTCCTCTTCCCCTTTACTCACCATCAGTGTGTAGTTATTCCCCCATGCTACCTTCTCTTGCGTATTCTGTTGTGCTTTATGCAAGAATTGAATGGCTAGTCTCTGTGATGATTCACATTGAATCAATGTTAAATCAACCCAAAATTGATGTACACAAATAAATCAATTAATATTAATGCTGTTTCAGTGCATTAGAGATGGAAAAATGTATATAGAATTGCTATAAAAGCAAGTTTCTATTCACTGCATGAATGAGTTTCATTTATATTTGAGTTTTATATATATATCTCAGTTTGAATGTATACGTGGCTGCATATGTTCACCTAATTTAAAATAGTTTGATAATTATTGTAAATATCCAGCTGTACATATATTTTAACAATTTTACAGACTGATTTTAATTTGTTCATTGGTTCAAACTATTTGTGGGTTTACATTGTGAGAGAATGTTTAATATAAAGGTTGTGGTAACACCATCAGCTGTATTATTCAGTGTTGCTTTGCTAAAATGGATAAGTATGGGTCCAAGTAGCAAGTATGTGCGAGTTTGTAGCCAATAAAACACAAATAATTGGCTTTTTGGGGTTTTTTTTTTATAGTGTTTTTTTTATTTATAATATATATGTGGAATCTTGTGGAATAAGCTTTCTGTCAAAGTTCATACACTTCAACCCTGGACATTGCTTTAGTTACCAAACAGAGTTGGCATAATTTGTCGAGACACTTATAAAAACAGTGCATTTTTTTTTTTTTTTTTGCAGCCTGTCAAGAATTCACAATAATTATCCTATATTTGTCCCAGATTTTTTACTGTGCTCCCGGCATGGAGTGAAGAACACAATGACCCTTAGTTCCATGGCAGAGTGTGCAGCCTATATCCACCACCTGTTCTACCACAGCCTATCACCAGCCCTGTAATGAACTGCTGTGTGTGTCTGGCCCAGGGTGCTGTCTGCGGTCATGATAAATATCCTATTAAAGCAAGAGTTCCAGCGCCCAGGGAGGACAAGAAATACGCACTCATCCTAATTAGACGGAAGAACCCCAACTGAACATTTGTCCAATCGAGCATCACTGGATGCTGCCATGTCCCATTATCAGCATGGCCTGTCAATTTCACTGCAGCTTTATGCTCGTTCCTCCTCTCAACAACCAGGCACTCCACTGTTGTTAGGCTCCGAGCAGTTGTGGCAAGTTTGGTACCGCTTTAATTATGTCAATGACAACCGGCCACAGCTCAGTGTCACCATCATATTGTCTTTGCTGTCATCCAGCCACTGCTGCAGCGCTTTGAAGCCCACACGCCGAGCCAGATATGACCTGAATGCCTGCCCTCACGTGGCAAACAAACAGTCTCTCACTTTTCAAACAGTCTCACACTCCTCTTGTCGAGGACGCGGCGAGTGCAGACTAATGAGCAAAACTTTTTCAACTTTTTTTTTTCCCTAGAGAAAAAAAAAAGTGAACCTGTTAGCATCCCTCATTTTAAATTAACTGAAGGAGAAAAGTCAGGAACAAGCACATGCTAATAATCATAATAATAATAATAATAATATTTAAAAAAAATCCACAACCCTGGTGTGTTCCTCAGCACACAGTTCCCGTCTCCCTACTTTTTTTAATCAAATGCAGACGAGGTTGTCACCCTTTTTACCATGATTAATTAATGTTTGTGCACTAAGTCCTGACTTAAGCTCTGGCCATGGAACCAAAGCAAATGCTTCTTCATTTTTGTTGTCAGGGTTACAAAGTGGAAGGTAATCCAAATCAGCATCCTGGAGGACAGCTGCTTTATCATCATTACCGGGAGCATTTCTGGTGATGGCGATACCATTCGAAAACAACCCAAAAATAATAAATCCATAACTGCAGATTCATGCTTGTTTGTCCTTTTTAGGGGGGAAAAAACAGACCTTGGTTTACTTGAATTCTAATATTCATGTGGTTCTGGATAGGGGAAAAAAAAACATACCAGAGGAAGGCGAGGAAGCTGCATGTGTGGAATAAACAAAAAAAATCAGTGCTAGGATTGGACTGTAACGATTCAGAGTTGGAGGAAGGATGCAAGTGCAAGGGAGTTTTATTTTTTAGTAGCCATATTGAAAACAAAAGAGTAACAAATGACACAAAAAGGGCCCTATTTTAGCGATTTATAGTGCACGATTGTGGATCACGCAGATGGATTTAGGGCATGTCAGTGTGTGTTTGGTATCATGACAGCACAAAAAATATGTTTTTTTGTGTCTCAAAACGTGCAAAAGGCATGAGCTAATTCTCTTAATTAATTATGGGTGTGTTTTCGGCGTAACATGAAATAAATCAGTTTGCCAGTCATCTTTCTCTTTAAGAGCCAGGTCTGCTCTGACTTTGGCACGCTTATATCTTAACAGCACGTTGATATCCTACTGACCTACGCTCTGATTCATGCTCTGAAGATTTGACAGCAGCTCATTTAAGGGAACAGCAATGTTATCTTTTTCTTTATTCTGTTTATTGTTAAGGTAAAAGTCAGGTTTGCACAATGCAGCGTGTCTGTGTGTGTGTTTAACAAGTGGAGGTGTATATGTGCTGAGTGTGCGCAATGTGCACAACGCTTTAATAAGCTAGCAAGAAGCTAGCAAGCAGGGCTGGCTTAGTTAAACTTTAGCTGCCACACAGCTTAAAAAGCCTCAGCATGTCTCAAGAAAGCCCAGTGACCAAAGAAGAAATATAACAAGAGTGAATATTGGCAGTGAGTTTAAAAGGTGGAGAAGACTTAAGCTCAAAAAGACTACAAGACTGACCCAGAGCTGCTAGTTTTCTCCTGGACAGGTAAGCTAACTGGCTAGCTAATTTAGTCAGGTAATTTGAGTGTTCACATTCATATCAGTGGTTTGTGTGCAGCTGGGATAAAAAGGCAGAGGGTATCTGAGAGAGATAGATAGGTTAGCAAGGTTAGCTACAGTGATCTGGGCTATGCTGGATAACACAGTCATGCTACACACACTAACGTGCAATCAGTCACAATGCAGGAGCAGCTGTGTCACATCTGATTAATACCTCGGCAGTGATGAGTACTCCAAAATGTACGCCAGAAACCGATAGTTAGTCTCTATACTGACTTATTAGGCTCTGAATGTGATTATATATTAAGTAATTTGTTACATCCAAAACAATTAATGGTAAACTTTACTTATGGCCATCCCTAGTAACTATCTAGCTATTTAGCTGTTTATTTATCTGTCTGTCATGTAACATACAATAAATATAACGCTAGATACAGAGAAGAGTCTCTTTCTGTTCTGTCTCTCCTACCAGTCTTTAATTGGCTTTGCTAAGCTAAGCAATAAATTATTAGGACCTGTAAAGTAGTAACTCCAGCTCTGGGGTGTGTATTTTTGGAGCAGTGGGATTCTTCAGGTATAACAGGCTTGGCTTAGGCTTACACAGCTAGCGGTGCATGATGCTAGTTTAGCTAGCTACACATGAGCCGGTTAATAATGACTTTCTTGCCGTGGTAGAGCTACTGAACGCATCTTTCACTGGATTGTGTAGATTCAGCCTGGCCCAACTTGGCAACCCGAGGTAGCATTGACAAGTCACAGAGGAAATTGGACTGCTGTAGCCATTTCTCACGCTCACTCTCAGTTCCTACAGAATGTACCTTTAATTAGGATCTATACTCAAAATAAAGGTGTCAAAATGACTATAGAAAATTATTTTTGATGTCCTAAAGAATCTTCAGTGGATGTTTTTTTTAACAGTCTTCTCAGTAAATGATTTATTGGAGTGATGTAGAGTATATGTTTATATCCTGCATATAGTGTCAAAAACATATTGAGGATAATTTACTCCTGATAGGTATTAATAAGTTGTGTTTCAGATCATTGTAAGATATACGGATATGCACTGAGTTCCATTTCCCCCTCAAGAGATGAGGTTATATTGTTCTGAAAAACTAATTTGTTCCACGTTTGCTTCCTTTCTCACTTCTTCAGATTTGTCTCACATCACTTGCAGTATAACATTGATATGAACAAGAATGAAATGGCTTTTTCCTACTCTATCACCTCTGTCACAGCAGATTCCTGAAAGGAAATCACAAAGAAACATGAAAAGGTATGATATCTTACACCTACACCTACACACACAAACACAAACACACACACACAGGTAATATTATACGTATACACAGATACATATGTACAGTCAAGGCTGAACCCAGATAGCAAAAAGCATTCTGGCCGGATCCGGGCCGAGTCTATCACAAGTTCCGCGCCGGATCCGTAAAACGGTTCTGGGCCGGGGTCCAGATGCACAACGGGCCAAAACCGTCACGGATCCGTTTTACGGAGTCAAAAAGATACTGGGCCAGCACCAGTCCAGACCAAGCGTTTCAGGTGTTCCTTTAGACCGAATATGGGCCGGATCCGCGCCGGATCCGCTTACCGTTACACTCGCTGGAACAGGTCCGTTACAGATCTGGACCAGATCTGGATCAGCCCCGGATTAGTTCCGTATTAGTTCCGTATTAGCTACGGCCAAGCCACGGCCTTTTCACATTCCCCAGCCTACTTATTAATGATTATAATGACATATTTCAAAATAAAAGTAGTAAAGAAAGAGCACTAAGCTATTTGACTTCTTTTTTACATTGATAAATTAAAAGAGTTTAATACAGTACATTAAATTACAAATGCAATATTTAAATAATATAATAAAAAACATTAGTTGTAAATGCAATCCTTAATTAGGTTAGCTAAATGAAATACAATAATTATAAATGCAATACTTAATTAAGCTAATTAAATAAAATACCATAACTTATATATGCAATACTTAATTAAGCTAATTAATGAAAGTACCATCAGTTATAAATGCAATACTTAATTAAGCTAATTATATAAAATACCATCACTTATAAATGCAATACTTAATTAAGCTAATTATATAAAATATCATCACTTATAAATGCAATATTAATTAAGCTAATTATATAAAATATCATCACTTATAAATGCAATACTTAAGCTAATTAAAATAAAATACCATCACTTATAAATGCAATACTTAAGCTAATTAAAATAAAATACCATCACTTATAAATGCAATACTTAAGCTAATTAAATAAAATACCATCAGTTATAAATGCAATACTTAATTAAGCTACTTAAATAAAATTTGATTTCAATTAAACAATTTATAAATCAACAGGCATTAATACAATTATTTTAATAATAAAACCATTTTTAATTCACATAATATAAACATGCAGACACAGACGTTTTTTGCAGCCAGCTGTGCCTCCACTGATGAGAGCATTCTTGGACACTTAACACCACTACAGTGCAGCCTATAAAAAAGACAAAATAAGAAAATATTTTATTTCAGAAACAGCAGAAAAGAAGTGGCTAGAAATGAATATAGCGTACTAAAATGACAAGTGTTTTTCATTTGACCAAATTTCTAAAAGATATATAAATGTCACAGCTGTATTTAATAGGGGCTAGCTAATTTTCATTTATACCATTTCACATAATAAATAATTACCATTTTACTGGAATTATGCACCCAAAATTAAAAGAAAGATAAATAAAAAGTGCACTTTGGGGTGCATTTCCCAAAAGCTTTGTAAGGCTAAGAACTTTGTTAACTCGTACTTAAAATGATATTGTATTTTATTTACAATAGAATATAAGTCAGCGGTTTTTGATAAATGCATTTGTTGTTGCAGTTGTAATTGTGTTTTTGCTAATAAAGCGGCCAGGTGATAAATGTTCAGGTTAACCCTCAAGCCCCCTTCAAATTTTGCACCCTCTGGACACGTTTGTGGTAAAAATGTACAAGCACCTAAAAAATGCTCTTAAATCATTATACATCAATATTTTTTTTTTTACATAAATAAACTTTTTTTTTTCATAAAATCACTTAATCAACTTCCGTTCTACCCAAAACTACCAAACATTAAATAATTTTCAGGATTTTAACCCTTTAAATGACAGTTTAAATATTTTAACTATTGTTGTATTTTGGCAAAAAAAAACAAAACAAAAAAAAAACACAAAAAATTATTTTCCACAAAACAAACAGCAGACAAATGAGGCATTGGTGACTATTAGAGTCTTGGACATGTAAAAGATTAGCAACAAAATTGATTTGATTGCATTATTATTTTTTTACGTAGTGCCAGATTTAAATTTTGCACCCTCTGGACACCTTTGTTGCCAAAAATGTACATGCACAAAATCAGCAATAAAATACTCATATACATTTTTTTTTTGCTATTTTTTCATAAATCACTTAATCAAATCCAGCCCTGATCAAAATGATCAAATATTTAATACATTCCAGGATTTTAACCCTTTAATTGACAGTTTAATTACATTCATGATTAATTATTCATTAAAAACCCCCACAAAAGTTGTACTATTTCTCATATAATAAATATTAGATGTATGGGGCATTGGTAGAATTTTTTTATGTAGTGTCAAATACTCCCTCCGAACACCTTTGTGGCCAAAAATGCCCCATTGACTTCCATTGAAAACACATTTTTTTATCTCACTGTAATTACTGTATAAAATTATTAAACAGTTATTTAAATGGTTAAAATCCTGATTTATGAAAAAAAGCAAAACAATATTGATGTATAATGATTTAAGAGCAATTTGTAGGTGTGTGAACATTTTTGCCATGAACATGTCCAGAGAGTGCAAAATGCGTCCAGAGAGTATGAATGACGTGAGAGTAAAAGACATTAGATTTCAAAAATTTTATGAAAAAGCAGGTTTTCTGCAAAAATGCATTCCCCTGGCTGCAACATAGCCAAAACGATCACCAAATGAAAAAAAAGTTGAGTCAGTACATCAGTAGGTGGGCCCATTACATTCTCATTGAAGGCTAATGCATCCAAAATTGATTTAAATGCTATTCTCAGTGGGCCCTGTTTCTTTTCAAAATAGATATTAAAGTCACCAACAATGATAACTCTGTCAGAGTTGAGAGCTACTGCAGCTAAAAAATATACTGAATTTCTTAGTGAATTTTGCATATGGTCCTGGAGGACGGTACATAGTTATCAGCAGGAATGAATGTTGGGTTTTGGTGGCAGTAGATGGGCCTGCGACTATAAGGTTAAACAGTTCAAATGACTTAGCTTCAAACTCTGTATTTTGATTTATTCCTATAACTGACGACTACACCACCACCCTGACCAGTCCTGCATGGGTAGATGAAATAGCTAGAACCTGGGGGGAGTGGACTCATTTAGAGCTAAATATCCATCAGTTTTAACCCTTGTCTCATAGAGAGTGCATTGTCAATGATAATTTAACCTACAGTAACTGATTTAGGTGCCAGCGATCTTATATTTAACAGCCCCGATTTAATGTGGTTGTTGCTGTAACTCAGAAGGACAGACGAGTTTGTATTAATTCTAATGGAGTTGTTAACAGATTTTCCAGCTATTTTGATAACGTGTTTTATTTACACTATTATGAAGAATTGACATACAAATAGTACAAGCAGAAATACCAGCAAACAAACCTACTTGGCTGGTGTGACTGGGTAGAGACAGTCAGTCTCAGCGTAGCACCGCCTCGATGTTCACAGAGAGAAGCCTGTCTCTGTGGAATGGGGCCGGTCGCTCCCGAAAGCTCATCCCCACATGGAGGGCGATGGTGCCGGGGTTCCTGCTTTGGCAATGCGCCCCAGGGAGCCGCTTGCCGACTACCAGCATGCAAGCATCTGGAAGACATGAAATTGTGCCATTACTCTTAGATACTTTTAAATGTCTAACAATTGAATCTCCTATAATGAGAGTACCGCCCTTGGTAGTTTTCCTCTGTGCTGGGGAGGCGAGGGCTGAGGACCTCGAACCATTTTGCGGATACCAAATCCTGCTGAGAAAGTTGTAAATTAAATAAATTATTTAAAAAAAATCATAAATTGTGATTTCCGGATTTTTATTATGTCTCTCACGGTGGACATGCACCAAAGATGAAAATTTCAGACCCCTCAATGATTTATAAGTAGGGTTGCAGCGGTAACCGGTTTCACGGTATACCATGGTATTAAAATGCACGGTTATCATACCGTGTGTGTTTGCTTATTACCGGTAAAACGCAAGCCAGCGGAGAAACTCACCCGCGCATGCGCGACTCTGCTCCGCTTCAGCTGCTCAGCACACAGCGGTGAGAACAGCAGAAAGTGCATCAGACTAAACAAATCTCCGTCCGCCTACAAAAAGGCTAAACTAAAATCAGCAGTGTGGGACTATTTCAGAGACCCGCCGAACGCACCCGAGGATGGGTATCCGATTTATAATCAATGTGGCCGTAAAGTCACAGCTAAAGGTGGACATACGTCAAACCTGTTCTCCCATCTCCAAGAACACCACCCCGCCGTGCAGCGCAAAGTATGTGTTTAGTTTATAATTTTAATCTGAACATAAATAAAACCTCTTTGTAGTCGTGCACAACCCATGCGGTAAGCGCCCGCAAAAGCGCTGAGTTATCCGAAATTTGGGCACGCAGGTACAGGCGTGAAGTGCGTGCTACGACGGATTCACGTGTCCGTGTAAAGGTGCTCGCCGGACTGGATGTAAAAGACGCCATTCATTTACATGCGTTCATTTTCAAATTCTGACGTGCCTGTTTTTCATGTGTTAAAACCAGACTCGGTGTGAAAGCCTTAAAATAGAAATCTCTATTGTGAGGATCATGTCAGAAATAAATCCCCTCTTTCTGCAGTATCTGGTTATATACCAACTTGGCAGTAAAACGGACGTTTACAACAGTTGTTTATCAGACACTGACCCAGGCTCAGTTTATCAGATATTAAATAATTTAAACTTAAATAATTGTACTGAATAGTTTAAACACAGGATCTTTACTTCTTAGAGGACATGTAATGTGTGACACGTGTGTGTGTGTGTGTGTGTGTGTGTGTATATATATATATATATATATATATATATATATATATATATATATATATATATATATATATATATATATATTTTTTTTTTTTTATATACACCCTTAATGCCCTTAAGAGTAGTGGAAAAACCTGGTTTCCTTCACCTAATGGTGTACAGTTTATGTTTTTTAAGGAGACATTATCTATATAGTTGTTCCTGGTTTCTACAATAAATAGTTAATTGAACAAAAAACCTTTGTTGGAATTTCTATAAGGGTCAGTTTAATAATATATGTAACAAACTGTGATACCGTGATAACCGTGATACCGCGGTATTTTCTGAGACGGTTATCATACCGTGAAAATCTCATACCGTTGCAACCCTATTTATAAGTGAGAGAACTTGCAAAGTTCTCAAAAATACGACTTAGAAAACAAAACACAAACTTAAAAGCTATTCTGAACTTCAAAATCACTGTTTCACTCCATTGAGGTGTAATACACTGAATAATATTCCTCTCATGTCTGATCTGACCTCCACGGTGTTGAAACGAGGCTGAGAAAGTTCTGATAGCAGGGCACGCAAATACTTACATAGCCTTGTTTTAACACAGTGGAGCCCAGATCATACATGAGAGGACTTTTATTCTGTATATTACAGCTCAATGGAGTGGAACACTAATTTTTATGGTTGTAAATTTACTTCTTTAAAATGTATATAAATTAATCAAGAAAATCTTACAGTGTCCCTTAAAGTTTTTAGTGCAGTGGCACAACAAACAATTAAAATAAGAAAGTGGATAAATGCTACATTAAGAGCAAACATATCAAATCAAACGTGTATCAACAGACTTAAAGTCAAAATTAATTACAGAACTGCTGGAAAATAGAATTAATTACCTTGTTAGGTGATTTGATGGGTAAATGATTACACCTAAAAAACAAACAAAACAAAATTACATTCAGTATTGTAAGTTAAGCATTTTCTTTTTTAAAATAAAGGCTGAACTTTAACTTACCATACATCAGATTTGCATCAGACTTTATGTATCCAGATTGAGTTATCCAAAAACTTATTTGCAAATAATGAACAAACTAAACTAAATGAGGCAATAAGTTTTGTAAACCTAACTATTAATCACTGTTGCAGCAACCTATACAAGAAAGATCCATGTTCAAAGCTTTGTTGTCACATATTTAGCACTTCTGAAAATTACTACACTACAAAGCAGTAGAGGGCACAGAGGCCCTTTAAGGCAAGTTCGGCTCAAAACGTGTTTTTTAGGATCATACTGTTATTGCATATATTTATTTATAGAATTGGCCTCTGATACAGAATGCAAATTTTCTGCTTAATAATAAACATGAACTTCATTGGGTAATGGTGCTGGCAATTATGACATTTTCCTTAAATGGTCATTTATAGAATTGGTCTTTGATGCAGCAGGCAAAATATATAATAAACTATTAACATAATATATGTTGTATAACAAACAAGACTACCATAATATTAAACATAAAATGCATTAGGTGGATCCAACCTGTAAACATACAGTGAGTCCAAGAAGTATTTGATCCCTTGCTGATTTTCTTTGTTTGCCCACTAATAAAGACACTATCCTTCTGCACGTTTAATGGTAGATATATTGTAACATGGAGAGACAGAATATCAAGACAAAAATCCAGAATATAATTTTAAAGAATATATTTTAATTAATTTGTATTTCAATGAGGAAAATAAGTATTTGATCCCTCTTGCCAAACACACTCAATACTTAGTGGCAAAGCCTTTGTTTGCAAGCACAGCGGTGAGACGTTTGTTGTAGTTAACCACAAGTTTAGCACACACACCAGGGGGAATTTTGGCCCACTCTTCTTTGCAGATCCTCTCTAAATCATGAAGGTTGGTGGGCTGTCGCTTGGCAACTCTGACCTTCAGCTCCCTCCATAGATTTTCGATCGGATTGAGGTCTGGTGACTGGCTGGGCCACTCCATGACCTTAATGTGATTTTTCTTGAGCCAATCCTTTGTTGCCTTTGCTGTATGTTTAGGGTCGTTATCATGTTGGAAGACCCAACCACGGCCCATTTTCAGATCCCTGGCAGAGGGGAGGAGGTTGTCCCTCAGGATTGTGCGGTACATGGCTCCATCCATCTTCCCAGTGATGCGGTGAAGTAGCCCTGTACCCTTGGCAGAGAAACACCCCCACAAACATTATGCTTCCACCTCCATGCTTGACGGTGGGCACAGTGTTCTTGGGGTCATAGGCAGCATTTTTCTTCCTCCACACATGGCGGGTGGAGTTGAGGCCAAAAAGTTCAATTTTGGTCTCGTCTGATCACAAAACCTTCTCCCAATAACTTGGTTCATCTTTCAAATGATCATTGGCATACTTGAGGCGCGCCTCCACATGTGCTCTCTTCAGCAGGGGTACCTTTCGGGCACTGCAGGATGTGAATCCATTGTTGCGCAAAGTGTTGCCAATTGTTTCCTTGCAAACTGTGGTCCCAGCTGCCTTCAGGTCATTTGCTAACTCCTGCCGAGTGGTTGCAGGACGATTTCTGACCGTTCTCAGCATCATTGCCACCCCACGAGGCGAAATCTTCTTTGGAGCACCGGGCCGAGGTCTGTTGATTGTCATGTTATACTCTTTAAACTTTCTGATAATTGCACCAATAGTTGTTACTTTCACATCCAACACCTTACTAATCTTTTTGTAGCCCATTCCAGCTTTGTGAAGGTCAACAATTCTGACTCTGAGGTCCTGTGACAGCTCTTTGGTTTTACCCATGTTGGAGACTTGAAATCTGTGTGATCTGTCTGATTCTGTGGACAGGTGTTTTTCACACAAGTGATTAGTGAGAACAGGTGGCTTCAGGTCAGGTAACAAGTTGATTGGGAGTGTCTAACTGGTCTGTAAAAGCCAGAACTGCTAATGAATACTAAGGGATCAAATACTTATTTCACTCCATGAAATACAAATCAATTAATATATATTCCTTAGATTTATTTTCTGGATTTTCTTTTTAATATTCTGTCTCTCCATGTAAGAATACATCTACCATTAAAAGTATAGAATGATCATGTCTTTATTAGTGGGCCAACGAAGAAAATCAGCAAGGGATCAAATACTTCTTGGACTCACTGTACATTTTATTAGCTAAAATAATTGTATCTCACCTTATCTCAGGTCCCCAGCCCTCAGCAGCCCTACTAAGCAAATGCATATAATTAATATATTGTAGTAACTTTGAACAGGTGTTTTTAAGTTGAAATCAGAACAGATATTGTTTAATATATTACTACACATATGCTGATTTTAGGCTAGCAAATATTACCCAATTATTATTCTAAAGATTCACATTTTGCTGATATGGACACTGGCCAGCTCCTTCGTGCGCCACGACGTGAGAATAAATTTAAGGTGGAATGGAAAAGTTTATGCTGGAAAATAATAAGTTAAATGCAGCCTCATATTTTTATTGACAGTAACTTAGTTGTGTTTATAACAAATTATAAAATGTATAATTACTTTTTTTTCTTCTTTTTTTTTTTTTTTACTTTTGGCCAGCTTCTTTGTATTTCCCACTCCACCTTAAACAGTGCTTAAATATGTCAATGTCAGTAAGCCATTGCTGCACGATTTAAGGTGGAGCAGGAAAACGTCTGACGAGCTTTATTATAATTAAGCCCAAACACAACTATTTAAGGTTCTAAGAATAACTAAAGTTGTTTATTTTAATAAAAAAAAGGTGTGTTACTCGAGCAAAATGAGTTAACAGCGTTTATTTCAGCTAGTTAGCCTGGTTAGCTTAGCTAGTTATACTAGCTAATACTAGCATAACTAACTGGTATCGTTAACTGAAGCTTTTTGTCAATTTTGCCTACAAATTGACAACAATTAACATTAAATACACAAAAAAACAATTGATATTATCCAACATACACGTGATAAATCAACTTTAGCATATACAAGATTAAAAATGAGCAATATATGTAATTAAATGACGCTGATAGCTAGTTAGCTAGTTAACTCACCTGAAGCGCAGATTCAGCAGATGTCAGTTGGTCCTCGCGCTGAGTTTGAATTTCTCCCGCTCCTGTGCCGCTCCGCCGATGCGGCCCGGATCCGCAAAACGACACTGAGCTGACACTGAACTCACATCTGGTATCTGACTCCGTGCCGAAGTCATATGGAAGGCGTGAAATGAGACGGACTGTTATGCGGATTTACCGTCAGTAAAACGGATCTGAACGTGAGTCACAATCATAACCCGAACCCGGAGTGAAGCCGGACCAGATCCACTAAACAGACCTGACTGTAGCGCGGATCTGCCGGAGGTAAAACGGATCCGGATCGGAGTAGTCTGCTATCAGGGAAAGTGCTGGTATTCCTAAATATTTCTCACAAAAATTACACAGAAATTGCACTTACACATGATTTGTTATTTTTTTTACGCACTGTACAACAAGAAACAACAAGATCTCTGGAGATAGACTTTTGGTGCCCTATTTTAGAACCTTTAGCAATTATGCATTGTGTAACCAATGTTACCAGGGAGAGAACTATAGCTAGAGACAAGCTAGCTAACCTTAGCGAGGAGCTAGCTAACACACCAATGTTACCAGGGAGAGAACTATAGCTAGAGACAAGCTAGCTAACCTTAGCGAGGAGCTAGCTAACACACCAATGTTACCAGGGAGAGAATTAAAGCTAAAGACAAGCTAGCTAACCTTAGCAATGAGCTAGCTAACACACCAATGTAACCAGGGAGAGAACTAAAGCTAGTAAGAAGCTAACTAACCTTAGTGATGAGCTAGCTAACACTTCAATGTTACCAGGGAGAGAATTTAAGCTAAAGACGAGCTAGCTAACCTTAGCGATGAGTTAGCTACCACACCAATGTTACCAGGGAGAGAACTAAAGCTAGAGATGAGCTAGCTAACCTTAGCGATGAGCTAGCTGCACACCAATGTTACCAGGGAGAGAACTAAAGCCAGCAAGGAGCTAGCTAACCTTAGCAACAAGCTAGCTAATCTTAGTGATGAGTTAGCTAAAATACTAATGTTACCAGGGAGAGAACTAAAGCTAACGATAAGCTAGCTAATCTTAGAGATCAGTTAGCTAAAATATTAATGTTACTGGGGATAACTAAAGCTGTTGACGAGCCAGCCAACCTTAGCAACAAGCTAGCTAAAACACTTATGTTACCGGTCTCCATCTTAATCTGGTCTCAATTTCTGGTCTTGACTACCACACTAGTGTATTGACACAAATAACAGTGCAAAAAAAGATACATATGCACATATGAACTGCACTCTTTGTTATGCTTCTAATCACTGTCTAAAAGCTGTAAATGGTTTATGTTTTTGTTGGATGCACCCGTTTTTTTTTTTCTTTTTCATGAGAGATGCAAGAGTGCAAGATTATAAACTGAAGTTTGTGTTAGAGTTTGAATGAAGGGGATTGGTGTGGTCCTGCTCTTGTAATAATTTGTCTCATGAGTTTTTGTAGACGTCTGAGTACTTGGCAGTTGAGGCACGGACCATGAACATAGTTCGCTATGCTTCTGGATTCTTGTCGAGCCAGTATCGGATGGTAGTGGTTGCTGTGTTCTGCTCACGCAACTTATAATGTGATTTATTGTGTGTGATTGTGCTTAGGTAAGTGTGTTGTTGCCATAGTTAAAGGAAGTGAGCTTAGATTAAGGAGGGATTCTGTGTGTTCATAGGTTATTTTTTGGTAGGTCTGTTACTTGGCAGTTGAGGCAATGGACCATGAACATAGTGTTAGGCTGTGCTTCTGGATTCTTGTCGAGCCAGTATCAGATTGTGGTGGTTTTGCTATTATTGTTAGTTGAGTGAGTAGTAGATCCTGGCTGAGCCCTATGCATAACCCCAGCTGTTAGGTGCAGGATTTGTCAATTTCCTGTATTATATTACTTTTATCATGTTTTTTTTTAGACAGCCTAGAAGTGTATTTTTTTCTCTCAAAGTAATAATAAAACTTTTACATACTTGTACATAGAAAAATAGCCTGAGCCACAGACCCGGGCCTGTAGAACGGGGGTTAAACAGTTTTTTACTATATTTGTCATTTCTTTTTTTTTTTGGCAAATAATCCCTATATGGCATGTGCTAGTCTTCACCCTCCTGGTGTTGGGGCATTTGGTTGGGTATTTGGCTCTGTAGATTCGGAAGAAACTATATATATATATATATATATAAAAATAAAATGAAATAAAAAAAATAACCCTTATATTTTCCTGATTTCTCTCACAGGTATTTGTTCTCTTTTTGGTCAGTTTTATCTCAGTCCAGTCTCATTTTCAGAGTAATTCCTCTGAGTAGAGAGAGAGCCTTGTGTTTTTTGTTATTTATCTCTAGAACTTCAAAGAATTAGATGCTGATGATATTCTCCGCTTTTCTCTGAAGGGGAGAAATTATTCAGAAATGATTGATGTTTAATTAATACAACACTCAGATCAGCTTTATTTATCTTCAGACAAAGGAACGAAAACACATTTTTCTCACAATGAATGATTCTCTTGTCAATCAGCGTAATATATTAACAGTGAACCATGGTTGCTTAGCAACACAGTGGTCTAATGGTCATTGCCAGGCCTTGGATGTCAGGGTACCTTTATTTAACGTAGCTTTTAATGGAAATATGATGTTGCTGTTATTTGATTCTGTTCCAAATTATTATGGATCATTGCTTTTTGTTCCATCATCATTTTCACACAGCGAGTTTAAACAATGTGAAGGGCAGCTTGTGTTTTCATATTATGTAAAAACATGTAGGATATATGTAAATTAATTCAGTTCTAATTGGCTGACCTGTACTGTGCCTTATTTAAAAAGCAGTTCAGGTTGAGGCACTCTACTCAACCAGCTGTATACGGTGTGTAAGACTGGTGGAGGAGAACATGCCAAGATGCAAGAAAACTGTGATTAAAAAACAGAGTGATTCCACCAAATATTGATTTCTATACTCTTAAAGCTTTGTGAATATGAACTTGTTTTCTTTGCATTATTTAAGGTCTAAAAGGTATGCACCTTTTTTTTGTTTCAGGCATTTCTCATTTTCTGCAAATAAATGCTCTAAATTACAATAATTTTAGTTAGGAATTTGGGAGTAATGTTGCCTGTTGTTTATGAAATAAATACATAGATTTTTTTGCAAGTTTTATGTTCTATTGTATAAAACATATGGGTCTGTGAGATTTGCACATCATTGCATTCTGTATTTATTTGCATTTAATTACATTTCACACTGCATCCAAACTTTTTTGGAGCTGGGGTTGTATATATATATATATGCACAGAGTGTACTTGCTGTGTATGCACCACCATATTGATCGCTGCTTTGCAGCTTCACTTTTTTTCCCAGCCCCATTAAGCCTAAAGCTGGGCTTGACTTTCATTCCAAAAATGGTCGAGAGCAGAAGAGAACTTCAAAAATATCTGCCCAGAGGCAATTACCAAGAGCTGTGCATCTGCGGACTGTGTGTGAAGCTGGCGGTGGCTTCGTTGCACAGCGGCCAGCTACCCGGCATGTCAACAGGAAGTTGAGGCGAGACGTGACACTGTCTGTCATTCCGTATCTCGCAGCGTGGACCCCACAGAGCAGCCGGGCTGCTGGGGATTTGACAGCCCCCCATCACAGCCTCTGACGGAGGAGCAGAGAGAAAAAAAAAAAAAGCAAAGCTGGGTTCCAGTCTACACCTATTCTTAGAGGAACACATTTCTCTGTATCTTTCTATAGGTCTCTTCCCACCTTTTTCTCTACGTGTTTTCTTCCTCTTTTCTTACACAAAATCTCTTTTTCCCTTTTCTATCTCTCCCTCTCATCTCTCTCAGTCTCCCAACTCATCTCCCCTCCCCCTGTATCTCTCTGTCTATTTCCCGCCCCCTCACCCATCTCTCTCACTCTGTCTTTTCTCACTTTGTCTTCTCCCCCTCATATCTACCCCTCATCCCCCACTCTCTCTTTCTCTGTCATTTTTCTCTGTACCTCTCCCCTGTTCATTTTCCTCTCCCCCTCCCCCCTTTTCCTCTCTCTCATTCTGTCTTCCACCCCATATCTCTTCCCCACCTCAATTCTCTCTCTATATGTTTAAAGTAGCTTTTCTCTCTCTCTCTTTCTATCCATCTCTTTCTCTCTCACTACCCATCTATCTTTCCATCATTCTCTCTTTACTCTTTCCCTCATCCTCCCTTTCTCTCTCTCTACTCTTTCCCTCATTCTCTCTCTCTACTCTTGCCCTCATCCTCTCTTTCTCTCTCTACTCTTTCCCTCATCCTCCCTTTCTGTCTCTCTCTACTCTTTACCTCATTCTCTCTCTCTACTCTTTCCCTCATCCTCTCTTTCTCTCTCTCTCTCTACTCTTTCCCTCATTCTTCATTTCTCTTTCTGTCCCCATCTCTCCCTGTCTCTCTCTATCCATCTATCTTTCCCTCATCCTCTCCCTCTCTACTCTTTCCCTCATCCTCTCTACTCTTTCCCTCATCCTCTCTCCCCATATCTTTCTCTGCATCTCTTTATACCCACCTATCTTTCCATCATTCTCTTTCTCTCTCTACTCCTTCTCTCATTTTCTCTCTACTCTTTTCCTCATCCTCTCTTTCTTTCTCTCTCTCTACTCTTTCCCTCATCCTCTCTTTCTCTCTCTCTACTATTTCTACCCTTCTATCTTTCGCTTATCCTCGTTTCCTCTCCCAATCTCTCTTTTTTCTACCAATCAATCATCCTCTCTCATCCTCTTTCTGTCCCATCTCTCTCCTCTCTGTTTTTCTGTCTTGTACCTCTCCCTCTGTCTTTTAATCTAATCCCTCTATCCCACTCTTTTCCCTACTAAATTTCTATATTTACCTCATCCCCTCTCCTTCTCTCTTTCTTTTAATGTTCTGTCTTATTCTCCAATTATCTCTCCTTCGCCATCTCTATTTCATTGTCTGTCTATCCCTCTCTGTCTTTTTATTTAAAATGTTTAATCTTTCTATTAATTTTATACATTTTCCCACCCTTTCTGTCTCAAAATCAATTATCCTGCTATTGTCTGTTGTACTGTCTCTCTCTCTCTCTTTTCTCTCTCTCTCTCACTTTTTCTGTCTTGGCCTTCTCCCACAATTTTTTCTCATCTCCAATCTCATCTGTCTTTTCCCTTTACCTCTCCCTCGGTTTTCTGTCTCTATCTCCTTGTCTTCTCTTCTTATCTGTCCTTTTCTCTCTGCCTGTTTTGTCCCCTCTATTTTTTCCTTATTTTTGTCTTAGACTTTCCCCTCTTTCTGTCCTTTTTGCTTCTTTCTCTCCTGCTCTTGTTCTTTCTGGATGGTTTGTCTTTATATCTCCCTCAATTTTCTATCTGTTTCACCCTCACTGTCTCCCTGTACTTACTTTCTTTCTCTCTCTTAAAAATTTCCCCATCTCTGTATCTCTCTCGCTCAATTTTCTCCCTCTCCCCTCCCCTCTCTCTCCACCCCACCCTCTCTCTCCCTCTCTCTCATCAGGCTGCCGGTGGGTATAGAGAGAGTTGAGTGGCAGGTGGGCTGTGTGTGTTGGAGATGAATGGTGGTGGACTGACCCCTTGGCTCCTGCCTCACTGCTGTTTTAGGGAGAGACAGCAGGAGCGGGCGAGAGAGATAGAGAGGAAGGAGACCAGCGCTTACTCCCTTGTCAAAGCTGTCAGCTCGTCAGGCCTGTGGGAGCAAGATGTGGGTTATCAAGAAGGTGTGTAACTATGTCCGACACTGGAAAGGACATTAAAGGAAAGACGCGAGCTGAATCATTGGATATAATGAGGCTGGGAGACGGTACATGACATGAGCTTTTAATCATTATACAGAATGAGTCAGAGAAGAGCACTATTCAAAGAATTTCACTTCAACTTACTGCAACATTTTTTTCTTAATGTGAGCAAATTAGCTTGGTGTTATATCGTGTATATGATAGATGCATGCTTATTCATTGTCTTATAGTGCAACGGCATAAACAGACATATACAGATCAGTCTAAACATTATGACCAACCACAGCATGCCATTAAAACAGGTCCGACCTACTGAGGCAATGTCTAGACAAAGTAACAAGAGAGTCATTTACGTCTGCAACATTTGATACATTGTATTAACCCTTTTAAACCTGAATTATGTTCAGTTTCTAAATCAGTTTTTCTAATTTTGCTTTTTATAGGTTTATGTTTAAGTAAAATGAACATTGTTGTTTTATTCTATAAACTACAGACAACATTTCTCCCAAATTCCAAATAAAAATATTGTTATTTATTTGCGTATTTGCAGAAAATGAATATTCAGAAATGGCTGAAATAGCAAAAAAAATGCAGAGATTTTAGACCTCAAATAATGTATAGAAAACAAGTTCATATTCCTAAAGTTTTAAGATTTCAGAAATCAATATTTGGTGGAAAAACCCTGTTTTTTAATCACAGTTTTAATGCATCTTGGCATGCTCTCCTCCACCAGTCTTACTCTGTCTCTATGACAGAGTTAAAGTAACTCTTTTTTGAGAGTTGGCCTTTTAACTCTGTTCAGGAGTTAAATCTGAATGGTTGTGGGAGTTAAAATATTTATCCCATCTAGAGTAAAATACAGCTCTCAGCTGGAGTTAATTTTAACATGAATTCCTTCACAGTGTTAACAATTAATGCACGCAAATTCTGTTATTAAACTAATATTATTAAAACATTGTAATATTTAAAACTTTACATTTAGGAGAAAATGACAATAAAAAGCATAATTACTGATCACAATAACAAAATATTACAATTTCATACTGAACAAGCGTATGCCAGTGTATTTTTTTCACTGCATGGGAACTTTAATCCTGCATTGCAGTTTTCAGTGCATTGCCAGCACTTTGTCACACTTTACAGTACAGAAGATGGTAACTTGCTCCTATAGCCAACAACACATTGGCTGGGCAAACAACCATTATAAAAATTATAATGGAATAAATACCCAATGGAAGGTAGCCCTGGTGGGGAAGACTACCCACTGATAGTAAGCTAGGATTGGGGGACACGCCCATTATGCAAATAAATGATGCTCAGTCACACTCCTCAACACCTTAGAAAAAACTCAGAAATACTACACCGCTCGGCATGGTGAGGCGCCAGAATATATTAGTGAATTGAAGAACTAAATTAAAGCGAAAGGTAGACTGTGTCACCAAGTCTTCAACATCTTTTAAAAATGTTTAAAAACATTCTATTATTTTATTCTGGGTGGGATATGAAAATGAACAGAATGAAATGCCAGTTGATTATATATGTAACGAGGGGAACAGACGGGAGGCGGATTAAAAGCGGGTAAGAACAAGACTTTAATAAATAACAAATAAACAAGTAAACAAATAAGGGAATAACAGATATAAGTTATATGTACACAAACAAACAAAGAAAACCAACAAAGTGCTAAGCTAAACAGATAAGTGGCTAAACTAAACAGATAACAACAAAACAGGGCTAGGGAATATATACAGAGTTAAATAAGTGAATAATATACAAAACAAATAAATAACGTGACTAAGAAATTGACCTGACAAATAACAGACTAGAAATAAACAATAGCGTGTAAATACAAGAACATAGAAAGAGCAATAACGTGACGTAGTAAACAATAGCAAACGTGGCGAGACAAATGACAGAGGAAGGTGCAAAGACCGACTGCTAAACATGGACTAAACTGTGCTATAAATAGTAACAAGAAATACTGAACACCTGGGGAAGGGGCGGAGCTACAAATTACACACACGTGATGGAAAAGTACTAGAGAAACACACTAGGAAACGAGGAAAACACAGGAAAACATAGCGAGGGCGTAACAATATAAGCCAATTGCTTCTATGTTTATCTCAATCAGTGTCATAAAAATGATTGTTTTTTTAAAGACTGCTTTTCTTTTCAATTGATTTAAAATCACTGCATGAACCCTTAATCAAAAATAGACAGTTACAATTCACCATTTTAACTCCCTGGTTGCTTGGGCACATTATTTTAGATAACTAGGTATAAAAGCAGCATTGAATCATTATTATTTCACGTTATTCACATTATTGTTTAGACATTCCCATTTTTTCCCCATATTTTATTGATGGACTATTATCCAGCAATCTGACATTAATCAGTTTGCATGTAATATGCCTTTCAAAAAATATCACAGCTTTATGTTAGCTGTGTTTTATCAAAACAAACATCTTTTTCCCCTCTATTTTTCTGGTGATATGAAAAAAAAAAAAAATTAGTCAGCACTGAAGCGCGAATTAGCATTATAAAATCAGCCATCTGACAAATAATGCTGGCAACTAAGAGAACGCCAGCCGGTGACAATAACAGACAGTCTGCTTATGATGTGTTTTGCTCTGTGCCCACATACATTTACATAATGTTAGAAATTCATCCATTCTTTTCAGGTGCTCCCGGTGGATAAATACCTGTTGGAGAGTTGAAGTCCTACAGAGAGGTAAAGTCTGTCTTAATAAGAAACTGATTGCTGTTTGTTTTACTACTATTCTTATCTTCCACTATGATTTACGTCATAACTCAACCTGTTTAAACACCTTTTTTTATGTGAGTAGGCCCCAAAAATACAAAAACCCAAAAAACTAAAAAGAAAAGAAAAAAAAAACAGCACTGTTCTGCCAAAAGAGCACATTTGTTCAGCTGCTGGTCACTGAAATAGTAATTGCCACCCATCTGCTCCTTGTTGCTGGCTAAAATTCACAAATATGGGCTGATGACACAAGAGCTGAGATGCAGCCGCTCAGAGAATTGAGACTCAATAAAGGAATATGTCAGGCAGGAATGCAGGAGGGTGCTGAAATTTTAAGCAGCGAACACATGACTTTATTTACGCAAATGAGACTGGCGGACTCAAGAGGGGCAGGGGGCAACAAGCCCCCCGGTGACAACATTGCAAAAAAAAAAAAAAAAAACATTGCTGAAGTACGCTCTAGAGTGGCAACAAATAGACAAAGTGCCCTATTGGCTGCCCTTCTGGTGGGGGAAAAAAAAGCAAGTGCCTCCTCTTGCATGCAAAAATGATGATGATGTGCCCACTAGATCAAGAAAATTAGATAATGTGTCCTAATGAGTGCTAATCTATGGATGCCCTTCTGCTCTTTCAATAAAAAAAGAGTGCCAATATGAAGTGTCCTCTATGCCTGTGTCACAAACTGTGCCTTTTTCTGGGATGCAGGCTGTATAAGATTCTCCTACAGGTATAAAAACATGATGAAGATCCCAGTTATGTGCTCCTTCAATGAAGAAGTGCCCCATTAGTGGATTAAATGTCATGTGGTGCCATATACAGCTCTAGAAAAAAAGAGACCACTAAAGTTTCTAAATAAGTTTCTCTGATTTTGCTATTTATAGGTATATGTTTAAGTAAAACATATAACATTTCTCAGAAACAGTTTAGAAATCAATATTTGGTGGAATAACCCTGGTTTTTAATCACAGTTTGCATGCATCTTGGCATGTTCTCCTCCATCAGTCTTACCCACTGATTTTGGATAACCTTTTGAAACTCCTGGTGCTAAAATCCAAGCAGTTCAGCTTGGTTTGATCTATCTTCCTCTTGATTATATGCCAGAGGTTTTAAATTCGGTAAAATAATTTAATTTAATTTAATTTCATTTCATTTTTAAGTGGTCTCATATTTATAATATGCTATTTTTTCTTTTATGGAGGGCTCATTTAAGCTCTAATTGCTTTAATTAGCTGCTTTGCATCAACACAACATCTCAGTAGCCATGTAGCTTAGCTAAGTTAGCATAGCCTAGCACAGCTTAAAACTGTAACAGGAAATAATTCACACAAACACATTTTTGTTCATTATTTTTAGTGCTGAGTCTTACCTGATAGTTTTGCTATCCTCTCTGGGTCCCCGGAACAGTCAGTGCTTTTTTTCACAGTTCTGGTTTGGAAACCTAATTTTGAACCGGTTTACTGCATTCAAAACATTTATAGTTCCAGTAGGTCCTGGAACTATAAATGTTTATTCGCAGTGATACCCGAAAATACTAGTTTCTTTATGATGAACTGTAATGACATCTGTGGGCGTGTCTGTTTGTACAGGAGCACCGCCTGTGGGTCAGTGGGTTCTTATATGCCCGAATGGAACTGGTTCAAGAACCAGAGTTCTTTTGGTGGAAAAGCACTAAGTGTGTAGTTAGCTAGCCAAAGAGACAGTATCCATTCAGCTGGCTACAGTTAGCCATTAGCATTTTTAGCTACTTTAGAAGTTTTCACACACTAAAATTCAGCCCTCCGAAATCCGTTCTAGAGCCTCTTTTAGTAAGTAAGTGTATTGTCTGCCTTGACCATTATAATTTGTATTTTTAGCATTAGCATTAAGCTAAATGCTGGATATTTGCTGGTAGAGCTGATATACAGAACTGGTGTCATTCTGTTGCAGGTATTCACTTTTCTGTGATGTGAAGGGTTTCTTTTTTATATAATCGAAGAAAGTCTCGGCCAACAACAACTGTGAAATCTGTTTGAAAGGAACCTCATTTTCTGCCTGAAAGAAATCTAATTTTTTTCACACCAGTTTTATCCTTGTCAACAATGGAAGCCTCTTTGTGGACACAGTACTGCCGGGGCATGTCACCATTCATAACTGCAGGGTTCTCTCCAGGTGGGGAGTTCTTCCAGGAACCCATGAAATTGAATGTTTCAACAAAGCAGTCAATTTCTGACAAAAAAAAAGCCAGAGCTAATTTTCAACAATTCCTTTATAAGTGCAGACAGTATTGAAACTGTCTGTGTAAGTGTAACGATTTTAACCAGAAAGTTAGCAATTATGCTAGATTCCGTTTACCTCGGTTGCCGGAGCTGGGAATTATGTCACACCTGAATTGACAGAATTCCAGTTAAACATTCAGATAATTGTACATTATTTTAAAACGTTTCCCAAAACAGATCCTGTAGCTGAAGACTTTGGAGTTTAACACAACATGTTTGACAGTTAATTACCTGTGATTTATGGCAAATCCAGATTAAATATATCACTCTTGCCTGACCCTATTCCAGGTTATCACTGTTAGCATTGTCTCAGGTTAGCATCAGACAGTATTGTGTGTTCCACTGATTTAATAACATACAAACAGACAGAAGTAATACTAAACAGTATAATGCTACTGATTTTACTACTGATGATGTGCGAGATCTACTTAGGTTAGGCACGAGTCTTCTGATGTTCCGAGTTGGAAATCCAGATGAAACATCTTAATAGAACTGACAAATTCTGACCTCTGAGTTCAAATGGAATGCAGCATAATTATTTTTTATTATTTTATATTTTATTGGTTTCGAAGCAATTGCAATGTACAGAAAAACAACACATTAATTAATAAAAAAAATCTTTGTTGATAGCATACCAAGGAGAATAAGCACATTTGTTATTAAAATATTCAGTAAAATAAATAAAACACTAAATACAGAAGTATAAGAAATGTTACATAGCTACAAATCAATCATGTTTAAGTAGTTCTACTGCCTCAAGAGGAAGATGTATGATCACAAGCCATTGAAACCAAACTGAACTGCTTCAATTTTTGCACCAGGAGTGGCATAAAGTTATCCAAAAGCAGTGTGTAAGACTGGTGGAGGAGAACAGGGTTATTCCACCAAATATTGATTTCTGAACTCTTAATTTATGAATATGAACTTGTTTTCTTTGCATTATTTAAGGTCTGAAAGCTCTGCATCTTTTTTGTTATTTCAGCCGTTTCTCATTTTCTGCAAATAAATGCTCTAAATGACAATATTTTTATTTGGAAATTGGTTGAAATGTTGTTCATTTTACTCAAACATTTACCTATAAATAGCAAAATCAGAGAAACTAATTCCGAAACTGAAGCAGTCTCTTCATTTTGTCCATAGCTGTACAAGTAAAATATTTTATACTTGTTGCAAAGTGGCAGTGAGTGAGTGCAGAATTCAAGTCATTTTGAATTATTCACTTTCAACTGTATTTGTCTTAATTAACTTTTAATAAGGAACTAAGTATTGTCTAAGCGATACAGATTTAAAAAAAACATTTTAGCAAGTTTATTACTAAATTTCACTTTAATTTCTTTGTTAAACAGTTAAACAAAAATCTCATAGTGAAACCTAACGTTACCACGTCAATACCATCACACACTTTTTTTGTTGGTAATGACATGTTCAGTAATGAAAATTTCACGCAAGGTCATGGTTTTGATAACAATACTCTTTTCAATACTATTTAACATCTAGAGGAATATACGTTTGAAATAAATAGAGATATTTAAAATATATATATATTTTTGTGTGTGAAATATTACTGTAATAGTATAAGTAGCAATGGCACTGAATAAATGTACTTTATGGTTCTATAAAATTAAATACATTATTAAATATTCACCAGAGAGGAAAAAAATGACAGTGATGTTGCTGACAGCAATATATTGTTACAATATGCAGGAGTTGGAGAAATGTGAACGTAAATAATGCATTACATGTCTTAGTTATTATTATAACACAGTTATATAAGAAGTCTGGATAATGGATATGAACAAAGTAGACACAGAAACAGATTTCTTTTTATCTTTATAGCATTAAAATGGTAATATATAGAATTATTAATGATTTTGGTCAAAAAAAAGACATTTTTTATTTAATATGCAAGCTACTTTTTTTTTTTTAAATAAGATATTGCTTAGATGAATTTATAACCTGGGGACCTGAAAAAACCCCTAATTGAAAAAGCATGCTTGTGCTTATGCAAAGCCTCATGCTTCACATCACTACAGCATTTTATTTATATATTTATTTATTTTTATTTATTAAGCACACAGCTTCTATAGGAAAAGGCTAAGACCTGTTTTGTGTAATACTGCTGCCTTACACATTGTGCACAGAACAGTGATCCATATTTTAATAATGCGCATTGTGTATTCAGTTCTGGCATGAAAAATTAAACATTATATCCTCAGGGGTCCATTACAATGATTCTCTATGTGTGTGTGTGAAATCTTACCTTACAGGGAGTTCAACGTATAAATAACAGCGTTGTGGCATATACACTCAGATACGATGCTCACATGGGGGTTAAAAAGTCCACCATTGTTGTAGTGTGTGATGCCGCAGACATTTGAGTAGCATTATTTATGTGGGGTTTGAAGTGTTGAGGAAAGCTCTTGGGCGTAGTGCAGTATGTGTATATGTGTTTGCATTATGGATTTATATAGAAGACTTATTTTTATAGCAGTGCAGCTCTGAATGGAGCCAGGTCTGTTGGATCCCAGTGTGTACTCAGCCACATGGAGAGCTGTTGAGGATTCTCTCTCAGGACAAGTACTCAAATACAGCTTTTTCTTTATTAATAAAGGTGTCATATAGACTTAGTTTGAGCCAGTAATTCAAATCTCAATCTCTTAAAAGTTAAAATCATTCTCATAGTGAAACTTAAAATCTTCTCATGCAGTTTTAGGTTGATGATGTTCTCAGTTAATAGAATAATCAGTATTTTAATGCAAAAAAAAAAAAAAAAAACAGGCCACAGTTATATATAGAGATGGACAGATCTATAATCTATAAGAAACTCCAATGCTCATCACTCGTATCTCAACCAATCACCAGCTTCCACTTGTTTTTATAAGACCTCCTCTTACAAGCCCTTGTCTGCTTGCAGGTGCTGTTTCATTTCCTCTCCTTCTTCCCCACCACACCACCAAAGAAGGGGCCTATGCCAAAGACTATCTTTACATCAATTGTTATCTATCACATTGTTACTGTTACTATTGAAATTAAAGCTATTATTACATGCTTGCCTCTAGATTCTCCCTGGTAGAATTGTGAGAAAAAAAAAACATACTCAAGAGGGGTATCTGGTTAGTGGAATTAAAAGACTTTACATTATATGCCTTAGTTATTAATATAAATCAGCTCTGATTTATAAATCTTTTTTAATGAATTGTATAATAACATTTTCTTCCAGTTTGAAAGTCTGGGCTGTGGATGAGGCCAAGGTAGCAGAATATTAATGTTTCAAACTTAACAGCATGCTTGTTCAGACAACTAAATTAAATCAGATTTTTTACAAATCTGGTCTGAGCAGGAAGGATGGCAGTATGGTAGTAAGTAAGCAATATAAAATTTGATTTATGTCTAGTCAGAAAATTTGAATTTATGTTTAAAGTTTAAATGTGATTTAAGATTTCTAACTTTTGTACATGAGACCCCTCTACTAAGAAATCTGCCACACCTGGTACACCATCAAGACTACCCTGCTGAAAAAAATATATACTTTATTGTACTTAAAACATATTGAGAAATGTCTACATATGCTGTAAATATAATAACAGATGTATGTACTTACCTAAAACATTTTAAAAGTACATTAATATTTTGCTTTCATCAAATGTTTGAAAGTAAACTTTAATCATACTTTGATCATACAAAGTACAATATAGTGTACTTTAAATAAATAGACTACTATAAAGTACACTTTTAATTATAATTAAATATACTTCTAAAATACTTATTTCCAAATACACTTTTTGTACATGTGTGTTAAAAGCAACTGTTACAGTAGTTCACTTATCATGTAACTTTTTGGAAAGCAAATTAAATTACTACATTGGTAAAATGTTTTAAAAAATATATTAAAGAATTACATTAATATAACAGTTAAAATGTATTTAAATGCTCTGCAATTATAATTAGGAAATTATAAATATTAGTAAATTATAGGATACAGTTTCAAATAACATTTAAATGTCAAATAAAAAAGTAAATAATAAAGTAAATTTGTAACACGTTAAAAATTGTAGTACACTACATTAAAATGTATTTTTTATAACCAAAGACAAAAGACAGAAACAAGAAGCATATTTGTACTCAAATATAAATAGATCACATATTTAACATCAATTGTTAGTACATTCCTAATATACCTGGTGTATAATACAGTTGTTGTGATACAGTTGTAATACTCTTGTAATTAAATGTATTATAATTTTACTGTAAGCATATTAAAAATATGGGCTTACATACAGTACATGAAGTAGTATGTTTAAATGTTACTTAAGTATATTTAAAATAGTTCCATTTAGTACAGTTAAGAACACTTAGCACAGTTTGAGTAAGACTTTTGTACTATTTTTATACAATTAAAGTGTAATAAGTACAAAAGTTGTTCCATTTTAGCACTCTTTAAATATACTGATTAATAATGTGGCTACATTATTACACTTTAGTGCACTATAGCATAATAATGCTTAGTATAATTTAATCTACTTTTTTTCACTAGAGTATCCCTCATTACATCCATTCATCCATCTATCCAACTATCTATCTGTCTATCTGTCTGTCTGTTTTACAGCTCTACTTCTTTCCCCTTCGTTAAAGTCATTCTGATTTTATTGTTATTAAATACTGGCGCCTGCTTTCACTGCACTAGCGTTTCTGCTTATCCTCATTATTCCAAGGTCAAAGCTACATTTCCTTTAGTTCTCCAAACTTGGGGAATAAAGTCCTGTCCTCAGTGTTTTGAGAAAACTGTATTCACACTCTTATTATGAATTATTCATATCGCACTGAGTGGGGCCTTTGAAAATGAGCCTGTGCTGACACGAGGCATGGTATTTTTTTAATTTCCAGAAAGACTTGGTGCTGCCGCAGTCAAACGTTTCAGTCTCAAATTATTTATCCACAAGTAATCTAAGAGGAATTTTACGCTTCAGATATTTTGTATTTTGCTGTTAAAGGGGTCAGTGATACCCTGTAAAAAGAGAGACATGCAGCAGATAAATAAATAACATACTGGATTTTTTTTTAATACATTAAATTATTTTTTAATATATTATTAATATATTTAATAATGTTGGGGTGGAGGATGCTAAGAGTCTCCTCTTGCGGAATTGGAGAGAACCACTGCTTGTTGGCAGTCTGGTCAAGCTCTCTCCCTGTTCCAACTGAAGTTACTTGACAGGTCTATGGCCTGGATGTTTATCGGCTCTGACCCTTTTCTGTCTGATCACTCTTTGTATCGCCCCTTGGTTTAATAAAACTGTTTTTAGTTACGCAGCCACGTTTGCCTGAGTCCTGCCAGATCATTACAACTTTTAAATGTTGGAGGATACCGTTTTAGAAAACTGATTTATTACAGACTTCTACCTATATTGTATTATTCTAATATGAATTTCATCTAGAGTAAATGGAATGTCCAAAGATACCTTCAAGCTTAAATCCTGCCAAAAACAAAAACAGGTTAGTATAGGTACTGTACCTAGAAACAAAAGATGTATAACACTCAATTTAGCAAAAAAAAAAAAAGTACTTGAACCCCAAATTAAACAATGTAAGATATCATGAGTGTATAACTCTTCAGTTGGTGTCTAAGGGCAGCAAGTAACTTGCCTGTTCAGGAAGATCCACCAACTTGGATCAGTATAGAGAAATGTCTTGAGACTTTTATATGTCTTACAGGATGGCGGGGCAAATCAAGCTTGAAGCTTAAACTTGAATATTCAAAGAGCTTAGGGTTGCCATCTGTCCCGGTTTTCCCAGGTCTGTATTTCGTTTTAATATTTGGTCCCAAAAAAAATTCTAAAACTTTACAAAATAAATTTATATTCAAATTCTTCCCCATTTTCTCCCCAATTTTGTTTAGCCAATTACCCAACCCACTAAATAGGACTCCCCCTATCACTAGTAATGCCCCAACACCAGGAGGTGCTTCTTCTGATACATGTGAAGTCAGCCACTGCTTCTTTTTGAACTGCTGCTGATGCAGCATTGCTGAGTAGCATCACAGTGCACTCAGAAAAAAGCGCAGCAACTTGGTTCCAATACATCAGCTCACAGACGCCCTGTGCTGCGGACATCACCCTTTTAGTGATGTGGAGAGAGAGCGCCATCTACCCACCTGGAGGGAGCAAGGCCAATTGGTGGCAAAGCTGCATGAGCAGGGGTTGGAACCTGATCATAGTGGCAGCACTTAAGAAGTCTGGACACCTCCACTAAGTTGGTTTAACTGAGTATTTAGACTATTTCTGCCTGCATTAAATCTGTCTTTTTTTCTCGATGACGTGCACCATTGTGCCTCATTGGTGCTGTATGATCAGGTGACTTTACTGTGTATAATCTTAAAAGATAGAAGTGAAGACAAGAAAACACATATAAGCCTGAAACACACATCATAGGCTTCTCCTTACCTAATGTTTCATCTGGTGTGCTCTCCCTCCTTAAACTTTTAGCTAAGAAAGTGCAAAAGCAAGCGCAATCACAGCTCACACCAGTACTTAGATAAGCAGGTAAGCAGCAGTTCCTTCTCATAATTAATGTATTTGAAATATCCATAGCTTTGAACAATCCTACTTCTCAAAGCCGTCTCTGATTCTGTTACATCAACCGTATATTTGTGTGCAGCTGTCAGTATGACAGTGTCCTGTTTTTTTGTCAGACACAGGTGGCAACCCTATGGATTGAGTTTTAATCAGTGCCTTCAGGTAGGAGTTCTGGCTATGTAGGATATCAAGAAGCTACAGGAAACCAGTAAAGAGAAGCCCTGTTTGAACCTACAAGGAACAATACAGCAGAGAAAAAGTCTCCACAAAACAATCCAGCAACAGTAAAGCTGATCAGGATACTTACGGAAAGTGACCTTGATTTGTAATGAGATTTAATGAGTCAATTTAAAAAGCAATAACTTTAAAATTTTCAAAGATGAACATTATCAGATACCTTCTCTGTTTAATAAAAAGTTACTGTAGTAAGATTATGGTATGCATCATAGTGTGAAGAAGATGGAAATAAAATAAATGAACACTTTAATGTTTATTGATTGTCTCAAAAGTAAGACTACACCATGAAGGACAGCATATTTATGTGTCAAGCAAACTTAAGCTGAATATTTAAAATATACTTAAAAAATACATACAATAAATACAAAGCAAGCTATCTTTATCATTCATTTAAACTGTTAATAACTGTATTGACATTAACTAGTTTCTCATCGTTTTCTTTGTTTCATTCTTCTGTTTATATGTTTCATGCAGGATAAATATCCAATTATTATCTAAAGTTATCTCCACCTCAACAAGCAGACATGCAGCATATGTCAATAGCTCACTCAATAATGAATCATATTCCAATAAAAGATCCTACTAATTTATAAAGAATATAATTTATAAGAATAAATTGGCTAGTGGTGTGATTTTCACCCAATGGAATGTATTTAACATCGTGAGCACAGGGTTTATGCACAAGCTTATCTCTGGTAAAGTGTTTCTACTGATCAGGAGGCAACACTAAAATACATGCATGACAGTTATTTATAAGTCTGATCATGCTATAGTAGAGCTCAGTAAAAATAAAATAAATAGCATTACAGTTTTTTTTATCAGTCTACTCATGCTTAAGCATATGCTGATAGATCAGCAAAACCATTAAACTAACCAATCTAATCTTTAGCAAAAGCTAATTTCTCCTAAATGACTACTATTTTTGTTTGTTTGTTGTAAATGAGCAGTGTTTCGATTGGCTTCAATGTAATGTGCCAGCTTCAAAATGAAACACACCTTATAACATCAGTGTGAATTGATGGGCTTAACCTATATACAGCTCTAGAAAAAATAAGAGACCACTTAAAAATGATGACTTTCTTTGATTTAACCAAATGAAACATCAGATGGATGATTCATAAGCTAACAAACCAAGCAGAACTGCTTGGACTTTTGCACCAGGAGTGGCATAAAGTTATCCAAAAGCAGTGCGTAAGACTGGTGGAGGAGAACATGACAAGATGCATAAAAACTGTGATAAAAAACAGGGTTATTCCACCAAATACCGATTTCTGAACCCTTAAAACTTTATGAATATTAACTTTTGTACCTTTTTTATTAATTTGACCATTTCTCATTTTCTGCAAATAAATGCTCTAAATGACAATGTTTTTATTTGGAATTTGAGAGAAACATTGTCCAATGTTCATTTTACTCAAACATAAACCTATAAATAGAAAAAAAAATCACAGAAACTGATTCAAAAACTGAAGTGTTCTTTTATTTTTTTTCCAGAGCTGTATGTACACATATATGTTGGCGTTTTGTAAAATTACAAAGACAATGCATCCAAAAAACAATAATTTTTGATTCCATATCATCACTGTTCAATGAAAAACAGTATCTCCATTTTTGTGCTTGTGTGATTTTTAGCTTACTACATCATTTGAACAGACAAAATGTCCCTTACACTGCATTTCTTGATGAATGGTTAAATAGAAAAACTGCAAAAAGTTTTGGAGAAACTTGTTGTTCATTGGACAGCGACAATATATGGATCATATACTCTATTATTTAAACAATTTCCTTTAGAAATTGTGTTTTTGATAGATTGTCTGAAATATCATGCTGCTTTCTTTGCCTTGTGGTCAAGATATATCTTTTACCCAAGGTTCACTTCCACTTTTTTTTTTTTTTTTTTTACCACAACCCTGGTTTCCTCTCACTGTTTTAGTATTCATCACAGGTCTGTGAGAACAGGAGCACAAGCAGCAGCACAGCACTGCAGCAAGGGGCTTAGAGGCCAATCGAGACAACATGATTGTTCACAATCACGGCTCTGAGTGATGAACACCTATGTGCTTGATTACACTGGATTACACAGGAATCTGTTTATATTTGTATTTGAGTTGTAAAGGTTTCGTGTGGTGAAATTTTGTATGTTTTATGTTTCGTTATATTTTCGTTAATTTTAAACTGTGTAGGATGAAATACTTTGTAAAGCACTTTGTGACTGTTGTGTGTGATAAGTGCTATAGTAATACTTATTACTTCCTTAATTATTTACTTTTCCATCAGTCAGTATTAACATCTGTTAATAACTTTATTCATGTAACTACCCAGATTAAAGAGACAGTCCGTACGCCCCTAAACCCATACATCACCCAGTGCCCCTCCCAAAACACTCCTTTCGGTTTTTTATTGCAATTTTTAAATTTGAGCTGAGGGTGGACTCAGCTACAATCAGGCAAATTAGTAGTGTGATTAATTTGCATTAAAAAAAAAACTGATGTTGTTTTAAAGTTTCCAGATTAATTGCGTGTTACTGTTGACAGCACTACTTTTTATTACTCATTTTATACCCTTTTCTGTGGAAAAACAAATAAATATGAATAAACAAAAAGTAAGTTTAAAGTATACTTAACATGAAAAAGTACATACTTTCAACATTAAAATTAATATGTTCTAAACTACATATGTTATGCTCCTCCCCTTTTGTCTAGGGGTGAGGAGGAGTAACAATAATGCATGTGATGAGGAGGAAGTGGGAGGACAACAATTGGCGGTAAAACAAAAGGAAATTTAGTACAAAAGTCAAAGTATAAATACAAATATACAATGGATCAGGAAATAAGTGAATAAACTGAATATAAAGAGAATAAAGCAATTAAGAGAAAATAAATCAACAGAAACTGTAATGTCTAAGGGGGAACAAAAGGACGGTGCTAACGAAAAGAAAATAATAAAACCAAACTAAACTACCTAACCAAAAACTAAACTAACCAAAATACAGAAGTAGCACCCGCCCCTAACCTAGTGTGTTTAAACAAAAGTGCTCCTGCGTGTGTGTAAATGTAGGGCGCCCATCTTACCTGTCCACACAGTAGACAAACAGAAGTGAGGTACAATAATTAGTGTGCTCAAACAATGTGAGTTGTTACCAAAGTTTAGATTTAAGAGCTAGAGTGTAGATTTAAGTATACATAGGATCAGAATCAATAAACTCAGCACAATTGGACTAGAGTGCAACAAAGGATCTACACAGGATCAGAATGAACAAACTCACAGCACAACTGTTCAACAGGACTACCTCAACATTAACTGGGCAGCAAACACACTCACTCAGATGCAAACACTCTTAAACCGCTCTCACTCTCACAACCAGCGTTTGTATCTGCCACCTCGGATGCGCTCACACCGCTCCATGCTGCTGCGTGCCATGCGGCTCCTCTCAGGCTCCTCTTACACTGTAAGGCCCGCCTCTTCCTGTCTCAGTGCAGAGTGTGATTTGCAGATGCAGCCAAGCTGGAGGAGGATCTTCATTGGTGCTCAGCCAATCACCTTTCTCCATTAACGTAACCTACACAGAGAGAGTTCCCCCACAGAGATTCCCTTTTTGTGTCGAATCTCCAAGTTGTAATCTTGGAGAAGCAATGCCCACCGCATAAGACGCTGATTCTTGTTGTACATTCTAGAGAGGAACACCAAGGGGTTATGGTCTGTAAAAACAACAACAGGAAGAGAGGAAGAGCCCACATACACCTCAAAATGCTGGATGGCTAAAAGCAAGGCCAAAGCCTCCTCCTCAATTGTTGAGTAGTTTCTCTGGTGAGATGTAAACTTCAGAATAAAAACAGACTGGGTGTAAAATACCATCAGCATCCTCCTGGAGCAGAACAGCACCAGCACCAACAGCACTCGCATCAACCTCTAGAAGAAAAGGCCTACTAAAGTCAGGGGCAGAGAGTACAGGAGCATCAGACAACAAAATCTTAACACTGGTAAAAGCATGATCACAAGCAGAAGACCATTTAAAATCAACAGAAGGGCTAAGCAGACTAGTAAGAGGCTGCACTACAGCAGAAAAATTACGACAAAACCTTCTGTAGTAGCTTGCCATGCCTAAAAATCTGCGCAAGCATCGCCTTGTTTTGGGCAAGGGGAACTCCAAAATAGCCTTTACTTTGGCCTCCACAGGCCGGACCTGACCTCTCCCAACCTGCACTCCTAAGTAGGTAACTGTGGCCTGAGCAAAAACACATTTGGCCAAATTCAGAGTCAAAGAGGCTTGTTCGAGCCGACAAAATACCTCACGCAAAGTTTTCATATGGCTATCCCAATCTACACTGTACACCACAGCATCATCAAGGTAAGCGGAGCAACCTTTAATATCACCCAGTACAATATTAATAAGACGCTGAAATGTAGCTGGGGCATTTTTAAAACCAAACGGCATAACAGTGTACTGCAGAAAATCATCTGGCGTCACAAACGCAGAGATATCTGAAGCTTCAGGTGTAAGAGGGACTATGAATCTGGGATATGAATCTGCAACTGTAACTGCATTCACCTTCCTGTAGTCTGTACAAAACCTATGGCTTCCATCAGGTTTAGGAACTAAGACACAAGGGGAACTCCACGGACTTGAGCTAGGCTTAGCAAAACCATGTTCCAAAAGATAGTCAACTTCTGTTCTCATAATAGCTCTCTTAGCTACATTTGTCCTATATGGGTGCTGTTTTACTGGAACACTACTAGTAACTTTTACATCATGCTGCACTACAGTAGTTTGTGTGGGCACATCACTAAATAAGGACGAAAAATCCTTTACCAAGCAAAGAACATCATTTCTTTGTTCACTACTGAGATGTGTTAGATTTGAAGGTAAATCTACCAACGCCTGAGAATTGGACAATTTAGCAGCGACTTCAGAAGGTGCATGTAACTGTACATCATTACCTTCATTGTGCAAATCCAATTCAGCTGAAACACCCACAACAGCAACAGAGGAGACTGGAGCCACCTCAGCTCTCACAGCATCAGAGCCGCTTCAGAGCTGACTTCAGCGACTGGTGAAATCTTTCCAGAGCACCTTGAAATTCTGGGTGGTAAGGACTAGAAACCACATGCTTAATGTTGAGCATCTTCATGACCTGCTGAAAGATCTTGGACATAAAATTAGTTCCCTGATCAGTCTGTACTTCTCTAGGAAGACCAAAGGTAGAAAAGAACTTCACCAAAGCACGCACAATTACTGGGGCAGTTATCTTCCTGAGAGGTATAGCTTCAGGAAAACGTGTAGCGGTACACATAATAGTCAGGAGAAACTGATTACCTGATTTAGATTTTGGCAACGGACCGACACAATCAACCAAAACACGTTCAAATGGTTCTCCCATAACAGGCACAGGACAGAGCGGGGCTGGAGGAATCTTCTGATTAGGTTTACCTACACACTGACATGTATGGCAAGTGCGACAGTACTCTGCAACATCCTTCTTAAGAGAAGGCCAGAAAAAACACTTCAAAATACGGTTATATGTCTTAGTGACACCTAAGTGACCAGACCAAGGACTATCATGTGCAAGACGCAGCACATGCTTTCTGTAGGCAGTAGGCATTACTATTTGGTAAGCTGTGTGCAGCTCAGGATTCCTTACAGCTTTCCAACATCTCATAAGTAAGCCATCATCTAAGTAATAAGTTACCCGTTTATCAGACACTTCAGACAACTCAGATACTCAAGAGTAATACTTGTGTAAAGTATGGTCTGCCTTCTGTGCTTTTGCAAGTTGTGCCCGACTAATTCCACAATCAGACAATTCTGACTCGTCCAACTTAACTGGAGCTACATTATCTCCAGAGACAACTTTGTGCTCAGACACGAGAGAACTCACATTCTCTGGACCAGGGACTAAAAACGTATCAGACAAATCCACTACATCACGCAACTTACGTGATTGAGCACGAGTGACGACACAAGCAGGGAACACAACAGAAACCTCATCATCCACAAGTGATTCAAGAGCAGGGGTATCTAAAACCTCTAAAATGGGAAAAACCTTCCCACCAGCCACATCATTGCCTAAAATCAGATCCACACCATCTACAGGTAAAGCATCACATACTGCCAGTCTAAACTCACCAGACAAATTATATATGTATACACATAAATACACTATTTTGGAACAATTTATGACAACTTATGGTATTAATTTAATTCAAACTTAAGTAGGTTTAGGATTGTTTTTTTTTTAAACATCATTTTTAATACACTTGAAATATGTTATAAATGTACTACTTTGTATTGTATTGGTGCACATAAAGTGCACTTTTAGCAGTATTTAATGTCACTACATATATTGTCATTATCAACACAAAATATTATTTAAAACATATTGCTTAAAAATACATTTTAATACAAAAAAGTAATTTTAATGTGTATTTTTCATACAGTATATTAAATAAAAAATGTACCATTCTATGTATTCTTTACCTAATTTTAACATAATTTTAATGCTCTTAAGCATACTTCCTTTTCACAAGGGAATGCCAAGGAAAATATAATTTTCCATTTATAGACCCCTTAAAAAGAAGCATTTGTTTATTATATTGTTTAAGAATTTTTTCAGAATGACATGTATGAGATAATTCTTCAGCTTGAAATGAATAAGCCTTTGTTACTGCTCTATTTGTCACTCTTGCTCTCCAGCATATTCTATTAACCAGCTGACTGAAACTGAGCCACATACCAGTGTATCCCAGTCAATGGTGAGGTGATTTATTACTACTTTGAGTTTTGAATAATGTCCTCTGACATCTGCCCCTTTCCTGCCATTTAAAAAGCAGGATGGATCACTCGAGCTGGTGATTAATTAAGAGAAAGCCATGGGTTACCATTGACAAGGGAGCTCCAGGCTGAGCCTAATATATACTGACACAAGTTATCCAAGAGGCTGCCCAACACTTCCACACACACACAATTCCACACACACACACAGTCAGGTGCCAAAAAATAAGTCGATGAAGATAACACCGCAGTCTATACAGTATGTAACGTCAGTCAGATCACTTTAGCTCTCTACGTGAGAGTTTTATTTCACATATTGCTCTTGTAAAATAGATTATTACTGTTTTTTTTATGAACAAAATAACTATATTCTCTCTATAATTGCTTCCTGCAGAAGGTATTAAAAGGAGGTACATTTCTAAAGTCCAAGGATGAGCCGTTATCCACAAACCTTCGGCCATTTAAAGAACAGTATTTGGTGTTCTGAGATGATATTTCACTTTCTTTACAGCATAACTATGTAACATTACTGTTAACAATTAATGAGCATTTTTGTTGATAGTTTTTGTTATGTAGAAAAAAGACATTTTTAACCCTGTGGAAACATCCAGCTCAAAACCAACTGGTTTACGATGATCTAATCTGGCTTTTAATGGTCAGAGTGGTTAAAAAACTGTCCAGTACAATTCTAATATGCTCTATGTTGGTAATAGTGTGGGTTAACCAGCTCCTGATCGTGCTGATCATGCTGATCAACCAGCTTGTAGATGCTTGTCATTATAAAAGGGAAGGGAAGGAAAGGACAGGAAATAAAAAGTAAAGGAAAGAATCTATATATACAAGAAATGCAAGAGAACGTAACAATACTAAAAATCAAAATTTTCTATAGACCTAGAGAAAATAAGATGAGAGGAAGCATAAGTTTTTGTCTCCGTTTTTAAAAATATCTTCATCCCACCATTTTTTACTGTTCGCGGTAAGGTCTGTACCTCCGGACAGAAGGATCAAAAACAAAAAAACACAGCACAAATAAGTAGTAATTACGTACAAATTAATGGTTCCAAAATAACGTAACTTAAGTACAGACCTATTTTAGCATAAATTATGTATACTTCTTTTTCACAAGGGCAGTGTGAGCAGAAATACTAGTTTATGCACTGCAGTAAAATATGTCCAGCATTACTGAGCTTTCCCCCTTATGAAAACCCATCCCATCTCCCATTTTAAATAGAGATTTATTTGTGGTTCTCTAACAGAGTTTGCATGTTGTGTCTGCAGGTCAGGGACATGCAGTTAGAGAGAATTCTGAAGTCATTTATCAGGCCTGTGTAGAACATTTATCTGGCCAGTTTATTGGTAATCATTTTGCTCTCTAATGCTTATTAAATGTCCTTTGGGTTTTTGATGAGCTAATTGAATCTTGCGATCTGGGTGCCTAGTTGAATGAATGCTGCGCTCTGATTGGATAGTCAAATGACTGTCTCGTATACTTTGTTTATCAAGCTAAATGCAGTCCACTGGCTGGCTTTATTCTCCTGCAATCTGATTTTACCTCTGCACTCCTTCTCTCATGCAGCTACTGCCAGGAACAAACATGCAATCCAATCAAATTACTCATATTTATGGACCACGGGGGAAAATCAGACCACCTGGAGGAAACCCAAATGGACATGAAAACTCATCTAGAGAAGGAATTGAAACTACAGTTACCATGCTGAGAGGAAAATGTGCTAACTGCTGCACCACGCTCCTGTCAGCAGCTGCACGTGTTCCAGTGAAGGCAGGACAGAAATTATAGCTCTAAACCCAGAGACTTCCATGTGCATATATGGATAGACTTCAAGCAATAGAATTAATCCATAATAAATTTCAATATTTGTTTTAATACACAAGCTGTAAACATGTCAGATTTTTAAATTAAAATATATTATACAATGTCACTAAATTCCTCATGCAGTATTTTGTTCATTCAACATTGAACATTGAAATTAAATAAGAGCCCATCAGAATAGTGTTTATTGAGTTCCAAGTGATGACCTCTGAGCAAATGGTTTTTGTTGGCGAGCTAAAAAAAAAAACAGTCAGCGACTAAATAAAAAGGGCTAAAATCAAGTAGTGTGAACAAGATATGAGGTGCAGTTACGATAAATTGAGGAATGCTGACTTAAATCCTAAATAAATGCTGGTGCCATCAGCAGCCAGAGTCCGAGAGAGCACAAGAGACCTTGTTTTTTGTTTGGATGTGTGGATGGCACTGTCTCTCTTCATCACTCATAGTGTAATGTTGGTCAAAACGCCTTTCTGTTGGTGATGTACCAGAGCCAGTTTTCACCCTTCTAGTGTTGGCTGAATTACAATAAATAGATGGAAGCTCCTGTAAATTGGCATTCGAAACTGGGTAACTGGGTAAAAACTTGGTAAAATGAACAGTTGCATCTTTGTGTAAAATTTGGTTATTCCACCGGATATTGATTTATGAACTCTTAAAGCTTTATGAATATGAATTTGTTTTCTTTGCATTATTTGAGGTCTGAAAGCTCTGCATCTTACCTATATACATATATATATATATATATATATATATATATATATATATATATATATATATATATATATATATATATATATACCTATACACAGCAAAATTAGAGAATGTATTTTCCAAAGCTGTATGTACAGATATATGTTGGTATTTTATGACACTACAAAGGCACAGTGCATCCAAAAAAATATAGATTTTTACATTTTTGATTCCATATTGTTGCTGTCCAATGAAAAACAAGTATCTCATTTTTTTGTGGATTTTTAGCTTACTGCATCTTTTGAACAGACAAACTGTCCCTTACACTGTGGCAATATTTCTTGATGAATGGACAAATATAATTACTTTAAAAAGACCTGAAATTAACTAATTTTACATTGACTTCCATTGAAAATGTGGAAGGTTTTTTTCTCTCGCCTGTAAAATTACTGTTTTGTAGATGTTCATTGTACAGTGATGATATATGGACCATATATGGCAATAATTCCCTATAAAATTGGGTTCTTGGTAGATTGTAAAATATCTTGCTGCTTTCTTTGCCTTCCGGTCAAGATATATCTTTTACCAAAGGTTCACTTCCATTTTTCCAGTTTTCACCCTTCTAGTGTTGGCTGAATTACAATGTATAGATGGGTGCTCCTGTAAATTGGCATTGGAAATTGGGTCAAAAAACAGGGTAAAATATAAAAAAATAAACAGTTGAGTCTTTGCATATGGTTATAGGGTTTTAAGAGGAGTAAACTGCATGAATTAGTAAGCAAAGATTGTTCTAATAAAACTAGTCACGTAACAGTTTGTGACAGTGATGTAGAACATTTACTGCTGGCACATACTCTACATGTTGTTAAAGCATTTAATAGATATAACCGTATGACCGCACTGTAATAAATCGCTTGATTCCCCCCTCAGACTTTTAATAGTGGCTTATCACGTCCTCACAGCGCAGTCAATTATCTAACACTGCATTTTTCTGCTTGGCGTGAATGATAGTTTTGGTTATGGTAATGAGGTACTAAGCTGAGAACCATTTGGGCATAAAACTCAACGCATATCATCTCTCACATCTCGAGGAAAGTGATAAAACCGCCTCCCTTCGTGTTGCAGAATGTGTTAAGTTTTTTGCTCGCGTACTTTGCCACTCTAAGATCCCCCCTATTAACTGCATGATTACCATACAGTTGCCAAGACGCCCTGAACTCAGCCGAGCCATGAATGTGTGATTGTTTCTACTCTGACAGTCAGAGTAATCTATTCAAAAGCCTCGCTTTCTATTATTGGCGGCTCCAGACACACAATGGATTTTATGTTTCTGAGAGAGAAAAAATGCACTCTTGTGAAAAGTCCCAGCTTAAGGCCACACATTAATTTAATTGGCACGTATCGGACTTTATCAGATACAATGCTCACTCATATGATGTGACTTTTGAGAACTGGCATTTTTAAGCAATTTTTCCACATGTCGGATTGCCAATTCGTCAGACACAGATCAAAATCTCACCACTATTAACTGTAATTATTTGTATAAAAAATGTTAAAAATACGGTATAAGCTCTGCTGTGTTTGTGTTATTGTGTTGCTCAGCCTTCAAAGCCCTATAAAGTGTAATGCTAATGCTTTAAAGCTGTGGTTCTCAAATTTTGTGAACCACATACCACCCATGATCCAGCTAAATTCATCTACTGTACCACCTCCTGAAGATACTGTGTGCCAATTATCTATAGATTATTGTTAATGACATCAATGCCAATCAATCAGTTTCCCTTTTGAGACATTTCGGAAAGCTTGAGTTGAGAGGGAAATAACAAGTGGTTAAAGTGAGAGTCGGTAGGTTGTTGGTGGGAATGTTTTATTGCAGTGAGCATGCTAAAAAGTACTTTTAAAACATGCATTGTGGTGCAGTCTCTTAACAAAGACGTTTTAGCAAGGATTAGCAGCACCACAGTTGCTCAGGTAATCAGCAAAAACTGTTAGAGCCAGAAAGGTTTCCGATACCTACCAGACACACTGTTTTTAAAATTAACCTATATAGCAGAATCAAATTGACACCAAATTGCTTAAATTCAAAAGCATACATCTTAAGGACTTCTGCTTTTAATATTTAGCTTTTAATCCTGAGAACAACTGCTACTTGATATAACTTAAATATACCACCTAAATGGTATTTCCACACATATTCTTTTGTGAAATTGGCCATAAATCCTGTTTTCAAGTATCACCTTGAGATGGTCAATTGTTAAACATATTATTATAGATTATAGATCAGGAGAATTAGCTTATTTTAGTACAAGATGCTTCACAGAGGTGGTGCTGAACAGAAGAAGACTTTAGATGTCAGATAAACACTTGTAAACATCTTATATATCTATGAGAAGGATGGACTACAACAACAGAAGATGATGGGCCCTATTTTAGCGATCTATATGCGAGCCATCAACTGAGCACCATGCAGCTTGATTTAGGGCATGTCAGTGTGTCTTTGCTATCGTAACGACAGGAAAAGTACACCTTGCGTGGCTTGAAACTTAAAAAAAAGGCATATAGTACTTCTCTTAAATGACGCTGGGGTGTTTTGGGGTAACCGGAAATAAACCAATCAGCATTTCACTTCCCATTGCCTTTAAGAAAGACTTTGGTGGATTGCTGCATGTTTATGTGCATGTGTGAAACAAAAAGGGGTTTATGTGCCTTTTCCACATGCAACGTTCCTCTTTTGCCAAGATAGCAATTAATATCTGACTGTTGATTGTCACTTCGTTGCCAAGATAGTAATACACCAGAAATACACCTGAACACATCTCCCTTCCAGATCACCACGCCCATCGGTGTAGCTATATCCAGAAGCTCGGTTGCTATTTAAACGAGGCAGGTACCAGGCGTGAAAATAGACTCTTGGCAGGGTGTAAGATAGTAATGAGCATCTGCCAGCTAAGAACATAAAGCTATAAAGCTATACCTGGAGAAAGGCATCTCACTGAACTCTCAACTGACAGCATTCTACAAACCAATCAGTGTCAAGTATAGAGAGATGGAGCCCACATATAGCTAAGAGACCACTTCAGTTTCTGAATCAGTTTCTCTGATTTTGCTATTTATAGGTAGATTCTTGAGTAAAATGAACATTGTTGTTTTATTCTATAAACTACAAACAACATTTCTCACAAATTCCAAATAAAATATTGTCATTTAGAGCATTTATTTGCAGAAAATGAGAAATGGCTGAAATAACAAAAAAGATGCAGAGCTTTTAGACTTTAAATAATGAAAAGAAAATAATTTAATATTTATAAAGTTTTAAGAGTTCAGAAATCAGTATTTGGTGGAATAACCCTGGTGTTTACTCACAGTTTTCATGCATCTTGGCATGTTCTCCTCCACCAGTCTTACACACTGCTTTTGGATAAATTTTTGGTGCAAAAATGCTTTGCTCATGGCTTGTGATAACCCATCTTCCTCTTGATTGTATTCCAGAGGTTTTCAATTTGCTAAAATCGGGGAAAAACATCATCATTAAGTGGTGTTTTATTTTTTCTCCAGAGCTGGTGATGATGAAGTTTTTTGGTCTGTTTAAAGCTAAAACTAACCTGATGAAATCCAAATGTATACAGTGTTATAAATACACAAACCTTGATTTCTAACTGGACTTTCCAGAGTAAAGCCACCATTTGACACAAAGCAATCTGAAGGTCTTACTCCAATAGTCAGAGTTCCCCAATGCCTGAGACAAAGGTGCAGGTTCAGCAGTGTTCCATTGTTTGTGCAGCACTGATTTGGCTGCAGCTGCGCCGAGTGAACAGTTAACACAGCTATATTAGAGCTATATTAATGTGTTCCATCTCTGCCAATTTTGAGAGGCCAAAACACGTTCCAATTTTTGTTCTCGTTCTACTTTGAAAGACTTATCTTCCATAAACACACAGCTAGTTTGCATCATACATTAACATGTTAATTACTTTTTCCCCCACTTACTTTTACACACTCTTACACACACACACACACAATGTGAGAGACACACACATACACACATCGCAGAAATATTAGCACCTTATGAATAATTTACACTATCACAACAGGGAGGCTCAACTGTGGAGCCCAAATGCATTCAGTGATTCACTTATGTAGGTTTTGCTACATCAAAGTCCTGCCTGATTAAGATTCATGAGGCGGACGATTTGAAATTATACACGTCTGTGTATCTTTGCAAGATACGCAAAGGATTTAGAGGATTCACAACAAATATTTTAGAACTAGCTAATTTTAAACATCTGCACAAATATCTGTATTTTTTGTCTGGGGATAAAAAAAAAAAAACATAATAATGTGGGATTACTTTTTATAGCTCAGGACGTTCAACATATCAAACAAACAGGAAAGAGACAAGCAGGAGCAGATATTTAGATGCAAGAGAGTTCAGCCGAGATCACAGGACAGAATCAATGAAGTCAGCTGCCAGTCAGTGTCAGCGGTTCACGTTCGCTGTGTTTTTTATAAACCCAATCGTGCATAAATCCACAATTTCACTTCACTAGTTTGAAACGTGTCCTATTCAGATTCTACACTTACTCACAAAGCTACACATTATATACAGTTATGTTGTGTACAGTATTTATTATACAACATACATACAGTACCAGTTAAAATCTTGGACACACCATAAATTCTGTATTTTTTTATTTATTATTTAAACATGTTCTGCCTTATAGAGTAATACTAAACTCATCCAAACTATAAAGAAAAACATATGGTACTATTTTGTAATAACAAACAATATGAATATATTTTATATCATATTATAGATTCTTAAAAGTAGCATTAGATCAAAGCTTTGCACATCTTGCACGGCTGGATTTTCTCAGTAAGCTTTATGAGGTAGAGTCACATACAACTGCATTCAGTTAACAGCTGTGCTGAACTTGTAAAGAGTTAAAGCAGCACTAGGTAGGATTTCTTGATTTTTGATCTTTTTAAAAAAGTAAAATTACAGCTTGAAACTCACTGCAGCGCTGCATTGAGGTGTAATAGGAGGAATAGCGGTGCTCTCGTGTCTGTGCCGGAGCTCCTCTGAGCTCAAACCAGACTCTGTATGTTTTATGAGGCGGCCGCAGCCAACGCTCGCGAGAACTGCGACCTGCTTTCCGACTTTAAGTTCTAACAGTTCTACAAGGACTACTGGTTCATTCTTTAAAAACTAACATACAGACATTCTGTCAGAAGCTGGAAAGAGACCGAATATGTCTGTGAAAGCCAGAAAATGAGAAAGAGAAACTAATCCGCCTGAAACATTTATTACACTCTACAACTGTAGGGGGAGCCCACGAGCACAAAATCTCAATCCTACCTAGTGGAGCTTTAATTAATTGAATTTCTTGTCCTCTTAACCCTTCCACTATCCTCAAATTTAAAACGACCCTTTATTCTCTAGATCTATATCCCAGCAATTCAAACCTCCAGAAAATGATTATAATTAAATGTAAGTAAACATGTTAGCAACACTTATTTGTCAGTTACTTTACGTTTATTTAATGAGTTATCAGCGGTTCTAGCCTTATTTTAATGTTATATTAGTATTATATAAGTATTATAAGTGTTGTGTTGTTGATTTAGGGCCTAAAGTGATGGGACGTTTAAAGAAAGATTATGCAACTGAAGGTCATAGTGACCTCAACATACTTACCACACAAATGTGTGTAAAAAAATTATATTTTTTATGTTTTATGCATTAAAAAACATTGCATTTCAAACATATGAAACATTTTATTTTGTATGTATTGTATTTATCAAATAAAAAAAGACAATAAATATAATTCACAAATCTAATGTCAACCATTTTTTATAGACTTTAAACATTATATGGGGTCAAATTGACTCAAAGATAATAGGAAGGTTAATGTGTTTGAGAGCATCAGTTGTAAAGTTGTGAAGATGTAGAGTTGGTATACAGTGAATAGACCTATTTGAGTAATGTTAAGTAAAGAAAAAATATTTTGAGAAATGAAGGTCAGTCAATCTGAAAAAATTCAAGAAAAAAAAGTAAAAAAAAAAAAGAAAATTGTGCAGTCACAAAGACCATCAAAAATATTTGGATGAAACTGGCTCTCATCAGGACCACCCCAGGAAAGGAAGACCAGGAGTTACCACATGTGGAACAGGATAAGTTCATCAGAGCTACCAGTCACCTAAATTCTGCATAGTATTTTGTTAAATTTTTGTTTATCAAGATACTACATGATTCCTTTTGTGTTTCTTCATAATCTGAATATCTTTACAATATAGGAAAAATGTTAAAAAGCAAAAACATTAAATGAGAACGTTTGTCCAAACCTTTGATTACTATACATATAATATGATACAAACAAGCACCTGTTTTCAATCTACATTTACATTTACATTTATGGCATTTAGCTGATGCTCTCATCCAGAGCAAATTACAAGGTAGTCTAATAAAAAGTTGGGCCAGTGTAGAGTTAGGGGTCTTGCCCTAGTCACCCAGACTGGGAATTGGCGGTGGTGTTATCCACTATGCTACAACGACCATGCATACATTGATTGACATTGTCTAAACAACGTGTTGTAAAGATGTTTGTAAAGATTTGTAAAGATATTTATATTTTACTCTAGGAAAAAAGTATAATTTTTTTATATTTTAACAAACATTGATATTGATATCAGATGGTCCTTTTTTAATGCTTATCAACATCCACCTCCAACTGGCGAATCTGTTAACACGGCATGTCAAGCTAAAATCTCTGAGGGCCACTTTTCTGCATATCTCAGTGCTTGCTCTGCTGTAACACGCCCAGAATAACCCATGAATTGATTTGACAACTGGCTTGACATTTTCCACGCTCTGACCACAAATATTTTCTCTGCACGGCAACTGTTGCAAGGACACAAGATTACAGAAGGCTGGCAAAATTGCATTCAACTTAATGAGAGGGCACACAAATGTTGTGTTATTAATTAGAAGCTAGATTTTGTTTTTTGTTTAAAAAAGTTTTAGTGTAAGGAAAGATTTGGGGCGTAACTTACACACTGTGTTACACCCTGTCAACAGTCTATTTTCATGCCTTGTGTCTGCTTCGTTTAAATATATCGACGGTGATGGGCGTGGAGGTCTGGAAGTAAGGTGTGCTCAGGTAAATATCTGGAGTATTGATATCTTGGCAACAGAAAACAGAAGTGCATCACTGACTGATTAGAACCCTGACAACAGTCAACTGTTAAGTCAGAGTGCATCTGGCTTTTAAAGGTCTCATACTGCTAAAATCCACTTTTTCTTGTTCTTTGTGAAATAATACAGGTCTCTCTTAGTTGTATATGATCCTGCATATGAAACTGTTCTTCAGCCTCGCTTGTCTGAAGTAGCTAGTAAAAGAAAATCCTCAGAAATACTAGTTAATCAGAGAGACGTTAGAGTGTTGACGTATATTTTCAGCATATGTATTTTCTCTATATTCTCCTTTATTTCTCTTTATACTCTTTCTCTAATGCATGTACTGTAGGCTCCGCCCATCTTCATAGCAAAGAGACAGCGGTAAACGACAGTGTCAACATCAACCAGTGACTTCATGGCCTCGCCTACTTCGGCTCAGGACCGCCCACAGGCGGAGCTGAACCCGAGATACAGCATTAGGAGCTACAGCTAAGGAGGAGCTAACAGCTCTGTTTACAGCATTAGCTATTTTGTGTAAGTAACTGTAGGTTTAAATCCTCGAGTCTGACGTTTAAGTGAAGTTTAAGGGTTAACTTTACCTCGCACTCAGTGCTGTATCTTTATAAGCTAAGGCTGTATCTCTGAAAACATTTTGTCCTTTGAGTTTTAGAGCTGTAAAATTGACTGTGGGAGGAAGGCAGGTAGGTGTTCTCTGCCACAGTGCTGTTAGCCAATCAGAGCTGATATGTTTGCATGTATGAATATTCATGAGCCAAATCCTGTCTTTCTTCAGAGACCTCTAATTCAGTGAAATAACGCAGGGCTAAATAGAAACAAAAAATGTCTCACATGGCATTCATTCATATTAAAAGTAGACATTTTAAAAAGAATGAAAAAACTATAGAATGAGTCCTTTAAAGGGAATGGCAAGTGACATGCTAATTGGTATATTTTTAAGGTTATATTCATGTGCATTCTGAGCTGCGTAAGGCCCACTTTTCACCCATATATACACACTGACACGCCCTAAATCAGGCTGCACTGTGCATAGTTGAAGGTTACCTATAGATCGCTAAAATAGGGCCCCTGGTGTTCTATTGACCTATAGAAAAGTTTAAATTAAGTTGAACCAGTTAGCGTGTCACTTGCCATTGCCTTTAAGAGCCAGGTGTGCTCTGACTAGGTGAATTGGCAAGATAGCAATGAACATCTGACAGGTGACTGTTGTCAGGGCTCTAATCAATCAGTGACACACCTGTGTTTTCTGTTGCCAAGATAGCAATACTAACAGAGTTGAGCCAATGTAGTGTTAAGAGTCTTGCCCAAGGCCTCTTACTGGTGTAGCCCAGCATAGTCACCCAGACTGGGAATTGAACCCCAGTCTCCCACAAGAACAGGCGGTGGTGTTATTCACTGTGCTACACCAATGACCATGAATATATTGATTGACACTGTGTAAACAACATATTGTAAAGATACTTGGATCATTGGAAATGTACTATAGGAGAAAAGGTATTTTTTAAGTTCTATTGACCTATACAACCTCCATCCATGAAGAACAGTCTACAAGATGTTTCCAGCCTAAAGAAGAACCTTTTAACCAATTTATATGCCATCATTTATGCTTACACATATTTTTTGTTTATTTATTTGCTTCTTGACCATTTTTTAACCCTTCTGAACTGAACCCCTGAGGAACTCCTTTTTAAAGAGTCTAGTTAACCACCTGGAACGTTCGACCTCCTAATGAGTCCCCGAACGCCGCAGTGGTGAAACACCGCGGGTTAAACAACACCAGTTATTTTCAAACAGTAGCTTTAAGATCAATTTCCATTAGCATTTCCTTGTTTTGAAGTTTCCAGTCACTGCAGCCCTCTAAGAAGCTTGAAGACCATGGGAGGCAGAGCTGAGTACAGGTCAGCTGCTCCGCTCTTCAGAATCTCCAGAGATATTTCTGGAGGCAAAGAGCAACATGAAAGCGGCTTGTAATCACTGCGTTTTTGAGAGCTGAGAAATCAATTAAATTGCAAAGCAGAAAGAGAGAATGGTATCCTCCTCATATGAGCACTAACGTGACCTTGCAGTCCTGCCTCTGCCCTCCCATGTCCATTCGCTTCAGTGTAGTTTAACAGTGTGCATGTGTAGGATGACAATAGCAGTGTGTGAAGATGCGTGTGTGTGTATGTGTGTAAGATGAGTGTTCTCTGTGTGTGTGTATGTGTATGTGTGTGTGAGAGATAGAGATAGATAGATATAGAGAGAGAGAGCGAGTGAATTCTCCTATACCCACGTCCAAAAATAACACGGGACGGTGAGTGTGCTTCAGGATGTGATGAGCTCACCTGTGACTCATTTGCGATGGGCTTACAGGGTTACATAAATCACACACGACATTCCATCAGTGGCTCTGAAACATGTCATCTCCGCCCATATTTCTCCCCTGTTTCATCCCCGTCCTGCTTTCCACACACTTTCCACACACTCACATCAATGTTTAGTTGCTCTGTGTTCAGAATGACAGTTGTGTTCCATTAAAATCAATCAATAAATCAACCGTTATTTTTACTCAGTAAATACATTGAGGGTAACACTCATTTTCAACGTAGCCGAGCTTACATAAAATTAAAGGGATTGAAAATTAAGTTTAAATTATAAAAAAAACAAGCAAACAATGTAAGATTTAATTGAGAAAAAAATAAAATAATTCAAAATAAAAGGATAATATAAAATATAATAAAATATAAACACAGTTAAAAAAAATAAAGGACTAAAATAACCACAATTATAAAAAGTACATGGTGGAACTAAAATAAATAATAATAATAATAATAATAATAATAATAATAATAATAATAATAATAATAATAATAATAATAATAATAATAATAAAAAATATATAACAAATAAAAGGAAGAAAATAAATGAAATAAAAATGTAAAAGGCCAAAAGTAAAGGCAGTAACAAAACAAATAAAATAATGAAATTAATAAAATAAATAAAATAAAAGGGCTAAATGGTAAAATATAAAATTAGATAAATAAAAAAAACAAAATAATTAAAATAAATTAGGAAGAAAAACTCAACTAAACTCATTTTTCTATGTATTTCTTTCTATACTTAGTTGAGAAGTTCCTGCTGTAATGAATATTAAAATATAACTCAAATAGGGATACACAAGAAGAGAGCAAGAAATGCAAGTAATTAACTTTTGACAGGTTTCAGCACAGCTGTTAACTGAAAGCTATTCCTGGTGACTCCACCTCATAAAGCTAAGCAAGAGGTGCTACTTTGAAGAAGCTAAAATATGAAATATAATCTGGTTTGTTTAACACTTTCTTGTTAATTTAAACATTTAAAATGATTTAAAAAACACTGAATTTAAGGTGTTTCCATTTTTTTTGTCTTGTACTGTATATGTGTATATTTAATTTTCATTGTGAAGGACAGCAGATGTTTTGAAGTAAGGTTAAATTGATTGAAATAAATCAGTTTCAACGTGTTATAAGGTGTATTAGCTTCATACAATGCTGTTTCAAATACTGCTGATGTGTTGTTACAACTGCACTCCACATATTGCGGCTACACAAAATAGCTGTAAATGACTTGAGTACTTTGACGGTAATGCGTGCTTTGGAAAAGCTGATGGATTTCCAAAGTGTTACCACAAGCAGCATCCTATCATTTGGATTATCCCATGGTTGACAGCACATGTAATACCCAATTAGATTTTAGTGTTTTTTAAGCTGTTTTGTCAAATTATGACTCTGCATCATTTAACACGGGCACTGCGAAGGCCTGCAAAAGCATTGTGCAGATACTTCATCAAAATGCTCCTGTCATTACAGCCTTCTAGCCAACACAATCTCAACTGCACCACCGGCACGTGATTTCCAGCGGGTCCGTATGATTGAAGTTACTGCAAAAAATAGTTGACAACAACAAAAAGCAAACACTGCGTTCTGATATGAAGCACAGAAACAAATACAGAACATGCATTCTATTTTAGCACAGCGATCAAATGCTTGAAGCAATGTCATCACTACCGCTTGCTTGTTGCCACCCCCAACACAACCAACTTTTACACAGATCAGCCTTGGAGAAAATCCTACTGCAGCCTCAGTATCTGGCTTAAATACTTAAATGTCTACTGTTTAGACATGTTACTATTAAACAAATATAATATTGTGGTAGCAGAAAGGTGTGCGAATGCAAGTGATATAAGTATTTGCTTCAGTGTATTTTGGGACACTCTAAAATCTCAACAATCTCTATATTCATAACCTGAGCGTCATTATATCCCAATAAGAACCAGGAATCATTGCTAAAAACAATACAGTTCCAGACTGTAGCAGTCTAGGTGTGTGATTAATGATATAGCCTATCAATTCACCAAAAATATTGTCCGTCTTACCTTATTCCAATGATTTGCCGTCTTTTCAAGTCTTTCCAGGTCTGTAAACTGGGCAAAGTGTCTCTGAGTTTGTCGTAGAGGAAATGTCTAGCAGTCAACGATTTCTTACCAAGAGGTACACTACTCAAAAATAGCCACTAGAAAGTCTTTTAATAGAGCGCCATTTTTCACCCTCTTGTGGTAAAACCCAATGTCCAATCAGACCACCTCTGTAATCTTGTACATATCTGCCTGAGACATGAGTTTTGCAGCAATTTGGCGTGTGTTATTTATTTTGGCAGTGAGGCCATACTCTTTTAGTTGTACTTAATGTTAATTTGGTAGATTTGGCTAGATTTGGTAATTTTGCTTTTTAATAGAGCCCGCGTCTTAGAGGGTAAGTTCCAGTGTAACTTCTCTGGATGAACCAGTACATTAAAAATACTTAACGGGTCCTACAGGCACTTAACTGTAGGTATAAATAAAATACAACCAGGAATAAGAGTGTAACAACTAGGTAACTTTCTGAAACTTACCTTGTACTTTCCCAACACTTATGGTGTAACTGTTATCTATGAATCAGTATACAAAATACTTATGGGGTCCAATTTGTACTTAAATGTAGGTACACATAAAGCACAGGAGATCCTGCAATTTCCCTAAACTTGTGGTGCAATTTTCATATAAATTACTATATGATAATTTTGCCCTTTGTTCATGGCAGTTATAAAGGCAACATTACAGTCACACTCCAGGAAATTATTATTATTATAATAATTTTATGAGTTTGAAAAAGACGAGAATTTGATTTATGCTTTTAAAACTGTTAAGGGTGGAGCAGCTAAAAACAGGCAGGGTAGAGTAGGAGGAAATATAGTTTGTAATGTCAAGACTAAAATACAATAATATTTATATATCTACAATAACACAATCAGGAGTGCTGAGATTTTTAAGAAAATTAATTCATTAATACACAGAAACCACAAGGTTTTATATTAATGGTTAATAAGCCCACACCTCACCTGATCTTTACTGTTCTTACTCTGTAAGTACACAGTACTTACTCAGTAAGTACTCAGAAAAAACAGGCAGCAGGCTGTATTATGTAGTGTACAGTGTTTTACTGTTCTTAATCTATAAGTACACAGAACTTACCCTCTAAAACGCAGGCTGTATTATAAAGCGTTACCGTTAATTTCATAATTTATTTTTCAATTATCGTCATATGGAAACAACAGTGGTAGTAGCTGGATGATAATGGTCAATTAGTTAAAACAACCATCCTCTCACCAAGAGGTACACTACCCAAAGACAACTTCTAGGAGCTTTTCTTTTATAGACCAGTGAGGAAAGCACTTTCACACCCTCTTGTGGCAAGACCCAGCATCCAATAAGATCACAGCTTTAATCATTTACAAAAAAAAAGAAATTGTAAGAAACGGTAGAATGTCAGAAAGAACAGTTACCATAAAATTACAGAAAATTACTGTACCTAATTCAACAATGACTTCCTGTAAAATTACAGTTTTCAGAAGCTGAAAATGGCGGAATTATTTATTTATAGAACTACAGATTACAGTGAGATTTATTAAAAATGTTAAATGTTAAATTCATAATTGTTTACTTTTGTTGCTTCCCTTAAATTAAAAAACGTCACGGACACGCCTACGCCCACACACAGCACACCAGAGATCCTGCACAGCAACATGCGTTGAAGAAAAGCACCAGTGGACACATACCTTTATAAAAGAGGCCACAACATACCCATAAAAAAACACAGATACACTCCCGTGCTGCCACAATACATTCCAACCAGAACTGAGCAATAAATGCTTGTGAACAAAACAGTGTTTAAATAAATAATATTTTTTATTCTTATTTTATTATATCTGCGTTTGGTTTTGTAATTTGTGTTACTTCTTATTTACAGCAAAATCTAAAAAAATGTTAAACTACTTTACTAGTCTGTATTTTTACACCAAAGACTGTGTTTAAAGTCAGTGAGTGTGTTTTTACACTGAGACCCCATAAATTAACATTTGAACCCCTTAAAACATTTAGGATTCCTGTCATATAAATGTACAGATTTCTGCTGTGTTTTATAGAAAATTTATTGAAACAAATGTTTTTACTGTGATTTTCAGCTATATTATTTTTTTTACATAAAAGACAGAAAAAAAACATTTTTTGTTTTACGGTTATTTTCTATTAAAATGTTTTGTTTTTGTTTTTTGTTTTTTTTACAGTGTATCTGCCTGAGACATAGCTGCAATGCCTGAGTTTTGCAGCAATCTGGGGTGTGTTATTAATTTGATCAGTTAGTCTATAATCTTTTAGCTTTTTTTTATCAATTGTGGTCATTTTCAGTTGCACCCACTAGCTAGTTGTTGCCATATCCAACACAGGCAACCTTGACACAATTCAGCCACTGCAATATCAAAATCTTAATACCCTCCCTAATTAAACCAAACCATCATCGAATCCCAAACAGAACATAGATTTGTTTTTAAAGACTCCAGAGTTTCCTTTTTTTTTTAGCAGACTAGTTTTCTCATTCTTAAAACCATTCATGTAACCAACAGCGGTGATGGCTAGCGGATTATCACTGTAGATGGTGGGCAGTTCATTGAAACTATCATCCTGCTTCTCTCAGTTCATGTCTTTCAAATGGGGAAAGCATCTTTGAGTGTATGTCTAGCAGTCGGTGGTTTCTCACCAGGAGGTAAACTACCTGAAAATAGCCTCTGAGTGGTTTTTTATAGGGCAGAGACCTATTACATTCTCAGACCCAGTGTCTAATCACACCATACCTGCAATCATTTACATATGGCTGAAGACATAACATGCTATAATAATATAATTTTGTTGTTCTTAATGATAATTTTACCAAATTTTTTCTCAATTGTGGGTGTATTCAGTTCCACACATTAGCTATATATTGCCATTTCCAACACCACCAGCCTCCACACAGTTCAGCATTGTAGAAAAAAAACATAGCAATCTCAATATCTGGCTTAACCGTCTACTGTTTAGACATGTGACTATTAAGCAAATATAATATTGTGGTAGCAGGAAGGTGTGCGAGGTAATACAATTATTTGCTTGGGTGCATTTTGGGCTGCTCTAAAAGGGGAGAAAGCGAGGGTGGAGAGCGAAGCCGTGGAATTTAATTTCAGAATGAATTACGGTGGCCGGTTGCTTGGCATGGCTCATCGGCTCATCCATTTCGGATGGTTTAGGGAGCATATGTGCCATAAGTGAGGAGATGAGTGCTGTGGTCGGAGGGACTGGGCTGTGGGATATGACTGAGGTGGGGGGTAGATGGAGGGAGAGTGGGAAAGGGGGTAGTGGAGCAGCTTGATGTGTTTGATAGCGCCCACAAACGGAGCTTAATTACCAGCCGTAATGAGGCGACTCATCCCAGCCAGGGAACATTGCAAGAGCCATCGCCAGGCTTCGGGAGCACAGAGATTAGCATCAATTTGTTTAGCCTATTTACGTAAATGGGGCCATATTGATACAGTCATGCTACTATGCCTGCAAAGTTTATTTTTATAATTGCAGGTGATAAATTGTATATGACTGTATTTGTGTTGCTCGAATTGAACCTTATAAACTTGGCCCGTGGGTGCAGAAATTAAAGTAGAGGTTCCTAAATGGCTTTTTGCTTTCCTGACTTAGTTCTGCACTGTAAACGCACAGTTAGTTAGAATTAAAGTTGTTTTAGGTAACATTGCATATTACTTGATTATTTTAAGTTAGGTGAACATTTGTGGACACATATACATTCAATTAAAAATCTATGACTTGAATCAACTCAAAACTCAAAATAATTAAATATAGATTTGTTGCCATTGGCCACTTTTTTCTATTGGCTTCTAGCACAATCTATTTGCATATTGGGTGTGTCCCCCAGCTTCTGACACTCACAATCAATGTGTAGTGAGTACCCCCAGACAACTTTAGTTAATGTATACATTTGTCTATTATATATTATGATTTACTGCCTGGCCTTTTTGTTGTATGCTGTAAGAGACAGATTCTATAAAATCAAAAAGAAGACTAAATACAAATCTATTTTGCTTACCTCTAGAAAAAAACAGCAGAATGTTTGTTAACTAGAAAGGTTTCTTTAACATAAAAAACAATATAACATAAAGTAGTATTTAAAAAATAAGTGTAACCTACTTAATATAGAATAGTTGTTTAATTTACGAATTTGAGTTACTGTCAATAATTTTTTATATGCAATCTTTTTATAGCCGTTTTTTTTTTTTTTTTTTTTTGTTATCGTACCTAGTTTTACAGTATAGCATAAGATTTATATTGGTAAAGTATCTTTGCATTAAGTGGAGGCCTGTTAACTAACGTCAAAGTGTCCTTTTGAAAAAAAAAGGTATCTATTTAAAGTTCTTAGAAAACAATAAAAGGGCTTTTGTAAATTGTAATAAGCTGGTTAAAGAACCATTATAACATATGGTTAATGTAATGTAATCAATACATGTTTTAATGCACAAACAGTTCTTAGCTTGGTTTAATTGTTCTTCATATGCTAGATAATATTTTCTTCATGGTTCTTTATAGAACCTTTTAACACCTACAGTTGTGAAGTGTAATTCACTTTTACACCACTGCTGATAATGCAAATCACACTAATATACTCTATATACTTTCATAGACAGTTATAAACATGTACTTGCTGAGATAAAGAAGCTAAGAGATAAAGAACCAACAAGCAACTGAAGGCCTATTGTGTACAAATCAATATAAACCATCTGGATATTTTAATGCAATTTTGACCTATCAATCAAATTCAAGACAGGAGAGTTGGGGTGAGTGGTCATATCAAAAGAAGTAGATTTATTATTAGACATTTTTGTTGTAATAATCTGTTATTGGTATGATCAAGACTATGTTTTTGAAGCAACGCTTGTGTAGCACAACATCCCAGTTGAGGTTCCTAATGGTGTCCGGTAATAATCCATCAAATGCAGCTACAATATTCCTTATGCAATGCCTTTCCACGTTTTTTTTGGCAATGTGACTGGCCATGATATAATATCTGTATCTGTGTCTTTAAGACAAATTCTACCTACAGCTTATAGGAACTTGATAGTGCCAATTAAACATTGTTTGAATTCAGGTAAAAAAAATCATGCAAAATCTTTTTTTTACAGTGTTACTGTGCCTTATTACAGCTAAACATGCCATTAGTGGAAATGATTAGAAGAACACGGTTTCGGCTCCTCTTCTCTTCGATGTTCCTATATAATTAAATGTAATTAAGTATTGATTGGCTGAGCAAGGTATTGACTGGGAAGTACAAATAGTAGATTGGACTGAACTGATGAGAAGAGGTTTTGAAAAGGCTAAACCAAGGACTGATATTAAAGAGGCACTAAACCCTAAATCATATTTTTTTTCATTAATAGATGAAATGTGTTCCTCTTAAGTAATAAAACTATACAGTCCTGCTTAATTTTTATAAACCTTTCGTAACCTTTAAAAAATGCTTTTATTGTGGTCATTTTTGCCTCTGAAATGCCCGTGCAGGTTCTACTGGGTTATCGGTGAGGATGATGTTTCTGTGTACTTTGGTGCATGGACGCTCACAATATGCAAATTAGTAAATCAATAATACCACCCCCAATGTGACATCCAACCATCTGCGTCTCATTGTTATGGCTTGCTTAGCCCAATCAGCTCTCCCTTCTGCCCCGCCCCTAAACCCATACATCACCCAGTGCTCCTCCCAAACTTATACTGCTTTTTAAATTTGAGCTGAGGGTGGAATCAGCTCGAAACAGGGGGTTTAGTTTAAAGTTTAAAGATAAATCTAATGAATTTGCGCTTACTCATTTTTTTTGTTGTATTATTTTTATTCTTTTTATGATTAAATACCTACATAAGTAGAGCTCAAACTGCTGATACTGTATCTGAGCTGTGCTAAAAAGGCATGTCGAATCCTGAAGGATTCAGAATCCAGTAGCTACAGCCAGCCAACCCCCTCCGCTTGGCAGAGCTCTTGTGTGAAGGCATCGGCAGGGAAAGTGCAAATTTATGGACCGGCACAGGCCTGAACCCAGCAGCCTCCTGCGAAGCTTCATCCTTCAGAATTCTGCTGCTGCATGCTTTAAGACACAGGGCAGCTGCAGCGGCTTTCTTATTTCCTGAGCCGCCATTGCCTGATCTACTGCATGCACGCAACCTGTGATTACCCCGTGTGGAGCTTTAGCAATCTCAAACTGCCTGGGGGGAAGTCTGGACAGTGGATGAGTCCTCGTGCCCTGCACTGCTGAAGCAGATGCAGTTTAAAACTTGCCACCATCCAGCTTTTATCATGTAGATGTTGCTGTTCATGCTCTGGCCACAGGTCTTCTGTTCTTTCAGTGGTTCATGAATGAATGTTGGAAGAAATTTGCCTGGATTTCTTAACAGTAAGTATGAAAAAAAGTAAATATGCTACTAAAAGGAGGCAAAATGCTCAGATGTCAGTGAACAAGCCTATTTACAAATCACATTTATTACAGAAGTGGGCCAATGTAGTGTTAGGAGTCTTGCCCAAGGACTCTTATTGGTGTAGAGAAGTATAGTCAACCAGATTGGGAATTAAACCCCAGTCTCCCACATGATGTGGTAGCTCACTGGCTTGTGACAGTGGTGTTATCCACTGTGCCATACTATGTTTATATAATAATTGGCCCTCACTTCTTGTAGACGTGTACTGAAACAGGCTGGTGCTAACATTTTTTGTTAAAGCCGTTTTAAAATACAGTTACCTAAATTTTCCCATTTAATTCTATTTTAACTCAGTAAAGTGTTTTACTCGTCTGCTCTGTGTATATGAAGTTGCTATCCTCTTTTTTATCTTCATGTTTCCTCTCAGCGCAGTCTGATATTAGCCAGCTAGCTTTTCAATAGGTCCTTACCTTAGCTGCAGCTACAGAGTCCAATATGGCAGGTAGCAGTTGCCATGACAACTAATTGTATCTACTTCTCAGGCATGTAGCTTCTAGCTTGCACTTGTGAAAAGGTGCCAGTAGCTGTGTTCAGGATAGTTCACTCATTAACTCATTCACTGTTCATTATATAGTGTTTTGCTGCATAGTGAACCGCTAAGTGAACCAACAAACAGCAAACTGTCTTTGTTTGTGCCGCTCTGAGGAGGTCAGACTCAACATCACCGCATTGCATTATGGTCTGCATGGGGAATTCTAGCGTTTATATATACTATACTGTTGGTTGACTTACTATATAGTGCACTCTTTCTTTAATAGGGAGCGATTTTAAATGCAGCTTTTCTCTCAGGCATGTAGCAACTAGCATTTGTTGCTAAAACATGGAAATAAAGAGAACACTAGGAGGGGGAGACACGTGTTAGTGTGTTAAGATAACAGATTTATTTAAGCAGTCTTATTCATTGAAGGACACACATACACTTACACGCCCACCCACTCACACCCAGCTACCCACTCACACATTTGACAGTACATTTTTTTTTAGGCAGCAGATTCTCATTCTCTGTTCCTAAAATGACATGAGGGTTTCGCTCTATTAGACGATAACATTCTAGCTATACAACTATAACGCATGATTTAAAATGTGTAACACACTAGTGTTACACATAGTGTGTCAGTATAAACAGAATGAATACAAACTCTACTCAAAATACCAGTGGCGTGCAGTGAATATAGTGGGTACCCCTTCTGTAATCACCCCCCCGACTGACACATAGATAAATATTACAATAACTACATATTCTCTCTCTTGATTTAGTTATATTAACTTAATACACATTAACAGCCCACAAATACAGCTAAAAACTACAAAAGTATACAATAGACCCAACAATCTATGCTTAATTTGCCTTCAAGTACAACCGTTCAACAAAGATCACTCATTTGTATGTCTACAGTACGCCAGAGCAGCCAAAACATTAAGTACACACAAAAACTCACCAGTCAGCTAGCCTATTATTATGAATTCGTTTCACATTGAAGGACAGCCTTTAAAAAGTCTACTTAATATAATATGACACAATATCTGTCTTATTTGCAGCCATAATTTCATGATAGTTCGCTAACTATTGAAATATTCCAGCATGAGCTCCGTTTATGACTAAGCAACGCATAGATCCTTCAGCACAGCGCTGAGAAGAGGTTAGACAGCCATGGCCCCACCCCATTACTACACCCTTCTCAAAATCAGGAGAAGGGTTACGCAGTCACACGTGGGGGCAGAAGCCATTTTAAAAAGCTTTGATTGATTTGTTAAAACCGCTGTCAGTCAGATAAGAGTCCTGTAGCAACTTTAGCAATTAAAAAATACAGGTTAATGCTTTGAATTAGTTGCTGTTTTTTATTTTAGTTCATTTATAAAATCAATTCTTACGCTATGATATATATTACCTGATTAAAAATTATGTAATTATTTATATGCATTTATTGTCACCCCTTCTCTGAAGGGTTAGAAGGGCCTCACTGCACATCACTGCAAAATACACAGAATGACAGCAATTTATTTACAATAACCTGCATTAAGAAATACTGTTTAGTATGCTCTGCGCAATTACACATTCTCACCAGAGATGGCTTTAACTGTAAATTCACAAATCACCAAAACTTACGTACTGTCGCTTTAATCAACAAGAAAATATAAGCATCAAATAAAATCACAGTGATTCCAAACATAGCTGTTTTCCATAATTGGCTGTTTGCATATCAAATAGTTGGTGTAATCGACTGACCACTCCATCCACAACGTTTTGCATCGTTGCTAAATTGAGTGTAGAGAATCTGCAGTAAGCAGCCCTCATAGACCTGGATTTTTATCCCTGTATAAAAGTGTATTAAAGTGCATTAATGTTTTAGAGGCCTGCCTCTCCTGAGGGTCCTGACTCACCATCACCAGGGGTTTACACTCCACCACTACAGTCCACCGGGACTGATCCACAGCAGCAATCTTAAAATACTGCTTTTTACAGCTTTCCCTTCTACAGATTGTTTATTTATGTATTAATTTACTTCACTTTTTTAACTAATTAACTTCCAACATGCACATATGTAGGGCTGTTTGTCTTTTGTGCATGTATACATATATTTATAAATAAAGGTCACTTTTTGACAATATATGTCAGTGATATACATTGATTAACACACAATAATTAAAGATAATAAAAATACTGCATTGCATTTATATGTGCATTGCTGGAATTCCATAGGGTATACACTAATACATAGAATAGAATTATGTAATATGTTTATGGTTTAAGGTACATTAATTAACAATACTTACGACAGACACAACCAACCCACTCCCACCCCACCCACACCATTCCACACAACCCACACAGTGCCATTAATTGTCATGCAGCCGTGCTCTCCTTCCGGACTCCGGACTCCATTTCCCAAAATACAATGGGCGATAACGTCACCGCCAGACGATCGCCTTCACCCAATTGCGTTACACTCCATCGCTCAGAGTCACCTGTGTTTTGAGGAACCTAACATCCTGTATATAGGGCTTTGCGAGGTATTGTCGACTTTCCGTTGCGTACAGAATTGAAATGATTGTTTACTATTTTTCTGACTGCCCTCTCGTTATGACCTAGTTCTTCTCTATATGGTTTATTGTCTTTTTGTCTTTGTCTTTCTTGGATTTGTTGCGTCGTTGGACTGTCTTTTTGGTCAAGATCGCGGACTGTAGATTCGACTATGAGTTTTGTATCTGGTGAGAGTTTTTGGTTTGCCCAGCTATCTTGTTCTTGTGCTTGGTGTACTACTGTTTTAAAGGAGAACTCTGGTGTAAAATGGAATTTTGTTGTAGTATAACATGATAAAAAGTACTTACCTTTGATGAACAGCACACCTCAGTTCTTCCACAGCGTTCCTAAATTCCGAAAGTTTAACAGTTTGTCCAAACACCCTTCAGACTGGGTGACTAAATAGAATAAATCGCTTTTTCCACCGTTATCCTGGTTTAAAGTCTCGTTTTAAATGTCAGGGCTGTCCGGATTCTAGCAAGGAGGTGTGGAGCTACTTTGAGCCTGGATAACTGTGGAAAAAGTGATTAAATGGAGGCAAATAATGCCCCGTTTCACCCAGTCTAATACATTATTAATCATTACAACATTTTCCAGCTAGTGCCTAAATTCATTATTATTTACACAACACTCTTAAGCAATAAAATGTAGTAATGTTTAATAAAGTCTTAGGTAGTGTCAGTTAATGATTAGTTGAGACATAGCTTTACCATTGAATAATGTTTATGTTGTAGTTGTAAGTTCTGCTATATGCTGCTGTAGTCAATATGTATTCAGTAATATAATTGGGTTGTGTAATATAATGTATTATAACATAGTGTAATAGATGATATATGACATTGGTTTGTTAGGTGCACCTACCTTCAGTATCCTACTGAAAAGAGACACTTTGCAGGTTTACAGTCATGAACTGTAGCCCATCTGTTGCAGCACAATTCATCATCCTCTCTCTGCCTCGACCGGCATTGGAAATGGACCACCGTAGGACCACAATTTATTATTTAGGTGACGGACTGTTCTTAGCGCAGCAGTGGCGCTGACAGGGTAGCGGTGGCGTGTTGTTGTGCGTTTTGCTTTTTGCTGGTCTGCTGGCTGAGCAGGTGCTTGCATTGTGAATGAGTGATGGAGGACGCGGCATGTTTGGGTCAATCAGCGCGGCGGTATCGCTGTCGCGCCGGTATCTGAACGGAGGGACTCGTTTAGCAGATTGCTGGGATGAATCGAATGTCTGGTCTCAGCTCCAGAGGTTTTGCCCTCTCAGTGTTTTTCCTCGTCAATGCGCGTTTGATCAAGTGCGCTTTTGCCCCTGCCACTCGATTAATCTTTGCCACCCTTCCGAGCCTCCGCCCAACACCCACCAGCATCTCGGAATCCCTCTGCGGCCGAGGAGCCTGACAGGAACATAAGTCACAGGCTGCATTAAAAACACATTAGGCTGGCCGATAGAATTAGGAAGGCCTTGTGCTTTCGTCTGATGAAGAGGACCTGGGCTGAAAGAAACACAACAACAACCAAAAAAAAAAAAGCCTCCTCGCCAACACGTCCGCACATCACCATACATCACTCTTTCCACTCTGACAACCTCGTGACTTATAGCTTCCTCTGATGCACTCCCCGGCACTTTGTCCGTGTGAATATAGGGAATTTATGATGGCCCGAAAGGATCAGTGATTTAACGCCCTCATCAGCCTCCCCAGCCCGGCCTCCCCCTGAAGATAGAGCGAGAATTTTGCATGCAGTAATTTCATTTGCCATTAGTCTTAGTACATGCAGGTCTATAGAGAGGAATCAGTCAGCGTAGGCCATCAGTGAAGTTCCATAGCTTCTGAGTTCGTGACTGATGGTTCAAATCAGCACACAGAACTTTGCTTCCTGCTTGACTGTGCAAAAGGAATGACTGATTAGTAACAAACACAGGTCACACTAATATGAAGCATCAATACATTGAGTATTTTATTCAAGCCCCCAGGAAGAATAGCAGCTATTGCTATAGCAGCTAATGGGGATCAACATTAAACAATAAAAATCATATTCATACTTTTTTAATATTCGTAATTTTCAGTTAAATTTTATTATATCTAGGAAAATATAAAATAAAATCCAGGTCATATGTTTAGTTGGTTTTTACTCTTTAATCTGAGTGGAGAGTCTTAAACAGTAACAGCCAATACTGCAATAATGATCTGGGGTGCATTTCCCAATTAATCATAGCGAATTACAAACAAACTAATGCATGGCGTGGGTAAAAAAAAAAAGAAGCAAATTCTGCAAATGTTTCCCAAAGTGCTTTGTAAAGTAAAACTTATCAAACTAGTTTAAAGGACCTTCCCAGAAACTGTGCACTCAATGAAATCAATGCAACACTTCCAAAAATACAATATTCATTCACTATTACACCTGAAAAACATAGAAATATGTTGCTGTTGTAGCACACTTTACATGTACTTAACGTAAGGTTTTGGGAAGCACTCTTTAATTAACAATCACACCTAATAAGTATGAGTTAACAAAGTCTATAGTGTTACAAAACTTTTGGGAAATGCACCCCTGATCTTTTGCATCGTTTACATGCAGTAGAATATCTGTTCATCAATTGAGGCAATACAACACCAATTGCTGTTACTGTGACTTTATCACGAGTGCAGGTGTTCTCAGACACAACATAAAGTGGATTAAAGTCAGTATTTTAAGTTCTTTTTTCATATAGTAAAAAATAGTAAATATGTGAATAAAATTAGGACAAAAATGCCCAAATGTTTATTTATTTTTTTCATGTCTATTCGCCACCCTGTTGTTTTGCCTCAACATGCTGATTTTCATTTAATGATTAAATATGCTAAGTTTGGTTTTACTATCTCATTTATTTGCCGTGATGTCGGCTCACAGAAGCTGCAAACTGTAACAGTAAAAGGCCCATCATGGCAAGACACAACTGCAGCTCTATAAGGAACTAATGAGGACTCATTTAAAGCACCTCACAATAGCTTTGTCTGAAAGTTGGATATGCAAGAGATACTGCTTATTCTGACAGGATTCTAAGTCACAAAGGCATCTAGGCATGTCTGAATCAAAGTCTAGTAATCTAGCCATCTGATTTATTGGGCTGAAATGCTAACAGCTGATGTACATGCACTTAAATACTCATATCTAGCAGTGAGCTGGCCATACATTACTTTGGCTGGGTCATGATGTATTTTTTGTTCTGATAAAGAGACCTTTCTCACTGCATTGCCTTCCAAATGAGATCAAGTCAGCATTTCTTGCATTTTGTACACAGCAATTTTGTCTTTTTTTTCTTCTCAAGACTCTGTGTTACTTGTATTGTATACAGTTGCCAGTTCTTTGATTTCAATATACTAGTGCATCTAAAAAAACAGAATATCATTGAAAAGTTTTAGAAAACTTTATTTCCGTAATTTAGTTCAAAATGTGAAACTCATATATTATATAGATGTATTAAACACAGACTGATCTATTTTAAGTATTTATTTCCTTTATTGCTGATGGTCATGGCTTACAGACAATAAAAACCCAAAGAAAATCACTGTCTCAGAAAATTAGAATATTATATAAGACCAATTGGTACTTTTTACAGTGTGGGCAGTGTGCCAAGTCCTGCTGGAAAATTAAATCTGCATCTCCATAAAAGTTGTCAGCAGAGGAAGAGTGGAGAGACACACAGTCCAAGCTGTTTGAGGTCTAGTGTGAAGTTTCCACAATCAGTGATGGTTTGGAGAGACATGTCATCTGCTGGTGTTGATCCACTGTGTTTTATTAAGTCTAAAGTCAGTGCAGTTTTGTTTTCCTGGAAAATCCTACAGCACTTCATGCTTCCCTCTACTGACAACTTGGAGATGGAGATTGGAGATGCGGATTTCATTTTCCAGCAGGACTTGACACACTGCCTACACATTTTTGAGTTTTTTTTGAGTCGTGATCATCAACAGTAAAAGAAATAAAAGCTTAAAATAGATCACTCTGTGTGTAATACATCTAAATGAGTTTTACATTTTGAACTAAATTACTGAAATAAAGTAACTTTTCAATGATATTCAAAATTTTTGAGATGCACTAGTGTATTAGCCCGTCTTGTACCTTCCTGACCTCTGTCTGTCTGTCTTGACAATGAGTTTGATAAACCCCGAAAGAAAATCATCGGGTCTCGTCCCCTTTGTCACAGCACTATTCTTCATAAAGACTTACAGTATTTTTGTTTGTTTGTTTTTTGGTTGCACCTCAAGGAACCTCAAGTTGGTTGAAACACCTTTTCCCCCTTTGTTTTGGTCTGAGCATGTCAGATTCATTCTCAGTTGCCAGTCAAGGGGCAAAAATCCCCTTTTTAGCACATCTCACTCTTATTCATCAAGATTTTTTTTGCATGCACTCTGCTCTTTTATTCAGCGCACTTTCACCTCCACTCTTCTTTTTGTTCCTGACATTTCCAGTGGCACTGCAAATGCACATATTGACATTAGTGTTAAAGGGCAACCTGCAATTATCCCTCCCTGAAAATCCATTATCTTGCATCATTTCCCACTGCTAAATACTTGGCAATTAACTCACCAGTCTTTTTAAAGCAAATCAAAATTGATAATTGCATATTTGCCCAAATTAGAAAAGTGTTCTGAGCTAAATCAGTGTACCTGACATTAGTACTTTTTGCTTTATGGCTCCTCTTTTTCACCACAATTGTGAGCAGAAGCAAATTTTTGACCAATTTACATTTACTTTAATACAATTTATTCAAAGATATATTAGCAGTGGATTTACACTAATTTAGTTTAGACCAATTTTAAGGCCTGTGCCCTAGAAACCAAATATTTAGTTATATTTTTAAATAACTTTCAAGACCTTTAACATTGTGCTATTCCAACAGGACAATGCTCGTCCTCATACTGCTGCCATCCCCCAAGCTTAAGCCATGGTCAGCTGCATCACCAGACCTATCCCTGATTGAAAATGTATGTGGGGTGCTTTGGGACACATTATCAACATTCCATAACTACCTTAAAATCTGCAGAATTAGCATGAGAATATTTTAAGTTGATTGGAATTTACATTTACATTTACATTTATGGTATTTAGCAGACGCCCTTATCCAGAGCGACTTACAACAGTGCTTCAAAGTTACTTCAGATATCCAAAGCTAGTTTGTAGACTAGGATCAAGAGATACATAGAACTTAATCATGTTTAGAACCCTAGGAACCTCCTTTTTTATTTTTTTTAGTTTAGGAACTCTTTAAAAAGATGTGTCTTCTGTTGACATTTGAAGATGGCGAGTGACTCTGCTGTTCTGACATCCAGTGGAAGTTCATTCCACCACCTTGGTCCCAGCACAGAGAAGAGTCGGGATGTTTGTTTTCTGTGTGTTTTGAGCGCTCTTGGTGCAGATCTGGCTTTGACCATTTCCATCAAGCATGAAGGTGCTGGTCCGTTTTTTGCCTTGTAGGCCAGCGTCAGGGTTTTGAATCGGATGCGGGCGGCAACAGGAAGCCAGTGGAGGGAACGCAGCAAAGGAGTCACATGACTGAACTTCGGAAGATTGAAGACGAGTCGTGCTGCAGCATTCTGAATTAATTGTAGTGGTTTGGTGGCTTGCAGTGGAAGACCAGCCAGGAATGGATTATTGCAGAACACCATTAGGAACCTCTACATGTCCTTCCTAAGAACTCTGGTATGTTACTTTATACATACATTACACACTACTCCTGCATGTGTAGCTTAATAAATATTGCCCATTTCAGTAAAATAAATTTGATCATTTGTTTTAACTGGTAACCTTTATCTTCCTTCCGAATATCACTGCAATCCACCACTTCGTTCTAAGGGTATTTGCAGATTAAAACTTTCATGTTATTCTTTATTCTTCTTTGCAGTTCTTCTCGCCAGTGTACATAATAGCTCTAATATGACCACGTTTTGAATGAAGCACAATACAGGACTACAGCTAAATAGAACTAAAACAAAAGCTTGCTTAATTCTAAGGAAGACAGAGGCCAGAAAAAATGGTTATTTAAAAATGAATTATGTTTTTGATACTCAAACTGCCTTAGGGAAAAAATGAATGCATGCTATGCCCTCTTTAAAGGAAACTAATGAACTTTTCTTTTTTTTACTTTGACTATACCTAGCTCATCATTAAGATATTTAGAAACCATCTGGATTCTCCACAATGCTTCTGGGAAAATGTCCTCTGAACAGATGAAACAAAAGTGGAACAACTGCACAACACAAGCACACCAAAACCTAATCCCAGCTGCAAAGCATTGTGGAGGAAACATCATTGTTTGGACCTGTTTCATTGCCTTGGGGCATTGATGTCTTGCAATCATGGAGGGAACATTGATATCAGTGGTATATGAAACACTGTACATGAGGAGAATGTAGGGAGTGGATGAAAGCAATCCATTCACTCATGAGATGTTGGGTGAGGCAACAGGACAATGACCCAAAGCACACAGCATAATAAATCAACCAAAGAATGATGCAGAATAGGATCTGTGTTCTGACCTGACCTTATCCACATCAATAGATGCTGTGACATGAGAGAAGAGAGTTGTGTATGCAGGGCATTATAGATAAAATCTTCTTTATACTGTAAAAATCACATGTGTTCAGCGGAAGTGATTGCTATATAAAAGGGAAACTACATGTTCTGGAAATCACATGCTCACTTACATGTTTTTGCCTGCACTGTGGATGCTTACTCAGTATGTTCATGTAAAGGGTGGGGAGCAGTAGCTCTCCAGCCCAGAAGGTCGTAGAACCCGAGTGCAGAGCAAAGGGTTCGGCAGGAACCCTTCAACGCTATGGAGGACCAAAACTGACAAAATTATTAAAAATAAATAAATAAATAAATAAAAACGTAAGTAAATCACTCAGTATAAGTAATATGGTGATTAAAACAGTTAAGAATAATTATAATTCACATAAAAATAAATACATATACATAAAAATAAAGAACTTAATAATTTGTTATTTATGAGTTTCTTTATGAACACTGTTTATTTTTTTCTTTTGATTCATTTGTTAATTTATTTACATAACTATTTATTTCTGTTTTTATTTATTTTCTGATGTATTTATTTCTGTTTTTATTTATTTTCTGATGTATTTATTTCTGTATTTATTTATTTTCCGATTTATTTATTTCTGCATTCATTTATTTCCCAATTTATTAACTTCTGTTTTTCCTTGTCCTTATGTGATAATGAAGGGGCTGTCCAACAATGATGTCACAGTGTAAAGGCGGAGACCAAGTATAGTGTGTATGGTTGCCTTGTCTTGTCAGAAATTTTAATTTAATTTAGTAAATGGTAATTCAAATAAAAAAAGTCACATTTTATTAAGATATTAATGTACGATACAAGACTTTAAAACAGTGTTGTTTGTCAATTTAAAATGTTCTGCATTGTATATTAACACTAAAGTCATCCCAAACTATGAAGAAAAACATAAGGAATTAAAATGTAAATGTAAAGAATTGATAAACAAATCAGAATATGTTTTATACATTAGATTCTTTAAAGTAGCACCTTTTGCAAAGATGACAGCTTTGCACATCTTGGCTGGATTTTCTCAGTCAGCTTTGTGTAGCTGTGCTGAAGTTAATTACTTAAATTTCTTGACTCTTAATGTGTTTGAGAGCATCAGTTGTAAAGTTGTGAAGAGGGAGAGTTTGTATAAAGTGAATAGCCCTATTTTATTAATGTTCTAATTAGGGGTGTGCCATATCGTATCGTACGTGATAATATCGCCAAATATTTTGAATATTGTGAACGATATTATACCCTGAAATATCGATCTATATCACCCACCCCTAATTAGCAAATAACAAAACAAAAAAAAATTGCCATTTTTTAGCAAAATAAAAATTCACACTGTTCTCATTTCCCATTACATATATACTAGAGACAGATTATATCTGTACAGTATCAGTTATTTCACTTTAATCCTGGATATATGGAGATATTTTGAGTGAATAATTAGTATCATGACATTCTGGATCACTGACTTCTGTTACAAATCTGATAAAATTATTATTTTAAATATCTCCATTAGCCATATCATATTGCAAGCAATAATAAAATTCTAAATATTTTTTCTAATTCAGTGTTTTGTTATATCGCCAAAAGTATCGTTATCATGAAAAAAACATGAAATATCGTGATATTATTTTAGAGCCATATCGCTCACCCCTAGTTCTAATCCATACTATGGCAAGAACTACTCAACTAAGTAAGGAAAAAAAAAACTTTAAAAAATGAAGGTCAGTCAATTTGAAAGTATCCTCAAGTGCAGTCACAAATATCATTAAAAAAAATTATGATGAAAATGGCTCTCAGTAAAGGAGGAGCCAGGGAAGGAAGAGCAATAGTTGCCTCTGTTGCACAGGATATGCAGGATATGTTTATCAGAGTTATCAGCCTCAAAACACACAAGTTATCAGCACCTCACATTAAAATCATATCAAGATTCCAACTTCTTGTATTTGAATGTTCTTGTAAGTCATGTTTGGGAATGACTAATGAAGCAAGCAGAACTATAAATAAATGTATATAAGCATGCTGTTACACTATGGACTGATGCTGGAAAGGAAAATAAGTGGCTTCTTTAACTGTGTACGGATCTGTGGCCTCTCCGGCTGTTTACTTTGGCATTTGTGAAACGCATGTGGGTGGAAAATATGTAGAGTTAGTGCTTGATAGGTTGATACGCCGACATTTCTTTGCAGTGCATATGGTTTGATAGTAACTGTTGTAGTAAAGAGGAAGTTTTGAAGGGGTACCTGGATGATTTGTATCTATGAGCTGCATGCCTTTTTACCAGGGCACAGAACTGGCACTGAAGTGGGCCTGGGCATCATCGACCGACTGTTTACCATCAGGGTAACAGGCTTCAGCAGAGGCAGCAGCAGCAGCAGCAGGTGTGTGTGTGTTGTGTGTGTGTGTGTGTGTGTGTGGGAGCAAACGTTCCCACATAGCAAACGTGTCACATCGCAGGCTGGCAGAACAGGCCGAAAAACAACTGCTATGTGTCACGCTTGTCAGAGGAGGTGAATAGCAGACGCAGAACTATGCTAATGAATTTAATTAGAAATAGAAATCGGATTGTTTTCTAGAAAATGCGCTGAAACAAAAGCAAAAGCCCGAGGATTGGATCTGTTCAGCTCTGGCGCCGTGTGCAGGTGCCCCGTGGTCACGTTCTCCCAAAGCACGGCGAGGGTAACAGGCTCCAGAAGATACCTGCTCAGAAAATTGACAATTTTACAGTGAGTGCTCCCAGTGTGATGGCAAAGAAAAGGAACACCTGAACAGAGTACTGATGAAACAGTGCCGATTATCTGTCCCCCGGCACACGTTTCATATGTAAAACTCTTTCATATGGAAATTGACAAAATATAGGAGCAAAGTTTATAAGATAAGCAATGAGACCGTATGGCTTAGAAAATTTCATATAACAGTGAAGAGTGTCAGCAAATTAAAGCATTTAAACTTGAAATATTGGCACTTTCATACAAAAAAAAAAACTAAAAATAAAAACAATCGTTTTTCATTGGTATAACTAATCTATCCATATAAAACTATTTCATGAATTAGCAATTGTTATATCTTATCATGCACAACACATACAACACACCATGCACAACACATACACACACATGTTGCCCTAGGCTCATGATGTCCTGCAGTCACTGAGGGAATAATGAATTCAGTAGTATCATACTAAAACATTGTACAGAAGAACGTATTATTGAGTCAATGTCAGCTTAAGATGTAAGGTGACATTAAGCTAAAAAGATGTTGGGTAAGGCAACAGGACAATGACCCAAAGTACAAATAAAGACTGGATGAAAAAGAAGACACATGGAGATACTGTGGCATGACTTGAAGAGAACTATGCATGTAAGGCATTTCAGAAGTATTATTGAAATGAATCACATTAACTGACTCATAATACATACAAAAATGAGTCGAAACATTCAGAGATACATGCATTTCTCATGGAGCTCTTTGTGAAATATTCATAACTGTATTTCAGAGATGTCAGGCAGGATTTCAACATCGCCACAAAACCTGTGGGTGGGAGCATCACCACATTTAAGAATTCTAATAGGCTGTATTGACTGACATGCTATATTTTGTCATATCACTTGTTGACAAAATCTGTTTCCATTGCTGATTATTTTTTGCATTTTTCTTTTGTTTGCAAGCAAACATACACTAAATTGGCAAAAGTAATCACTCAATGCAAATGACTGAACTCAGGTTCTAATCACTTGCAATTACCTTTAAGAGCCAGGTGTGCTCTTACTTTGGTGTATTGATATTTTAGAGGCACAGCTACCTGGTGGTGTCCAACGATTTTTCAGCAGAGGAAACCTCACACCTCCAAACTTTTAGACCTCCAAACTTCATGTGGTCTTCAGATAAGCTCAAGAACTATAGAGAGCTTCATGGAATGGTTTCCATGGCCGAGCAGCTCCATCCAAGCCTTACATCACCAAACACAATGCAGTAGAGTGGATTCCTTTGGCAATATAGTATTTGGCAGTGTGTTATTTTTATATATAAGACATTACCAGTACAACAATTTGGTTGTGGGTAGTTAAGTTAGATTTTTTTGTGTATAACATTGTATATAACATTACATAAGGTTCACGTTATTTATTCATTTGCAATTCTTTCTTTTCTCTCCGGTTGTTGGGCATATTTTCCAAATGCACAAGCAAAACTTGTAGTGATGGTAAGGCAGGTTTGTTTGAATAGTACCTGCTTAAAGGTCACCAACAGGCTTTTATACACAGTGGCAAATCAAAGTGCTTTACATAAACAAAGATAAATACCAAGACATGAAGAGAAATAAAGGCATTATTACATTCCTGAGATGTTTATTGCTAAAAGATATAACTACTAAGAAATACAACACATTCATGTTGTTGAGTGAAGCAATAAAAAAAAAACACTTTTGATTCCAAACAGAACCATGTTTATGTAATAGAGAGGTGTGAGTGCAATGATCATCTACATTGGTTCTTCATGGAACCAATGTGGTTCTTCTTTGGCATCCCATAAAGAACCTTTGAAGCACCTTTTTATTTTCACCTCTAAAAGAACAGGGCTTTGTCAGATGACTGCGCTGAATTAATAGCAGGTCTGGAGCATGCAGTATGCAGATGTGGCAGGAGCTGTTTCTGAGGCAGGGATAATTTGCATGATGGCCTGCTTTGACTACATCGCACGATCTGACTGCCTCTTTAACTACTAATGTCATTAAAGTTGAGTCCCCGCAAAAATCATTATTCAGCAACAAAGTTTTAATTGCGGAGTAGTCTCCAGGACGAGGCGCTGGGTGCAATTAGCCAAATCGGGGAACGCACAAAAGACGTTTTATCTCTCGGACAAGTGTCACGTACTGAACGCGGAGAACTCAAATTGAATTCGGCTCCGGCGTCCCTTGATTGCCATGACCTAATGCATGGAAGCTCTTTATCTGCTACCATTTACGCTGCGTGGTCTTGAATGTCGATGCGTTTCTTATATTTATACCACTATCTGACAGCTCTGAAGGCATCATGTAAAAAAAGTTTAAGAAAAAAAGTAAAAGAAAAGAAATAATATTTAGTCATGTATGGATTTTTTATTTGCATTTTATTCTATTGAAGCCTTAAATGGATACCTTGTGAATTTCATACAGTCACAGTTTATAAGTTAAAGACAAATGATTAACTTTTTATACCTGCAGTTGAGATAGGGCAGGTCCTCAGTATTACTCTCCTATAAAGAGTAGTCAGTAGTCTGTTGGTCAAAACCTACGGAACAGTCTAACAAGGCTTCAAGGGGATGTCACATGATGACCATGAGGTCCTAAATGTGTTTTTTATATTTTAAAACATAAAGTCTTTGGTTCCTGCCATTTCCGCCCAATCTTTGTTGGTGCTGTTTGTGGGCAATCAAAGGTTGCAAAGGATACATCAGTTGCGTCCTTCAAATCACTCATCATCGTTAAGTGGCTTTTGTAGTGGTTTGACGTGGGAGGGGTGTAAAAGCATGGAAGGGGAAGCATTCCAGCAGATGCAGTGTAGTAGGTGCAGTGGAAAGTGCACTTACCTATAACCTTGAGTTCACACTGGCAAGTACAAAGCACTACTCTCTCTTGTGGGCATGTTTGAGGCTGTTTGTTTTTTGTAGCATGTGGGTGTGTATCGGTGTGGCTAGTTAGCATGCTATCTATTGAGTTACCAAACCATATTATTTTGAGCCTCCCAAGCTATTAGAAATCACACATTAGGAGTCACACATTCTAAAGTTGCTGTGTTCTCAAGTACAGCACCAGAAGAACCAAACAGCAAGAAAAAAGAAAAAAAAAAAGAAAAAAGAAAAAAACATTTCATTAAAGCTAACGGTTTGACAAATGATGAGCAATATACAGCTCTGGAAAAAAATAAGAGACCACATAAATATGATGAGTTTCTTTAATTTTATCAAATTGAAAACCTCTGGAATATAATCAAGAGGAAGATGGATGATCACAAGCCATTAAACCAAGCTGAACTGCTTGAATTTTTGCACCACGAGCGGCATAAAGTTATTCAAAAGCAGTGTGTAAGACAAGATGCATGAAAACTGTAATTAAAAAACAGGGTTATTCCACCAAATATTGATTTCTGAACCTTTAAAACTTTATGAATATGAACTTGTTTTCTTTGCATTATTTGAGGTCTGAAAGCTCTGCAGCTTTTTTGTTTTTTCAGCTATTTCTCATTTTCTGCAAGTAAATGCTCTAAATGACAATATTTTGATTTGGAATTTGAAAGAAATGTTGTCCGTAGTTTAAAGAATAAAACAACAATGTTCATTTTACTCAAATATAAACCTATGAATAGCAAAACCAGAGAAACTAGATTCAGAAACTGAAGTGGTCTCTTAATTTTTTTCCAGTGCTGTATAACAAAGAAATGCACTGTGTTTGTGATTTGTCTAATCAAAAACAATTGCAATGCTTTGCATCTCTTAAAATGTGGTCGTGGGTCATGTTGACAACAAACATAGTTCTCAGGCCTCTCTCAGTGAAGGTAGCTGGTTGCAGTTTGATGGGAAGGCTGAGAAGAAAGTCATCAAGTTCAACCCCATGCGTGCTGGCAGTTGGCAGCTGGACTCATTACAGTTTGTGTCTGCATGGTTGTTGCCAGAGCTTCTAGCCTCTATTATCCTGATCAAGCTGCCGGCTTATGCAGCTGGATGGTGAGAAACTCTGAAATGCTCTAAAAACATTCTCAGGACAATGATGCTGTGTGCCGCTGTGACTCAAATCAGACGTAAAGTCTGATGTGTGCTATTAGTTGTGCTAATAAAAGGAATGGAGGTCAATAAGATTGAGTAGACTCTCTATATAACCAATCAGAGTGAGTTAGGAGCTTTACAGGCTGTCAGGTTGCCAATGAGTTTGCAGAATTCCAAAATTAACTAACCAACCAAAGCACAAAATTGATGTAGTCAATCACATATTGTAGCCAATGAGACATCAGGGTTTAATTAGTTATTCAGTCAATGAGTGCAGTTTCCAAATAGCCAAGCAAAACACAAAATTGTAATGGCTAATCAGCTAATTTAATACCAACATTTAACAACTGATGTAGTCAATCAAACAGCAGGATTCAAAGCAGTGCATGATTCAAGTAGCCAATCAGATTGCCTGGTTTACCTGCATCTCAGAGCACAAGATTCTTGTAGCCAGTCAGTGGGCAGAATTCAAGTTTCCAATTAGAAAGCAGGGCTTAAGTAGCCAATTAGACTGCAGGATTTGATTAGTCAATCAGTCAATTAGTCAGTCCAGGCTCCAAATAGCCAATCAAAGCACATTATTCAGGTAGCCAATCAGATTGCCTGGTTTACCTGCATCTCAGAGCACAAGATTCTTGTAGCCAGTCAGTGGGCAGAATTCAAGTTTCCACTTAGACAGCAGGATTGAATTAGTCAATCAGCCAGTTAGTCAGTCCAGGCTCCAAACAGCCAATTAAAGCACATTATTCAAGTAGCCAATCTGATTGCATGATTCCTCCAGTCAGTCAGAGCAAAGGATTTAAATAGCTAATAAGAGCAAGTGATTTAAATAGCCAGTCAATTTGCATGATTCAACTAGATCAACAATCAGAGCACAGAATTATTTTTGACCGTCAAATTGCCAATCAGAGTGCATGATTCCCTCAGCCAATCAGAGGGGCTTTCACACATGGCCTCAAGCAATATTGCCTGACTTGCTTGCCCTCTAGCTTTGCCTCTGTATTGCCCGCTTGTGTACATATTTGTGCCCCTAGAAATGGATGGATACACACACACACACACACACATTTCCAGAGCCCCATGTATTTACATCATATGACATCCCTTCTGGTTGTTCATCCTGTCACACATCACTGTCCTGTCAGCGCTCGTCAACCCGCCTGCCAAGGTCATCCTTATTGTTGTTGTCTCCTCTGCTGTTATTGCTGTTGCTGTTGTTACTCTTGTCATAGTCAATAATAACAATAGTACGTTAATAAAATATGCGCTTTTTTTTTTTTTACATTTCATTACCTAGCACCAATATTCATAAGATAAATGAAAGGCTCAGGTGTATTGACGTTTATGATAATAACGATGAAACGGTAGCTATGATGAAAGCACTTCTAACACAGAGAGAGGGAGAGGGTTGATTAGACGCTGGGTTGAGACTTCAAACAGGCTGAATCGATTTATTCACAAGTTGAGGCTCAATTACAATGTGCCTACTGTTACTGCTGTCGGCTCAGGTCCCGTGTAAGCAAAAACGCAGCAGACGAAGATGAGAGCAGGCTGGGTTTAGTTCTACTGCGCTTAACTGTGAGATAAATGGTGTGTAGATTGAATAGCATATTAATAAAAGGGTCGTTACCAAAATACTGTGCTTTTTGGTACTGAAAACATGATCATTTTAAATTCTTTTGACTATTAAAGGAGAAATTTGGTGTGAAATGGACTTGGGTTGGAGGTAAACATAATAATGAGCATAAACTTTTGTTGAATAGCCCACCTCCATTCACCCCCAGCATTCTGAAATACAGAACTTTTAGCCAATGCTCCCAACAGGCAATGTTAGCTATATGTTAGTATAATGTTATACCATTAACCAGCTCAAAGAAGTTCAAGACTTAATTGGTAGAATTCAGAGAGTCCAGTTAGTGCTGGACGATATAAGAAAAATCATATATCCAAATGTTTATCACGATAACAATATATATTATGATATACCACATTTAATATGTTTTCAGTTATTCTTCGAAAAAATATGACAAAATAATATCATTGCTTACTTTTTTCCAACTTCATTTCAAACTGACATTAAACCCAACTTTCAAAAATGAGAATTGCTACCTTTTAGTGCAGCAATATATATGTATCAAATGAAAACAGATGAGGTAGATGCAGTAGCTCATTTTTTCAAAAGAACAATGTGTCTCCATTGTTAATTTCTCATGAGTTTAATAACGTAAAGCATGTCGCAAACCGGCGTGTCCGCGCATGTCCGTCAAATAACGTAAAGCAGCGTCATGTCACAAAACCGTTTATCGTAGCTTACCTATTATATATGCATAAATAATTAATTAAATTACTGTAGAAATGATAGGGACAATACAAGGTAAGTAGCACGATAGACACTTTTCTATCACTCCCACGATATTTATCGTCATATCGCACAGCACTAGGTCCAGGCATTTAAAACGAGGCACTGGGAACTTGGAAAGTGCACAGATAGTTTATTAAAGAACACTGTTTATAGTACCTTAAAATACTGTAGTTCACCATCTTGAAATTAAGTCCCGATAAGTCCCAATAAGTATTGATATCAGCAACAACTGAAATTTAATGTAATAGATATATTTATTCAAATTAATATTATTAATATTTGCTAATCATTCAGTACGTGTCTTCAAGAAGTGTCTTACTTCTTAAAGGGGTGTTAATCTCAAAATTTCAAGATAATTTTTGGACACTTTTAAATAACTTGTTATCTTTATGAAAATATATAAATAAGTAATTGAAAAGTCCAAAAAGTTTTACGTTTTCAAAAAGCATTTAAAACTGTACTTTTAAGAAAAATAAGTATTATTCAGCTCCATCAAAGGAAACTGAAAAGGTGAAGGTTTACATTCCTTTATATTTGTTATAAATTAATTCAGTGCAAATCTCAAAAAATATATATTGTTACAGTATTTGTATGAAATTAAAACAACGATGCTGTGTGCTCAAAAGGCCCCAATATTAAAAAAATATATTGGTATTAGATATGATATATTTTGTAAATTCTAGTAAATTATACAGTTGCAAACAAATGTGTGAAGTTGTTCTTTGAATCAAATAAAACGTAAGTGTGTGAATATTTGTTAATGAAATGATGATATACAGTAAGTAAAGTAAGTAATTCCACTATTAGAGAAAAGGGATTTGGGAAATGTTTATTGGTGAGAATTGTACAATGAAATAATCTCTTTATCACCATTTTTGCAATATGTTTAACGTGCAATATTTTCTCATATATTTTCATCTACTGTTTATTTGCTATTTATTCACTGTTACTCTTTGTGCAATAGTACTGGTCACACCCTACCATAATCATATCTCCTCTGACCTTATCTTAGCTGCACTAGATGTATATATGTTTTCCTTTATTATATTTTTAGTATTTTTTTTTTATATTTCCTGTAATCTTTTGTATATAAAGTTGTATTATTATTTGTTTATATATTTAACTGACCTGTTTCTCTGTCCCTTCCCCTGTGCTGCTTTTTGCAAATTTTTCCATTGTGGGTGTCAGGAAGCTGACCCAGGCAGGGAGACGAGGAGACGGACGCAAGTGCAGGTAGGGTGAAAATAAATAATAATTTAATAAATAAATAACAAGTAAACAAGGAACAAGTAACATGAAATAAAGATACACAAATAACCAACAACCAAAACAAATCAGAGAACCTAAACTAAACCAACTAGAGATAATAAATAAACTGGGAGTAAATAAACAAAGAAACGAAAGAGGGACAGAATAAATACAATACTAAACAAGGCAAGGATATATATATACAGGGAAATAACAAGGAACTAAACACTAAGCAGGGAACTGGGGGAAATGAGGAAGAAACAAGAAACTAGAAAACTGAACAAGAAATAAACACGGAGCAAGAACTAGGGCTAAGAAAAGCGGAGAACAGAGAGAGACAAAACAACAGAGGAAGGTGCAAAGACCGACGGAGACAAAGTGGCAGAGGAGGGCTAATATACTAACATAAAACACACTAGAATTGGAAACACCTGGGGAAGGGGCGGAGCTACAAATGAGAAACACGTGGTGGAAATCTACTGACAAGAGACACAAAAGAGCACAGGTCACGTGGGAATAACACAGAGACAAGACCAGGATATGACAGAAGCCTCCCCCTAAACGCGCAGCTCCCGAGGCGCGTAAAAACGAACCCCGGGGGCTGGCGGCAGGGAGAGGCCGGGGAAAACAGGAGTCGAGACCGGGGACTGAAACGGAGACAGAACAGGGGACAGAGACTGGACGAGAGACTGGACAGGGCTAGGAGACTGAACAGGGAACTGGACAGGGGACGGAGACTGGACAGGAGACAGAACGGGAGACTGGACGAGGAACTGGACAGGAGACGGAGACTGGACGAGGAACTGGACAGGAGACGGAGACTGGACAGGAGACGGAGACTGGACGGGACTAGACATGGGAACAGGGACGAGGACATTAACAGGGACAGAAACTAACACCGTAACTGGGACAGGAACAGAGACAGAGAGAGACACGGGTACAGGGACATAGACAGAGACAGGGACCAAAACAGGGAGAGACATGGGGACCAAAAACATAGGTGAGTGCCCAGGGCTGGCAAAAGTCTGAGGCAAAGTCTGAGGAGCCAGCCTGGGCACAGTTCTGGGGTCAGAAGTCCGGGGACCTCGGTGCCTGCCTGGGTAAGTGGAACCTGGAGCAAAACACTGTCCTGGGAGCAGGAACCGGTGGGGTGGCGACTCGGGCAGCGGGTGCTGGCGGCGCGGCGACTGGCAGCGGGAGCTGGTGCTGGCGGCGCGGCGACTCTGGCAGCGGGAGCTGGTGCTGGCGGCGCGGCGACTCTGGCAGCGGGAGATGCACGCTGCAGTTTCTCATTAGTTTCAATGGGCTTTTGTAAGTCTTCAGGAACGTGATCTGAGCATAGTGGATGACTTCTCAAGATCTGCTCAGTTGACTGCCTCCAGCATCTCCATTCACAGCCCATAAACACTATACACACTCATTTCGTCCGGGCTCACATGTTGCCATGGAATCAGAACATGAAGAGGGTTTTCAAGAGTGGCAAATTCCATCTGTATCTCTAGATGGATCAAATCCCTGTAGAGATACAGAGCGTACAGTACGTTACTCAGGGTAACTGAGGGGAGCTCTTGTAAATATCACTCTACAGTGATTTACAAAAGTATTCATGAACTTACTGAAGTACTGAACTTTTCCACATTTTGTCACCTTACAACCACAAACTTAAATGTATTTTACTGAGATTTTAAGTGATAGACAAACACAAAGTATTGTATAAGTGTGAAGTGGAACGAAAATTATACATAGTTTTCATCTACAAAACATGTGTGACGTGCAAAACCCCTAAATAAAATCCAGTGCAATGAATTGCCTTCAGAAGTCACTTAATTTGTTAATAGAGTGCTGCTGTGTGTAATTTATTCTTAGTATAAATATAAACACCTGTTCTGTGAAGCCTCAGTGGTTTGTTAGAGAACGCTAGTGAACAAACAGCATCCTAAGGACCAAGGCACTGGTCCAGACAGGTCAGAGATAAAGCTGTGGAGCAGGAAGTTTAAAGCAGGGATATGTTATAAAAACATCTCCCAAGCTTTAAGCTTCCCATGGAGCGCTTTACAATCCATTATCCAAAAATAGAAAAAAGTATTCTACTCCTGCAAACCTACCAAGACATGTCCATTCAACCAAACTGACAGATCGAACAAAGAAACCACTGGTCAGAGAAGCAGCCAGGAGGCCCATGGTCACTCTGGAGGAGCTGCAGAAATCCACAACTCAAGTGGGAGAATCTGTATACTGGAAAATTTATGAAGTCCACAAACATGCACTGTAAAAAATTGCTGTAAAAATACAGCCAAATTGCCACAGTACAATACTGTTTTTCTTAAAATACGGTAATACTGTCAATAGTAATGCTTTATTCACAGTATTACCATATTTTGCCGGCATATGGCACAAGTAAAAAATTTTACAGTAAAGAACAGTATTTTCCCAAAGCCATCCTCAGGAGATGTATCCAATTGCACAGCCGGAGAGCCACCGCAGACCTATCTAGACCTGCGGTTTTAGACCTGCAGTTCTAGACGTGCCGTAGTTATAGATGTGCGCAGCCAAGGGGCTTGGAATGTAACATGTAATATACAGATACTGTTTTGGTATGTCATGGGAGCAGACTAAGGAAAGAGATGTTTGTAAGCAACAATAATATATGATAGCTTGTAATGTCTGAAGGTCATTTTTATAATATTTTTATAATATTTATAATTTTCATCATGAAGGATGAATCTGGCTAGCAATGATGTGTCTTAGTTCATTAAGTTCTACTTAGCTTTATAGCTACCAGGTAGCTAGTTTGACTAATTTTACCAAATTACCAAATTAATCAAAACTGTCCAAAAAAAAAAGAATGAAAAAATGAGTTTTACTAATTTTATTTAAATACAAAATGTGGTGTATTTATATATGTTTATGCAGATATGTTTATATTTCGTTGTTTATTTAATTAATCATTATGAATGTACTTTACTATTATTTAGCTTGCACTTTCTTTTAGTGAAATAAAAGGCTTGTGGAACTTGTTTGACTGGAAAACAGGTGGAAAAATAAATGATCTTAAAAGAGGTGTAGAAAAAAAGGCGGGAAGGAGAACAAAGGAAATGCCACTCTTGGCAAATACAAACAAGGAAAGGAGCTTAGTCTTGAGGGTTGTGTCGTTTATGAGGGCATCCTACCTACATTCTTGACCAGGTTTGCAACTTTGTTTGCAATGTACTATGTGTTCAATTTGCAGTACCAGGAGGAGGCCTCTTGTACTTTGAAGTTCATTCAGAGTTGTTTCTTATATCTGTCATTTTCTTCTTGTGCATGCTTAATTTCCTAAATCACTCTAAAAGTCACCAACTGAATGCTATTTTATACTGCTGTATCTCCAGACGCTTCATTGGGATAAACCTAGAGAGGGGTTCAAAGACGATCCAGGGCAAGGTGGTCTCAAAGAAGACAAGCAAAATTGTCTACAAGAAATCTCAGGCAGTCAATCCTCGTGTCTCCACACTCCTAAAACATCTCATGAACTTTCAGTGGGACTTCATTTAAATGTTCACACACTCATTTTTTGCATTTTTGTTTTCAAAGAAACATTTTAGTTTATTTTAACTAGCCTTTACCAGAAAACAACTAATTTTTTTATTCTTACTTTTTTTGAGCTTGAGAATGAGAGGGGTTTGATGGACAGATTGTTTATATAACTCACTGAGTGTATCTGCCCTGAGGTTGTTATTATATTGTCATTTTGTTTAATAAAAAAAATTTACTATAACATATTTAATGCTGTTTTGTGTTTTTTCAGTTTAGCTTAATTTGTAATTTAGAATACAGCACAAAAACTTTTAAAAAAATCGGTAAAAAGCTGGAAGCCTTGCTGCCAGTATTTTACTGTATTTTGTCAAATTCACGGTCTTTGCATGTTTTGAATAAAACAGGAAGAAACTGTAAATCAGAATACAGGACAGAAACCGTAAAAATTACAGTAAAGAGCTGGAAACCCTGCTGCCAGTATTTTACTGTATTTTGTCAAATTCACTGTATTTTCATGTTTTGAATAAAACAGTAAGAAACTGTTATTCAGAATAAGGACAGAAACCGTAAAAATTACAGTAAAGAGCTGGAAACCCTGCTGCCAGTATTTTACTGTAATTTTACAAGGACATTTTTTACAGTGTGGCCTTTATGGAACAGTTGTTAAAATCTGTTGTTAAAATAAACATGTGAATTCCTGGGAAACCAATGCTGTGTGTGGGTGAGCATTATCCTGCTAAAAGATGGTAGTTGAAAGCCCTAAAAACCAGAGGCGACACATGTGGCCAAAAAACATTCTGCACCTATCGTTAATGTATGCGTTGGCTTCCCAGATCATTACACTAGAAGTTGGTGGCAGTGTCTGAAGTGCTCAACACGATTAAAGTGCACCATACTGAAACCTGACTATTGTTGGATCCCAAACGAAACCTAGAATTGTCTTTAAAGACAACACTGTTCCTGTCAACAGCAGTTCAGTAGCTGGCTGATGAATGGCCTAGGTTGTGGGTAATTCTTCAAAATGACCATCCCCCTTCTTTCATGATGGACCCCATCTCAAAGTCTGTCAACTGGGCAAAGTGTCTTCAAGTGCCTCACAGATGCATTTCTAACAGTCAACTAACATCTCTCACCAGCAGGTACACTACCCCAAATTAGCCTGTTGCAGTGTGTTTATTTGAGTGTCTAACGAGCAGCACTGTGCAACACGCACGACACTCCTGCATGGCTAAGGTAGGATTGTGCAGCTGACTGTTGACTGTTGTCAGGGTTTTAATCAGTCAGTGGCACACCTGTATTTCCTGCCGCCAAGATAGAAACACGCCAGAATTTTAATCGGAACACACCTCACTTCCAGACCACAACACCCGTCAGTGAGGATGTCCATCAGTGTGTGTATATTCATAAACTCTGTCGCTTTTTTAACAGGGCAGGTGCAAGGTGTGAAAACAGACTATGGAAAATAGATAAGGTGTAAGATACTAATTGTATCTTGCGCAGGGTGTACGATAAGGCCCCATGTCTTCAAAGGAATGGAAGGCTCTCAGATCCCAAACCAAGTTAACAGAACAGAAATTTTACATGCAGATATCTTTTATCTTTTAGTGAGAAGAGTTTTGCCTGAGCTCTGTCTGCTCGACTCAGATTGCTTAGTGGAGGAAAGCACCAAAATCAGAGCCAGTAAAAGCTGCAAATCCTCATCAGTAATTACTGTTCTGTGGAAATGACTCTGTTAGATAAGCAAGCAATCGAACACAAGCTTCCCTGCTAGCCTTGAGTGGTGAACAGCTCTTTAACACAAAGTAAAAGGCAAGCAAAGAAGCTCTGATTGTTGTTTTAATATTTAAAAGTAGTTTCAACCAGGGGTGTAACTTCAAACAGGCATCATATACACAAACCAATTTCAATGTATAGGGTGAGTCAAAAGTCACAAGACACCCTCTTTTTTCAAAAACGAAATATAGGGGGCTTTTGAGATTGCAGCAATGTTCAGAACATACCCTTAAAGGAAAAAACCTCACCCATTACTTGCTGGGGTTTTCAGATATGTAATTTTCGCCTTTCTTTGACTCTAACTTGTGTTTGTAATTTGCTTTTGAAATCATTATGTTTAGTACAGGAGACAAACGTCAAATTTCAATCAAATTAGAATTTTAATAGTGGTTGCTTTTAACCAAGCTGTACCACAAATGTTTTTTTTCCAATGGCGCAAAGTGGTATTGTACCATCTCTTGTTGTAGCTTAGCAATGTGTGGTTGGCAGAAGGATATCCCAGCAGGCACCTGATTTCTGACTCTAATTTCATAGAATCTGACATAGAATTTGTGTTTTATTTTAAATTACGGATTCTGATGCACATATTGGTCATAAATCAACAGTGGGTTGACACTGTACTTAAATGTTAGAGAGATATTCACTCACAACTAAGTGCTAGTATTTTACTATTTGACTTTGGCATGTGACATTTGAATGGTGGTGGATTTTAGTTACTAGTTTTAGTTACATCACAGCTTAAAACCAACAAAATATCAACTGTTATCACTATTTTTTATTAAAATTGACACTGGCATTAGACATGATGTGCTGTTAAATTTAGGTCACTCAATGTCACAGCCTACTTTAATATCTATAACTGCTGTATATTAATGTCTATGACAGCTGTATCATAATGTCTGTAATAGCTGTGTCACACGTGTTTTGCTTCTGCATTGTCCTCCTCGTTTCCGGAGGCGTCTTTGGAAGCGTACCCCAAAGGTCTGCTGTTGGAAAATGGAGTCGTGTGTATAGCCAGTCTGGATCAGGCCCAGAGATTACTCGCTACGTCCATTTTTGGGGTCGGTTAGTGAAACAAGAAACATAAAACACCTGGGGAAAGTAACGAGGGGGCAGAGTTACAAATGAACAAGCTGGAACACTATGGCAAAGACATGGGAGGAGATAATGCAGAAACAAAACAGAGCCATGTTCTAGGGAGCACATGACCAGAAAAACAAGGAAACTGGGAAAAAAACACAGATACAGAGCAGAAAGGATGAGGAACAGGACAGGAGAGTGATAAGATGTATAATAATGTCTATAACAGCTGTACAATAGCTGTCTAGCTGTGGAACACTGCTGTACAAGTGTGCTATTTGTTATCAGATATGTTATGCACTTGTGACCAAAGACTTGAGACTTGACTTGGGGAAAAAAAGGACTTGTGAACATCTCTGGGCTAATGTTCTCAGTTAAAATGCAGTTGAAATAGAAAGTGGACGATTCTGATCAATCTGAGAGAAAACTGCCTGCAAATCTGCTCTGGAAAGAACAGCCACATCATATTGACACATCCTATGTCAGCACGAGTGAACTGCGTGTGTCGAGCGTTTATAGGCTGTGGAGCGGGCGGAGGCAGGCAACTGAGCAGATGTTGAGTCATGCCAGTATGACTAGACCGAGTTCTAACATCTCTGTACCTAAACCCAGGCCTGAAAATACACTTCACTGACACAATCCACCAAGAGACAGGGTTAAAAACAGCGAGGGCAGGTCCCTGTTGGTCAGGCTCACGCTAAACTGCACGCCTGGCCGCCGGTAGCTCCTTTTGCACTGGTTCAAAGATGTGCTTCTTTTTAAAAATACAATAGGCCCATCACGCAGTAATGAGATCATGTTAAATTTCCATTAGCTAGAAAGGGTAAGGGTAAGAGCTGTTTGGGTGGTGTTGAGCATGTGGCTGCTTCTTCGCATTAGGCAGTGGTGTTTGACACAGCGAGAGCTGTTTTCCTCCTGGGATGGAGAGCTTTTTACATCGCTGCACTCTGCAAATACAGAGGGAGCGAGATGGGGAGGAGGGCGGAAGGGAGGAAAGGAGGAAAGAAGGGGGGGAGTGAGAGAGAGAGAGATTCTAACATGACAATTTCCTCCCCTAATTTAATCATTTTCATTTCCCCAAATGGGTCATTATTACAACACTGTGCCTTGTGGCTCTCATAACTTGAAAACATGACTTGAACTACACATAAAGAATCAGATTTTTCCCAGCTTTTTCAGATTTTTCTTTCTTTCTTGTCACAAAAAGGAGTTTCTACTCTACGTATTGAAAAGTTCTGCTTCAAGCGCTCTTTCACCATCTGTAAAAGATGAGATTAAAATGTAATTATGCTTCATTTTATTTATGCCTGTTGAAAAACATATTGTATTCAGTTAACCTAATTTTTTAGCCCACATAATTACAATGTCCTGAAAGACAAAGCTCAAAATATAAAAAAACTAAAAAGTCATTGTCAATGTTATGTTATTATTATTTTTTAAATTCGGAACAGAATTCTCTGACTGGAATTGTTCTTCTATTCCACATCACACCTTTAACACTTTTTAACACTCCTTTGCTGGTTCCATTCACAGCAGCGTTTGTTTTTACAATCAAAACATTTTTAAATATTACTTTTCCATTTCCGCTGTAAGCCCGAAACAAAGACCCCGGTCATCCTGCTGTTTGCTTTTCAAGGACAAAATAAACTTCTCATTATTCTGAGCCATGGCTTGCCTCTTTCCATTGTCTGTGATGTGCATAATAAAAAAATCATGAAAAAGCTCTTACATGGTTAAGTTGGAGAATAATTTGGCTGGAACTAATTTATTTATTGAAATGACACAATGATGTACTGCACCTCCAGTGGAAGGGAGCTGAGGCAGGTAAAGATCAGGCAGCTGGAACGTTGTGGAATAAATGACGATGAGGAGCAGAAAAAGAAAAGAAAGTATCCTCTGCTCTTTCACTGAGGCGCAGGCCTTTTATTGATGGCAGCAAAAGTGAAGTCACATTTTTAGGAGGAGAGTTTTTATGTGAGAGAGCACTGAGCACTGTGTCTGCAGAGCTGTGTTTACAAGTGTCTGAGTCCGGACATACACAGAAATACGAGGGAGGATTTGGGAAGATTATTGAAATGAAAGACTGTCAAAGAATATGACCATGATTAAGTGATTAAGTGAGTAATTCAAATTAAATTTCATGCCAGAGATCAGTGATGGTCATTTTGTTGATAATTTACTGTAATTCAAAACCATATAATTTGCAGCTGAATCTGTAGTTTAGGAACAACCCTGATGTGTGTACTTCTTCCTTCCTTTTCTGCTCAGGGTCACTGTTTTACCCTATAAAACAGAACCAAGTTAAGGATCAAGTCAAGTCGAAAGGCTTTTATTGTCATTTCATCTGTGTACAAGCACACACCGGAGCAAAATGACCTTTCTCCAGCACCACAGACAGTGTTGGGAAGTAACGGATTACATGTAACGGCGTTACGTAATCAGATTACAAATTATAAGTAACTGTAATCCGTTACAGTTACTGCTTCAATAAATGGTAATCAGATTACAGTTACTCTGCTAAAATTAAAGGATTACATTGCGGTACTTTCCTATTTTTGCTCTTCCAACACTGACAAAGCGCAAATAACATTTTGCGGTGAAATCGCTCTGATATGAAAGGGAACTGTCTGCCCCTCGTCCCATCTCGCTGCACACACACACACACACACACACAGGGAGGAGGGGCAGACAGCGGCTCCGCACACACAACGAGACGAAATTAACTGACATTTTGGTCAACGAATAAAAACAAGACGAAAATGTTTGGCAGAGACGAAATCCAATCAGAACTGATTTAGTTCTGTGAAAGGTAGGGACCAGTTAGGAAGAGATCCAATCACTGCTACTTTAGCGAAGGTGGAGAGGCGGGATAAGCGGGGTACTCATCCAATCAGTACCCGCCTCTCCTGCAGTTGCGCCGCGCGCTCAGTTACAAACCCGGGAATTAAACTGTTGTTACGGAGCTCGACTGGAAGTTAACTCGACAGTGTTCAGCAGGGAGAGAGAGAGAGGGGCGATATATTTCTCCTTTGACGTCGCGAAAAACAAGATAACGTGTAAACCGCGTGGAGCGACTCCATCTCCGGTAAAAACACCACTAATCTTTCAGCTTCGGCAGACCAGAGTCCCACAGATCTCCATGCAGAGATCCGCGTTTTAATGCTGATGTTATTTCATGAGCTGATGTGTTTAACTCAGCAGTGCACTAAAACACAGAACTGATACAGAACTCATTAAGATCAGATCATCTGTTTAGTCTCACACTGGGAAAGATATAGCTAGTGTTAAAGCAGGAACAGGTCAGAAAGGAACTCAATAATATAACGAAAATAAAACAATAAAATAAGTGAATCTATGAACCCAAAAGTTCCTTACAGCACTTTCTCATAAGTTTCTCACTTTAACTCATGAAGTCTCTGAGAGCATCTCTACAGGACAGTGTGTGAAGGTGTGTTTTTGATCTCATTTATAGACTGTAGCTCCAGTAGGTGTGCTGGGTTACTTCTGGAGATAAAACTAGATCATTTAAAAGCTGTTTTTGCATCTACAGCTCTGTTCAAACTATAATTTAACTATTCAGTTGTTTTATGACCTGATTTCTAGAGCAAAAATTTAAATGTAAAATATATATAGTCACACACCTATAATAATAATAATAATAATAATAATAATAATAATAATAATATACATTAAATCATATATAAATATATTTCACATTCAAACATTAACAATATTACTCAAGTGGTTATTAAACGTTTCATTTCATATGAGTGTATAGTTAATAATTCAAGGGAACTGATGAAAAAGCATTTACGTTTACACCCTTTACATTTTAGTCGACTATATTTACTGTAATTTTAGTCGACTATATTCTTATGACATTAAGTCGACTAAAACTAAGTTGACTAAATTACTAAATTGTGACTAAAACAAAATGCTATTTTCGTCACAAGACTATGACTAAGACTAAATCAAAATTTGTTTTCAAAATTAACACTGGTGGCAAACCTGCAAGTAGATAGCTTACAGTTGTTGTTACATTGTTTGGTTTTAAATTGTTTTATTATCAATTTATAGAAGTGTTTCATAAAATTGTTTGATGAAATGGTTTCATAAGTATTTTTATAGAGTGATTGAAAAGGCTGTTTTATTTGTTTATCTATTTGTTAACTGGAAAGAAAATAAAATAATAATATGCAATATGTGGTTGCTACATTCATTCTGGTTTAAAAAACGACAATATTGTAAGTAATCCAAAGTAATCAGATTACGTTACTCACTTGAAGTAATGTAACTGATTACGTTACAAATTACATTTTGAGTGATGTAATCAGTAATCTGTAAGGGATTACATTTTAAAAGTAACCTTCCCAACACTGACCACAGAGCAGCACAAAACTAAACAATAGAATGAAACACAGACCACATAAGGTGCGAACATAAATTTTGCAAACATAAAACCGGAAAAACACAATAAATACCATAAATACAGCAGACATAGAACAATAAACAGAGGGGACAGTGCAGAACCAAGCCAGCACTCATTACTGAAAGCAAGGTGGTGAGGATAAGGTGCTGAGATAACATGCTATGACATATACTGTGGGTATCACATGTGAACGATTCCTGAGGTAGAGAATACAGTGCAGTACTGAGGTAATAGAATACAGTTTTGACTGTCCTGTAGACTGTTTCCTTCACGTATGGTGTAGTTTCTCTCAAAGGGCAAAAGTATACTTTAAATTAATTAACATTTCATTTGGAAATCAAGGGAGAAGAGTCTGGAGGAAGAGTGGAGAGACACACAGTCCAAGCTGCTTGAGGTCTAGTGTGAAGTTTCCACCAATCAGTGATGGTTTGGAGAGACATGTCTTCTGCTGGTGTTGATTCACTGTGTTTTATCAAGTCTAAAATCAGTGCAGTGTTCTCCCACAAAATCTTACAGCACTTCATGCTTCCCTCTGCTGACAACTTTTATGAAGACGCGGATTTCATTTTCCAGCAGGATTTGGAACACATCCTGAATCTCATGTTTAGAGACACTGACATTCGGATTTTCATTGGCTGTAAGCCAAAATCATCAACAAAAAAATAAAATAAAATTAAATACATATTTAATTACCAGTAAGACCCGGTAAGTATTTTGTATGTACTGTATTATTAAAGTGTTACCCTGTATTCTACTAAAGCGCTGTGATTTCTACCAACATAGAACATTTCTAATTTGTACCCTTACCCTTGTTCTTGTTTTTTGAGAGTTACCAGGTGGAAGGGGTAAAATCTCCCCTATATTTCTGTCCCGCCTTAAATCGTACAGCCTCTGCCATCTGTTACCCCACAAAATAGTAGTGTTTTTTATGCTTGTTATAAAGAAACTAAATGGCCATAAATCATTGAAATTACACATAATTAACTCAACTATAGCAATATAGTGGTTATCATATCATTTTAAACAAAGAAAATACTCAATTTGAGGATTTCTTTGGATGCTCATGCCGCCATCTTGCCAATGATTCTCATAGGCCTCTGTTTTAAGTGTGCCTCAAAAAAATCTCCATTTGAAAATTTCTGTATCCCTAACAAGAACAAGAATTGGGACACCTTACCCTTAAACCCTTGTGCGATCTTAACATTCTGTTTACTCCTCTTGTCCTACGGGTCAAAAATGACCCGCCGTATCAAAGCCCCAAAATAAAGCAGCCTCATTGAATTGAATACGGCTGAATACACTGTTGGCCCTGAAGTCATTCTTATGATGTTTGATGCTGTGTGTATTAGAGAGAGTTTGTGTGTTGGGGCCTTTATACCATAAAATAAATGGACCAAAGAGTCTAAAAGCGGAGAACGTGCTCAGTTGTAGTGCAGAAAAAGGGCAAAAGAGTCTAAAAGGGGCGAGAGTGTTCAGTTGTAGCTCAGAAAAACAGGCCAAAGAGTCTAAAAGTGGCGAGAGTGTTCAGTTCTAGCTCAGAAAAACAGGCCAAAGAGTCTAAAAGCAGAGAAAGTCTCAGTTGTAGCGCAAAAAAGGGCTAAAGAGTCTAAAAGCAGAGAAAGTCTCAGTTGTAGCGCAAAAAAGGGCTAAAGAGTCTAAAAGCGGAGAAAGTGCTCAGTTTCAGCGCAAAAAAGGGCTAAAGAATCTAAAAGCTGCTGTAATTAAGGAGTTTAATATTAAGAGACATCATGAAATTAAACATCAATTTGAAAAATCTTAGTTTACACAACACTGTCAAAGATAGATAAAGATAGTAAAGTCAAGTAAAATGGTGTGTAAATGAAAGTAATCAGGAAAATGTATTATTTAAAGTGGTATATTTCATTGTTTGTTTTATTACAGAGTCTGTGGCCTGTGACTTCAAATATATTTCTTTTTCTGACCCCCAACAAAAAAAGTTTGGACACCCCTGGTTTAAGGTATTTTTTCTACAGCTACACATGGTAGCAGGTCACTTTTGACCCACAAGACAACACAAGGGTTAAGCATGAAAGCGCAAAACAGAGAGCTAGGGCTAAGTGGTAGGGCCAAAGGGTTAAAATGGCATTGGGTCTTAGTCTACCTTTTTCACCGTAATCATACTTTTTTTTTTTTTTTTACAGAATTCTGTTACATGTATTCCATTACTACCCAACCCTGTTCATACTCACGAATCATTCAGCTAGGCATCGTCCAACTGTGACCGTCATGCATATTCATACAAATTCCATCATGTTTGTGTGCTAGACGTTCATGTAGGGTACATATGCCATGTCAAGCGATGCCCTTCTCCAGTAGTTAAGTTGGGTTCTGCTATTCCTTTACATGAAGGGCAAGTTTAATGAGGCTGACCTTTACAACAGAGCAGAAGGCCAGTCCTCAGCACCGTGCTTATAAATAGCAGCACTGCGTCTCTCTAGAGCCTGGTTTTCAAAACATCCCAGACATGTCAGCGGCTGTAAAGGACAGGTTTATTTCGCAACAGCCAACCATGACTCACCCTTCCCCAACACATCTGTAATTTTTCTGGCACCGTGACAACACACACACACACTCTCTCGCGCGCCCGGCATCCTGAAAGAGCACGTCTCCCCAGAGTTCAGGGCCTGCTTTTAGCAGATCCGGTGCTTAAGAGGGGGCTCAGGCGTGCTGGGAAGGTGCAACTGCGTGCGCCATAATCTACACGGCCTTTCTTTTTTCATTTTTTTTATTGTGGCTCGAGCCTCTTGACCAAGAGGGCCACGAGAAGCCAAGATATTTTCTATTTCCTTCTGAGAGCTTTCAAAACAATCCATCACTCTGTGCCATTTTATACCATGAGCCTTAGCCGAACATGTTCCCAGCATGTACAACTCTGGAAAAAAATAAGAGACCACTTTAAAATGATGCGTTTCTTTGATTTTACTAAATTGAAACCTCTGGAATATAACCAAGACAAAAATGGATAATCACAAGCCATCAAACCAAACTGAAATGCTTACATTTCTGCACCAGGAGAAGTAAAAATTTATCCAAAAGCAGGATAAAAGACTGGTGGAGGGGATGCATGATGCCAAGATGCATGAAATGTTGGCCTTGTATAGAGACACTGCTTGTACCATCTTATGGTCACATAACATACAACTCAATTGATTAACAAGAGTTAACAAGAGAAAATATTATAGCCAGTACAGAGAGGAAAATGGGCCAGGTGAAATTCTCATTAATTTTTTTTAAGTTTGAGACTAGTTTATATATATATTTTTTACTTATTTTCCTTAATTTGGAATTCCTTCTGATTCCAAATGGCAAGCATAATGTTTTATGTTAAATTATACCACAGTTCGTTCCAACCCTGCAATGTGATTGGCTGGAAGGCATTCTATAAATAAGTGAAGGTTAACATTCCTCTATATTTGTAAAAAATCTGTTACTTCTGAGAAATCATGGAGAATCTATTGTGACACTGTGTTTGGATGAATTTTAAATCACTAAAGACATAAATAAGTTATTTTCATATGGACTCATTATATAATACATTATCTAGCTGCAACTTTTTCGAGTTTGAATTTGAGTGAGTATAGGAAAAAGAGTGAGAAAGAGAGAGAGAGAGAGAGAGAGAGAGAGAGAGAGAGAGAGAGTCAGAGTGCTCCAAGGAGCCCCATGCGATAATTACCCTTCTGGGATTCTCTCTGTAAGTTAAACTCAGAAGTTCTGTGACTTTCTCTGAGTAAAATTGTTGTTTTATCTTTTGAAACAAGAGCTGGTCTAACCATTCCATCACATCCCCCGATGGGCTTCCCCTGGGCCACGCTGTGCACCCAGAGCCTGTTTAAGGTTGAGATGGGAGGTCAAATCTTACAGGAATCTGAATATTTTAAAATCAAACAAGGTTTTCTAGGTTATAGAGTACAGTATATTTTCATTTTAAAGCTCTGGGAAAAAAAGAGACCACTACAGTTTATCTGTCACGTCTGGTGCTGTTAGCTCCTCTGTCCCTTCCACACCCAGCTCTAACGGAGGTTCTCAGGTTAACAACTACACTACCCAGAATGCACCATCCGCTGACATCACGCATTCACCTGATCACGTGACACCTCACCTGCTTCCACCAGGAAGCCCCGAATACTGATTACTGGCACTATAAAGGTGCACGCCAAACAGACTTCATCGCCGCGTATTGTAGGTTATCCTCATACAAAGCGTTACTTATCTCTTGTCTCAGTTTACTTTGTGTATGACCTTGCTTTTTGTTTCTCGACGCCGATTCTTGCCTCTGCCTTTGATGTTGGATTGTTTGTGTATGACCTGGACTGTACTTTCACCACCGCCTCTTGGATTATCTCTGATACTGGATTGCTTGTGTATGAACTCTGGACTGTCTCTCGTTTATGGTATGGTTTTGTCTGCATTGCTCTGTCTACTGGTGATCACCCTTGTTTTTGTATCGACCCTGATTTCATCTGTTTATTATCATAATAAACACATTTTGTTTTTATCAGTATCTGCGCTTGTCTGCTATTCTGTTCTGACCATGACAGAATACGCGGCCGAACTAAATCAGATAGCAGATACTGAGGCTATTAGATCTGGTTTAGCCAACCAGGGGAGGCTACTCGGTCAGCACCAGCAAACGCTCGCTGGTGTGACCCAAGCTGTTTCTGAGCTAGCCCGCCAGCAAACCACGCAGCAGCAACAACTAGCTGAGCTGCTAGCTCACCTCAGAGGCGTAACTGAGCCTAGCCCTAGCCCGTTAGCTGCCCCCAGTATGCCCAACGCTAACTCTTCTGTGCCTGGATTTTCTGTCTCTAAACCGGAGTTGTTTGATGGGGATCCGGAAAAATGCAGCGGTTTTCTTTTACAATGCTCCGTGTTTTTCAGTAATTCACCGCCTACAACCGATAAAGCTAAGATCGGTTTCATTATCTCACGGCTTTCTGGTAAGGCACTCGAGTGGGCTACAGCTATTTGGGAAGACCTTTCTGGGGCTAGTTACACTGACTTTTTGGCTACTTTCCGCTCAGTTTTTGATCATTCGCGTTATGGACAGTCTAATGGAGAACTTTTGCTGGCTCTTAAGCAAGGTCAGAAGCCGGTGGCTTCCTACGCTCTGGAGTTTCGCACTCTCGCGGCTGGTAGTGGGTGGAATAACGCTGCGTTGATCAACGTGTTTAGATGCGGACTTAATCCAGATATACAGAGGGAATTAGCCTGCAGAGATGATTCCCTGACCCTGGATCAGCTCATTTCACTGTCGATCCGGTTGGATCAACTTCTCTCGCGCCGACCCAAGATCAGTCCTCGCACTCAACACACTTCTGTGTCTCTGCCCCGCGCTCCCACTCCAGAGAAAGCTGCGCTGCCTGCCCCAGAGCCCATGGATATCCAGAAAACCCGGCTAACTCCTGAGGAGCGGCAGCGACGAATCCAGCTTCGCCTATGCCTTTATTGTGGAGAGGCCGGGCATTTCAAGGCTGAGTGTGGTCTCCTGACCCGACCTGTGAAAGCTCCAGCCCTGGGACAGCGCGTGGAGTGCTCTCCACGCGCTAACGTGGTACGTAAGCACAACACAATCCTTGGCTCTAAATGTTTTTCTTTGCCTGTTAATATTGTGTTACCTACTGGTATGCTCTCTGTCCCAGCGCTTGTAGATTCCGGGTCGGAGGGGAACTTCATCAGCCAGGACCTAGTTAAGGAGCATGGAGTGCCCACCAGAGAACTTCTACGTCCATTAGCCATCCATGCTGTTGATGGAAAGACTGTCCGCTCCAAGCCGGTTACCCTGCAGACTCTGCCCATCACTCTACAAGCCAGCGCTCTTCACTTTGAGGAACTACCACTTTTCGTGCTTTCCTGCACCGAGCATCCGGTTATCCTGGGCATGCCATGGCTGAAGACCCACGATCCCACTGTCTCCTGGCACGATGGGGATATCACGGTTTGGTCTACTCACTGTCATGAACATTGTTTAGCTCTGGATAGTTTAGTTATTCAGTCTACTTCTGTAGAGAGTCCTGAAGTTTCTGATCCTATTGTTATACCCCCTGAATATTCAGATTTTTTAGAAGTGTTTAGCAAAGAGAATGCTACTAAATTGCCTCCGCATCGTTCTTATGACTGTGCCATTGACCTAGTGGAGGGTGCCACCCTACCCAAAGCTAGGGTCTACCCCCTTACTTTAGATGAGGAGAAAGCTATGAATGATTACGTTACCGAAGCGTTAGCTCAAGGTTTCATTCGGCCGTCGAAGTCCCCTGTCGGTTCTGGGTTCTTCTTTGTGAAGAAAAAGGACGGGGGACTGAGACCTTGTATAGATTATAGAGGGTTGAATGCTATAACTAAAAAATTTGCCTACCCATTGCCTCTCATTCCTAGTGCACTCGAGCAACTACGCACGGCCTCTTACTTCACCAAACTCGATCTCCGCAGTGCATATAATCTTATCCGCATTAGGGAAGGGGACGAGTGGAAAACAGCGTTTACCACTACTAATGGCCACTATGAGTATCAAGTTATGAGCTATGGTCTCGCTAACGCCCCCGCCGTTTTTCAGTCATTTATGAATGACGTATTCAGGGACATGATTGGGAAATACGTAACACTTTTTATAGACGACATTTTGATCTATTCCCCCGATCTTGAATCACATGTCAAGCACGTTCGTTCTGTTCTCCAAAAGCTGTTAGATAACAACCTTTATGCTAAAGCCGAGAAATGCGAGTTCCACCTTCAGAGAGTCGCATTTCTCGGCTATGTCATCAGCTCCCAGGGAGTTCTTATGGATGATTCGAAGGTAGATGCCGTTACTAGTTGGCCTGTTCCCCAATCTATCAAAGACCTCCAACGCTTTTTAGGATTCGCGAATTTTTACAGGCGTTTCATACGCAACTTTAGTGCCATAGCAGCCCCCCTTACAGCGCTAACTAAGAATGCCACCAAAGTTCTTAAGTGGTCTCCTGAAGCTGACAAGGCTTTCCAAGAGTTAAAAGCCGCCTTTGTTTCTGCCCCCATCCTCAAACATCCTAATCCGGATCTACCTTTTGTTGTTGAAGTTGATGCTTCTAATACTGGCATTGGTGCAGTACTCTCCCAACGCAGCGGTTCACCGCCCAAATTACATCCCGTAGCTTTCTTCTCAAGGAAAATGTCACCTGCGGAGCGTAATTATGGGATAGGGGATAGAGAGTTGCTGGCTGTAAAACTAGCTCTAGAAGAGTGGCGTCACTGGCTGGAAGGTGCTGCACACCCATTCACCGTTCTCACAGATCACAAGAATCTAGAGTATCTCCGTACAGCTAAACGCCTAAACCCCCGTCAAGCTCGTTGGTCATTGTTTTTCTCCCGTTTTAATTTTTCTATTTCATTTCGTCCTGGTAACCGTAATACTAAGGCTGATGCCTTATCCCGTGTTTTTAGTTCCCCAGACGACACATGCCACGCTTCCGAACCCGAACCCATTCTGCCACCCACTGTTAAAGTAGCAGCTATTAGATGGGAACTAGATGATCTCATTCAGAGAAGTCAAGTTAACACACGAATTCCGGAGGGTTGCCCTCCTCACAAGATTTATGTACCTGAACAGTTTCGCGATCAGCTCATTGGCTGGGCACATGCTGCCCTTACTTCCGGTCATCCAGGTGTTACACGCACACTACAATTAATCTCAGCTCGGTACTGGTGGGAAACCATGCGAGCTGACGTTCAAACCTTCGTAGTTTCTTGTTCAGTCTGCGCACAGTGCAAAACACCCAAAACCCTTCCAGCCGGTAAGCTATGTCCCCTGCCTGTTCCTGAACGACCATGGTCACATATTGCTGTAGACTTTGTTACTGATTTACCTGAATCTGAAGGTTACACAACTATCCTTACAGTGGTAGACAGATTTTCTAGGGGAGTTAAGTTTATCCCTTTTCCTGCACTTCCTACTGCTCTTCAGACCGCCCAAGCTATATACACACACATTTTCAGACATTATGGGGTCCCGGAGGACATTTTGTCAGATAGAGGTCCTCAATTTACTTCTCGGGTATGGAAATCATTTTTTGAACATTTGGGTGTACACGTGAGTCTCACTTCTGGGTTTCACCCCACTAGTAATGGTCAGTGTGAGAGAGTAAACCAAGAGTTGGGAAAGTTTCTAAGGTTATACTGTTTCAAGCATGCTTCTGAGTGGTCACAATATTTGATTTGGGCTGAAATAGCCCAAAACTCCTTAACTAACTCCACGTCTGGTCTCACTCCCTTTCAGTGCATTCTGGGTTATCAGCCTCCGTTAGCTCCGTGGACAGCGTCGTCCACTGAGATTCCCGCTGTTGACGACTGGATGAAGCGGAGTGAGCAGGTGTGGGAGGAGACGCATCAGCAGATCTCGGAAGTCTTACGGAAATATAAGGAGCAGTCCGACAGACACCGTGGTACCACCCCCCAATACCAACCCGGAGACAGGGTGTGGTTGTCGACCCGGGACTTGAGGTTTGAGGGGGCCTGTAGGAAACTGCTGCCTAAGTATATTGGCCCATTTAAGGTGTTGTCTCAGGTTAACGAGGTGACTTATAAGATTGAGTTGCCAGCTCAGTACAGAGTGCATAACTCGTTCCACGTTTCTCTGCTCAAGCCTCTTGTCCCAGGTCCGCTTGCTGAGGGTGTTCCAGATGACGTGCCGCCTGCGGCTGTGGAGGGGGAGGATTCGTCTACCTATGCGGTTCGAGAGGTGTTGGATTCACGCAGGCGTGGCGGTGTGCTCCAGTACCTCATAGACTGGGAGGGTTACGGCCCTGAGGAGCGTTGCTGGGTTGCCGCTGGTGACGTGCTGGATCCTGCTCTACTGGCCGAATTTCATGCCCGTCACCCTAGTAAGCCTGCTCCTAGACCCCGTGGGCGTCCCAAGCGCTCACTCTCTTCTTCGGCTCCGGTACGTAGGGGTTCCCAGTCTCGCAACCCCCGCCTGCCCGGCACCTCTGAGGCTACGCCTGGTCCTCCCGCCGGTACTCCCTGCCCGTCGGGTGGACGTCGTCGTGGTCGTCCCCGTTCCGGCTCCGTTCCGACTCCCTTGGGGGGAGGTACTGTCACGTCTGGTGCTGTTAGCTCCTCTGTCCCTTCCACACCCAGCTCTAACGGAGGTTCTCAGGTTAACAACTACACTACCCAGAATGCACCATCCGCTGACATCACGCATTCACCTGATCACGTGACACCTCACCTGCTTCCACCAGGAAGCCCCGAATACTGATTACTGGCACTATAAAGGTGCACGCCAAACAGACTTCATCGCCGCGTATTGTAGGTTATCCTCATACAAAGCGTTACTTATCTCTTGTCTCAGTTTACTTTGTGTATGACCTTGCTTTTTGTTTCTCGACGCCGATTCTTGCCTCTGCCTTTGATGTTGGATTGTTTGTGTATGACCTGGACTGTACTTTCACCACCGCCTCTTGGATTATCTCTGATACTGGATTGCTTGTGTATGAACTCTGGACTGTCTCTCGTTTATGGTATGGTTTTGTCTGCATTGCTCTGTCTACTGGTGATCACCCTTGTTTTTGTATCGACCCTGATTTCATCTGTTTATTATCATAATAAACACATTTTGTTTTTATCAGTATCTGCGCTTGTCTGCTATTCTGTTCTGACCATGACATTATCTGATCTTGCTATTTATAGGTTTATGTTTGAGTAAACTAAACATTGTTGTTTTATTCTATAAACTACAGACAACATTTCTTGTAAATTCTAAATAAAAATGTTATCATTTAGAGCATTTATTTGCAGAAAATGTGAAATGACTGAAATAACAAAAAAGATGCAGAGCTTCATATTTATCAAGTTTTAAGAGTTCAGAAATCAATATTTGGTGGAATAACCCTGGTTTTTAATTACAGTTGTCATGTATCTTGGCATGTTCTCCTCCACCAGTCTTACACACTGCTTTTGGATAACTTTATGCCCCTTCTGGTGTAAAAATTCAAGCAGTTCAGTTTGGTTTGATGGCTTGTGATCATCCATCTTCCTCTTGATTTTATTTCAGAGGTTTTTAATTTGGTAAAATCAAAGGAACTCATTATTTTTAAGTGGTCTCTTTTTTTCCAGAGCTGTACATAAAGAACAAAGTTTACAGTAGCTCCAGATGTCTCCTTGACATGCCCAGCCATCCCATAGATTGTTTTAAATGAATGCATCACAGCAAACTGACAGGACTGACAGGTTGTCAATAGCTTCTACAATTTAATGCATTCAGAAAGAAAAGAAGATTGACTAGCACGGCTAAGGCTAATTTGAACACAACTCTGGGATAATGGCAACAATGCGGTAGACAGTATTTGACATTTTCTGATTCTCGCAATTTTCAAACAGCACTAACGCTCTACAACCATGTAAGCTTTATTTCCATTTCCCACCGGCAGAAGCACCTGGAAACATGGTTTCAGCAATGGCGCTGACCATAACGAATGATACTGAAATGCACACTTAAGCAAAGCAATTACAACTCAGCCTTCATTGACATATGCATTAAGTGAGGGCCTTGCAGCGTCTCGTTTGAAAGTGCTGACTGGCAGTTCTCAAGAGAAGAAAAAAGGAAATGCAGTCTGACAGGGATAAAGAAGGGAACCATGAATCAAAAGAGCTGGAGATAAAAACACCCATGACTAGCCAGAGCACGCTAACAAGCCGATGAGTCACAGGCCAGGAGAGCTTCACAGGAAAGTATCGATGAAAAGGAGGCGTCTAATCTTGTCGAGACAATTGCTTTCCATTAGGCATTTGAGCTAATTAATTGCATGTCAAAAAAAGCTGTGAAAAGCTGATGAGGTGGATGAGAAAGCTATAGGAAGGAAGTTAAATATGACACACTCTAAATATGACACAGGAACGGCTGCTTTACTGTTCCTGGCTAAAGCTTTTAAAGCTAAATCATCTCATTTCCCTTACTTTTTTTTTGCTCATTAAAATAAACCGCAGAATTTCCTAAGAGAAGATTTTTAGTTTTCAGTTTTAAAATGGCTCACACTTCTCACTAGCTCAAATTCAGTTTTTGGCACCATTGTGCAAAACCTATTTTAACCTTCACGCCTGGCGCTGGAGATGCCAGGACTACACTACTCAGAACGCACCATTCTGTGACTCTAATGATCATATGACTACTTTAGGAAGTAGTTCGCCTGAGTACTAGCACCTGTGGGCCCAGGTATAAAAGACTGCCCAGAACCTATGCCTCAGTGCTGAGTATTGTTTTGGTTCGTCCAGCATTACAGCGTGATTCTCTTTTCCTTTGTTTGACCTACGTGTTTTGTATCATTTTTTCAGTGTACCCTGCCCTATTTTGCCTCACTGCTTTACCTCTTTTCCACCAAAAAAGTGCTGGTGCCAGAGCCAGTTCCAGCGAACCTGCGAACCTTTTAAGAACCGGCCTGCGTTTCCACTGCTTTAAGGAGTCAGTCACTACGTATGTGAATGTGGGCGTAAACAGAAGTCGGGGGCTTTTTGAAAACAACATGGCAGAACCCGAGCTCCTTTTAAAATTTGTGCTGCGGTCCTCAGTGGGCCACTGTTGATTCATTTTCATTCATTTAGCTGCTTCTGCTGCTCCCAGCTGTGAATGGAGGTGAGGTTTGTAAACAACTTTGCCCCAGAGACGCTTCAGCGCTCCGCCCTTTGGCCGCACGTGTCACAGGTTCGCTGGTTTTAGACCAGCAAGATTGTGAGGCCAGAACAGAACCGGCTTTTCTGGCCCAGAACCTGTGATTTTGCGGTGGAAACGCAAAGAACCGTTCGGGAACCTGGCACCAGCACCGGCACCATGCCGGTGGAAAACGCCCTTTGTGTACCAAACTCTGGGCTGTTTATTGCAACCCTGGTATGTTTTCTCCTGTTGGTTCTTGTTGGTTCTCTGGTATTGACCCTGCTTGTTCTGACTATTCTCTGTATTATTCTATTTGTTATTACAGCTTTGATTTTAAATTTGCGCTTGTCTAAGTTCTGCCCATTTTTGAGTGGTGAGTGGTTTGCAGTGTTTGTTTGTTTTTGTTGTTCAGTGTTGGCACTCCACCAATGCGGATATTTAAAGCATATTGATCGAAAAAAGCAATAAAAAAGTAACATATTTGCTTGAGAAAAAGATTTATCTGTGCAATCTGTTCCCAGGGTTTTACGGTAGCCGCATGCACAGCGGAGCTGGGGGAGAAGCTGCGGTACCACTTTATAATAAGACTACCTTTATAAAGAGTTTATAAATGGTTCAAAATTAGTTTATTAATGGCTACTAATTAGGTTGTAAATGCCTTAAAAATCATTAATAATCAGTTTTAACACATACGTAGAAAGGGTAACAATATATAGATGGCTGTGGGTTCACTATTTGGCAAACAACAGGTCATTGTTGCCCTTTCTACGTATGTGTTATAACTGATTATTAATGATTTATAAGGCATTAACAACCTAATTAGTAACCATTAATAAACTAATTGTGAACCATTTTTAAACCCTTTACAAAGGTAGTCTTATATTAAAGTGTTACCGAAGCTGCTCATGCTCATGCAAATACAGAAAATGAAAAAGACGAGTTTTACAGCTCAATTAACATATTTTATCCGAGTCTAATCAACATATATACATCAGAAAGACATATACATATAAATACATATCTACATTTTTGGAAATGCAGACCTTTTTCTTACTAAACATAAAATACACCTGCAACCTTTCAGGTTAAATCCACTGTACAGTATAGTATTCAAACATTATATTATGTATAAACCACAACTTAATAAGTCTTAATAAAGAAGAAAATCAAGGTGTTATCAAATGACTCCACTGATGCAGGGCAAGACACACTACACTAACACACCACCACCATATCAGTGTCACTGCAGAGCTAGGGATGACCCATCACCCATATAGTGCATGTAAGTTCACTTTGCCAATGTTCTACAAAGCTAATCCAACCAAATACAAAAAAAAAAAAACACAATGAAGAGCCTCATCTACAGTACATACATCTGATCCATATGTTAGACTGGGAGAACATATTGCTTGGGTTTCTTTTACCACATAATTTTTTTGCTCATACTCCCACCTGTACCTTTGTAGCAGAAAACAATCAGTTTTTCTATGGACTCCCAGAAATGCTGATTCGCTGAAGGTATAGAGTAAGAGCAAGACAATGACTCTGCCATCCCTCCCTCATAAACCACAGCGCGTCCGAGTGCAGTCTCAGTTACTCTCCGTGAACTCTGTGCCATGCTGAAATTGAATACATCACGTCTGTTTGGTGGTGCCCACCACAAGTGAAGGCAGGAAGAAATGAACCCCACTCTGTCTCCTCTCTCCATCTATTTGATTGAGTCTCTTGCAATGTTCCTGTCTGTCTGAGTGATATAGCTGCCGTGAAAATGATGCTCAACCCTCGCACCTGAAACTTCATCCCAGTGATACAAGTCTCCCAGTTTCCACTGCACTTCCTCTTCTAGATAGTTCAGCTCGATATATATATATATATGAAATACTGGATGAACTTTCATAGGTAAAAATGTCTATTTCTTCATCCCTTCTATACAACTTCTATACTATACTACTATACTTCTGTGACTATAATATTAGAACCATATTAGTATTGGCAGAAAGTTAAAAAAGTATATTTGGTCACATGCAGTGTTAATTTAAAAAGGTGATTTGGATTTAGTTTTAGTCTTGGGACTCTATTTAATCGATCTATAGTGCACCAAACAATTGCACATCACGCAGCTGGAATTAGGGCTTGTCTATATGTCTTAAGTATCAAAAGTGCGCAAAAAATACGCCTTGCGCAGCTGGAAACACATAAAAGGCATGTACTAATTCTCTTAACCCTTGTGTGGTGTTCGGGTCTGTGGGACCCGATTTTATTTTTCATCAAATGATACTAAAAAAATATTTTTTCTAACTCAAACTCATTGGCATTGGCTCATTTTTTGTGAAAAACATATATCAAAACACATTTTCGATTAACACACACTGTACACCGCCCCCCCACACACACACACATTTATATTACATACAGTATGTTTGGCCAAGGGCTAATAAACATTGCTTCATTTGTAAATTTGAAACTAAACAAATTTTCTACTCATATCTTGAGTTAAATTCATTTTCTTTTACATTTTATTAAAAAACTAATTGAAAAAAGAGTAGCACTTTTTGAAAGAAATGTAACATAAGAAAGGTAAAGGGCAAATATTAACCATGTAAGCTGTTTATATTGCTTGCAATTTAGGTGAAGCAAGCATGTGTAAAGCATTTTAGTGTAAAATTGCTTAATTTTTCTGAATTAAATACAAATAACAAAGTAAACGAGTAACAAAAATATGAACACCACACAAGGGTTAATCAATCATAGGTGTGTTTTGGGCGTAAGGTGAAATAAACCAATCAGTGTGCCAGTCATCACTCCCTTTAAGAGCTGGGCGCACTCTGACGTTGGTGTATTGGGATCTTATTGGTGTATTGGGTGCACCAGCAGATAATTTAAGGGAACAGCAATGTTATCATTTTTTTTATTCTGTTTATTCCTGAGGTAAAGTTGGGTTTGCATGGTGCAGCATGTCTGTGTGTGTGTGTATGTGTGTAAGGAGCAGGGAGCAGTTTACATGCGTTGAGGGCACGCAACACACACAACGCTTCTACATGGTTAAGATAGGATTGGGCGGCTGACTGTTGACTGTTGTCAGGGTTTTTATCAGTCAGCAGCGCACCTGTGTTTCCCAATGCCAAAACAGAAACACCACCACGCCCATCAGCGTAAATATATTCCTAAACCTCAGATGCAGGACATGAAAATACCGTGTTTACAGGGTTTAAGATAGCAACAAGCATTGCAACATGCCCTGCACAGCATGAATGATAGGGCCCCTCGCCTTTTTAAGTCACATTTTAGATCGATTTAGTTATTAGCTGTAGTCTTCTTTTAGTCAAATGAATTTTAGCCAAACAAAAATGATGTATTATGTTTTTATGGTTTTACTATTTTAGATTTTTAATATTATCCTCTGTACTTAGCCAAATATCAAGAACAACAAATCAGCTATTAGTAAGCTTTACTAGCTAATAGCTCTAGCTATTAAAACTGTTAAAACCTAAGCAAACTCTGTATTAACAGACAGGTTGAAGTTGTGACAGAAACAGTGAGGGATAGGAAAAAGACATAAAGTGTTGATTCTCCGATGTGTGTGTACTTAAACATTTCTGTTTATTTATAAGGGTTTTTCTACTGTTACAGTAAATTAATTTCCAGTCTAAGTGTTTGCATTCATTCTGCTGCGTGACTCACCTGCACACCAAGAATGAATTTGATGTATCACCAAAAATTGGTTTATATGGATGTCCCTGTCTAATTTTTTGTGTCCCCAGAGTTGTTCCGAGTACCGGGTGGTGATCATCCAATATCTTGACTTTAGTAATACTCTTGTCACTTACTGAAAGCAATCAATTCCTCACAGCAATGTTCTCATAATCTAGTACAAAGCCTTTCTTCGACAGTACAACCAAGCATTGTACTAAAAAAGCAGATTAAACTCTTTTTAATGCCCTTGATTTTATAAGAAATTTTGAATGAGCAGGTGTCCCAATACTTTTGTCCTTCTAGTGTATTATAATAATAACATTGTGACAGGATTGATACGTGGTGCGCTGTACAGGCTGAACCTAATCCCCCATGACTGCTCCTCAGGCAGATTCTAATCAGACTCTAGCTCCGTCACAGAGCTCTCCCACAGAGTGAGAATAATCCACACTATTCCATTTCCCATGTATACTCCTCAGCAGCAGCAGCTTCTAGCACACCGTTAAAAATAGCCTTGATGGAAATGTTGCAGAACATATGTCTGAATATGTCAGAAATTAGCTGAGAAAGTTGTGAAGAGTTGTGTGAATTAACATTGTTATACGAAACAGAAAGAAACACTGAACAGAAATGTATTTTACAGTTTCCCAACACATTTTACACCATTTTACACACAGTCTTTTCCCTGGATTCTTTTTCTTTATAATAATCCACTGTCTACTACATTATATGCACCATCACTGCTGGAACAAATCCTCCAACATCTCAAAAAAAAAAAACCTACACAGGAAAAAGTTAATGTAAAAAGAGAATAAAGTCTGAATGTCTATATATATATATATATATATATATATATATATATATATATATATATATATATATATATATATATATATATATATATATGTGTGTGTGTATATATATATATATATATATATATTGTGGCGTGAGGAGGCGGGGGAGTTGTGGGTCCGCCCCACGCCAGAGCGCAAAGCCAGCAGTCTCAGCTGGCCCGCATGAGGGCTAATTGAGCCGCCAGTTGAGACATATATACTCAGCCTCAGCCATCATTTGGGAGAACTTACACTGGGGAGCAGAGGGCTGAGGCTGCACGGACCTTAAAACCTTAAAAACTAAACTAAAAGTAATTCTACAGACTCTAGAGCCCCATTGGGCTGAGCATTATGTTCATTTGAGTTGTTTTGGGTGTGGTGGAGGGCAGTTTAAAAGCCGAATAAAGGTATGCTTTGAGTTCATTTAATCCCTGTGTCTGTGTATCTCTGTGTGCTTCCTCCTTCCGGGTCACAGTGGTCACGCCCCTAACCCCAGGGGCCTACCACAATATATATATGTGTGTAATATTGATGAAAATAATGAGGATAATACAGCTCTAGAAAAAATTAAGAGAATTTTCTCCCAAATTCTAAATCTAAATATTGTCATTAAGAGCATTTATCTGCAGAAAATGAGAAATGACTGAAATAAAAAAATGGATGCAGAACTTTCAGACCTCAAATAATGCAAAGAAAACAAGTTCATATTCATAAAGTTTTAAGAGTTCAGAAATCAATGTTTGGTGAAATAACCCTGGTTTTTAATCACAGTTTTCATGCATCTTGGAATGTTCTCCTCCCCCAGTCTTACAAACTGCTTTTGGATAACTTTATGCCACTCCTGGTGCAAAAAAAACAAGCAGTTCAGCTTGGTTTGATTGTTTGTGATCAAAGAAACTCATCATCATTTTTATGTGGTCTCTTATATTTTTCCAGAGCTGTCTATATAAAAGTAACCTAGATGAAAAGGTGTCTGCATATTTCAGAGTTTCGCTTTAAAGGTTATAAGTAAAAAGTATACATTAACAGTTATACAAAAAAGAAATCTACACTGTACCCAATCTACACTTAAAACGTTAATATTTTACAATGTTTTCACTTTTCATCTTTCACATGACAACATTACATTACTCAACATTACTCTCTCCCAGTCAAAACTTTATATAGCCAGTCCAGCAAACCTGGTAAAATTTTCTCATAAAATTTTATGTTTCAAACTAGTCTCTTAACTTACTGTAAAAAGCTAACATTTTGTTTTTAGACTAATTGGGTCCTTCTGATTCTAAATGGCAACGATTATTCTTAAATGTTAAAACAAAATGCTGTCCCCATATGAGGACATTGTTTTTTTCTTTTGTTTTTTTCCTGTACAAAGACAAAGTTTAGTTTTTAGACTTTTAGGCCCTACTAATCCCAAATATCTAGAATAAATTCAAAATATACACCAAGCAAAAGTCTTAGAAGGTAAAACACAGCAGTATGCAAATTGATGAAATGTCATCTTGTAAGTGAGGTTAAACACTGGCCAGTGTGCTCATGGCAAGAAGATGTAAATTATGGAGTGAGAACATGAGTGAGGCCTGATAGTTGGTGCCAGATATGAAACATTTCTTTTCCAAAATTTCTTAATCTGGTCCACAGTGCAACACATAATAAAATATTTAATAGAAGGCATTATTATCAGCAGTAGTAAACAGTGCATTTTACAATTATTTTGGTTGGATTTTTCTTTATGAGGTAGAGTCACCTGGAATGGCTTTCAGTTAACAGCTGTGCTACAATTATTGCCCTTTTAATGTGGGAAGAGGTAGAGTTGGTGGTATTCAGTGAATAGCCCTATTTGAGTAATGTTCTAATTCATATTATGGCAAGAACTACACAACTAAGTAAAGACGAAATTGGCTTTAAGAAATGAAGGTCAATCAAACTTAGTATCCTCAAGTATCCTCAACTGCAGTTGAAAAGACTAACAATATGGATTGATAAAACATCAGGACTCTCATCAGGACAACCCCCAGGAAAGAAAGACCAAGAGTTAGCTCTGTTGCACAGGATAAGTTCATCATCCTCAGAAACCATAAGTTAACAACACCCCATATAATATTTTGGTTTGTTTAACACTTGTAGGCAGAAAAAAATAAAACAAAATAAATGAATTGGAAGGTGTGTTTAAACTTAGCATATAGAGACTATATAGTGAATTCTGCAGTAATAAAATGAAGCAACATAATGTAGAGCAACAGTATTTTTTTACTCTTTACTTTCACTCAGGGTTGTATGCTAATTATAGTTTGGGAAACATCAGCATCTTTTTTTTTTCCTTTTGTGCTTTTTAAATTTCATCGTTGTGACCTTCACGTCCTTCTCCCATGCGTGTCCTGTAATCAACAGCTGCACGAGGCCCTCTGGAGACCTGCAGATGTACGTTGTTTATGTCGCGCTATTGCTTTCGCTTGTTTTCTGGCGACGGTGGGGTAGGCTGGAGGCTCGGGCAAATTAGAAATTCTCAATACAGCTTGATAATTAACTGGCCACCCTTGAACCCTGGGGAACCTCCTCAGTGAGACAAATGAGTCGCAATTATTTCTACCCAAAGAAAGCTGCGAGTTGTCTTTGGAGAGTCAACAGATGCCACTCAAAAGTGAGTCGACCAACATTTTCAAGGGTGTCTGAGCGCAGGGGTATGCAGCAGAACACATCAGTGTGATAGTACACACTTGTGAGGGAGAACGAATCCGCACAGAATCCAGATGAGAACGGCGGAGGCCAGCGCACTTTCAGAACAGGAACAATAGGGCACCCTAAACTCTGAATTTAAAGTATGTACTCTACAAACACAGCCTGCCCTCCTATACAAGAGGATTCTTACATATGTGATTAAAACACCTTCGTAGGATTTGTACAATCTGTACCAAGTCATTTAACGGTTGTACATATGCACAAATTACTGATGCACTCAAGACAAACTAATCAAAATGATCAAATTCGTATAATCCGTTACAAATCAATCTGTTCACCTTTAACCCCCTAAACTCTTAAACACCTTGGTTCTTCACAATCATTACTACATAACAGACATCTAAAATTAGCATCAACTTCATAAATAATAAAACAGGGCTCTGCAGGATGTTACAAAAGCTGATAAACTCAGCAGCTACCAAATAATTCACAATGGTTTCTGCCTAAACCTAAACTACTAGCTTGCTCCAACCTTAATCTCAATTTAGGTTGAGAACTAACTAACTTAAACTATACCTAAAACCAGAGGTGGAAAAAAGTACTGAAAAATTGTAATTAAGTAAAAGTACCTTTACTTTGGTAAAATTCTACTCAAGTAAAAGTAAAAGTACCCATCTAAAAATCTACTCGAGTAAACGTAAAAAAAGTATGCAATTTAACATTTACTTTGAGTAAAAGTTTCATAGTTACTTTTATTTATTTGATGTAAAAAAAAAATACAAATCATAAATTAAACCTTTTTAATGAATTATTATTCCAAATAATAATTTGGACCTTTCAAGCAGTATTTGTTCAGACCTTCCCATAAAACATTTTCAAGAACAAGGGCACATGTTTCTATGATCCATTTTTTTTCTTTACTGTTAAAAAGTTAAAATGTTTGGTCATATAGTTGACTATAAACTGTATTTTTATCATTTTAAAATGTATTATCATATAACTTGCCGTTGCTATGCTTTAACTGCTATTTACATGTTTTTTTTTTAACATCCAAGCAGATTGTTTAATGTTCCCAATAAAAACTTAAGGAAATATCATGAAAAACATGAAAACATACAAAAAAATGTTGGTAAAAAAAAAGGCAGTAAAGAAGCACATATCGATGGGTAGCAAAACTCGACAGAACACCGATTCCCCCAAGCTGCACACACAGACCCCAGGCTACACAGCTGATTCACACAGCGTCTCTCCCGCTAACCGTAATAAACACTGCATGGAAAAGTTTAGCTGCACTACCATGGAGAACAAAACTCAATATTTTTTTAATTCAGACAATTTGTTTTTTTCCCCCAGCATTTCATTTGTTACTTAGTAATGGTGAGTTTTCTAATGTAGTGAAGTAAATTACTTGTGTCAAAATGAACTTGAGGAAAAGTAAAATTACCTATTTTGAAAACTACTTTAAAAATTACACATTACTCATAAAATCTACTCAATTACAGTAATGTGAGTAAATGTAATTTGTTACTTTTCACCTCTGCCTAAAACTATGCTGTACTTAAACCTAACCTAACCTGCACCTTAAAATAAACCTAAATTTAACTAAACCTAAACTTACTAGCAACCCCAATCTATACTTAAATATACAAAAACCTAAACCTAATTTACACCTCAATGTAAACCTCAATGTAACCTACTACCCCTCAACCTAGACCTAAACTTGACCTTAACTTCACAACCTAATTTCAACTTATATTGTATTATAGTTTACAGTGTATGTATTTTATACTAGACATTTAACAATGCTTTTAAAAAAATGTGACATAATGCAATTGTGATACCCGAATTTGCAAATAAGCCATATACAGCACAGCACAGTCATGTAATGCATCACACAAGCTCAGTTCAGTGAGATTCTTGGGTTATCCTGCCTACACTGCTCTTTTGAGGTCTAGCTACAGAATTTCAATAATGTTTAGGTCAGGAGACGGTGAGAGCCAGGGCACAAAACTTCATATTACTCCTCCTGAGGTAGTATATTGTGAGTTTTGAGATGTGTGTAGGATCTGGGTCCTGCAGTAGAAGCCGTTCGCTTTTTATATATAAACTTAATCTGTTTTGTAGATGTTCTGATGTTTATGTTAATACAAAATCAGAGGTGGAAAGTAATGAATTACATTTACTCAAGTTACTGTAATTGAGTAGATTTTATTTTTTAGTTTTAAAGTAGTTTTTAAAATTGGTAATTTTACTTTTACTCAAGTACATTTTGACACATTGGAAAGCTCCTAATTACCGAGTAAAAAATCAAACCTGAGAAAGCATGTGGTGTAAGTACTTTTATCATTAAACAATCTGCTTAAATGTAAAAAAAAAAACATGTAAATAGCAGTTAAAGCATAGCCATGGCAAGTTAAAATATAATAACGAACTGTAAAACTATAAAACTACAGTTTATAGTCACCTATATTACCATAACTTTTTAATAGTAAAGAAAGAAAAAATGGATCATAGAAACCTATGCCACTTGTTTTATGGGGTGGTCTGAACAAATACTGCCTGAAAGGTCCAAATTATTATGTGGAATAATAGTTCATTAAAAACTATTTAATTTATGATTTGTTTTTTATGTAAAAAAGTACATCAAATAATTAAAAGTAATTTTGTAACTTTTACTCAAAGTACATTTCAAATTGAGTACTTTTTACTTTTACTCGAGTAGATTTTTTAAGATGGGTACTTTTACTTTTACTTGAGTAGAATTTTAGCAAAGTAAAGGTACTTTTACTTAATTACAATTGTTCAGTACTTTTTCCACCTCTGTCCAAAATGTAATTGTATAAAAAAAAATGGTAGTCTCTAAGAAATACAGCAGGCTTTGCAAATATTGCTTGGAATATGTTTTATGTCATGTAGATTTCTTTCCACTTATTTTACATTAATCAGTAAAACAAGAGTACAAGAATATCTGTAAAGCTTTAAAATGTGAGTCAGCTGGACTTTTCTAGCAAATAAGCAAAAGTCACGGTTTAAAGCCTTGGTAAAGTTTACAAATCTCAAACTGTTCCTGCCTTTTCGAGCTCAGAATATCCTCTTTTGCTTATTCTTTTTAGTCACGTTTGTCCCCAAACTCTTGCATGCCACTGTTTGCGCGTGTGATATTTTTGATTAAATCATCAAGGAAAGGAGTGATTTCATGCTTAAAGCACCTGTTTTGATGCATCAGAGATAGAGTTTCCTTGAAGATGGCCTTGATTGTGGCTGATTGTTTAGTTCATTTGAATGCTTTTTCTTTTTTTTTTAACTAATTTTTGTTTCCTTTTATACATATATTTTTTTTTTAACCTGTTGAACCTTGAAACGTTTGTAAGCCTTGCATTATCAAGCAAACATGAATAAAAACTGGAGTTTCAGCAACAGAAAGAAGCTATAGAGAAAGAAAAGAAGTTATTAAGATAGAAATCACACCTACACATTTTTAACTTGATGCACTGAACATTGACTCAGCTCTGTTAGGTGTCTTGTCCTTTGATTGGTCTGTATACTGGTGTAAAGCCAATGTGATTCTAAAAATTGTAAAAACAAACAGAAAAATGTACCTTACAGAGGTTCTTATGCAAGAACTTGTTTTCGCTTCTACTTGAAATAAACCACTGCAACAAATGACAGGCCTGCTGCTTCTGAGCAAACGGGATGTATAAAAAAACTGCGGAATGTACTTCCAACACCTGAAATGAAAACCTGGCATTTCTGTTTCAGCGAAGCAGACGCACACCCTGGTAAATCATATATAAAAAATCAAGGCTGTGCATCAAAGCACTTGAATGCAGTATGTATGTCCATGGCCAGGTACATACAAGCACTTAAAAGCTGGAGCTCTGTGTGATTTGTGACACTTTATGACAAGAAAAATGTTTGTCAAGGTGTCAAAAAAAAAAACGGCAACAGGAGAAGGGATAGCAATTATTCTGAACTGGATCACACAGAAATACCACTCTGTTCGAGGCGAGGGTGGATAAGTGATAAGTAAATGCTGGCTGTAGTGTAATATCACATAAAAAGGCTCCTTCCTTGGAAAACAGGCACATGCAGCTCTTGTCAAATTTACTGTCAGAAAGTAGCACAAAAGCACTTTTGTAAAAACATCCTTTTTAAACTGGATCTAAAGAAAATCGTCCACCACTCTTTAATATTTCCCAAAAAAGTGAATAAATCATCTACAGTGTAATATAATTTATATTTTGACAGTACAAACAATACTCACCTTTGCTTCACCCTAATGCACTTCTTTAAAAAAAAAACATTCTAAAGAAAGTGTGTGACAGGCTAAGCTGCACTCTGATTGGCTAGATGAATGATCTATCCTTCAGGGTAATTGTGGTGCCTTCAAGTCATGTTGGAAATATTATTTGTATGAGATGAGTGCACATGAACGCCGACGCCACAGACTCGTGTTTACCAGTGGGAATTTTCTATTAACTGGCTTTCTGTTAACTGGAGTTGGGGGCGTGTCAGTAACAAAAGCTGTTTTATCAGCGACTGCAGTCTGTAATAATTGCAAATAATGATTTGCAGTGGTTGTAAATATATTTGATCTCTGTTGATAAAAAAAGGTATTTTTTCCAGGGTGTTTTTGTTGATTCTGACCAAAACCACTTGAACAATTGACACATTATACATAGTGCCAAATTGTTACGTATGAACTACTGAGGTAGATTAGCATTTTCTAATCTATGACTGGCTGCTTGATTTCTTTTTACTGTAATCTGACTGGCTGGTTGATTTTTCTTTACTGTAATCTGACTGGCTGGTTGATTTTTTTCTTTACTGTAATATGATTGGCTGCTTGATTTCTCTTTACTGTAATATGATTGGCTGCTTGATTTATTTTTTACTGTAATCTGACTGGCTGCTTGATTTCTCTTTACTGTAATCTGACTGTCTGACTGATATTTTTATTTACTGTAATCTGATTGGCTGCTTGATTTCTCTTTACTGTAATCTGACTGGCTGCTTGATTTCTCTTTACTGTAATCTGACTGGCTGCTTGATTTCTCTTTACTGTAATCTGACTGGCTGCTTGATTTCTCTTTACTGTAATCTGACTGGCTGTTTGATTTCTGTTTACTGTAATATGACTGGCTGCTTGATTTCTCTTTACTGTAATCTGACTGTCTAGCTGTTTTTTTAATTTACTGTGATATGATTGGCTGCTTGATTTCTTTTTACTGTAATCTGGCTGGCTGCTTGATTGTCTTTACTGTAATCTGACTGGCTAGATAATTAGCCAATCTGATTGGCTAATTTAATAGTTTCTACTATAACCACTGGATTCGTTAACAATTTATTTCTTATTGTTATCTGACTAGGGCTGCAACTAATGATTATTTTGGTAGTTTGTTACTAATATCACGATTATTTTTCGATTTGCAGATTAGTTAGCAATTATTTCTGCCATGCTTCCATCACTATAAAACAAAAGAAAACAGCAGAACATGGGATTTAAATGGCCATTAAATGCTGAAAGAATGTTTACATTAGGAAAGAACTGATATTTAGTGAGTAATTATGTAATCTGTTGTGTTTGGGCACTTTTAAAGAGACAGACACAGAAGTTGACCCCAATACCCATCTGCCTTTATGTTTCTGTTCAAATGAACAATTAATACACACCAAAATTGGAGGGTTATTTTTCTGCAGTCTTTTGTTAAGTGATGTTAGAATTAAACTGAAGAACCTACTTTTCCATCTTTTATTTTTCACAAAGAATAAGTTTATACAAAAATATATATATTTGGCTACAAAATATCAGCACTACCATATTAAACCCTAACACATTGAACCATCCGTTTTGTACAAATATTATTAAAAAAATATTTTACAGGTTTTCAAACTAACAATATACAGATGTGAAAATATAGTAGGTTACTTGCATGGTACCATGCCAGTGTGCAATAACTTCCAAAATACAAAAAAAAAAAAACCCTGTGCTGCAGATAAGGAGGGTGCGTATATTTGATATTTAAAGCCGAGTCTGCAAAGCTTTCCATTGGGCGCTCATCTGATGTTGCCACCTTCTAAATAGCGCTGGTGATAATGGGAGCGGATACAGCCCAAATGGACTCTGACTTATCACTGAGAGCGCAGTGTGCTTTGAATGTGACTTCCCCTATCACTATTCAGCTCATGTGGCTGCTGCGCTTGTGATTTGCACTTTGTTCAGAGTGTGATTTGATAGCTCTCTCATGGTTTGTAACCTCCCAGGCACATTGGATTTCTGTTGAGGATTACTTAAGGTCGTTTCCAGAGGTGCATAGTAAAGAGCAGGGTTGGAGCGATGTGGAGCAAGAGTAAGAAAACGAGACTGCATATTAATCTTAAATTAGAGTGAATACATTTTTTGTGTAGGTTATGTAAATAAACACTTCTTAACTAGGGATGCATCAAATATTTTACAACTGAAATTATTCAACACTCAATATTTTTTTGTATTTTTTGAAAATAGTAGTAATATATCAGTGGAGAAATAGGCCTTGTAGGCCTTAGGAGAACTCTTAAAGATTTGTGAGGATTAAAACATTTGTAATTTGTGAAATGAAATGAAAATAAATTAAAATGTTTATTTAATAGTATTATAATGTGTTTTTTATTATAACTGCAAAATTGCAATTGCAAAAACAAAAGTAAAAGGCTTTAGTTTGAAATAAAAGACAGAAATAAAGGAAAACCCAGCAAAATATGTTTTTTTTCCCACATATAATGCCTAGTTAGATTACACAGCAAGTCACATAAGTGAGTTTTTTCCATTGGTTAAAATAAACAAATTCAGAACTGAAGGTCTTACCTAAGCCCTATCCGGATGGGATTAGTTTCTCAGGGGGACGTCTGTGAAAAATATTTCACACTTCTGCTCAGTGATAAAACTCTTGCATCTGGACTGCAATTGAAAAAACAGGAGGACAAGTGAGTTTTTTTGGCTTTTTCGGTCACATGACCATGTTCAGTAGCTCCTCCATTTCCACTCTTTGCTGTGTTTATGTGGAACCCAAAGTGTAATTACTGTAAATGGCAGTGGACAAAAAGCTATTTTATTAAACGTGAGGTGACGAAACTCAGACATGTGGATCCGGACAGGACTAACTTTACCGTAGGACCACGGAGTTCAGCGTAAAACAGTAGATAATTCACCCTGTAATTTTCTCAGAGGACGTCTAAGACAAACTGGATGGCTCTGGATGAGAATAAAATCACAGAGGACCCCCTTATAAAAGAGAGAATTACCCCAGGACCCCCTGAGATTTAAGGCTTTACAAGAGATTCATTCTCAACATAATTAAGTGGCAGTGAAATCAGCCAATCATCATTTTGATTTTTTTTTTGTTATATGAATGGGAGCAATTTTTTGTGAACTTCACTCTGGTCCCTAAAAAAACCCCAGATATACTAGATTTAACCAGGTTTCCAAACAGAAACTGGACTTGTGCTAAAGATGTTATGGTTCCATTCTAGCAGACGACACCTATAATGATGTATACATAACTGCAAGCTTCAACAGTAGAATATTTTAAATTGATGATAATAATGGTGATGATGAAAGCAATTTGTAAAAGGTTTTTAACAGAACCATGTACAAGAGGATTTTCATTACAGTGATTATTTGAAAACCTTTTGTTTTATTTCACAAACCTGAAAAGTTCCACTGAAGCCCTAAATACGGATTTGTTAATGAAATATTTCACACTACAATACAATTTGCCCAAGTTTTTAATAATGTAAATATTCATAATACTAAAGGTAAAGGTAAAAATATTGGTGTGTGTTCTATGTGTATCTAGGTGGCCGCCACATTTTCCAGGAATAACAGATAAAACCCATCTTGTACAAAGGTGGAGGTCGCAGTTACCATGACCACAGCCCTGGGGGCTCCACCCCACTCGCCCTTCTCATGACTCAAAATGCCAGTGTCTTATCTGCATCACCGTGCCTGTGTGTGTACATATATATATATATATATATATATATATATATATATATATATATATATACACATACATAGCCTGTGTGTTTCTGCTACTAGGTTTTACCAAAACCGTTTATAGAATTCCCTGCACCCCCTGTGTCTAGCTATCTCCTCATCTCATCCTTATCTATTGCTTGTATCTGGTCTGTTATCATCTTCTGTGTCCTTTATTTGTACCACCTTTGGCATCAATAAAATCTACTACACTTGTAGGCCATATAGCTTAATATAAATATATTTTAGATGGTTGTCTTATTCGCTTACTTATATATTTAATAAAATACTTCTTATAGAAAATATCCTATTACACACACATGGTTTAAATGAACATTTTCAATCACACAGAAAAATAAGCAATTTTATATTCTGCAAAACAGTCAGAATTTAAAGTCAATTTCCAGAGATAAAAGTACAGAATAGAGTCTAAAGAATAGAGAATTTGAGATAATACCCACATGGTTCGCCATTAGACAAATACAGCACTAATGTAAACAAGTTACATAGCTTATTCTGCATAGCTGCATAGTGAGATCTCTGGTGAGAGTGATTTTGTTTTTATTACTGTCCCAAACAAAAAAAAAGTGTGAAAAAACCTTCACATACTGCAAGTGCAAGTACCAGAACCAGTGAAAAGTCTTCTTAGAAAACTCGAGAAAATAAATGTGCTATAAAAGAGACTTCAAAAAGAGCTCACACTCGTATATATCATCAAGGTTATTTTAAAAAAGGTTCTTCACAGTTTTACATCTCACTTTTGTTATGTACCAATTAAAGATCTAAATACCTTTTTTTTTTCCTGCAGCAGTTTTATTTAGGAACTTTATTTCAAAGAATGTGCAATGATGTGTGATAGCATAGACCTCAGTCGGTCGGGTATCTAATTCCCTTCAGTAAAAAGATGCTTTCATTTCCACCCTCAGATTTAGAATACTGATCTTATATACCTGTTTAATGAGACACATCCAGAGCTACAGAGGTTGAGAGCACTTGACTGTCAGTGTGATGGAGAGGTGGCCTGAAGGCTGGATCGGGTGCAGGTTTTTTTTTTTCTTTATCTGCACAAATAAAGGGTGCATCAAGTTCTCAGCGCTTGCATCCCTATACCTCGTTGCTGTTCATTAACAAGTGATGAATGTGGGTGTGTTTGACAAAGGTTCATTAAAGCCCTTTGGTGTGACTCATGCGTATATTCTTCATTGCCTTCGTCTCTGACTCTCCCTCTCTCTCTCTCTCTCTCTCTCTCTCTCTCTCTCTTTCCTCTACTACCCTCAACCACATGTAAAGCAGGTCATCATTCAACAGCCCACTCCTTATTATCCCTTCTATTTTATGGCAGGAAAGTGATGACTGGCTGCCCCAGCGACAGATGGGGGTAAATCCAGATGACTGTGGGGTCAAATCATTTTGCAATGTTTTGTGTTCTCTTCTCCATCATTCTCCAGTATTAAAGTCTCAAATATTTCATATTTGCTTTGTTTAAGGACTAATTGAATCTAGTGTTATGCCCAGATTGGACTACATGAATTCAGCACGTTTTTTTACACAACAAATTGCCTGTCAGATCAAAATATCGGCGTCATGATCAGTAAAGGTTTCTGTAGTATGACTAAGGCCCAATCCCATTTCACCACTTACCAATTAAACTCTGTTGTGCGCGTTCACTTCTACTGAACTTTTAGTCTCCTGATTATTGTTGGAGGGGTAGAGGGGGAAGTGTTAGGACTACATGACTCTTCAAACAGAGATTTTTGAACAGAGGCACACTCCAAACAGAGGGCTATGAGAATCACTAGCAAGATGGCGGCACAAGCTACCAAAAAAACCCACAAATGCAGACAGTCCAAGTCTCCCGGAAGTTGCTGGGGTCTACCGCATATCAATAACGGCTCCCTGATGCCCACAAGCCAGATGAAATCTCCCGGAATGTAAAACAAGTGGCCCAAGAGTGAACACAAATGCTTTTGCAGGTAAAGCTGACTTTTTTCCCTAATCGCTGTAGGAAAGAGTAGGAGAGGGAGAGAAAGCCGTTCCCCTTTTGTGCATATTCATGAAGTGCATACGAAATAGGAAGGTTTCTGATTGGCCTGTTCTCTGCAAAGAGTCTGAGAGTCAGTTTTTAGTGTGTGCGGGCATTGTTTTTTTTTCCCCCTCCTGGACAGGATGTTTTCAGTGAAAAGGAGCATTATGGCGGAAGCAGGAAAAGCAGAGGCAGAGCCATACCAAAAAGAGGAAATATAAAACTCATTTCACCTCTGACTACTCTAAAGTATATCCATGTCTGGTAAAAGTACAAAAACAATAAAGGTCTATGTCCGAGGGTACTTCCCTGAAAATAATTTTTGCAACTTGGGATGTCTGCAAATGTAAATATTTTTTTATGTTTTCAAAATGATGACAACCACTAACTATTTTGTGTGTAATTTCAATGTTTCATAGTTATTTTCTTCATAACAAGCTTTTAACAAGCTTTCAAAAATTGCTGGTCTTTCATCTCAGTATCTAGCTAGCTAACTTTCCTGTTCGTAATTGCTGTGGTTTGGTTGTGCAGCAAAAACAATTGTTTATCCTATTACCATGTTCTTACAGAGTTTAAACATTTTATTTTCTTACCTGGAGTGTGACAAACAACATAAAGCTCTGGGAGCCCACTTAAAAATGAAATATTTCTTTGATTTTACTAAATTGAAAAACTCTGGAATATAATCAATAGGAAGATGGATGATCACAATTAATGGGTTTTTTGCACAAGGAGTGGCATAAACTAATCCAAAAGCAGTGTGTAAGACTGGTGGAGGTTAACATGCCAAGATACAAAAAACAGGGTTATTCCACCAAATTTTGATTTCTTAACTCTTAAAACTTTTTTTGTTTGTTTGTTTTGCATTATTTGAGGTCTGAAAGCTCTGCATCTTTTTTGTTATTTCAGCTATTTCTCATTTTCTGCAAATAAATGCTCTAAATGACAATATTTGTATTTGGAATTTGGGAGAAATGTTGTGCATTGTTTATAGAATAAAACAACAATGTTCATTTTTTTCAAACATATACCTATAAATAGCAAAATCAGAGAAACTAAAGTGGTCTCTTAATTTTTTTCAGGAATAACAGATAAAACCGATCTTGTACAAAGGTGAAGGTCGCAGTTACCATGACCACAGCCCTGGGGGCTCCACCCCACTCGCCCTTCTCATGACTCAAAATGCCAGTGTCTTATCTGCATCACTGCGCCTGTATATATATATATATATATACATATATATATATATATATATACATAGCCTGTGTGTTTCTGCTACTAGGTTTCACTAGAACCGTTAGTTTATAGAATTCCCTGCACCCCTTGTGTCTAGCTATCTCCACATCTCATCCTTATCTATTGCTTGTATCTGGTCTGTTATCATCTTCTGTGTCCTTTATTTGTACCACCTTTGGCATCAATGAAATCTACTACACTTGTAGGCCATATAGCTTAATATATATAGATTTTAGATGGTTGTCTTATTCGCTTACTTATATATTTAATAAAAATACTTACATAATCACACAGAACAATAAGCAATTTTATATTTTGCAAAATAGTCCAAATTTTAAGTCAATTTCCAGAGATAAAATAACACTTCACAAACAGACACAGGTCTAAAGAATAGAGAATTTGGGATAATACCCACATGGTTCATCATTAGACAAATACAGCACTAATGTAAACAAGTTACTTAGCTTATTCTGCATAGCTGCATAGTGAGATCTCTGGTGAGAGTGATTTTTTTTAATACTGTCCCAAACAAAAAAAAGTGTGAAAAAACCTTCACATACTGCAAGTGCAAGTACCAGAACCAGTGAAAAGTGAGCAGAGCTGTACATAGTCACACTATATATTTTTGTGTGTGCAATACACAAAAAATAGTTATTGTGTGACTATGTATGTTGATTAAAAACGGATGATGGGGTTTTATTAATACATTATTATATATTATATTATAGTCTTCTGTAGAACTACAGTACTGCAATTATCAAACTACATTTCATAGTCATTGCTGCCCTCTTGTGGCTAAAACTCTACTCAACAGTACACTCTATTCATTTATAACTAAGCAATAACAATAACTCTCTTTTCATCTGATTGATGCATTATTTAATTTATTCAAACCTGTGTCAAATCTCCATATAGAGGTAATTAAAGAGAACGTAAAATACCTTATTCTTCCTTGCAATCTTTATATTATTAATTTATTATATAATTTAACTTTGTTACATCATAACTCTGGTTCCCAGACTAAGCCCAGATATTCATATATATTAATATATATTCAGATATGCTCTCTCTCTCTTTCTCTCTCTAACTCTCTATCTCTCTCTTTATACATAAAATATATAGTAGAAAATATAATATAATAAAATAATATTAATCTACAGAAAGATTTTTTGAATGCATATTTACAGCAAACATGAACAATTTAACAAAAAAAATATCTTATGGCTTTAAAGAAAATAGTAAAGAAATACTATTATCACTATTTATGTTTTTTTTTTTTTTTTTCAAAGATATATCCAATGATGCAGCACATACTCGTCTCCCTGGTATTCAAAAATATGCTACGCATGAGCCTAATCTCTGTATACCCGATACTGTGAGAAAGATAGAACAGTAAAAGCCTCTCCGCATTGGGCCCTGGAGCAGTAGATCTATCATCTCTGGAGTGATGATGCACCACCTTGATACATAATCATGCAACATTAGTACCTGATATTATTAAAAGAGGAATATTTTGATGGCCATTACATGTAGGAGAACTGAAACCTTGTTCCACTGGTACATCCTTGGCCGCTAAAGCATCAGTCTTTTTAAGCAACCTCCTCCGGTTCACTCAGGTTTGATGGCTGAAATTTCCCAGCTGTGAGTTTCAGATCAGGACTCACAGCAAGCAAGGCACTTCAGAGAGGTCCAAGGATTTCTTTCCTTTTTTTATTTTTATATTTTTTACTCGGGTGCTTTTAAATGTAGCTTTTGGGTCATTCTTCTGCTGAAAAACAAGACCCACAACCTGCAACCGAAACACAGCTTTCTGATACTGGGCTGTATGATGTTTTTCAAAACTCCTTAGTGGTCGTCTGATTTCTCTGTGTCCTGCATAGGTTCACCTAGTGCCAGAGGCAGAAAAGCAACTCTAGAACATCAGTGAGGCTCCTGCGGTCTGTTTTGTGGAAGGGGTTGTGGGTTTCTTCTTTAAAAGATTTGTGTTGTTCTGTTTGTTGTATTTATTTTACTGTCTACAGGACAGCACTCTTGGGTCCACCATCATGAAACTCAAACTTTCTACCACCCAGCCTTTTTCCTTAGTCTTGGGTTGACGTTCCTCTTGCCCCAACTTACAGCTAATAATGGATACCTGAATATCAAGATCGATGTCCATGATCTTGTAGTAATAGCACTATCCATACTCAGCTTTTATATAGCACTTTAAACCAGTTCTGTTCAGGCTTATAAGAAACGTGATGCTTTTCAGCGAACCAGCCTGGAACACCTCAGTGAAGCTGGCCCCTCATATTATTAGAAATGAAATAAAAATATGTCCATTGGTTAGTGCTGCGTTTGTGCTGGTTTGTGCAGCAAAAATTAACATTTGTGCTGTTATCGTTTTTGAGATATTAAACATTTAATTTTCTGACCTGTTATGTAACCCAGCCCCTCATTTGTGGCCAAATCGCACGAAAGTGGTCTCATTGGTTAGTGCTACGTTTGTGCTGGTTTGTGCAGCAAAAATTAACGTTTGTGCTGTTATCATTATTAAAATATAAAAAATTATATTTATTACCTGTTATGTAACCCAGCCCCTCATCTGTGGCCAAATCGCACCAAAGTGGTCTCATTGGTTAGTGCTACGTTTGTGCTGGTTTGTGCAGCAAAAATTAGTGTTTGTGCTGTTATTGTTATTGATTTATTAGGAAAAAAATATTGAATAGGTGTGAAGCTGGCCCCTCATATAATCAGAAATGAAATAAAAATATTTCCATTGGTTAGTGCTACGTTTGTGCTGGTTTGTGCAGCAAAAATTAGTGTTTGTGCTGGTATCATTATTGAGATATTAAACATTATATTTACTGTTATCATTACTGAGATATTAAACTATTTAATTTATTACCTTTTATGGTAAGGCCAGATTTCATCAAAGTGGTGTTGTTTTTCTAGTGCTGTGTTTGTACTGGTTTGTGCTATTAGAATAAATATTTAATGGGTGGCATTATCCAGCCCCCCAATACAGCCCAAACCACAGTGGTCTCATTCAGCAGTGCTGTAAAAATAAATGTTTCAGGTATTTTGATTATTCAGCTACAGGAAAAACAATATTTATTTACACATCTAATAAAGCACAGATGAATGTCTTCAGGTGATATGACTGTTCATGGTAAAAACTTATTTACCATGGTAAAAATTGCTCCTGCACTTATGAAAGCATATATTTAACAGACTGCCATGTTAATGCCTTTTAACCGGGCTGAGTGCCTTTTTGTGAGCACTAACCACACTGATAAATGAGGGGGGCTGGGTGATGTGTGTAAATAAATATTGGGTAATGCCACCAATTAAATATTTTTTTATCTAATAACTCTCATAACTAAACTTGCACAAACATTTATTCTAATAGCACAAACCAGCACAAACACAGCACTAGAAAAACAACACCACTTTGATGAAATCTGGCTTTAGATGAGGGGCTGTGTTACATAAAAGGTAATAAATTAAATAGTTTAATATCTCAGTAATGATAACAGTAAATATAATGTTTAATATCTCAATAACAATAACAGCACAAACCAGCACAAACGTAGCACTAACCAATGAGACCACTTTGGTGCAATTTAGCCACAAATAAGGGGCTGTGTTACATAACAGGTAATACATTTAACGTTTAATATCTCAATAACAGTAAATATAATGTTTAATATCTCAATAACTATAACAGCACAAACGCTATTTTTTGCTGCAAAAACCAGCACAAACGTAGCACTAACCAATGAGACCACTTTGGTGGAATTTGGCCACAGATGAGGGGCTGGGTTACATAACAGGTGAGACCTATTATGTTAAATATTTCAATAACGATAACAGTAAATATAATGTTTAATATCTCAATAATGATACCAGCACAAACGTTAATTTTTGCTGCACAAACCAGCACAAACGTAGCACTAACCAATGGAAATATTTTTATTTCATTTCTGATTATATGAGGGGCCAGCTTCACACCTATTCAATATTTTTTTCCTAATAAATTAAAAACGAAAACAGCACAAACACTAAATTTTGCTGCACAAACCAGCACAAACGTAGCACTAACCAATGAGACCACTTTGGTGCGATTTAGCCACAAATAAGGGGCTGTGTTACATAACAGGTCAGAAATTAAATGCTTAATATGTCAATAACAGTAAATATAATGTTTAATATCTCAATAATGATACCAGCACAAACACTAATTTTTGCTGCACAAACCAGCACAAACGTAGCACTAACCAATGGAAATATTTTTATTTCATTTCTGATTATATGAGGGGCCAGCTTCACACCTATTCAATATTTTTTTCCTAATAAATCAATAACAATAACAGCACAAACACTAATTTTTGCTGCACAAACCAGCACAAACGTAGCACTAACCAATGAGACCACTTTGGTGCGATTTGGCCACAGATGAGGGGCTGGGTTACATAACAGGTCAGAAATTAAATGTTTAATATCTCAATAAGGTTAACAGTAAATATAATGTTTAATATTTCAATGACGATAACAGCACACATGTTAATTTTTGCTGCACAAACCAGCACAAACACAGCACTAACCAATGAGACCACTTTGGTGCGATTTGGCCACAGATGAGGGGCTGGGTTACATAACAGGTAATAAATATAATTTTTAATATCTCAACAACGATAACAGCACACATGTTAATTTTTGCTGCACAAACCAGCACAAACGCAGCACTAACCAATGGACATATTTTTATTTCATTTCTAATAATATGAGGGGCCAGCTTCACTGAGGTGCCTGGAACCTACTTTTGTTGGTGGAAATGCAGAAAAAGGTTTAAAATTTGGTTTGCGAACCAGAATGTCGCTGAAAAAGCACTAACTGGGAAGGTTAAATTTTAACCCCTTAACAGGCCAGGATTTCTGTCAATTGTCTGCCTAACATTACACCACTAAATCTTGAGGATTTCTATTTAAGCAATAAGTTAAATCATTTATTGATTACTACTGTTTTCTATGTGTCCTCCGGCCTCATCTCTGCTGCTTAGGCGCTGACTTCTGCATTACATGCTACATACTGGACATTCAGTTTTGAGGTGTCAGCCTAACTGTCCTTTGCACACTCACCCACATACACAGTTCAGGTCCAATATCCAGAAACAACTCACTAGTTTCATCCAAGCCATATCTTACTCTCCACTACAGATTACATCCAAGCCATTAGTGGCGCTATTACACTCCTGAGTACATAAAACCTATATGGATGTATAAAAGACTTTTTAAATTTCTATTTAAAAGCCGTTTGACCAGTGGTAGGATGGTCCCCCCTTTAATGTGAGTCTTGGTCCTCCCAAGGTTTCTTCCTCCTCCTGCAGCTCTGAGGGAGTTTTTCCTTGCCTCCGCGCTCACTGGGGGTTCTGTATTCTGTATTTTCTATGTGTAATGTTTTGCCTGATTCTTTGTCCTGTAATCATGTTTCTGTAAAGCTGCTTTGTGCCAACACCTGTTGTAAAAAGCGCTATACAAATAAATTTGATTTGATTTGATTTGATTAGTTTCAGACACTTGAGTCAGCCCAAACAAGATCACTCACATGACACTTCATTCTCTTAATCATAATCAGGTTTTTGGATTAAATGTCATTTTGTCTGATCAGCTGAAAAATACCTTTAATATTAATATTTACTGTTTCTTAACACTGTTCTGCTTTTTTTGTGTGTTATAGAGAAGAGGGCCATTATACTACGTAAACTACATTAAACTAACATAATGAAATGGTTATCATCATTTTTAACATAGAAAATGCTACATTTGTGGGTTTCCTTTGTCACTTGCACAGCCATGTTGCCAGTAATTTCTCATAACCCTCCATATGGAGTGTTCCTCTATAAATCTCATGTCCCCCTAACACTTCATCCTACTGTATATCTATCCAAACAAGACTCAGGAGGAGTAGGGCTAAGTGGTAAGTGGTATAAATATTCTTATAATAAGCCAGTTCACAGTATCTCTTTATCTATAATTACATATTAATTATAAAGATAAATGTAAGATATTTATAAAATGTGAAGTCTAAGCTAAAACAGAAAGCCATAGCAAATGTTTACTTTGTGTACTTTGGCACAAGTCTGATCTTTATGAACTCTGTGTGGCTTATTTACCTTCTGTTAGTGCCAAATAAATAATATTGGAAATGTTCTTTAAATGTAATAATCATAAATGCATCATTTCACTGCTTACAAAACTGCTATCACTCCAAATCAATGAATTTTCACACAACAGACTAAGTTCTGGACAGCACTAAGTTCTGTTTATTTATCGCTAAATCAACAAAGTTTATCGTAAGTGACATGGGGCCATTTACTGGATTCTGGTAATCATTTATCTGTACAACCAGAAGGATGTTGACCTTTTATTTGTGGTTGACTACTGCTTTAGCAACCGAAAGCTAAATTACTGCAGTTAATAACAATTGATTTTTACCAGTAAGGTCTGCAGATCATAAGAGCAGTATTTTTTTTGTGGAGCATTGTTTTTTTTTTAACATATGCATGGAACTATAAACTGAGAATAAAATGAGAAATTCAGATTATTTACAGTGATGAAGCACAAAATTATGACCACCTCTTTTTTTTTTGTAATGTTTAAGAACTCCAGCACCACTGCTGTGTATTCCATCCACTCATACCAGCACAACACACACTAACACATTTAACCACCAACATGTCACTGTGTGTCACTGCAGTGCTGAGAATGAATGACCGACCACCCAAATAATGACTGCTCTGTGGGGGTCCTGCAGGGTCCACAAGAGGGTAATAAATAATACAGTTGTAGAGAAACAGAAACTTAAATTATAGAGCAACAAACGGCTCCTATATGCTTAGCTGAAAAAATGCACAATGGATGTAGAAACAAGGATGTGCTCATAATGTTATGATTGAGCAGTATAATTTGGAAAGGAAATTCATGACACACCTGACTTGTTTGGTCCGGACTTTCGGACTTTTCAGTTTGGTCCGAATCAAAGTAGCAGGTGTGAACGGGCCAGCGAACCGTGGTCCGGACCAAAGGACCAGATTTTGTTCCGACCAAGAGAGGTGGTCTCGGTCCGGATCTTCTGCACCATGGTCCGGTTCGCCTGCAGTGTGAAAGCGCTTTTCTGGATGGTTCAAACTTTTGGACCAATTACAGGAAGCTGAGCAGGCGTTCCTCAGCAACGGCAGCAGAAGAAGAAAAAGTACTATGTTATTTTACCACTCTCCAGAAAGGGAGCTGCAAAGACTCAAATAATTGCTTGCCGTTTTTTCCTCCTTATGCGTCGGCGGCGATACAGTTGCTTCAGGACAAGCACGATCGTTTGGCGAATTTGAACTAACCTAGGGTACTGTGCCTAAGGTTGCTGCTGCTGGTATAAAAACCACAATAGCAGCATTACTACGGGGACGATATGAATCTGTTTATTCATTTTATCCTTATCCTGGAAATGGTTCCCGCCAAATGAACCACTCGCTGAATTGTCAACACGCCAACGTCAGACGCATGTCCTTCTAAAACCAACCAGCGTCAAGTTAAGGAAAATGCATCGATATGTAAGTGATGACGAAAGGATGTAGGAGTATCAAACTTTGGTGTGCTCCCTAAGCTGCAGTGTGAAAACAAAAATAAGCGGACCAATTATATACAATGTAGCAAACATATGAACTTTGGTTTGGACCACAGACCGGACTTTCAGGTGTGAAGCACCCTTAAACTCACTAAACTTAATGACTTTTGCTAATGTATACACCATTAGCTTTTAGCAGTTCCATAGGCATACTCTCTCTCTGTTAAACTGAATTACTACTTGCTTTGGTCGGTTGGTCTGGTGGTGTGGGCCCTTGTAAAAGACTCCAACATCAGGTGTCCTAGTTGGCTAGTGTTAGCTTTTAGACTTTTTAGCCTTTCTTCCAAAGTAACTGTTGAGTTTAGTGTTGAAATGTTTTCATTAGTGAGCTGGAATCAATTTTGGGAGCATCATCAACATAAGCTAAGACTGTTACTGTACAGAATTTGGGATTTGGAATTGGCTCTTTCTTGCAGGCCTGTTTTACTTAGATACAATAGTGTTTGAGGTTTCAATGTCCCAGTATGAGCAAATATTAGCTGCAATGTATTCTAATATGTTTACATTACATGTATTGCATTTTAGCACATACATTACCAGATAACACATTCATATTCAGCATATTTATTGCAGTTTCTGAGTCTGGTAGCTCTGATGAACTCATTCTGTGCAACAGAGGAAACTCTTACTCTTTCTTTCCTGAGGCAGTCCTGATGAGATGTTTTTGATGGTCTTTGTGACTGCACTTGAGGATACTTTAAAAGTTATTTATTGTTTTTTTTCTCTATTTAGTTGAGTAGTTCTTGACATAATATGGATATGTTTAACCTTTTGTGTTTTTACCTCTGAATCTAGTATTTTGTAATTTGACCTTTGCCCCTCTCTTGCACAGATATTACTTTTCCATCTAACTTCTTTAATCTGACACCGTCAGGGTCTTGTATCTCTCTTACACTATATACGTGCACCCATACTGCTATATTAACTGTAACAAACACTTCTAGTCTCTCTTATATACAGACTGATGTTGAAATCAAGTTTTTTTTACACAGTTTGGGGAAAAATACCCCAAATGTGAGCAAGAAGGCTGTTGCAACTCGTATAAATGATTAACTGAGGACACTCATTGATCCACTGTGAACGACGCAGTTAATATATCAAAAAGAAGACTATTCTAGTCCCAGTGCAGCAACTGTGTGGAGGACTGGGGTCTAAAATGCAAGTTGTGGTCAAAAGCCTAATTTTTGCCTGTTTGGTTTGTTATATTACATCAGAAAATGGTAAGATGCCTATAATATTTATATATAACAGTATATACTTTGCCTTTTACGATATAAGATTTTGAGAGGTTTTAGATTTACTTGTCTTCCCCTTTTACATTCTTGTTGATATTTTATTTTATCATTTGTTAGTTTTAAACATTCTGTATTACTACGTATTTACATAGTTTGCAGCCGTGTTTTAAAATATTATGTACTGTATATTCTATATGTTTTCTGTTTGCATTAACGTTAAGAATGGTGTAATCTTCTAGTTTACAGGTCTTTTGTGCTAAATATATGTTAAAAATAAGTTATTTTTTAAACATTTCAGCATGTGAGACTCTCTTTCAGATAGCTTAAGATGCAATTTAATGATTGACAAATATTAATATTATTTATCACAAACATTCATCAAATTATAATGTACAATTGAGTTTTTAAGCTGTGAAAGACCCATTTTGCATCTGGTCACTTTGTGCATCATAAGTACCAGGATTATATCTGGATATCGACAAGCCACATTAAAACAAATAGGATACAAATCTGATCTCCTAAACCTCTTGAGGAAGTAGTTCATCAGTCCAAAACACATTCATCAACCAGAATCAACTCATCCCAGTCACTAAAACAATAATAACTGTCACACAAATTTTAATAAACATTTTAGTCTGACTTAGTCTGATTTCAGTCTCAGTTATTAATGCATGTGACTAAGACCTTACAATTCAGATTACAATCCAAATTCACACATGAAGTGATCAGGTGTAAACAGGATCAAAATGTATTAACTTTTCTACTATGTTTACCAGATTGCCAGCGAAATGATATCCCTTTTACAAAAATTCTAAGAAGTGCTCTTAAGACGAGCTACAGCTCTGGGAGTATAGTGAGAGTGAACTGCGAGACAGGCCATGTTGGCTTACTTAAACTTTCTTGCCAAAACGGCACATGGACGATGGAAGGAGGGCGCGAGTGCAAAAGTAAGCATGCTTTGGTAAATAGTGACAATAGTGTCAGTGATGTACTACTAAACTGGAGACTTTATAATGTGCATGAAATTAATTCCCGCAGAAAAGCCGTGTGGACACCCAGGAGACACACCGAACGGAGACTTTGAACTTGTCGGGGATACAGAGTTTGTGTTTGGAGCTAGAGTGGAATACACTTGCAGGACAGGGTAAGACACTGTGTTGTGCAATACAGCCAGCCCCCTTCCTTATTTTTGTTCTTAGAATCACAATATTGTAGCACTTAATAGGAAAAGCATGAGCTACTGTGCTAGGTCTTGCCTCTGGGCCTAAACAGATAATACAGAGATGCAATGTAATGAAAATATTTGGCTGAAACTTGAAAGAAATAAAGCATATTTTGTCACTTTTTTCACCAAATAATAAATTAAATGTCCTACCATGCACACTAGAACTAGAAATGTTCAGCTCAGGCAGGAAAGTGTTATTGATTGAGGTGAATGCTGGCTTTAGTGTTTTGCACATGCTGTCGATATTCTAAAACAACAGTATTCATCAGTTATAAATTGTTGTAGCTATTGTAGCAACAGCCAGAAAATACTACAGGAAACAAAATAAATTGTTACTACTGTTTTGGAGAACTGTCATGTTAATAAACTTTTTGTAGCAGCATTCTGAATCAATGTTATTAAAACAAATTAAATTTGCGCTTAATTTTTCAAACATTTTTGTGTTCATAAAGGTACATAATGGCCAGCAGGGTGAATACTCGTATCTGTCGCACCCAGGGGTGGGATAATACTATCCCTATTTGCGAAGGTAATAAAAAGTTTTGTTTATTTAAATTAATAATTTACAATTCAAATATTTGCATGCTGTTTTATTGCTGCATTCATAATGCTCTTAACCAGTGTCTGGTTTAGTGATTCTGTGTTTAATGCAAAGTTAAATTCTTTGTATACTAACTTTAAATGTATTTATTTACTTATTTGTAATGGAAAATTACATGTTGTGTGTATCATAGTCTTCACACTATAAGGCGCATCGTATTATAAAGCGCATTATCCGGCACTAGTAAAAAATGGGGGGTTTTGCTTTAAATGTTTTCTTTCAAATTTAGCAGGTCTCACCGCTGCGTGTAAAGCTAAGTTAAATAAACAAAACTGTAACTCATGTGAGCACTGAATGTTAATCTACACAGATTTCCCTCCTGAAAACTGTTTAATTGGGTGAGTAAAGTGCTTCTATTTATTCATAGTAAGCTAAGATTCGCTGATTTCCACTAAGGCTAGCCATGGTTAGCGGCTAATGCGGCCTGAGAGCCCTACACTGAGGAACACTGAGTGTTTTGGTAAGCAGCATGATATTAGCTAGCCGTTCATCCCACGTAGCTTGTTTTAATATGCTAAACGTGCAAACTACGGGCCTATAATACTCATCCCTGAACTGCGAAAGAGTTAGCGCTTACTCGGTTAGCAGCTAATGTTAATATTTATACTGTACTCCTTAATACCTGACTGGTATAGTTTATACAAAAGGCTCACCGGATTATTAGGCGCATTGTCTATTTTTGGGAAAATGTAAAGATTTTAAATGCTCCTTATAGTCCTAAAGGAGGAGTGTTTTAGTCATATTTCAGTTACATACCTGGATAAACTACACTAGCTCTTAGCAAGCTGAAGAAATGTTAGCTTGTTAGCTTATAGTCTAGGATATACTCATCTCCCCTAGGTTTGTTTTTTTTTCCATTCTGATGTTTATCTGTGTGTTTAGCTCCAATTTGCTTCAACTGAGTTTTTCCAGTGTGTTTTCAAGAGAGTGGACATAAGTGAGAAAAGACGGTAAAAGCTAGCATCAGGTAGCACTAGCTTTTTGCCTAGCCTCTGTTTGGCCTCTGTTTGCAGCAGTTTTAACCTTTAATGGTGTATGTACAATGTTTGGTCATTGATGGCCTATTATAAGCTCATAGTCAATGCAATTAGTGCTGTGTATATGTTCACAGTTAAAAATGCCTAAATACTCCAAAATATTTATGCTTTACTTCAAAATTAACCATTTAAGTATTTCTTTTTAATCTGACCCTTTTTTCAGTCGTAAGGTGCCCACCCATTGAAACACCTGAATTTGTGATCGCATCTGGCAACACTGAAGACGCAAGCTATGATGATGTTATTAACTTTGAGTGTTCTAATAACTTGATGCTGACCGGACCAAAGGACATACACTGTAAAGAGGACGGGACATGGAGTGCGCCTGTTCCAAAATGCAAAGGTTGATACTCTCTTCTTAACCACCATCATAGCTATCTATAGTCACTTGAGTTGTGTTTTCAATAGCTGAACTTAAAGCAGATTTATGGAGTGACAGGTAATTGGGTAATTCCCTGAGATGGGTTAGTTTTGGATCATATTATTTGTTATTATAAAAATAAAAAAAAACATTAATTCATGACAATTTCATCTGATAGTTGATTAGTTTGAATTAAACATTATTTCCCCACCTCAGGTATTGTAACAGTCATTTTAAGTGCCCTTGTAGTCCATTACAGATCACTATTTGATTTTGTCCTAAAGTATGCATTAACATTAAGATTTTATGAGGCATTTATATGTCCTGTCCTGTAAATTATATATGAAGTCCAACAAACATTTACCCCATGTTTCTTCTTATCAAACTATTAATAAAAAACAATCAAATAACAGGGTTGAAATCAATGTGACACACTTATAAGAGATTAATTTTAATTCTCTGCCTCATTATTTTTTTCATAAACAATTGTTTACTATCGTTTATTCATATATAATTTTCACATGACAATACAAAACATGGACTTTAAGTCATAAAAAGGGATGTTTGCTATTATTTGCAGTATGTCATTTAAGAGATTTATTTTCCTTAATGGTGATGTCACAGGAACTGATTATGATTTTTACAGGGGGTAAACTGAATGGTTTGACAGGGTATGTATATTTAAAAAAACACACATATATATATATATATATATATATATATATATATATATATATATATATATATATATATTTGTGTGTGTGTGTGTGTATGTGTGTGTGTGTGTGTGTAGTTAATATAGATAAATATGGTCACATTACCAGAAACTCAAAATTGACAACTGGCATTAATTGCAATCTGTATGTGTCTGATGTTCATTAGAAAAGTAATGATGGTCAGTGGGGACTGCTGTCTATTACTAATCAATTTGTTTAGTTTTTTCCTAAATTTAGTTTTAGGTCATATTGCAAAGTTAGCACTTAGTTCTGATAAATGATAACTTAAAAGTTCACTGTCCATTAATTGGAAATCTTTGAAGTAAGGTTGGGAGACATAAAAGGCACCTTACTCAGTGAGTCAACCATTTTTGATAGTATTTAAGTTAACTCAGAACATTTTATTGGGCTTTGTTACATTGCGAACTATTTTCAGTGAGTTGTTCAGTGCATCTGTGAAGACTGTAGGCTACAGGCAGTGTTATAAACATGAATGTTCTCTAATGAGTGTCTCTTTTGAAACTAATTACAGCTCTATATTTAGTTTATAAACATTTTTTTTATTGTTCTGCTTTCACCTTTACCAGCACTTTCCATTGAACTTGCATCAGTTGTTTAGTTGTGTTAGATTGGTGTCAAATTATGTTAATTTTTTTTTTTTTCAGCAATTGAGTGCACACCACCAAAATTACTGCATGGAGAAATCATAGAGCTTAAATCTATATACAAAGAGAATGAAGTATTAAAATATGAATGTGAGAAAACACACAAGAAGAGACAAGGAATCCCTAAATGCCTTAGGAATGGTTGGAGTATAACACCACAATGTGAAGGTAATACCCAACGTAATACACAATGCATATATACTGTACATATATAAACTTCAACTTAAATCAAACAGATGATGCACAGGTAATGCACACATCAGCAAGGGGGGAAAATAGTGATCTCACTGCTGATCATGAGATTTTTAGCACAACTGTTTTTTTAGAATGGCAAAAAAAACTCTGGGGTTCTAATGGCATTTTAGTGTTGTGGCATTTCTAGTTATCGGACTACTTACAGTTATATACAACTGACTAACTGCTAAAAGGGTGGGACAATCGGCCTAGTTCAATTGGGGAGAAAAAATGGGAGAAAATAGAAATAAATTCTTAGAAAGAGCAAATGCCTTAACCAAATCTTTGGTTGAGGCAAAAATGATCATATGTAGTTTAAGAAGCCTATTTAGGACCCAGTTATTTTGCTTAAAAAGAAACACACTATTTGTTGTGTAATTGATCACTGACTGGGAAGAAAAACAATAAGTTCTGCTTTTATCGGCTGGTTTACAGCACCAGCAACACCTTGACAAACTCACATTTCACAAAAGACGTATTAACATTGGAAGAAAATGCTGGAACTATCCACAAGTCCTAACTTACAGTGTTGATGTCATATGATTGCGCTCCGATGTGTGTTTAGCACAAGTTTAGTTTAACTGCGTTTGCCCAGTGTGTTGTTAAGGAAGCGGACATTAACTAGAAAAGATGCTAAAGTGCGGATGCCTAGTGCAGATCTCTGTATGTTTCTGTCAGTTTTAACTTTGTGGTGTGTCAAGTTTGAGCTCCCATTTTGCAGACACTAGGACAGGAAAAGTTCTAGTCATGAAAATTTAAAATTGCTGTTGATTAGTACATTTCCTATAGAACTAATTGTAAGTGTAATTAAAATCCTTTTACATTTCTTTGAGAGAAGGTCAACTGCTCTGTTTTGTCTCACTTTGTCTACAACAGAGATCCACTGTTCACTTGGGCCTGCTACAATTGGAATTGAAAGAACAAATCCCGAAGGGAAAAATTTGTTTAAGGCTGAAGAGAGTGTAGAGGTTATCTGTGCAAAAAATTACTGGTTGAGTTTAGTGAAAAAACCATCTGGATGGATTAAATGCAAAGACAACGGTCAATGGGAATCCCCTCCTGCGTGTGAAGGTAAAAACTTCAAACATACAAAATCTGCACAACTATTATTGCTTCTGAAATGATATATAGAAAACTTCTTTCAGATATTGGCTGTGAACTTCCATATGACCAGCATGTGTCTTGGCTTGAATACACCTTCAGTGCAGACAGAAGACTGGGGGTCACTAAGTCATATAGTTGTCAAAGCGGTTATAAGCCAGCAGCTAAAAGGGCCGAATGTACAATGGATGGCTGGGTCCCAAATCCTCTGTGTATTGGTAAGATCCTCTATTAAACACTGTGTGGTTCATTAGTTTCTTATTTCAAAGTGGAGAAAACTGAAATAAGTCTTTGCTGTCTTTCAGAGAAAGGGTGTCTTGCACCAACAATTGAAAACACAAAGCCGTTGACGAACCCAAAGCACAAATATAAGCTTTATGAATCTGTTCAGTACCAGTGTCTTCCTGGATATGAACCTGAGAGGTTTTCAATCACATGTCATTGGAATGAACAATGGGATAATATGAAATCCTGCACTGGTAAGAATCCATTTATTAATAAATTGGACAGATATTTGGTGATATTTGGGGGTGTCTTGCCTTTCATATACTTCACGTTCATTATCTTTTCACAACATAATTTTAGGAAGGCAAACCATTGCTGTTAGCGACTATAACAGACTATTATTGTCACATTCTCGTCCTGTTCTGGTTCTCTCCTGTGTTTCGCTGTGTTTTTTGATGGTCCAGTCAGAGATAGTCAGAGGAAACAACAACGTTATTATTAAAAGTTTATTATTTGTCTTTTTTGGGGGGGACAAAATCTTTCAGAAGCAGAGATGGACAGAGTTCATAATAATGTATGCATTATATTTTTTATTGTATGATTTGTCTTTGCATTTCAGCTAAACAAGGCACTCTGCTGCCCTGTAATTCATTCAGATTTACACATGGATTTATGCATTACTTGGATTCAGACCCTCAATGGGTCTCCTACTCATGTGACCAAGGCTATAAGCCAATTGAGGAAGGGTGGTGGGGACAAAAGAGCTGCAGGCAGGGTTTTGTGGATAGTAAGCCACAGTGTATACGTGAGTATTTTCTTTTCAGAGAAGACATTTAATTTGTACAATCCACCAGGTGAAGCAGAAGGTGAATCTCACTTCATGTCTTTTTGGTTCTTGGATATTGACAGGTTCAGACGCCTGTGTTGGTCTTCCCAAAATTCCTCATGCAAAACCAAGTCAAACAGACAAAGTCTTTGAAAATGGGGCCTGGGGAAATCTTAACTGCGACTGCGGCTTCAGAATAAACCCATATCACATCCAGTGTGTTGAAGGACAATGGAAACCTCTTCCACAATGTGAAAGTAAGTCACGTTTGCTTTTGACCTTCTAATAATTTTTTTCTGAGCTGATGAGATTTTGATGAATTGTAAGTGAGATTGCAGCTCAGCCCTCAGTTATTTACAATATTTAAAAATCTCATAACAAATGAAATACATGATCTTTTTTGTTAAGGTGCAGTTTTGGCTATACATTTTTGTGCGATATTTTTTGGCTGTCAAATTAAAGACAAACTGAATAAATTGATGGTTTGGAATATTTAAGTTGATGCAGGAGGAGGAGTCAACAAATACTTTTTTCCCCAGTCTTTAAGTTTAAATTTACAAAGGCATTCAGGAAACACAGTCTCCCACATCTCCCATGTTAGCCAATACATTATTTGCCAAAATTGGTCATTCAAGGAAGTATATTCCTGATCAGTAGATTAAGGGACGTTTCAGTGGCAAAAGTTTACCAAACTGAAAATATGTGCATACCATAATATCATATAGTATGCTATAATGAACCCCACCTACACAATGCGGGGAGGGGAACTGTGATTATGTAGCTTGGGTTACAGTTCAGAACAGCTTGAGACGGTTCTCAAGCCAGGTCCCCACCCACAGCTAGGTGAGTAATGAAGATGAGGGTGGAGGCTGGTGCGAGGTCGAAAGTCACGAAGGTGGGAAGCCCCTGGGAGGTATATATAGGACCAGGGGGAGGAGCTCGGGAAATTGAGGCGTGGTTCATATCCCAAAATTTTGTTAATTCTTAACAACACTTGTAAACTATATTAAACTCAAATTCAAATCATAAGTTCATCTGGGATTCAATGAGACTCCTCGTAAATTGCAACAATTTTGTGGAATTGAACCTCCAAAAGAATCAGATTTGAATAAAAAAAAATGACGGTACTTTCCATTGTTTTTTCATTCATTTTTAAATGTCTAGTTGTGGTCTCTAGTATGAATGAATGTCATGTGAGCCACTTTTTGTAAAAAAAAATAAGTGCAAAGGTGTTACTATTTAGCCTTGCTTTAGATCACTAAATTAGTCTCTCAAAAGACACAATTTAGCTCCACCCCCTCCTCCCCACGTACCCCCAAAACCCCACGGCCGCGCAAACCTGCCCCCTCCTCCCTGTGGAACTTAAACCTTATTTTCACAATAAACTGACACATTCTGAAAATATAAATCTATTTTTATACATGCCATTAGGAATGTGTGGTCACCCTCCACGAGTTGAAAATGCTGTAGTCCTCTATATTGACCGACAAGAATGGGATAGGGTAACATACAGATGCAGACATGGTTTTACAATGAAGGGGCCGGAAACAATTTACTGCAGCAACTCAGACTGGTCAACAACACCAAGATGTGAATGTGAGTACATGAAATTTCCTGCTTACTTTGTTTAAAGTTCTTAAGATTAAAATGAATATAGTGCTGCTTACAATGGCTTGCAAAAGTACTTATTAAATTACAAACTGAGATTTAAGTGATAGACCAACACAAAGTAGCATATAATTGTAAAGTGGAAAAAAATTACACATGGTTTTTAAAATGATGATAAAACAAGAATATGAAAAGTATTTAACCCCATTTATCAATAGTTAGTCGAACCAACTTTCGCTGCACTGTAGGGTTATGTTTTTCTACCAGTTTTGCACATCTAAAGACTGAGATTTTTGTCCATTCTTCTTAGCATAATAGCTCAAGCTCAGGCAGGTTGGATGGAGAGCGTCTATGAACAGCATCTTGCCACAGATGTTCAATGGGTGTTAGGTCAGGACTTTGACTGGGCCAATCTTACACATAAATGTTCTTTGATCTTCTAAATCATTCCACTATAGCTCTGGCTGTATGTTTTTGGTCATTGTCTTGATGAAAAGTGAATCTCCTTCCCGGTCTCTTTTGGAGCCTCCACCAGGTTTTATCTTCCCATTAACTTTGACCAGCTTCCCAGTTCCTGCTAAAGAAAAGCCTCCTCACAGCATGATGCTCCCACCACCATGTTTTACTGTACGTCCACACAGAACGCGATAAAATCGCTGTGTGTCGCCTGTCCAACAGGCGATGAGTCGCTTGGGGGCGTCTCACTCAGAACGAGCTCGTTGGTGGGAGTTTTCCAAATACGGCACGTACAGAAACAAGGGTTCTACACAATTCCTAAACCATTAACAGTCGTACAGATGTTTCACAAACAATAAATCTTTATACCTTTTATAACTATTAAGTACAATAATATAACAATTATTTCATATTACAATAAATGGGTTCACTTAAATATAATACATTATTTTCCTTAATGTAGTAAATCATTCTTATATATATATATATATATATATATATAATTTGTCCATAATTTAAAAATAGTTAACTTAATGAAATAAATAATTCCTTGGATGTAATATATATGTTTACTGTCACACATGAAGAGGGTGGACGTAAGTGCAGAAATATTTATAATATCATTTATTAAATAAACAAACTAAAACAAACTAAAACAAACAAACATAAACCAAAGCTTCACTAAAAATAAACAGAAAACAAACACAGGTAAACGAAATTACAAGACTGAAATAACTAAAATAACAAAGATGAGATTAAAGTATATACAAAACTAAGAAACCAGTAACTAGAAACAAAACCAACCTGACAAACACACAGCAAGGAATCACGCAAAAGACTAGACCAAGAACGCTTGAAACACGGGCTGATATACATGAGGAGGGAACAGGAAACTGGAAACACCTGAGGATCAATCAAGAGGGGGCGGGGTTACAAATCACTGATGACAGGGTGGGGCTAGGGCGGAGACAAGACCAAAACACAACAGAAGCACATGACTGGGAAACATGACAGGTAAACAGAGGGGCAGGAGCACAAGAGACCAAATGAGGGAGAAACACAAGGCAGACATGGGCTAAGGTGTTACATTTACTTAAATATATTAAAACATCCTCTTCATTTAATAAACAGTCTTTCTCTTAATTTATTAAATAATTCCCTCAGTTTTAATACATCTATCTGTAAGATGTAATACATAATTCCATCAGTTTTAACTAAATCGTTCCAAATTCCATACCTCAGTTTGAATAAATCGTAACGTTAAATGCATTAAATCCTTTGTTCAGTTGTAATAAATCATTATGTTAACTTTAATACATAATTCCCTTTGTTTCAATAAACGTTTCTGTTAATTAAAAAAATATTCCCTTAGTTGTCAAAAAACATTCTGTTAATTTAATAAATAATTTTCTCAGTTTTAATATATAGTTTTCTATAAAATAAGGTAATTCTGTAAGGATAGTAGTATAGTGGGGTAGCTGCTGGTGTAGTGGAGTATTTTACCTCAGATCAGCTCAGTTCAGTTCTGTTCCCACTCTCCGTTTTGCTGGCGGAATAAATCTTCAGTAGGAACCGAAAATCAGAGCAGCGATTTCAGGCCGAACATATGAGAATCTGTTTCTGATTGGTAATCGCCGCCGCACGTCGTTGCTCATTTGCATAAAGTTAAGTTCTGGTCAACTCTCTCGCGTCACTCAAACCGCCCACTTCGCATCGCGTCGCGCCGCGTCGCTGCCTGTCGCCCAGTGTCGCTCCCTCTCATTGAAAATGAATGACTTCCGGCTGCTTTGTCGCTCGCGTCGCGTTTGGTGTGGACGCACGGTTACAGTGGGAATGGTGTTACAGTGTTACTTTTCTGCCACACAGTGCCCTTTTCAATTAGGCCAAAATACCCCAAACTGGTCACATATGACCACGATGCTCAAAGCATGGATGGTTTTATAACCAAACCCTGGTTTAAACTCCACAACTTCATCTCTGACCTTTCTTGGTCTTCATGATGCTGTTTGTTCACTAGTGCTCTCTAACAAAATTGAATTACAGAACAGGTGTTCATTTTTATACTGAGACAAAATTACACACAGCTTCTGAAGACAATTGATTGTACTAGATTTTATTTAGGGGGTTCAGAGTCACACTTTTCAGTTTTTTATTTGATTACAAAATTGAAAAACATGCATCATTTTCATTCCGCTTCACAATGGTGTGCTACTTTGTGTTGGTATATTACTTAAAATCTCAATAAAATACATTTAAGTTTGTGGTTAAGGAGAAAGTGTGAACAATTCAAGGGGTATGAATCAGTGGCGGATGCTGGTCTTTCAAGGAGGGGAAGCTCAATTTCGGCCTACATCTTAACATATGTAGTTTTATTTATACGTAAATTCTACTCTCCCTGAGATTTTTATTTTCTTGTAAACAAAAGGCATTGTTTTCCCTACACAACAAAAAGGTACCCATTCTTTACATTGAACAATTACATAAAAAAGACGCTATGACATGAATAAACATAAAATGATCAGTAAAAAAAAAACATTACGCAAAATCTTTAAAGTTGGTAAAGGAAAAAATGCACGTAAATTTATTTCACACATTTTTATTTTTTTAAAATAATCCCTTTATTAATTTAAATTATTTTAATTATTTTTAATGATAACACAATACTTACTACTGGCCCCTGTTCATTTATGTCCTGAGATGGTTTCATCAAGAGGCATGGACAACAGTACAGAAGTCAGTCTCCAAACACAAGCAACTACAGAAAAGCACCAGAAATAGAAGCTCGATTTGTCGCTAGTCGTTTTTAATAAAGAAAATGCCGCTATAAGGATTAGGAAAGTCTCCGGTTCAGCTCAGAACAGAATGAAAATGCTCCCATCATGGAGTTTTACACTAAAAGATCGCTGATTCGCACATTTCGCTGTCAATCAAAAAGGGACTCCGCCTCAGACAGGCCAGCCGAGGCCAGCCTACTGCCCCATAGACCCCCAGAGACGCTGAGCGTCCGATGGGCGGGACAAAGCGGGACAAAGCATTTATCCAATGACTCGTCTCGTTTCGACGCGCGCTTTGCTCCGCTATTGAAGTCTGTGCACTGTTTAAAGCAGCGCTGTGAAGCTGCGGGAATGAGTGAGAGGAAAGCCGCGGCGTTACCAGTGATAAGAAGCTGATTCTGAACTAAGCTCAGTGCGGTGTAGCGCATATTTAATCAGTGACATGTACACACAACAGTATATATTTTATCACTTATTTTTTTACATTTTAGGGGAAGCTGAGCTTCCCTTGCAGTCTTAGAGCAATCGCCACTGGTATGAATACTGTACATGGGATTTGCATTGCCTAAAAAACAAGTAGCTCTTAATTTGCTGTGATTTGATTGATTGATTTGTTCTTCTCACTGTTTTAATATGAATGACTCTACATGCTAGTGGACACAAATACGTGTGGAAGACCAACAGATGAGATCAACAACGCCACCATTAAGGATACGAGCAATGTCGAGGACTACTACTTATACGTAAATACTGTGGAATATAAATGTTCAGAGGGTTTCAAGTTTAAGCGAACAAAATTTGCTCGTTGCTCTCAAGGCAACTGGATTTACCCAACATGTATACGTAAGTAAAATTAAGTTATACACTGAGCAGTATTGTGTGTTAATATTTAATATAAAACTTTACTTACTTGTCATGTTGACCTTTTTTCCACGCTCCAGCACAGTGCTAGCCTTTCCAAGTGCGTTATTAACACACTTCTTTATTGTATTAGATTTTCTTGGCAAAATGTTAAGCCACAAATTGCATTTGTGAAGATTATTAGCAAAAAAATAGAAAGCAACAAGTGGCAACTCAATCACTACATAAATGTACAGGTTTAAACCATAGACTGTGTATAACTGAATAGAGCATCATCTCTCAAAAGTGAAGCCACCACAGGTCGGCGCCCCCTGCTGTTCAGTTGCAGAAAGCTGTGTAACCCCACCCATCCCTATAGGTTTCAATGGCAAAACAGCCGACTTTCAATCACGTTTTTTCTAATATACTGTAATTCCACCTCCATTATTTAAATGCAGCAGCTAGTGTAAGCTCTGCTTATATAGTCAAATTTTTATATCCCCACAAAATACGTTTTTTAAAACGTTATTCAGCTCTATTAAAAAAGGTGTGGTTATTGTAAAAGGGCTGGGCTACACCTAGCCGGAGTGGGACCAATGACTGTATCGGTGGGGCCATAGACTGTGTGAGCTCTGTGGAGGCAGCCTTCAGGGGCAGGTTTATTCAAATGAGTAGGCTGTCTCTCCACAGTCTTTCTCCTCCTCTGGTCTCTACTGTGCAGACTCGGGTTTCAGGATCGCTAACATGGCGGAAGCTTTTGCCTTCATTTTCTTTGAATGAATGGGTACAGCGACACAGAGTCTTTTTTTACAGTCTCTGGTTTAAACTAGTATTGTGTCCCATGACTTTTGCCACATTTCACAAAAGTTGAAGAATGTTGTGCTGACCTGCAGGGCATGTGCTTGCATGTCTGTACACATGGACAGGTCTAGCCAGATGGTGCCAGTCACTATCATTACCATCCACTGCACTGTCCACTCTGGGTGGTAATGCCTTCTATGATGTATTCCCATACACACGTGACCCTGTGGATCGAGGAATGTTAAATGCCCACACAACTTCAGAAATGGAACGTTCCATTCTTCTGGCTCTTACTATCAGACCTCGCTCTGATAATGCAATAACTTCTCTCACAAGACAACACCTCACAACTTACATAGGTGTGGGTTTTCCTAGAACACTATTTGAGGTTCACAGTGTGTAACATCCATGTCTTTCATTCATGTCTCATTATCCAATTATCCTCATTAATTATCCTTAACTTTAACCCTTTTCACAGTGGTCAGTATTTGGTAACTTAAATAGCTTCTTACTGATTATATACTGTATTTTCACCACCACCACCCCCCCAAAAAAGCCTACTTTTGTCCAACACATTTCTTCATATCTTCAAAGTTCATGATGATATCAAATTAATTCTGTTATACAGATGCTTTACTTGTCTATAAGCGGCCAAGATTTTACTGAGCTAACTATAATGGTTTGAGTTTTATTAAAGATTAACCAAAAAAGTGAAGAAAAAAAAAACTCCCAGTGGAAAAAAAAAATCTTCTCAATATAGCTCAAAACCAATGTAAATGACCCAAAAGTAAATAAATAAATAAATATCTCCAGTAATTCCACCTAACCCTAGTCACCAAAAATCATAATGTCTCCAAATACAGCCTTCCAAATAACAATTACAGGATAAACAGATTTCAAAAGGGTTTTTTTTATCTGAAGTCAAAAATATATTAGCAAGGTTTATTTATAAATATTTAGAGCGTCTCATTATCTCTGTTTATATTCCTACATACAGATAGGATGTATATGTAGGAATATAAACAGAGATAATGAGACGCTCTAAATATGTATAAATAAACCTTGCTAATTTACCAATATATTTTTGACTTCAGACGGATTCTGGGAAGTCCCTATTGAATGAATGAATGAATGAATGAATGAATGAATGAATGTGTACTTGCAGGTCAGGGGCTGAAATCTTGCTAAATGTTCCTTATCAAAAAGACTCCAAAACAGTTGCAAAAGTTTAAAAGTGTGCTTGCAGCTGCAATTCTTATTTTTCCACCCAGAAATGTTCTATATTATAGTAAGACTTTGTAAAGAGCTTTATCAAAAAGTCTTTTTTTTCTGGTCAGATTAGTCATACCTATGTGTTTTTACCCACACATCCATATTTTATATAAACAAAAAAATTATAAAAGGTATTTTTTTTAACTAAGCTGTTGCTGTTTGCAGCATCTACACCCTCAAATCCAGACAGAGAAGAGGATGTGAGCCAACCCGACAGAGAGTCTTCAACAGTGCGTGCTACTGATACACCTGAAGAATGTAAGAAACTTAGTATGAAGTCTCCATATGCTTATTTATTCATTGCTAATATATCCACTTGAGCAGGGCCGCCGCTCTGCATACGCAGACAACGCAGCCAGCGTTAGGCCTCAACCATTTTGCAGTTGCAGGGAGCCAAATTGACTGAGAATGAAATGTGTTGAAATTATGACATTATTAAATTTAAAACCCAATGTGAATTATTTATGATACGCTCATCTTTTTTGTCTTTAAACATTGCATGGGGCACCTACTCTACTACTTAAAAGCGGCACGTTATTATTTTTGTGCATAATATAATGCCCCCACCCCTATTGCCTGAAATGGCACGGCTCGGTTTGCTCTGTTGGTTGTTGCCAGATGTGACATTTTCCAGTCAAATAAATAATCAAAAAATGCATGGAGGCGCTAAATCTTGCGCATGTTTAACCATTTTTAAAGTGTATGTGGCCATTCTATACAAAAACTTGTCCAGTGCAATATTTGTGTAAGTTAAAAACTTAAAATAACCAGTTATGCTTAGGGCCTCCAAAACCTTAGCAGCGGCCCTGCACTTGAGTGTTAATCTCACATGTTGCTTGAATAAGGGAATGAGAATATTTTCTATAAAAACGTGTGTTTTTTAATTTTTGTGTTTTGTGTGTTTCTGTGTGTGTTTCTGATTTAGCATCAAGAACAGGTGCTTGTGGCTCACCTTCACCAATCAAAGACGCAGTGCAGGAATTCAAAGATAAATATGAGGATGGTGAAAAAGCTACGTATGAGTGTCCTGCTTATTACGTTAAGGCTGGTGATCCCCACCTTACCTGCAGACAAGGCAGATGGACAGGAAAAGGGGAATGCTTGGGTAAGTACAGATCTTTTTATAATCTGTAAATAAAAAATGACTTTTTGTGACATTTTGTTTTGTCACTGGATTATTCACTTAGTATGTATGTTTTTTCACATATAAAGAAAATTTTAATTCAGTTTGCAAACACTGCAAGACCAATAAGCAAGTTAATCATGTGCAGAAAAAATACAGGTTTCTAAAGATCATGATTATCAAGAGCTCTCCTTTGATTTTCAAAACAAAGTTTGCATTAAAGCTTGTTTTTTAACAAAGCAATAGTGAGTAATGGTGTAATGTCTCTGTTATCTGAATTTACTATATATAATAACATCTGCACCACATATCTGATTAAAACAATGTGTTTAAAAGCACAGTGAATTTTCTGCGTTTAGTTTATTAAATGTTTTTATTCACATGGATAAAAGTTTAAAATACACAGCAGCTTTGGTGTTATGAAATTATTTTATGCATTTGTTTAATCCATCTTTATTGTCTGTACTGAGCGTAAATGTGACCAGTATTATTCTCATTTTAACATTTATTGATTTATTTCAGAACCCTGCACTGTGGACGTTCATGATATGGATCCCCGTAACATACAGCTACTGAGAGGAGATAGAATAAAAATGTATTCACGCCACGGAGATCATATTACATTTAAATGTCAACAAGAATATAAACATGATGGCCTAGTTCCCCTTCGTCAGATATGTCAAAATGGGCAGATGAATTTGCCTCGCTGTGTGTGACCCACATCTTACTGTTAAAGTTCTGTGATGGAGGATAAAGACATGATTTTAATACACTGATAGAAAAGCCTGTTTGTGTCGTATCTGATTTTGTAAAGAACAGAGGAGACAATGAATAAGATAATTTAATTAAATTTGAATAAACTTCTGTACAATTAGCAATTAGAATAATGGATTGTGTTCTGTCCAGTATTCTAAATATGATAGATGAGGAGACATGAATCACTTTAATAACTGAAGTCTTCCTCCTTTACTCTGGAAATATTCATACAGTTTTGTTGCTGAGTGTTGTTTAATCTGTATGATGTATTCTTCACCAAATGCAATAAAACAAAATCACAATGTTTACTTTTTCATTTTTATCTCTACATTTATCAGAATAGTTTAAATGAAGAAAAAAACGTGAAAAAATAATTCAATAGATTCAATAGATGCCACACTTACATTGTAATTAACCAACCTGGGCCCAATCAAACATTTGTACACACCTTAATGTATTTTTTATTTTTATTTTTTACATTGTAGATTATTATTAATGACATCAAAACAATTAAAAGACACAAATAAAATTACATAATAAACAAAAAAGTGTTTTGTCTCCACAATCCCCTGATCTAAACCCAGCTGAGATGATGATTTGAGGAGATTTGGGATGAGCTGGAGCACAGCGTGAGGGAAAAGCAGCGACTTTTGTTATAAGTGTATAAATAAGTGTATCTTTTATTCTGGAATCATTATCTTTTGTTAATGATTCACTTGTAGAGACCTTGTTGGGGTCAAATCTTGTGTAAATTTGGAGCTTCTACAGTGAGTGGGAGAATGTTTATGTGTACATATATTGGCAGGATTTGAGTCAAATCTAGTGACCGGTGACAGGGGTATGTATTTGCTCTGATAAGTGGGGGGGGGGGGGGGGGGGCAGTAGTGGTGGGGAGGTGGCTGATGGGAAAACACTGGTATACAGTATATTATTGTCGAGGGAATGTGGTTTTGTCATCTAATTCTTTTTTTTAATCACCAGTCACTTTAATTCTTACTCTCATCCACATGTTGATGTAGATGTTATTAGAATATCTCAATATTAAAGAATAGGTGATAACAAACCAGTCCACAATTGGCCAAAACGATCTCAATGATTTTGCATGAAACACTACTCTCCACCCATTGGCCAATTTAGGGCCAAAAATAGGATAAATAAAAATCATTATTGTAATTATAGGAAATCAGTATTCAAATTAGTATCCTGTCAGACCAATCAGTATTGCAGATCGGACACCATGAGCTTTAGAATCAGGAGTAAAAGGACCATCAGAACTGTTATCTGCAACAAGACCAAAACCCAGCATCAGTCAAGGAGTTATGGGGTTATCACGTTGAATAAGAAGAGGTATGTCCACATTTTTGACAGGAACATTATATGCAAGTCACCATCAGGGCCGCCGCTCTGCATACGCAGACAACGCAGCCAGCGTTAGGCCTCAACCATTTTGCAGTTGCAGGGAGCCAAATGGACTGAGAATGAAATGTGTTGAAATTATGACATTATTAAATTTAAAACCCAATGTGAATTATTTATGATACGCTCATCTTTTTTGTCTTTAAACATTGCATGGGGCACCTACTCTACTACTTAAAAGCGGCACGTTATTATTTTTGTGCATAATATAATGCCCCCACCCCTATTGCCTGAAATGGCACGGCTCGGTTTGCTCTGTTGGTTGTTGCCAGATGTGACATTTTCCAGTCAAATAAATAATCAAAAAATGCATGGAGGCGCTAAATCTTGCGCATGTTTAACCATTTTTAAAGTGTATGTGGCCATTCTATACAAAAACTTGTCCAGTGCAATATTTGTGTAAGTTAAAAACTTAAAATAAAATAAACAAATAGGATGAAAAATCGTAACTTATCTGGCAACCTTAGTCCTAACTAAAGTAGCAACGCTACTTGAGTTTGGCAGGAGACAAGTTCACCGCGCGAAGTTGCTACTAAATGGTAATTCAACTATGAAGCGACGGTTTGAGTCTGGAGCTGAGAAGAAGAAAAAGAAGCAGAAAGATGAGGCCCATGCATCCCTTTCTGGTGAGTAACTTCGATGATAAAGGTTTAAATAGTTTTGATTACTTCATGTTCAGTGGTGTTGCCTGAGCTAGTTACGTTGGCTTTGCTGATTTGGTAGCTTTAAACGCTTAACTAGAAACTAATCTGGGTATTGCAAGGCACGTGGCACGTTTGCAAATAGTAGTAGTGTAGTTTGAAGATTTTTAGTGACTTTAATAAGAAATTAATAAACAGAGTAGCCTACCTATTGACTAATGCAGTCAGTGCACTATCCAAATTGTCTGTATGACAGCAGGATCAGACAGCTCTATAGATTTTGACAGGCTGATATAAATACACCACGAATATAAACGATAATTTCATAACCTTTAAGGCTGGCTTGTGTAAATGACGTGTCCACTGCTTAAAATAGACATGCATCGTTTCATTTATTATTTATACATTATAAATAGTACTCTTCTGCTGTTCTTCACTGTTATTGGCCTTACTTATAACGTTGTAAATATTCACAGTTACATGTGTAATTTTAATAAATAGTAAAATTTTGCATAAACCTTTTGTGTTTGTGTGTGTGTGTGTGTTTTTTTTTTTTTATTTTTTGGGGGGGGGGGGGGGGGGGGGCTCCCTGACCAGTTATGCTTAGGGCCTCCAAAACCTTAGCAGCGGCCCTGGTCACCATTAACTGTCTGCAACTCTAAGCCGAGCACGTTTTGCCAGCTTTCACTAAAATGGTGCACCCTGACATGGCAATACATCACAGAAATACAAAGTGAAATGTAAAAGTGATTAATCTGGTAAAGTATGATTTCTGTGCAGTCGGAAGTCTTATAAATATGATAAATATTCTGAAAGAATTCAAAATCTTAAGTAACTTTATGAAAGTTTAAGGGTCAAAAGGCACAGTGCTAACAGTGAACTGATTTAACAGTAAATTTCATTCCCACTGCTGTTAATTTTATCTGTAAAAATAACAAAATAAAAGGAATGTATTTTACAGGTAGTCTAACTTAAAGAAGCAATCAGTAGAAAATATTCAATTTCAATATACTGGATAGAGTTGTCTGCTCCGCCCACCCCTCCACAGATGCAAAGCTCACTCGGGTTGCCAGGCTAGCGAACCTAACACAGAACACAGAACCTACACGAATGAGTGCAAGAAGAGTTTAATAAATTTTACCATGGTAAGCAACGTTATAAAGCAGCTTATGTGGATTTTTTATCACTTTGTCTGTAGTTAGCAGTTAGCTTTATTCACTGTTAGCTGCATTTAGCTATTTTACACAGTAGACAGATAAATAATCTAGCAATCTGACCTTGCTTATTTATTGAAATGCCTGTCCCTAGTATGCTAACCTAATGTTTGTGATAAACCTGGCAACCTCCCTGTTGGGGAATGATCAGCAGGCAGAATCAGAGGCCACACCCACAGAGAATTCTGATATACCACCAGAGGTGTAAAGTAACGTATTTACTCACATTACTGTAATTGAGTAGATTTTATGAGTAATTTTTAATTTTTAAATAATCCCTTTAATAAAAATTGTACAACCTAAGCAAAGTCTTTGTCAGAATTCAGCCTTCATGGTTTTCTGAAAAATAGTAAAGGTTAATGGAGACGAAAGGTGTTGTTGTCCTGTGTGTTTATTAATTAGCTAACATGTATTAACGCCTAAATTAATAGTATATTAAATTCACTGAAAGCTGTATGAAATGCATCTGTCGGTGCGATGTTAACAGGCGATTGAGGAGAATATAACCTAAATACTTTAGCTAATGATCATGGATTACATAGATCCCTTTTAGACATTAAACAACGCTGAACTAAACTGAAGACATATCAAACTGCCTGCTTAGGTTAGCTAACAAGTTAACGAAGCTGCGCTACTTTACGTGCTTAACCTGCGTCCACAAACTGAGTTTACCTTTCTAAAAGACTTGGTGGTGAAAGAAATGCCTCATAATGTTTGTTGTGTTTATGTTCCGCTGATTTTATCACACATAGTTTGTGCTGAGTTTTGTTCTCCATGGCAGCGCAGCTGAACTTTTCCTAGCAATGTTTATTTCGGTTAGCAGCAGAGACGCTGTGTAAATCAGCTGCCTGGGGTCTGTGTGCACAGCTTGGGGCGGTGTTCTGTCGAGTTGTGCTACCCACCGATATGTGCTTCTTTACGGCACTGCTCATTCTTTTTTGTATGATTTCATGTTTTTAATGATAATTCCTTAAGTTTTTTTGGGAACATTAAACAATCTGCTTGAATGTTAAAAAAAAACATGTAATTAGCAGTTAAAGCATAGCAATGGCAAGTTAAAAAAATAATAATGAACTGTAAAACTATAATAATACAATTTATAGTCACATATATGACCATAACTTTGTAACAGTAAAGAAAAAAAAATGGACCATAAAAACCTATTCCACTTGTTCTTGAAAATGTTTTATGGGGTGGTCTGAACAAATACTTCCTGAAAGCTCCAAATTATTATGTGGAATAATAGTTTTGAATAGTAGTGATTTGTACTTTTTTTACATCAAATAATTAAAAATAACTATGTAACTTTTACTCAAAGTGTATTTTAAATTGAGTACTTTTTTACTTTTACTTGAGTAGATTTTTAGATGGGTACTTTTACTTTTACTTGAGTAGAATTTTAGCAAAGTAAAGGTAATTTTACTTAATTACAATTTTTCAGTACTTTTATACCACACATTTGTAGTAAGAAACAAGAGCTGACTGATATGAATGAATAGGAACTTTGCATGTTTCCTTAATATGGGACGACACATCTTGATAATTTAATCATTTACTACTGAAAGTCTAATCCTTATTGGTTCTTTAAAGTTTATTTTGTCTTGTTAACTTTTCACCTGACCCCAGTAGGGCTTACTTTTTACTAAGCCCAACCTACAGGAGTAGGTGGAGCTTAGTTTAGAAACTTTAGTCTTGCTGAAAGCAGAGATTGCTCAGTCTCACTGACTACCATCGAAAACAATGAAGGGGAGTTTTTTCATTCCACGTCTTTTCTTCCTTTTCTGTATTTACAGCTCTACACGGAGTGGTAAGGTTTTTCTTCTTGTGTGTTTTCTTATAGTAATTAGCAAATCATCAATAAAAATAAAGATTGAAAACAATAATCTATTTATAGGATCAGTTTAGCAATACTCATTTGATCTAATGAATTAAGTATTATAATTTAATATTATAATTATATGGCTGCAGAATGTTTACAGTTATCCTGGTTTAGGCTCTGTTAAAGTGACATGCAGTTGTTTACCTATATAAGACAAAGACAATGTTAAAGAAAAGTATGCATACTTTATGCACACTTAAATCATAGTATATATATACAAAGTAGTATGTATAACCATTGCATCCATTATACGTTGTAGACGTGCTTAAAAATGTATATATTAATAATAATAAAAAATTATGTCTGGAGTATGGATACTACTTAAGTGTAATGAATATGGTATTTCCTTTTCCTTCTGAAGGCTGCAACTTTGCTTTGGTTTGTTGGAAATAAGTGCATCTTTTATTTAGAATGCATTATCTTTTGTTAGGTAGGCAAACCATTGCTGATTATTACTGACAATTATGACACAGATAGCCTCTAGTTGCAATTGTATTCATATCGCTCTCTTGTATTACACAGCAGCTTATATCATATATTGTAACTAACTTTTCTCCAACTGTCTATCATGACAAAACTTAACCTAAAGTTTCCTAATAAATATACTTTTTGAAATGGCCGCCATCTTGAATTTCCAGGTAATGTAGGTCTAGTTCATTATTTATGCCAAATATGGTGCTTCTATCACAAAGTGAATGATTCTTCTGCAATATGAGCTTACTCTACAACACTGTTATATTCATAGTTAATTTTCTACTAGCTACCAAGCTAATTCATTGAGGTAACAACTGCACAACTCTCAATACAGATCAACAGATGATGATAATATTCTCCAAATTGTGACAGTGATTTTGTAAAATGTTTGTCTTTTTCTTATTAATAATTTTATTTCTGATTTTTTCCCCCCATTTTTCTCCCAATTTGGCCATCCAATTGTTCCACCCCTTTGTGCGTCTCTATCACCAGTGGTGCCTGCGACCCTTTTTTTATATAGTTGTACTATATTAAACTAGACTCCCTGTAAGTTGAAACAATTTAAGGGAATTGAACTTTCAATTAGGTCTTACCCAGATACAATCATGACATTCAAGATACATTAAAGTACATTTGAGTTGCTTAAAAAAGAATGACTGTACTTTAACTAGAGCTGTTGCAATAATTATATTACCAACGTATTGTACAACATACAATACAGTATTTTAACATGTTGTACTGACCTACTGTTTACATAGCAAGGAGAGCCCATTAAGGTGAATGAGCTGGTTTGTGAATTTTGATTAAAAACAGCGGCTTCATTTCACATTGATATATATATTAGTAGTGTCGTTCGATTCAAAAATGTAATCAGAATAATCACAACAATATTCTAACAATATATCTCTGTGGTGTGAAGCTGCTTTAACACAGAACACTGAAAAATTGCCGCCATGCTTTCAAACTGTATTTTCAATGGGATGTGCAGTGCAGATGTGAGCAGTGAACGCTGCACATACCGCGCTCTTAGTGTGTAAACAGCATGAAGCAGCAGCAGAGACCGCATTTCTTTATATCAGTATATTATCTGGCTAATATATCAGATTAAATTTATCAGCACTTTAGCTAAATTAAAAATAATTATTTATGTTAGCGGGGTCAGAACGAGTAGCAGATCACGTAATCACCACAAGCGAACCGCTCCAGAAAAATAATCCAAAATCCAAGAAAAACCCTGGGAGATTACTGCGGAAGTTAATATGCGTTACTGATACCTAATAATTATCCTTAATAATAAACACCTTCATTTAAAAATAGCATTTTGTGTTTACCTGTGTTGTCTTTGATTAATATTTAAATTAGTTTGATGTTGCGAAACATTTAAGTGTGACAAACATGCAAAAAATCTGGAAATCAGGAAGGGGTCAAACACTTTTTCCCACATCTGTATATATATTTCAATGTTTAATACTGCATGAATTTCTCTTAAAACGCAATGATATAATTTAACAAAAATATTACCCTATTTTTTTACAATATACTGATGCATTTGAAAAGTTTAATATACAGTTGAAAAAAATACAGTAAGCAACAGCATAAACAAAATGGTGGAGGGTGACCATCCATACCATTAGTATGCTGGTGATTACTGTACTGTTTATTGTTGTTATGATTAAAATGAATGTAGTGCTACTTCCAGAGGCTTGCAAAATTATTCATACTCCTTAAACATATTTTGTCACATTAATACCATAAACTTAAAAGCATATTATTGGGATTTTGACTGGTATACCAACACAAAGAAGCACACAATTGTGAGATAAAACAAAAATAATAGATGCTTTCCAAAAAAATTATGGTTGAGTATATTAACAAAAAAATCAAGTTTAGATTAACTGCGTTTGCCCAGTGTGTTGTTAAGGAAGCGGACATTAGCTAGAAAAGATGCCTAGTGCAGATCTCTGTATGTTTCTGTCAGTTTTAACTTTGTGGTGTGTCAAGTTTGAGCTCTCCTTTTGCAGACACTAGGACAGGAAAAGTTCTAGTCGTGAAAATTTAAAATTGCTGTTGATTAGTACATTTCCTATAGGACTAATTGTAAGTGTATTAAAACCCTTTTACATTTCTTTGAGAGAAGGTCAACTGCTCTGTTTTGTCTCACTTTGTCTACAACAGAGATCCACTGTTCGCTTGGGCCTGCTACAATTGGAATTGAAAGAACAAATCCCGAAGGGAAAAATTTGTTTAAGGCTGAAGAGAGTGTAGAGGTTATCTGTGCAAAAAATTACTGGTTGAGTGTAGTGAAAAAAACATCTGGATGGATTAAATGCAAAGACGACGGTCACTGGGAATCCCCTCCTGCGTGTGAAGGTAAAAACTTCAAACATACAAAATCTGCACAACTATTATTGCTTCTGAAATGATATACAGAAAACTTCTTTCAGATATTGGCTGTGAAATTCCATATGACCAGCATGTGTATTGGCCTGAATACACCTTCAGTGCAGACAGAAGACTGGGGGTCACTAAGTCATATAGTTGTCAAAGAGGTTATAAGCCAGCAGCTAAAAGGGCCGAATGTACAATGGATGGCTGGGTCCCAAATCCTCTGTGTATTGGTAAGATCCTCTATTAAACACTGTGTGGTTCATTAGTTTCTTATTTCAAAGTGGAGAAAACTGAAATAAGTCTTTGCTGTCTTTCAGAGAAAGGGTGTCTTGCACCAACAATTGAAAACACAAAGCCGTTGACGAACCCAAAGCACAAATATAAGCTTTATGAAACTGTTCGGTACCAGTGTCTTCCTGGATATGAACCTGAGAGGTTTTCAATCAATTGTAATTGGAATGAACAATGGGATAATATGAAATCCTGCACTGGTAAGAATCCATTTATTAATAAATTGGACAGATATTTGGTGATATTTGGGGGTGTCTTGCCTTTCATATACTTCACGTTCATTATCTTTTCACAACATAATTTTAGGAAGGCAAACCATTGCTGTTAGCGACTATAACAGACTATTATTGTCACATTCTCGTCCTGTTCTGGTTCTCTCCTGTCTTTCGCTGTGTTTTTTGATGGTCCAGTCAGAGATAGTCAGAGGAAACAACAACGTTATTATTAAAAGTTTATTATTTGTCTTTTTGGGGGGGACGAAATCTTTCAGAAGCAGAGATGGACAGAGTTCATAATAATGTATGCATTATATTTTTTATTGTATGATTTGTCTTTGCATTTCAGCTAAACAAGGCACTCTGCTGCCCTGTAATTCATTCAGATTTACAAATGGATTTATGCATTACTTGGATTCAGACCCACCATCTCAATGGGTCTCCTACTCATGTGACCAAGGCTATAAGCCAATTGAGGAAGGGTGGTGGGGACAAAAGAGCTGCAGGCAGGGTTTTGTGGATAGTAAGCCACAGTGTATACGTGAGTATTTTCTTTTCAGATAAGACATTAAAGTTGTGCAGTCCCCCAGGTGAAGCAGAAGGTGAATCTCACTTCATGTCTTTTTGGTTCTTGGATATTGACAGGTTCAGATGCCTGTGTTGGTCTTCCCAAAATTCCTCATGCAAAACCAAGTCAAACAGACAAAGTCTTTGAAAATGGGGCCTGGGGAAATCTTAACTGCGACTGCGGCTTCAGAATAAACCCATATCACATCCAGTGTGTTGAAGGACAATGGAAACCTCTTCCACAATGTGAAAGTAAGTCACGTTTGCTTTTGACCTTCTAATAATTTTTTTTCTGAGCTGATGAGATTTTGATGAATTGTAAGTGAGATTGCAGCTCAGCTCTCAGTTATTTACAATATTTAAAAATCTCATAACAAATGAAATACATGATTTCTTTTGTTAAGGTGCAGTTTTGGCTATACATTTTTGTGCGATATTTTTTGGCTGTCAAATTAAAGACAAACTGAATAAATTGATGGTTTGGAATATTTAAGTTGATGCAGGAGGAGGAGTCAACAAATACTGTTTTCCCCAGTCTTTAAGTTTTGATTTACAAAGGCATTCAGGAAACACAGTCTCCCACATCTCCCATGTTAGCCAATACATTATTTGCCAAAATTGGTCATTCAAGGAAGTATATTCCTGATCAGTAGATTAAGGGACGTTTCAGTGGCAAAAGTTTACCAAACTGAAAATATGTGCATACCATAATATCATATAGTATGCTATAATGAACCCCACCTACACAATGCGGGGAGGGGAACTGTGATTATGTAGCTTGGGGTACAGTTCAGAACAGCTTGAGACGGTTCTCAAGCCAGGTCCCCACCCACAGCTAGGTGAGTAATGAAGATGAGGGTGGAGGCTGGTGCGAGGTCGAAAGTCACGAAGGTGGGAAGCCCCTGGGAGGTATATATAGGACCAGGGGGAGGAGCTCGGGAAATTGAGGCGTGGTTCATATCCCAAAATTTTGTTAATTCTTAACAACACTTGTAAACTATATTAAACTCAAATTCAAATCATAAGTTCATCTGGGATTCAATGAGACTCCTCGTAAGTTGCAACAATTTTGTGGAATTGAACCTCCAAAAGAATCAGATTTGAATAAAAAAAAATGACGGTACTTTCCATTGTTTTTTCATTCATTTTTAAATGTCTAGTTGTGGTCTCTAGTATGAATGAATGTCATGTGAGCCACTTTTTGTAAAAAAAAATAAGTGCAAAGGTGTTACTATTTAGCCTTGCTTTAGATCACTAAATTAGTCTCTCAAAAGACACAATTTAGCTCCTCCCCACGTACCCCCAAAACCCCACGGCCGCGCAAACCTGCACCCTCCTCCCTGTGGAACTTAAACCTTATTTTCACAATAAACTGACACATTCTGAAAATATAAATCTATTTTTATACATGCCATTAGGAATGTGTGGTCACCCTCCACGAGTTGAAAATGCTGTAGTCCTCTATATTGACCGACAAGAATGGGATAGGGTAACATACAGATGCAGACATGGTTTTACAATGAAGGGGCCGGAAACAATTTACTGCAGCAACTCAGACTGGTCAACAACACCAAGATGTGAATGTGAGTACATGAAATTTCCTGCTTACTTTGTTTAAAGTTCTTAAGATTAAAATGAATATAGTGCTGCTTACAATGGCTTGCAAAAGTACTTATTAAATTACAAACTGAGATTTAAGTGATAGACCAACACAAAGTAGCATATAATTGTAAAGTGGAAAAAAATTACACATGGTTTTTAAAATGATGATAAAACAAGAATATGAAAAGTATTTAACCCCATTTATCAATAGTTAGTCGAACCAACTTTCGCTGCACTGTAGGGTTATGTTTTTCTACCAGTTTTGCACATCTAAAGACTGAGATTTTTGTCCATTCTTCTTAGCATAATAGCTCAAGCTCAGGCAGGTTGGATGGAGAGCGTCTATGAACAGCATCTTGCCACAGATGTTCAATGGGTGTTAGGTCAGGACTTTGACTGGGCCAATCTTACACATAAATGTTCTTTGATCTTCTAAATCATTCCACTATAGCTCTGGCTGTATGTTTTTGGTCATTGTCTTGATGAAAAGTGAATCTCCTTCCCGGTCTCTTTTGGAGCCTCCACCAGGTTTTATCTTCCCATTAACTTTGACCAGCTTCCCAGTTCCTGCTAAAGAAAAGCCTCCTCACAGCATGATGCTCCCACCACCATGTTTTACTGTACGTCCACACAGAACGCGATAAAATCGCTGTGTGTCGCCTGTCCAACAGGCGATGAGTCGCTTGGGGGCGTCTCACTCAGAACGAGCTCGTTGGTGGGAGTTTTCCAAATACGGCACGTACAGAAACAAGGGTTCTACACAATTCCTAAACCATTAACAGTCGTACAGATGTTTCACAAACAATAAATCTTTATACCTTTTATAACTATTAAGTACAATAATATAACATAATTATTTCATATTACAATAAATGGGTTCACTTAAATATAATACATTATTTTCCTTAATGTAGTAAATCATTCTCTTATATATATATATATATATATATATATATATATAATTTGTCCATAATTTAAAAATAGTTAACTTAATGAAATAAATAATTCCTTGGATGTAATATATATGTTTACTGTCACACATGAAGAGGGTGGACGTAAGTGCAGAAATATTTATAATATCATTTATTAAATAAACAAACTAAAACAAACTAAAACAAACAAACATAAACCAAAGCTTCACTAAAAATAAACAGAAAACAAACACGGGTAAACGAAATTACAAGACTGAAATAACTAAAATAACAAAGATGAGATTAAAGTATATACAAAACTAAGAAACCAGTAACTAGAAACAAAACCAACCTGACAAACACACAGCAAGGAATCACGCAAAAGACTAGACCAAGAACGCTTGAAACACGGGCTGATATACATGAGGAGGGAACAGGAAACTGGAAACACCTGAGGATCAATCAAGAGGGGGCGGGGTTACAAATCACTGATGACAGGGTGGGGCTAGGGCGGAGACAAGACCAAAACACAACAGAAGCACATGACTGGGAAACATGACAGGTAAACAGAGGGGCAGGAGCACAAGAGACCAAATGAGGGAGAAACACAAGGCAGACATGGGCTAAGGTGTTACATTTACTTAAATATATTAAAACATCCTCTTCATTTAATAAACAGTCTTTCTCTTAATTTATTAAATAATTCCCTCAGTTTTAATACATCTATCTGTAAGATGTAATACATAATTCCATCAGTTTTAACTAAATCGTTCCAAATTCCATACCTCAGTTTGAATAAATCGTAACGTTAAATGCATTAAATCCTTTGTTCAGTTGTAATAAATCATTATGTTAACTTTAATACATAATTCCCTTTGTTTCAATAAACGTTTCTGTTAATTAAAAAAATATTCCCTTAGTTGTCAAAAAACATTCTGTTAATTTAATAAATAATTTTCTCAGTTTTAATATATAGTTTTCTATAAAATAAGGTAATTCTGTAAGGATAGTAGTATAGTGGGGTAGCTGCTGGTGTAGTGGAGTATTTTACCTCAGATCAGCTCAGTTCAGTTCTGTTCCCACTCTCCGTTTTGCTGGCGGAATAAATCTTCAGTAGGAACCGAAAATCAGAGCAGCGATTTCAGGCCGAACATATGAGAATCTGTTTCTGATTGGTAATCGCTGCCGCACGTCGTTGCTCATTTGCATAAAGTTAAGTTCTGGTCAACTCTCTCGCGTCACTCAAACCGCCCGCTTCGCATCGCGTCGCGCCGCATCGCTGCCTGTCGCCCAGTGTCGCTCCCTCTCATTGAAAATGAATGACTTCCGGCTGCTTTGTCGCTCGCGTCGCGTTTGGTGTGGACGCACGGTTACAGTGGGAATGGTGTTACAGTGTTACTTTTCTGCCACACAGTGCCCTTTTCAATTAGGCCAAAATACCCCAAACTGGTCACATATGACCACGATGCTCAAAGCATGGATGGTTTTATAACCAAACCCTGGTTTAAACTCCACAACTTCATCTCTGACCTTTCTTGGTCTTCATGATGCTGTTTGTTCACTAGTGCTCTCTAACAAAATTGAATTACAGAACAGGTGTTCATTTTTATACTGAGACAAAATTACACACAGCTTCTGAAGACAATTGATTGTACTAGATTTTATTTAGGGGGTTCAGAGTCACACTTTTCAGTTTTTTATTTGATTACAAAATTGAAAAACATGCATCATTTTCATTCCGCTTCACAATGGTGTGCTACTTTGTGTTGGTATATTACTTAAAATCTCAATAAAATACATTTAAGTTTGTGGTTAAGGAGAAAGTGTGAACAATTCAAGGGGTATGAATCAGTGGCGGATGCTGGTCTTTCAAGGAGGGGAAGCTCAATTTCGGCCTACATCTTAACATATGTAGTTTTATTTATACGTAAATTCTACTCTCCCTGAGATTTTTATTTTCTTGTAAACAAAAGGCATTGTTTTCAAGTTTTCCCTACACAACAAAAAGGTACCCATTCTTTACATTGAACAATTACATAAAAAAGACGCTATGACATGAATAAACATAAAATGATCAGTAAAAAAAAAACATTACGCAAAATCTTTAAAGTTGGTAAAGGAAAAAATGCACGTAAATTTATTTCACACATTTTTATTTTCTTTAAATAATCCCTTTATTAATTTAAATTATTTTAATTATTTTTAATGATAACACAATACTTACTACTGGCCCCTGTTCATTTATGTCCTGAGATGGTTCCATCAAGAGGCATGGACAACAGTACAGAAGTCAGTCTCCAAACACAAGCAACTACAGAAAAGCACCAGAAATAGAAGCTCGATTTGTCGCTAGTCGTTTTTAATAAAGAAAATGCCGCTATAAGGATTAGGAAAGTCTCCGGTTCAGCTCAGAACAGAATGAAAATGCTCCCATCATGGAGTTTTACACTAAAAGATCGCTGATTCGCTCATTTCGCTGTCAATCAAAAAGGGACTCCGCCTCAGACAGGCCAGCCGAGGCCAGCCTACTGCCCCATAGACCCCCAGAGACGCTGAGCGTCCGATGGGCGGGACAAAGCGGGACAAAGCATTTATCCAATGACTCGTCTCGTTTCGACGCGCACTTTGCTCCGCTATTGAAGTCTGTGCACTGTTTAAAGCAGCGCTGTGAAGCTGCGGGAATGAGTGAGAGGAAAGCCGCGGCGTTACCAGTGATAAGAAGCTGATTCTGAACTAAGCTCAGCGCGGTGTAGCGCATATTTAATCAGTGACATGTACACACAACAGTATATATTTTATCACTTATTTTTTTACATTTTAGGGGAAGCTGAGCTTCCCTTGCAGTCTTAGAGCAATCGCCACTGGTATGAATACTGTACATGGGATTTGCATTGCCTAAAAAACAAGTAGCTCTTAATTTGCTGTGATTTGATTGATTGATTTGTTCTTCTCACTGTTTTAATCTGAATGACTCTACATGCTAGTGGACACAAATACGTGTGGAAGACCAACAGATGAGATCAACAACGCCACCATTAAGGATACGAGCAATGTCGAGGACTACTACTTAAATACTGTGGAATATAAATGTTCAGAGGGTTTCAAATTTAAGCGAACAAAATTTGCTCGTTGCTCTCAAGGCAACTGGATTTACCCAACATGTATACGTAAGTAAAATTAAGTTATACACTGAGCAGTATTGTGTGTTAATATTTAATATAAAACTTTACTTACTTGTCATGTTGACCTTTTTTCCACGCTCCAGCACAGTGCTAGCCTTTCCAAGTGCGTTATTAACACACTTCTTTATTGTATTAGATTTTCTTGGCAAAATGTTAAGCCACAAATTGCATTTGTGAAGATTATTAGCAAAAAAATAGAAAGCAACAAGTGGCAACTCAATCACTACATAAATGTACAGGTTTAAACCATAGACTGTGTATAACTGAATAGAGCATCATCTCTCAAAAGTGAAGCCACCACAGGTCGGCGCCCCCTGCTGTTCAGTTGCAGAAAGCTGTGTAACTCCACCCATCCCTATAGGTTTCAATCACGTTTTTTCTAATATACTGTAATTCCACCTCCATTATTTAAATGCAACAGCTAGTGTAAGCTCTGCTTATATAGTCAAATTTTTATATCCCCACAAAATACGTTTTTTAAAACGTTATTCAGCTCTATTAAAAAAGGTGTGGTTATTGTAAAAGGGCTGGGCTACACCTAGCCGGAGTGGGACCAATGACTGTATGGGTGGGGCCATAGACTGTGTGAGCTCTGTGGAGGCAGCCTTCAGGGGCAGGTTTATTCAAATGAGTAGGCTGTCTCTCCACAGTTTGAAAGTGTGCTTGCAGCTGCAATTCTTATTTTTCCACCCAGAAATGTTCTGTATTATAGTAAGACTTTGTAAAGAGCTTTATCAAAAAGTCTTTTTTTTCTGGTCAGATTAGTCATACCTATGTGTTTTTACCCACACATCCATATTTTATGTAAACAAAAAATTATAAAAGGTATTTTTTTTAACTAAGCTGTTGCTGTTTGCAGCATCTACACCCTCAAATCCAGACAGAGAAGAGGATGTGAGCCAACCCGACAGAGAGTCTTCAACAGTGCGTGCTACTGATACACCTGAAGAATGTAAGAAACTTAGTATGATGTCTTCATATGCTTATTTATTCATTGCTAATATATCCACTTGAGTGTTACGGTGAATTTACACTGCTCCGACGCGACAACGCACAGCGACGGATCCCATTCATTTTCAATGGGAAGCGCCGCCTCCGTCAGACGCATTCGCGCGGTGCATCATGGGTCCGATGCGTCGAGAGCGGGGGATGCGATGCGATGAAAAGTTGAGCCGAGCTGAACTTTATGCAAATGAATCCGTCCAACGCGATGCGTCTGTCCAATCAGAGACCAGGTGTTGGCCTGATACGTGTCTGCAGCGCAGTGTCTGAAAACATTTAGTTCCGCTTTCAAGCGTCCAGAGAAGCCTGGAAGAGAAGTTTCAGGCTTCCCTGTGCTTTATAAAATCCCTGCTGATTTACAGGGACTCTGTCAGCGAGGAGAAAGGCTGCTGTGATTTTTGGAGTCTCTGGTGGGTTTTTAAAATATTAATATGTAATTTAATTGGAAAAGTTAGCTTTTTTCAGCTTATATACTGCTCACTAGACAGTGTAATGAAGCTCATTCAAACATTTATATCTATAAAGACACATTTATATTTATTAATTATTGGAAATAATAATAGCTTATATAAAAAGCATTTCCCATTTATTAAAACGATTCAATTGGACGACGCAGGGAAAGCCTTTGTCACGCCCACATGCGACCGGTTGGAGGGGGGTAGTGCGACCGTGTGCGTTGTCGCGTCGGAGCAGTGTAAATTCACCGTTAATCTCACATGTTGCTTGAATAAGGGAATGAGAATATTTTCTATAAAAACGTGTGTTTTTTTAATTTTTGTGTTATGTGTGTTTCTGTGTGTGTTTCTGATTTAGCACCAAGAACAGGTGCTTGTGGCTCACCTTCACCAATCAAAGACGCAGTGCAGGAATTCAAAGATAAATATGAGGATGGTGAAAAAGCTACGTATGAGTGTCCTGCTTATTACGTTAAGGCTGGTGATCCCCACCTTACCTGCAGACAAGGCAGATGGACAGGAAAAGGGGAATGCTTGGGTAAGTACAGATCTTTTTATAATCTGTAAATAAAAAATGACTTTTTGTGACATTTTGTTTTGTCACTGGATTATTCACTTAGTATGTATGTTTTTTCACATATAAAATTTTTTTAAATTCAGTTTGCAAACACTGCAAGACCAATAAGCAAGTTAATCATGTGCAGAAAAAATACAGGTTTCTAAAGATCATGATTATCAAGAGCTCTCCTTTGATTTTCAAAACAAAGTTTGCATTAAAGCTTGTTTTTTAACAAAGCACTAGTGAGTAATGGTGTAATGTCTCTGTTATCTGAATTTACTATATATAATAACATCTGCACCACATATCTGATTAAAACAATGTGTTTAAAAGCACAGTGATTTTCTGCGTTTAGTTTATTAAATGTTTTTATTCACATGGATAAAAGTTTAAAATACACAGCAGCTTTGGTGTTATGAAATTATTTTATGCATTTGTTTAATCCATCTTTATTGTCTGTACTGAGCGTAAATGTGACCAGTATTATTCTCATTTTAACATTTATTGATTTATTTCAGAACCCTGCACTGTGGACGTTCATGATATGGATCCCCGTAACATACAGCTACAAATTGGAGATAGAAGAAAAATTTATTCACGCCACGGAGATCATATTACATTTAAATGTCAAAGAGGATATAAACATGATGCCCAAGTTGCCCTTCGTCAGATGTGTCAAAATGGGCAGATGAATTTGCCTCGCTGTGTGTGACCCACATCTTACTGTTAAAGTTCTGTGATGGAGGATAAAGACATGATTTTAATACACTGATAGAAAAGCCTGTTTGTGTCGTATCTGATTTTGTAAAGAACAGAGGAGACAATGAATAAGATCATTTCATTAAATTCAGATAAACTTCTGAACAATTAGAAATTAGAATAATGGATTGTGTTCTGTCCAGTATTCTAAATATGATAGATGAGGAGACATGAATCACTTTAATAACTGAAGTCTTCATCCTTTACTCTGGAAATATTCATACAGTTTTGTTGCTGAGTGTTGTTTAATCTGTATGATGTATTCTTCACCAAATGCAATAAAACAAAATCACAATGTTTACTTTTTCATTTTTATCTCTACATTTATCAGAATTGTTTAAATGAAGAAAAAAAAAAACGTGAAAAAATAATTCAATAGATTCAATAGATGCCACACTTACATAGTAATTAACCAACCTGGGCCCAATCAAACATTTGTACACAACCTTAATGTATTTTTTATTTTTATTTTTTACATTGTAGATTAATATTAATGACATCAAAACAATTAAGAGACACAAATAAAATTACATAATAAACAAAAAAGTGTTTGGTCTCCACAATCCCCTGATCTAAACCCAGCTGAGATGGTGATTTGGGATGAGCTGGAGCACAGCGTGAGGGAAAAGCAGCGACTATTGTTATAAGTGTATAAATAAGTGTATCTTTTATTCTGGAATCATTATCTTTTGTTAATGATTCACTTGTAGAGACCTTGTTGGGGTCAAATCTTGCGTAAATTTGGAGCTTCTACAGTGAGTGGGAGAATGTTTATGTGTACATATATTGGCAGGATTTGAGTCAAATCTAGTGACCGGGGACAGGGGTAGGGATTTGCTCTGATAAGTGGGGGGGCAGTAGAGGTGGGGGGTGGCTGATGGGAAAACACTGGTATACAGTATATTATTGTCGAGGGAATGTGGTTTTGTCATCTAATTCTTTTTTTTAATCACCAGTCACTTTAATTCTTACTCTCATCCACATGTTGATGTAGATGTTATTAGAATATCTCAATATTAAAGAATAGATGATAACAAACCAGTCCACAATTGGCCAAAATGATCTCAATGATTTTGCATGATACACTACTCTCCACCCATTGGCCAATTTAGGGCCAAAAATAGAATAAAAAATAAATAAATAAACAAATAAATAAAAATCATTATTGTAATTATAGGAAATCAGTATTCAAATCCATTCAAAACCATCAGAACTGTTATCAGCAACAAGACCAGAACCCAGCATCTGTTAAGGAGTTATGGAGTTATCACGTTGACTAAGAAGAGGTATGTCCAAATTTTTGACAGGAACATTATATGCAAGTCACCATTAACTGTCTGCAACTCTAAGCCAAGCACGTTTTCATCAAATGCCAGTTTTCACTAAAATGGTGCACCCTGACATGGCAATACATCACAGAAATACAAACTGAAATGTTAAAGTGATTAATCTGGTAAAGTATGATTTCTGTGCAGTCTGAAGTCTTATAAATATGATAAATATTCTGAAAGAATTCAAAATCTAAAGTAACGTTATGAAAGTTTAAGGGTCAAAAGGCACAGTGCTAACCGTGAACTGATTTAACAGTAAATTTCATTCTCACTGCTGTAAAACTCACTGCTGTAAAACTCACTGCTGTAAAACTCACTGCTGTAAAAAATATCAAAATAAAAGGAATGTATTTTACAGGTAGTCTAACTCAAAGAAGCAATCAGTAGAAACTATTCAATTTCAAAATACTGGATAGAGTTGTCTGCTCCACCCACCCCTCCACAGATGCAAAGCTCACTCGGGTTGCCAGGCTAAGAACACACAGAACCTACACAAACGAGTGCAAGACACGTTTAATAACTTCTACCATGGTAAGCAACGTTATAAACCAGCTCATGTGGTTTTTTTTATAACTTTGGGTGAATCCCATTTCTCCCCTTGGCCCTACCCCTTACCCCTACCCCTTCTTTTCGAGTGTAATCCTTCCCCTTGGAACGGAGTTACAAGGGGAAGGGGTAAAATCCTACCCCTAGGAATTGGGACAACCCTTCAAGCACCCGGTGAAAGGTGAATCTTATTGAAAATAGCCTCCATAATATACTAGAAATTGTATATCACACTGGTTCCCAACACTGGTCCTGGAGCAGGTAATGTGTTACAAAAACAATAAAATGTGCAAGAATATGGGTCCTCAGTGACAGAGAAATCACTGGTATATCACAATGACGTTTGTCAATGAACAATAAATACATAAATAAATAGCACTGATTTATGACCAGGCTACTAGCAGTGGTGTGTAGGTGACCCTGCTGGGCTGATGTGATGATAGCAGTGGAGCGCTAAAGTTCAGTAGCCTAGCTGCTGGTTAACTAGTTAATTTTAGGGCATTGTATATGTTCAGAAAGGGGGCAGGAGGTGCAGAAATTAATTAATATTGTCCATTCCATAATTCCTCTGTGATGGGGAGCTGAAATTAGCTCTGATTATTTTTTATTTGATTTATTTTTTCCGTTCCGCCTTAAATGCGGTAGCGCCTGCCGTCTGTTGCACCATTTAAGGTGGAACGGGAAAGTAAGCTAGCTAGCTAGCTACCGAAACGAACTACTAGCGAACTTTTTATGCTTGTTATGAAGAATTCAGCCATAAAACATCAAAACTACACAATAAACTAAGGTAATACAGAGCTAATCGTAATTTTTAACACGGAAAATACTTACATTTGTGGGTTTCTTTGGTCGCTTGTTCCGCCATCTTGCCAGTCATTCTCATACCCCTCGGTACGAAGTGTGGGTCTGGAAAATCTCCGATTGAAGCGCTAACTAGCCCTACCCCTTACCCCTACCACTTCATCCTAACAGGAATCGGGACACCCCTACCCCTTGACATGCACGCGCAAAACAGAGGGGTAGGGGTAAGGTGTAGGGCCAAGGGGAGAAATGGGATTCACCCTTTGTCTGTAGTTAGCAGCTAGCTTCATTTACTGTTAGCCAAGCTTGGTATACCAAAAAAACACTGCCCCTCGAAAATACACACTTTTTAAAGGTACGCAGATCTTTTTGTAGCTGAAAAGAATTAATAATAATCAATGTATGTATACAGAATGATATACAACATTTCATTAAATAACATAATCTCGTGAAATCTGACCACATCATCAAAATGAAATTTTAATCTCTTCTAAAACAGGTATCTAGCATTATATTATCTGTATTTTACACAGTAGACAGATACATAAACTAGCAATCGGACCTTGCTAATTAATTAAAATGCCTGAACTTTGGATGTTTCCTTAATATCGGATGATACATCTTGAGCATTTTATCATTTACCACTGAAAGTCTAATTCTTATTGGTCCTTTAAAGTTTATTTTGTCTTGCTTACTTTTCAATAAGCCCCACCTACAGGAGTAGGTGGAGCTTAGTTTAGAAATTTTAGTCTTGCTGAAAGCAGAGATTGCTCAGTCTCGCTGACCACCATCAGAAAAAAATGAAGGGGGCTTTTTTCATTCAATGCTTTTTCTTCCTTTTCTGTGTTTACAGCTCTACACGGAGTGGTAAGGCTTTTCTTCATATGTGTTTTTACAGAGATTTATTGAAAATAAATAATAATACATAAACTAGCCTGGAGTATGAATACTACTTAAGTGTAATAAATATGATATTTCCTTTTCCTTCTGAAATCTGTAACTTCTTTTATTAATTACTGCCATAGAAATCACTTTGGTTTATTTGAAAATAAGTGTATCTTTATTCTGAAATCATTACCTTTTGTTAATGATTCACTTGTAGAGACCTTGTTGGGGTCAAAATCTTGTGTAAATTTGGAGCTTCTACAGTGAGTGGGAGAATATTTATGTGTACATATATTGGCAGGATTTGAGCCAAATCTAGTGGTGGGGAGTGGCTGATGGGAAAGCACTGGTAGGCAAAAGCCTACATACAATATTTTATACATAACTAGCTGAAGAAAATATTACAGTATCTTCATTAAGAACTTTATTAAAACACATAAATAAACAAGCAATATTATTATTGAGGGAATGTGGTTTTATCACCTAATTAAATATATTTATCACCTGTTACTTTAATTCTTACTCTCATCCACATGTGGATATACAGTTGCCTTTTTTCATACTGATATTTTTCTGATTATCAAGCAAACTTTATTATCAGACAAAGATAACTTGAATAATAATGAATAATGGATTTTATTTATTAAAGGAAAAAAATAATCAAACCAAAACCAGTCTTGCACTGTGTTTTTACAAGTGTTTGCCCCTAAACCTAATAATTTGGTTGGACCATTGCAAGGTTTTCCAGCATGAACAACCAGTTTAAGGTCACAATCTCAATCAGAATTTGACTAGGCCACTCCCAAACATTTTATTAGTCACTCAGAAGTCTGCTAGTTTGTGGGGTTTGGATCATTGTCTTGCTGCAGAACCTAAGTATGCCTGAGCTTGAGGTTGAAGAAATTGAACTTAGTTTTCCAAAAAGTGTGATTAATTTTTCACAAATGGCTAGATTGGTTTGGATAGTTTTTTTTTCCCGTAATAATTAAAATCATCATTCAAAAAATATTAAAGAATAGGTGATAACAAACCAGTTCACAACTGGCCAAAATGATCTCAATGATCTTGCATGAAAAACTACCCTGCTCCCATTGACCAATTTAAATTAAAAGAAAAATCTTGATTGTAATAATAGGAAAATAGTATTCAAACTAGTATTCTGTAATTCATTTTGCAGAACCTACTTGTGCCATTCCCCGTGATGAGCATGTGGTATCGCCTTTCCTCTTGGGTTGGTTGTCACGTCTGGGAAGGAGCGAGCCGTACCAATGTGAACCTGGTTATAAAGCAACAGCTGACCGTGCCGAATGTACAGAGAACGGCTGGTCACCAAAACCACTGTGTAAAGGTATGTTGCTAGCTTAAGTTTATTAGCGTGTGGGTTTTTAATCATCTGCTTGTACTGTATATTGCTAAAATAATTGCTGCCTGTGTTGCAGAGCTGAAGTGTACAGTGCCAACAATTGAAAATGCAATAAGGCTGGAAAAAGTCGGTGCACGCCTTGAGTACCAGTGTAATCCCGGATATGAACCTGAGGGGTTTGTCATCACCTGCAATCAGGAGGGAGTCTGGGATCAGATGCATCACTGCACTGGCAAGTATCCTTCTCTGCATTCATTTAGAATTTCTTCTGTTGTTTTCTTATCCAGCTGCTTTCTCATGCTACGGAAGCGATGCAGCAAACAGAAATTTCCTTGTGTCAAAATGCTCAGATGATTTATTTATTTTGGAATAAGGTGCTGTGTACCGATGAAACTAAAATTGAGTTATTTGGAGGGCGAAATGCATGGCGGAAAAAGAACACAGAATTCCAAGACAAACACTTGTTATCCACAGTAAAATCTGGTGGTTCATTATGCTGTGGGGCTGTGTGACCAGTGCAGGTTCTAAAAATCTTGTTAAAGTTTAGGGTCACATGGATTTCAGTCAATATTGAGCACAATTTTCAGCAATCCGTGACAAAGTTGCACCGGGGCTGGATACTTCAACAAGACAACGGACCCTGAAAAAACTGCTCAAAATCTACTAAAGCATTCATGCTTCATGCTAGTAAAGCATTCTGGAATTATGCTTATTATTCATTGCTAATATATCCACTTTAGTGTTAATCTCAAATGTTGCTTGAATAAGGGCATAAGGAAATGGTCTATAAAAACATGTGTGTGTTTTCATTTCTATGTTATGTGTGTTTCTGTTTTAGCACCAGGAACAGGTGCTTGTGGCTCACCTCCACCAATCAAAGACACAGTGCAGGAATTCAAAGATAAATATGAGGATGGTGAAAAAGCTACGTATGAGTGTCCTGCTTATTACGTTAAGGCTGGTGATCCCCACCTTACCTGCAGACAAGGCAGTTGGACAGGAAGCGGGCAATGCTTGGGTAAGTACAGATCTTTTTATAATCTGTAAATAAAAATGTCTTTTTGTAACATTTTGTTGTGTCACTGGATTATTCACTTAGTATGTATGTTTTTTCACATATAAGCAAGAACACTGCAAGAACAATAAGCAAGTTAAACATGGGCAGAAAAAATACAGGTTTCTGAAGAATATGATGATCAAGAGCTCTCCTTTCAGGCTGCAATAAAAAAGTTTAGATTTTCAGAACAAAGTTTGCGTTAAAGCTTGTTTTTTAACACACACTAGTGAGTAATGGTTTAAAGTCTCTGTTATCTGAATTTACTGTCAGCTGCCAGATTTCAGGCATAAAATACACACTGGTCTCCTCATCTCCAACTGTGCATCTACACCACATATCTGATTAAAACAATGTGTTTAAAAGCACAGTGAATTTTCTGCGTTTAGTTTATTAAATGTTTTTATTCACATGGATAAAAGTTTAAAATGCACAGCAGCTTTGGTGTTATGAAATTATTTTATGCATTTGTTTAATCCATCTTTATTTTCTGTACTGAGCGTAAATGTGACCAGTATTATTCTCATTTTAACATTTATTGATTTATTTCAGAACCCTGCACTGTGGACGTTCATGATATGGATCCCCGTAACATACAGCTACAAATTGGAGATAGAAGAAAAATTTATTCACGCCACGGAGATCATACTACATTTAAGTGTCAAAGAGGATATAAACATGATGCCCAAGTTGCCCTTCGTCAGATGTGTCAAAATGGGCAGATGAATTTGCCTCGCTGTGTGTGTCCCACATCTTACTGTTAAAGTTCTGTGATGGAGGATAAAGACATGATTTTAATACACTGATAGAAAAGCCTGTTTGTGTCGTATCTGATTTTGTAAAGAACAGAGGAGACAATGAATAAGATCATTTCATTAAATTCAGATAAACTTCTGTACAATTAGAAATTAGAATAATGGATTGTGTTCTGTCCAGTATTCTAAATATGATAGATGAGGAGACATGAATCACTTTAATAACTGAAGTCTTCATCCTTTACTCTGGAAACATTCATACAGTTTTGTTGCTGAGTGTTGTTTAATCTGTATGATGTATTCTTCACCAAATGCAATAAAACAAAATCACAATGTTTACTTTTTCATTTTTATCTCTACATTTATCAGAATTGTTTAAATGAAGAAAAAAACGTGAAAAAATAATTCAATAGATTCAATAGATGCCACACTTACATTGTAATTAACCAACCTGGGCCCAATCAAACATTTGTACACACCTTAATGTATTTTTTATTTTTATTTTTTACATTGTAGATTAATATTAATGACATCAAAACAATTAAAAGACACAAATAAAATTACATAATAAACAAAAAAGTGTTTGGTCTCCACAATCCCCTGATCTAAACCCAGCTGAGATGGTGATTTGGGATGAGCTGGAGCACAGCGTGAGGGAAAAGCAGCGACTATTGTTATAAGTGTATAAATAAGTGTATCTTTTATTCTGGAATCATTATCTTTTGTTAATGATTCACTTGTAGAGACCTTGTTGGGGTCAAATCTTGCGTAAATTTGGAGCTTCTACAGTGAGTGGGAGAATATTTATGTGTACATATATATATAGTGGTGGGGGGTGGCTGATGGGAAAACAATGGTATACAGTAAATTATTGTTGAGGGAATGTGGTTTTATCATTTAATTATTTTTATTAATCACCAGTCACTTTAATTCTTACTCTCATCCACATGTGGATGTAAATGTTATTAGAATATCTCAATATTAAAGAATAGATGATAACAAACCAGTCCACAATTGGCCAATGAAGAAATGAAGAAACTGAGAAAATACCTGAGCAGTGTGTGAGTGAGCAGATCTGTCCTCAAAGCTAAATGTGGTATTTAGAAGAATCTAAAGTATAAAAATATTCTGGTTTGTTAAAAAGAATAATTCTGCATGTGTTCCTGTACAAATTTAATGTTTTCAATCTTAAAATTAAATGTTAAAAAACAATCACAAAAGAAAAAGATCTTGGTATGTCAATATTATGTATGCAAGTAACCATTAACTAAATGTCTGCAACTCTAAGCCGAGCACGTTTTCATCAAATGCCAGTTTTCACTAAAATGGTGCACCCTGACATGGCAATACCTCACAGGTGAATACAAAGTGAAATGTAAAAGTGATTAATCTGGTAAAGTATGATTTCTGTGCAGTCTGAAGTCTTATAAATATGATAAATATTCTGAAAGAATTTAAAATCTAAAATGGCGTTATGAAAGTTTAAGGGTTAAAAGGCACAGTGCTAACAGTGAACTGATTTAACAGTAAATTTCATTCTCACTGCTGTAAAACTCACTGCTGTAAAACTCACTGCTGTAAAAAATAACAAAATAAAAGGAATTTATTTTACTTCAGTTCAGCGAGTCTTCAGCACAGCACGCACGGCAACAGACAGGCTTCTTCTCCCCCGTGTCTCACCTGCCAAGTAACATACACATAAAAAAAAAAGTGCCCTTTTTCCCCCCTGAGCACTTGCCCCCCAAAATGTCTGTGCACACCACTGATTTTACTGGTAGTCCAGCTTAAAGAAGCAATCAGTAGAAAATATTCAATTTCAAAATACTGGATAGAGTTGTCTGCTCCGCCCACCCCTCCACAGATGCAAAGCTCACTCGGGTTGCCAGGCTAAGAACACACAGGACCTATTCTATTGAGTGCAAGACACGTTTAATAACTTCTACAATGGTAAGCAACGTTATAAAACAGCTCATGTGTTTTTTTTATAACTTTGTCTGTAGTTAGCAGCTAGCTTTATTCAATGTTATCCAACCTTGGTATACCAAAAAAATAAAAACACTGCCCCTCGAAAATACACACTTTTTAAAGGTACGCAGATCTTTTTGTAGCTGAAAAGAATAAATAATAATCAATGTATGTATACAGAATCATACAAAACATTTCACTAAATAACATAATCTCGTGAAATCTGACCACATCATCAAAATGAGATTTTAATCTCTTCTAAAACAGGTATCTAGCATTATATTATCTGTATTTTACACATTAGACAGATACATAAACTAGCAATCTGACCTTGCTTATTTATTAAAATGCCTGTCCCTAGTATGCTAACCTAGTGTTTGTGATAAACCTGGCAACCTCCCTGTTGGGGAATGATCAGCAGGCAGAATCAGAGGCCACACCCAATCAGAGATTGCTGATATACCACACATTTGTAGTAAGAAACAAGAGCTGACTGATATGAATATGAACTTTGGATGTTTCCTTAATATTGGATGATACATCTTGATAATTTAATCATTTACTACTGAAAGTCTAATTCTTATTGGTCCTTTAAAGTTTATTTTGTCTTGCTTATTTTTCAATAAGCCCCACCTACAGGAGTAGGTGGAGCTTAGTTTAGAAATTTTAGTCTTGCTGAAAGCAGAGATTGCTCAGTCTCACTGACCACCATCAGAAAAAAATGAAGGGGGCTTTTTTCATTCCATGCTTTTTCTTCCTTTTCTGTGTTTACAGCTCTACACGGAGTGGTAAGGCTTTTCTTCATATGTGTTTTTACAGTGATTTATTGAAAATTAATAATAATACATAAACTAGCCTGGAGTATGGATACTACTTAAGTGTAATAAATATGATATTTCCTTTTCCTTCTGAAATCTGTAACTTCTTTTATTAATTACTGCCATAGAAATCACTTTGGTTTATTTGAAAATAAGTGTATCTTTATTCTGAAATCATTACCTTTTGTTAATGATTCACTTGTAGAGACCTTGTTTGGGGCAAAATCTTGCGTAAATTTGGAGCTTCTACAGTGAGTGGGAGAATATTTATGTGTACATATATGGGCAGGATTTGAGCCAAATCTAGTGGTGGGGAGTGGCTGATGGGAAAGCACTGGTAGGCAAAAGCCTACATACAATATTTTATACATAACTAGCTGAAGAAAATATTACAGTATCTTCATTAAGAACTTTATTAAAACACATAAATAAACAAGCAATATTATTATTGAGGGAATGTGGTTTTATCACCTAATTAAATATATTTATCACCTATTACTTTAACTCTTACTCTCATCCACATGTGGATATACAGTTGCCTTTTTTCATACTGATATTTTTCTGATTATCAAGCAAACTTTATTATCAGACAAAGATAACTTGAATAATAATGAATAATGGATTTTATTTATTAAAGGAAAAAAAAAATCAAACCAAAACCAGTCTTGCACTGTGTTTTTACAAGTGTTTGCCCCTAAACCTAATAACTTGGTTGGACCATTGGAAGGTTTTCCAGCATGAACAACCAGTTTAAGGTCACAATCTCAATCAGACTTTTGACTAGGCCACTCCCAAACATTTTATTAGTCACTCAGAGGTCTGCTAGTTTGTGGGCTTTGGATCATTGTCTTGCTGCAGAACCTTAGTATGCCTGAGCTTGAGGTTGAAGAAATTGAACTTAGTTTTCCAAAAAGTGTGATTAATGTTTCACAAATGGCTAGATTGGTTTGGACAGTTTTTTTCCCGTAATAATTAAAATCATCATTCAAAAATATTAAAGAATAGGTGATAACAAACCAGTTCACAACTGGCCAAAATGATCTCAATGATCTTGCATGAAAAACTACCCTGCTCCCATTGACCAATTTAAATAAAAATAAAAAGACATGATTGTAATAATAGGAAAATAGTATTCAAACTAGTATTCTGTAATTAATTTCGCAGAACCTTCTTGTGCCACTCCCCGTGATGAGCATGTGGTATCGCCTTTCCTCTTGGGTTGGTTTTCACGTCTGGGAAGAAGCAGGCCGTACCAATGTGAACCTGGTTATAAAGCAACAGCTGACCGTGCCGAATGTACAGAGAACGGCTGGTCACCAAAACCACTGTGTAAAGGTACGTTGCTAGCTTAAGTTTATTAGCTTTATTAGCGTGTGGGTTTTTAATCTGCTTATACTGTATATTGCTAAAATAATTGCTGCCTGTGTTGCAGAGCTGAAGTGTACAGTGCCAACAATTGAAAATGCAATAAGGCTGGAAAAAGTCGGTGCTCGCCTTGAGTACCAGTGTAATCCCGGATATGAACCTGAGGGGTTTGTCATCACCTGCAATCAGGAGGGAGTCTGGGATCAGATGCATCACTGCACTGGCAAGTATCCTTCTCTGCATTCATTTAGAATTTCTTCTGTTGTTTTCTTATCCAGCTGCTTTCTCATGCTACGGAAGCGATGCAGCAAATAGAAATTTCCTTGTGTCAAAATGCTCAGATTGTCCAGGTAGTCCAGTGGCAATCAGGCACAATCTTGATCTCAGTAAGGGATTAGACAATCAAAACAGACAATCAAATTTAGCAACGTAACCAATCAAAATCTCTGTTTCAACAGGAGATAAGACAACAGACAATCAAAATTAAGAGCAAACCCAAAATCTGATTTTTATTCAGAGTCATGACTTTTTAGGCATGACAAAATCTAGTCTATCTATCAAAATTCTGCAGCAGATCCAATTAAATCCTTCATTGGATTAAGGAGGTGGGACAAAATCTAAGGTATTTAAATACTGCAGAAGACCAATCTAAAACTTTGGTTTAGCAGAGGGGCAAAACAACAGACTAATAATGTCAGAGGCAGTGGGGGATAAGACATCAAACAATTAAATGTAGCAGCAGAACCAATCAACATCTTCCGTTTATTAAAAGGAGGGGGGACAACATAGACTACAGAACCAGTATCAGTATCTTTATTTCCTTAATTGGGCAGGACAACATTTCAGACTGTCGAATTCAGAGACAGAACCAAGAGCGTGGGACAACTTAGACAGTCAAAATAATGCAACAGAAACAGTATCAGTATCTATATTTTCCTAATTGGGCAGGAGAACATTTCAGACTGTCAATTTCAGAGACAGAAACAATCAAAATCTTTATTTTAGCAGGTGATGAGACAACAAACAATCAAATTTGTCAGCAAAACCAATCAACATCTTCTGTTTATTAAGAGAGTTGGATAACATGGAAAATCTAAATAATTCAATAGAAACATTATCAATGTCTTTACATCCTTATTTAAGCAGGACAATATTTCAGACTGTCTATTTCAGAGACAGAACTAATCAAAATCTTTATCTTAGTAAGGGGAGGAGACAACAAACAAAAAAAAATACCACAAACACCAAGCATCTTTATTTCATTAAAAGAGCAAGACAACATATAGACAGTCAAATTCATTGGCAGAACCAATCAACAGATTCATTAATTCTAAAGAACCAATCAAAATCTTTATTTCATCTTAAATATATAATTTAAGGTGGATTGTTAGATTAGATTTAGTGAGCAGACTAGAGACAACTAGACTCTAGTCAACTAGGTAGAGACAACTAGATAGGTGGAATCAGCTTGTTTATGTAGTTTATATTTGTTGTGAAACATGAAATGTCAGATTTAACTAAATAGTCACAATAATAAAAAACAAATAGTCAACCTAATTAAAAAGTATGTTTTGGAAGATTTTGAGGTCCAAAAGGCACAGTATTTTGATAGTGACCCATTTGTCGCCAAGACAAGAGTGTTCTTTGTTAATGTATGTAACTGTGGGTATGTGTGTGTGTGATGGCAGCAAAAAGACTTGATTGTGGCCCACCTCCTCTGATCAGTGATGCAGTGCAGGAACTAAAGGAAGAATATAAGAATGGAGAAATAGCTACGTACGAGTGTCCTGCAAACTACGTAAAGAGTGGGGATCCTCACCTGACCTGCATACAGGGCAGTTGGACAGGGAATGGGGAATGCTTGCGTAAGTACAGATCTTTAATTGTGTTGCTTGTCTATAAGTATGATAAAGTTTGCTACAAAAACACAATATTGTGTGTGTGTGTGTGTGTGTGTGTGTGTGTTGGCAGCCAAAACACTTAATTGTGGCCCACCTCCATTGATCAAAGACGCAGTGCAGGATCTAAAAAATGAATATAAGGATGGAGAAATAGCTACGTATGAGTGTCCTGCATACTTCACCCAGGCTGGTGATCCCCACATGACCTGCAGAAAAGGCAGATGGTTAGGGAATGGGGAATGCTTGCGTAAGTACTTTTTCTTCTTCTGTTGTTTAATGCATGCCCATAGCCTCCTTCAGCTTTTGGTAATTGGTCCAAAGGTCTAAACCATCTTGTAAACTGTTCTGTCACTATTGATGAGCCAGACTATGGTTCAGTAGATCCAAATTCTGGTCCTATGGTCCGAAAGAGGAACATAGGACCTTTCACAATTTTTTGTTCTGACCTAACACAAACAGCAGTCTCAACTCATCAGCATTTTACTGAAGATGGTGTGGTAGAAGAAATGTGCAGTATGGGAGACTTGGAGTCAGACTCTATTTGAATTACATAAATCACAATAATCAAACCTGGTTAAATATGCTAAATATGTTTAAGAACAGTGCTATTATGGAGGGAAATGTCTGAATTTATTTAATCCATATACTGTGCAATGACATAGTATTTGCCCCTTACAGATTTCTTAAGTTTTTATTTCTTTATTTTTGTCATACTGACATTTTTCACATTATTAAACAAACCTTAATATCAGATCAAGATAACCTGATTAAATACAAAAATCAGTTTTTAAAAGATTTCAAATTATGATTAAGTACATTTTCGGAAAGCCGAGTTGAATTTCACTAGCCACCACCAGGCCTGATTACTGCTAGAACTATAGACTCAAGAAATCACTTAAGTAGAACCTGTATGACAACATGAAGCAGCTAAAAAATCACAAAAAGCCACACATTATGCCCCGATCTGAAAATATTTAGGGACAGATAAGAAAACAAATGTCATTGTCATCTATCAGTGGGGGGACTCCAGCAAACCATAATAAGAGCTATTATTCACAAATGGAGAAAACATGGAACACAGGTATACCAACATTACTCCAAAAGGGCATGGACAACTCATACCTGAGGTCCCAAAAGAAGTAAAATCATCTAAAAGGACTTGGCAAGAATCCATGGGAGAGTTCTGAGGCAAAAACCACTGCTGAATAAAATGAATACCAAGGCTCATCTTACATTTGCCATCTTGATTATTAACACATAACACTTAGAATATAATATAATATAATAGAATAGAATAGTTTATTGTTGCTGAAAAAACAATGTTAAAACAGTGAACGTCCTCTCTCTAAGGCAGCGTTTACAATAACAGACTTCATCATTAAAAATCATTAAAATATATATATATATATTTATATATTTAGCACCATATCAATAAGATAATTCAGGACAATATATTAATACTGAGGAGAATATTAAAAGTGCAATAAATAATATTATTTAAAGTGGCGAGTGCAGGGGTGGGGGTAGGGGAAGTTCCCTGAGAATGTCCATCAAAATGGATAATTATCTTTAGCTCCTCTGGATATTCTTCACAATTGGGAAGGTTTGATAGCTTTCACAGCCTGAGGAAAAAAGCTATGTTTCAATCTATTCGTCCTTGTTTTCAATTGTCTGAATCTTTTTTTGGAAGGAAGGGGTGAAAACAGAGGGTTTCCCGGGTGAGTAGGATCCACTGAGATGCAGACAGCTTTTTTCCGCAATCGACGGTTGTAAATGTCATCGAGGGGGGGGGGGGTAGTGAGGTGCCAATATTTTTTTCTGCCGCTCTCACCACTTGCTGCAAATCTCTCCTGTCCCGAGCTGAACAACTGGTGAACCAGACTGTGCAGCAATAGGTCAGGAGGCTTTCGATGGTTGCTCTGTAGAAATTCACCAGCAAGTGTTGAGGGAGGTGGGAGTGCTTGAGTTTCCTAAGAAAATAGAGTCTATGCTGTGCTTTCCTCACCTGGTACTGGATGTTGTAAGCCCAGGTGAGGTCAGCAGAGATGTGCACACCAAGGAACTTGAAGCTCTCCACTCTCTCGACCTCCACTCCATTGATGTATAGAGCTGCAGTCACAGTGCGGGTAGATCTTCTGAAGTCCATGATCACCTCTTTTGTTTTATTAGGGTTCAGAAGAAGGTTATTGTTTTTGCACCATGTAGACAGATGTTGGACCTCCTCTTTGTAGTATGACTCATCATTATCTGTGATCAGTTAAGCATACTTTAGTTTTGCTACAAGACAATGATCAAAAGCACACCAGCAGGTGTGAATACATAAAAATACATAAAAAAATAAGGTTTTGATGTCTGATTAAGATGCTGTGGTTTAGGGGCAAATTGTTTTTTTACATAGGGCCAGGTTGGTTTGGATATTTTTTTTTTCTTCTTAAAAACTAAAAGTATCATTTAAAAACTGCTATTTGTATTTACTTAGGTTATATTAGTCTGATATATAAATGTGTTTGTTCATCTAAAGCAAAGCAAAAACAAGAAATCTGTAGGAGGGCAATACTTTTTCACACAACTGTGTATGGTGTCTTTGTCTCACTCTGTACAGCTTTATTTTATTTATTTATTTTTTTACATCTAATTAACCAGTATTGTACTCATTTAAACTTTTATATTGTATTGGTTTATTTCAGAACCCTGCACTGTCAATGTTGAAGATATGGAATCCCGTAACATAGAAATACTGTTTGGAGGTAGAAGTAAAATCTATTCAAAGCACGGAGATTTTATTTCATTTAGGTGTCAAAGAGGATTTAAACATAAAGAAAAAGATGGCTTTCGTCAGCAGTGTATAAATGGGAAAATAGATTTGCCTAGTTGTGGATAGTGTCCCACATAGTATTGTTAAAGATGGGTGGTGGAGGATAAGCAGATTATCTCACTACTTACAGAGAAAGAATAAAAACGTGATTTTAACACTGATAGAAATAGATGTTTGTATCGTATCTGATTTAGTAAAGAACAAAGGATGCTGACAGGATGTCAAATGACCAAATAATAACATTCATGTTAATTCAGATAAGCTGTGATTCAGGTTACTTTTGTTGCTGGATGTTGTTTATTCTGTATATTGGATGCTTCATTAAATGCAATAAATTACTTCCGAATGTCTACACAATGCTTCTTTTTTTCTCTACTTTTATAAGAATATTTAAATTTGAATACTTATTTATTTGTGTAGGATTTAGTAGAAGGGCCACTAACACTCATTTTAGCAGTGTTTTTCTGCTACTGCCACTGTGTGAAAAGTGGAATAATAACACAGGTAAATTTTGCACACTCAAAGTCAGTACATTTAAGAGTTTGAGTATCATTATTAATTGCAATTAGATTATTATATATTTTTTGTTAAACAATGTGTACATGCCTAGGGTCACATATTATTATTAGTATTTTTAATAAGATGGGCATAAATAATTGTAAACATTATTAGCATTAATATTACTAATAATAACAGTCTTTTTATATTTATAATAGATTTTTATTAACTTACATTGTTGTAAGGTAATACAATTGGACATGACCAATATACAAATAGATGGTGGAGGAGACAGTATAAACAAAAGTCTGAATGTGTGGGTGGGGCACATTTTAGCAGTGTAAAGAGTCTAAAGAGCCATGTTTACGGTGTTTAGACAAAATTGAACTAGATCCAAAAGGTAGCCACAGGTGAAAACAGTGTACTTTAGCCAGCAAATAGATAATATTTATCTTATTTAACCTGTGTCACTTGCTTGCATTTGGTTGTCTTGCTGTTTGCCCCTATCTGTGCAACAATAGGGATAGTGGTATGTAGCAGTATGCAGACAGTAGAACATGAGAATAATGCAAACTCCTGATTTAAGTTGTTGGAAGCCTAAGAACAGACAGGCGAATAAAATAGACTGCAGCTGAGAGAGAGTGAGAGAGAGAGAGACAGCTGCTGGTACACATAAAAAAACAACAAGAAGACATAGCCTCCCAAAAAGAGAGTTCTTTGCCATGATGCACCGTAATTAGGAATAAAAAAAAAACGTCATATGTCACAATATCACTGTATTAGTGATTTTAATGATATGTATTGCAACCTTGTCAAAAACTCCTTCTTTGAAGACATGAAGTTTATTCCACATTATTATATATTATGCGAATTATATTATACTAATGCAAATAAATACACCACATATCCAGTAACCTTAATGTTCCTTACTGGGCAGTTTAATGACATGGATTACTGACATTGTTTACCAACCTCTGATTTAGTTCAAGGGCAATCAAAAAAGCAGTCTGGCTGGAGTCCGGACAGATAGTGTTCAAATATTTGCACTTAAGTAAACCAAATACAGCCCATGAGCTGCTGTTTGTGCAGCTCTGTTGAGATGGTTATTGGTGATGGTCAATGGTCACTGGCTCTACATTTTAACTCTCAGCTAATTAACAAATTAGGACTCATTCTGAATTTTAGTATGTGGGCATAGATTTAGAAATTTTAACTTAGTCAAAAGTGTGTTTACTTTTATCAGCAGTAGTGCCAGTATTGAATCTTTAAGTGCATGAACATTTGGATATATAGGTCAGGCTAACACACTCCCTGCAAAAACTGTCACGCACTTGTCCTGTTTAATGTCTTTTCTGGTCTGTCTCTGTGCTTTTCCTGTCTGCTTGTTTTCCTTTCTGTTTTGTTCCTGTTTTGTCTTCTCCCTTGTCTCTGCCCTAGTCATTAGTGTTCTTACCTGTCTTGCTTGTTACCCCGCCCCCTTGTTAACTTCCCAAGGTGTTCCAAGCCATTAGTGTGTATATATAGCCTCTTTGTTTCAGTGTTCCTTGTCGAGTCAAATCTCAGACTCTGGCCTACAAAGCCAAAAACAGAACAGCTCCTTCCTACTTGTTGGCAATGTTCAAAGCCAAGATCTCTTCCAGTACGGCTCGGCTCCACCCACCATCACTCAAGACCCTCAGAAAACAAACATCCCGACTCTTTTCTGTCCTAGGACCATTGTGGTAAAAAGAACTTCCATGGGTTCAGAACAGCGATCACTTGCGAGTCACTTGCGATCTTCAGACACCAACTGAAGATTTGGCTAAATCTCTTGATCCTAGTCTCTTCAAACTAGCTACAAATATTTTGAAGAAAACTTACATTTAAATGTAAATCTTTGGTTTTGTCCTGGGAGGTGCACAGGAGTCTTGAAGTGCAGTTGCTCTAACCTAAAGAAAGGGCACCTCCCTCCCTCGGAAGGGAAATATCAGCCAAGGACGGCAAAAGGGCAGTTGCACCAAGCACATTGGGCCATAGCGTCTGCACGTCACTGGTTTTGTCTTTGTAGTTTGGTTTGCTTTGTCTCATTTATCTGTTTTTAAGTTTCCCAACCCATGTTTGCTTTATGTCCTGCTTTTGTTTATTTTGTTTAATAAATTAATTTATATCTGCATTTACATCCACCCTCTCATTCCTCACCATCCTTGCTATAAAGAAGCATATTTGGATAATTTTAAATTTACCATACTATATTTTTGTAGTATACTTACTAAAACCCTTTTTTTTCATTTCTGTTGCCTTTGTTAGGGCCATCATACTAAAGCAGTGGTGATTTAAATAGTTAGCTTCTTATTAAAATAAAAACAAATAGCCTCAAAAAGGTCCCAAATGAAAAAATCTCTCAAATAGTGGTGTGATATTTTTTTTCTCCTCAAAAATATAATTCATGACATAGAGGTATGGGTTAGGTATGGTAGGATCTATTTTAATTTTTGAATGAGGCTTTACTGGTTCAATCTTAAAAGCATGTGGAAAACCACCTAAAAAGTAAAGTAGATTAGGGTCTAGATCACATGCAGGAGAACATATAGAGCATGTTGAATGGAGATTCTCTGTTGAAATGAAGTACAATCTATGACTAGGTTTAGTCCCTGTAGGGGAAATGACCTGTATTGTTTACAGCAGGGGTTCTCAACTGGTCTCAGCCCAGGACCTTTAAGTCACGACCCACTTTTATAGGATACAAACCAAACAAATTTACTTTTGATAAATATCTTTAAAAAAAAACATTTAAACATAGATTTGTATGCACAGTGAATTTAAGAGCAATTAATTAAAGAAGCTGAGAAGAAACAGGACAATTAAATGTATAAAAGTGCAAAACTGCACAAAATAAATAAGGCCACAAAATAAGATATTACATATTAGATACTTCTCATTCTGCATTAAGAGTACATTAGTAAGAAGTAGGGGTGTAACAGTACAGAAAATTCACGGTTCGGTACGTTTTCGGTGCGGTTGGTGGAAAATATTAAGAGGCTGGGCATTCTGTATATCCTCCTTTATTATCTTTATAATAACAATGAATCTTCATTACAATCATGTTTTGTTTTTTGGGATGGAATGTTGTAACGGGGCTTTTAAATTAAATGCTGAAACCAGGGTTCTCTTCTACTCATCATGAGAGGCTCCATCTTTTCTAATTAAACTACAAATATTTTCCCTAAACATATTGAGAGAGAGAGAGAGAGAGAGAGAGAGAGGGCGAGAGAGAGTCTCCTATAGGCTGTACTGTGTGATCTGAAGGTTCGTAAAGAATACATGTACGATTACACCCCTAGTAAGAAACTTTCACTCTTTGTCTATTTTTTTCCTAATATAAAAGATAAGTACAAAATCAGATGAGCATTAGTTATTTTTAATTTTGTAAAAATTTATTTATTTTTTACAAGCTGTTCACGACCCGCCCAGGAAGTGTCTGCGACTCACTTTTGGTTTGTACGCAACTTTTTCTTGAGAAAGCTTTTTCTTGAGATTGCTGGTAACTGTGCATTAAATCACTATTTCTTGTTAAACCCATTTTCTACATTTCCCGTCTTTTAGCGTCACTGGGACAGAGTGGAACAAATGGTACAATGCGTACAATATTTGATGACTTACTAACTGAACTCATGACGCTGCTTTTATTTCCCAATACATGAGCTTCTACTTGACCCTGTTGAGTGGGATATTTATATACAGGCTGAAGCAGACAGGCTTGAGTAGAAAAACATTAACTTTGCAGAAAGTTTACTCAGTAGGCACTCTTACGTTATTCTGTGGGTAAACTGACTACTTTGGAGCGATGCAGTCAAGTCTATTAATCGTATATCTTTTCTTTTCTGTCAGCGTTTATACTTCAGTGATAAGGGGTAAGGGTAAGACTTTAAAAATCGATTTATTCTATTAACATTTTTTCCAGTTTAATTTCTTTGCTTTTTTGCAATGTATTGTGAATGCGGGGTAGAACCAATAATAAACTATGTCTTCTCTCTGTAACAGATGGTGTGGATGGTGGTCTATCATCTGACACAACAACTTGTCCAGAGATTCTCCCTAAAATAGACAACGGAGACGTTTCTCCAGCTTCTTTAAAAAGTAACTACACTGAAGGAGATAGACTGCTGTATACTTGCCGACATGGATACACATCTCTGGGAAAAATCATTTACGTTTGTAACAAGAACCAGTGGGTCAACATTCGAGATGCCAAATGTTCATGTGAGTATTAAGATGCATATATTTTAAATTTGGATTGAAATGCAATTTCAGTATTTCAGTATCAGTTCAGTGCTTAAAATATATGTTTCTGTATCTGCATTCTGATTTAAAGCAGAAGTAGGAGTGGCCTAAACGATTTCTGTTTAATGTTTACCGTACCTTTACGCCCAATTTAAGCAGCATTTTTTTTACCCAAGCATTATATAATTAAGAATGCCAAAAAATGGTGTAACAACAATCGTTGAAATGAATAAGATTTCTTCTTATTTATTGATTATATAACACAGAGAGCTCTGCTGATCTGTATTAACAGGGTAGTTTTTGTGGAAATGCAGTATAATGGTAAAATCTGTTCAAGAAGCTTATGTCAATAAAAAGTATCATTTTACACATTGTTGCTGTCAACCAAAAAACATCATTTTTTTTAGTTTTTTACCTACTTTGAATCTCTTAGTTGTGCTTCACTTTGCCTCAGAAATGTATTGGAAATGCTCCAAAATTATTAGGAATTAAATATTTTTTACATTCACTAAAGTTAAGAAGTGTTTTGGCTTCTCCTATAGAGTGGGATAATTGGCATAGCTAAATTGAGAAGAAAATTGGGATAAAAATATATAAAAAAAACTTCATACATGCCAATTTGGAGATGTTAGAGATATTTTTGACTGTCATGATTTACTTTTGTGTATTCAGGTGCATTTAGTTTGTGTAAAAATGTTGTATATTTGGAACTTATGGTTTTGTTCATTCCAAATAATAAAATTACAATCAGCCCTACTTTAAACAGGCCTTCCAACAAATAATCATATATCTTTCATTTAGAAAAAATATGTTTTTTTTTTCATTTGGACATTTTTTGTTACATTGAAAAACTAAAATAAATTATTTAGACATACAGCTCTGGGGAGAACATACCAAGTTGCATCTAAACTGTTATTAAAAACCAGAGTTATTCCACCAAATATTGATTTCTGAACTCTTAAAACTTAATGAATGTGAACTGTTCTGCATCTTTTTAGTTATTTTAGCCATTTCTCATTTTCTGCAAATAAATGCTCTAAATGGCAATATTTTTATTTGGAATTAGGGGGAAATGTTGTCCGTAGTTTATAGAATAAAACATCAATGTTCATTTCACTTAAACATATACCTATAAATAGCAAAATCAGAGAAACTGATTAAGAAACTAAAGTGGTCTCTTAATTTTTTTTCCAGAGCTGTATATTTCTTCATTATTAAAGGCACTTAAAATAAGATAACCTACAATAGTAAAGAAAATAACTGATGTATCCCAAACGGGAGAGATGCTTGATATGAGTGGGTATTAGATGGGCTCAAATAATATTTTAGCACTTTACTTAACACAGCCTAACACAGTCTAGATAACATTATGCTCAAACTGTGATACAACTGATCTACTTCCCTATGAAGCCTACAATACGGGCATGTATGCTTTAACTCATATTGGCTTGGCTTCTGGGTTAAGCATCTATATAATTTTAGGCAAATATATCATATGACATTATATATATTTTCTTCTAATATTCAATTCATTGATTTTGGACAGTATTGGATTGATACAGAGACTCTATTATTTGTAAAACTTAAGCAAAATAACTTCTTTACAGTGTAAAAATATTCAAATAATTAATTTATTTGTGTGTGTTTCTGAAAAATCACCAGTGAAACGCTGTGAGCTCCCTGCAGACATACCAAATGCGCATTTTGTACTAATGAACGGCACGGACTTCGTATTTGGAAACACCATCAAATACATATGCAATGAAGGGTGAGTGCGATCATTACTGAATAAAATTTGCGTGCCATTCAATTTTACAAACTTCTCACTTAAAAGTTCTCTTTAGCTACAAGATGGGGACTCGAATAGACACTAGGACATGTTTAGCTGGAGGATGGAGCAACCACTTGCCACAGTGTGAAGGTAAATGAGAAAAGTCCCTTATTTTAATCCTTACTGTTATAATGTTATAATTGATGGGCAGGCCAAGACAGTTGGTCTGAAATCTAGCACAGACATTCATTTGAAACCCTTGCTATTTGTGGGCGAACATTATCATGGGGATAATAGCAGTTGGAAGCCCTGTCATATCACTGAGTGAATAGTGTTCCTCTCACCACTAAAACCTGACTGTTATCAGATCCTGAACAGAACCTACATTTACTACTAAAGACAATCACTTGCCTCAGTTTGAACGTAAACTAGAAAAGATCATTGTATTAATCATCACTGTTATATAATAATAATAATAATAATAATAATAATAATAATAATAATAATAATAATATAATACATTACTTTTCATATTGCTAAAATAAATCCATCATTTAAAAACAAAAAGTCTGACTTCTTGATATCAGTTTTAAACTCTTAGACTAAACTTTTATTACATATTTTACTTGAATACACTAATTAGCCATAACATTAAAACCACTGACATGGAGGGAATAACATTAATTATGTTATAATGGCATCTATAAAAGGGGAGGGATATATTGCATATCACATATTAAGCAGAGACATAATTCCTGCGGGTCCTTAAAAAGTCTTAAAATGTCTTAAATCAAAATCTTGATAATTAAGGTCTTCAATTGTTTTAAATTTACTGTACATTTGCTGTAGGTATTACAGGTATTTTTAGATGGTGTGTTTAATGCCAGTGGAAAAGCACTTACTAACATTAGCAGCGAGTTACTGAGGAGAGAACTAAGGTTAGCATAGAGCTAGCTAACATTAGCAGCGAGCTAGATAATTTACTAACCTTAGCAGATAGTTAGCTATGTTATCGGGGTGGGGGGGGGGGGGGGTCTGGGGGGGGTGGATCTAGAGTTAGCGAAGAGCTAGCTAACATTAATGGTGAGCTAGCTAACATGCTAACATGTTCTGCATCACAATGGAACAAAATTGAAAAAGAAAACTGATAACAAATTTGAAACGTTAAGTTTCAATAACTTATTTTCTACGTACGAAGTTATGACTACATTTATGGGCCTTAAATTATATTTATTAAGGTCTTAAAAAGATCTTTAAAAACATTAAATTTGACTTTTAAAATGGAGCAAGAACCCTGAGAGAGTGAAAAAAGTCTTGTGGTCTTGTGGAGTCTGTGATAGGTGAGAGCTGTTTTGGCTGCACAAGGAGGACCTACACAATTTGGTTGGTTTTAATGTTATGTTAATGTTATGGCTAATCGTGTGTAGAGTATATTCAGTAATTCCATGGAAAACCATAATAAATGATAAGAACTGCCATGGTTCCAACTACTGTTATCGCGAAGTATCCCAGGAGCTACTGTCTAAAGCCCTGTCTTGACGGGATTAGTTTCTCAGGCGAACGTCTGTGAAAAATATTTCACGGTTCTACTCAGTGAAAAAAACTCCTGCATCTGGACTGCGATTGAAAAAAAAAAAAACAGGAGGACCAGTGAGTTTTTTTGGCTTACTAGGTCACAAAACATCACGTTCAGTAGCTCCTCCATTTCCACTCACTGTTGTGTTTACATGGATCTCCGTGGAAAAGTTCGCCCAAAGTGTAATTACGGTGTGTAGCATTGGACAAACAGGACGTCTGAGACAAACCATATATATGGTCATTTCAGACGGGAATAAAATCACAGAGGACCCCCCCCCCCCCACAAAAGAGAAATTTACCCCAGGACCCCCTGAGAAACTAACCCTGTACGGATTGGGTTTACAAGCAAAATCAAAAAGCATAAATGACAAAACATTAATGCAACTGTCCGTAGGTCTCAGAGTTTATTTAAGGGGATTTAGTGACCTCTATAGTAAGAATGTGTAACTGTACAGAGCATGTGGAAAAGTACTTTTAATGCAGGTTTATGAAATACTGACATATTATGAAATACTACTGTAGAGAGATATTACCTCAATAAACCTACCAGACCACTCTAATAGTTTTTAGAATTCATATGCTAGGCATTGCAGAGAATGATTATTTTTATATAAATTTTCCCATTTTTTCCGACTAAAAGAATAAAAAGAAATTCTTAGGAACTGCTGCTTTAAAGACAGACTTTCTCTTTATTAGAGGTATCATGCCTTCCACCTGCCACTGAGGGCAACGTCATCGTGGATGGATTTTCTGATTATAGCAGCAGGTTCAGATACGGACACAGAGTACAATTCGCATGTGACAGTCCTGCACTTAAACTGGTTGGGCTGAAAGAAGTCACATGCCAAGCAAATGGAGAGTGGAATGGTCCACTTCCAACATGTGAAGGTACGTTTTGCAAGTTACACTGTCAGAACAATATAAAATATGGGTTGGGTTTTATTTCTCTGATGTATAAATAAATGTATAATGTCCTTAAAGTCAATGGCGTATCTTAAGTGTATCTTAACTGATTCTGGATCATGTTCAAGCTAGAATTAGTCTTGAGAAGTGTCAACAAAAGCAAGACATCAAGAAATGTGCATCATTTGTGCTCTCAATAACGTCTCAGGTGCCACATGTAAGCTAGAAAAGATCAGTGCCGGGGTGTCAGTGTTTGGGGTTCCAGAGAGAAATGCACCCATGAATTATGGACACAAGTTAGAGTTCTACTGCTCTAATGCTGAGATGGTATTGAGAGGACGCAGTGAGGTCACTTGCTCAACAGGAGGAAGCTGGAGCAGCCCTTTTCCCACATGTGAAGGTAAATCTTTTTATACATTTACTGACAAAATAATGCACCAAATAAACTAAATAGATAAGTACTAGTGTATCTCAAAAAATGTAAATATCATTGGAAAGTTACTTTATTTCAGTAATTCAGTTCAAAATGTGAAATGTGAAAGATAGATCTGTTACACTCAGAGTGGCCTATTTTAAGTGTTTATTTAGTATTTTATTGTTGATGACTATGGTTTACAGCAAATGAAAGCCCAAAAATCATTGTCAAAAAAAAAAAAAACAGAATATGACTGAAGACCAATTAGTACTTTTGGCAGTGTGGGCAATGTGCCAAGTCCTACTGAAAAATTAAATCCACACCTCCATAAAAGTTGTTAGCAGAGGGAAGCATGAAGTGCTGTAAGATTTTCTGTGAAAACACCAGCAGATGGATCAACACCAGCAGATGACAGCTTTCCAAACCAAACTTCACACTAAACCTCAAGCAGCTTGGACTGTGCATCTCTCCACTCCTCCTTCAGACTCTGGTCCCTTGATTTCCAAATGAAATGTACATTTACTGATGATCAGTGATGGTTTGGAGAGACATGTCATCTGCTGGTGTTGGTCCACTGTGTTTTATCAAGTCTAAAAGTCAGTGCAGTGTTTTGCCAAAAAAATCCTACAGCACTTTATGTTTCCCTCTGCTGACAACTTTAATGGGAATGCAGATTTCATTTTCCAGCAGGACTTGGCACACTGCCCACACTGCAGAAAGTACCAATTGGACCATCCATTATGCCTATTTCAATCCAGTGTTGCCCACTCCTCTATAGTCATAGTCAACAGGGCCAGTTGCCAGTTCACTTTCCAAACGTAGACTCTGAGCATTAAATATGTCTGTGATGTCTGTTCGCACGGTCACTTTTAGCCAGATGCTGCCAGTCATGATCATTACTACACACTACACACCTGACACAGAAATCTAATTTGCCATGCACATTCATCTTCTAACATCACAAAGAACAAAAACATTTTTTTTGATAACATAATATTTGCATCGAAAAACTATTAAAACACAGTGTATTAAGATATTACATCATGCTGTTTTTCCCCTGTTACACAGAGATAACTTGCATGGAAGAAGAACTCTATAATGTTAAAATTGTCCGTGGAATTCCAGGCAAAGTTCCACCATATAAACCTACACATACCTTACAATTTCAATGTACCCATTCATCTATGACAATGCTGGGACTTCCATCAATCAAATGCAGATCAGATGGAACATGGAGCAGCCCGTACCCCACATGTTCAGGTACAAATTACAACATGTAATGTAATTATATTTTTATGTTTTTGATATGACAGTGTTTTAAGTTGTGGCTATTTTTTTTTGTAAATAATATAATACAAATTATTCTATCATGTGTGCATTAACAGTGCTTGGTGCTTGTGGACCACCTCCCAGCATTGATTTCGCCACACTAAATTCTGCTCCACAAGAGAATTACAAACATGGTCAACAAGTTCAATACACCTGCAGTTACTTTCACACTCAGGAAGGCAACCCAAGAGCTGTCTGCCATCAAGGAACATGGTACACAAATTTGAAGTGTTTACGTAAGTAGCAAAACATGGTTTATCAACTACGTATGCACATGTCATGTGAAAATATGAGAAATGAGATCACCCCAGGAAAACCTTCATTATGAATGGACCAATAGAATAGATGCCTCAAATTTTCTGCAATGAAAGCTCATGATGACTTCCATTGAAAATTAATAAATATTTTTCTTCCCCTGTATAGTTGTGATTTTAGCAATATAGTATAATGATATCGAAATTATGCTTACAGTATATAATGCAGGCAAGTTATCTAAAAACTGTCTGGGTATCATTATAACATTTCATAGATAGCAAAGCACTTAACACATGTGTTAACAGAGATTTAACATCTTCACATTTACTGTGGAAGAGTTCTAGCTCTCTGTTCTTTGCCAATATTAATTGGTGCCATTTCTGTCCCCAGGAAATTACATGTATAAATGTGCACACAAAATAAATTTAAAATACATTTTATTATTAAGCATAGTGTCTTGTACATTGACCTAATTGCAAAAGTAAGCTAAATCTGGAACATTCTACCAGTCACATCTACAACAGGAAGTGACATCAGCTGTTTTTTTTCTGACGATCATGTGAAAACCAAAATTATTTTCCCTCATTGGTTTTTCTGTATATTTGAATATTTTTTATTGTATCTATGACTGAGGAAGTCAATCTCAACATTCATTCCTGTTACCTAAATACATTTTTAGATGTTATTGCTTATTTTTAAAATACACATTTTATCAGGACCTTTAAGATTCAACATAACCCAACTGCTGCTGACCTTCAGATCACTGACTGGATATTCTCCTCATATCGAGGGAAAGAGTAGAATTTGTGCTTTTTTTTTTGTAATTTATGGCTCTGTCTGCCAGGGTCTGATGGGGCAAAGCATCTTTACACATGACTCTTCCACCACCATGTTTGGCAGATACTGTAATAATGTTCTGACTAAGGAATGCTGCATTAGCTTTAGACTACATCTAACGATCTGGTGTATCTATGGGTCTATACATCTAGTATAATTTTAATGACATGGCATATAAATAAAATAGCCGAATGTTTTCGTACACTTATCTATGTGCATTAAGTGATATTATATATATGAATAGAATTTTATACATTATGCTGTTTATTGTCCTCTGTTTCAGAACCGTGCCTTGTGAAGACGGAAGACATGCATAAAAATAAAATCTATTCAACCTACCAAAAGAAAACAATATATGTTTATCATGGATACCACGGAAGCTTTGTATGTGACTATGGAAAATGGCCAAAAAATGACAACACTAATTTTCGGCCACTGTGCAGTAATGGAGTAATAAGTTTGCCTCGTTGCATATAGCGCATCTTGGACAACCTCTGATATAGTGAAGCTACTTGTTTTTTTGATCTTCAACAGCATTTATATTAACTGGCATCACTAAATCTTAACATTTGCTTGTTGAAAATTATTAAAGCAGTAGTATGAACATTTTGATGAAGTGTAATTAAAGTGAGCCTTAGGAAAGAGTACTTTTAAGAGTTTTTTTTGTGTCGCAGCATGTTCCCCTCTACCGTGCAACAATGCTGGATCAGATAATAGAATCTACTGCTTTCCATATGAATGAATAAAAACAGTAAGGATTAATGTTTTTAAGTTACATAATGGTTGTAGAACTCATTTTAACTCGTTTTATTGTAGGCAATGGTGAATTGTACAAATTCTGGGTCTGGGTGTTAAACCTAAATGTATTAAATACCAATCTTTTCATTGATCTGGAATGTTCATTGATCTAAAATAAATGGTTCCCATTTCTTTCAAGGAATTGTTCCACAGAGGCTAAAATCTTCAACTTGTTCTAATGAAGAAAAACGAAGAATATAGTTATGATATTGAGCTGACTACTAAAATATAGACAACAGATTCTGTAGCAAGCAGATTTTATTGACACCAAATCATACATCAATAATTGTCATGGCCGGCATTGCTCTAACCATCAGACAAAAAAAATATCTAAACCCAGAAGCATAACACTCAAAAACCAGTAGCTAAAGTATTTGTTTTGAAAGGTAAAAACAAATATAAAAGCATTATATTACAAGTATATACAACTTTACCTTGAGAGGCAAAAAACACTGAAACATGTATACAATATGTACATTACACGTGTGCATTTTTAAGGCACCAGTGCAAGAACTTTGACCAACATCTGTATTGCACCGAGAGGATCCACGATATCCTTCATCTTCCCTCTGTGAAGAACCCATTCTGGTGCAAACCTAAAAAAAATAAATAAAAAGAAAACGGGAACAAACCTAATATCATTAAATGTGCAATACAAAAGTCTTTGGAAGCAATATGGGTGCACACACACACACACACAGTGTAATTAAGTACAGAGAATGCTTAAATAATTGTAACTGTAGAAACCATGCATGTTGTGGTTCAGAGACTCATGATGTCCATTGTAATGCATGCAGGGTCTAAAAGGGTTACACCAGGGACCAAACCCCACACCTGACGATCAACCCTGGAGTTTGAACTCGTGATTTCGATGGTAATTTAGATCAATCTCGTTTGATAAGGGCTGGAATATAGCTTTTTAATGCGAACAGATTGCTGAATGCAGGAAATTCTTTAAATTCTTTCCAAACTTACCTGGCAGCTGGCTTGGATTTTTGAGGTGTGGCCTGAGGAAGAAAGCTTCCATTCAGCGAGACATTCATCCTCTGCTTTACTTTGGTTCTCTGCACATCCATTTTGTATTTTCGAAGTGTCAGTTTGTAAATGCTGCAGATGCGATCTGAAGCCCTGGGGATCTTTTTCACACCCTGAACAAATATGCACAAATAAGAAAATTAAATTAAGAACATCAATATTTGAATCAAATGTGCACTAATATAAAAAAAAAAGGTGATACTCACAATTGCCCGTCTTTCATCCTGTACCAAAATCACCAGAAGGAAGCATGCTTTGGTAAAGATGCTGCCTCCTTTGTCTGCAACCTTATCCCCAGCCTTCTCTCTGTAGATCTGGAGCAGATCCAGAAGCGTGTCTACAGAGTCGGGCACTTCATAAACGGCATCTATGGTTTTGTTGTACTGCAGAAAAAAGCAAAGCAGACAAATTAATTAGCTGGAAAAAGGTAATGCTTTTCATGTATTTCTTATTTAAAAAAAAAAAAAAAAAAATGTAGAAAAATGCTCATATGCTGCCTAGTTCCTCTACTTACATTTACGTCCCCATATGGGTTGTACACTTCACATGGTGCCCAGATGGACCCAAGTTAGACTAAGGTGAGCTGCAATGACAGGGACCACTCGAGAGGCAAAAAACACATGCCCACCTGGATCCTACCTCTACCCATGTGAGCCCCACAAAAGAATGTTGGCTGGAATTAATTGATATTTAAAAGTAAAGTACTGTAATTATCCATTATGAATCCTGCTATTTAATAGGTTATTTGACACTATTTCTATTTACTTTGGGGAAAAAAAGCATAGTTATTTCAAATGATTAAATTATTTAATTAAAATGTTGTTACGGTAATATTAAAACCAGCTAAAAGAAACTCTAAAGCCATATACCAGTGTAACGTATATATGGAGTTGGTTTTAATGTTGTGGCTGATCTGTGTTTGATCAGCATGTGAATCAAGTATATCTGCAAATCTTTCTGTTTATCTCTGGGCAGTTTTGACGCTTTATAAATGAGAATATAATAAATGTGATGAGTTTTTTTTGTTTAACTGTGAGCTTTAATGCATGAGAGAGAAAGAGAGAGAAAGAAAGTAAGAAAGAAAGAAAGAGAGAGAGAAAGTAAGAAAGAAAGAGAGAGAGAGAGAGAGAGAGAGAGAGAGAGAGAGAGAGAGAGAGAAAGAGAGAGAATCTTTCGACAGTTTGGAGGAAATCACATACTTTTGACAAATTGAGAAGAACTTGGATTGCTAAGGTGATGATCTCCATTGAAGGCACACTGCGGTTGCAGCTCCTTATCAGGGTAAAGATGGTGTGTGTTGCTCCGCTATTAACGAGGCGCTCACAGCACTCTGGGGAAAGCCTGGTTGCGGTTTCTTCAAATGACGATAGCAACACAGGGTTAGTTCATGCCCTGACTTTCAATCATGTGTGAACAATAGCTTATGTATATTAAGTTCTATGTGTTGCACAGATACATATCAATACAAACTCTCAAACTTTTGAAAATGTGCAGATGGTGTTCTTTCTAGTCAATATATATAGAGGATTTAGAACATTGTCTTGATCAACATAAAACAAATAAAAATGTAACACTTAAAAAAATTTAATTTATAAAATGTACCTATTGATAAAGTCATAGTTTGCATCGGTACTCGGAATCTGAAGATGCCTATAAATCTGGCAACGTATTGGAACGGAAAAAGTTGTACCTAGTATTATAAGAGTCTTACCCAAATGTTTTAAAGCAGCAAGGATGTAGGCATAATTTTGATATCCAAGCAGGTAACTCAAGGCAGTGGCTGTCTTGTTGCATAGTTTGTCTTCTTCCTTGGCCTCACTGTTTACCTTCCTGAAGCGATGCCTCATAGAAATGACTTTAGTCGTATCATGAAGCTTCCTCGAGCAGTGTCCTCTCCAAAGAGCCTTGAAGAAGAACAACAACAAAAGTTAAAATTAGATATCTCAAGTAATCTAAATCATTGAAGCTTTATACAGTGACTCCCATTTTACTCAAAGGTAAATTCACATACCTGCACCTTTAAGATTCCCTGCTTGAGTCTTTCTTTCTTACGTCTCAGAAGGAATCGTTTAGCAGCATGCTGGATAACGGTGGCAGCCTGATTGCGATGATTTAACCAAGCTTTAACTGCTCTCTGTGCTGTAATGATTTTCTGTCTTTGCTCAAGATATCTCTTTCTCTGAAATTTGGCCTTGAACCACCGCTAAAAAAAAAAAAATTTGAAAGTAAATTATGGAACTAGTATATTGTACCTACAAATGCACACACGAATAACTAAAAAAAGATTACATAAAAGTAACAAATAAATAATTAATAAAATGATTAAAATAAGTACCTGAACATAAATGACGGAAGAGATTTGTTTTTTGGCCGCTTTCAGTGCCCAGTGTGTTCTGAGGGCTCTTTGGATCCTCACTGCACACAGATGATGGTATGCAGCAGCTGTAAATCGCTGGCGCCTCAAGGCATTGGCAGTTTCTTTTACCTAAAGATGGAGGTGAGGGGAGAGATTAATAAATATAATTAGAGCTGAAACTAACATTTTAAAAGCTTATTCAAGCAGACATCAATAGTACAAAAGCTACATTCACTGAAAAGGGGAAGAATTTCTCCCCTTTAACTCCTCATGCCCTGCATGTTTCAGTGTTAACCCACTTCGTCCAAATCGGAGTTGGCGATCTCAAATATTTCAGGTTACTTTGGTGATACTTTTTTTGATAATATTCTTGGCAGTATGACAAAAATTTGTAGCAATTTGTAGTAGTAATTCTTGAAATAAAAAAAGTTTAAATTTTATTTAAAACTGCACAGGGTGAGGGGTCCTACAAGACAAGGGCTGTGAACTAGTGAATGTCAGAAATTGCATTATACAAAACATGAGCTGTGTTTTATTTGATACAAACAGCCAGCTGTACTAAATATTACAGTGATCTTCATCTTAAAATTCAGTAAATTATTCTCCCATGACTGACTTTGTAAATTGAGCTACTTTGAGAAAAAGTTTCGATCTCAATGGTGGCAATATCCGTCCCAGTCATGGATGTAGTCACAAACGCATGAAACGTACCTTTTGCCTTGTTAGCCAACCGCGGCAAAAAGCCTGGATAGTGACAGCAGCTGCATTTCTCCTGCGCCGCCTCTCCTTTTCAGCTTTGGCAAGTTGTACTGCTCTGAAGCGGCACTGTATCAGCAGGGCAGAAGCTTTCTTCTGCTTGAAAGCCTGTCTTTGTCTATAACCTCTAAAAGTAGACTGTATCAACACAGCTGCGTTTCGTTCCTGTGGACAGCAGAATGCAAGAAATAAGACCGAGAGAAATTGAGTAAATATTTTACCACACTTATTAGAGTTATCTTGGCTATGAATATTTTACAATCACCATACAGTGAACAAAGGCACTATTAATGGAATTTAAAAATATTTATTTAAAGTAACTGTGCCAAGCTGCCAACTGATTTACAAAATTTACTAAGCTACTACACCTCCCTCAAAGGTCTTCCAAACCATGACCTACACTAGAGGTTCTTAGCCAGGGACCTACATTTTCAAAGTCAAAGTCAAACAAGCAAATTTAAACAAATTTATTTTTGAAAAATATTCTTTAAAACCCATTTAAAACATACAGACTCATGCAACGTGAATTAAAGAGATTTTTTTAAGAATCTGAAGAACATGACAACTACAATTTACTTCCATAAAATTAAATAAAGATCATTAATAAATTAAAAACTGCACAAAAATAAATGGGGTCACAAAATTAGATATTCCACATCTTATCTTGTGTGTCCACAACCCATTTTTAACCTCTCTTTTGGATCCCAGCTGACAATTGCTGAACTACACTATATTGCCAATTGTATTCTCTTGCCTGCTTTGCGTTTGGTGAAGCAAGGCTTGGATGTAGCTGCTTGGTCAAGTAAACCCATTTCACAAAGCTCTCTACACTCTACTGTTATAGAGCTAATTTGAAGGCCACGTGGTGTTTGAAGGTCTGTAGTGATTGACTGGGGAAAGTCGGTGACCTCTCCTCACTATGCACCACTATACTGTTACTATACATTGACATTTGTTTTCGTTTTGATTCGCTTTCACTTATACTATCACAGATCATCTTTGGAATATTTAGTAGTGAGATAATTTCAGAGTCAACTATCACAGCACAATGCTGGAATTCACTGAGCTTCTGAGAGTGACCCATTCTTTCATAATGTTTGTAGAAGCAGTTTCCATGCTTAGTGCTTAGTTTTATCTTCTTATGTCCATAGAAGTGATTGAAACCTGAATACAACAATTTATGGGTGAGCAAATACTACTTGGACAACATTTCCTCTGGTATGGGGAAAAAAGAAAATAATTAATTACCTTTTGTATTGACCTCCTGACCACAGAACCTCTCCACAAAGCTTGAATCTTAACAGCTGCCACTCTAATTCTAAGGAACTCAGCTTGCTGTTTCCTTGAAGTCAGAGTTTCCCTCCACCTTTGTTGAATGACTCGGACACTGTGCTGAATTGCTCGGAATCTGAAGAGAAAGGAACACGAATATAAACAAAAAAAAAACATATGTTCATCACATCATATTTATACATTAGATCATAAAAAAAATTTAAAAATAAAAAAAATCCTGATTTCATACCTTGCTCGCTGGAATTTTGTTTGAAGACAGCGATGAATAGTTGCAACAGCAGTTTGCTTTGAGATGTAGTCACGTCTAGCTTGGTGTCCTCTGAACCAAGCCTGGATTTTCAGTGCAGCTTGAGTCTGTGCTGCAAGTTTTCTTGCTTTGTATGCACAGAATCCTGCCTGTGAATGAAAGCATACAATTGCATTCAGCACATTTTGTTGATATGCCAGAAAAAGAATATGGCTACTATTTTTATTCTTTTTAGGAAAAGCTTTTCTTGGGACAATTCTAGGACATTTTTCTACATTACAAGTAGTATTACTCAGTATAAACTGGTTTTAAAACCCACGGTATACTGTGCTAGTAAACACCAAGCATAATATGCAATCTTTCTGTAAGTAGGCTTGTTTCGATAACTGTTTCTGGAGAATATATTGTCCCAAGAATTACTGCAATAAACAAAATAGTAATTTTAATTAATTAACTGTCAAATTTACAGCAGTGGTATACATTATATATGGCAACAAATGAGCTCAAAGAGCAGTATGAACTTCAGTACATTTTTTTTAGCACTTCTTATTTTCTATGACAGCAAAACAAGTTTCTGAATTTCAAAGTTTTTTCCAGATTGTCCACATAATGTGGAAACCCGGTTTGTCCTTTGTCTTACCTGTATTAAAATTGCAGAATTCTTCAATTTTAGGAACTGTTTACGCTCCTTCTGGCAGAGCTGGTAAGCTCTATAACGCTCCTGAATAACAAGCACAGATTTCTTGAGATGTTGAAACTTGCGCCGTTCAACCATTCCTCTATAACATGCCTGAGAGAGGAAACAATAGATAATTATTTAAACCATCATACTCTGACAAGGTGTGAACCAAAGATAACAATCTTCCTATAAACCAATATGTAATTTATCTTTATAAATAAAATAAAATAATAAAAATTCAACTACAAAAGGCACACCTGAATTTTGATCGCACTCTCTTTCATCTGCTGGAATCTTCTGTGCTGAATGAACCCACGTACATGAGCTTGAAGGGTCCGAACATTTCTTAGGGTCCTAAGGTAACACTCTCTCTGCTCCACTTTAGCTCTGTAGGCCCTGTAGAACGTCTGCACAGTAACAGCAGCAGTTTGTTTTCTCAGATAAGCTCTCCTCATTGTACACATTCTGTACTGGGCTTGCAGCATCACAGCACATGAACGCAGCTTCAGGTAGCGTCTGCGGTGCACATGCATGTGTAGCACTGACTGAATCTTGATCGCAGCTCTTCTTCTTGTGGCAAGTCGCATCGCAACCATTCTTCGCAAGGCGCGTTGCAAAGTTAGCGTGGCCTTCTGAATCCTTTTGAATTCATCTCTGTGTTTTTGGACTAACTTGCATGACCTGTACCACTGCTGTATCAGCACTGCGGACTTCTGCATCCTGGCATATTGCACTCTACAATAATGACCCCTATAGGCAGACTGAATCAATACAACTGCAGCCTTGGTCTTCATGAACTGCCTCCTCTGGATGGACATCCTTAAGTATGACTGGATTGTCCTTGCAGCTTTGATTTGTCTCACCAGGTCCCGTGCTTGCTTGCCTCTAAAAGACTTCTGCATGCATATTGCCGCATCTTTCAATTGCAGGTATCTCTGCCTTTGCTGATGCCCACACTTCCAGGCTCTGAATCTCTCTTGGAGGACACCTGCTGCCCAGCACTGCCTCTTAAATGCAGATCTATGCTTGTGCATCCTTAATGCTGCCTGAATTGTGGTTGCAGCTTTGTGCATCTTTGCGATATGATGTCGAACAGAGTACCCTCTGAACAATGTCTGAATAAGTATGGCAGATTTTCTTAGGGATAAGTATCTTTCTCGGTTATCTTTAGCCACAATATAAGCCCTAAAATGTCTCTGTATGATCATGGCGGAGACCCTCATGGCCTGGTATTTGGTCCTCTCCCGATGGCTTCTGAAAGAAGCTTGGATTACTTTAGCTGCTTGATGTTGAAGGCCAATTTCCCTTCTGGCCCTTTGACCTCTGAAGCAGGCTTGTAGGGAAATAGATGCACAGCGCAGTTGCAGGAAGTGTTCTCTCTGCTTTCTAGCAGCAAGTGTGGCGCGATATCTTTGCTGAATGGCAACAGCAGCATATCTCATACACAAATACCGAGTCTGAGCACAGTGAGCCCTGTAAGCACTCTGTATAACAATGGCAGCTTTATGTTTTTGTTTCAAAGCGTGCCTGGCTTTCATACCACGGAATGCAGCCTGCAAAACAACTGTGGCCATCCTCTTCTGCTTCAAAGACTTCATTTCTTCCTTCATCATTTGATTAGCTCGGTAACGTCGCTGAACTGTCTTAGTTGCCCACAGCAGCCTCTGGTAATATACTTTGGTTTTGTGCATCCTGACGTGGGCCTGAATGGTAATTGCGGCCTTGCGTTCAATTTGCACTCTTCTTCGAACCTTCATCCCCCGGAAAGCTGCCTGAATTGCAATCGCAGCACTACGCTTAGCCAGGTATGCTTTTAATTGTTGCCTTGAAGCCAGAACAGCACGCCATTTTTGTTGACAATGCACAACTGTATCTCTGACAGACAGGAACTTTTTCCTTTCTTTGTAAGCCAGGTACTTCCTTTGGATTACTGTAGCTGCGGAATGCAAGTTGCCGATTTCACGCCTTGTCCGATTGCCTCTAAAGACTGCCTGCACGACGATGGCACTGTGTCGCAGCTTTACAAAGCGTTCTCTGGCCTCTTTTCTTTCAAGATGACACCTATAGCGCCTCTGGACGAGAACTGCAGCAAGTCTCATAGCTTGGAAGGCCATTTTTACTCTGTACATTCTGTACCATGCCTGTAACACTGTGGCAGCTTCTTGCCTCTTTTGGGCCTCTTTTCGGACTCGCATCCCTCTATAAGCAGCCTGTAAAGTGATGGCTGCTTTCTGCATGGAACAGTACCTCTTGCGCTGTTGTTTTGCAAGAAGTTTAGCTCTGTATCTTCCTTGTATAACGATGGTTACTTGCTTGAGGGCACAATATTCATTGCGCTGCTTGTATGCCCTGTACTTCCTCTGTATAATCTTAGCTGCCAACTGCATCTCTGCAATCCGTTTCCTTGCCTGCATTCCTCTGTAAGCAGCCTGTAAAGTGATGGCTGCTTTCTGCATGGAGCAGTACTTTTCGCGCTGTTGTTTTGCAAGGAGTTTAGCTCTGTATCTTCTCTGTATAAGGAATGTTGCTTGTTTGAGGGCACGATATTCATTACGCTGCTTGTATGCTCTGTAATGCCTCTGTATAACCTTAGCAACCAACTGCATCTCTGCGATCATTTTCCTTGATTGCATCCCTCTGTAAGCAGCCTGTAAATTGATGGCTGCTCTCCGCATGGAACAGTACCTCTCGTGCTGCTGTTTTGCAAGAAGTTTAGCTCTGTATTTTCGTTGTATAACGATGGTTACTTGTTTGAGGGCACGATATTCATTGCGCTGCTTGTATGCCCTGTACTTCCTCTGTATAATCTTAGCTGCCAACTGCATCTCTGCAATCCGTTTTCTTGCCTGCATTCCTCTGTAAGCAGCCTGTAAAGTGATGGCTGCTTTCTGCATGGAGCGATACTTTTCATGCTGCTGTTTTGCGATGAGTTTAGCTCTGTATCTTGTCTGTATTACGATAGTTGCTTGTTTGAGGGAACGATATTCATTGCATTGTTTGTATGCTCTGTATCTTTGCTGTATAACCCTAGCAGCTATTTGCATCTCCCCAATCTGTTTCCTTGACCTCATGCCACGATACGCTGCCTGAATGCACAAAGCTGCCTTTTTCATTGCAACATAGCTTTCTTGAACGGTGTTCTTTAGTTTGTTTGCTTGGTATCGCTGCTGAATAACAGATGCTGCCCATTTTTGTCTCCTATATTTCACAAGTTGCGAATGTCCCCGGAAACAAGCCTGAATCCTTGTTGCTGCCAGGTGCAGTTTTTGAAGATTCTGGCGGGCTTTCATTCCTCTGTATGCAGACTGTATGCTTACAGCAGCAGCCTTCATTCTTAGATAAGATGCACGTGTGCACCTTCCAGAGATATAGGCCCTGTAACATTGCTGGATAATAATGGTTGCACACTTTGCAGCCAGATAAGACACTCGTGACTTATACATCTTGAAGCATGCTTGAATAACTGTTGCAGCTTGATGCTTTCTCTTCAGTTCTCTTCTCACTTTGCAGCCACGATAAAAGGCCTGCAGCTTTATGGCTGCTTGTCTGAGCTGAACATACCGCTCTTTTTCCATGCGCCTTAAGACATTTGCCCTGTAGTGCTGCTGTATGGTAATGGCAGCACGCTTCTGAGCTAAAAATTTCCAACGGCAGGAAAAGGCTCTCACGGCTGATTGGATCAAAGTTGCTGCTTTGCACTGCTTGGCCATTTCTTGCCTGGTTCTCATACCACGATATGCACTCTGAAGAATGACTGCAGCTTTTTTCATTGCAAGAAATTCAGATTGTACCTTCCTTCCCTCTCTGAAAGCCTTATATCTGCTTTGAATGACTAAAGATGATTTCTTCAAAGCCAAGAACCTTGTTTGCAACAAATGTCTACGATACTGTGACTGGATTACAATGGCAAAGCGATGAAGCTGGTCAATCTTCTTCCTTTCAATTCTTCCTCTCCACAATGCTTGAATTCTCACAGCAGCATATTTTAGGGACTGGTACTCCTTTCTTAACTTCTCTCCAACTTTTTTAGCTCTGTACCTCTGCTGGACAATGACAACTGATCTTCTCAAAGACAGGAAATTCTGCTGAGCTAGAAATCTTCTGTAAGCAGTTTGAATCACCAGAGCAGCCTGGTTCCGCTGAGCCAGTTCTCTACGGGCCCTCCAGCCTCGAAGCGCTGCTTGAAGAGTTACAGTCGCAGATTTCGTTTCAAGATATCGCTTTCGCTCTGCATTTCTTTGCAAGCAGGCCTGATACCATGTCTGAATCGCAACTGCTGCTTGCCTCCTCTCAGCAATCTGTTTACGGACGACGAAGCCTCTAAAGGCACTCTGGACGATGATGGCCGATTGATGCTGTTTCTTAAGAGTTTCAAACTTGCGCCTCTGGTAGCTTCCCCTGAACCATGCTTGTATGAGGACAGCTGTAGATTTCTTGGTCAGGTACTGCCTTTTACACTGCTGCATTCTATACCACGCCTGTATCCTCAGGGCAGCAGCATTTCTCTGGGTAATTTTTCTGGTGTGCCATTTTCGAAAGGCTGTTTGGATAATAACACAGGCATGATTCTTCTTTAGATGCATGCGTGTCCTCCATCCTCTGTAGGTTTTCTGTAACAAAAGGGGAAAAAAAAAAAAAAAAAAGGTCAAAGTCGAAACACTTATTACTTAATGATTAACATTATAGCTTTATTAGAAAAGAAATATTTCTTTGGTAGTAAGGAAAAAGCCATATATAAAACAAACAATTAAATGTTAATAATCAATAAATAGGTGTTAAATACTGGGGTGACATGGCTCACACATTTTACTTTGACATGTAAAACAAAAAATGTTACCTGAATCAAGACTGCAGCTCTATTTTGGGTAGCGTAGCGCTTTGCTTCTTTCATTCTTTTCAACTCTTTCTGGGCAGAGTAGCCTCGCCAGAAGGCTTGAATGACAGTGGCAGCCCTGTTCCTTCTCTTTAGCCTCCTCTTCTGTAGGAAGCTCTTCACAACAGCCTGAATTTTACATGCAGCCATGTTCCTTTGCTGTTCAGGGAAAATGCAACAAAATTAAAGGACAAAGAACATACATAAGTGTATAGTGTAAGTAGTCTGCTATGCAAATTAACTAGTTTCCTAGGATAAATTGGTTAATGTATATGTGGCCCAATCCCCTTGTGATCATTTACTCTAGCCACACTACAGAAACCGTTGCGGCAATATTCTATATATTGCAAGGCAATTTTCTTGTATTGCAATATATTGACAGTGTATATATTTATAATATCAATATATTGTCCAACTCCCATCAGGCTTTACCACGGGATACACATTTTTTTTTTTTAAACACAGGTTTTTATTACTTTTGCCACTTACCACCACTGAATATGTAACACAGCCTATGTATGACAAAAGTATTTCTTCTTGCTTTTTAACCAAAAAGCAATAACGTTTTACTGTCCCAGCAGACACATATAAATACAATAGAGCACAATACATTTAGCTCAGCAATGATACAAGTATCTTAGTAGTGACATAAGTAACATGTAAGTCAGCTAGCCCTGTACAGGCTGAACCTTTTAGCTGCAAAAACACTGTTTTTGAAAGTTCTGTAAACTTGAGTTTACTTTTTATAAGTAGAGCATACATTAGTATTTATTCTGTATGAATGAAATTATTTTGTTTTTCACCTATTCATTTGTGACATTTCATTCCAAAAGCCATTCAAACATCTTACAAATGTTTCATTAAAACAAGAATACAAGATTAATAAGTGTTACTCAAATTACCTTATTAAGCTGTATATCCTTCTGCAACTTATACCTCCTCCATGCACTCTGGATGACTCTGGCAGCTCTCGTTTCATTTCGGAGATCCAGAAGTCGAGCGCAAAGGAAGGACAGGTAACATGTAACCACCTGAGAGAGCACAAACAGCACAAGAGCAGGAATAATGAAGTATAAGCATAAGAGGTTTATCCGAGGTTGCACTGCCAGAAACACGGTAGTGCTAAATCAAATGTTTTACTAAATATCACATCCTGTAATCAAAATAATATTCATTTTGTTTCACCAACTCTGTGCTCAGTGTACTCAAAGGTATCTATACACAGCTCAATTAAATTAAATTCAATTTTATTTATATAGCGCTTTTTACAACAAAGGTTGTCACAAAGCCGCTTTACAGGAAAAACAGGTCCACGCCTCTTATGAGCAGAACCACAGAGATGCCAATTTTATGGTGACACAGTGGCAAGAAAAAAAACTCCCTTTAAGAGGAAGAAACCTTGGAAGGAACCAAGACTCAGTCAGAGGAACCCATCCTACTCGGGTTGACCCGCTCAGTACAATCAAATAAACAACAAACAAATAACAGAACAAAACAGTACAGAGAATAAATGTGAACTATGGGTAATGTAACAGGTATTAATTTATGAATATAAGAATTTGATGGGCACAAACTATGGCTATGGCTAATATAGAAACAGATACTGAGTACAGCTAGCCAAAACAGTGTATAACAGAATTAATTCATTGTGTTTAAAGCACTTATCACTTTTCCAAAAAAAAAAAAAAACACACACACAGGTTCAATGTCTTGTTCGACAGATTAAAAAATGTCAATTTAAATAATCAAACCACTGTTAAATAGATTAAATTAAATTATTAAGTTAACATTTAGAAAAAAAAAAGACCTTTTCATTGGGGATTGTGTTAGACATATCCTCTGGGCTGATCATGGCAGGAACTCCTCCAAGGTAAGACACAGCAGTGTTCACCAGCTGAAAATTACTCCTCTCATTCTCAAGAAGCACCTTGAAATCTACTGCTGGCGATCCTGAAACTGGGAGGAAAAAGATTTTTATAGAAAAAAAAGAAAAAGTATCACAGTCATGTTGATATCACCATATAATTGATACTTTATTTATGATAACGTATGATCACAACTCATTACATCATAAAAAACATATATACCATTTTGCTCCAAAGAGTCAAAGGAGCAGTCAGAGTCACTGGAGGAGCTGTTCAGTTCAACTTTGCCACGCTGGTCACACTCAATGGTCTGTGTTGTTTTCTGGTGAATTTTCTCAGCATTCAGGTGGTTTGGATGGTAGTGATGAATGAGATAGCAAAGAATTCGTCCATCAGAAAACGACACAGTGAAGTTTTCAGCCTGGAAAGCACACAAAATTATGACCGTTATACATAAGAAACATGTACGATATATAAGAACATAGTACAAGACAAAGATGTTAGAACCCACCTTCAAACTGTAGAACTCACAAACAGCATTGACCCAGTCCAGAAGTAGAGTGAGTTTCTCACTGGACTGTTCTGCTCTTGGACTCCCATTTGAGCGCTTCACAGCACATTTATCAGCCTTCAACCAAGCCAGCTTCTGCTTCGTTCTCCAGGTTTTCTTGAGAAAGCTGATTTCCTCTTTGAGGTGTTCCACATCAAGAAGAACCTCGACCTAATTGTGTACAATCAGAACATTACTATGACTAAATTACTGGTAGAATTATATATTATGGGTGTGATGCTGATTTAAAATCTAAATGTGGAATGCAGCCATTTCTCAAATTTTTACCCTAAAGTTGCAGTGGATCTACAAATTGGAAAAAGTACCTGGAAAGTAAATATGATTTTCCACAGGAGGTTAAGGGTCTTTTCTCTGTGTCCATCTACGATGTCTCTGGAGTCAATGGTAGCCCCTAAAGAAAAACAAACAAATATCATTATTAACCTTCCACAGAAGAGAGTGTATACATAGGACTGCAATATAATATCATATTCAATACATACATTCATATATACATTCATATATATATATATATATATATATATATATATATATATATATATATATATATATATATATATATATATATATATATACACACATATACATATATATATATACATATACACACATACACATCCAGTAAGCAATTAATCAGGAAGACCCACTGACTGTTGGAACCACAGCACCCATGTTTTCTACAATGTTCTTATAGACAAGTCAGTTCATTTAGCAGCCTTTACTGCAACAGAACTGGGTCTCTTAGAATGGAGACCAAAAATTAAAAAGCAATGTTGAATTACTATTACAGGTAAAACCTAATGAATTTGCTTGTAGTGTTGGGCTCAGTTATGCAAAAAAAAAGCGTAAATTTTAATGTTAATGTCTGTTCATGTAACCAACAGAACCATGTGATCAATTTACTAATTTCAATCGTGGCATAATTTTTGGTGTCAGACAGACTGGTTTTAGCATTTGTGTAACTGCTCATCTCCTAATTATGATCTTCCTAAAAAATGCTCTGAGAGTATAAACCAATATCTGTATCTATAACATTAGTACCATGTTCATCTTTGAGGTCAATCCCCTTTTCTTTGAGCACTTGCAGAGAAATTTCGACATTGTGCACTTTCTGAAGACGGCTAATAGCAGGCATCCGCAGCTTATTAGACAAAGACCAATCTTGAGTAAAGAGTTCCATGATGCGTCTGAAAAACATTCCAATAATTCCCATTAAAATATGAACAATTCTAAAACACGTCAAGACAACAAATGCATTGTATACTAAGCACTTTGCTGTACAGGACATAAAATAAAATGAGTTTCTACTTCAAACATACACTAAACGAATGCCACATCTGAGATCAACAGCAAGATTCTGCACAGCAAAGCTGAACTCAGCCAGGGGTGTCTGGGTGTGGGACACTGGCAGGCCCAAAAGGTTGAGGTGACGAGAAAGAATGCCTTCCCCACTGAGGAAGTCCCGCGCAAATGCCAGCAGAAGATCTTTAGTTGCCTATATATAAAAATAAAACACACAACAGAAAACATTCAAACAAAACCCAAGGCAAACTTTATTTATAAAAATCTCCATATCGTGATAGCAGTATTTTGTCTTGAAAGAAATTATGTCGGTTACTGTGCAGCTTTACGAGCATTTTTGTTTATTGTTTGCCGTTTAAATCATGTGAAATTATTAAGATGCACTAATGTGATACACCTGATTCTAAACTAAGACATTTTAAGTAGAAATAAATGCTTAAAAATATAGTCTTCCAAATTAATTTGGGTAGTTATAAAAGCTCAAACTTTAAATTTATATGTTCAAAAACACAAAGGTTTTCATAAGGTGTCCCATTATTTATACATGCACTAAACGTCTACATGCAATAAATTTTGTGCACAATATTAATGAAATTTTTCTACATTTATATCAACTTAAATGTCTTTGTTGTATTAAAAGCCCTTTGTTATTATAGTGAATGTTTAAAATTGTTGTGGTAAATACAAAGTATAGACAATGGTGCAAGATGCATACTCGTTAACATTATTTACTACTGTGTACTCCATTTTGGTTAAGCATTGAACTGTCTGACTGTGCAATTTTTCCCCCTCAGTAAAGAATGCAGTAAATTCTGCAGTAATAGATAATTCAAATAAGTAAGTACCTTATATTCAGCATCCATGCAGAACAAACATGGGTCGTGCTCGATCAGTCTGGACTCTTTGGCCTTGTCCAGAAAACAAACAAGTAATAGCAGTTTCTTCAGGGTAAAGCGGGACAGAGCCTCCTCGTGCCCTGTTACATAAAATAATAGACATCATTTAATTGTACGATAAACTTGCAATTTATTTTAAGCAGTTCAAGAAAAACACTAAATTAATTTTACCATCTCTGTACAAATGGGGAACTTTGGGGTGTCTGAACTCAGCAGCAATATCAGGGTTCCAAAGCAGTCGGCCAAGTATAAACATGGCCAAGCCCATGACATCACTGTTGCTCTCCAATGGAATCAACTCTCCGAAGATGGTCTGAAATAATGATACATTTAAGCTTCATATTTTGAACTTATTTTCTTAAAAAAGCATATATAAATTTTCCAAAAGATATAAATACCTCCAGGCCAATTCGCAGCCAGAGTGGATTGTAAGAAAGGAGCCAGTTCAACACCTTCTGTCTTTCACCTGGAAAACGACAAAAGATGTTTGTTTAGAAATAATATTTTTCAAATTGCAAAATGTGTGTTTGCTTGATGAACAAATGAATACCTATATCCTTCCAGAGGTGGCGATCCTTGCGTACAAGAAGCCTCTTGGCCTCCACCTCCAACTCTAGACGCTGGATGGCCTTCACCATGCTGTCAGATGTGAACAGTTGGCAGGCTGCCCGGCGAAGACGGTTCAAGCGTCGACGGGCTGTGTAGGTTCTAAAGGACATCTCCTCCTTGGTAGGTGCTTTAGGTATGTTGAGCTTTTCACTTCCCATTGTTAGGGACAAGGCGTTCACTACATCAATAAATAAATAAATACCCACTTATGAACATCTAAGATCGTTTAGCACAGTCTAGTACATTCTTAACTCGTCCACATTAAAAAATTACATACACTTCTTTAGGATAAAACAATGAGTGGTGGGAGGGAAAAAAAGACCACTTAACAGGAACCATACCTTTGGTGACTTCAGTAGCAACTTTGAAATCATCTGGAGTGAGAACGTAGTTCATCCACCATGTAAACCCCCTTTCCTGCTTCTCAATCCAGCGCTCATCATAAAACATGTTCTTTGCAGCAAACGGTAGCGGATGTCTCGGTATGGCTGTTCACAAAAAAATATATATATATATATATTTTTGCCTTTAGGTCCAACAGGCTCCCCAAGGTCTCTTTCTAGAGCACTTGCATCTTTATTAAGTTAGAGGATTTCAACAGTCTTTGGGCAAATTCAATTGACTAGTATATGGATGGATTCCTGATACCTGATTTTCATTTATACAAATTATAATCAAATTAGTCTTTGATTAGTCAAACTGGTTTTGGGACAGAATATACAAATGTGCTTACTGTGTAGCAATTCTTACTAGTCTTTTGATTGTATTGAGAGAAGTTTTGGTTATCAAGTGCATCTTAGGGTGACCAACACTATACGCGCACGCACACACGCACACGTACATTTACATTTTCTAGAAAGATTTTTTTATGGTAGCTTAATGCCTATAGCCACCCACTCTTTCACAAATTCACATCAAATGAAAAGGTTATAATTGAATGGAACTACACAGAGATACACATATATACAAACCTGTCTGTGTTGGCTTTATGAAGTTAAGTCGAGACTGTGCCACAGCTATAACTTTTGCAGTTTTCACTTTTGATGCACTGAATGACTTCACAGACCCTGCTCCTATACAAAACAAATACAACAAATGTTATGCTACTGTAGTATTACATTATAGTATATCAGATTACTAATAAAGATAGAGAAACAAAGATTCACATGTACAATTACCTTGTTGAGCTTGTTTTGGACAGCTCTTTTTTGGTGGCACTTTAGTGGACTTTCTTGAGCTTGTTGGCACTACACACAAACATCAATATAAGTTTCAGAGGATCATAACAGCATGAAATGAATTATATAATTAAGGATAAATAAAATTTTACTCACCAGTTGATCTGCTTTGTGTTTGTCCAGACCTCGAACTGAATCGTTTTTCAGGACATGGTTTCTTGGGGTCTTGTGGCATAGCACAGCTTTTCTTTACTTGAAAGGATTTCACTCCATTGTCTGAGCTTTCCCTTGAAAATTCTTCACTTTTTCTCTTTTTGGTTTGTTGGTTTGATGCTCGACTTTGAACAGGAAACAAATCCAGCGGAGGAGGCAACATCTCAGAGGCATGGCTGTCAACTGATACGGTTTCATTAATTTTAGCTGGTGCATTAGACATGGGTTGAAGTTGTGCATTGAAAGTGAAGGTGGCAGATTGATTGAGGGAGTTGGGTTCATGTGGCATTAGCTGCTGTGGTGATTTCTGGGGCGAAGTTACTATAAATTTAAATTCTACATCCGTATCGCAGTTAATTACAGGTAGAGAACAAACATTGTGAGACACCCTTGTGTTTTGTTCTGCACTGCTAGGATCCGAAAACGAAGATGTTTTCTCCAACAATCTCCGCCTGGAGGTTTTTATTTTGCGGGAGCCGGGACTTGGCTCAAAAGAAGTCTCTGGTTTGCTTTTGGTGACTGTGGCAGAATCAAAAAGTATCTTTTTGGATTTCAAACCTCTATGATTCTGTTCGTCATCCTCTCTATTATATGATTTAGTAACTGTGGCAGTGCAAAAAGCAGTGGTGGGCAATACAGCATCTTGTCCTGACTTGTCATCTTGGGCTTTGTTAGACTTGACAAAGAAGGTTAGCCTTGGCTGAGTTACGTCAGTCTGAGGGGAAATATTCTCCACCAATTTTACAGCTTCATCCAGTTCGCAGCCTGGATTCTGGGTTTCAGACTCCAGAGAATCAGGAAAGTTGAAGCTTGAGCAAGCGTTTGGAGGGCTCACAGCATGAGATAGATCAGATTCGATGATGGCCAATGCATCCTTCACAGACAATGTTGGTGTTCCTGGTTCTTGACACTCATCACCAATTGTTTTTCCAATGACAGGAAGTGGACTTTGAAACCTCAAAGGGTTAGAAAACCTCTCTGGGGTGCTAATAGGTGACAAGGTCTTATTCAACATTCTGACCTCTTTAGGCAAAGGTAAACAAGAGCGATCCACCTTTTCCGAAGCATCAAGAAGTTTGTTAACAGGCACTAGTAGAACTAGTGGAGAGTCCATTTGAGTTGGTATGTTTTCCAAGTTATCCATGATAGACTTGGGTAGATCTTGAGGGATCTGAGGACAGGCAGGTTGGCTATTTCCATCCTTGCTGCCACTAGACCTCCGATTGGCCCTTTCCTGATTCAATGGTGACAGTGGGTTTGAGCCTTTATTCCTTTTGTATTGTGGCTGTCGAGATACATGAAATGTCTTATTGGCTGCCTTTATTGGCATTGAGGCCACCTTCTTGCTTTTTGAGGGAGAGGAAAGGTCTCTCTTGGATTTGATTGAATCCCATAGACTTTTCTATGAACACAGAAAAAAAAACAGAGTTATTCAAGCTGAAGCAGATGGACACATTTCAGTCAAAAGCTGATAACACTATTGTGGAAGGGATGTACAGCACATCACGTTTTCAGTAAAATTGGACACACCCATTCCTTCATTCTGCTAATAAGATGAAGTGATAAATATGGACAATTGCCACAATTACAGTAGACACACAAAGTAAAGATATTGAATATTTTGTTTCTGTTCAACAAGCCCATTTGTAGCATAATTAGGCAAGAATAATAAATAACTAAAATGTGTAGCGCGATCATTATCTTTGCTTTCAAAGCGTTCTTAAGAATATATATTATATATATATATTTTTTTTTTATAAGAATCATGTTTGTAATAGAGTTGAGTGTTAAGAGACTGTAAAAATAAAACGTTCTTATGATTGGTGAAGAAAACATTGTTCTTTGTGGAAGCAAAAGTGGTTCTTCTACGGTATTCGATCTGTCATTTGAATCAGCCGTTATTTAACAGAGAAGATCAAAGGAAATCTCACAGTACAGTTAAGATACTGGATAAATAATAACCTTTTTCTTTTTTGGAGCCTCTGCCTTTCCAAGCAGAATTGCTTGATGTTTGATGATTCCATTTGCCACAAAGCTGAGAAGCTCTCTAACACCACCCTCTTCTACAGGTGTCCAGGTAACAGTTACAATGACACTTTCTTCAGGCTGAAACAACAGAATAAAGAATAAACGTTAAACAATACCTTTGCACCATAAAAATGTATACTTTGCTAAGATAAATGTTTAACTAGATATACTTTATTTGAATAGCAAGTGTCTGGTCAAAAAAGAAAGATTAAACACTAACTATGAAATATATTATAGGTTCATACTTTACTATCACAACAAACTAGCTAGCTAAACACGTAAATGCACTTTTAATGTAATATAACTGAAGAACTATGCAGTTTGGGACAGAGCCCTGGTTAAGGTTCAAGCTAGCAAGTTCTTTACTTTCACAACGTACTAGCAAAACCAGCTAGTTAGCAAGCTAACTAAACTAGTCAATTCACTTCTAATAACAAGCTGACTAGCTAACTATTTATCTAGCAGGTTTAAGAGGTAATGCACTCTAATGTAGATAATATGCATGTAGAAATATGCAGTTTTGAACACAGCCCTGGTTTAAGCTCACACTTCAACTGGCTCCTTGCTTTAACAACTAATTGACTAGTTAAATAAACGTGTTACTCTCGCTATTTAGCAAGTTTAACAGGTAGTGCACTTTTCATGTAATAGACTAGCAGTTTCTGACAGAGCCGTGGTTCGAGTTTACTCTTCAGATAACTAAGCTAACCTAACTAGCTAGTTCTTTACCATCACAACAAACTAGCAAACCTAGCTGCAAATTCACTTTTACAAATAGCTGACTAGCTAGTTAACCTAACTAGCTGGCAAATTTAAGGAGTAACACACCTTTTTAAACATAACGTTACCTATAGAAATATGCAGTTTGGGACAGAGCCATGGTTTAGGTTCACACTTCAGCTGGCTCTTTGTAATAACAACTTACTGACTAGTTATCTCGCTATTACACAAGTTTAACGTCAATATACTTGTAGCAGTTTGGACCAGAGCCATGGTTAAGAGTTTACACTTCAGATAGCTAACCTAATTAGTTCTTTACTTACACAACGTATTAGCTAGTTAACCTAGTTAGCTAGCAAGCTAGATAAATTAGTCAATTCACATTTAAGAACTAAGTTATATGACTTGTATAATTATATGACTAAGCTATCTAGCTAGCAAGTTAGAGGTAATAGACTTTCAATTTAATATAACTTACCTGTAGAAATATGCAATTTGGGACAGAGCCACGTTTTAGGTTCACTTCAGCTGGCTTCTTGCTATAATAACTAACTCTACTTAGTGTTAACTTAGTAAGGTGCATACAGTTTATATTAACCTAGTTAACGTTAGTTAGCTTAGGTAGTTGCACAGTTAACGTTACTGAATAAATCATATAACTTAGTTAAAAATAACCCAAAGAAGAGTTTCAAATAACGTCCATATCTAGACAGCTAGCGTTGGGTAAGCTAACCCTAGCTAGCAAACGCACTTACCTGAATAGTAAAGCATGTTTGATCCAATGAGAAACCTTTGGATGATGAAATTTTATCCACAGTTACTGTCGCTACTCCTTCCTCGCTTGGATTTTCGATGCGCAGAGGTAGAGATTTTGACGAGCCTAACTTCACCGATCCAAAACTCACGAACGGAGACCTGGAGAACTGGACCAGACTGAGAACTGGAGCATCGTTCTCCTTCTTTCTGCTAGAAGGGGGATTAAATGTTGGACTAAAATCCAACAAACCCGCTCTCGCAACGTCCTGCGACATTTTCCCCTCTATTCCGCCGGATTGATCATAGTAAACAGACTATTAAATCCTCCTCTGACACTCAGACCGCATTCAGCAGTTTCAGAACGAGCCACCCACTCCGATTCTGTATTTTGAATCTGAGGGTGAAACGGTCGACCAATCGCATAACAGAACAGCTGCTGCGGGCCAATCACAGATAGGAAAACAAAGAAAATCCAATCAGAGCTCAGATGCGAGTTTAAACGTTCACAAACCACGCCCATAACAAAGACGCCTCACTCAGACACGAGGAAAACTCAACAGAGTTTCACAAGCCCAAAGGACAGTGTAACGGCTATCAATTCACTTGCCTGACAATTTAAGGCTAAATTTGAAAATAGAAAATTGAGGGTAAACTTCTTTATTATTAAACTGAACTCTTACCATTTGGTGTAGCGTAGAAGAAATGGGGTTTTAACCATTTTTCTAATTTTCTATTTTTTTTTTATTTCAGCACCATGTTATGGATAGATAAGCAAAATGTTATTGGGATAGAAATGTTTTGTTTACGTGTATTTAAGCAAAAACAAAAAAAAGAGTGTATAATACAGTTGTGTTTTAAATGTTATAAGTTTCAAAGTGAAATGGTCTCATTCCAAACCCAATTTTATACATTTTCACAAACCATCAGTATACAATATTTATTAAATAAGAAGGCACAAAAGATATATAATATAAAATGTTACATGTCATTTTTCTTCTGTTTTTTTACCCCTTGAATATATGTGTATTCAATATTACATGATGAATATTCTAAAATAGTATGAAGTCTACATATAAGTGACAATTCTTGCCATATGAAAACAGAGAAGTTAAAATTAATTTTGTCCAAAAGTAAAGGAGGCTGAATTTGACTTTTGACTAATTTACCGTTCTACCTTAAATTTTGCAGCGGTTACATTCGGACCCACGTTATTTAGTTGTACGGGCGCCAGATTGAAACCGTTGAAGCATTTAAGGTGGAACGGACAATTTTATTAAGAAGTAATCTTCAGCTTAAATAAAGGGATAGAAAGATGAAAAGAACATGGTTGGAAGTTTGAACCAGTATTGTGTACTGTACGAGTAAGAGACTAACATTACCTTAACATTATTTTCTGGGTCAGCCTCTACAGAGACATGTATTCTGAATTGCTTTATGAATTGCAAATGTGGCGCTTGATTGAATATGAATCAGTGAGATCATTTTAACCTGCTTCTTCCCTCCCCTTTGGTCTCTAAGCTTCTCCTAATTATCATTCGAAGTGCACTTTTCTTTCGTCGGGGTCTTTTCTTTTTATCCCACCAATCCCTGGCGGCGTCTTTGTGTTGATGAGCTGGAGAGGGGTCTCCCATTGGCTGCGAGGGGCTGATCGCGCGCTTCTCCTCAGAAGGGCCTGCTGGAGGAGAGCGTGCACAGCGAGGAGGACCTGCTGCTGGAGGCAAGAGCACCATGATCACATCAGCTAAACCACAAACACCATGACTCCTAAACATGGGCACTGCTTCTGTGCGACCAGGGAGTCTCTGCTCACTCGTGTTTCTCTTCTTTATTGCTCAGTGGACACAATGTAAGTAGCCTGTTTACTGTTTGCAGGTAGTGCACCTGTTGATTTGATTTGTAGTGTTTTCCTTTTTTAATCACAGCTATAGGACATTATTAGATATAGGATACAGCTACTTCTGGACTCTTCCATGGTTATTATTGTTAATAGTACCATAATGTAGTGTTCACAATGTTTTTATTCCATCATAATTAGGGATGCACATTGATTAGAATAACACAAGTAAATGCAGACAAATAATTAAAATAATTAGAATCAGGCAGATGATAAGAGTTTATAGATATTTCATACTGAATTGTTCTGTTAAGGCATGTGTGTGTTTTGATTAGTTTTGCTACATTTGCAAATCCCACAGTTTTTTATTTAGTGTATAAAATGTTCCAATACATGTTTTTCTCTTATTGCGCCCTTGCGAAAATTTGGATTGCACAGAAATGATAAAAAAATAGGTCTGAAACCGAACCAAAAAAAATAAAAACATTTAGCCGAATTAAGTAAGAATACAGAATAAAAATACAGAACACAGTCTTTTTTCTCACAGATTTTATTAAATTTTGCTACCTTTTCTCATAGACAATATCATTGTTTTTATATACATTATTCTTACCTTATTTTAGTTGCCAAATATTTGTCACATCTCTAGTAACAAACGTTCATGTATCAAGTATCAGCAGATACGTACATGACACAAAAGTTATCTTAATCCCACAATTATCATATTGGTGCATCCCATTCCATTATTTTTCTTATTGTTGTTGTTGCTGCTGCTGTTTGTAACTGATGTTATTGTCATGTTTTTTCCTTTAATAATGTTGCCTCTTTCAACCTTAAAACAACAAATACATTTTAGAATAAAGCAAATAAGTTTACAATAAATATCTTTTAAATTATGTATATAAATACAAAGTATATATATATATATATATATATATATATATAAGAAAAAAGGCAGGTGCAGTTTTTTTGTTCAGGTACAGAGAAGTACTTCTGTTCTACTCTGTTCTAGATATAGTAGCACAGCTCTGGTCAAAAAGGCACTCAGGCCATGAAAGGATAGCCTTCAAAGACCCAGACGCTGTACACGTTTGATTTTAAAAGGATTCTTTGATAGATGACATCAAAACCAACAACTGTTCATGTTTTAAACCCATATGTTGAGATTATGACGTACATCGTATTGGCCTACAGTGCACTGGAATGGAGAGCAACATGACTTCTTAATACCATTTCCAGACTTACCAGTATGGCCATATATAGATTTAGGATGTACTGTGAATTTGGCCATATGGTTAGACAAACTAACAAGTTATCTACAGCCCCACCCCCCACCTTACCCTTCTTGCCAAGCCTGACTGGGTCGTGGGGTCATGCTGGGAGGTGGTCTAGACTCCCTGTAAGTGGGTCTTATGTAAATCCCACCCAAACAAGTAGAGTATTTCATGGACACGGCTAATAAAGCCTCCTGCGGGAGGAAATACCACTGTGTTTGTTACTGATTTAAAGTATTCAGTTAATCACTGTGAAAAAACTTAATACAGTTAGTCTCCAGATAGGCATAATAAGATAAGTTTATATCTAGGAAATTATTCAGCTATTAAAAAACTCAAAACTGAATCACTAGTTAGCCAATATCTGGCTTATTATTCTTCAATCTTCAGTACAGATATGATTTGGATTCATTATGGGTTTATCTATGGCACACAGTCAGCTGTAATGTGCACTTTTTTGGTCACAAAACTAAGGCCTTCCCAGTTTCAGATGCCATGTAGTAAGTAATGCTTGGATATGCTCACACATAAGGCTGTATCCTTCTGCTAAAGACACATAACAGATGGTCTTGGCTGAGGTGATGAGACTGCATAGGCTCATACTCTAAAGCTCTTGAAAGATCTCATGTGCCCAGTCTTTGAGTTACTGTTGAAAGCCAGTTTCTACTGTCAGATAATTAAAATAGCAAGAACTTTGGGAAATGGGTTTTGAAATAAGTTGTTTTGCATGTCATTAAAATTAAGATGGCCAAAATTCCTCCTTACTAAATTCTAATGCACAAATTTTAAATAATTTTAAACTGTGCAAAATGGGTATCTTTTACTCCACGTTAGTTGAATGGATTGCAGTGTATTTTGAATAAAAGTCACTGTTCTCAGTATGGGAAAGTATTTTATTAATGTTTTATAAGAAAGTCGCCACTGGTGCATGAGGACTGCGATTACTTATATTGTGATATATATCTTATGTATCGTGAAAATGTCTTTGAATATTGTAATGTGATATTTTTCCCATATTGCCCAGCTCTATTCTTTGATATCTTTTAACACCTAAGAAAATCCAAGATTGGCCAAGACATTGTTAGTGTCAGACAACATTTGGTGTGCGATAATGATGTTGGATATCCTGATATTGATATGATGTGAAAATTAATATTCTATATTGGTTTAATCTCCTTGTAGGATTTTTTGGTACTGTGCATGGCTGCACTTATTTTTCCCAGGCTGAGACGTAACTTGGTGTGTGTTTTTTCACTGTGGATCTCTACCTAGCTACTGATGTCACAAAGTGTTACCTCAGAGGATGGCCTGTATAAGTTGTGGGGTGCTATCTTGTGAGTCAGGGTTCCATGCTTGGCTAGTTTGCTCATAGCAAAGTGATAGCAAGGTGACATGATTTATCAGAGTTCAAATAAGACTAATAGTGGGGGTGAAATAGATGGGCTTTTTATTTCTGGAAATGTGCGAACATTTAACATTTCTCAATCCACAATGTCGTGTGTGTCCACAATGTCGTGTGTGTCCACAATGTTTTACCAAAAATATGGTAAAAAAAAAAAAGACATTACTACTCCAAGTGGACAGTGCAGTGGGTGGTAACGATTGTGAGTTTACTGTTATTTACTGCACTATGGGAGCTCTGTTGATGTGTAATGTAATTAAAACTCATATTGCGATAACATATAAACATAAAATTATGATTTATTGTACAGCTCTAGTTAACCTTGCAGCTTTATTACAATTCTTAGAAATGCAAACTTCAGACACCAAATATATCATGTTTGGTCAAATATTTTGGTGTTATATGGAAAACTGCAAATATATTTTTCTGATGACAATTTCTTCAAAGACATGGATGGGGCTAATTTATGTAAAGAAAGTGTATCCTCCTCAAACAACACCATCATTATTATCATCATGACCAGTGCCACTTGTTCTGTCTCACTGTTCGGCCCACAATAAAAAAAGACAGAGCTCAATAGACGTGATAGTGGCTGAACAGACGTGATAAATGCCCCCTAAATGACTGACTTATGTCCTCGACCCGTCACCACAGCAACCCCAGCAATGCAGAGCGGGGAGCGTGGAATCGGTTGCCATGGCTGCAGATCTGACGCTTTGTTGAGACGCTGAAGTTTGCGAATGTCCTTGTGGAGCTTGCGGCAAGAGAAAAGAGCCTTTCAGCTGGAGAGTGGCGTTTCTCGCACCGATAACACAACACTGCTGCTGCTGACAATTCACAGAATGACTCATTGAACTGAGGATGGAGGCTAATTGTGTTATAGCTGAAACTGTTCACACGTAATGAAGGAAGAAAGACTGTCCATCTGCTTTCAGGAATGTTTTGCTGAGAAGAAAAAGAAATAGTCTATTATGAATGAGCTATAAGCATGTACATACAGTCCATTAATTATGCAAAAAATGGGGCTAGGGTGAAAAAAAGCACATTTGTGTCTAAGACTGAAAATAAATAAATAAATGGACACAAAATAGATGCAAGTATAAGATTAGTTCAGAAGGGCACCAATAGATGACACAAAAGGCATTGATTAAGATATTATCAACTGATACAAAGTGTTACCCCAGGAGACAGCTTGGGAACGGCCTGTGTGTTGGGAAGTACTATCTTTTTTTATTAAAGGTGTAATGGTGCATGGAAAAATATAACAGAAATAGTCCTGGGCTACCAATGCCCTGCTGTTTAAAGTTTTCCTGCTGTAACACCTACAGTTCACTTTAGCAAGAGCTTGTTATTTCGTTAGTTGGATCAGATGTGCTGTAATTAGTGTTAACTCTTAAACCAGTGGTACTCCAGGACCAGCATTGAGAACCAGTAACTGAGAATTTTAGTTTTTAGTCTACTATAGTATTAAGGATAGATATATTATTTATTTTTATTTACTTTAGTATTTTAATTGACTATATTATTAGTTGTCTTTTATTGTATTTCTTAGTTTGAATAAAGGATAGAGTAAATAATATAATTTTTAAATTTCTTATATTGTGTTTGTTCCCCCATCAATTGTTTTCCATTGGCTTTGTCAGATCCACACGTAGATCCTTGAAAAATGTTAAACCAAAAATAATGAACATTTATCCTTTGTAAAATAATACTTTTACTAAGTTGGTTTTAGCAATAGTGCTAAAATGTTTGTTGTTAATTAATTACATGCTCTGTAATTATTAAAATATGATTAATAATTAAGATATATTAATGATATTTTATCACATTCATCATCAAAATCAGCCCTTCAAGGATAGAAAAAGTATCCAGAAATCTGAAAGTCTCCCTGTGGTTCAACAACTGACACACATTAAGCCCATATTGTGATTTAAACCAATCAGAGATATTTAGGGGTGGGACCCCACTGAAATACATTTTTCTATATTTCAGTAAACTGTAATGTAACTATATGCCGGTGTTCTTACATTAATAGCGAAATACCAGATATATGGTACATATATAAACACAGCAGAACTTACTCTATCTAACCATCACAGTAACACCATTCTAGTATCAATAGAAGTGATCAAGAAAACAGTTAGCTTTTGCATTACCAGTTAGCTGTTAGCCATCTCCATGGACATTCACCTAGTTTTTAGCTCGCATTGAACCACTAGCTGCATTCTGGTGTTGTAAGAGTAATAACTAATGACCTGAGTAAACTACAGCTATAATCCACTGCTAAGTAAACTTTTAATCTAAATATGGTCAAATATCTAAATTCTTTTAATTTTTGCATCCTATTTTTAAGCACTTTATGCAGGGCTGGTATAAATATTTAATAAAAAGAGTACAAAAAATACTGATTAAAAAGTATGAAGAGTGTAGAAAGTTAATTTAAAAAAAGATCAGTGATTAAAATGTGAACAGTCATTTTAAAAACAAAGAACCAAGGTAGATGCAAGCAGTGCAAAAAGTCATTAAAAGGTGCAACCAGGTACTCAAAAGTCCTGTTAGGGCATTAGAAATAAGTTAGTTGAAACAAACCTTTTTATGGATAGCTTCATAGCTAAACTGTGTACATTTACAACATTTACAAAAAATGTAATTCAGGTATTTAATCAGGTTAAGGTTAAAATAAGGCAATAAATAAAAAAAAATGACAAAGGCATTATAAAGACAATTATGATTTAATAACTAAGAAATAAAACCATTCAGAATAAAAGGAAAAGTGGACAGGCTAAACTTTAAAGCAGTCAAAGGGTTTTGTTGTTTTGCATGAGTTTATACTATACATGTGTTAATTTGTAATTAAGGTTCCTGCTTTAGGACTCCACACTAAAATAAGGCTTATGCTCGGTAGTCTGAATATTTTGTTCTCTGGAAGCACTGTGATGTTGAACAGTCTGGATGTTAATTTGTCATGGCTAATTTAGGGACAAATTGGGCAAAATCCAAAAAATGAATAAAAGAAAAAGATCAGTACTGATTTCATTTCACTTTAATTTAAATTCAAGTATGTCACTTGATTGCTTCATTCATGAGGGAAGGTCAATAGCCTCTACAGTAGAAGCTTCAGCTAGATGATGATGGTAGTGGCTCCTGCCTCTGCTTAAAATACAGCAGTTGATTATTTAATATCACACAAGCAGCTCAGATCTCCGTTTATATCCCATAATGACAGATCTGAAGAGCTCTCATCACTGTTCATTTCTCTAAAATTTAAGACCAACTCATGCAAATGCTGCCACACTGGAGCCCTCAAATGCCCTTTCCACTGATGCCTAGTTTCTAAGTCATGTGAATATCATTGACTTTGCATTTTAATTAGTGCAGAAAACATATTCAGTTGGCTAGTATTTAACTGCTGTCCCTAAGAACTGAAGTGCAAAGCCCATTGTTACGTTCCCAATTAAAAGTGTTGTGGTCTAGGGTGAATCAGGAAGTAAACAAAAATAAAAATTGATTGAAGAAAGGGACTGGAAGCAGAGATTTAGTAGAAAAGAGAAAACCAGGGATTTTACTGGATGTTTTACATAATTACAAAAGTGTACAATTACACAAATAGCAAATGAAAGATACAAAAAAAAAACAAGCGTATAACAAAAATCAATAATCAATAATCAATAAGCCGTTTCTTCAACTAAAATGCCTAAGGTGGACTGTGGACGGTGCCAAAGGAAAGAAAATAATACAAGTGCTAAACTACCTAACCCAAAAACTAAACTAAACCAAAAATACAATAGTGGCACCCGCCCCTTACCTGGTGTGTCTAGACATTGTGTTACCTACGTGATGAATAATGTGAAGGGCCCAACTTATCTGTCCACCAAAGTGCAACAGAGTGGAGGGTGAGGGAGGGAGAACACTCAGACAAACACCTCACTCTCACAGAAACAAACTACCTTCTCCACTTTCAGCCAAACTCACAACTACTCACAACTATTCTCAGGAAACACAGAAACAGACAGAAACAGTTTAAATAATCACAGCTCTCGCAAACACAGGTCTTTCCTCTCAGCTCTCATCTCCCGACTGACGCGACTGAGCTGCGTTATATTTGAAAAGGCCCGCCCCATCCGGTCAGAACATGCAGGTCATTGGCGGGTGAAGATCCAGCGGGGAAGATCTATTGGGCGGCCAGACGACGCTCCTCCTACTGGGTCCTCCCACCAGACCTAATCAGCCAATCAGAGACAGGGAAAGAGCGAGAGACAGACAGAGAGAGAGAAACGGGGAGAAAGAGAGAAAAACACTTTCTACGTGCATATGCACGTAACACGCCCCCCCTAAAAAGAGCAACACAGTTTGCGATCAGTTACATCAAAAAAAAAAATGTTTTTCGTCAGTACTTCATTTAAACAACAACACCAAGAGAGCGTTAAAAAAACTATGATACACGAGAAAGTGCATCAGCCACAACATTATCGACACCTTTTTTGTGTCGAATCTCCAGCTGGTAATCCTGTAGTAGAAGAGCCCACCGCATCAGTCTCTGATTCTGATTGAACATCCTGGACAGAAAAACTAATGGGTTATGGTCAGTAAACACAACCACAGGAAAAGAAGAACCCCCAACATAAACTTCAAAATGCTGTACTGCTAGAATCAGGGCTAGTGCCTCTTTCTCTATGGTGGAATAATTGCGTTGGTGCTTGTTAAATTTGTGGGAATAATAACAAGTGGGATGAAGGATGCCATCTGGATCTTCTTGAAGAAGAACTGCCCCAGCGCCAACATCACTAGCATCTACCTCCAGCAAAAATGGCTTACTAAAATCAGGAGCCAAAAGTATAGGGGCTTCGGTTAACAAAACCTTCACACTAGTGAAAGCGTGTTCACAAGCAGGAGACCAAACAAAATCCACTTTAGGACTCAGGAGCTTAGTGAGGGGTTCTACCACATCTGAGAAGTTTCTACAAAAACGTCTGTAGTAGCCTGCCATGCCAAGAAACCGACGCAAACTACGCCTAGTCTTTGGTGCTGGGAACACATGAATTGCAGCAACTTTTGCCGCCAGAGGGCGCACTTGACCCTTCCCAACCTCCATACCAAGGTATGAAACAGTAGCCTGGGCAAACACACATTTAGCTAAGTTCAGAGTCAGAGAAGCATCCTTCAATCGGTTAAAAACCTCTCGCAAGGTGGAAATATGAGAGGGCCAATCATGATTGTAAAGTACAGCATCGTCTAAATAAGCGGAGCAGTGTGGGACATCACCTAAAACAGTGTTAATTAGCCGCTGAAACGTAGCCGGTGCGTTTTTAAAACCGAACGCCATTACAGTGTACTGTAGGAAATGATCAGGTGTAACGAACGCTGATATCTGCGACGCTTCTGGGGACAAAGGAACCTGCCAATATCCTTTCAGTAAGTCAAGCTTTGTCACAAATTTAGCAGAACCAATGTTATCTATACAGTCATCCATTCGTGGCAATGGATAGGAATCTGGGACTGTAACAGCATTAACCTTTCTGTAGTCGGTACAGAACCTAAAGGTACCATCAGCTTTAGGGATAATTAAACATGGCGAGCTCCAAGGACTCACACTAGGTTTTGCGAAGCCATGTTCCAACAAATACTCTACCTCAGTTTTCATCAGTTCTCTCTTTTTTGCATTAGCACGATAGGGGTGCTGCTTAATCGGGCGTTCAAAGGTCACCTTTATGTCGTGACATAACACAGATGTTTGTGAAGGGACATCATTAAACAGCTCAGGGAACTCCTCAACTAAAGAGAGAATGTCTTCTCTTTGACTTTGAGTTAGGTGGCTTAAACTCGTAGGTAGCTCACTTACTGCTTGAGAGTTAGGGACGCGAGCAGCAACAATGCTGGAGGAACGCAACTGCGACGAGTCATCGTCGTCTGACACGTCTTCTGTAGCAGCAACCAAAACCGGCTTCGTGGCATCAGCTGTACTTTCCCTGGTTAGATACAGCTTCAGCATGTTAACATGGCAAACACGAGAACTTTTCCTTCTATCAGGCGTATTAATGAGATAGTTTGTGTCACTTAACTTTTTTTTTACAGAATAAGGACCTGAGAAGCGAGCAGAAAGAGAGGAGCCAGGAACAGGCAGGAGAGCGAGCACCTGATCCCCTGGATTAAAACTGCGTGATACAGCACGTTTGTCATGGACTTTTTTCATTTGCTCTTGGGACGACTGTAAAGTCTCCCTTGCTATTTCCCAAGCCTTGTGCAACCTCTCACGGAACGAACTCACATACTCTAAAACTGATTTGGGCTGACCAGCATTGCTGATCTCCATAAGTGATTCCTGCATTACTTTCAAGGGACCACGCAACGTGTGAGCAAACACCAGCTCTGCAGGGCTAAACATTAAAGATTCTTGTACAGCTTCCCGCAAAGCGAACAACATCATTGGAACACCCTCGTCCCACTGTTTACCCGTTTCAAAACAAAATTTTCTCAAAGCTGCTTTGAGTGACTGGTGAAAGCGCTCGAGAGCCCCTTGCGACTCAGGACGATAGGGAGAGGAAACAACGTGCTGCACGTTTAGAGTTTTCATGACCTGACTAAAAACTTTCGACATGAAATTTGTCCCTTGATCTGTTTGGATAATTTTCGGCAGCCCAAAGGTAGAGAAAAACTTGATCAGAGCACGAATAATCACTGGCGCTGTAATTTTTCTGAGGGGAATCGCCTCAGGAAAGCGCGTAGCTGTGCACATAATTGTCAAAAGAAACTCATTACCCATTTTAGACTTTGGCAACGGACCAACACAATCTACCAGCACCCTCTCAAAAGGTTCTGTCATAACGGGAATTGGACAAAGAGGAGCTGGGGGAACCACCTGATTAGGCTTCCCGGTGCACTGACACACATGACAAGTACGGCAATACTCCACAACATCTTGCTTAAGTGATGGCCAAAAAAAATATTTCAGAACACGGTTGTACGTCTTGGTTACCCCTAAGTGTCCAGACCACGGCGCATCATGAGCTATGCTTAATATGTGTCTTCTATAAGCAAGGGGGACGATAACCTGGTAGTATGTGTGGAGCTCGGGGTTTTTGTGCGCGCTCCATTTACGCATCAAAAGTCCGTTGTCAAGATAACACACAGTCCTGTCTGAATCACTATTATCCTCAACAGCCTTCTCAAAATATTTTCTTAAAGACGGATCGTCTTTCTGAGCCTTCATAAGTGACTCCCGACTAAGACCACAATCCAGTAACTCACTTAGCTCAACTTTCTGTTTCGCAGGGAAACCCTCAGCTAAGAGTGCATCAGCGACCTCATCCGTTACATCACGAGCTAAAAAGGTATCAGACAGCTCAACATCTCCAAACTTGCGCGCCTGGGCGCGAGTAACCACACAAGCAGGGAAAACATTAGGTTCTTCTCTCTCGCACACATCAGAACTGCATAAAACGGGCGAATCTAAAATCTCTAAAATTGGGAACACTTTCCCACCAGCGAGATCATTGCCCAGAATTACGGTAATGCCATCCACGGGTAACGCATCACATACAGCAAACCTGAACAGTCCAGAAAGCAGATCAGAAGACAGACACACAGTGTGCAACGGCAGTTTCACATACTCATTGCCCAAGCCTTTACAGACAGCATATGATCCACAAAAAGAATCCATTCCAAACAGCAAAGTTTTTGCTAAAATAAGGGACTGCGCAGCACCAGTATCTCTCAAGATGTTAACCGGGACCGCAGATTCACCTGCCTTTAAGCTAACTTCACCACGTGAAATGAATGGGCTATAACACGAGTCCGTTAAAGAGCTAACATACTCACTCACCAGTACAGAGCTACGATCCACAAGAGCTACAGGCTTAGCTGGTCCATCAACACGCTTACTCCCCATCTTTTTCTTAAGGGCAAGGCAGTTACCAGCTATGTGACCTATTTTGTGGCAATAATAACATTCTCTGTCGACATGAGAGCGCGGCGGAGAACCAGCACCGCGAACAACTTTAGCTCCCCCACCAGAAACGTTTACAGCCTGCGGAGCGACAGGTTTAAAAGTCTGCTTATGGGTCAGAACAAACTCATCTGCAAAAACGGCAGCCTGAGATACAGTTGGCACCGTACGTTCATTTAAGTACACTACTACTCGTTCTGGTAGACAATTTTTAAACTCCTCTAGGAGGATTAACTCACGCAGAGAATTAAAACTGTCAACCTTACAAGCGCTGCACCACTTATCAAAAAGGACCGACTTTTCTCTGATAAACTCTACGTGCGTTTGAGATGCTTGTTTACGGAGGCTCCTAAAGTGCTGTCTATAAGCCTCGGGGACTAATTCATAAGCACGCATAATAGCAGCCTTAACTACATCATATTGAAGACTATCTTCAAGAGAAAGAGCTGAACAAACCTCCTGAGCCTTCCCAGCTAACTTACACTGGAGTAAGAGAGTCCAAACCTCTTTTGGCCATCCCAACATAACAGCGAGCCTCTCAAAAACGCCAAAATAGGTGTCTACTTCTGATTCTCTGAAAGGAGGAACCAGGGCCACATATTTACTGATATCAAACAACGGAGAAGATGACACAGTGGGGGTGGAGCTTAAGCTAGACTGCACAGTGGGGGTGGAGCCTACGGTGGACGGGACTGGGTTAGACGGGGCAGCAACGCTCGCAGCGCTTGCTTGAGCGAGCGCAAGTGGCTGACTGAGCTGGACTGAGGCGAGTTCCCTCGTCTTCAAATCCAGTTCGCGGAGCCGTATCTCACGCTCATTCTCCAACTCCAACTTACGAACGGCCAACCGAAACTCGTGGTCAAGCTGACGCGCCTCAGTTCTCTCCTTCACCTCCAACTGGAGACGAGCTAGGCGAAAGTCAAAAGGACCCTCCGCCTCGGAGGGCGGGGATTCAGGGTCATAGGGAGGAAGAACAGCCCTTACCTCACTTTCTGCCGCCGCTGACGGAGTTACCGGTTCATCTGGCCCGTCCGAGCTGTCCAGACCTCCCAAGTGCGGGAGGCCCTCGTCAACCACTGCGCTTACCTCCACAGAAGAGGACGCCTCACCAGTAGTGTCTGCCACGGGCTGTACAGAAACCAAACCCACATCAATTAAATATTGTGTCACTAAATTCCGAATGTCTTTCTTAAACATTGCTCTGGTAACAGTAAGTTTAAAGTGGCCAGCTATTTGAAGCAACTCATCCTTTTTGCAAGACTCTAAAACAGCTAAACTAGGGGACTCAAGGAAAGCCTGCACATCAAAGGAACCCATCTTACAAAAAAAACAAAGTACCAAAAATCAACAAATGTCCAAAAAAAAAACTACCTCTTACACAAAATCACCCTACTTCCAGCCACATTTAATACAGTATTCAATACAAGAGATGAAATATGTAAAAAAAAAAAAAAAAATTAATCAATATTAATTAATCAATTAAGAATTGATTAATTAATAGCCAATCAATTAAGTTATCCCGGACGAGCCCCCAATTGTTACGTTCCCAATTAAAAGTGTTGTGGTCTAGGGTGAATCAGGAAGTAAACAAAAATAAAAATTGATTGAAGAAAGGGACTGGAAGCAGAGATTTAGTAGAAAAGAGAAAACCAGGGATTTTACTGGATGTTTTACATAATTACAAAAGTGTACAATTACACAAATAGCAAATGAAAGATACAAAAAAAAAAACAAGCGTATAACAAAAATCAATAATCAATAATCAATAAGCCGTTTCTTCAACTAAAATGCCTAAGGTGGACTGTGGACGGTGCCAAAGGAAAGAAAATAATACAAGTGCTAAACTACCTAACCCAAAAACTAAACTAAACCAAAAATACAATAGTGGCACCCGCCCCTTACCTGGTGTGTCTAGACATTGTGTTACCTACGTGATGAATAATGTGAAGGGCCCAACTTATCTGTCCACCAAAGTGCAACAGAGTGGAGGGTGAGGGAGGGAGAACACTCAGACAAACACCTCACTCTCACAGAAACAAACTACCTTCTCCACTTTCAGCCAAACTCACAACTACTCACAACTATTCTCAGGAAACACAGAAACAGACAGAAACAGTTTAAATAATCACAGCTCTCGCAAACACAGGTCTTTCCTCTCAGCTCTCATCTCCCGACTGACGCGACTGAGCTGCGTTATATTTGAAAAGGCCCGCCCCATCCGGTCAGAACATGCAGGTCATTGGCGGGTGAAGATCCAGCGGGGAAGATCTATTGGGCGGCCAGACGACGCTCCTCCTACTGGGTCCTCCCACCAGACCTAATCAGCCAATCAGAGACAGGGAAAGAGCGAGAGACAGACAGAGAGAGAGAAACGGGGAGAAAGAGAGAAAAACACTTTCTACGTGCATATGCACGTAACACCCATCAAGAGACAAGGCAAGGAATCATTGTAGATGCTAATGAGTATAGCAATGCTCAGCCGCACAATAATTTTTATTGATCACAGAACACTTTGTAGAATGTATTTTTCTCACAAACCTCTTTAGAAGACACTGCAACGCTGGTTATTTTAAGGTTGACAATAAAAAATAGTCTTAACTGAACAGTAGACATCTTAAGATGTTTGATTGGTATGCAGTTCGCATTGTGTCCATATTGGCAAAGTGGTTGAAAGCAACCATCTAGGCCTGTTACAAAACTTGTTTTAATGGACAGTATGTTGTCCCAGGAATAATCGCTTTTTACACAAAACAGAAGTTACAGATGACTACAGTACTGTGGGTGTAGGTGTGTGGGTGTGTGTCAGGACAGACCTTTACAACCATCCAAAAATTCCTCCCCCAAACATCTAAATCTTTTATGCATCAAGTTGTCTAACAATATGTTAAAACAGTACATAGTTCAAAAGCTTAGAAGTTAAGATGCTAACAGCCTGCTTTAGCATGGTTAGAACGTCAATGCTGAAAGACAACAGCCATGCTTAGAAGGTTGGCGTAGCTAACTCTAAATTTGGGACTGAGATGCTGCTGCTCTAGTTTGACATCAACTGATGAACTTGTTTGACATCAACTGATGCTTATATTGAAAATCACAGTATGACCTCAGTGGACTGTATTAAACCATACCAAGCCATTCAGAGCTTAGACATTTTTTTTTATTTGTTTTGATTATTTTTGAACTTCCCTTCATTCTCACACGCACAATGTAGATTCATCTTTTACAGTCTGTATCACATTTTATCCTCCATAGAAGATCCCTCTACAGCACTGTATCCTATCCCATTTTCTGAACTGGAGAGGGCACCCTCTGGAACACTGTCTAGTAGGGGTTGCATAGAAGGCATTTTGTAATGCCATTCTTTACTGAAAGGGAGAGCAGGCATCCATGGATGGGTTACTTTTTAGACACTTTTACAGTTTGTCTTGCTCCAGGCACATCATGATAATAGATTACTGTGATAGACATGATGGGTCATAGCACACATTCTTATTTGGTGCTGTAGTAATGCTTTTTTAACCATGGGGTAACCAGGGGGCTCTGAGTGATATGGGCTCTGTATTTACTTTTTTTATTTTTATTAAATGAATGAATCTTAACAGCCATACTGGGGTTTTGAATTCCGACTGTGTCTCTGTTCTCAGGTGTATCACTACTGAAGGCCTCATCTCTCTGCCTGTCCAAGCCCTGCCAGAATGGCGCTGAATGCCAAGATGACCCCTCCACTTTCCTGTGCCAGTGTCTGTCTTCAGCGCCTGGACTGTCCACTGCGAGCTGCGCCTCCAATGCCCTCTGCCACCCCCCCATCTGCCAGGGCAACACCACATGCCAGTCTACCAGCGGACGCCCCGGGGAGTTAGCCTGCCACTGCTTGGCGGGCCTGTCCAGTCACTCCTGTCAGTTGAGTGCAGAGCTGTGCGCCCGTACACTGTGTGGACAGAGCGCCCGCTGCCTGGCCGTGGCCCACCGGGTCCCGGGCTATGTCTGCCTCTGTCGGCCAGGCTACACCGGCACTCTGTGCCAGAGAGAGGTTGACCAGTGCGTGCCAAACCCCTGCCGTAACCGTGCCCTCTGTCGGACCAGCCCTGAAGGCCCCTCCTGCTTCTGCGTGCCAGGCTTCCAGGGCGAGCGTTGTGAGATTGAGGTAAACGAGTGCATCTCTCAGCCTTGCCTGAACGGAGCAACATGTGTGGACAAGATCGGACACTACACGTGCCTCTGCAGGCCAGGATACACAGGTGAGTGATAAAGAACACATAGACCCTTGTTTGTAACTGATTACTTCATGTGACTAGTATCTGGATAGTTTGTATCTTGTATCTTTGTAGTCAAAAGTCCCTTTTTTAAAAAGCAACCAGGTGTTTATTCGTTTAGCTTCTTCCTATGCCATGCTAAACATGGTTAGTCCCTTAGAATTCAAAAATTACTTGCTGTCATGTATTTCTTTAAACTTAAGAAGGCAACAGCTTTGGCCGCCCATCCTGAAGAGATGACAACGGTTTAGACTGCATAGGGAGGGTTTGAATAATCAGATTTGTATCTGATGTAACTTTAATACATAATCCTGTTACTGAAAGCTGGCAACCGGGGTTATATCACATCATAAGGAATATTAATGTCAAATATTCTGACATGATAAAAAAAAAGGGTCCATATCGTGGTATTGTGATATTCTTGAAAGCCGTCTATGTTGTATTTATTATGCTGTTTATTTTAAATGCACTACAAATATTACACAGTTTTGTGGTGGAATTTTGTTAGATATCTTTTTTTATTCTTATTTTTATTTATATTTTATTTCTTTTTTTATTGAAAAGGAGCAGTGTGGGTAACATACAGTTTACAAAACAGGCAAACTACTTACTATAACTATTTACTTTAATATTTTACTTTATTTTAATTTTATTTTAATAGTTTTACTTTATTATTTTGTTAAAGTAGTATGTTCTTGACATTCTTGAGTTCAGGAGGAAGAGGGAGGAGGTATATACATGATTTAAACATCACATTATGCTTAATTATCATTTCACTTAAATTGATCTCTCAAAAAACACCAGTCCACAAATCTGAACACACTTTCACTCTGGATCTCTTGATTTGCTTGAAGCCCAGACAGTGGGTGTATATTCAGGATGTAAATGGGGAAAGCGACCAGTGTTTTAAATATTCTTACATGATGCCCTCTAGTGGTGTGATTGTGGTCTTACATTATACAGCAGAGCCTATATTTATGTTATAGTAATTTTTTTTAGCATATATATATACAGTATATAAATTATATAAATGGATGCCTACTGTTATTTTGTCAAAGACAGTCTGTTGATGAAAGCCATGGTAGCCTCCAAAACCTGAGATCACAATGATAAGCAGAAACATTTCTAAATAAAACAGAGGTTTATTGTACAATATGTGAGCATAACCTTAGTTATTATTTGAGCAGATTTAAATATTGCCCATTATGTTTATTATTTACTGGTTACAAGTTAAAGGAAGAAGTATTTAGGATTTTGCTGTAGTTCTAAGTATACATGTATACATTAATATCTAACACAAGTTACATGCTTATATATTAATGTATAGAAGAAGAGTTGACTGGATTTTTTTTAGATTGAAACTTATGTTCAGAAGATTACTGTTGCTTAACAGTCTTTTCTCATGTATTGTTCTTGCAGGTGTTAGCTGTGAGCTGGAGATTGATGAGTGTCAGTCTCAGCCGTGTCTTCATGGCGGCAGCTGCCACGACCATGTCAACAGCTTCTCTTGCACTTGTCTGGATGGTTTCCAGGGAAGTCGCTGTGAAATCAACATTGACGACTGCACAGATAACCAGTGCCAGAACGGAGCTTTGTGCATTGATGGAATCAACAGGTAGCATAATGCTTTCAATTTCAATGCTTAAAATACTTTAAATTTCCGCATCGACTCTCCCCCTTACTCTAACCCCTAGGTTTCAAACTTTTTTTATTACTTAGATTTTAGCATTTTGTTCTAGAAATCAAGTCAGAACTAGTTAAATGGAACATAGCACATTGATGTAAATCATGTGAATAGAACAGAGCTGTAGAAGCAAAAGAAATGCACTTTTAAAGGAGTTAGTTTTATCTCCAGCACTAACCCAGCTCTCCTACATTCTATAAATAAGGTCAGATGAACAAAAGATTCAAACTCTGTCCTGTGATGCTTTCTTAATGTTCAGTATGTGTCACTTAGTGATTTCTTAACTTAAAATGACTGAAAAAGGGCTGTAAGGAACATCTTTTAAAGTGTCTGACACATACATCGTCACCATGGGCTCTTTCAGGCTAAATGTTGGTCCAGCACACTTGTCTTCCTGTTTCTGGCTGCAGTATCTAAAAACAGGGTTCGCACAATCATGAAAAACCTGGAAAAGTCATGGAATTTGAAAGTAGCTTTTTCTAGGCCTGGATAAGTTTTGGAAAAATAAAAATACCCAGAAAGTTTTGGAAAAGTCATGGAAATTTGGTCTACAGATCTTTGTGTTTCAGTTTATCGATGGAGAAAATGTATTTTGAGCTAAAAAATATGTTAGCTCAGAATGAATTCAGTAATTTAGCCCTACATAATAGAGCTCTCAGGATCTGACACAAATTTTATTATTAAAGGTTGTGTGCCGACATTTTATCTTATTCATTTTAGGCCTACTATAACCAATTTTAATTCTAGTTTTTGTTGATTTTTGGTTTTATTGTCCACGTCTGCACTAATGATTTAAACGTCGAATGTTCATGAAAATTTATCTTGAAGGCATTGAAAAGTCATGAAAAATTAATGGGATTCATATATGTTTCTCATAGCAGTGTATGCCATGTCTAGGTGAGACAGTGTTTTTTTTTTTTAATATATATATATATATATATATGTACACAATCTATAACCGTTTGAAACCTGTTCTTGCAGCTACAGCTGTGATTGCTCCCAGAGCGGCTTCACGGGCCCTTACTGTGAGGTGCCTCTCCCACCATGCTGGAATCAGCCCTGCCTCAACGGCGCCCTCTGTCAGGAAGAGGGGAGGAACTATACATGCGAGTGTTGGCCAGGTAAGCCTGTGCAAGCATGAAAGATCTTTAATTAACCCCTTAACTGTCATTAAACACTTCTCTAACACTTTATAGAAGTTTTCTAGATTATATAATCACTCTGTGTATTGTCACAATGGGCAGTATCAGGTGTAGGTAACAGTACTCACCACTTTATGTTTTTATCTGTATCTAAAGAAAATACTTATATTTGTATTATTTACAGAGTTCTCAATGTTTCACTGTGTCGTTTTCTAGTTATCATGATGAATGTGCTGTGTGTTGTGTTAAAGATTTTTTTATTGCTTTATAAATTAGCATATTTTAAAATGGTTTATTTCCAGTGCTATGTGCCAGCTGTTAAACGATGATTTTTTTTCTAAAATTCACCCACTCTTTTTTTTTAGTAATATATATTTTTTTTCAGATTTTATTGTCTTGTATTTTTTTGTTTGTGTAGATATTTGTATAATTATTATACTTTTTTCCCCATACACTTTTATGCTGTTTTGCTGCAACATAGTTAATTAATGAAGCATTATCTTATCTTCAAACCTAAAAATAGCTTTAATAAGTTTGCAGAGAAGTCGCTTAAGTTACTCAATAATATGACTTAATATGTAATAAGTCTTGTAGCATTACAGAGTAAATATAAGTATATATACACAAGTTGTACTAAAATAAGTTGTATTCATGAATTGTTGGTTTCTGCCTTAATCTGTTAATATGTTAAGAGGAATATATTGTTAGTATTGTTTTATCACTTTGTGTTAGTATCATATTTCTAATCTATTAAATTCTCTGAAGTTCTTAAATTCTCGTGTCCTTGCAGGCTTTGAGGGTCGACACTGTGAGCTGGATGTGAATGAGTGTGGCAGTGGTCCCTGTTTGAACGGAGCCGTCTGCATTGAACGCTCCTGGGAGAAATATTACGGTACAGAGACCCTGCTGCCTGACCAATATGACCCCCAGCATGCAGCTGGATATGTATGCAGGTGCCCACATGGATTCACAGGTGAGGGGTTACGCCGTTAGAAGTGAGCATAGATGGACCTTCAACTGGAAGCTCATGGAGATGTTTAATTGATTGTTACAGAATAGCTTGTGATCAGATAAAATGTCTTTCAATGATGTTGCTATAACATTCAAATAAAAATGCTGCATGTTTCCACAACAATTCAGATTTTTTTTTTATAGAAACTCAGTCATATGTTTGTCTTATTTAATTAATTCCAGGGTAAATAACCAACTAAAAACAAGCATAAAAACAACAGATAATAAATTAGACTTAAATCATTAATTTCTTTATAAAAAAATAACTGTGTTGTGATGAGTTTGAAAAAGAGTTCGTAATTTGGTTTTGAATGTGTTTCAGCTCAAAAACATTCACAGCCAGTTTTGCAGACCAAGATTAGAATTAAGTCTAGCCACTAATTATATATCTTTATCTTGATAAATGTTTTTTTTCTTTTCTGTTTGTACAAAAGGATTATTATTATTAGAAGTGGTTAAAAATAGTACTCCTCACTGATTTAAGTTACAAAACCAGCAGCTTTTTTCATTCTGTTCTGCCGCTCTCACTACAGACCGTAGATCAAGTCGACAGCTTAGGAAGTGATTCAGAGGCGCAGTCTATAATTGGGCTTCATGGTTGTAAGATACTCAACTAGCATTAAACTAATCCTGTAGGAGCTGCTTTGACGAGAGCGCTGCATCAGGAAGCAGTAACAGCTACTGGGTAGAATGGCTTAAAAGCCGTATGTATTTATGTCCAGATTAAGTTGCTGCATGAAGGTTTGGTGAGAGAGTAGAGGATCAGAGTGTAGGATGATGAGGAGAGATATCGTTTGGGTTTGGAGTGTCCTCTTGCTTAGTTCAGGTAATGTCTCACTCGTGTTTTTTTTGTTGTTGTGTTGGATAGAAGTGAAGACTTTGTGAGGTAGACCATGTGATGTGTGGCTAATGGTGTCATAGGTAGCAACACTAGTATAGTTGTCCTAACAAAAAATAATACTAATAAATCCTTATATAGCCTGTCAAAAGTTTTATATTTAAATATAAATGATTTTAAAAGGTAGCTCATGCTGGCACGCCCTCAAAAAAGGCTATATTTCCGCTTAGTTTTCATCACAAACACAATATTTAAAACTACCCAAAATGTAAGATTAAATATAATATAAGATTAAAGGTTTATGATAATACATTCATACTCATAATACTTTTAAAGACAGAAAAGGATTTTGTGATTTTATTCATGCATTCCTGCAGTTATTGACTGTATTTGACAGTGATGTAACATTAAAGCAAGAGTAGTTTTGTGTAAAATTGTAAATATTGTTTTAAGGTTAGTTTTGTTAATGCTGCAATCTAAAGCAGATAATTCATGTATTCCATTTCTACGAAATTTTCTCGTAAAAATCTTTAAAGGGAAAATACAGTAAAATTTATTGGGGAAAAAACTTGAGAAAAAAAAAAAAAACTTTCTTAATAGTGTATATAAAGACTCTGGAAGAAATGGATTTGTTAGTCATTATGGATTTGATTTAATTTAATAATTCCTAAGCCCTGCCAGTTGGCAGCCAAAACGGCATTAGGATTTGGGCATTATGAAGCCAGCTTTGCATGACTGTGTGCTTGAGGAATGACCAACTGACAGATGCCCACATTATTCCTGGCATCAACTGTAAGAGCCAAATTCATACACATTCCAACAGAAGTAAAGGAAAATGCATCTTCAATGAGCCAGTTTAGTGTGGTGTGGAGAATCTGAGGTACTAAGGACTAATGGATACGGGATTCTATTATTGGTCTTCTGCAAAAGTTTGTGCCTTCACCAAATTACATTTTGTTGTTTTGTTTTAGCTGAGAAGTAGTAAGCATATCTCTGTAGCGCTGAGATATTCCTGAGAGAGTCATCTTGCTGTTCAGCACCTTTTGTATGATATTGAGGTTAGGGGAGTGTAAGCATTGATTTGATTTTATTTCAGCCTTTTCATGTTAGCACTGGTCTTTTTGACATTTGCATGAAGAGATAGCATCTAGTGAGATTTTCATGAAGATTTCATGAATATTATACATTTGTGTATTTAAAGCTGAACTGTGTAAACATGCACCATCATGCATCACATCAGCATCACTCCTTACATCTTAAATACCTTCCTGCAGGAGTTTTGTGTGCATATTTCAGATGTGTTGTGTTTTATGTTTAATTGCCTATAGAATAAAGTTGGGTAATATAGCCAAAATGATCACAATATATTTCTTAACTTTGGGCGACATGATCTAATTCCAGTATTTTTTGCATCTATGGTGTACGTAATTATGCACTGTCAGAGCTATGCAATATGGTAAAAAAAGACATTTGCACAATGCACAATATTTATTGCAGTATTTGGACATTGTCAAAATGCATCAACAGTAGAAGATTCCTAAACTGGTATTTTTATTCAGTTTTTGCTGCACATCATCCAATTAAACTGGATTTTGTCATAATACTTTCTGTAATAAAATGTACAGTTAGGCAGGTGTTCTTTAAGCACTTTTTCAACATTTATAAATCATAATGTAAACATAATAGGAATGATCACAATAAGATAAAAATATTGTCATGTTACCCAGCTCTACTATAAAGGCTGTGCATAAAATTTGAAAAAGATTATAGGCCATGGTTATACTAAAATTCAAAATGTTGATCTGTTCTAAAAACCTGTTAGGCCTGATTTTGGTCAGAAATAATTAGTAAAACTAAAAGACAAAAATGGCTTTTAATGGTTAATGTGCACAACTTAAATATGCTCAAATATAAGGAGGAACAAAGAATTGTGTAGATGAAGGGAGAGACAAGTATTTTAATGATATGACTAACTTTATCTTATGTATATATTATATCAACTATATATTACATGGGGGTGATTCTCCAAAAAGTTCTCCAAAAACAAAAAGGAGGAAACCTCATAGAGAAAGGCTTTTATTTAATCCAAAGTGATCAGTGGTTGAAGCCGGAGACCAAATGGTTAAAGAAGCTTGAATGCTCTGAATAGACAGTGATGAGATGGTGAGATTATAAGGTTTAATGATAGACAGCAGAGAGGAGGAGTAGGAAACTTTTGATTATTTATTCATAACGTCATATTGCATCTTCCCCTTCAGGTGCCTTCTGTGAAGAGGACATTGACGATTGTGCTTCTGCTCCTTGTCACAATGGAGGCTTGTGCAAGGACACTCTCGGCGGCTACACATGCGTTTGTCCGTTAGAGAGCAATGACGGTGTTCTGTATGGAGGCCAAAACTGCAGTGAGCCTCTGGTGGGCTGTGAGGGTCACGAGTGCCTGAACGGGGCAGCCTGCACGCCCTTTCTGAGCGAGGGTCTGCACGGCTACAGCTGTTCCTGCCTGCCCGGATACACAGGCTCACACTGCCAGACCAGCACAGCGTTCTCCTTCCAGTCCTTTGGGGGTTTGTTGAGTTTGCAGACTCCACTCCTGGACTACTCCTCCAACCTCACCCTGAGCTTCCGGACAGTGCTGAGCAACACGCTGCTCTTTCAACGAGGGAGTGAAGGACCTCTGCTCACACTGGAGCTGCTGCACGGTCATTTGCGACTAAGCCTAAGGACAGAGAGCGAAGGCGAAGGGCCTGGCTGGGCTCTAAAGTTACCTCAGAACGTGGCGGATGGAGAGTGGCACACAGTGGAGACTGTCTTTAGCAAAGGTACACTGTTCCTTCAGCTCCTGGAGCCATGCCAAAGTGAATTTTGTGGTGCAACAGCCCAGGTAGAGACTGGACCATTGATACTAGAGACATCCCTGAAAAGCACCTTGATTGGAGGCCCGGCAGACGAAGGCCTTACTGGTTCCTTCATCGGCTGCATGAGAGACTTATATGTGGACTCTCAGCTGATGGTGCCAGAGGACTGGTTAAGTGCTTCTGCTGTGAATGTCACACGTGGCTGCGACCACCGGGACCGCTGCCTCGATGTTCCGTGTGAGAATCAAGGCGAGTGCATCAACCTGTGGCAGGGATACCAGTGCAAGTGCCAAAGACCATACAAAGGGCAAAACTGTGCTGATGGTAATTTGCTGATTTTTCCTTGATGTTTCTTTCGAATGAATTGTTCACAAGAAATTGCACATTTTTACAAACATGGTTCTTTAATAGCCTTTACTTTTTGGCATTAAGCATTATCCTGGCTTAAAATATGGAAAGTGAACGTATTACTTAAATAAGCCATGTTGTAAAGAGATCAGAGCATTACAGAGGAAACACTAAAATGTAACTAGGAGAAGTGGTTGCTCACAAAAAAAAAAAAAAAAAACACATTCCATGATTTTGTTCTTGCTGCCTTGTATACCTGAATCTACAATTTGAGTATTGGCAATAAATTTACCGGACGTTTGATAAACTTGATATGTTTAATGGCAAAATGCATGAATTTTTACACGTACAAATGAAAAATTTAAATGAAAAATATACATTCTAAAATAACTAAGATACATTTAAATGTATGGATAGGATAACCTATTAGATGTTTCTTCTTTGGCGTAACATTTTGAATCGACAACATTTTCATTCATGAATCATTTATGAGTTTCTATTTTCTAAAACTGTTTGGTTTTATTTTATTTTTTTTTTTTTTACTTTTGAGGAAAATTCAAAACAGAAAAAGCAATGTTAAAGTTCACGTAGAATATGAATTACATCATCAAATATTTCAATTTTATCAACTGTCACATGAATTTAGTTAAAATATACAGATATACACAGAGCAATTGGAACAAAATATCCTGGGACGGGTTTTACTTTTTGGTCCTGGATTCCCCACCTAACTAAGTGGCATATTGAAGTAGGGGTATAATGGTTGCAGACCACTGGCAAACATAACACCCACCCTAAGAATATTGTGTTTGATATCATATCCATATCACAGTAGGCTACAAAGCAGTAATACAGGCCCTATCCCGTTTTACCCCTTTTCCCTTCTATTTAGCCCCTCTATTTTGTGTGTTAACTCCTATGGGTAGGGAGTTCCAATTACAGCTGGGATAGATTTACTGATTATAGGTGGGGTATGGTTTATTTACTGAATTTTGTAATACATTGTGTAGAAAAACATAGATTCTTACATATATATAATAAAAAAACACATAAAACACAAGGCTTACATTTTTATCTGACTGGCAAATATTTCATAAAATATTTGAACCTGTAGTATTGTCTTTGCAATGAGCAAAAGGAGTTCAATCATCCACAGTTAAAAGGATGGCTGCTTGGCTGGGCAGTATTAGGGTGAGCTGAAAGCGAGCGTTGTGATTGGCTCAGTTCATCAGTAGTCAACATCCTATTAAGAGAGATCAGCTGCCCCATTTCCCCAATTACTGCTCCTTCTCTCCACTCCTCCAGGAATGGAGTAGGAAGTAGGAAGAGAGGGGGAGGAGAGGGAGAGTAGCAGAAGTTTCTGGATGCAGGCCCTGCCACATGAGGAAGCTGCATGCTTTAAGGTGGAATGGGAATATTCCAACACAAAGCTAGCAAATAGCTAACTTCATCTTCCTCTTACCAAGGAATTAGGGGTGGACGATAATAAATGAGAAAAATCATATTCTAAAATGATGAGTTGTTGAAATGGGAAAATTCAGCAGCAGCAGGAAGGTCAGAGGTTGAACAGACTGGCAAGGTTGGCTATAGAGCAGCGCTAGTAGGCTGGTAATAAAGCAGTGAATTTTTTTTTCCTTTTTTTTTAAGAATTTATTTATTTTGATGACACATCATGTTAAAAAAAAAAGAAAAAAAAAGAAAGGAGTTGTCCCATAACTTAATCCACTTTCCTTTGTAACTCAATGGCACGCGAAGGCAAAAGGTTGGAGTGCAAATGGGAAATGGGATTGTGCCTAGGCTTATAATGTTTAAAGGGAGTAGAGCTGAAGGATTGTTTTATGTCAAACACATTTGCATTAATGAATCTTAGTTTCTTTTGTCTAAAAATGTTTAATAAAATTTATTTATTTATTTATTTTTTTGTTGAGGAAAATTAAAAACAGAAACAAACATTGTTACAAATGCCTTAGAATATGACTTACAATGCTACAAATATGAGTAGAGCTGAAGAATGTTGTTTTATGTATACAGTAATTTTTTTTCTTTGTCCTACAGAATACACCCCTGCCAGGTTTGGTCAGGAGGGCTCTTTGAGCTACGCTGTCTTCAACGTTAGCGACGAGCCTGATCCTTCTATTATCACCCTCTCCATGTTTCTTCGGACACGCCAAGAGTTGGGTCTACTGCTTCTTGTCACCAACAGCACCAGTAGCCAGTACCTCAGCGTGTGGCTGGAGCGAGGACGAATCAAAGCTCAGTTTGGCAGCTCCCAGATCATAGAGAGCAAGAACATTGTTAGCGATGGTGAAAGCCACTTTGTAAGTGTAGCTATTGAGCAGGGCCAGATGATGCTGCTGGAATCTGACCTTGTGTCTGGACCTGTGCCGGTTGACTCTGTTGACATGCAGGCTGGGGACAAGGTCTATGTGGCGGGCGTGAGAGACAGAAGCTCCTTAAATGTGTTCGGTGGTCACTTCAAAGGCTGCATCCAGGACCTTCGTCTTAATGACGAGCCATTGCTGTTCTTCCCATCCAATGTCCCAGTAAAGTCATCTGAACCTGAGCTTTTGGTTAATGTTATTGAAGGCTGTATTGGGGACGACTATTGCACGGTAAGTCACAAGACATATACCATTTGTCTTTATTTAATAGCGATCAGTGTTATTCGATTAGATTAACTTCTAGGGTAGTTTTCCTTAATCCTGCTTCTGTGGCACGAACACAAACAAATCAAATTATGGTGCAATGTATTAGTTCACATTTAAATTACACTTATACTATACATCCTCATTTTTGTTCTCCACAGAAAAACCCCTGTGAGAATGGTGGGATGTGCTTCTCAATGTGGGATGATTTCACCTGTGCCTGTCCCCCCAGTACCTCTGGTCTACGCTGCGAGGTGGTTAAGTGGTGTGAACTCTCCCCATGCCCTGCTCAAGCTCAGTGTAGGACTGTTGGTCAAGGCTACGACTGTAAGTAGAAATGCTGTAGGACTTATACAACAAATATAGCTCTTGAAAAAATTAGAGACCACTTAAAAATTTGAGTTTCTTTGACTTTACTAAATTAAAAACCTCTTGAATATAATCAAGAGGAAGACGGATGATCACAATCCATCAAACCAAGCTGAAATGCTTGAATTTTTTTTGCACCAGGAATGGCCTAAAGTTATCCGAAAACAGTGTGTAAGACTGGTGGAGGAGAACATGCCAAAAAGCATGAAAACTTTGATTAAAAACCAGGGTTATTCCACCAAATATTGATTTCTGAACTGTGAATTAACTGAATGAATATGAACTTGTTTTCTTCACATTATTTGAGGCCTGAAAGCTCTGTATCTTTTTGTCATTTCCACCATTTCTCAAACTTTTACTGCAAATAAGTGCTCTAAATGACAATATTTTTATTTGGAATTTGGGCAAAATGCTGTATGTGGTTTAAATAATAAAACAACAATGTTCATTTTACTCAAGCATATACCTATAAATAACAAAATCAAAGAAACCGATTCAGAAACGGAAGTGTCTCTTAATTTTTTCCCAGAGTTGTTGTTGGCAGGGAAGTTAGAAAAAGTTTGCATTACCTCATGCCAACATTGAATACAACTTTTAAATTTCATACGCAGGTTAGCTTGCCCTCAATTAACAGCAGATTTAAATTGAATTCACATTTAATAAAAATACGTTGCTTAGCCCCAGTTTTGCACTGAATCCTATTTTCAGCGTGAGAATATTTCCATTTTTATGTTTATGTGCAAAACTGTTCATTTACGTTTCAAATATTTTGTCAGACAAAATCAGGAATTACAAGTTGCAGAGTGACTGTTTCCGTTTTAGAAACTAGGACAATTCCTATGATAGGAAAGTTTTTAAGATATTTTACCAAAAAAATGTAAGTGTTTTGGGGCATATTTTTGAGGATGAGCTGTTTGAATTATTACATGCTACTTTGATTGTGTTAGTCTGTAGTTTTAGCTGGTTTATAGCTACGTAGCTAGGCCAGGGGCTTGACATGACTGAACACCACTGGCATTTATATACCCTGCTGAAAAAAACCATGCTAGAGTATTACTTAAGGCTGTAGTTTACTTAAGGTGTTAAAAAAAAACTGTAGCCATTTTTAAGTTTTGTTACAGAAGCTCCAGAGGAGACTGTATGTAAATGTCTTGTTTAGCCACTGAATGCTAATCTTACAATATGCTAGTTATTTGTAGTGTTTGTAGGGGGCAGATTATTTCCAGCCTGGATTAGCCTGCTTTAGATTAACTATGATTTTCATCCATCTGCCGAGCCAAGCCGTATGATTCCACATTAACCCCACCAGCAGGATTAACCTTTACAGTTTAGCAGAGTCCAAGCTAACGCTATGTTGCTCATTTTTAAATCTGTGAGAATGTAACGGGGCTGGATATAAAAAAAAATCTGTGGGGTTCAGTATGAGCTTTATATCTGTTTATAGTGTTGTTTTCTTTTATCTACCACTGTTCAAGAGGATTAACACTGTGGCGGCTAACCACACTGATTAGCTAAGAATCATTAGTTTTCTTATTAGCTGCTTAAGTAATGTAGGTTAGAAGGACAGCGGTGCTGAAATGTTGTGTAAACTGATTAGTTTGCCTTAAAAACATTAAAAAATTTGTTTTAATTAAGCTATGTTATATTAATGCTGACCGATAAACTGTTTTCTCTGTTTGCAGGTATTTCCAATGCTACTTTTGATGGTGATATGATGCTAACATACCGTTTTAATGGACTGATCTCCCGCCATTTTACCAACATATCCTTCAGTATTCGCACTCGGAAGCGCAAAGCAGTCATTCTCCATGCCAGCAGAGGCTCAGACTTTGTAAAAGTTTCGCTACAGGACGGTCTGCTGGTTTTGGAGCTGCTCAGCACACCTTCCTCACCTTCATTCTCTAACTCCTCTTCCTCCCCACTAACTCTACACAGCACTAGACCCATAGCTGATGGCAAATGGCATAGAGTACAGCTCTTTATGGTTGAACCCTGGGCCAACGCTTCCCAATGGACCATGCTTTTCCCAGATGATGGAGAAGAGCTAGTCACATCAATCTCCGAGGCCAGCAACCTTGACTTCCTTCAGGAGGGTGTGGACATCTTTTTGGGGGGTCTGGAAACTGAGCCAGACAGGAATCTGTATGGCTGTTTGAGCACCGTGGAGATCAGTGGAGTAGTGCTGCCGTATTATGGCTCTGGTGACGTTAGGCTGCCCCGGATCCAGGAGGAGCAGTTCCAGAAAGTGTCCACAGAATCAGTGGTCAGTGGGTGCACTGGTGGTCCGGTATGTGAGCCCAATCCATGCCTCAATGGCGGCGACTGCGAGGATCTCTTTGACCTCTTTAACTGCACCTGCCCTTCTGGTTGGGTGGGCCAGCGCTGTGAAATTAGCACAGATATCTGCGCCTCCAGCCCCTGTCACCACGGCAACTGTACTGCTCACGGTCTGCAGTACGAGTGCGTCTGCGAGTTGGGCTACACTGGCGTTAACTGTGAACTGGTGGTGGATGTCTGTGCCCAGCACCAGTGCGCAAATGGCGGCACCTGCCTGCACGGCGTTGGCCAGTATGCATGCCTCTGTGCAGACAATTTCACCGGGCCATACTGCACGTGAGTTACCTTTGATATCTACATTATATAAGGAGTTGAGTCACTTATTACAGTAATTGTTGCATTTTGCATTTGTTTCTATAGCAAAGATTTATGTAAGAAAGAAAACAAATAAACAAATAAAAATATATATTTTATAGCAGATTTTCATTAGTACTCATAAGGAGGTTTAATGCCTCTCGCACCTTTTTTGACATTTATGTGACATTTCTGAATAGGTTCAGTTGATTCAAAAGACCCACTGCCAGGGCAAAGCTCTTGGTTGGGCAGGAGCCCTGCACTAGGTGGATGAAATGCTCTTCAAGGGGGTTCTATGTGGTCGAATTCCAGTGATGCAGCTCGCCATCAGCTGCCAGAGCCCCGTGAGAGCACAATTGGCCTTTCTCTCTCTGGGTAGATAGATGGTGCTCTTTCCCCTCATCACTTTAAAGGGTGATGACGATCAGCACAAGGCGTCTGTGAGCTGATGTATCAGAACTGAGTCGCTGTGCTTTCCTCAGAGCGCGCTGTGATGCTACTGAATGGGTGGGACAATTGGCCTAGCTAAATTGGGAGGAAAACAGAAAAAAAAAATAGAAATAAAAAAATTAAAGAAATGCTCTTCAAAATAAAGTCCAAAGAGCCATAAAACATTTCAGAGCTACACAAAATGAACTTCATTTACTTGAATTCTTACAAAGACAGATTAAAATTAATGCAACTTAATGCTACTTAGTGGTGAGTGATATGGCAAAAATGTTATATCTCAATATTTAAAGTCATTTTTGACAATACACAGTCAGAACACAGCATTTTTAGGAATGATAAAATCTTATATTTCTTTTAAATTTGACATACTGCTGCCAGAAACGCATGTAAAATGGTTTTATTTCCATTGTGTCGCAGTACATCCCCTAAAACAGGACTGATTGGCTGTGCTATTTGTAATCAAATGTTTCAGCTTTTAACATTTTAGCTTTGTAGCTCTCACACAAAACTAAACGAGCAAACATGTGACACCAAACATGTCCTGGCTGATTGACTTCATTTGGCTGAGGGGAAAAATGGAAATTTGATTGTTTGCTGAACGATCATTTTAATGCTGATTTATGCTGACTGATTGGAATGCGCTTGCCTGGAACTCAAAAGTATATGAGTAGGGTTCTTCTCTAAAATCTGCGCATGAATGAATTTGGAGCACAGATTGACCACAAAGCAGCAATTTAAGCAAACATTCAAGTCTTTGTTCCTGAGCTTCTTTTTCCTCTTCAGTCATATTCCCTGTGACCTCGTTAGAGTGTGTGCTCTGTGCTGAGGGTGATCACGGTCCCTCGTCTTATCACGCACCATTGATCTTAACTAAAGCAAGCGCTTAAATCACACGCGCACAAGCAAAAACAAAGTAATATTCTCATGAAACAATGTGTGGCGCTCTTTTTTTTTACGAAAGAGAATACAAAACTATATTCCAAGCTTTGTACATTTTAATGGGCCGAAAAAGCAAATACAAAGGATCTCCTTTAAGAAGCAGAACAGCGGCTTCTTCTCACTGAACTCGAGTGCCCTCTGGGACTGATTTGTTAGCCTGAAAATGCAAATGTTTTTTATGGTATTATTTATGCGTGTGAGTGTATTTGTGGTAATGTCTGCTGCCATAAGTTTCATTTAAAAGCTGCAATGGTTATAATAGCGTCTCTGTTGCGGGAGCACCCCTGCGGATGTGCTTTGCCTTTAGGGCAGCATCAGAGGCACGCCTGCAACCATTTATCTCGTAAACACGTCTTGCTGCCACATCGTTTCCTCGCATCTCCTTTGAAAGTGCTTCGCAGGCAGCGGGGAGATGTAATACATCCATCTTTTCTCCTCTCTGGAGCAAGAGGCATCTTTGGTGCAAAGTTTTCTTGTGGATGAAAAACAAAAAAAGAATCACATTTTCTGTTTTCTGTTTGTTTGCCCCCCTCACAGCGACCGGGTTGAAGAGATTCCTTGGTATATAGTTGTCAAGAGCATGTAAGTTTCCTCTGTATCTTTCTTTCTTTATCTCTGTGCTTGTAGTAGTTTCTTTTCTTAAAATATTTAACCATTACACCAGAAACCTGATTAAAATCATTTTACATCGTTTTACATGAGACCACTTACTGGAAATGTGAAATCTGCTTTTTTTTAATCAATATTTGCATTTGTTTGTGTTTAGTGTTAACCTGTTAGAGCCCAAACTTTAGCTCTTTAGTCTACCAACAGCAGTTTTATAGTTTTAAAAATTATTTTTATAAAGGCATTTCAGTAGAACCCTGTGGAACTCCACAATTCCCAATAGCATTAGCTGTTTCTATAGCATTAGGATTAATGGTTGAATACCTAACCTAAGGCTCAACTGGATGGCATGTAAACACTAGTTTATTACTGTATTTTTCGCACTATAAGGCACACCATATTTATAAGGCGCATTATCAGTGAAGGTCTATTTTCTGGTCTATTTTCATACATAAGGTACACTGGATTATATAGGGTGCATTTTAAGAGGGGCTATAAGGGACTTTAATAAGTATATAAGGATTAAATAAGTAAACAAAACTGTGATAAAAAAGACTTTCTTTTAAAGTCAAATAAGCACAGGATGTTAATCTACGCAGATTTCTCTCCTGAAAACTGTTTATTTAAGTGAGTAAAAGCACTTCCATTTATTTACAGTAAACTTAGATTATCGAATTTTCTCCAGCACTAAGGCTGGAGCATTAGCATTAGTGGCTAACCTCTCCAGCAGTGCTAGCAGAAGTTAGGAGCAGGCTACAGGCTGATAATACTCTCCTCTGAACAAGGAAATAGCGGTTAGCGGCTAATGCCCCAGTGCTGGAGAACTAAACTGAAACTCCTATATAAGCTGTACTTTAGTGGAGTGGCTTTACTGCTCCTTACAAACCGGACTGGTAAAATTCATACATAGATCGCACTGGATTAAAAAATACAGTTATATCATAAGCTTTCCAAGATGTTTTTATCTGATTTTCTCCAGAAACCACAATTTATAATCTCTGGATTGCAAAGTGGCCAAAACCCACATTGTTGCTACAGTAGGTGTATTTGTAAGTTTTAGTTTGATCGAGTGATATGTCGTCTAAAAGGTTTACGAACATCTGACGCATAGAATAAACTGGCTATATCATAAAAATATTTAAAATATATATATTTTTTTACTTTAGAGTAAGTTACATACATTTTACCCAGACTAATGCAAATCCTCATACGCAGTGATGATGTAATATGCTCTTGCTTAGCAGTTGGGGTCCATTCAGATGCTAATTTTCATTATTGTGAGGATGGAGATGGGAGGGACAGCCGGTGGACCCTCTTGGTTTTTTTTTTGGGGGGTTGGGGTGCATCCCCCTCATCTTTTTTCTGTTCATTTCTTTTCTTTGCTCTTCTTTTCTATTCACCCCAGTGCCCCCAAGCTCCCAGTGTCCATCTGTGGGGACGAGAAGCGGAACTACACATGCTTTAATGGGGGTAACTGCTCTGAGACGGCTTTTACATGTGACTGCCTGCCCGGCTTTACTGGACACCGGTAAGTAGATCTCTGTCAATAAATCAGTCACTTAATCAATTTCTCACTCTCTCACTCTCTCACTCACTCATTCAGATTAGATACAGAAAGAAAAGAGAGAGAATTATTGAGCAAGAGACCAACTGAATGAGCCTATTCAAAAACTGACAATTCCCCATCAAGTGCTTAGATCAGTAACTTTACTGAGTTATAATAGTGTGGAGTTCATTTAAAACACACTGGAAACTGGGGCCTCTATTGCTGCTAAATGCTCCACAACAAAGGTATTCTTTTTAAATCACAAATGTTCATATTGTATTTCTTTGACATAAAAGAGCTCACGTTATTAAAAAGTTAAAATTTAAAACTGACCATTTCCTCATCAGAAAAAAAGGTTGTGGGGTGGTATCCCAAGGATATGTGCACATAAACCCACAAAGAGAACACACAAGAACAAGTGGTATTGGATATATGGGCACTTTAATAAACTGAATTGATGTGTTAATTTGCCCTTTTATTCTAAATTGAATTGAATGTGGTCCTTTTAATTCTAGAGTATGGGCCCTATATTTACCGGTACCACTTTAAAATAAGACTACCTTTATAAAGGGTTTATAAATGGTTTACAATTAGTTTATTAATGGCTACTAATTAGGTTGTAAATGCCTTAAAATCATTCATAATCAGTTATAACGCATACGTAGAAAGGGCAACAATGACCTTTTCTTTGCCAAATAGTGAACCCACAGCCATCTATGTTGTTGCCCTTTCTAATGATGTGTTATAACTGATTATTAATGATTTTTAAGGCATTTACAACCTAATTAGTAACCATTAATAAATGTATTGTAAACCATTTATAAACCCTTTATAAAGGTAGTCTTATTTTAAAGTGGTACCTATTAACCTATATATACCTATAAACCATTATATTTAATGGTTGATTTGCTCTCTCATTTTAAGTTAAATAGAATATAGTATGGGACCTTTTATTTTAACCTTTATGTGTATGTACAGTACATTTTGTGTATGTGAGTTTATGTTCAAGAGACTTTTTTGCCTCTTGCCAGGCTGCCATTGTAAATAAGAAACTGTTCTTAATGACTTGCCTGGTTAAATAAAGAATAAATAAAAATTATGGAGATGCAGATTTTTTATTTTTCCAGCAGGACTTGGCACACTGCCCACAATGCCAAAAGTTATCAATTTGTCTTATATAATATTCTAATTTTACTGATTTGGGTTTTATTGGCTGTAAGCTGTAATAATCAACAATATAATAAATAAATGCTTAAAATAGATCACTCTGTGTGTGTGTGTGTGTGTGTGTGTAATACATCTATACAATATATGAGTTTCACACTTTGAGGTGAATTACTGAAATAAAGTAACTTGTCAATGATATTCACATTTTTTGAGATGCACATGTAGTATGGAACCTTTCATTTTAAATTAATTGTATAAAGCATGGGGCCTTTAATTCTACATTGAACTGAACTTTTCTATATAAAAATAAATAAATAAATAAGTATAGGCCTTTTAAGTATGAGCCATTTAAATCTATATTCAATTAAATTCAAAGTATATTCAGATGGAAATACAGAATGTGTCTTGCGCACTCAGTAACCAAAGACTCTCTCTTTCATGCATCTGTTTGTGTTCAGGTGTGAGCAGGAGGTGGACGAGTGCAAGTCTAACCCGTGCTTGAACGGAGGATACTGCCGGAACCTGGTCAACAGGTTCCACTGCGTGTGTGAGCTGAGCTACGCGGGTGAAACCTGCCAGATCGACGTAAGCGACATCTACTTTTACGTGGCTGTTTTACTGTGGCAGAACCTCTTCCAGCTGCTGTCTTACCTCATTCTGCGGCTGGACGAAGGAGAGCCAGCAGTGGACTGGGGGGGACATGAATGAGTGTGTGCGTGTGTGTGTGTGTGAATCCAGAAACAGATAGCAATCATATTTGCAATCTTCTTCTATAATTAATATACAAAAAAAGTCAGCTTGAAGAAGAGTCAGTAAAGCAGCAAGAACTATAAAACGTCAGTAGCTGACATAGCTGAAAGTTAAATTAACATGTACACAATAACAAGGGAAAAAAGAGAATATTTAAATGTAGATAATATTTCTTTTCCAGTTTCTGGACATTGATACTGATATTAATTTATTAAAATATTTATATATTTATTTATTCTTTTTTTTTTTTTTTTTATAAGTGCAGTATGATAATTTCACTTAATCTTCAATAAAATCCTTAAAATAAGTCCTTATAATATTCTAATACTATTAACATTTTTATATTATTTATCACATTAGATTACATTATTTACATATGGCTACAGTACATTTACATAATCCTTTCAACCTGTTTATTACTAAGATGTATAATTTACTTCAACAAGTATTCATTTATATAAAGGCTGTTTTTGCCATTTCACCTCAGCAACACTTCCAACAACTTGTTCTTACAGTCTTCATATAATGACAAATATTAGATATTTGGGCTGCATTTTACCTGCTGACATTTCTTTGCCATATAGTACCAAAGCATTACCTTATCTAAGACTTAAGACTGTCAGTAATGCTTTGTGCATTTGTTACAGTGGAGAAGGTTTCTCTTATTACAGCACTTGTTACACTTGTTTAGAAAAGCTTTAGATGATGAACAGATGTGGTTTGTGCCTTATTACTATTTTAACTCAGTCTCAGGTTAACCATAATTACAGCAATGTTTTTACTGAATGAAGGCACAATGATTTATTCAGGTCTAGCTGGCTGCTATAAAATGTAGCACTTGTGTATTATGGTTCAAATACCCTTAAAAAAACATAAACTGAAACTGTAAATGGTTCATTGAACAAAATCATTAAGGACAACTTCTGTTTTTTTATAAAGAACCATGTTTGAAATAGAGATGTTTGAATGTAAAAACACATGTATAAACATTAAGTAAATGTACTTTAAGAGATTAAAAGGTGAGTCAAAAGGGTATTCTATTGCATAAACCAAAATAATATAAAGCATCTTTATTTATATGTATGTATAAAAGGGGATAAAAACTGAATGTGGGTTTGTAATAAGTCAGATCCCATTTACACCTAATCGCCGTCACTAGTATGTGGATTTGTATTAGGGCTGCACGATTTTGGAAAAATTGTACATTGCAAATGTTTTTACATTGCAACGTTCTTTTACACTGTTCCTGGTGCTCCCCCTCACGCTTTTCACACGGGCAGCAGCAGCCTGTCACTTACACAGACACAGAGACAGCGCTGTGTACCTACCTCTTGTGTCAAGAATCAAAACATTTCAACATGACAAACGGGTTTGATTTAATTGCCTTAAGTGACATCGCACGTCCTGCAATGTGACTATTGCGCATGCACACAATGTGATGATGCTTAAACAACATATCATGCAGCCCTAATTTGTATACTGATTAACATTTTAATCAATACATCTCCTGTTAGTCAGACAGAAATGATTCCGGGTGTTTCAGTTGTACTAGGAGGGGGTTTGGATGCATTAACACTGCTATAGTGCTACTGCTATAGGCTATGGGCCACCTCTTGAAGTAGTTTGTGTATCAATTTTATATGCATCTTTGGTGAGTTTACACTTATCTACTTGACTTTTGTGGTGTTGATACTCTGATACAGGTGTAAACTGGATATTTTATTTACTATCATGCACATTGTCTCAACTAAAAGAAGCTTAGAAAATGTAGTACTGATTTACATTAGACACAGACTGTTATTTGATTTGAAATCTGATGAGCGCTTCTGTTATCTATGTTCGTCATCTTGAGCTCAGTCATTTATTGGAATCGGACGCACATCTCCCTGTCAATTCTTGTCAGTGTCAGTAGTATTCTTTTCATTTGTTCATTTGTCTGTTCATCTGTCTGTCTGACACTGTTTATCTGTTAGTCATGTTGATCATGACCTGAACAAGTTCTCATCATGAGTGTCATCTCATCTTGTCATCTTGTTGTCTTGTCTGTGTTGAAATAAAGCACATCTTTCCACTCTGTCCGTTCTCATGCTGTTATTTGTCATCTGTAGATGTAGATTTTTGTGTAGCTGTCTCTTCTCTGTTATTCGTCATCAGAGTGTTCCTGTAGCTCCCTGTAGTTTGTCTCTTTTGTACGCTGTGAAAAGCTGTTGCTGGAGATTTTGAAGGACGGGCCCACTGAAGCAGGCACGTCAAAACCATCACAATGGAAAATGCAGTCAAAGAATCAGCTGCGGGGTGTCAAGTCATCGCTGTCTTTGACTTTGTGAGATGCTCGGGATGCTGAGGATTTAGAGATTTTTACTGTTGAACACTTTTTAATTGTTTTTTTTTTTTTATCAAAGCTACTCATTTTACTAATCATCAGCTCTCATTAAGCTTGAATATTGACATGAACCCCCACAATCATTTACAGCAGGGGTCAGCAATTAAGTTTGGCCGCGGGTCAAATATTTTCCAAGCCATTTTCCAAGCTATTTTCCGGGCCACAAAAAAAAAAAAAATCTATTTTGTAAAATGTAGTGTAATGGAATGAAGTGCTGCAGACTAGTAGCTCTCCAACCCAGAGGGTTGTTGAACCTAATTGCAGAACAGTGGATCTCAAAGCAGGTAAACCCAAGAAGAAAGGAAAAACATAAATAAATGAACACACTGACCCTTACGCGGGATCAAACCCGTGTTATCAGGGTCGTGGTCCAATACACTATTGCTGCCCCGGCTAGTGAATTGAGACACAGCCAGAAAAAAAAATGGCCTTATAAGGAGATAGGGAGAAAAACGTGAAAAAGCGGAAACTAAAGTCACGCCGAGCGCAACAGAGAGACAGGGGAGGGATGTAAACAAAAGTTCTCCAGAGAATTGAAGGTGTATGCAGGCTCAGTGGACATGTGTTCTTCATTGTAGTGCGTAGGTAGTATCAAGGGGTTTGGGTTAATGCCAAGAATATCTGTTTTACTGAATATTAGACATTGACACTAAATTAATACCTAAAAGCACACCCCATTTAACTAATCAGAAGCTGAAAGACTGAAAACAGCAAACTAAACAAGTGGAGGTTATTGGAGCTAGAAAAAGAAATTTGAAAATATTTTTGAATTTTGAAAAAAATTATGGTTATGATGAAACTGGCTCTCATCAGGACCACTCCAGAAAAGGAGTTACCTCTGTTGCGCAGGATAAGTTTATCAGAGTTAACAGCACCACAGATAAGAGCCTATCTAAATGCTTTACATAGTATTTTAGTTTGTTTAACACTTTTAAGTTACTACATGTTTCCTTATGTGTTCTTTCGTAGTCTGAATGACTTCAGTATTCATTTACAATGTAGGGAAAAATACTTTTGACTGGTGCTGTATTTTAAATTTGTGAATCAGCTTTTACTCAGCTGCCGTTCCTCCTTTCTGAAGGCATGAGTAGGTAGAGTAGCTATCGTAGCTAAAGATACCATCCTTGCTAATCCTCACTAACAGGATACAGGCAGGGGAATAGGGCAAATTAGTCACCTGACATCGTGCACTCACTGTGACCTCAGGCAATCACAATTTGGCTGTTTGCTTTTTCTTTAGCAAAGTTGCCTGTGTGTAGAGTGCAGTTTCTCTTTTAATTACAGCTGCATACAAAACAGTCAGGCTGCTCATGCTTGTAGAAGATCTACACCATTAAGTGAAGATGCCTTATGCTGGTTAACCAGCTTAATCAAACCAAGTAGCTGTTTGTTTTATATGAATGTGATGCAGCTATTGCTGTACTAATAATAATTTTTAAATTATGTTCTACACACACTGCCTGTCCAGAAAAAAAAAAAAAAGGGTCAAACAATTTCCATTTTTTTTGCAGTTTTGAATTAGTGTGAAACTTAACTGAGGTAGTAGTCTTTCAGTCAAAAGTATAGGAGTTGAGAATTTAAATAAAACAAAACAAAAAAAAATTAAAATTAAGTTGATTAAAGAGTTCATCTTTAAGCAAGTGACAAATCATGCGCTGTGGAAGAGGCGAGTGCAGTTTGTTCGGGGGGCAGTTTTGTGGCTGCTGAAGCATAAATCTCGCGGGTTTGGAGTGTCTGAGTTGAGGTGGTGGCTCTGCTGTCGACGTGTGTTCCTCCAGAGTGAGTGAATAGTGCTGGGCCAGCAGAAAGACGCTCACGCTTCTCCACGAAATGCAACTCAGCAGAGCGGTGGCAGCATCGCTGCAGGTCGGAAAAACGCGGTGTAGATGTATGGGAGCAGCTTATCCTGATGACAGGGTCGTTCATCTGGAGGAAGTCACACACATACACACACTCATACACACATTCACACACAAGCACAGAGAAATCCTCCCACAGTCATAGAACAGGTGATGAGCTAAGCTCGACTCATTGGAAATGAAGTTTCAAGGGCCTTGGAGCTACTAGCTGTCACTGTTGCTCATCCCCGTGCAGTCAGTGCTTCCCCAGCCTGGTGTCACTTCAGCTCTGGATGGAAGGATAAACCCTTAGCGAAGAGATACATTATACAATACTATTTACATACAACTGTATCATTACCACGGGTGTAATAATTCACAATTCAATACAGTAGTGATATAATGATATTTAAAATTGTCCATACTATACAAATAAGTAGTGGCTAAAAAATAAAATATGCGCCATATGTTCAATATTCTATTTTCAGCATGATAGGAAAATCATTCACCAGCCCCATGTTAGGCTCAGACTTCATATGCACCCACAGTTATAAATTTATACACACTCCTAATAAATGTGAACATTTTTTTTGGAACAGAATACTGTGTGCGCACATCATACACCAAAAATGATAAGTCAAAATCATGGGATAGCACTGCATACAGATGCATCTCAAAAATTTAGAATATCATTGAAAAGTGACTTTATTTCAGTAATTCAGTTGAAAATGTGAAACTATATATTATACAGATGTATTAAACACAGTGATCTATTTTAAGTGTTTATTGTTTTTGATTTTGTTGTTTTATTGTTGATGATTATGGCTTACAGCCAAAGAAAACCCCAAAAGAAAATTAGAATATTATATAAGACCAATTGGTACTTTTAATAGTGTGGGCAGTGTGCCAAGTCCTGCTGGAAAATGAAATCCACATCTCCATAAATGTTGTCAGCAGAGGGAAGCATGAAGTGCTGTAAGATTTTTTGGGAAAACACTGCTCTGACTTTAGACTTAATAACACACAGTGGATCAACACCAGCAGATGACATGACTTTCATTGTCATCAACTGTCATTGACCATCAGTAAATTTTACAATTCATTTGGAAATCAAGGGACCAGACTGAAGAAGTTGCTTGAGGTCTTGAGGTTCATGTTTCCCTCTGCTGACAACTTTTATGGGGATGCAGATTGCATTTTCTAGCAGGATTTTGCACACTGCCCACACTGCCAAAAGTACCAGTCTTATATAATATTCGAATTTTCTTAAATACTGACTTTTGGGTTTTCATTGACTATAATCCATAATCATAAACAAATAAAATAAATAAACGCTTAAAATACATCACTCTGTGTGTAATACATCTATATATTGTCTGAGTTTTACATTTTAAACTCAATATTTTAATGTTTTGAGATGCACCTGTATGTAAATTGATCTCAGTGTTTGACAGCTTGTAAACTTGTCCATAACTGAATGAGATGTGAAGTGTCATCTTGTGAGTGAGGGTGAACACTCGCCAGTGTTCTCTTGGCAAGTCGACAATAAAGGGCAGTCTGACAGTGGATAGTAGGTGAGATAGATTCAACATTGTTGTACAGCTCTGGGAAAAAGAAAATAATAGAATACTTAAAAATTATGAGTTTCTTTGATTTCACCATATTGAAAACCTCTGGAATATAATCAAGAGGAAGATGGATGATCACAAGCCATCAAACCAAGCTGAACTGCTTGAATTATTGCACCAGGAGTGGCATAAAATTATCCAAAAGCAGTGTGTAAGACTGAACTCTTAAAACTTTATGAATATGAACTTGTTTTCTTCTTTGCAGTATCTGAGGTCTGAAAGCTCTGCATCCTCTCTTTTTTTTGTAAATAAATGCTCTAAATGACAATATATTACTTGGAATTTGGGACAAATGTTGTCCGTAGTTTATAGAATAAAACAACAATATTCATTTTACTCAAACATATGGGTGCATATCAGACTTGCATATGAGCTGTGAGTAATCTTATTTCTCAGACTCTGTGTTTTTACTGTGTTCTCTTGTAGCTGAATGGGGAGAGTATAGCCACCGAGCTGCTGCTGTCTGTGAGCTTGGTGTCGGTGGTGCTGTTTCTGGCTCTGCTGGCAGCAGCCTCAGCTCTGGTGGTCGCCCTGAACCGGCGGGCCACCCGCGGGACCTACAGCCCGAGCCGTCAGGAGAAGGAGGGGTCCCGCGTGGAGATGTGGAACATCGTTCAGCCTCCACCTGCAGAGAGACTCATCTGAACCGGGAGCCATATTCAAACATTTAAAAGAGTTTCAAAATGAAATGATCAGTATTTAAGGTGGACTGATTGCACCTATGGAGGTACTTTGAAGAGCTTGCATGAAGATGGTGTTGTGGTTAACACGCCTGTGTCTCAGTGGCAGGGTTGCACATTTGAGACCTGCCTGGGTGGCATCATCTCTTCATCTCTTCTCCATCGTAAGCATGTGGACGAGCTTCACTAGAGGATCCCTGCAGAAACAGCAGCAGCAGGCAGCACGAGAAGACAATTTTACATTCAAATCAAATGTAAGGATTTCGTTATTCTCTCAGAAAGGTAAGATTTGGGAGTCCACAGAATCTTCTGTGTGGGTGGGATATTGAAGGAGCTACCTCCTTGCAGGATGTCTGGTGTACTGTTAAGATCAATCCAAGGGCACAATGGACAATGCTGGAGGAGGGGGGGGGGGGGGGGTGAGTGAGTGAGAAAGTGAGTGAGAAAGAAAAAGCCAAAAGTAACAGTAAAAGTAAAAGTGTGAAACATGGTGGCGGGAGCATCATGGTTTGGGGTTTGAGCAGCAGGATAATGGATGAATATTCCTCCTCTCAACATTGTGCAAGTTGTTGCTCAATGGGGATATTAACTGGTTAAAACATTCAAAAACTGTGTTGTAAGTGTTGACTTACTTACTTTTTCTAGCCTGCAGTGCGGATGTTCACTCAAGGCGTAACAGTATTTCTTTAAAATATTGGTTAAGAGAATGATCAGATCACATTTTATTAGTAATGAATTTAGAAATGCAGGTGTTCATAAAGGGTTTATGATCCTGATGTGTCACAAAAAGATCTAGGTAATCACGTGCAGTAGAAAAAGCTTCCTGTGTATAAAAATGTCCTGTTCCAGTAGGACTATTAGCCATCAAAAAGGTCATGTAAGGAACTGGCTCTAGGTCAGCGGTAGGGATAGATAGTAAACTTGTGGAATGGTAGGATTTTGAGGGGATTATCTGTTTACATTGTTGATTTTAAATTTATGTGTACAAGGTTTTTCATAATTTAGACTAGACAATCTGTGTGTAATACTGTAATGTTGTATATATATCTCTCTTTTTTGGGGGGTGGAAAAATCGTCAGTTTCTTTTATTTATGCACTGATTTCTTCTTGTTTGAACAAACACTTTAAATAAAATAAAATAAAACAAATGAAAAAAGGAACACAAGCCATCGATATGAAAGTTGCATAAACATCTATATAATTTATTCTCAGTTCACAGTGCATACAGTTGTACCAGTGGTTCCTGAAATAACACATTAGATTGACCTATACTGTCCTTAAACACTATGACTTCAGTACAGAGGGCATGCAACTGCACGTACGGACAGAGTTCGTACTACTTAAGACCACAACTGAAATGCGTACACTTCAATCATCACAGTACCGGACATCATCCACCACACTGCCTTTCTTCTGTGGCGTCTGTTTGTGTTGTCATGCGTCTTTACTACAGGGCGGTGATTGTCTCTGTAGGAATATTTGGTTATATTTCAACAGTTTTTTATACATTTTTATGCATAAGACTATGTGACACAGAGTGATATAAACCTACATAAATGTTGTTAATGGAATAAAAGTGTTCACGATTCTTCTTATTAAGACTTTAGCTTTAATCGATTGGAATATGATTTCATCTCAGAATGTGTTGAATGACAATTTACATTTGTGTTGGGAAAGGCCTTTATCTATAGTGTTTATGTAGGTTTATGTCCGTTGTCATGAATGGCTTATATATATAATATAAAATATATATATAGGATGACTAGCCTTATATATGAATGTTGTTACCATTTATTTAAAGGCGACCTGCATATGGAGTTCATTATTTAATATTTTTAACCAATTCTCTCCCCAATTTAGCTTAACTAATTCACCCATTCGCTTAAAATGCACCCGACTCCTAGGAAGGTCTGGACGAGCGCATGCCTCCTCCGATACAATTGGAGCCTGACACTGAAATAGCTTCATCTGTCTCCCAAGAGAGAGCAAGGCCAATTGTGCCCTGTCTCAGGCTCCGGCTGCTGATGCCCAGGTAGCATGACCCAGGAAATGAACTTGCGATCTTTGGACGAGCTCTTACGAGATGATATAAGATGTATTATGATGTGACCCAGACCAGAACAAGTCCTTAAAAAAAGTGGAAAACTTTAAAAAACATTGCTTAATCGTTAGAACATGTAATTCAGTGCACATGTATGCACTATGACATCCCTACGCAGGCAGCCTTCAAACAAAGTGGTCCTAAATAAATACTTTCAATAAATCCGATGCATGGCATTGCACTGTATGTGCGCCAGTGTGCTGCAGAAAAGCAGGATGTTTCGCTGTTTAAAGCTATAAGATGTAAGATTTTGAGCATTAGTTTGGATTATTTATTGCACTCACACTCAATACAGCCCTTCCAGCAGCTCAAAGCCACTCGGAGAGCTCAGCTGAAGCCTGTGGGACTGTGCATGTAGGCACTGAAGCAGAAGGCCATCTTGGGTATATGCCACAACCGGAAAGATCTGCCCAAATTTTGACGTATGCTAACTTTGTGCTCGTATAAATAAGCCTGTACGTCTTTTATAAGACTGTACTGAGTGTGGGTAGAAAGTACAGAAGCAGGATTTTCCCAATAAATTCTTCACTCAGTTTTAAGAGTTTAACAATTCAATGCTCAAAATCATACAAAGTTTCTTTGAGAAGCAGAATTCTTGACATGTTTAAAACAAAGTAAAGCACATCCTAGAAAGCAACAGTAGTTCCACTACAATACGCAATGTCAAATAACTGCACAGTAAAATCAGAGAATTCAAAAAGAACTACACAATTAGGCAAAAATCAGAATACAAAAACTAAACAAAAAAAAATACAATAAACAAAATAAAACAAGATCATGCATGAATTATACTCCTAAAACAAACACCAAAGTTGACGAGTCGTATTCTTCTTTCCAGCACAGGTTTAGTCATTCAGCGAAGGTAAACGAAGGTATAGTAGTTTAAACCTTTCAATTTAAGAGTCTGGAGGCTCGACTAGAGGAGGATTCACCTGTAAACAGGAGATAAACCATTCCAACACAAGCTCTCAGCAGCACTTAACAGTTTAGAACACTTTCTACCTCAGATTTCCTGCTAAATCTCACACTCTCCTCTTTCCTTGTGAAGTCGTCGTACCTGCAGCTCAGTAGTGTTTTAGAAAGTCAACAAACCATTATATTTTAATCATGATTTCTTTCATGATACTTTGCAATTGTGAAAAATGGTTTGAAAAAAGTAGACACTTTTTTTTTTTTTTTTTACCTTAAAAGCACAGATAAGGACATTCAGGGCCTGATATTTGCCAAGTACAATTATTTGTAGAGAAGTTAAATCAGAATTGAATTAAAAAAATGTAATAGATTACGCCAGTGAGTGTGGGTTTCTCAGTCTATGTGTGCAGGCAAATGTAACTGGACAGCACAGACGATTAAAGATGAGGGATTTAAAAAAAAAAAAAAAAGCTAGTTGCAAAGTAGCAATCTGATTATTGCCTGGCTCATGTAAACCCAGAATGTTCCCATTGTCTGATTACCCAAGCATAAGTGTAAACTCAATGATCAGACTGTTAAGTGCACGTAAATGCACTCACATTTTGACATAATTTAAAGTAGCAGTAACAAATTACATTGTGTCAAAATTTTATGATCTATTGACCAAAAAAAAAACATATTTTTTGATTTTTTGAATTTAACTAGAATGGAAGTTTGTGTGAAAGAATGTTTCTGTGTGTGTGAACAAATATTTAAAATTCCTATATCATTGTGCATCTGCACTAAAAAGGTTTAAACTAAAATTTGGGAATCACTTCATATTCACTGAAGTGGCCACAGCAATAACACTCCAGTGATGAAGTAAACTAAAAGAATCGCAAAATTCAAGGCTTGAGTCAGGAAAAAAAATATATAACATTAGTTTCAACTTTTTGCCACTTAACAGAAAAAAAAGGATTAAGCATGTGAGTGCATGTTTATCAGCCTGTCGGAGGAAGAACACTGATTATATCTTTTTATACAGTAACTGAATGGAACGTGCAGTAACTGGCCATGAAAGTACAGATCAGTGTTTTTAATCTGAAGAGCTGGATAAACATCGAAAGCTGCTGAGGAACTTTATGAAACAGAAAAAAATATAAATAAAACATCATTTTGAACAAATATGTAAACAAACAATCTGAATTTTGTTCAAACTCGTTGTCAGTGGCACACAGTGAGATTCAGATCATGTTTTAAATGCATAATACTGACAAACACAGCTACACTGAGGCATCCTCCTCCACTGCGAGTTTCTGCGCTCATTTGTTCGGAATGGGCTTCTAAAATCCAACAATACGTCCAAAAATATCAACAAGCTGTACCTTAACCATTAATTTTAAATAAAAAATACAAAAACAATACAATTATTATTAACAACACCCAGCTCTGGGTGACCTTTTACGTTAATTCTGGGTACCGATAAATTCTTGCGTATCTTCTGTGGATTCTTAAAATCTTAAAATGTACAAACAATACAGACATGTGCAGCGTGCACAACAACAATGACTATTATTATTACAATCAGGCAAACAGTGAAGAAAAGAAACAAAACGGATACACCTGGCAACAACTAATGAACCCACTCAGAACTGAGCCATCCGTGAGTAGCATTCACATATTCATTTAAGGCACACCCCCTCCTCACTCGCATTCAAACCCAAAGCTGAAACTGCTGATGCTGCTCTTCTTATTTAGAATGAGTATGAGTGGGATCTGAATACTGATACCTAGTGCAAGACAATCTTTCTATATATATATATATATATATATATATATATATATAAAAAGGATTAGATTAGGATTAGAAGTAGTTCAGCGTAACAGCAGCAATGCCAAGGTTATGATTAAATTATCTGCATTATATGAAATGAACAAACATGAATTAAAAGGAGATAGTTAAAACCATTTTCAGTACCAAAAATAAAATGTACAATACTGTGTAAATGTTTTAGGCACCTGGGAAATTGTATTGAATTGAATTAAAAGCTCCTTATCTAGGTCCTACATGTTTATTTACTCAGTAAAATGTCAATAGTACATGTAGATATAATTTGTGCACAACACAGATAAAATATAATACTTGCCTGTGTTTATATTACAGTATTTAGAGATATCATCAGTCATTAACACCTGGTGTGGTAAATTTGGTAAATGATCAAACACATTAATTTTGGACATGTTGATTTTTTTTCTTACTTGTAAAGATAAAAATGTAAAGACAGTGGTTCATCTTGTGTTGTCACTGGATAGCAGTCAATAGTTTACTGTTCTGACTGGATTAAGTATATTTTAAATTTTATATTTTAATTCCATGGCAGTATTACAATTAAGCAATATTACACTCTAGGTTCGTGCTATAATATTGCAATATATCACAAAAAATTAAATCGTAACTTCTGTATCGTGATACAAATCATATTGTCAGGCTCTTGTCAATACACAGACATCTTTAATCTGTTTTAATGTGATCTAAAAGGAGAAATCTGGTATGAAATGGACTTGGAATTTAGTGAAACATGAAAACAAGTACAAACTTTTGAGGAATAGCCCACCTCAGATCACCTTCAGCCTTCTGAAATACAGTGCTTTTAGCCGATGCTCCCAATAGAGTCACACTGCTAGTGATAGGGGCATAGTGTTGCCCCTGCAAAGCAATTTTTTTTACAGAGATAGGAACAGATTGCAAAATATTGCTAAAAAAATATTTTTATAATATTCATTTATTTCCACTGAATTAAGTTTGTAATTTGGAGAATTAGCTGAAGGTACTGTGTGTATGAACAGTGTTTTTAATAAACTATCTGTGTACTTTCACAGTTCTCAGTGCCTCGTTTTAAATGTCAGGACCTTTGGAATTCTAGCATTGAAATGTGGAGCTGTTTAAGTTTGCTAATAGTGTACAAATAGCGATTTCTTTGCCTGGGCAACACTATGCCCCTATCACTAGCATTGTAAGCCAGTGGGGCAGCATCAGTTAAAAACACTGTTTTAATGTTGGGGAGAACAGAGATGGGCTATTCAACAAAAGTGTATACTCGTTATCATGTTTCACTTCACCCCAAGTCCATTTCACACTAAAAGTTCTTACAAGCAACCTTTAATCCTGCATTATTAATATACTGTACAATAAAATATTTTTAATAATCTGCTTAAATAAGGTGCCTAAAACCTCTACACAGTACTGTATACATCCTAATTACAGCTGTTATTATAAATGTTCGCATTGTTCAGAAACACCAGTGAACTGTAATGAATGCATGAAAAAAAAGACTGTTGCCGAGTCATATCACTATGTTAATGTAATGTTAATTTGCTAATTAATGGCAACTTATTTTACACATTCGCTATTAGCAAATACTCCTTTCACCTATTAACTTATTCACATTTTCTACATTATCAGTACCAGTACTATAGGTTTTCTGTCTTTTTTTTTCTTCTCTTAACTCCACTATACTTCAGCAACAATATAGAATAAATCTGATTATCGTAATATATTTAATGAACGTAATATTTCGGCTGTATTTACTACACATACAGTATATCTCTGTGAGAATCACATTGTTGAGATCTTATTGCAAAGGGCAAATGTATGGCTGAAAATATCAACATAATTTTTATACGAACTCTGCTAAATGAATTTGCATAGTTATAGTTCATCAGGGTTCTATTTAAGGGCCTTCCTAATTCCAAAGGAAAACATTTTTGTTGTTTTTAAAATGCCTGCATATAGTACATCCAAGAATTTGCATTAGCTATAAAAAAAAAAAAAAAAAAACATTTGACAGTAGCAACACATCATGTGCACAGGCTTAATGAAACTGAAATGCAGATTTGAGGCAACGCTTTTAAAAGAGAGTGAAAGGAGAAAAAAATACATAAAAAATGTAAAAAAAAAAAAAAAAAAAAAAAAATCACGGGCCACTTTTACAAGCACATCGTTACCACAAAGCAGCACACAGGAGGGGGTGAGGTCGGCTATTAAAGTGTCTGACAGAATGGCATGCAGCGTAAATCACTAAGCCTATGAGTTTAAATACTTAATCTGCCCAAATGAAACAAGTGCCTGGCAAAACTGACACTTTTTTAAAAAAATGTTTTAGTTTTTTTACTCGTTTGCTTCAACATGGCTTTGGAGTAAACACCCAAAAGTGACTGAACTGAAAAATACTAAAGATTAAATCTCCAAAGGAGCCAGGCATAGTTTTAAATTACACTGATTTATCCCTGAAAGCTTCATATATATTTATTTAAACAAACCTATTGCTTCATTCTGGGCGGCGTCTGGAGTTTGTGTTTGTGTGTTTGTGTATGTGTGTGTGTGTGTGTGTGTGTGTGTGTGTGTGTGTGTTAGTTTTGTTAGTAGTACCATATACACACTGCTCTGATACAGCACAGCAGGGGTCACACTTCTGAAACAGGCTAAACGTACTAATTACTCAAGGTGCATGTACTGGCCACCGTTATACACTGTATATTAAGGCTATGCAACTTCAACATAAACCCACACTGCAGAAAGTAAACTGGAATATATTTCAGTGTTAGCTGTTAGCTGTATGCTTTCTTTTCCTAGGGTCAGTATGCACTACTGTACTCTACCTGTACTGTACTGAAAATCTGTACTAGCGTACGACAAGGCCAGAGTCATCATCATCATCATCATCATCATAAATACTACTTAAAGCGACCTGAGAGAAGTGTCTAAAAGGAAACACACCTCTTAAAAAATAAAGGTTTCTCATTAATTACGTAATATCTATGCATCTATAATTGCCGTCTTTTTTTTTCTCTCTGAGCTACATAATAATACATACACCTCCACAAACCATGGAGGCAGTTATGGAGGTTTTACAAAATGAACCTGCAGCTAAAGAGAACTGAAGGTAGCATTCACGTGTAGATTATCATAATGATTCCAGAGTCAAGAAGGTCTGATAACACCGTGCGTAGTGCCAGAAGCAAAATCAGAACTTAGTTAAGGCATCTTTGTTTGGCTAAAACTTTTTTCTTTTTCTAAAAGTCTCTTTCTTTTTTTTTCCTTTGTAAATACATTAATCTGGACAGAACTTTCTGTTCTTCAAAACACAGTAATTAATTTAGAGTTACAGTGATCAGATAATGTCCCTGTTTACAAGTGCAAAGTCTTGGTTTGGAATTGACTGGGATGTATCTATATGTATATATATACAGCTCTGGAAAGAATAAGAGACTACTTAAAAAAAATGAGTTTCTTTGATTTTGCTAAATTGAAAACCTCTGGAATATAATCAAGAGGAAGATGGATGATCACAAGCCATCAAACCAAGCTGAACTGCTTTAATTTTTGCACCAGGAGTGGCATACAGCTATCCAAAAGCAGTGTGTAAGACTGGTGGAGGAGAACATGCCAAGATGCATGAAAACTGTGATTTAAAAAACAGGGTTATTCCACCAAACATTGATTTCTGAACTCCTAAAACTTTATTAATATGAACTTGTTTTTTTTCTCTGCATTATTTGAGGTCTGAAAGCCCTGCATCTTTGTTGTTATTTCAGCCAATTCTCATTTTCTGTAAATAAATGCGTTAAATGACTATTTTTATTTGGAATTTGGGAGTGAGTTAGAAACTGAAGTGGTCTCTTAATTCTTTCCATAACTGTGAGATAGGAGAAGATAGGTGGTAGATAGGAGGTGGTAGCGTCCCTTTTCAACCATTACAGTATTCATCTCGTTCAAATCTCGTACATGCTTTTCAAATATGAGAAATATGAAGACCCAGTATTCACAAGAACATCAAGCCAAGAAACACAACGTGTACAAAGTCAAAGTATGATCTCCGGTACCTCAGATGACGAACGAGAAAAAGAGAAGGAGAAGAAGGAGAAGGAGAAGAAGAAGGAGATGGAGGAAGATGCTGCTGTACTCTGCTGATGTTTGTGTGTGTTTTCAGCTTTTGTCCAGGCTGGTGTTGTTATGGTGGACCTGTGTGGCCTGTGTGTCCTGCAAGCTTGAGTCAAGTGCCGTCCTAAGAAGACACATGGACTCGATCTCCTCCAGCAAACCTTTCTCATTCTCCTGCACCTCCACCTCCTCCGTTCTTTCACTGCTATTCTCTCGCTCCTTCTCCCAGGGCACAAACACTGAGGGCTGCCTACTGCTGCCCTGCTCCGACTGCCCACCATACTGGGAGCGCCCCTGGTACTGCCTCATGGTCCGTTTGGAGAGGACCCTCCTCCGAAGGGCGCAGTAGGCTCCTGGCTGCTGGTCTTCAGGGCTCAGCTGCGTATCTGACGGGGCCTCCGAGGGGGGCTCAGAGGGGGGCTCCGAGGTGGGCTCCAGGTGTGCCGGATGAAGAGGGTCGGCGGCTGCAGGCTGAAAGGGTTCCTCAGGAAGGGAAATCCTGGGCGAGGGCTGCTTGAGCGCTGTGTCAGGAGGGGCGTCCGAGGCTTTGGGGAAAGGGGCCGGCAGGGAGCGGGTGCTGCACTGGCGCCGGGGTGAAGGGGGAAGATGCTTGCCATGGACAGCGCTGTCGTCTTGGCCCGTGTTCCAGCCGCTCTGATCTCCATTGCCCACTCCACACACCGAGCCAGACTGAGTCGGGCTGCTCCTACCGAGAGGCTTGCTCTTATTCTGAAATGCACAGATTATATATTAGCATTATAATAATATTAATTTATTATCAAAGTATATACACCAAATTCTCATCCAAACCAGGGATGCACCGAAAATGAAATTTTTTGACCGAAACTGAACCAAACAAAACATTTATATTTACATTTATATATTTTATGTCCCAGACGACATACCAACAAATCATGTCTACTTTACTTCAGCAGCACTATTCTAATCATGAATTTACTTCAGCAGTGCAATTCCAGTCATAAAATTACTTTAGTAGAGTTGTTCTAATAATAATTTTACCTCAATATTGCTATTTTAGTCATTACTTTACCTTAGTATTGCTATTATAGTTACCTCAGCAGAGCTGTTCAAATCACACATTTACCTCAGAACTATGCTAATCATAAAAGTACCTTAGCATTGCTACTCAAGTCACATGTGAGCTGGATTTTACTTTTGGTAAGGAAACCCAAAAAGAAGTTACCTCAGCCAACATTACACTCGGGGGGCCGGGGGAGGATGGGGGTGGAGTGTGAGCCTGTCGCTGCTGCTGAAAACAATCCTAATGTTACAGTACAAAAATACAACTGCAATACAACTTAAAATATATTTACAATTGTTCTGTATTATTTCGAAACGTAATTTCAGTTGCCAAATATTCGGTACATCCCTCGTCCGAACTGAAATTAATAATTTTTAAAAAGCCAACCAAACTTAAGCTAAAGAGAGCTAGAATGTAGAAAATTCAACAGAAGTGTAAGCAGAGCTCCACTCACCAAACTATCACAGTCCAGATCTTCTAGTGACCTGAAGAAGTCCAGGCTCTTGGCTGCAGACAGTTTGCCCGGTTCTAAACTCGTGGTGCTCAAGGAGTCCAGGATTTCCTCCAGCAAGTTCATCTGTACTGTCTTTCCAGCCTGGGGCTCAATCTCATACGAGTCATCACTGTCCTCAGTGTAGGATGGCACCTCCCCACTGTCCTCCGAGGAGATCCTTCAGCCAAACACACACACACACACACATTAATAACATACAAACAAACAAAAAACAGAAGGATCAAACTGATCAAGTAATATGGATTATTTAATAAGAAAACTACAAAATTTAGCTTTTTCTAAAGAGATCCAGTTTTAAGCAGGATTGTCATAATCTCTTTAGAAATAATTGCAAAAAACAATATTATTGTCCTTTTAGGATCACTGATATAATGATAAAATATTAGCATAATAATGTAACTACTATTAAGACTATTCAAACACTGAAATTGGAATATAAAAAAATGTAAATATTCTAGATAATTAAAGAAAAAAAAAACAATGTTGACATACTATCAGATTCACATTAATACACTTTCCTTGTTAAGAAAATCATTATATACAATATCGTGGTCAGAAAAAAAAAGGTTAAAAGGTTAAGATCATGTTAATGTATTGTCCAATAAGTTAATAACACAACTATCATCACTTGTATAATTAAAAAAAGCATGATTCCTTTGATAACTAGTCAACCTGATTCAAAACTCCAAGCCCTCTAATGTTAAAAGATACAGGGAACTTTCTGAAGTGTTCAGTGTGTGGATTAACTTATCTGGCCAACTGAGAAATCATTCTTTAGAAATACCTTTCAGAGAGCAGCGATTTGTTCAGAGCTGCAGAGATCAATGTGAGGGGGTAATGATGAACAGTAGATGGCAGCATTGCCAGGGCTTTGAGAGGCGATATATTAAGCAATGTATTTCTGAACCCTGCATATTCCCTCAGGGAGTCTTGCCTTATTTGTAGCAAAAAATGAAACACTGGTAGAGACTGAGTGAACATACTGAGTGTGGGTTCACTGTAATGGTGAGATGTGATTAAAGTCGGGCTCTTACTTGCTGGCCGTATCCAGTTCATCCTCCCCGTCGATCACATAGTCTGGAAAGCCAAAAGTCATGGGGGACTTTTGAACCTGGTACTGAAAGAGAAGAGAAAAGAAAAGACCACACATTTAACAGCATATTGATGTGGCGCTGTGCTTTAAAAGCTCACATTTGGGCGGCAAATTTTATCAGCAAACGTTTATGTCCTTTTCAATTGTTTTGATGGTCATTACTAAGCGATGACTATAAGACTATTAGATTAGTTTCTGGGTCTGATGCAGGCCAGTCAGACTGCTAATCCCTGAGCTTTATAACACACCTGTGTAACACTTTTAATTGGCAAATTAAAGTAGTGAAGCATTATAGAGCAAGGGCCCATGCTGTGGCTTCAGGCCTGGAGGCCTGTCATTAAACAGCGCTCTTACAACACGAGTACACATACACACACGTGAGCGTACGTGTATGAAAGTCGGCCAGTCGCTAAGGCAGCCCATAAACTGGCGTTTGCCACATTATCAAAGCCCGCCACTAAACTGGAGGCCATTTACAGTGTCCGCGGCGAAAGAGAAAGGAAGTGCGCTCTTTTAAGGGCTGGCCTTGACGGGTGACGGCCATCCACTAATTCATTTCACTTAAAGAGAAAGGGCAGCAGCTTCAGTCTAGGCTGGCAGGGGTCAAGTGGACCCGTTGTCTCGGCTATAGGTGCTGTCTGAAAGGGTTAAGCGCCACCCACTCCATAAAAATAGCTGAGGAACGTGTGTGCCGGCCACTTAAGGCCCTTTGCCATTGGAATAAACAGGAACACATGTTGGGCACTGATTGCCCTGCGCGCTGGTAGCTGCGAGCTATAATGAAAGCGATTACAGGGGAGTTTAGGCCTTGAATTCCGCAAAAGGCTTTAATGGATTCCTGTGTCAGGGCAGTAAATCTGGGCCGTGAGCCGCTCCGGCCTGAGAGAACGGACTGGATGCACCTGCGGAAACAGAGTCGCACTCGTCCGGAGAGGGTGGGTGTATGTGTATGTTCATATGGGTTCATATGTATGTATGTGAAAGAGTGTGTGTGTGCAAAATCGAGCGAGTCTGGAAGATGGAGAAACGGTCGTATGGGCGTCAGACCTGTCGGGGCTATAAAAAAGAAGCAGTTTGGGCCTGGGTCCTGGTCAAGACCACAGTCTCGATTCAGCTTGGAAATTTTCATGCAGGAATAATTTATGACCCTGAAGCTGTGCTGCTTTTCTCTTTGCCTTTCTTTTTTTTTTTTTTTCTTTTTTCAGTCTACGCCTGTGTTTAAACTTACCTTGGCCCAGGTTGGCACCGCTCAATATGGACTAAAAAACACTGGTATTATGATTACATTAGCTTATATTAGGTTATACTGCAATATACTGGCCTGTATTACACTCACAGAAACAATCCTCTGGGCAGTAAATAAACAGTGCGGTTGGTTTGACAGCTTATATCCATTTCGCAGCCCTCTGCAACATCAGTATTATAACAAAAGGCCAATACTGCGCTGGATATTAACAAGCAATATACTGTGCAGCACTAGAAACCTAGCCCTAGTATAAGGGTCCAAGCTAAGGCTGCGCATAGTATATTGTTTCATATGCATTTCAGCCATTACAATGTGAACATGCACACACCCACAAAAAAAAAAAAAAAAATATATATATATATATATATATATATATATATATATATATATATATATATATATATATATATATATATATATAACAAAAATGAAATAAATATTACATTGCAAGAAAAATGTCATGAGAGTCCCATAAAGCAAATTGAATTAAAGCAGCAATTCCTAATACATATATATTTAATATATAATATATAAATAAAAGCAGTAGTATTACTGAGTTGGGATAATGCATGCAATCTAAAAACAGTGTTCTGGTAGGTGTGTTAATTAACTCTACATCATTCCTCTCTGTGCAATTACACATTCTCACCAGAGAGGTCTCCAAATCCCCAAATCTCCAAAACGTACAGACTGTTGCTTTAAAATAATCACGCATTTTGCTGCTTATTGCCAAAGAAACATGTGCACTCATATTACTCATGTGCTATCATATTACATGGCATATCCACCCAGAGCCAGATTTATCTGCTTCCCACGATTAATTTCACAGAGTGAGGTAAATATTGTGCAGCCATTGCCTAAACAATCCTTGTTGCATTGGATTTCAATCTGTCTGTTTTTTTGCCCCTAAATACTGTTTGCAGTCATTTAGCTCATTCCCTTAAGCAGCAGGGCGTGGTGGGGGCAATGACCCCCCCTGCCCCCCCTTCCCACCACTCGCTCTGTAAGCGGAGGTGTTTATTAAAACAAGGTGAGTACAGTGGAGCCCTCCACTTCTTTCCCCCCGCAGAACAGCAACACCGGGCCCACAGCTCAGACACGCATCGCCTCACCTTCCTGCACATGGCAATGATCAGCGCGCATACACACGCCACAATTGCTTCCCATCAGCCTCACAAAACACTCCATGTTAATTAGTTCAAATGAATCTGTGCCTTTTTAAAGATCTCTCCAGGTTCAGGTGCGTACAGCGCGCTCATGCTTTTACAGCTTCTGCACGGTTACGGTTATAGTTATGGTTTTGTTTCTTTCTTTTCATGACGACTTTTTCAAACAGACAGACAGACAGACAGAGAGATAAAAGTGGGGGTCAGTTTGGAGGTCGTGTCTTAAATCGCTAAATCAGGATTAGAAATGAGTGCATCAGAAATGAATGGAGTCAATGAAAGTGGAACAGAAGTCTGTCCATAAACTTACGGCCTCCTTAATCCACCGACATGAGCAAGACTGCAAGAAAATAAAGCTTTCAGATTACTCTCTCTCTCTCTTTCTCTCTCTTATTTCATCTTTCATACTTTCCATGGTTATATTAAGAGCACAGAAAGAAGCCAAGAAAAGAAACAGAAGCATATAAAATAATACAAGAACTGATAAAAAAAAAAAAAAACTCAAAAATAGCGGTAGTTTGGAAGCAAAGAGCAGGCATGAGAAAGCTGTTTGACATGTGGCTATTTGATTTAGCTATATTTGCACTAAATCAGAAAAGACAGATTGAGCCTTGGCATTTAAAGGTGATTTAAAGGGGTCAAAAACAATTATAGCAAAAAGTGAATGCAGAGATATCCCTACTACATACAAACTCTCCAACTCTCCACTTTTAAACACACTAAGATTCTTAAGAGTTTTGTAAAATAAAATAATCTAAGCAAAAAAAAAAAAAACACAATGATGCTTGTGTTCAGAAGAGTGCATGCCAGAGTACACGTAAAAAGAAGAAAGTTTTCAGTATCTCAATAGCAAAGCTCCAGTTTTTATTAATTTTCCCTTAGTAAAAAAAAAAAGTCAGAAAAGAACAGTTCATCACTTCTTCTATCCGTGGCGTGTATGTTTGTGTATATTTGTGTTTCTGCATTTCCATGTAGGCTAAGTTGTCTAAAACAGTTACGGGCCTTTCCACTGCAGCCAGAGCTCTTGCCAGATTAATAGCGAGCCGTGCATTATGCGTTTCACATGCTATTTCAGTCCGGCCACTGATCTCATCCGCTTGGCAGCGTTTGGAAGGGAAGAAGACATTGCCTGGAAAACGCAAAACAAAACCCCAGCGCCTCAGAGGCCGAACCGCAGCCAGCGTCTGCCGAGGCGCTCGAGCGAGTCTTCCTCCATCCCCTCCTCCACCTCCCCCTCCTCTCAAACCCCCGCCTCATCCCCATCCCCGCCCCGAAACAAAGCCTGGGCCCTCGTCTCAGGCAAGGCCCGCCGTCCCGCCGCTCCAACTGGCTCGGGCTGAAAGGCGCTTTCAAGAATATCAGAGGGAGGCGCTTCGGCGCATCTTGCTCTCAGAAGCCAAGTCTCGCTGTGCATAAACAAGCGCGCACTGCTCTGATGTGTCCAGTAGATGGCACTTTGGTTACAGTGCAGGCGCTCTTTCCTGTCCTAAAGGAGGCAGGGCCACGCTTGGTCCAAAACCTGCCGCCCACTGTGGATCCTGTGGATCCCCCTAAACTGCATGAAAAATAAATAAATAATTAAATATTATATTTATTTTTTCTTTATCAAAAAAAAAAAAAAAAAACAGCTCGTTCAGTCTCATCAGAGCCATGCAGATGCAGCGCCGCCGCTTTCTCCCGCCGCCCAAAGCTGCCCACTAGCCAACAGCGCTTTATCTATTTGTATGTCAATGTTTCTTGACACCCAACAAATCCATCCCAACACTGGCAGCGCTCCAGACTCATGAAGTGTCACAGTGGGCTGACACACAGGCTCCAACGTATGTACACACATACGCTCACACAATCACGCACACACACAGCTACAGAAGCCAACACATATGTACTAGGCCGTTATGTAGGCACATAGATACAGTAAACTGGTAAGGATCTAATAATATCAGCTAATATTAACTTCAAGGAAAAAAAACAATGATCTTAGATAGTCACTGAGTCACTGGAGAACCCTATATGATGTTCTTCCCCCATCATGGCACGTGTTGATACAGTACAAAATTTAAAAAGTATTGTCCAAGATTAGAAACATGTCAAAAATATGTATCCAAACCTAATCTTAAGAATTAGAATAAGAAAAAAAGCACTTTTAAAATTTAGGGTTATTGAAGCAATGCTATAGAAGACTTATTCAAGAAGTATTATTCATTTGATAAAGAGCGACATGAGGAAAAGAGATGTGTGTGTGTGTGAAGAACATTTTAAAATGTGTACAGACATCAATATAGAGGTTCACTGTAAAGTAAGGTTTCTTCATAATCATGGTTCTTCTTCTTTGGCATTTCTCATAAAAAAACTCAATTGTTGCACCTTAAGTTCAACTGAGTGGAAGAGTGTATATGTTTGCTGTTTGTCTGGAAACAAACTATCTATATTTAACTAGGTGTACTGTAAATATATGATATGAACATTTATAAATAGTTAAAAAAAACGTCACGGGTCACAAGACAGGAAAATGTGTTGTTATTTCTGATGAGTTTTGAAAGTTTAAAGAAATGCTACACCTGTGGAATGTGTCTTTGGTGCCGCCTGCACTGAATGTAACTGCATGTCTGTTAGCGAGGACAATTCAAGCCAGAACCACCGGTCACAATCATTAGCAACATTAAACCACGCATCAAAAACTTAAAATGGAATGTCACATACATGTTGCACCTTCTTATCTATATGTATCTACACTGTTGGACAAAAATCTAGCATCTTAATTACTTTTAAAAATTTTGACAATGTAAATCTGGCAGTTGTTCACACCAGAATTTAATTACTAGACCAACAGAATTGCTCAAAAACTTGTATAGCATTTAACTGTTTAAAAACATGACTTAAAAACATAAAATATACTCAAACTTTGCCAATGATGAACAATAATTGTTCCTACTTATTAAGACAGAGTGGTCCTCCCTTTTTACCAAATCATTCAATGTCATTTCAACCAGCATGTGTGTTTAATAGCTAATACACCAGAACCAGAACACATTTAGTGTTCTCCTCCAAGCACGTTAAGCTGTCTAGTTACATTACATAAGCAGCAGTTTAAAAAAAAAAGAAAAAAGATGGCACCTTTTAAATGGCGCACTGCTAACTGAGATATTAAGAGATTTGTAACAGAAGTCAATGATCCAGAATGTTATGATACTAATAGTGCACTCCAAATATCTTCATATATCCAGGATTAAAGTAAAATAAATGATACTGGACAGATATACTCTGTCTCTAGTAGATACACAATAAAAAAAAACACAAAAAAGTAGTACCCTGATGTGATAATAAGGGGTGGGTGCTACGGCACAATATTTCAGGGTATAATACCGTCCCCGATTTTCAAAAATGTTGGTGATATATGATATGATATGACACTCCCCTAGTGGACGGAACTGGCTAATTTTGGGGAAAAAATAGAAGAAAAATAGGGAGGAAAAAATACATACAAGCAAACACAACACACACTCACTCAAACAGATGTCTGCCAGTGTGGAGAGGAAATTGTGGCTGCTACAAAAAGGCTACTTTTGGCTAACAGAAAAAAAAATCTTTCAGCATGCAACACAGCAAGAAACGCCATTGCCATTATTTCCTCCACGTAGACACTTACATGAGGGATCTGAGATTTCAAACGCTCAATTAGATTCAAACTCTGAAAGCAGATGAAACATAAGCCAAAAAAGAAAAATAGAAAAAAAAAAACAAGAAGAAAGACAGTTTATAAGTATTTCATTTACGTTTTTTTCTCAAGGTTGGTCAGGGTCAAGTGCCACAGATCAGGCATGTTCCAGTTCCTGCGAGTGGTTTCAGTATAAGGACAGTATCATATGCGATATTAAACAGCAACAGCAATGCTATAATACGGTCAGCGCATAAAGCGGTATGGAAATGAAGGTGGAGGCCCAGGAGCTGCAGCAGAGATGAGTCTATGAATTATACACTACTTGAACAGGCCTTTCTGGGCTTTCTTTAATATGCAGAGCTGCTCAACTGGCCTGGCTGAGGGGGATCCATCTGCCTGTCTCATCCAGCGTGTGTGTGTGTGTGTGTGTGTGTGTGTGTGTGTTAGTCCTTCCCCAGAGGCTGTGCGACACTCAGAGAAGCACGCTGGCCACACACATCATAAACACACATACTCCAGTCACACACATATAGCTGTAGCTTCACTCAGTTGGAAGGAGCAGTAAGAGCGGAAGTATGCAGATGTGCAGGAATCAGTTGCATTTTGCCCCAGGCTGTGCCACCGACACCCAGACTGCCTTTCACCAGCACCTCTACCCCACCTCCCTCAGCACACCACTCACAATCACTGCATCCAGTGCCAGGATAATAAAGATTTGTGATTTTGTTACTGTACTGTTCTGTTTTGAGTTTTGTTAAGTTTTAGATATTTGGGATAATGGCATCTTCTTTTTATATCGTCAATGTCATGTAAAAACTTCACAGGAGGAGGAGAAACCTTCTTAATAACTTTCAATTATTTAGATTTATTCCAAACCATTCTGGAGCATTTCTTGTATTCCATTAATCCTGAAATTGTGAGCAATATAAAACAACTAAAATATAAAACAACTTCCAAATTCAAGTAAATCTCCCAAATGGAGATAATTAATGATTTTTTCCATGACAACAATGCAAACGTGTTATAAGGACCAAAACAGAGCCTGTTCAATACTGTATGTAGTCCTGCATTTATACAGTAACTAATTTTGTTTGAGTGATGTGTGGTCCCATAATAACTGTGATAAATGATTATGCCACTGACGTAATGATAAACAATAGCATAACAATACAATTACACTCTTTTTAAAAACTCAATAAACATTTATTTATCAAGAATTTGCTGATTTTTAAACAAAGTCGATTGGTGGCTCTTATTAGCTCATAAAAAACAATGGGCAATATTGATCTCAGTAAAATGACAGAAGTCACAATAATATATTGTACAATTAACCAATAATGTAATTATCATCATTACCAGTCAGAGCAGTGCTTTTATTGCTGACAAAAGTGCTACATTTTATTTTAATTTTGTTCATTTTACAGATACAATTTAACAATTGACTCAGTATTTACTGACAAAACTGACATTTTCAGCAAATACATTATAGATTAATGTATTTATTGATTTGTTTTACTTGTTTTAAGCAAGTTCATCAACTACAGAGATAACAGATGAATTAATAAGCAAATAACCACTAGAAAAAGCTAGTTCAAGTTCATTTAGATAAAAAAGAACTTATATAAGTAAATAACATTCAGATTCAACTATTTTATTAAAAAAATATAATTTATTATTAGAGCAGATTTAAGAGGATTTCACTTGTTATGGTATCATGTATTGCAGTGCACTGTTCCTAATTCATTTTCAGTAACCAAATATGTTGAGATCATATTATAATTTTTTTTAGGTCTCTATTAAAGGCTTGTTGCATTAAAAGAACCTGGTAGTTTGCAAACATACAACAGGATTATTTGGGCCTGGAACAATACATATAATTACTATATGTTAGTAGGTATTCTTATATTCTAATTAATTATTCAGCTACATATTGTGGTGCTATCCTGCAAACGTGTTCCCAGCTTCTGATAGCACAATTCACATTTTATACGAACAGCTAAAATAAATGCATCAGCATCCGTACCCAAACTGCCATATCCAGTCGAACAGAGACAGCAGAAACGTCATTAAAATAATGAATGGTTGCCATGCATCTCTTCGGCGAGGCGGGAAAGAATCTGCTGTATTGGACGTGCTATATTGACGTGTTAGCCTAGCGTAGCGCCGCTTTTTGGCCTGTCTTAGTTTGGTCTTTTCTTTGAAGATAATGGTGACTGAACTGCGCTGCTGATTGATTTAGCCATTGATCGTGCAGGGGGCCTTTGTATCAGCCATGTCCACCATCCACAAAAACACACTCACTGTGTAGGACACGGCATCCTGAGTGCGTATTTATATATATATATATATATATATATATATATATATATATATATATATATATATATATATATATATGTGTGTGTGTGTGTGTGTGTACTTATATATGTGTGTGTGTGCGGTTGTGTGTACGGTCCCCTGGGGCCCGTTACTGCAGTGCAGGGAGGGGGTTCAGGCTTTTCTCTGAAACGCCCTAATTGGAAGACCTCTGTCTCTACACCGTTTTGTATTGCTTATTTAAACCCCCCCCACCACCACCAGCATCCCCTTCTAAACAACGGCGACGCAGTAAATAGCCACGCTAATTAAAAGAGTGGAGAAGAGTCAGCGATGGCAGCAGAGGCCAGACAGAGGCAAGATCAGGCCGGGTCTGCCCACTGTCCTTCTCCAGCACACGCGTAGGTGGAAGTGTGGAGAAACACAAGAGCAGAACATCCAACTCCGCACTGCCTGTGTGATATTTTTCAGATCACTACTGACCATTTCTGTGCTACAAAATGCAGTCTTATTTAATATAATATATATATTTGTATATATACAGTGCCTATATTGTCATATGTACTGTATACTTATTCAATAGATTGAAGCCCTGCAAATATTCAAGAAATATGAATGTATGAAGAAATTAAATGTAAGATTTTCTAAATATCACACAAACAAAATTAAGAGCAGCAAACTGGCAAAAAGAACACCAAAACACCAGAAATCATGTTATTCTGTATTTTATGAGAAACTAATATTACAAAAACAACCATAAACTAATAGTAATAATCAATAATCAGTAATAAACTAATAATCAGTTCAGACACTAAAAACAGGCTCCAAAACAAAAAATTGATGATATCCAACTGTTTTTTTGTTACGTTTACACTTCCACGTGTCTACAGTACTGTCTTCACTAGCCAAATGCAAGTAATGGATGTACCTGAAAACAGCATCCCAATGCTTTTTCTTCTGCTTAGTTCAGTCTGCTGCTAAATCTGTTACAGCCAACTTACATATCAAGAAATATTAAGACATCGCAAGATGCAAAGCATCCTGTTTGTCACATTGTAAGACCTTTGGGAGATGAATTTAAGACATTTAAACCCAAAATAAAAGATTTTTTTTTTAGCTAAACCAATTTAAGGCATTTTATGTCTTTTTAAACATCTGCTGTGTTATTAGGTGAAAGCCAATGGCAAAAGCAACAGCAAAAAAAAAAAAAAAAAAAAAAAGCCCACATTTTACCCTTTATTTTTGCCATTTAATCCCTTCAGGTCTAGTCATAACCAGAAATGTGTAGAAACATGTGCAGTAAACTGTTAGGGCAACACAAATGATGAACGAAAAACTGAGAAAAGTAATTTTAGTATAGGTATATATTGTTATAAAAGTATGTTGTAAAAAACAAACAGAAAAAATCATACATTGTCTGGAAAAAAAAATATTTTAGCAAATGGTTAACAGCATTGGTTAACAGCTTACAAATAGTAAGTAGCAATGGAAATAAACTGAGCTTTGGAAATGGATTTTAAAAATATCACTTTACAGAGCCTGTGTCTGTACTAAAGCAGTGCTGGAACTGACTGTGTTCCTGCACTCTCTACAGCAGCATTTACACACTTACACACAGCACATTTACACTTTCACCATACTATTAATTCAAAAAGACACAGAAACACAATTTACAGTCTGTAACTATTAAAAGTAGAAGTCATTTCTACAGAAATTACAGATGAAGCCAGAGAGCAGTGAGTACTGTTTCCTACACCTTCAATAGACTTCAATAGGGGTAAACTGCTAAAGGAAGAATCTGAAAAAATCTGGCTGACCCACATGGCATTGTCTAAGTCTCAGTTTCAGGAGTGAAGAGAGGAATTAGAAGTTAAAAAAATGTAAAAAGGAACAATAAAGTCATTGCTAAGATGCAAAAAAAAAAAAAAAAAAAAAAAAAAAAAAAAAAAAAAAAAAACCTTGTCTGGGTCATACAGCACTGCTACTGGACAACTAGAAAATAGGTGTGTTGTAAAACTTTTAAATGATAGTGTATATAGATATTTTAATAAATGTAATCTAAGCTTGTTAACTGGATTTTTTTTTGATAATTTAACAAAGATAGTTGGTGGATTAGCAAACTAGTTACATTAATATTAGCCTGAATGAAATCTTTCAGTCTTACTGACAGATGGTTTATACATCATGGATAAATGGTTACAAACTATTCAAGCAATTCAAGCCTATCAATTAATCTGAGATGCTACAATGATTGCTGTGCTGGATTTGATTAGATTTAAAATGGCAGATAAAATGTTTGGGGCACATATAGTAAAATGATAGAAATCCCTGCTATACTGCAACTGCAACAAATGCAAGATACTACAAACAAAGTTTTTGACTTAATCTGAATATGGGGGTTGTTTTGTACATTCTGTCGAAATTGCATCAAAAGAAATGCTTCTAAATGATTTGCAATAAAATCTTTTAACATCAATTTCCACTGAAAATTAATAAGTTATCTTCTTCTGTAAAATCGCCATTTTGAGGGAGTGAAGGTTTTTTGTGACAGCAATGGTATGCTTTAATGGGATGTGTGAACACATGTATGCATAAGCTCTGCATAACAAAGTGGGGAAAACATGGCATTTTTAATGACACCACAGGAAAACAAGATACAGAAAGTGCTGACTTGCAGATGCAGTTTTTCTTCCTGAAGATATGGCCTCTGCTTGAGCATATGGGGTAAGAAAAAAAAGAAAAGAAAAAAAAATAGTAGACTTAGTAGAAAATGAGTTGCAAATTCAGTGAAAACATGCTGAGAAAACGAAGTGCACTGAATGATAGAGTCTGTGTGCCAGTATCACTAGTAAAGCAGAATTTTACATAAATTAAGACATTAAGGTTACCATCACTGACCCCCAGCCGGAAGCAAGCGTGTATGATGATTTGTCTCATCATTGACATCTCTCCTAAATTCTAAATACAAATATTGCCATTTAGAGCGTTTTATTTGCAGAAAATAAGAAATGGCTAAAATAACAAAAATGATGCAGAGCTTTCAGACCTCAAATAATGCGAAGAAAACTATTTTTTTAAACTCTTAAAACTCTTAGCTAGAAATCAATATTTGGTGGAATAACCCTGGTTTTTAATCACAGTTTTCATGCATCTTGACATGTTCTCCTCCACCAATCTTGCACACTGCTTTTGGATAACTTTATGTCACTCCTGGTGCAAAATTCAAGCAGTTCAGTTGGGTTTGATGGCTTGTGATCATCCATCCTTTTCTTGATTATATTCGAGGTTTTCAATTTGGTACAAATCAAAGAAACATATCATATTTAAGTGGTCTCTTATATTTTTCCAAAGCTGTATACAGGTAACATTATACATGTAACTAAGTACGTTAAAAGAGTATATCTCTTGTTGGAGTATCAAGGCTTTTTATTCGATTTGGGAGCATGGTATTTTATGTTATTCAGCGACAAAAGCTTTGGTAAGCTCAGGATGGATGTTGGATTATCCCCACCCCACTTAATTCCCAACTCCCCTACAGAACATGCCTGGTATTAGGCATGGTGCCAATAGTTTCAATAGATCATCTGCTCCAGAGAGACCTATTCTATTGGCAGTACTTCTCTACAGGGACTTGATGACAAGCTGTGTGTCTATGTGGATCAGTGTCGGCAATCAGTGCAACTCACAGTAGTAGAATGTGTATATAAAACACAAAGTGTGTGTATCTATATGCATTCGGGGACATATATATATATATATATATATGCTGTAGCCACTGTGAAATCAGTGCCACGCTTGGCTGTGACACTCTGGGTTGGTGGTGTGAGAACAGGGAGTGGAAGTATGAAGGAGTGGATCGATGCAGCCAGCACAGCTCGGGGGTCCCAAAGGCTCCTTGCCACACTGCATGAGTGAGAGTCACACAGAGAATGTGGTGTGTGTGTGTGTGTCTTTGAGAGGAACAGGGTTGGAAATGGCAGGTTCTCGATCCCTAAGGTATCAGGCAGTACCTAATACCAACACTGTCGGACTTGTAGATACTCTCTTATATGTACATACTGTATATGAGAATATATACAAAAATATACAAAAAATATTCAGAAAATGCACATGGAATCACATGGGATCATAATATATTCTTGTCCTGTGGGGCAGTGGAGTGTTTGAGAAGTTTGTGAATGATGGAATGATGGCCTACTTGTTACTTTCTAATAGTAAATGAAGTCCTTCCAATAAAATACCTTATTTTAAAGCTTAAATGGTCTTTTAAAAGGGTCCTAGAATGTCAAACTGTATTAATCTTGGAAATAGTTAATGAATTAGATTTTGGTACGGAAGTGGCATACCATGAACCTCAAATACTGGTGTATATAAACCGCAAACCTGCTACAGTCTTAACCTGTCATTTTTACCACCCCAATATTTACACACACCCAAACTAATAAAATTAGCCCCGTGGCTCTGAGGGGTCCAGCTGTCTAAAGCGCTGCCACTTTGATTGGGAGATTGCTGGTTCGAATCCTGGTCATGCAGCTTGCCATCAGCTTGCTAAGAGCACATCACTTTAGTGAAAGGGCACAATGAGAGGACAGCAAAATTATCCTGTAAGACTTTGAGGAAAAATAGCTTCTGTGAGCTTTCAATAGTGAGGTAACTCAACTAATAAAAGCAAAGCTTATTATATTTTTGTTTATCCTAAACAAAGCACACAATTACTATTTAAACATAAAATAACAAAATTAAATACTCAAAAAAACAAACAAAAAAAACAGACACTCTAGACTTTTTAGTATCTGACTGTTTATAGACTGTTTAGTATCACAAGTGCTATTAGGCCATCTTTTAAAAGCTTGACCAAACATTTATCAATAGAGCTAGTACTGAAAAGGTGTTTATAGCCATTAATGAGCTATAAAATATAACACTTACCAGTGGAGCTAATTTTTTATTTATTAGCAACACTAGTTTTTTAGTCTCAAATATTTTAAATAAATTAAAATAAAATAATCATGATATTTTAATTTTAACATCATCCACATGTGGAACGAAAACAAGCTCAAGCTCAAATTTAACACAGGCAGGATTCTAGGCCCAGTGGGGACGAGCTAAAGGGACTTAAACGCTCTGCAAGTCTTCACAGGGAAGTATAATATTTTAAAGCTAATTCTAATTATATTCGTAAAGTCGAAAAATAAATCATCCAGAACCACCCACCTTAAATAAAGAAATAAATAAACAAACAAACAAACAGCAGCAGTGTAAAATATGATGAGTGCAGAGCCGGTGGGCTATCCTGTGGCCTACTTGAGTGTGAAATGGAGGCAGGAAAGAGAGTGGTTGGAATCCAGGCCACCTCCTGTGTCTGCTGAGGAGGGGGGTAGCGCAGCCTCCCTGCCTGGGCTTGGCAACACATCACTGAGCCTCTGCCTCTCTCTCTTTCTCTCTCTCTCTCTCTCTCTTTCTCTCTCACACACACACACACGCACACACTCACCGCACATCCACTCCACACGGCTGCTGCAGCCACAGCTGTCAATCAAGCAGCCTCACACCGCCTCAGACTTACTGGTGTGCAAATGGGCGATAGCTTTCAAGAGCCGGACTGTCCGAGTGTGCATCGGCTGAGCTGTATGTGTGTGTATGTGTGTATATGTGTGTCTTGGTCATGTGCATAGATTGGCAGTGCGTGGTCTTGGTCTTGGGGGATTAAGTAGAGTAAAAGCTAAACAACTAGTAAAGTTCTGCTCTATTTCAGCGATCACTGGGAGTATGCATATTTGGAAAAGGCGCTGTTTTCTTTATCCATAAGTAGAGAATACATGAAATGTTATAATACCTTGTATGAACTGTATGTGACATGTTTGGACAATTCTTCTGAAATATTTTGTTTCCTTATTGTTTATTATATTGTATATGGAAACAAAATAAAGTATAAAAATGTATGTGTGTGTCTTGAGCTGCACGCGTACACACTCACCCTTCGCTTCTGAAGCCTCCTGGGTGAAAGGCTTTTAGTGCTGGTGGGAGAACCTGCACAGTACGGACCATCCTCCTCTTCAGCGTCCTGCAGAGTGAGAGAGAATGAGAATGAGAGAGTGAGAATAAGGGTAAAGAGAAAAGTGCAGGTAGTTTATAACTAACCGAAACAAAGCTTTTACAGTATTATGATGCATGCATTTTCTACGCTTTGTGAAAATCATTGTGACTGGCCTTGTAATAGTCATCATATATCTCAGCGCTTATCTCGGTGCGCTAAAGCTCCGTTGATCCATCAGTGAAAGCATCTTAAGCTACGTTCACATTACCAGGATGAAGTGATTTAAATCTGATTTTTTTTTGCTCAATGTGGCTCAGGTCTGATTTTTTTCATGGCTGTGTGAACGTGCCAAATCAGATTTTTTCAACTCAGATTTGAGTCACTTTCTTATGTGGTTATAAATCGGATATATCCAATCCATCGAAGTGTGAAATGAATGCGAACAGTCTCGTACACACACTGCATCTCTTGGTGCAGCTATGCAGCTATAGCATAGCTATATTGCAAAAACAGCAAAAGCAAACCACCTGGACTTTTTTCACCTCCTCGACCTGAGCATGTACTTCAGACCAGCTGTTTTCTCTCCACTTAAACAAAAGATGCTACACATATGAGCTGTTAACGCATCTATTTCCCTTAATAAAGCTTCAAGTCTTTTTGCACTGGTTTTTTAGGTTAGGTGCACCCAAATGTTTGACTGCATTGCCTTTACAAAGCAGTCCATCTAGGCAATATTGACTTAAATAATTATCTAATAATCTGGTCAGCATAAAGTTCTTTATTGAAGCACCATTCTAGAAGAAAAGTAATTTACAGAAAATGTGTTGGTGTTTAAAGTGCTGTACTGATCCTAAATTTAATCTTAAACCTCTTAAAAACAAATGAAATAAAAATAAAATGTAAAAGTGCAAGTGTTTTAAGGGCTTCAAACTGAACACCTAATAGCTCTATATTTTATGGATTATTCTCCATGACCCTAGACCAATTATATATAGTTTGATGCACATTTATTCCACTTAAAGTTTAAGGGATTTTTAGGAAAGGTCACACATGCCAGCGGTTACTCAAGACATTAATAGTCCATTAATAGTTGAAATGTGTTGCACTGCAGTAATAATCTATACCAGACCTGCATAAAACATTTAAAATTCATTGCAATTGTTAAGAGAATTTAGATATTTGACCATATTTTGACCAAAAGTGTACTTAGTAAGGTCAAAATAAAATACAATTTTTGTGCAAGTGCAAGTCTACAAGCTGATCTGATGACTTTTATTATGACACATAGCGGATAGTGGTTTAGATGCAATTGCTAACGGCTAACCGGCTAACTGTATTTCCTAGCTAAATAATCACTGACTGATTTCTTAGTGCTGGTTTGAGTGGGTATGATCTGTGGTTTGATATTCAATGTAGAATATGGCTATAGTTCACTTGAGTTAGTTACCTATAAAAGGTAACCAACCTTCTGAACTCAATAGTAAGCGATGCTGTGTTATATAGCTAAATATAATTACTAATGAACCACCAAACTCTCTCAATTTTGTCACGTCATTAATTTGCATATTATTTTTTTACTTTATGCTTTAACACGTTAACGGTGACATCCCTACTTTAAAATATAATTAAAATACAATTAAAAAGAACAAATAACTCCTTTCTGACAGCTGATCATCAGTTCTGAAAGCTGATATATTACTAACTGTGTTTTCTTAAGAAGATCTCAACTTCAACTTTCAACACCATTAACTGTAACACCATAACCTTCAGTGAAACACCATTAATTCCAATCACTGATAGCGGTATTCATAAGCATCACACTATAAGAATGATGATCACACACACACACACCACTGTCCATCATCCAAACTTTTCTGTCTTGTGGCAGTCTGTTTAGTTTTAGCTAAATCAAAGACGGAACCGATGGGAAATTTGCATCAGATGAGACGGAATCCTCAGCGGACCAGCTCTCTGCAGGCTGCGCAGGCTCCGCAGGCCCGTGACCTGACAGTTCATGTCACAATTGCCTTATCAAAGCCATCAGCATTATGGTAACATACACCTCGTTACGTCGGCTTTGAACAAATCACTCACTCATTGATGAAATATGCAAAAAATATGAAGGGGGCATCTCCGAGCGAGGGTACGACATGACAGCCCATCGCCAGAGGCAGACTTGTTAAAAATGTATAGTTTTCAACAAAGTGCTAAGCAGGTTTCATAAGCCCCTTTAAAACCCCGAGCTCGCACCCTTGCTCTCAGTCAGCAGCAGAAGCAGGTGTGTGTGTGTGTAGTTTCTAAAAATCAGACCATATGAGAGACTCACCTTCTGCCTCATCCTGTCCTTCACACCCTGCAGGCCTTTCTTTGCATGACCTTTGGCCTATCAAAAAGCAAAAAGAAAGAAAGAATGAAAAAACACAAATCCTTCACTGTACAAAACAACAACCATTCTAAACCTCAACCCCAATTCAGCATCACATGACCCTGAAGAACACTAACAAGATCCTAGAAGAACCCACAAGTACAGAGCACTGTCACATCACTACAGTTTATAGTGCAATAAATGACATGCAGAATTACAGAACACTGAATATAGCTGTGCTTTACTCAAAGCAGACAAAACTTCAGATTTAACGCAGTTCTCAGACCTAACAGCTCAAGCTTCGTGAATGGTAACTGATAGTTGTGATAGTTGATAAACTAGTTGATAAATGATAGTTCTATGAAATATCATTTCAAATATAACAAAATTGAGTGAGTGAGAAATATAACAAAATTATCATTCTTAGAATGCACAAACATAATTTATGATAATGATAAAACATGTGGATAAAAACAAAGTGCTTTAATAAAAAAAAAGAAAAAAAAAAAAGACCTTGTTAGCAAAGGGTACGTTTTCTGTCCCCATTAAGAAGCTGTCTGAAAAACTGCACATCCAGGCCATCCAAACAACTTAGGAAACCATCTTTAATGTTTTAAGCCTGACAGATATTTAATCTGTTATCTGAGCATAAAGGAGCATAAAATGTACCTTAGGAAAAGGAGATTTAATCTTTAAATATTAAGCCACCACCAGAATATCCAAGAGATGCACATAAAAGTCAAGAAACAATTAGGTTTCGTGATTGTGAAGCTTGAGAGTCATTTGGACAGATAGGGTTAAATATTAAAGAACCTTAACAGAAAGAAAAGTTTCATTATTCCATTAAATAGTTTTCCTAAAACTGTACATTAAAAAAACTCAGAAGAGGATTAAAGATGTTTCCTGGAACTGTTCGTCTAAGCCAAGATCCTTTAAAGAACCTTTATTTTCAAACCTGAGAAATGATGCACCAGGTTTAAATATTAAAGAACCTCCAAAAAAGATAAAGGCTTGTAAATGTGAGAAAAATATTAACAGTGACAAAGCATGTTATTTTTAACATTAAAGAACCTCAACAGCAGGTAAAGGTCCAAGGCTCATTAAAATGTTTTACTATAACTGTGTCCAAGCCAGGAACCATTATTATTAAGACTGAGTGACATTTTGACAGGTAACCTATCACAATTTTTCATCATACAAAGACGCATTTTAAAAAAATCTATATTATTTAAACTTTACTTTACTTTAGTAATTCAGTTAAAAAGGTGAATCTCATATATAATATAGATGGATTACACACAGACTAATCTATTTTAAGCATTTATTTATTTTATTGTTGATTATGGCTTACAGTCAATGAAAACCCAAAAGTCAGTATCTCAGAAAATTAGAATATTATATAAGACCAATTGGTACTATCTGCAGTGTGGGCAGTGTGCCAAGTCCTGCTGGAAAATGAAATCCACATCTCCATAAAAGTTGTCAGCAGAGGGAAGCATAAAGTGCTGTAAGATTTTCTGGGAAAACTAAACTGCACTGACTTTAGACTTGATAAAACACAGTGGATCAAAACCAGCAGATGACGTGTCTCTCCAAACCATCACTGATTATCAGTACATTTTGTCCAGAATCTGGAGGAAGAGTGAAGAGACACACAGTCCAAGCTGCTTTAGGTCTAGTGTGAAGTTTCCACCAATCAGTGATGGTTTCCAGATTTTTGGAGATTTTCTGAGACACTGATTTTTGGGTTTTCATTGGCTGTAAGCCATAATCATTAACAATAAAAGAAATAAACGCTTCAAATAGATCACTCTGTGTGTAATACATCTATATAATATATGAGTGTCACGTTTTGAACTGAATTACTGAAATAAAGCAACTTTAAGTGATATTCTAATATCTGGTATGCGCCTGTAATTTATAAATAAAACAAATAAAATGTTTAAGAACTTACTATCTTGTACGCAGATTTCACAGCTGGACTGGCCTTATTCACTCCTCTCTAAAAATAAAATAAATAAATAAATAAATATGATTAAATAAGAAAATAAATTCCACACTGACAGTTTCCATTCATTCAGAACAAGAACTGAATATGAAAGGTAATTACTGAAAAATATAATTTAATGGACAAGTATATGACTTATAAACATAAACACAGCTGACCACATACTGTCCCGAATCATTATCAAGTGAATAAACGGCTAAAATGCCAAAAGCCAAAGCTTTAACGACGGGGCCCATAATTGCACCAAATACTCGCCTGACGCCATTAAAACAAACTATTAACTAGGTCTGATCCCGAGAGAGTGCTTGTCCACGTGTGCAGCAGCGGTCACATTTCAACAAGAGCGGCGTGCAGCACTCGGTCTGAAGTGGTGCGCTGGTCTGCCACACACTGTGGGCTATTTCATAAAGCAGCGTCTCTTTAGTCGCTCTTAAAGCCAACTTTAAGCCAAAAGCATGCCAGACATGTCTAGTTAAAGCTAGCTCTAGACCATGCAGCTCACACTGCTCATATAATGGATTTGCTAATGCTACCATACAGTTACAGTTTCAGGCTGTTTCTTGTGTGTATATATATATATATATATATATATATATATATATATATATATATATATATATATATATATATATATATATATATATAATGATCTTTGACATGATTGAAATAGACTAAAAACAGAGAAATTGGCTCTCAAAAACAGCATGAATTTTTATTCAATAGTTCGCATGCAAACAATTGTTGCAGATGGTGATTATTTTGTGTTGTGTTTAAACCCTGACCACTAGATACAGTTCTGACTGGATAAAATGTAGTAGAGCTTTCCTTTACTCCAAATTTACATATTTGATTGTTTACTTGTATACTATGTTATCTGATTTAAAAATGCAATATAAACCCATATTGCTTATTGAATTGAATTGCATTCTCCATATCATAACATGTCATATAGCCAGGTTCTAAAAGAAACACACAAAGAAATTTCATTAACTTAGACAATACAAAAATCTAATCGCTAATGTAATCAATGTTATATTGAGAGACAGAGCGAGTGAGAGAGAGACAGCGCAAATTAGCGAGAGACAGAGTGAGAGAGACAGAGCAATGGAGACAGGGCAAGTGAGAGAGAGGGAGAAACAGCATGAGTTAGCATGAGACAATGCAAGTTAGCGAGAGACAGTGAGTGAGAGAGAGAGAGAGAAAGACAGAGCAAATTAGTGAAAGACAGCATGAGTAAGCGAGAGAGGGAGAGACAGTGCAAGTTAGCGAGAGACAGAGCAAGTTAGTGAGTGAAAGAGAGGGAGGCAGCACAAGTTAGCGAGAGAGAGCGAGTGAGAGAGAGACAGAGCAAGTTAGCGAGAGACAGAGTAAGTTAGTGAGAGACAGAGTGAGTGAAAAAGAGAGACAGAGCACAAGTTAGCGAGAGAGAGCGAGTGAGAGAGAGACAGAGCAAGTTAGCGAGAGACTGAGTAAGTTAGCGAGAGACAGAGTGAGTGAAAAAGATGGAGGCAGCACAAGTTAGCGAGAGAGAGCGCGTGAGAGAGAGACAGAGCAGGTTAGCGAGAGACAGAGTGAGAGAGAGAAAGAGCGAATTAGCGAAAGAAAGAGCGAATTAGTGAGAGACAGAGTGAGTGAAAGAGAGGAAGACAGCACAAGTTAGCAAGAGAGAGCAAGTGAGAGAGAGACAGAGTGAGTGAAAGAGAGGGAGACAGCACAAGTTAGCAAGAGAGCGTGAGCGAGAGAGAGACAGAGCAAGTTAGCGAGAGACAGAGTGAGTGAAAAAGAGACAGCACAAGTTAGTGAGAGAGAGCGAGTGAGAGAGAGACAGAGCAAGTTAGCAAAAGACAGTGTGAGTAAGCCAGAGACAGCACGAGTGAAAGAGAGGGAGAGACAGCACAAGTTAGCAAGAAAGAGCAAGTGAGAAAGACAGAGCAAGTTATCGAGAGACAGAGAGAGTGAAAGAGAGGGAGACAGCACAAGTTAGCGAGAGAGAAAGTGAGAGATGGGATGAGACAGCGCGAGTGAAAGAGAGGGAGAGACAGCATGAGTAAGCGAGAGATTGCGAGTGAGAGAGAGGATGAGACAGCACAGGTTAGCGAGAGATAGCATGAGTTAGCGTGTTAGAGTTTCTGTGCATGCTCTCTGCTTGTAAGCGTCAGGGTGCCGTGGCAATTGTTTTTACCACACTCCGCGTTTGGTGCATTTATACGCTTTTCATGCAAAGTATCGAAAATAGGTCCCTTTTGTACTTTTTTTCGACCTCTCGGTACTCTGTAGTTCTATTCAACAAATTTTGACACCCCCAGTCTTAGTGATTACAAATTATATTTAGGTTATAAATTAACGCATTTATTTTTTGCACAGCAAAAAAAAGCTTTACTAGCTAACTCTTCTTACGTCTGCTAAACTACAAAATCTCTCTCTCTCTTCCCATCTCTTTCTCCATCAGTCTTTCTCTGGATGATAGCTGATAGTGTTTGTTGTTCAGACAGTATCTACTATATTATAAATATATTTCCTGATTTTTAAAACCCATAATCTCTTCTTTCCATTCCTTTCTTGCTCTCTCTAAACTGCAGCAGAGAAGCAGCGCTAAGCTAACATGCTAAAGAGCTAAAGTTGTCTGAGCACAAGCGTTTCCACCCCAAAGCCTCGACCACCAGGCTGGAGGTGAAGGCCCCTCTTATGGATTTGTGTCAGTCAGAAGATGTGAACTTTAAAAGAAACCTTTTGAAAAAGGCACTCCGGAGAACTAATTCGGCGTGGGCTGATGGGTGGCGGGGAGAAAAGAGAGGAGCGAGGTGTACGCCGGAGCTTTTCTCTCCTTCAATCTATTGAGTAATGGCTGTGTTTCCTGCCAGAATCCATGTGTCATCTCAGATGACTGGCTGTCACATCATATCAACGCCGTCTCAACATCTCAACCGGTCCCGCTCGCGCGTGTTTCCCTGCCTTCCGCTTTCCTTCCGTGGACTATCTGCCCTCCTTCAAGAGCATACGGGTGCGCTTGCTTAACCAGCGAGACACAACAAATATGTTTGAGCCATCAGGCTCCATTATTCCACAGATGAATATTCATTAGACGGAAGAATTAATTAGAAACCACTGCTTACCTTCACCGTGTGCATCCACTGTTGATAGGACCTTGAATTACCTGAGAAACAATGGGGCATGAAAAGACTCATCAACACGTACAGAACGGGGAAAAAAAGGAAAAAAAAAGTGAGCAAATTAACCTGACAACACTGTCGTACACGAAGACACATAAGAACAGACTAATCAAGCTTGGAACCAGCATTACATCTAAAGTAACAGTTTACATTTAGAGCTATTTCGGCCATTTATCTTGACTATATTTAAAAGATTTTACCCACACACTTTCTTAAACTACTGCCAAAAGTAAAAAGAAAACTTTTTAGTTCCCCCCAAAGACACTTCCTTTTTCCACTTCCATGAAGAGAAATGCCACTCACTTCCACAGAAGCCTCCCTCTGTGATCTCCTCCTCAAAGATGTCTGTGAAACCTCTTCCTGCGTTTAATTTGGCCAGTCTGCCATCAATGAACTGTGACAATAAATCAGAGTATCAGAGGTTATTAAAATGGAGAAAGAGAGAGAGAGAGAGAGAGAGAGAGAACTACCCCAACAATTCATTCCAGTCTGTTCCGGACATGAATCATGAGTGTGTGTGTGTGTGTGTTTCTATAATTCACGTCAGGTGAAGGATTAACATAGCAGACAGCCGTGTTGTGTGTTGTGTGTGTGTACTGCTTTGTGGAAAACTCAATTTCCTCCCTTGTCACGTAAAGGTTATAAACCAACATCCAATAAATTTGCCCATTAGTGCCAGACCAGTGATGGAGACGAGACAATAAACATGACAATATTAAAAGAAATCTTTATAATATGTCGTTAATGATGCAAAACACCTTTCTTTTTTTTAATCTATAAAATATAAACACTATGTATCAATAAGCTAGGGGGTTATAATGGTGTTTTTATTTCACATACTATGATACTACAGGTGGAGCTGCTATTGATTGTTTTGCTAGGTGGCTGCTAGGGTATCCCAGGCAGTTGCTACACTGTTGCTAATTGGGTGCTAAGGTATCTCAGATGGATGATATGTGATTTTTTTTTTTTTTTGCATAGTTTCTATTGTGTCATCTAGGTGGTGGCTATGGTATAACAAGTGGTTCCCTTTTTAAGAATATTGCTGGGTGTTACTCTTGTTTTGCTGGGTGGCTGCTAGGGTGTTGCAAGATTACATTGTTGATAAATAACTGTCGATACATAACTGTCAAATGTTCTGTGCTGGCATCTAATATAGTTGCTATGATGTTGCCAAATATGGTGTTTCTAAAGTATTGCTGCTATGATATTATTACAAAGTGGGTGCTAGTGGTTGCTACTAAACCTACTAAACATGCTACTAAGGTTGTAAGAAAGGTGCTATACAATTTCAGGTGGTTGCTCCGATGTTGTCATATAGTTGCTGTTGTATCCTTTGTGGTTGGTTGGGATTGACTAGTGAATTTGAATTATTTTGTCATAAGAAGGCTATCCAGCATTTCCTCTCCATTCATTTATATGATAAATAAATAAACAAGAATTTTTCGCTACACATAAACTGTATGTCAGATTTAGGATGACCTGAAATGAAAATTGGGGCCGAAAGCAGGTTTTAAATGTATTACCAGTTTTCCACCACTGCAGAAACTGAGTAGCCTAAATGTATGTTTGTCTTTTCACACAAAATAAATTTACACTGAATATTTGTAATATAGCAGACATAACAACAAAGCAATAGTGTTCCCCTAACATGCATTGTGCTTTAGATTGTATGAAAGTCTGTCAATGTATGTCATGATGTTGCAATTTAAAAAAAAGTTTTAATTTGAAACAGTGCATGCAGACACAGCAGCCGGCCTTACTGGGCTAAAGTGGTTTAGCTGTAATGCTAGCAGCTGGGTTAAGCAGTCATGACGCTAACAGACCCATTACCCATTAGCCTTAACTGGGCTGGAGCAGATTGTCCGCAGTGTTAACAGCAGGGCTCAAACAGGTTAAAAGCTGTGATGATAACGGACACATCTCAGTTGAACTGATTTATCTGCGACGCGAACTGTTTTTCAGAGTTGGATTACTCGCTGATAATTGACTATAGGTTCAAGTCCTTGTGTGAGCTGTGTTCATACAGCCCTGTGGCTTATGGGAATCCTTCTGTCTTTTTTCTCTTTTTTTTTCCTTTCATTTTTTTTTGTGATGGAATCGAATAAAGTGCTGTTTCTGCTTCCAAACTATTATTCATTATTCAATATTATTAATTCAGTCTTCTCAGTTAAGCAAATAACTTTGGTTGGCAAATATTCAGTGCATCCCTGAACCGATTATTAAGCTACATACAATCTGCAAAAATATAAATTGCTTTGTACTGCACAACCATACTGATCATTAAGTAACGATGCTGTCTAGGATCAGGGAAGAACTACATTAAAAAGTGTGTGTGTGTGTGTGTGTGTGTGTAGCATGTATGTGGGTGTATCTTTCCACAATAAAAGGTAAGTCATCTCTGTGGTTCAGGGCTTTGCACTGGGTGCTGATGGAGAGGCTAACTTCATTATAGCAACTTTAATGAGTGACGAGAGTGTAAGACTCAGTCTGCGCTGCCTGACCCCCTAATTAGAGCACATAATCAGACCAAATTAGCACCCGGTCAAATCCCCCCACTTATCCCCTTCCTTCAGGATCACATTACACACATTAAACCTCTGTTCTCTCAACTGGCTACTCGCTTCCTGTTGTCCGACTTCAGCAGAAGCTTTATTTTACTCTCTGAAGAACTTAATTAGGATTTGTTCATTATGGGCTTTATTTATATATATATACAACAAAGGGTTCTTATACTGATAATATGACTTTTAAATCAGTGGTAAAGTAAAATCAATACATTATTGGAAATTCTATAGAATTAGTACCTGAATCATAATATCAAATAAAAATAATTTACATTGCAAAATGGGAAAACTTTTAATTGGTATAAAACCGTATAGTACATACATATAACAAACATATTAAAGGTTAAAGAGTTGTTCTCTATAAATCATGTCTTTATTTTGCTTGTTTTCTATGTTTGTTACACTTGTGCACTGATAACAGGGCAGCTGCCAAAGTTAACGCATTAATAATGCACTCACATGATCAATTATTTACATCACTAATTTTTTAACATTGTTAACAAATATCATACTTTGACCCTTCGAAGCATAATAGCCTGAGCTGAAGTCCAGCTGCTCACATGCTGTGTCTTATGACAGAGGACTCTCCCTCTAATATAGCTTTCAATTGGCTTTTAAAGCTAAATATTTACCACCTTCAGAAGACTACTCTGAACAAAGTTGGTGGGAAACAGGAAAACCTAAAACTACTGACTGTATGTTTGATTTACTGTACTGTGCTGTATGACATATGCACAGTACAGTATATGACATGAGTTAGGACATGCTTTATTCTCTCTGTAGAACATTTGTTTTAGATGGTTTAATCATGAAAAACATTCTTGACAAATTACAAATCTCCATTTTTGTGGTATTTATATTGTATCATAACTATGTTGAATGTATAAAAAATACTCAAATTAATTTATTATGAATTTGAGTATTCTTAATAATTTAAAAATACAGATTTTTTTTCCTTCATCATTTTGGAAAGTTATAAATATTGTAGTAAAGCGTATTTTGTCCACTCATACAGTTGTGAAAAATGTTAGAAAACAAAAAAAGACAATGAAAATTAATTTTATGAGATGTTATGGTCACATTGGAGCAAAAATAAAATATACTCTATGCAGATTTATGAAATTACATATTTATTTTATATTAATTAAATGCACTTTAATTTACTACGTATATTTATATTTACACATACATATAAATCATAGATGACATTGGAAAAAAAAAACTGTCAATAATGCAGCATTGTATAATTCTAAGATATTTATTCTGTGTATCCATGTTTGGAGTTAAATACATAATACTGGGCAAATATAATCTTTTTCTGGTAGACATATAACGGAAATTAAGAACAGTGTACATTTTCCTTTTGTTAAAAGCAGCATAAAAAACAATTCATTTTTCTTTAATACTGCACAAGACATTACATGTCCTGTGATCTGACACTGTGATAATGATGTGAGAAAAATAGTATAATACACACACACACACACACAGAAAAAATTACAAAGCTGAAATTAGAAACACAAACCCTTGTGTCTCATCCTACACAGGAGCACTAAATGGTGAACGTGATGGGAGCTGGAAAATGGTGCCAGTTAACTAAAATAGGGCACACTGGTGTGTGTGTGTGTTTAAGTGTGTGTGAATGTGTATGTGTGTACACTGAGAGTGCAGGAGTGCATGAAAGTTTCTCGCAGGCAGTGTGAACGTGAACTAGCGTCAGAGCAGAAGCAGAGCAGTGTGTGTGTGTGTGTGTGTGTTGGGGGGGGGGGTCAGAGACAGAAAGCAGGTCGATGCTGACAGGCTTCCCCCGCATTCTCTTGGCAGCTATCCTCCGCTCGTTCTCGGCAGGGCTGGCCTCCGAGCGGATGCGGTTCATGGTCAGAACGGGGCACGGCGGCACTGGCCTTTCTCAGCGCGGTCGGTTAGCAGATAACGGCTCTCCCCGAGCTACTGCGCAGACCAGAGGGGCGGATGGCTTTGAACTGCTGGTCACTAGCTGAATCCTCCAGAAAAAAAAAAAAAGCTACGCGGACGAAGCGTCAAAGACAAAGATAACAATTAAGCACGGATCAGCTCCTTTCAGGGGATGAATTAAAACTTAGACAATTCTACAGAGACCCACACCATCAGGGGCTATAAATGGAAAGTGAAGAGTGAAAATAGTCACGAAGCTTTAAGAAAGAAGAGGCTTTAAAAAATTACGTTTTTAATTTAAATCTTCAAATTAAAGATTTTAGTGCTTAATGTGTCATTTAGAGCATGTAAGATTTGAGAACTCTTCTTCAATTGGATGTGTGTATAGAACTTAGCTCCGCCCAAAAATACTGAAATTCAGGTATGATTACTTATTCTGAATGAGGCACAATAACAGGCAACCAGTCAGAAGAGTCATATATGAGCCTAAACCATTTAGACCCTAACAGCCCTCCAGAACACCATTGCTGATTGCAGACAATGTAAAGCTTGTTGTCTTCAAGTGTAAATACTGGTGTAATATGAGTACTTATACTGTAAATAATATGGTTGCACAATATATCGTTTTAATTAGGGATGAAAGAATATTCATCAATCAAAAATATTTAGCCAAAAATGACAAAAAGTATTTTCAGTGTTCGATTAAACAAGTGAAAAGACCAATTATTTTTTACAGAGGAATGTAGCATTTAAAGCCACACTCTGGTAAAAGCCAGAGGGTTCACAGGGGGCACAGAGTGAGGGGTAGATCTGGCAGGGAGAGCTGATTTAAGTTCATTTTTACACTCCTATTTTTTAGCTTAAATCAAACAAAATAAAGCATTTAACATCACTTGCTAAACTAATGCTTGCCTCTTCACAAACTGGCTTACAAGCTAAAAGACACAAAGTTGTCCAGAGTCAATATAATTAGCTTTCGGTTTCGGCCAAAAACATTAATTTCGACGTAAATCTAGTTTTAATAGTGATGTCTCATTCAAGGCAAAATTATGTAAAGAGACAATCTGCAGGTTCAGGGGATATTTTGGGCATTTGGAGACCTCTCAGGAGGAAGGTTGTGATTGCAAGGAGAATGTGGAGGAATAGTTGTAATGTAGGCTTATGTAAATACATTGCTGTGTAAATTCTGTGTTTTTACGTATATTGTTTTGTTAATTTTTTTTTTTTTTTCTGTCATGAGATAGACAGCAATTACATCCAACAAACCTACCAGACCAGTCATTGCAGGGATGGTTGTGCTCAACACTGATACTATTTATTATTTTAAAATTTCGATACCAATACCAGTACAATACATTGAATTTCTATACTGATACCCAAATGGTACTTTTTTTTATATACTTTTTTTTCTAAATTGTAAAAAAAAAAATTCTTATTATTCTCACACAACAGATTTATTGAATAGCAGACATGAGTAATCTAATGTTTGCGTTTTGCGCATTTAATGCAAACTGATGACAACAGGAACCAAATTTATTTTTAGACCTTTTGGTACTCGGTAGAAAAGAGATATTTCAGATTTTCAGAATTTTGATACCCCCCACACACACAACATGACGGCGGAGCAGTGTTGCCAACATTGTCGCTATATTAAGCTCCTTTTTAGACCCTCTTGCGACTTTTTTTGTAAAAAAAAAAAGCGACTAGTGACAAATCTAGCGAGTTTTTGTGGTGTTATTGGAGACTTTTGGCGACTCTGAGATAAACACATGCTCTTCAGTTACTGACCTCCGCTCTGCAGCGGGTGCTGCCGTGAGCCCCGCCCCACAACACTCACAGTGCAGTCTCACACACTCAGCACACACACACACCGCTCCACGAACACACTGTGCGTGCTGACTGACCCCGCCCTGTATTTACAGAGCAGAAATATAAATATTAATGTGTCTTCAGTGTGACACAAAAAAAAAACTCACTGAATTTAACTCACACAGTCTCAGTCAGTCCCTCACCTCATTCACCACGTAGCCTGTCACTCACCTCCTACACAGTGTCTCCCTCTTTGTAAAAAGCTATTCAACAATTTGTCTATACTAGGTTTGAAAATAAAGAAAACTTAAGAAAGCTAAAAAAAAAAATAAATAAATAAATAAAAACGATTTAAATTGAAAATCTGATTTTCTTTTTAAATCGAATATTTTTTTTTTTTGGGCCATATCGCCCAGCTCTAGCACTGCTCCTTTAAACCTTACTTTTTGCTGCTTGATACAAACTGGGAATTCAAACTGTTCTCATTTTTATAACATATCTTCCACAGACAGATTATATTTGCCAATATCATTTATTTAGTTCTAATTTTGGATACACAGAGTGAATTACTAATATCATTAATTGTTAGATCACTGATGGCTAGAGAATTCTGGTCAAATAAATCCTGTATTTTATAAATGTTTAATAAGTTATGTTGCAAAGTTAGTTTGTCCAACGTCACACAGTTTTAATACTAAATCATACCTCACTCAGTCAAAAAAAAAAAGGTGACTGGAGGAAAATCTGAAGCCTAAAGCTAGAAGCAGGGTGTTGAGGAGGTAATAAGGCTGAAATGTTGTATATTCTCGGTCGTAGTGCCATACCTGCTTGAAAAGTTGCAAGTTCACGGCCATCTCGAGGAAAGTCCTCATGGTGCTGGAGCGGTGCGCCACAAAGCTCTCCTCGCAGAAGGTGATTGGCTCTCCCTGGGGAGAGAAGGAAGTCTGCTTTAATGATAGTCCACAGCATGTGATCGGCTGAATCTGAATTTAACACATATACACTGACTTATAGCACCACCGCCTCCCCCAATCCATTGCAATAAATTACATCATAGCGGCGTGTCCTCAAGTCACCTGAACGGCCAATAAGAGGCAGTTAATACATAATGTGTGCGGAGTATGTAAAGTATGTAAATTAAAGACATTAATGTAGATGTAAATGCATATGCATATTTTCACTCTTTGTATTATTTCTCTCAAACTGAGATGGTATGAGATGACCTCAGACAGACGCTTTCTTTTAACGAATGAGAAAAAAAAAATCCAATTTCCCCTCAGAGCTAATTATACATTCATTAAAATAACTATAGGATACAGTTGTGGATGTGTCAGACTTGTGTGAGCCTGTGATTCCGGAGATGCTGATTTGCTTTCGCTGATAAAAAAAGAAAAAAAAGAAGTTAATCTTGAAAAAGAACAAAAGGACGTGTTGAGAAGGATCAATAAGAGAAGCGGGCTAGTTCCACAGTAGAGTTTAATGACCTATATACAGTAAGGCTGCGATTGCCACCTCTTGCATGGGAGCTCATTATCATTTGCCGGCACCGTTTCATTTACAGCTCAGTTAGACTTCAATGCTTTGTAGGGTGCTGCTGCTACTGTGAAGGCATATGGGCTACATAAAGGAAATGCTAGCAACACCATACTGCAAACCATTTTATGGAAATGCGTCAGGATGACGTAATTGTTTACTTGTTTATCTGACTGTAACTTTTTTTCTATTGCCCATGTATATACTTGTGCATCTCAAAAAATTTGAATATCATTAAGAAAGTTACTGTATTTCAGTAATTCAGTGGAAAATGTGAAACTCATATTATATAGATATATTACACACCTAGTGATCTATTATAAGCGTTAATTTTTATAAAAACAATAAAAAAAAAAAAAAAAAAATTGTGTCTCCGAAAATGTCCTGCTGGAAAATGAAATCCGCATCTACAGAAAAGTTGTCAGCAGAGGGAAGCATGAAGTGCTGTAAGATTTACCGGGAAAACAAAACTGCAATTACTTTAGACTTGATATAAAACACAGTGGACCAACACCAGCAGATGACATGTCTCTCCAAACCATCACTGATCATCAGTAAATTTACATTTCATTTAAAGGGCAAGGGAGAAGAGTCTGGAGGAAGAGCGGAGAGACACACAGTCTAAACTGCTCGAGGTCTAGTGGTAAGTTTCCACAATCAGTGATGGTTTGGAGATACATGTAATTTGCTGGTGTCAGTAATGTGTTATTTTTTATGCCAATTAATTTTACCACCAAGTCCGACTCCAACTTCTGCCATAATCTGCCCCGCCTCCGCCCAACAAGTGGATATTTTCTGGATAATTGACTGCTCCAACTTAGATAGTGAGCTTTGGGGCAGGTGAAACATGAAGCACATGGAGAAGATAGGACACTGACTTGTTCTGATGGGATTCCACTTGCTTATATATTAGTTCATACATGAACTAATGCAGCACTAAAGCACATGTATGGTGTTACTTACATAAATTAAATAAATAAAATCTATGGTCTATGATACAGCACAACACAGACTTTAGCTCTTTCTGCTCTCAGTGTAGTGCCTGTGCACTTAGCATAAGGGGCTCTCTTAAAGGGACAGTGTACACATTACTGAATACGAGCTGTTAAATATTTTACCCAGGCCATTTAAATGGTCATCCCCCTATTGTGCGCATGTGTGCAATAGCAAACACTTCCTGAGATTTCTATACTCAGCAAATTAAGTTTTCATTCAGAAATTTTTGCAACCAAGCTGAGATGCTTACATTAAATTTGATATTTTGCCACCTGCAGGAATCACAAATTTGGCTGTGGGAGGGGCTCCTTTGAGGAGGATTCCAATAACAGGGTTGCTGTACTTTCCTGCATTGACAATGTAGTTGTGATCACAGTTTTTGCATTCAATTCATAGCCAGTCTTTGTCTGGAGGCCCCAGACCAGCTTGGGCTCTAGGCAATAGACTGTTGGTTTGCTTGCCTTGTTGAAATGGGCCTGGCCTCACTCACAAGATACCACCTCTCACACAACTTGTACAGGTGTGGGCGTTCCGAAGCCATCCCCCTCAGGGGACACTTCATGATGAATTTATGTACTGCTATCCCATAACTTCAGCATTGGAATGTCAGTGTAAATTGTATTTAAATATAAAAAAAAAAAAACATACACGCATCATATGTGGTTCTGAAGTCACGCCTCACTAACTCCTCGCCAATTTGTCAAAACACAACAAATCAAGCTTACAAAGTGTGCAGCCGTGTCACAGCAACATCAAGACTTCACGAAACGTAGTTTGTGTTAAAATAACAACGGCAGACCTTAGAGGTAAAGCCTCGCGTACACATTTTAAATATTACATGCGTGTTCCTTCAACTCGCAGGAAGGTCTTTCAAATCCGAAGCCGAAGCTAAGGCGAGTGTTTCTCACAGAACAGAAAGTGATTACAATTCTATAAAGATTTGATGCCGCCGTGCTCAATTGAGATGGTGCTTTGAAGGTTACGATTTGTGCAAACCCGCCTTTTTTTTAAGGTGTTTTATTATTATTTTTTTTTTTGTGCGTCTGAGAAAAAGTCAGCCTGTGTACACATCACCGCTGCACCATCAATTATGTATCCTCACGCTGTGGGTCTACACAAACCAATTACTCTCACCCTTTCCAACAAAGACAGCCATATTTGACAAACAGAGAGCGTACTTTGTTTTTACTCGACGCCGGGCCTGGGACTGAAAGGCGCATTTCAGGAGTTGAGAGGGGCCTGAGAAGAATACCACGCCAGGGCTGAAAGCAGGCTTCAAAGAGTCCATCCTGGCTTTTCAACTTCTGACATTTCACTCATACAGACTGGCCCACCTTAACTCACACCCATTTCTCCTTTCGCCTTTTCTTCTCTCCTCTTTGCTTATAGACGGTGCTCCGCTTGGCTACCTTTGAATGGCTGTTCAAGTGCTGGAAGAAGAAGGTACAACCCAAAGACCCTTAGCCTGAGGTCTGTCTGGCAGATTTCTTTTTATTTTACAAAAATGCACAGGGTGCACATGCTCAAATGATAAATAAAAATGAGCTTATTATTCAGTCATTTTCCTTATGATATATTTATTTAGCACATATTAACATTTATTCATTAACTACTATAATACCTACAGTTTGATAAACACTCTGCATAACTCGACTTTAACTAAGATTCAACTAAATATGTTTTAAATGCAACTTAGTTGTCACTGATTTTATAGCAATAATTTTATAACACTCAGGTGCATCCTAACAGATGGGTCCTGACACTGATCTGCCCTGCAATAAAGCTATACAAATATGTGGCAGGAATAAAATTCATTGTTCTGAGCACAAGACCACTGTTCTGAAAACAATTTAATGTTGTGAGGGTAATGTCACATACGGTTAAATTATAAAACAACTGGCCAAATTATTTCTTATATCAATCAAAACTCAATTGTGGAACTGGTGCTGTATTATAAAGGATTTCTGACTGGTTAGAAAAAGAGACTCATTTGAAGTTGTGGTTTGCAGCACCAATCCTGTTGTCTAAAATACAGTTGCATGTGCTGTGGAACTATTTCACGCACTGACTTAACATCTACACAAATAAGCATTTTAAGTTTCCAAAACTGGACTTTAAATCTGATTAAATAGCAAAATAGTGTAGTTTAATTTGGTTTATTAACAACATAATCACAACAACTATGAATAAATGCCATTTTTGCTTTGTTAAACTAGTCCAGAACAGCAAAACTTTTTCCTGTATTTACTTTCTTGTTCCCGCCCCTAAAGGTCTGGCCAGTAAGTGGAGAGAAGAATGTCCTTGAGTGTTTTTTTTTTGTGAGATTGGACTTTTCCCTGTGTAAAGACAAATCAAACACTTGCGCTGTAATGGTTTCATAGTTGCACAGTACCCTGGGATTGCCTCTAAATATGTCTTTTGCAGATTGCAATATGTGTACTTCTTTTTTGCTACCATTTAAAAATGACAGAATAAAGAGGCCTGTCTGAGTAACTACTGCGAGATCTTTATTTTGTCTGTGGACCCCACCTTTTCATATGGGCATCACTTTGCAAATTCATCACTTGAAATGGTACATTTTTCTGAAAGGAGAAAAATGTGTATCCTTAAATATATATATATATATATAAATGTAAATGAATGCATTCTCCATATAGCTGTGGATTTACTCTAAAATTGTTCAACACAATCAATAGATTTACCAAAAAACATTATTTTAAAGCTGTGCCATGGCTTTATAGTGGAACAGTGTGCTTGGACACTGGAAATTGCTACTAAAGATGTCATTTGTAGATTGTAAACTTCTTACTTCTTTTACTTACCATGTAAAAACTGCTGAAGAAAAACGCTTATTCTGCATTCACTTAAATTCTCAACAAATTTCCACTGAATCACTGCAACAGCATTTTTGTCACTAGAAAAGTACATTTTCTCTGAAAGGCAATACGTTTGCCTATATGGTCTATCTGTATGTGTGCAGAACAAGTACTGCGTATATAATAATGAACATATGACAAAACAGCCCTGTGGACGTATTGATGAAGTAATTAACCATGAGGAAAGAGAGACAGGCTGAGAGAAATCTTACAGGCTTGTATCTCAGAGCGTCTCTATAGGAGCCGAACAGCGCAGCCTGCGAGCGCAGGAAGGCCCGAGCCACTCCACTGCCTGTAGCAGTCGACTGCTTCTTCAGCTTACTCTTCAGACCGGAAACCTGAGCGAAGGAGAGAGAGAGGGAGAGGGAGAGAGAGAGAAAAAGAGAGGGAGAGAGTTAAATTAGCACCTCTGAAATTGGTGGGGGAAGAGGCAAAACCATTCATGGTGTGAAGTGTCACATTTGCAGGTCACCCCCAAAAAGAGGAGAAAAAGAAAAGAAAAAGAGAAGCCTCTTCGCTCCCCTTGTAGCTTATCTGTTGTGCTGCCGAGAGCACCTGCTGCTCTGTTAATTGAGGCAATGGCAGGGTGTGTGGGGGTGGAGCCCCCCCTTCACACTCTCTGCTTCTTCTTCTTTTTTTTGTTGAGGTAGCTGAAAGCAAAGAGACTTTGACAGGGCATATTTCTCTTCTTCACCCGCTCTCTCAATCCTAAAAAAGTATCTTGACACAGATAAGCTTTAATTATTTTTTCAGTGCCACCAGCCCCGCTTTCAGCCAGCCTTCGAATGGAACCAGATGGTTAAGGAAGCATGGCATGATTTGACTGGAATCATGGGGCACATGGCGTGGGCCATTCACAGAAACAGGCGGGAGCACGGTCTCTATTAAGCTTTAAACAGACTGATCATAAAATATGTTCAACAGTAAACCAACAGACAGCTTAGCAGTGCACCAGTTGCTTAACTATGGAAACGCCTGAAGCAAAAACAAATAGATTACCAGTAAAATTAATGGAATTTATAGAATTTATAGCACCCGATCCATTGATTCACCATAAAAGTGCACAGCCACAGATCCATGGATTTACCATTAAAACATTCAGTAGTAAAAAGAAAAGATTCACCATGAAAATACGAAAAATTTTAGGATTTCACCAAATAAAGTGAATAATTAACAGTATATTAACAGTATATTAGTGGATTCACCATAAAACTGTTCAACAGAGAAACAATAAATTAACCCTAAAACTGTTCAACAGATTCAATTGAGTCACCACAGTACTGTTCATTTGAATTAATAGATTCACCATGAAACTGTTCTACTGTATTCAATTAACCCTAAAACTGTTCAACAGATTTAATGGATTTACCATGGAGAACAGAATCAATGGATATGTTTTCAAATGGTCAGTAGATTCACCACAAGACTGTTCACTTAAATTAATTGCTTCTCCATAAAGCTGTTCACCAGTAATTCAAGGACGAGTAACAGATTAAATAGATTACTATTATACTCGTTTATCAGATTCAATGAATTTACCTTTAAATGTTTTAACAGTAAACAATAGATTTACAGCAGAACTGTCAATAAAACTTCTTAACTGTGAATCCATATATTTACCATAGAACTATTGACTAGATTCAATAGATTCACAATAAAACTTCTTAGATGTACCATAGAACTATTCACAATACATCTGCTTAACTGTAAATCTATAGATTCACTTTAAGTCACCATGAATCTGTTCACCAGAATCAATAGATTTGCAGAAAACTAAAGGATTCTGCATAATAAAAGACATTTTCCAGTACATTTTGGCCATTAACCAAATATAACCACCACCAATAACACTGAAATGCCGGGCTTTAAAATCAGAGTGTGAATGTGTACGACAAGCTTTACTAATTCTGATTATGAAGCCTGCAGAGCATGCACCATCTGCCGAGGCCTCATTTACATTCCTGCATTCCGAGCTTAGCACCTAGCATATCAATAATCAGCTTGACTCCGCTCATCAGTGAATATCAAGCAAGGACCAGAACCCTTAACTGAGTGGAGGAGGCCTCGGGATGCATGCTAAACGAGGAGAGGCCTCATCGGGCATTCAGAGGCGGCGCCCTGCGTCAAATCATTATTGGCATTGTTCGAAGTGGGCGATATGATGAGCAGAACTTAGAAGGGAAGCAGAGTCATGGATTTGTGAATTCAAAGGACAGGCGCGCCGTGCCTCTTTCGGTTTCCGAGCGTTTCTTTAGGCTCCTATCTTTTCGCCCTTTCGCGCTTCTCAGCTGGGGCACCGTTTCTCGCTCCTGCGTACGCGAGTGGCATCCCCGAGCTGCCATTGCGAATGCTCGCAAGCATCAAACACAAAGTTTAGCTGTGCTAAATTAACACGTGTCATCTCCATATTCACGCTGGACTAAGCGCTTTTATGTTTATGTAAAGTTGCCACTGTATTAATATTTCATGTTGATGCATTAAATGTTTTTTTTTTTCTCTCCCCAAACTATCCATTAAAACGTCTTCTCTCTCTCTCTCTCTCTCTTTCTCTTTTTCTCTCTTTTTCTTTTTTCTCTGTGAAAAAATCAAAGACAACAAACTGTCATTCACACACGGGAGAGCGTACCCAGCAGGCGGGTAAGGAGGAGGTAGAACAAGAAGTTATTGTGTTCGCTACGCTCATCAGCATGTAAATACGAATAATGAGACACGGTATTTAGTGTACGGAGAAGAAAAAAAAAACAATCCAAACAAACGTGAAATTTGAAACGCGAATCAAAAATAAATCGATAAAAATGAGCAAAATTCGCTTGGTCTTGAATGCGACCAAATTTTTAGGAGACGGCCTTCCGTGCTCTCTGGCTCTGCATTTTTGCTGTGCTCTATTTGCATGCGGAACGAGCTGTGGCGCTAAACTTCAAATTAATAATGGGGTTTTTGAAAGCGGCACACGCATCTCATCAAGCATGCAATAACAGTAATTGATCTGTCAGCCTAATTAACTATTTCTTTGAGTATCACTAACGAGAAGTGAGCAGGGGGGCTTCAGAAGGCAGCTTAGCTCTACAGGTGATAAACCTATTTGGCAGTGACATTTTTTAGTGTAAAGTCACTCAGCCTATGATCTGATCAAAGGGAGAGTCCCCCATTGGGTCCAATTATAAGCATGGTATTGTAGAGGGGGGGTAGGTGGGTAAAGAGAGAAAGGAGTCGGAGGGGTGGTGGTGGTGGTGGGGGGGGTTGGTTGGGTGTGTGTGTGTGTGTGTGTGTGTGTGAGGGGGGTGGTGGGGGGGTTGATGTTGAGTTATGATATTCATAATCTATGCAGAGAGGCCTTTCCAGTATAGGTCTTTTCCCCGTAGCTGTGATCTTTTCAATTTACATCAAGGGAGGATGGTTCGGGATGAAAGTGCTGCGTCCGACTCGCGGGGCCCGCGGAGGGCAAACATGGGGCCTCATTAAACTCTACTGCATGGACTCCCCAACAGGGTTTGAAGTGCGTCAAGTAAAGAGCACGGGGTCAGAGGTGGCCCGCAAAACACATCTCCATTTAACTCACCAGCTGGAGATGATAATTAGCAGGTGTATCACTGTCTCCTTTCCCAAAGAAGGATGATGATGCCACGAGCCGAGCCTCCGCGGTGGGCTGCTATTATACACTCAGAGCTGCCCCGCTACAAAAACACACACACACACTCACGGCTGTACGTTCACAATACACACTTACGCCACTCCCAACAATAAGCTGTGTATGCTCAAATCCACATCCATCTAATTGAACCAGACAAGCTCTGGCCACACACACACACACACACAGCATTGTGATACCGAATAAACGATTCAGCTCTCAGGGCAAATTCAACACACACCACCTATAGATTGAATTCTGACAGCTTACTTTGCAAGGCTGTACTCTCACACTCACACTCAGCATACACACTCACACACGCTTGACTGATGAGCAATAAAAAGAAGAAATGTGCCACAGACCACTCAACAGCTGACAGCAGTGCATTTGGTAGTGTCATTATATTATACGTGTGTATATATATATATATATATATATATATATATATATATATAAAACGTATAATATATATATATATATAGCTGCTGTCACACAAAAACGTTATATCTCCAAAATGCCAACTTTTGGCAACAAAGAAGAAGGAATAAACCTTTTTTAACTCTCGATAGAAGACAGCGTACAATGGAACATTTCTATTGGTCAATTCATCATGACATTCTGACATAATGTAGAAAAACAGCAGCCAGATTCACATTATATAAAAAAAAAAAAAAAAAAAAGAAGAAGAAGAAGAAGGAATTTGTGTGACTGTGACACGTTCTGATATTCTTGTGAGGTCCTTCCACTGACATAATGAACAATGCAGTGAGCAGCTTAATTCATGTTTGTTTCTTATTGTAAATATTATAAGGTTAAAATCATCATGTAACAAATAAAATAATTAAATTGTTAAATGGATGAAACAGAGCTTTTAAAAGGAGCTGGTTTATCTCCAGCACTAATCCAGCACTCCTACATTCTGTAAATAAGATCAGACTGTCCTGTGATGCTCTCAGGATGTTCACTATGTGTTACTTTATGAGGAACGTCACGAGGTTAAGTAAAGGTGTTGTAGGGAGCTTCACACAGCTTTTAAAGTGTCACCACTGGTTCGTTTGGGACAACTAATTTATACTATATCTACACCTAAACTTTTGAAAAATCTAAAAGATTTTTGTACCAACCAATGTTTGTAACAATTCACAATTGTGAGGACTATGAGGTTATAATTATGTATGGTAAATGACAAGCAACAACCTTTTACATCTTTTTCATTTTTCACCTAATGTGAATCTGGTACTTGTTCTCTATGTTGTGTTAAAATTTCATTATGATTGTATCTAGTTTAGTTATCATGCAAAAACATGATAAAATCTCCAAAACGGCAACTTTAAAGAAGAAGAAAAAATCCTTCTTAACTTTTAGTGGAAGTCAATGTTAAAAGATTTTGTTAATTCAAGTCATTTCGCAGCATTTCTATTGGTCCATTAATTAGGGGTGTAAGAAACTAGCAATTCATTGATTATAATTATTATAATTGATTATTATTATATTTTGCAATACTGTGTCAGTTCTCAAAAATACAGTATAAATGATTTTAATTAGTAGTTTATATGGTAAAGATTGGTGTCAGATCATGGCTACCATTAATCATGAAATTCTGAAATACATATGTTTGATATATGTGTAAGAGGACAATAACTGAGATAAATATAATAGATAATAATCACTTAATTAAACTACTTGAAAGTAGGCAACGCGACGCCGCAGTAGCGCGCTAAACACTGCTATCACTCTCCTAAAGAGTGTCTGAAACTTTTTTTGTAAGTCAGTGGTGGTGCTGCTGGTGGTGGTGGTGGTGAGGGGGGTGTTTTGTTAAGGATTCTGTCCAGGGATGGAAAGCCGTGGGGATGCAATTAAAAGAACTACAAAGAAAAAAGGAATAGTTATGAAAATCTGCTGCTTTCTTTTGATGTGCGGCAGGGTGAAGTGTATACATACACACTGAGCGAATGCGCTACCCCCTCCAACACAACACAAAGGCTGCTGCGAACATTTCAACCACCATTATAAAGGAATCCCTGACAAATAAAGGCCGGTGTCTTTCTCCTCATGCAAGCACGATATTTACATTTCTTGTTAATGTCCATTGATTAAATGTCATCATTTATATCAGATGCTTAACAGGACTGAGGAAAACGGAAAGTTCTGAGGGACATCAGAGACGAGCAAAAATAAGTTTATAAGAACTAATGATTAAAGCTTCTGCAATTCTGTAGTAACTCCAGCATACAATGAAACATTTTAATAAAGACTTAAATAGATGATCAGCAAATAATTATACAAAAAAATATATATTATTTATATTTCTAAATTGTATATATGAATATCATTACCGCTGAGATCTTTACAATATCTGTATTTTCAAAAGATATGAAACCGTCATGAGGTGGTACCCTCAGATGCATGTCTTCAGTACCTTTCCGTCAGAATTAAAAACCATATAATTTTTCTTTACAGTTGTTTTTCTTAAGTTGTATTCCCCCCCCCCCTGTACTGTAGAGTACTGACATATACCTTTTTCTTGAGAGAGAGAGAAAGAGAAAGTGTGTGTGTTTCAGTGTAGTGAACCTTAAGTAGCCAATTACACCTCAAGGACCATGAGCTACCTTAAGGACCATGAGGCTTTATTTACATTGTCTGTACACTGGGGAACAAAACAACGCAGCCGTAAAATTACAGTAAATTTGTATTTTTACATATATTAACAATTTCAGAGGGAAAAAAGTAAAATATATATCTCAAATATTCCAAATATCTCAAAAATACCAACTTTACAGTGGCACCTTTCATTATATCAAATTTAAAGATTGATATTAAGTACACAACAGTGAACAGCAGGCATTAAACATTTGAAACCACTGAACATAAAAAAAGCCCTAAAGTATTGGTGCACTCATTGCAAAATATAAAATTATTAATTTTTGCCACTCTACTTAAATTATATGAAAATATGTATATAAATATATCCTCTACAGAGAAAACACACTTTTCTGCACAATTCTAAAGCACAACTACTGTTTATTTGCTTAATGCGTCATATTGTAGATGTTTAAGAAAAAATGTGTATCTCTAAACTGGCAACTGTACAGGAGAAGGAAATAAATCTAAATAAATAGGAATAAAATAAATTAAATAATTAATGTAAATAATAGGTGTGATCTAAAATAACACTTATCACATAAATGTCAATGCCTTTAAAAAAAAGTACTTAGAAGTATTAGTAGTAATTAGCAGTATTTACTGTTGTTTGTCTAAAGACCAAACATTTCAGAATTGGATAATTGTTTATTCCTCATGAATTATTCACATTTACACAGAGCACACAGCAGCCACAGGATTTAAGAATGGGGAAAATTACAGATGGACTAAAGCTGAGATACATTTTTTTCATTGGACATAATTGACATATTTGTTACACATACTAGTGCATCTCAAAAGGAAGAGTGGAGAGACACACAGTCCAAGCTGCTTGAGGTCTAGTGTGAAGTTTCCACAATCAGTGATGGTTCGGAGAGACACATCTGCTGCTTATATATATTCCAAAGTCAGTGAAGTATTTTCCCTTAAAAATCTTACAGCACTTCATGCTTCCCTCTGCTTACAACTTTTATAGAGATGTGGATTTCATTTTCCAGCAGGAATTGATACACTGCTAACCCTGCCAAAAGTACCAATTGGTCTTTTATAATATTTTTATATTCTGAGACTCTGATTTTTGGATAATCATAAACAATAAAAGAAATAAGCACTTAAAATATATCACTCTGAATAACTGAAATAAAATAACTTTTCAATGATACTCATTTTTTTTGAGATGCACTATGTATATGTATATGTGGTCACTGTTGAATACAGGTCTTCTTCTAAATGTATAGTTGCTCAATCATAATGAAGACTCGGGCTGTCCTGCTGTGACCCTGATGCTCAGGTGGGGCATGCTGAACCTCACACTGAGCTGAAACACTGTGAGGTGTGAAGATGTGCTCCTCTGCTCTTCACAAACAGAAGCTGGAGGACAGGCTTGATTTGTCTCTGCTATGAAAAGTAATAATACGAGCTTGAAATAACCAAACCAAACTTTTCTTCTCCTCGCTGTAATTGTAATCGGCAGGCAGCCTAATACAGTCGGCCCCATCTTCATCACCATCATCATCATCATCATCATCGCATTGTTGTCTTCTCACTACATCGCTACAACACACCGCAATCTTTACACAACTCCCAATTAACCACCCCGCGCCAGGTGATCTCAGAGGACGCACTTTCATATTGTACTTTCTATGATTCATTTGTTCGCTTACATGTGCTTCCTTAATATACAGGAGGTGGGTGTGCACACTCAAATTTCCGCTGATGATTGAAAACCTCAATGATCAAATGCAGGAAAGATACAAATATGAGCTGTATCTACAAAACAGGCACACGCGCACAAAAAACCACTAAGAGTGTCATATGAAAAGCAAGAGCGGGGGTGAAAAAAGAGAAAAAATAAACAATAGAGCTTTGTGCTCCTGTTGCTCGTAATAAAAACCAAAAGAGTTGTCGTCTAGACGTCAGTCTTAAGCTTGAAGTGAGACATGCGAGCGCAAGATCAAATAAAAATCACACTCAATTCGTAGCTGTTTGGTACAATAATGGATTCATAATTTCCTATTTTTAGATAGTTTTAATGACTACAGAAGTAAACACTCTTTTTTCCTGCTACCGAACTCCAATTATAAGTGAAAAAAGAAAATACAGCGGTTTCACCATTTCTGAGAGGAGAGAAAAACACCTTCATCTGCTGCTGGAGGAAGAGGAGGAGGAGGAGGAGGGCGGGAGGGACGACAAGCATTACAATAAATAAATTAATAAATAAATTAATTAAATTTTTAAGAAATCATGTGTTTTTTTTTTCTCACCCCCTTTTCTCTAATCTAAACAACCTCTTAATAACTATTTCTATTTTTCTATTTTTATAAATCTTAATGAACTGTAATACGAAGCTGACTTGCCAATGAGATCAAGGAAGGGGAGTTAACAAGGGGGGGGGGGGAACGAAGGACAAGTATGAGATACAATTTAATCTCATTGTTTACTGGAAGGCTGGTATAAATTAATTTCCATCCTACAAGACTGCAGTTCTATATATGAAGCATGTTTCCCACTTTTTCTTACTTGTTTAAAAAGGGAAAAGTGGAGAAAACTAAGTAGAACTTAGAAAAGTTGTTGAGAACTTTTAAGAAAGTAAAAAAACGAATAATGTTAACATGATATCTACTAATAAAATGTGACATTTTTCTAAACAAGGTTTAGGTTTAGTTTAAAACCCAACAAAACCTCACGGCTTCACAACCTCATTGTCACAAAAGCGTGATTAACACTGGACTTTAAAGTCCGACACGTTCAGTGTTTTCAATAAAATTTTATGTCGAAAAATTACTCTCAAAAGACTGCCACATCCTCTCCGAGCCGCAGCAATTATTCTCCCGATTTGTAAATGCATTGATTTCTGCGGCGAACGGAACCGCTACTGGCGTGGAAGCATTTCTAATAGTCAATAAATCTAAAATATTATGTGTGAAATTGGGGAAAATGGCCATTAAGCGATGAAGAGCAAAGAGCTCAGCATAGGGTCCTGTCTGAATAAAAGGGGCCAGGTAATGCAGGACAACTGTCACCTCTGACCTGTCTGAGAGCTGGACTCACCAAATAATAGAGCCCACATGTCTTAAATAAAAAAAGAACAGAAAAAAAAAACGCTTCAGACCAGTAATTACATGAATCTCTGAAGGTTCGACTTAAATCAATATAAGACTTCTTTAAAACAAAGCCGAAATGCTGCGGGGCTAATTTTATTATACTCCCCCCCTTTTCTACTTTTTAGTAGTAAAAGATATTGATTTACTTTTGGAGCTGAAATGTTACAAATGCTGGAAACAAACAGCCATAACCCATAAAAAAAACAAGGAAAAGGAGAAAATATAAAAAGAAAAAGAAGCCTAAATTTAAGTTACTATATGTATTATACCATGATGTGAAATGCAGCTCTTGACCTTTTCCTTAAAGCTTTAATTGTGTTCTGATGTAAATTATATCTGCTGTATTGTACTGTGTTACTGCACAATTAATAAAAAGATACTCTTGACTTTTTACTTATTTATTATTATAAATTTTTAATTGTGTTCTTCTTGTGTTAACAATATCTGCTGTATTGAATTAAACTGCACACTGAGAAAAGATACTCTTGATTTTTTTTTATTATTATTTTATTCAAGTTTTTCTCATGTAAACTACTGTTATATCTGCTGTATGAAATTGTAACTGCAGCCTATTCAATGCCCTGTAAGAAAATGCAGCGTGACAGATAGTTTAACTAGAAAATGGAGGAAGTATAAAAAGAGAAAAAAAAGAAAGGATACCTCAGGCTCTGCTCAATTAGAGCCTTTTCCTTTTTGTTATGAATTTTAATATCCCCAAAGGTAAGATAGCCAGTAAGAGAGAGCGGAAAGAAGCGGAAATTTTTGCGTGGCGATAAATATATTATTGCAGGTGACATCTCCATTTCAGGTGGGGTAATTTAACATGATATGCAGAGCATGTTCTGTCATTAGTCAATGAAAAATTGCGCGAAAGGATCAAAGCAAACATTGCGCTGGCACTTAATTTATCAGAGTGCGAAGACAAAGGAGGTTTTTCATGCTTTCCTCTGTCAGTTTCAAAAGACCTTACTCCTTTTTATGACACTCTCAGTTTGCAATTTAATTTACAAATGGAGCGCCGGTGTGGAGACAGCATCACACAGAACGGCGAGGGGTGGGTATTTTATTTCTGCTCAGATAGATAGCAGCGGGGCTTCACTGATTCATATAGGGCCGTCAAAAATACACCCCCCAGAGGGCCGGAGAAAGAGAGCGGAGAAAAAAAAAAGAGCCCAAACAAATTCCTTAATGTTCAAAAGGGACAGATGACAGACATATTTCTGACCCTGACGGTAGCTGCATTTCCTGTTGCACTGACCGGTGTCACCACAACATTAATTAAAGGGAGAAGGCGCTGGCAGGTGGCTGGAAAGCGGCGACTGATAATTGGCCCCCTTCTTTCCCTGCGCTTTCAGCAGAATAAAAAAAGAGAGAGAGAGAGAGAGAGAGAGAGAGAGAGAGAGAGAAAGAGAGAAAAGAAATCCAGCGCTCTCTCTTCCAGCGAGACGTGCCACTGGGCAGGCAGAAAAGGCACGCTTTGTAAAAATAATGATTAAAATAAAAACAAAAAAACAAAAAAAAAGGGAAAGAAAGGAAGAGAGATGAAGGCTGGGAGCTGCGCAGTCGCCGAGGCTCTGACGGCCAGCGAACAGCGCTGGCCTTTAAACGAGGCGCGACGAGTTTACCCAGCGCAGTCTGAGGATTTACCACCGCTGCTGCTAATGACAACGAGAGAACGAGGGAAGCAGAGAGAACGAGGGAAGCTGAGAGAAAGAGAGAGAGAGAGAGAGAGAGAAAATTTCTCTGGCCAGTGTGTATGTGTGTGTTTGTTAAAGTGTTCGAGTGGGTGAGAAAGGGAATGAAGAACACAGAAAGAAAGAATGTGTGAAATAGCGAGAGTGTTTGTGTGTGTGTGTGTGTGTGTGTGTGTATGTGTGTGTTTGATGGGGGGGGGGGTCTTGGAAGAACAAAAAAAAAAAAAAAGCATGGAACAAAAATGGCTAGTGTGTATGTTTGAGTGTGTGTATGTAAATGAAGCATGTACTGAAGGGCCTGCAGCTGAGGACACTCACCACGTCGCCGGGCAGGTTGTGCAGGTCGTCCGTGGGGGTCTCCAGCGTGTTGGTGTCCACGTTCAGAATCACCACATCCTCCAGTGACCTGCTCTTCACTCTCTGAAACAGCAGAGTTAACAGTGATTAGAGACTCTCTAGGTGTGTGTGTGTGTGTGTGTGTGTGTGTGTTTGTGTGTGTATGCGTTTTGGACCTTTTTATTTTGGGACATTATTTTTGGTTAACATAAAACAACCCTACTCAAAATCAGAAGTTGTAGAGAGCTCAAAAAATAAGTAAAAGTCTAGTAAAAACAGCTTTAAAAGATTTGGCTTGTTAGAACAGTCAAATTGACTTGAATTTCACATTGCATGTGGATATTACACAAAATTACATTAGAATGACTAGAAGAAAAAACTTTACTGCAGTCAAGCATTAATAGCATATAGCAACACATAAGCCTTTCATAAGACACAAGCTAGTGGACATAAACCATCTAAAAAGGATTATTCATTTTGAACTGATTAAAATATACATTCCAGGACTGCAGAGTGAAGAGAGCCCAAATTCATTTTTTGTCAATGTTAATGCAGGTTTATGTCAACTGATATCATATGTTGGTCTCATAGGATCTTAGTAAACCTCCCCTTAAAGAGTTGAGCAATTTTCTTATTTATTTCTTAAACACGTTTCTGCTATCCCCTAAAAAAAAAAAGCTTAAAGCAAGAAATAACTTTTTATAAGAAAGGTAACATTTAGAACTTTTAATGTAAGCTAAAGTACAAAAAAGGACAAATAATGCACACATAAAATTGTAAGACCACAAATTACAACATAATCAAGGGTACACAGACATGGGAACTGCAAATGATGCCATTACCCAATATATTTTCAATACTGCTGTAAATACCTAACATTTTAAAAACAATGCATCGCATATAGTCTCTAGGGGTGGGCGATATGGCCCTAAAATAACATGACGATATTTCATGGTATTTTCGTGATAATAATACTCTTGGCGATATGATTGATTTTTTTTTTTTTCAAGAATACAACATTGTAACAAAATGAAAATGAAATTTTATTATTGCATACGATGGTACACTTCTAACTAAAAAAAAAAAAAAAACAAGAATTTTATCAGATTTGTAACAGAAGTCAAAGATCCAGAATATCATGCTACTAATAATGTATTCCGAATATCTCCATATATCCAGGATTAACGTAAAATAAATGATACTTGACAGATCTGTCTCTAGTAGATATATAATGGGAAATAAGAAAAGCATGTTTTTGTTTGTTTGTTTGTTTTTTTTTTTGCTAAAAACAGCATAAAAAGTAGTACCCTGATGTGATAATTAGGGGTGGGTGAAATGGCACAATATTTCAGGGTATGAATTTTTTTATACTAAAGCTGATGCCTGATATTTTATGTTATGCTCATATCTGACGGTTCCATGGAAATATATGTAATATTTTTCATGCTGACGCAGATTCCTGATACTTTTCACTAATTGCCGATACCTCATATTGTTCACACCAATACTGAGATACTGATACTTTTCACACGGTTATTTTTCACACTGAAACTGATACCTGACTCCCTGCCATGTTTAATGCAATACACAGGTATCTAAACATTAACTGTATTCAATTAGCGATCAGACCACCTGTTTAGCATTACAAGAAACTTTTATTAAACATGTACTTCAGTGGGGTTACAAATGAAGCAAACGAATAAAAGGGCAGATGCTGTAGAACAGTAACCAAATGAGTCAAAGCAATCATTAGTAACAGTTTACAATAACGCTACATTAATTAACACTACTTATGACATCTGACACTAGATAAAACACTATTAATCATTATGATTGTTTTATCTAATGTCTCATTATTATTTACATAATAATTAAGCATTAAAATGCTAGTAATGTCAATTAATTAATAAATTAATAATTTAAAAAAATAATTAATTAATTGAGATATTTCTTTACCATTACCATTGAACAATGTCTCTCACTGTTCCAAAGTAATGTAATTTGTGACCCTTATATTAAAGTGTTACCAAATCAAAGTAGTTAAATGAATTTGACGGTACCACTTTAAAATAAGGCTCCTTTATAAAGGGTTAATAAATACTTAACAAAAGAGTTTATTAATGGTTATTAATTAAGTTGTAGACCATTACTAGTAGTTACGACACATAAATAGAAAGGGCAAGAGTGGCCTGCCGTTTACCAAATAGTGATTTCACATTCATTTATACTGTTGAACATCAGATCACTAGAGGCTTGTCTTACTTTGTCCTTCCTGTTGTTAATATCTTTATTAATTGAACTATAATAACATTAAATAACTAAACTTCTTTCTATTTATGTTTTTTATGGTATTTACAACTTAATCTATATCCATTCATAAACTCCCTTATAAACTATTTATAAACCATTTATAAAGGAGCCTTATTTTTTTTTAAGTGCTACCAATGTGACTAATCAGCCAATAGTGATTTTACTACTCCTTTTTTTATTTCAATATCATTAAGCATCCATTAGTACACTCCCTGTACTATTATCATGAGTCAAATCTAAAAGAGCAGAATCTGAAACCAGAGCACGTGAACCCTTTCACTCAACAACCGTCTTTTACAATAAAACAATATAAACTAGCGAAAACTGTCATATTTCTCTGTGCTTGTCAAAACAGAAAAGGCTGCATTCAGCCACTTTAGGTAGAGGACCACATTTATTTTATTTTTTTTTTGTCGAGGCGCCTCATGCATCCACACAAAAGGTAGTCACGCGTCCTGATGGCGACAAATCCCACAATTATTTCAGTGGCGGTGCAGGTGGGGAAACAGCCGAGTGTGTAAAAAAAATTTCTGGTTTGTCACTTTTGACAGTTGCTGCTACGGAGGCCCGCGTGCTGATTTGGTCTAATTATGTGCAGCCAGATAGGGGGACTGTCACTAATGCGAGAGTGTGATAAATACTGCCAGTGCCTGCGACTGTCAGTGCTATCAAATCCACACGCGCCGCTATAGGTCTACCTCCAACCAACATGCCAGCTTCCAATAACCAAACACACCGGCTCTTTGTTTCTCTGCTCCATCCCGCTCTTTCATATCCCCCGCCACGCTCGCGCCCGGGAGATAAAAAGCAAAACAATCTGTCAATTTCTGTACATATCCCTGTGTTTGACGGCGAGGCGTCAAAGCAAATATCACGCAATTAGAATTTCAAACAAGATAACAGATTTCTGCACTGGCATCGCCTCGGACCGAGCAAATCCCAAACAGCTGAGCTAAAATGACCACGTGTAAATGACAGGAGACAGAAATAATAATGTATATATAATAAAAACACCATACGACATTATTTATTTATTTATTATCTATATATTTTATATGATGTAGGAATCCGCTGCCATTTGGCCAAGCTGCTTCTGATAAAGACGTGGTGAAATCCTCCACGAGTTCAGTAAACAGCAGACAGACAGACACTCTCAGCTGCTGACAGGAGATTGATGATGCTTACCTCTAACAGGCTCAGATGGACTCCAATCAGATATGGCATGGGTGCACTATGGGAAACAGAGGCAACACACAGTCATTAGCAGTTATAATAGAACTAATCATAACAGCCACCTGCAAAACACCACCAGCTCACCACTCCAAGCTGAGAGAGCTGGCCAAGTGATTGAATTATACAGCATTAGAGCAGATAAACTAATATGCAATCACAAAAAAGATAACAGAGAGAAATGATCACTGTGTTCCAATCATCACTGTCTGATCAAAACCTCAAATCTTTATATCAGTAACTTAGAATCAGAAAAAGTACTGGTAATACTTGCCATTAATCTTAAGGCATGTTAAAGAGACTTTAAACACACATTTCCTATGTAAGGGAATATAAGGGAAAGGGAAGGGAAAACACGCCTTTACTTGTAACAGTGTAAGACAATGTAAAGCAATTTCACAGGGTACAAAGTAAAAAAACAAACAAACAAACAAACTAAATTCTAACCAACTTAAAAATAAATAAATAAATAAATGAATAAATAAGAACTTATGAAAAGAGCTGCTGTTTTAAATGGCATCTTTCCAGTAAAAGGGAAGAATTGTCTTAATTTTTAATGTAAGTTAATGTAATTTACTCTGGATCATTTTTATTGATCCAATTTTCTTGAAATTTTCATTCAATAAAAAATGTGACATCTTGTAATTTCTACATCACAAAGCAAAAGATATATATTTAAAAAAGATAAAATGAAAAATGAACAAGGGTTTTACCAACTGTGACAGTATATTCAATGTGTAAAAAAAAAACGTCCGACTAGATAATTAAATAAATAAATACAAAATGGCTGAGCAAATCTATGCAAATTCGATATATAAGTAGTCCTCAAAACTGGCAACTTTTCAAGAGAAGGGAAAATAGTGTGAAAAATCTGAGCCATTTTTGATTATACAATGTAAAATAACTTAAAACAATGTAAAACTTTTCATTTATATAAAAAGGAATACTTAAATGATTAAACGAAAAATTATTAAAGTAAAAATGGACAACATTTTTAATTAGCAGTGACAAATATTCAATGTGCAAATAAATATATGGAAAGCAAATAAAATAAACATACATATAAGTAAACCTCAAATCTTTGAACTGGTAACTTTTCAGGAGAAGGGAAAATGGTGTGGAAAAAGTCTGAGCCATTTAGGATCATTAGTTTTTTTATACAATGTAAAATGTAGCTAGATCATTTAATTTACATTAAAAAAAAATGGATTATGGTTTTACAAATATGACAAATATTTAATCATTTCTAAATTTATCTGTAAAATGATAACTTTTATGAAGCTGCTAAGAATGTAAAGAAATTTGAATCCAGGCCAGCTTGAGTGATTTTAAATTGATCCCATAGATAGAAAATGTTGAGACAAGAGGAAAAAATGGATGTATCTTTAAAATAATGGCAACAGGAGTGTATATATATAAAAAAACTAAAACAGCGATGATACATACGAACTGAAATGTGAAATGTGAAAAATGAAGGAAAAGTGAAAGCTATCTGGGGCGAAACCGAGCCGAGCTCGGGAGGTAAACTTTATTAGCGTCTTCAGCTGTTTCCAGGAAGGGGCACTCTGAGCGGTGAAGGTGATTAGTGTAATTGGTGAGCGTCACTTTTCAGGCTTGCTGGAGTGCGGAGTGAGGCAGGGCTGGGTAATTAGATTTGGTTTGGGGAGCTGCTGCTGCGATTGCTCAATCAAGTTATGCGGCTAATGGGCAAGTCTTGCTGCTGCATCTGCTATGGCCTCTGCCTCAGCAGATAAAGTGAGGGAGAAAGAGTGAGGGAGATGGAGAAAGAGAGAGAGAGACAGACAGACAGACAGACAGGGACAAAGAAAGAAAGAGAGAAAGGGAGAGAGAGAAAAAGCACAAGTGAAACTGACCATGACTGTAACTTTACTATGCTGTAGCGTTAATCACTGGCATTTCCAGTACTTTTAACGAACCGCTTTAAGCAAGGCATCACTGGTAATATATAGCCGCATATAAGCAGTCCAAACAAGGTATTATTATTTGAAATGTAGTGTCATAAATTAGCAGTTGACAAAACTGGAACAGCGTTGGCGTTCGGCGCTGAAACAAGAGGTCTTGACTTAAATAAGGAAAAGAAAGTGGAAAAAAAATGAAAGGAAAACAAAAAGCACAAAGCCGCAGCAGTTCTATATGAAGAATTCCGGATAAGAGCTTTTCCGTAAGACGTACGAAGCGCTTTGAATTCTGCGAATCAGACGACACATGCAGCTCACCGGGCCAATTACACTGCATATAAACGCATCGGTTCTTTATTTTTTCTGCTCATTTGCACGGCACAGTTAAAGGAAGTGCTGTAGGTGGCACTGGGGTCAGGCGCAGCAGCAGCGTGGGCCAATCAAAGCGAGCGCGCATTAACAGAATGGTCAGCTAATGCAGAGCAGAGCCCTGCGAAACGTTAGCCTGAGCTAATGACCAGAGACAGAGCTCAAGACTGGCACGCAGAGACCAAATATGTCTCTGTACAGATACATGAATTTCTATCTGTCACTCAAAAGCCTTGAATCTCTAAAACCTTACATTAAAAGGAAAAGTAATCATTCAAAATTGTATTCATCATAAGATTTTTACATTATGTAAAAAACATATGCCAGATTTAAATTATATTAAAAAGCAAAGAATGGAGACTGAGGTTCTATGAAAAATGATGTAAAATAAACCATTTTAATCATCATAAAAAAAAAATTATTTATTTGTATAGACATACTCTATGAGTGATATGAAACAGGCTGTGCATCCACTAAACCCCTCATTCACATCACAGCTGAAAGAATCCTGCATGAAGGATTGGGAAAACACTGGCCAAAGAATGGCACTGACTGATGGTAAGTCTGAGTTGATGTTAGACATATCTAATCAAGAATATTCCAACCAAAAGTGGGTAAACCAGCATACAATATATAATGATATACATACTGGGTTCTAATTAATTTTCCTCATTAGGAATTGCATCTATTGAAAATTTTATCTTAAACAATTAACAGTCCAATTTTTTTATTGTTTTGATAAAAGTATTGCAATTACACTTGAATGTCAAATGCTAGTACTATGTAAGCTAAAGAATGCTAAACTGACCTGCAGAATGTGTGTGTGAATCTTCCTCCTGAATGTTAAAGTGATTTTTGTCAGAATTGTTTGTTTGTTCGCATGGAAACTCTAGCCAGATGCTGCTAACGCACTGTTCACTGTGAGTGGTAATGCCTATGCTATGATTTATTCCTAGTACACTGGTACAATGTGTCACTGTGGATCGAGGAATGTTAAATTCCCACGCAACTTCTATCTATCTGGAAGCCACTATCAGGCCTTACTCGAACTCTTCGGATGTATTCCACCTTGCCATGAGCATGCTGTCCAGTGCCATGCTTCACTCACAAGGTAATACATCATAACTTATACAGGTGGGGGTGTTCACAAGTCATCCCCTGGGGTAGAGCACTTTGTGGTCAATGTTGATAGTGCTATCTAACGACTTACCTCTGATGGCACATCACCCTTATCTATAGGTTTTGATCGAAAGATTGAACAGTATACAGTCGAAGTCATGAAATATGCAAGCTCTTTGGACAGCAGCAGTATGTGGATGAGCATTGTCCTGTTGGAACAGTGCACAGGAGTGTGCATTCACAAAAAGATAGGGCCACTGGTTGCATGACCTCATTAAATTAACAGTGTCAGACTGTCAAAGTGCCTGTAATGAAGTCCAAAGATGATCTGGCATTGTGTGAAATTACACCCCACACCATAACACCAGGCCTCCTGGACGTGTGATGCGTGTTATATATATTTATCCATGCGAAACAACAAGAAATCTGCAAATCCACTGGATTTGGGTCCAATTTGTAAAATTCAAATGCGCTGAGGCTTTTTACATGTGGCAAGAAGAGCTTAACCAGCTGAAGAAATCAAATATTTAGGAAGGTTATTCTGAAATGTTCATTACATACACGCATCCCTGTGTGCTGGAGGACTCGGAGCGGTGCTGAATCCATGGCTTTAATCACCGCTGGAGCACACAGCGCACTTAGCCCTGCTGAATAACTCTCCACCATAATGATCCCGACAAGAAACCAACGGCACATATGAAAAGCGACATGAATCTTGGATGCTTGTTTCTCCATAATAATAATAACAGCAGCAGCAACAATGGTCTAAAATAACACAAATATAAGAGCATTCCTCAAAGCCATGGTCAAACAAGAGTGCATGTGTGGATGAGCATCTTTACTCATCCATACTATACTACACTACATACTTGTATATGTGTATATGTAGCTGTGCTAATGTAAGTAGGCCTTTCAGGGTAACAACTTTTCTTTAATAATATATTGTCTCAATAATAACAGCAATACACTGTAATATTTTCTGACAATTTTAATACCATAATATAATATAATTAATACATTTCACACTTTTAATAGACAATCATTTTGTACTACTACTAATAATAATTATAATAATTAGCAAAAAAATATATAAATTACATATATATATACAGCTCTGGAAAAAATAAGACATCAGTTTAGTTTCTGAGTTCTCTGATTTTGCTGTTTATAGGTATATGTTTGACTAAAATGAACATTGTTGTTTTATTCTATAAACATTTCTCCCAAGTTCCAAATAAAAATATTGTCATTTAGAGCATTTATTTACAGAAAATGAGAAATGGCTGAAATATTAAAACAGATACAGAGCTTTCAGACCTCAAATAATGCAAAGAAAACAAGTTTATATTCATAAGGTTTTAAGAGATCAGAAATCAATATTTGGTGGAATACCCTGGTTTATAATCACAGTTTTTATGCATCTTCTCCTCCACCAGTCTTATACACTTCTTTTGCAAAAATTCAAGTATGCTTATATTCCAGAGGTTTTCCATTTGATAAAATCAAAGAAACTCATATTTTTTAGAGGTCTCTAATTTTTCCCAGAGCCGTATATATTCTTTGTTAATTGTGATATAAGAACTAAAATAAAATAAAATAGAGAGATTGTAATCGAGAATTGCTTATATAGTTGAAGAATACTGAGATTTTCACATAGACATAGACATGTGTCACATTTCATAGACACATCCATTTATTAAATGATAGAGAGAGAGAGAGGACAGAGAGACGGAGAAAGAAAGAGTAAGACAAACAGACAGACAGAGACAGAGAAAGAGAGGGAATATAAGGAGTAACTTTTATTAGTATGTAGGTAAGAAAGCCCAGTTTTAAATGGACTTATCAACCAGGGCAAAATCCAATTTAAAATACTGTACACTACACAAATACAGATAAAAACTGCAACAATATATGTATTTTTCTACTATTATGACTGTAAACTATCATTATGAGGTTGAATAAATGGGAAAGCAAGGGAGAAAGAGTGAGAGTAAGAGCAAGAGTGCGAAAAAGAGAGAAAGAGAGAGAGACAGAGAGAGAGAGAGAGAGAGAGAGAGCATACGAGCAGTGACCTTACCAGCAGTAGTCCAGCAGGTGTGGGGGAAGTACAGGGATGTAGATGTGCTGCCAGTGCATAGGGTACAGCATGGCGGCGGACCCATGCACACATGCAGTTAACTATAAGGAAAATGAGAGCAAAAAATAAATAAAAATCATGATGATGATAATAATAATAAGAAGAATGACACACACACATAAGCAGTTCCTTCACTGTACAAATCACAGGCAAAAACAGCAACTCCTTCAGAAGCTGCAGGGGAGTACAGAGCGCTGCAGACTTCAGTGTGCTCTGCTTCAGGGGATTCTATATAATGTGGGCCAGGAGAGCAGCAGCTATCAGAGTTAGCCTTTCATCTTAAAAACAAAACCATCACAAGCCAGTTAAACACAAGAGTGCCTTTTCCCTCCGTTACGCTCTGATGTGTAGAGGTTTCAGAGACTAAACAGAGACTGAATGGAGATCACAGCGTCAGTCCAGCTCTGTTTGTACATGTTGTGAAAATTGGAATGGAAAAAGTAGTTTTGTCAGGAGAGTAAGGGGTTATATATGAAGTTTAATATCAGTCTAAACACAAACCAACATTAATAAAATAATGTATATTAATATAGAGTTTAAACACTTTCAGAAAATATATTTGAATAGTTAATTTAGTAGTTAATTAATACATTTTCCCAATTAATATGTTTGGATTTTCTTTATTATTCAACACCAGATTTGATTCCAAAATTGAAAAAATACAGAAGAACCATAACTGAAACTGAAAGAAAATGACTTAAAGAAATGAAGATCGGTCAATCTGAAAAAGTTTATAGAATTTTAAAAGTATCCTATCAAAGTGCAGTCCCAACGACCATGAGAAACGAAACTGGCTCTCATCAGGACCGCCCCAGGAAAGGAAGAACAAGAGTTATCTCTGTTGTACAGGATAAGTTCATCAGAGTTACCAGCCTCAGAAACTGCAAGTTAACAGCACCCCGGATAAGAGCCACCTTTACAGAGTATTTTGGTTTGTTGAACACTAAGTTTCTACATGATTACTTATGTGTTTCTTCTAAGTGTGGATGAATTCAAGTATTCATTAGGATGTAGGGAAAAATGTAAAGGGGTGACCAAACTTTTGACTGGTAGTGCATATGAAAATAACTAAGCTACATGGAAATATACAGTATCTACACACTCACACATACAATAGAGAGATAAAAAGCACTACTAGACTTGCTGTAAGAATATAATTGCATACAGCCAGAAAGGCACTACAATGAGGTGAAGATCATCTCACCTTTATCCCCCAATCTATACTCAACTTATCACCCAACTTATCCCCAACTTTCCAAGACAGTTTCTACTGCTCCATAGCTCAATACTGGGGGGCTTCAATCCCTTCTGTTGCTTACCTGTATCAGAGAGTCCAATTCTTTTGATAATACTAATCTACAGCACTAGAGAAAGAGAGCTGTGTGTGTTTGAGCGTTTGCTTGCTTACTGTAGGTTTACCTGAAATAGGATATGACAATACATTTATTATAAAGGGGTGTCCACAAACATATGGACATATACAGCTCAGGCTAAACTGTGGTTACACCACTAAATATTGATTTCTAAACTCTTAAAATGTATGAATATCAACTTTTCTTTTTTGCATTATTTGAAGTCTGAAAGCTCTGCAATTTTTTTTTTGTTATATTAGCAAAATTTCATTTTCTGCAAAAAAAAGTTTAAAATGACAATATTGGAATTTGGGAGAAATATTGTCCGTAGCTTATAGAATAAAACAACACCCTTAATTTTATTCCAACATGTAGATATAAATAGTGAAATCAGAGAAACTGATTCAGAAACTCAAGTGGTCTAATAATATTTTCCAGAGCTGTATATATTATATATATACTGACAAAAAATATGTATTGAGAGTCACTGTACGAATTGTATTCCAAATCATTTTGAATGTATGTAACAATACATAATAAATAATTATAAAAAAAAAACAGATTCCGGGTAATTTTGTTCTGACAGTTACAATATATATACACTTTTCGACAAGGCTGTTTTTTTTTGTTTGTTTTTTTAATATTTGACCAACATTTCATTGTTCTGCTGCTACAATATTAGCATCTAATTAAGCACTTTTAAGGGGTTTTAACAGGAGGAAAAAATAACCAAGCCAATCAACAAAAAGCCAACAGTTAATTGTATGGCTGGTGTGGTAAAACCCAAGTGAACCCTCTTCACACCCCCAATCCATGCGCTCATGGCTACCTAGCAATTGTAATGACCTATACAGACACACACACACACACACACGCTCATCTCCCAGATTAAAATAACATGATTAAATATGGAAAAAGAACAGAGGTCTGAAGGCTCCTCTGGGACTTCATTAGGGCAAATTGCCAAAGAATGAAACATGAGTTAGCCAAGAGAGACCGTGAGCCGCTGGAATACCAGAGGGAGGTGGGCTGGGCGTTTTTTTTTTTTTTTTTTTTTTTTTCGGGTTGGGTTGGGTGGGGTTGAGGGGGTCTGCTTGACAATCAGAGCTTCCAGTAATGTGTGAACCTCGGCTCCGAACTATCATGAGACCTTCCCCTTTTGCTCACTGACGCACAGTGCCCCAAGTGACCAGTGAAACCAGTCAGGCTTGGCTGTGGGATTGCAGCCAGCTTAAAATATATCTGTCCCTACACTACACCAGGCCTTGTGTACGGTGTGTGTGTGTGTGTGTGTGTCTCTGTATATGTTTTTAGGCAGGGCTAGAGCTGGGTAATATAATGGGCGATATTTTATTGTACTGTGATAAATTTTGATTTGTGTTACGGAGAGATAAAAAAATCTTCATCATTCTTCTGCAACACCGACCAGATGCACATTTCAGTACAAATATTTGTTTTAGAGAGTATTTGAACAGCCTAGAAATAATATCTTTTAACGACAATCATTCGCTTGTTTAATAACTCATAGTACCTATATATTATATTACATTATTATATGAAACTCTGTAAAGAATAGCATCATAATGCTTTGCAATATCTATGATTACATTTAAACATACTAATGTAAGGCATGTTGAAACCTGTCTTTATGAAGTCACATATTTGTGTTTTACAAGGGCTTATGTATGTCACTAGAAGCGCTTATAAATTCTATACGTTTATAAAAGCTTATGACAATCGTTATAAGGTATTATGCATGCTATATAATTGCATATATACAGGGCATTCATAATGCATTAGGAATACAGGATTCAGAGGAAGTTTTATCCAAAATTCTGGATTAACATTGAAGAATAATGTATTTATTTTGAGGACATATTACTTCAACATGTAAGCATTATATTTTTAAGTGAATTCAGCAGAAACATTTGTCAATTTTATGTAAACAACAGTTATGTAGCAAGACCCTTGACTTTGTATGAAATAATAATAGCAATAATCTACATATTTTTTTTTTTGTGTTTTGTAGCCAAAAATCTACTATAAAACTACATTCAGAACATTTAGTGCATGTATTCAAATGCAAACATAAACTATATACTTAAAGCTTTACAGCAAATAGTAATCTTAATACAAAACAGACTGCATTCAATACATAATACTGCTATTATAAGGATATAACAATTTTTCATATTTTCTAAATTATATTATGGTGAAAGCTGAGCAATTGAGTAATTGAGTATTTGTGTAATTGTGTTCAATACAATATGACACACCCTACTCTCCTTACAACTTATTCATTTATAAGTCATCTGCCCAAAGAAGGATGGGGCCCCCCTTATATATTAGCCTTGATGATAGTACAAGGTGCCTGTGAGCTCTGGTTCCTCCCACGGTTTCTTCTTTCTCCTACAGCTCTGAGGAAGTTTTTCCTTTACTCTGTTACTCTGTTACTGCCTGATTCTCTGTTATCTGCTTTTCTGCTACATTTCTGTAAGGCTACATTATGATAACATCAGTAGCAAAAAGCGCTAAATAAATACACTTTATTTGATTTGATACTATATTGTTCATTCTGTCATTATAAATATTGATAGATGTTGTATTCAAATACCATGATATGATATTTCGACAATATCATCCAACCCCAGGCAGGGCTAGTCTATCATCATACATACTGGTGTAATGCCTGTGCCTTTGTGTTCGATTCTTTCCAGCTAGAAACAGTGAACGCAAGCAGCTCCAGCCAAGTTGAGCTTTAATTAAGCAGAAGAAGCAGGCCTTGTTGTGCATTTTTACATATGCAAATGTGCCCGGCCATCTCCTTTGCAAATAGGAAAGCTTAAGCAGTGACATCTAATTGTGTCTGGGTAATTTAGGAGTAATAAATGAATATTAATACCATCTCACACCAGGTGGGTATCAGATGATATCAAAGCTTGCAGACATCCTCCATTTCATTACCGCATTACCGCTTCCCTTAAATGACCCTAGCACGGCAAACCGAGTCGAGGGGGGTCACGGCGCTGCTCGGGTACACTTCTCCTCCAACGTGCAAACAGGTTGCCGTCTCATTTCCCGGAGAGAGAAACCTCTTCGTACCACGCGGAGATGAGGAAGATGACTCGGTAACACGCTCCAATTATTTCAACAAAGCTTAAAGCTCAAAGACGAGCCCCATTGGCTTGATTTATTCGGAACTTGAAAGGAGACACTATCTCTCTTCAGAGGGACTGGAGGGAGAGGAGGTGGTGAAACTGAGATAAATAAATATTTGAGGGTGAAATTCAGCAAACAAATTATGTCCATTTTTTTTTTAACAGTCAAGGTTTTTCTATTTATTTTTAATAGACCACCTTAAGTAACCTAGAACTCAAGGTAACTTCATTTTTTCTATTTTTCACATATTTTTCTCAGTTTAAAATGTTATGGATTTCTTAGGAGGCCTTATTTTAAGGGTGCAAGGGTGCCTCAATGTCATCCTGATGTAAACATCGAAATGAAGGACGCCATTTTTTCTATGGCCGGTGCAACAAAGAAATAAGCAAAGCAACTCGCTTTGAACATTTTTACAAAGAATATTAGGCCACAATATTATGTTGTGTTGTTATGACTGAAACAAAAGCCTATTTGGGGTGCTGTTAAATTGCGGTTCCTGTGACTGCTAACTCTGATGATAAACTTATTCTGTGCAACAGAGGTAACTCTTGGTCTTTTTTTTAACCCTGGGGTGGTCCTGATGAGAGCCAGTTTCCTCATAATGCACTTTCCTCATCGAGTGCCACTGCACTTGAAGATACCTTTTAAATTCTAGATTTCTTTTTTCTGATTGACCGGCCTTTATTTTTTAAAGTGTATTTTTTTTTTATTATTATTTGAGTAGATCTTGCAATAATATGGATTAGAACATTACTCAAATAGGGCTTTAGTTTAGCACAGCTGTTAACTAAAAGCCATTCCAGGTGACTCTACGTCATAAAACTGACAGATGTGCAATGCTGTCATTTAAGCAAGAGTTGAACGCTTTGAAGAATCTAAAATATAATATAAAATATATTACGGTTTGTTTAACACGTTTTTATTTACTAAATAAATCCATAATATTCATCTACAATGCAGGAAATTGTAAAACAATGAAAAAGCACTGAATTTAAGATGCGTCCAAACTTTTGACTAGTACTGCATTTGCAGTTTTATTTAGCGCTGCAAACAGTTTAATTACTGTCAGAAGTTCAGAAGGTAGATTACTTGGATTAAATCTCATAAATAACCCTCTCACACACCCATGTATACTGTTGATGATTCTGTAAAGCATAAGTTTGCCATGTTTTCTCTCCTGCCTGTTTAATACACTTGTTTATCAGGTAAAGTAGGGTTTAACAGTAGAAGTTTTATAGTTCATAGAACTAAGAGCTGCACTGCGGTAGCGTTCACGTCCTTCATTAATCCAATTTACTAAATGTAAAGGAGAAGCAAGTTACTAGACATTACTAGAGAGTGAATAAGATTCAACAATATGAAGCTCTTTGTACATGAATAAATCCATTATTCACAGTTTAAGGAAAAAAAATGATTTATTACAACTAATCTTAGCCAATTGTTTAAATTCTGATTAATTTGTTACATTTTTAAAACTGATTGACAGCTCTTATATTTAGTATTAATGAAATACTACTGCAGGGTGAAAACCCTTTAGACCAGTTACTGACCACCATATTCAATTGCTAGAGCACTATATACAGCTAAAAAATATATTGGGCAGACTGATAAATATTTAATGACTAAAGCCAAAGCCAATGGCTTACACGGACCCCTCCTCACCCTCACCACCACCACCACCCCTCCTAAAAAAAGGTGGGGTTATGTGAGGGCCTGTGTGTATTTTATATTCCACTCCGGACAGAAAAGAACAGACCGTATCCGAGAGAACAAATGCTGGGATTATGGCTTGTTTGGGTGTGGACCTGCTGCCTGCCGGGGCCTCTGAGCTGTGGTGCTAATGAGCAGGCTCGGAGCATGTTAAGTGGAGGCCAGCCGCCGCACGTGCTAGATTATACAGAGGTGACCAGGCTCAGAGGAACAAGTAGCACGGCCCCATCCAGCCATTAGAGACATCCCACAGCTGGGGATCTCCAACCAACACAGCCCACACACACACGCACAAAATACACACACCCATACATAAAACACACACACACATCTATTACACAGACTGGTTGATTAAGTATCAAAAATAAGAGTAAAATGTAATCATTTTAAGGCCATTTTTAAAAAATGTAGTCATATATCCTTTTGGTATAAAATAATTTGCTGTATTGGAAATCAAAACTTAACGTTAGCTAACTTGCCGCTAATGTTATTATGTAAACATGTTATCTAGCTCTCCACTAACCTTAGTTCTCTCCACAGTAATGTAGCTAGATAACTCACTGCTAACGCTAGCTAGCTCTCCAGTAAACTTAGTTTTCTGGCTGGTAACATTAGTTAACTAGCCACTAATGTTATTATTTTAGCATGTTAGCTAGCTCTCTGCTAACCCTAGTTCTCTCCACATTAATGTAGATAGATAACTCACTGCTAACGTTAGCTAACTCTCCGGTAACCTTAGTTTTCTTTCTAGTAACATTAGTTAACTAGCCGCTAATGTTATTATTTTAGCATGTTAGCTAGCTCTCTGCTAACCTTAGTTCTCTCCCCAGTAATGTTGTTAGATAACTTGCTGCTAACGTTAGCTAGCTCTCCGTTAACCTTAGCTCTCTTTCGGGTAACATTAGCTAACTTGCCGCTAATGTTATTATGTTAACATGCTAGCTAGCTCTCAACTAACTTGAGTTCTCTCCCCGGTTATGCAGCTAGATAACTCGCTGCTTAATTTAGTATGTTAGCTAGCTCGCAGCTATTGTTAGCTAGCTCTCCGTTAACATTAGCTAACTTGCCGCTAATGTTATTATGTTAAAATGTTATCTAGCTCTCCACTAACCTTAGTTCTCTCCACAGTAATGTAGCTAGATAACTCGCTGCTAACGTTAGTATGTTAGCTAGCTTGCAGCTAACGTTAGCTAGCTCTCCGTTAACCTTAGTTCTCTTTCCGGTAACGTTAGCTAACTCGCCACTAATGTTATTATGATAGCATGTTAGCTAGCTCTCTGCTAACTTTAGCTCTCTCCCCAGTAATGTAGCTAGATAACTTGCTGCTAACTTTAGCTAGCTCCCCTTAAACCCTAGTTCTCTTTGCGGTAACGTTAGCTAACTCAGCACTAAAGTTAGCATGTGCCTTTTTACGGACATTAAACGCACCGTCTGAAAATGTAATACCTACGACAATTTTACAGTAAATTTAAAACATTTCAAGACTTTTTAAGGACCTGCAGGAACCCAGAGTTTGACATTAGACAAGGGCTAAATCCACTCTATCATCTTAACTCAACCTGATTGTGTCATCTCTACCAATTGGCAGAGGAATGTTAGATATGCTAATAAAATCCACTAAAAGCACACTGTGTCAACTAAGATAAGTAAAGCTTAGCTAAGTAAACTATAATAAAAAGACTTTATTTTAAAGTCAAACGAGCGCTAAGTGCAAATCTACACAGATTTCTCTCCTAAAACTGTTTATTTGGGTGAGTAAAGAGCTTTCGTTTATGTACAGTAAGCTTAGATTCCCGAATTAAAAGGCGCACTGACGATTTTTGGGAGAATTAAAATATTTTTAGTGCACATTAGTGCACTAAATAGTGCGAAAAATGCAGTTAACGTTTTTATTATTGCTGTAAAAAGTATTACATGGATTTTTCCTTAATAAGGATGTTAAAGGGTTAAAAAAGTGTAACACATCCCAAAAACGAAAACTTCTGAGTTTAAAAGTCAGTCCTGTCAAGAGGGACGGATGTTCAAATAGATAAATAGATAAGTGTCAAGGTTGAGCTGGCATAGGCCTGGGAGCGACATGGAATGAGCTGAAAGAGCCTAATAGGCCTCGGAGTGTCCGAGAATTTAAGCTATGCTCAAAGGAATGGACCTGCAAATTTCCACTCAAGAGGAACGGGCAATTTCTTTTTTTTTGGGGGGGGGAGATTTCACCCTATTACTATTATTATGGACTTGCCTTTCCTAGAGCAAGTGACATGCCGTGCTTGAGGAGCTTCTTAAACTCATACAGAACGACAGGATCGGATCAGTGAATCAGTTACTGGGAACTTTCCTAAGGATTGGGTGTTGAAAACTTAGAAAAAAATATTCCTAATTAAGGGCAGAATCATGTTTAACCCTTTAACTTCTGCTCAACTGTGCGGTAAAGCACATTTGGGTCACCATAACTTATTAAACTAGGTGTTGAACCTAATTTTGATTGAGCCATCTCTATAAATTGGTTGATGTATGCTAGGCTAATAGAAGCCAATGGCGGACGCTGTGTCTTTCAGTAGTATGATCTTTTTGGAAGACCACACCCATTACTATCATTATGAACTTGCAGTGCTTCAGAAAGCAGCAGGCTTTGATTCTAGGGAGATAAAATGTAATTTAGCAGAGTTCCTTAAACTTGTATGGAATGAATAAACTGGATACAGGGTACAGGCTTTCTTAAAGTTGGGTCTGTAGACACCCATAGCAGTTGCTTATAATCCTTTAACGTCTGCTCATCTGTTTGGTAAAGCACATTTGAGTCACCATATCTTATTAAAGTAGATGCTAAACTTAAATTAACTTGATTGTACCATCTCTTCCAATTGGCAGATATATGCTGGACTAATGAAATCCACAAGGGGACGCTGTGTCTTTCAGTACTATGTCTTTGTACTATTATTATGCCCTTGCAGTGCTTGAGAAAGCAGTACACTTTGATTCCGAGGAGAAAAATGTAGTAATTCAGTAGCATTCCTTAAACTCGTTTGGAAAGACACGAAAGGATTAGCAGATCAGTAACTGGGAAATTTGTCCATGATTACATTTAAAGCAGATTCACCATCAGGCCCACCATGTATATATTCCACTGCACCAGGTAAAGATAACTGCAGACTGCCTTGATGTTGGGCCTAATAACACCAGTAGCAGTTCTTTTTGGTAAAGAAAAATAAAGTTTAAGACGCGAAATAATACATTAAAACAGCTAATACTATCTACTAGAGGATGCTCCTTTTTATTATTATTTTTTTTAAGGTCTCACCATATTACTATCGTCAAAGACTTGCCGTTTTTAAGAGCGAGTGACATGCAGTGCTTGAGGAAACAGAGGGCTTTGATTCCAAGGAGGAAAAATGTAATAATTCAGCAGCGTTCCTTAAACTCGTATGGAATGACAGGACTGGATCAGCAGATCAGTTACTGGGAACTTTCCTTGCTGCATCTAAAGCAGATTCACCATCAGGCCCACTGTCTTTTCCATTGCAGCAGGTTAAGATAACCGCAGGTTGTAGGCTGCCTTGACATCAGGCCTAAAGACACCAGCAGCAGTCGTTTACGACCATATGAATAAGTTTCCCGATGCCTTTGCATCACAGAATGTGTCCATAGCAACACCTCGGGAAGAGAGACAAAGACGACAAAGGGAAAAAGTCCTGATCTTTGATAAGAGCAGCGCAGCAGACAGCAGCATCGCTGTGATTGGGGGCAGAAGGAAGGTGTGATACGGTGTGACAAGGGGGTGACAATGCCGGAGCGCGCGGCAGCCACTGTGAGCCGGCAGGCTGCTCTCCTGTGGTCCCTCTGCTAGCTTCCCAATTACCACAGCCTCCTTTTCCCGGCTCCTGTCGACAAACTAGCATGCCGCTAAGACTAGCACGGCGCTAAGATGCAGGTGGAACTGGGAAAGAAGAAAAAAGGAGGGGGGAAAGGTGCGGAGAGGGCACGGAGAGGTAAACACGAGATAATAATAGTCCATACCCGTAGCGGCACACATGGGGAAGAAGAGAGGAAGTGGCACGGGACGAGAAGTATAGAAGTAACTATCAAAGCCGGGGTATGAGAGATAGATAGCTCAGTGAGGGCATAGAAATGAGACCGCCGAGCAGAAAAATAAGAGAGAAAAAAAAAAGAGAGAGAAACTGACAAAGAGAAAGTAAGGGAAGGGGGAGAGGAAAGGAGAGGAGAGGAAAGAAGGAGAAGGGAAAAAAAGAAAAAGAAGTGAGAAGTCTGAGGCCAAAAGTAACTGCGGTGGCTAGCACCACAGGCCAAGACAGGATCAGCTCTTGTTAGCATACCACTGACAGCATGATGAGAAGGCTGCTGTCAGGACCCGAGGCCGGCCGAGGGGGGTCGCGCGGATGAAACGCGCGAGGGGCCTCCCAGTTGACTAGTTAGAGGGCGCCTGATGCAGCACAATTATACTGGCATATGACAAGGCTGCACGGGCGGCTGCGCTCGCGAGCCAGGCGACACGGCTTTAAAACAGTGGTACTCCTTACCTCTGGTCACGAAACAGCGATAAGTCAACTGATGCATTGTTGTAAGATCATGATTTATTCCTTTGCTTTCCAACACAGGCGAGTCTGCACCCATGTTCTGCTAGACTGACACAGCAGGTACACACCGGGGGCCCAAACACAGAGGGCCAGCCTCAAGCATACATAATGTATGTCTATCTCTCTCTCTCTCTCTCTCTTTCCTTCTCTCTCTATGTATCCCTCACTTTTTATTTATCCCGCTAGCTCACTGCAAGGACAGCAGGACAGGGTCAAACCTGACCACACTCTACCATACACACTCCTCTCTTCAACTACCACGCATATATGACACTCTCATAATATCATAGTATCGTCTTTCTGTTTATCATAGATCCTCAGATGATCAATTTAAAACACTTCTACAGACAATTCATAAAACATTAGCTTCCTAAACATGTGTTAGGTTGTTGTTAAATGGCAAAACATGAACAAGCTAGTTCATGCTTAACTACAATAGAAACACACAAATCATTACTTAAAAGTACAGATCCCTCCATCAAACAAAGTCTGCCAGCTTACCTGCTATGTGCGCTTTAAAAAAAAAATCCTAGTAGGTTATAGTGTTTATAACATTGCTGTCACTCAAAAACATCCTATTCTCAAAAGGAATTAGTATGCTCCTATATAGTCTGCAAGGTCCTTTATGGTATCATATCGAGAAAAGAAAATGGAACAAAACAGTCTTGTCTAAATGAACAATTAATATTATAAGACACATTTAGTAGAGCAAAGCATAATAATACAGGCACTCACTGCCTCATTATGTTATTAATGCTTCCACCTTACTCGATCAATGACTGAATTCTAGTAAAATAAATCTGATGGGTTTAAGATTGAGAAAGATTAAAGTCTTACATTAAAGGAAATACTAATAACACCAGACTTCATACTAACTCTGTTGGCATATTACTTTCATAAACTGGAGGTCGGCTGCCCTCGTATTCTGCAAAACAGTAAATCACACAAAAAAAGGGTTTTTGTGTGTGTGGGGGCGAGCGATCTTAACTTAAGAAGCTAATGATTTACACATTCTAAACCTTCGTGTCAGTGAGCATGCGGAATGATGGCGGCGGCCCGGAGGAGTGAAATATTCCACAGATTGGCTCATCCCGACGGAGGCTGCCGGTTCCGGAGCTTTGGCCGAGCTGGCTTTCTGTACTGCTACAGATAACCGCGCAGGACGCAGAGATAACGTTAGCCTGACATCACTCGCTCCTTTCCCCTCCACAGTCTTGAAGGTTTGGGCTGCGGCCCACCACCACCACCACCACCACCACCACCCCCTGCTCCCCTTCCCCAACGTGATAAGCCTCCACTCCCTTTCTGAGGGAAGAGGAGCTGGACAGAAACTATGCGAAAGAGCTGGAACGGTAATAAGCGATAATATAAAGCCAGTCTGACATTACAGCACAACAACATAAAGACAAGAAATGAAGCAAGAGGTCTAGAAACCTGCTTGTTTGTGTGATGTATGAAGCTAGGTGGATCATATGGTATGCTTAGAATGTTATAAATACAAACACAATATGTAAAAGAAAAATAAGTGTATGAACCTCATCTGCAGTAAAAGTGAAAATTGTACACTTTACAGTTGAATTGAAATGCAGCAAAATAGGCCCAAACCATGACACTACTGCCACCATGCTTCACAGGTAGGAATGCAGTGTTATAGCAATTATAAAGCTTTTTATTTAAACCAAATGAATTATCACTATCAATGCACTATCAACGAACGACTATTTTCTGGTCTATTTTCATACATAAGGCGCATTATAAGACACTAGTAAGGAACAGGGGTGTCGCCATGTTTTCTTTCTATGTCAGCAGGTCTTGTTAACTAAGTTGAGTAAAGCTAAGTTTGAAGTAAACAAAGTAAACAAAACAGTAATTCTTAAAAAAAAAGTCAAACGAGCACTGGATGTCAATCTACAGATTTCTTTTCTGAAAACGGTTTATTTGGGTGAGTAAAGAGCTTCCGATTATTTACAGTAAGCTTAGATTCCAGATTTCAACTAAGGCTGGGTGCAGCAGCAGCAGCATTAGCGCTAGTAAATGCCTCCTGACGGTGCTACATTGAGGAACCCTGAGTGTTCCGGTAAGCCAGGGCGCTATCAGCTAGAGGTTTGTTCCACGTAGCTTCACGTAACTAATCAATAATAAGAATAAGAATAAGAATAAGAAGAATAAGAATAATAAGAAGAAGAAGAACATAAATATTTAACTGTGTTCTCTGTATTTACTTTTAGGACTTATCTTGACATATTTAGGCAGAAATACAGACAATATACTGTACACAACCACATAATGTGAGGCACACTGACAGCAACACATCTTTGAAGAATTAATGCAGCCCTCCAGCATTTAGTAACAGTAATACAATTTCCAACAGAAACACACTGATGAGACCATAAAACCCCTCTTCAGAAAGTGATGAAAATTCTGATAAGGGTGAGGAAAGCAGAGGAAGCTACTTACAGTGCTAAGCTTGCTCGAGGTAATGATGATGCGCCGCTCATGAAGCATGCTGGCATAGAGATGCAGCATGTTATTCACATCCACCGCCACAAAGTACTCCGTCAGATTCCTCTGAAAGAAAAATAAACGCTGTGCTGTGAAGACATTCAACTTTACTGAGTGCTGAGAATTCCTTTATACAGCTTGATATGATACTTACTTTAAACAAACTGACATGCCAAAAGTCATGGGATAGCAGTATGTAAATTATTTGTAAAGTGTTACCTCCAGGGGATGTTTGGGAAGAGCTACACCTGTGTAAGTTGTGAGGTGTTATCTTGTGAGTGACACTGAACACTGGCCAGTGTACTTCTTAAGGCAAGTTTGAATGAGGCCTGATAGTGGGGAACAGATGGATGGAACCATCCATTTCTGAAGTGTATCACAGTTGAATACAGTATGTCACAATATTTACTTGTTAATACCCTACAAAATATATTACAAAAGTTATAGGACACAATACTACACATTCTAAAGGTAACCGTCACATATTAATTATAATTAAAATAATGCTTTAACTAAAAACTAAATGAACATTTGAGAGATGCCATGGAAAAATTCATTTAGCTCCATACAGAACCAAGTTTTTTTTTTTTATATAGACATGTGTAGATGTGTCTTTTCAAATGTCTAAAGGAGCATAAGTAAATGTAAAAGTTCTCCATTCTTATATCTTTCTATCTGGAACCAAATATGTTTTTGGGGGCACAACTAAGAGCACTTTTTCATCAAAAAGACTCTGGTTCTTGAACCAATTCCGTTCTAGTGATAAGAACCGTGGTGCTTTTCAGCAAACCAGCCAGCGTTTCCACCAGTTTAAGTGGAACAGTCAAAACGTCAGTGGCAGTAAATAGAAGCAACAAACAGACACGGCCACAGATGTAGTCACGGTTTGCGCTGGATAACTTTGTGTTCTTCAGTTTTTTGCAATCTGTTCCTCTGTGCTCATCAGTCAACTTATTGTAACCTAATTTCAAGATGGCGGTGCCTAGAGAACTAGACACTAGAAACTAAACACTAGAAGGTTGTGTGTGTATAAATGTCAGGACCCCTTCGAATTCTACCAATGAAGTTTTGAGCCACTTTGAGCTTGTTAATGGTGTAAAAATTGTGATTTCTTTGCATGGACAACTCTATGCCCCTATCACTAGCATTGTAAGCCTGTTGCGAGCATTGGTTAAAAGCGCTGAATTTTGGAATGCTGGGGGTGAATGAAGGTGGGCTATCAGACAAACGTTCATATTCGTTATCATGTTTAATTACACCCCAAATCACCAGTTCTCCTTTAAAGACTTATGTACTTACACTTTCAGGGATGGTGGGAAGTCCATTAATATCTGGGGCTATGAAGTAGGAGTGCTACAGAAGAAAAAAAACACATGGAACACAGAAAGAGAATGGTCAGAATGGTCAGACTGGACAGGAAGAGCAGTAACACCCTTCTTTCATCACTTCATCCTCCTCTGAGTCGCTGTGCATCTGAACGACAGATGAATGTAGCAGAGGCGATGAAGCAGTTTTCTAATTATGCACACCACACACCATATAGCCACCAGAGTCGACACCAGAACGGATCCCCCCGCGGACACTGGCAGAGGAGGTGAGGAAGGGAAGGAGGGAGGGAGAGAAAGTCTTTATTAACGTGCAGAAAGCCAACAGCTCTGTTTCCACAGGATCAGAGGGGTCTGCCCGGCGCACGTTTGAACAAGACGAGCAGGTTTAATGTCTGGATCAAAGAAGCTCCCGAGAAAGAGATCCCCACACTGCACACTAACTTTACAGCTTTTGTTTGCCTGCGTGGTTTTCCTCTCTCTCTCTCTCCCTCGCTCTCTCTCTCCCTCTATCTTCCCGGGTTAGGCCGTGCCTCATTGTGTGTGAAGAGTGCCCATCTGTTGCTGAGCATCGGGTTCAACTCTCTCTTGCCTTTGCATATGCTCTACAAACAACAGCAAGTTTAGCTCGTCCGACGGGAAAGAGGAAAAAAAAAACAATAGAGCTTGATTTGAGTTAATTATTTAAACTCAGCAAAGCTTAATTGGACTGAGGGAAAATCAAATGAAAACTATTGTTTATTTATATACAAGCCTTGTGTTCTGTATACTGTGTGTGTACGTATGGTTTGTACACAGTATGCATATAAATGCTATATTATAGATTTTTAGTTTACTTCATAATTTAATTGATGAAAGGATCAGTAGAAATTCTCCAAAATGACCTGAAATAATCTCTTTTTCTGTTGATTTCTACCTAAAGTTAAGAAGGTATTATCTTTATCCCGTAAAGTGGCTGCTTTGGAGACATGTTTTTTATTGGACAGAGACAATATACAGTATTGTGCAATGATTTAATCCTCTCTGGTTGGTGAACGTGCCATTAAGTCAAGTTGAGTCAAGTCTCTTAATCTATGTGCAATAATAAATTACAGTTGAGAATCTCATCTTCACCACCTAAACATAGCCAACATGCCCCATCTGTGCATCCATCTAGGAAATTACTTAGGACTTGCCTACTGTACAATTGCAGAATAACTCAGAATAATGTAGCCTTTAAAGTAAGCAAGACCTCTGTTTTCATTGGTCAGTTTTAGTCAAAACATGCAGATGGACAATCAGATGCACAAATCGATTACAGAATTTCTCAACAACTCTGTTTAAACGCAGAGAAATAGTCTGAAACATCTGATTGTATTTCGGTGACTTTGTATATTTGTACATCTCTGAATAGCTGAGCTTATGTTTGTGAGAAACTTTGAATTTGAACAAGAAATATTTTATGAGGCTTATTTAAAACTATTTAAAATTGCAACTTTTTTAAGCAGGGGGTAAAAACAAATAATACTGATGTTAATAATAAAAGTCATCGTAAAATAATTTTAGTTCAAGTCATTTAGGAGCATTTCTACTGGTCCACTCATTATAAAATTCTGGCAGAATATAAAACTGCCAGATTCATACTCTCAAAAAGTAAAAAAAAAAATACTATACAACATGTGTGTGACATTGTTCCAAAAAAAATTGCTTTTTAAAATGTGTTTTTCACGTATCTAAGACTTTTGCACAGTACTGTTGCTACAGTTTGCTTACTGTCTGCATGTGGTTAATCAATCCGTTCAAAGGGTAGAAGGCTGACTTGGATCTTGTGGGTAAAATAATTAAACAGAAATACTGGAGCATTCTTTAATATTGTGCTGAATTGCAGTTTAGTTTGCACACTTAATATAATTAGCACACAAATATGTGCATATATTTAGACACAAGTAAATCCAGAAAAATATTTGACCCCGCCTTCTACTACCCAAAAAAAAAAATGAAAAGCTCCACCCATCATCACCCCATCAGTGCTGAGGCATATGCGTGTTTATTTTCCCACACAGAGCGGCTGATTGGCCTGCATGTTGTGAGCTGCAGTTCCAGCTGGCCGTGGCCGGCGCTCTGCAGCCATGTTTATAAAAATGACACATTATCAGAGAGCTTGTTATCACTGTGCTCTGCCTGCCTGCTGCTGCTGCTGCTCTCCCTGGTGTGAGAAGGATCCTAGATATAGACACCCCCCCCCCCCAAACTCCTCCGCCTCCCGTGCACACGCAGTCCAGCTCTCTGCATAGCTGAACCCACAGCAGAACCAGTGAAAACCACAGCCCCTCGCTGCAAATCTCCAAACCCAGTTTCACCATTTCCCACCTTTCCCAGCGTTTGAAAGCTGCAGAGGAACGTGAAGAAGAGGTGAACCCACCACCTGGTGAGAAGGCGTTCAGCACTCAGACTTAAAAGCGAAAGGCAACTCGCAAGAAATCCCCTTTGATGACTGGACCAGGCTTTTCTGCTGCCACGTCCAGACTGCAGCTCTGTTCAGCGACGCCGTAAGATAGCGGCTTACCCACTTAACTTTCAGCTTCGCCTGCCAGGGACCAAGCCAGCGGTCTAAGAGACGAGGGTGGGAAGCTGTTTGAACATGACTGACTGACTGACGCCGGTTCCTCGTCCTGACCTTTCATTCTTAATACTTGAAAGAATTTCTTCTTCTTTTACACTTTCAGCAAAAAGGGTTCTATAAAATATTTAAAGGTTCATCTGTTTTCTAAACTAGTCCATGGTTTTTAGAACTGTAGAAACCTTTAAGTGCCTTTTTTCAGAACCATCTACAAGAGATTTTATTCCTCATATCTGAGGCTCTAATACAAAATTCAGAGATGATTCAATTGATTCTTGGATGTCCCTTTTTGTAAAAGGGTTTATAAAGACAAAGACAAAGTTTAAAACAACAAAAAAGAGATATTTTGGAAAGATCTAGGTAAGGTTAGATTAGGTACAATAGTGTACCACGTTCCACATTAACACATCCCACTGCCTTTACAAATGAAGCAGCCTAAAGCACAATCTACATCCTTAAAAAAGAAGGGCACATTAGGGTTTTTTTATTGAAGACAACAATCCCCTACTGAACAGTCAGTAAGTATCAAATTAGTGCTCGGTCATATGACCACGAAACAGTATCACGATTAGTATCTCGAGTCCTTCTAACAAATAACGTCTCTCTTTAAGACAACTGGTTATTCTTTCTTTATTTCATTCTTCACAAACAATAAAATGTGTTTTTTGTGCTTTTGTTTAAACCTCACTTAAACCTCGATTACAATTAAGGCTCAGTTGCTCAGTTGGAGTTTTGCTCCATGTTGTTTCCATGCTGAAGACTGGACAGAGACAAGTCACGTGACTTTACATGTGGTAGTATGTTTCTAGGGAGATATTTTTTAGTTAATCGATCAGCCTTAATTCAAATCGTACAAGCAGACATTTATGATAAATTTTTATTACATGCATATATCTTGTGGATTTCTATTCAAGTCTTACATAAAAAGGTTTCATGTTTGATAAACATTCTTGACAATCCTAATTTTAATTGTAAAAAAAAAAAAAAAAAAAAACATTTTTTTCCAATTTCTCCCCAATTTACACGACCAATTACCCAACCCACTCTTTAGGACTCCCTCGGAGGAAAGCGCAGCAACTCGGTTCCGATACAACAGCTCACAGATGCCTTGTGCTGAGCGACATTACCCTTAGGAGTGATGAGGGGGGAAAAGTGCCATCTACTGACCCAGAGAGAGCAAGGCCAATTGTGCTTTCTCAGGGCTCCGGTAGCTGATGGCAGGCTACATGAACAGGATTCGAACCAGAGATCTCCCTTGTATAAAAAAAAAAAAAAAAAACTTTTTTTTTTTTTAAATAAAAATCACAAAATTGCCTTTTGTCATCTTCAAATTCATTTTTAAATCAGTAATGTCCTGAATAGAATCTGCTGCAGGGGATGCCTTGGGTTTTTAGCAGTATACTTTCTTAACCAATAGCAATTTTTCTATGGCACAATTTAGAAAAAATTAAACTTTTTTGACATCTTTTTGAGAGTTGAGTACAGGTGAGCAATTTGAGGCACAATATGAATTACTCAGACAGTAAAAAATTGGAAAAAACAATATGATGTTGCCTAATCTTCAGCACATAGTTTTCAGGAGTTCTGTAAGCATTTTTCTGTGCAATATTTATATAAAACAAAAAAATATGGGCTATCAGGAGAAGCATCAAGGGGATTTGTTGAGGACAAGTGCCTTTCGCTTTTACCGCTAAACTGAAGAATCTTTTTGATACTGGAAAAGGGAATACAGCAGCATGGAAGAGCATTAATCATTTAGGAAGTTTGATTGTTATCCAGAAAAGAAGAAACAGAAAGAAGACACCCAACACCCAGGATGGTTTGTTTTTTGCCAAATTTAAAAGAGACAGCTCTGGATTCTTTGGCAAAACGTTCCGTGCAATTAGAACCGCAGCATCAGAATCAGAAGCTCACTTGCTCCCTCGCTTCCTAACTCTCACTCTCTCATGCTCTCCCACTCTCGCTCACTTTCCACTCACCGGCTTCTGGCTTCCTGGATCGTTCACAACTTGCCTACTGGCAATATGCAAACACTTGCTCTTGCACATTGAGAAGAGAGAGTAAAAAAGGTTCACACTCAGAATGAGAAAATCAGCCGTTTTTCTTTTACAGTGTCATCACTCACTTTAGACACACCACCACAACAATCACATATCAGTCTTTAATGCAGGTAACAGTTTCTGCTATAGCATCACCTCTTGCTGTAATTTGTTTCCTTTGTGAAAGTGGATTTGCGAGGTTTAATTATATTAACTTCCACCTTTTAACAATAAATTAATGCTGTTTAAAAGCTGCATGTAAAAACAGTAAGCAATGATTGGTTAATACTTATTAATATGAACCATACAAATATATATTTAGTACGGCAAAAAGAGACAAAGCCTATCTTTCATTTAATTCATTTTGGAGATGTTTCTGATGTGATACTGTACACACAGCTCTGAAAAAAAATGTATGAGACCACATCAGTTTCCCTGATTTTGCTATTTATCAGTATATATTTCAGAAAAGGGAAAATGGTTGATACAACAAAAAAGTTCATATTATGAATTTTTAAGAGTTCAGAAATCAATATTTGGTGGAATAACCCAGGTTTCATGCATCTTGGCATCTTCTCCTCCACCAGTCTTACACACTGCTTTTGGATAACTTTATGCCACTCCTGGTGCAAAACTTCAAGCAGTTCAGCTTGGTTTGATGGATTGTGGTCATCCATCTTCCTCTTGATTACATTCCAGAGGTTTTTAATTTGGTCTATTTTTGTTTCCAGAGCTGTATATTCTGATCTACTTAGATCTAGATTTGCACATATTATCTAGATTGTTTCCACACCTATATATTACTGTAATATTTATATATTTAGTTATATTTTACCTTTTTAGGTACGGTGTACATTGTTTAAGTTAATTGTATATTTTCTATTTTATTTTAGTCTTCTACTCTATATTGTAAATATTAAATATTTCTCTCAGCATACTGTGGGAACTATTTTAATCACCTGTACCCCTGTACTCTGGGATGTGACAATAAATCTGATTTGATTTTGATTTGATTAAGAACAAAGGAACCAACTGATTCCACTTATTAATGAGTTCATCAGCCTTCAAACGAACCTGAAAATCTGCAGTCACACTGGCCGTGTGTGGATAACACTCACACACCTGCATTAAAAACTTAAAAAAAAAAAAAAGTATATTTATTTATTTTTTATAAGTTTGTCTTTCCTTCTGAACATACAGAAATATATTTATTTTATATATTTATTTTAAGTAAATGAAGAATGGTCTCTGGCTTTGCATAGGACCTTATTATACTGTATACATAAAATTGTACAAGTAAGCATGAACTCAAAATGTAGAAAACATAAGCACCACTTCTTTCTTAAACTCAAACTAAATCAAAATATAGCTTAAATTAGGGCTGGGTTATATTTTATAAACAATAATCTTGATATTTTTCCACATACATGATCGATTCTCGATAACGATTTGGATTTTTAGTTCATACCAACTTGCATAACAACTTATTTTTTTTTTATTCGTAAACAACCATTTAAAGATGATGAGCAAGCTATAGTTTCCTTTACATTTAAATAAAGCTTATTTATTTATTTATTTTTATTATTATTAATATTATTTTTTTTATGAATAGTAAGCAGCCTCCTTCATCATTACATGCAGCTTTTATAGTAAAGGTGGTGCAAACATAACCTTGTTATATTTCAGTTTAGGATAAGTGTAAAATATAAAATCCCAGCCACACAAAGGAGTTCTTTACAGATTTCTAAAAGAAGCAAATTTCTATCTACTGAGATTCCCTCTGACAGCTTCTACATGTTAAGATGTATCAAGATCTCAATTATCCCATTTTAAAACTCACATTAAAACTGTTATTAAACTAATCAAATGAATTATATTAACCTTCTAGTCTCAGCTTAAATATATCAGTATGCTATAACGGACACAAATGGATGATTATTGATTTTTATAATTATTTACAGAAAATTAAGTATAGACTAAATGACACATTAAAAGAACACATTCAATTTCACCTTGAATTTAAATATTCAATTTTCATGAATTCTCATTTAAATACAAAATCCAGAGTCATATCTATATATACATAGTATGTTTTAACAATATACCTTATGCTTCTGCATTTTTTTTCTTTTGCATAATACGCAAATTTGTTTATGTGCAATTTTATGTACAATTTTAAGTATGTTGCAGTGGTACTGTTCTGTAATACTACCATCTTTTACAGGCATATAAACTATGAAATATTTAAAAAAAATACTTTATACTTCTGTGAATATTACCGCATAAATATCTTTATTCTATAGTGCATATAGTAGTTATGTAACCGCTCTATCACAGTGCATGTAAGCAGTGCAAGTGAGCAAAATACCAGCTGTATTTCTAGTTATACGTTTAGACAAAGTGTCAAAGATAATAAACTTAATCAATATTAACTTTAGGGACTGACAGGTGGTTCCTGAAAACTATTTTCAGCTTAATCTGTGTGATTTTAGACATAGAACACTTCCAACAATATCCAAAATATGATAAAAGTGGGTTTTGTTTAAAGCTCTGGTACTTACCACACTCAGATTCACTGGTGTGTTGGGCTTGGGCACAGGCAGAGCGTGCAGCTTTTCCAACATATCATTCAAAGAATTTTCCTGTGAAAGACAGAAAACAGAAAGAAAAGGCATAAGAGGTTACAATAAGGGACAAACAAGCAAAGCAAGTATATTATTATTTTTTTATTAATATAAAAAATACAGCATGGTATCACTGCAATTGGTGACCAATTTAGAGCCCAAGTGATCCCTGTAGCGAGGCCGAAAGAGGGGGAGGAAAAACATCCGACGGACACACATTTAACGAGCGATCCTGAGGTTAAGAGACGGTAAGCTAGGCCGCGGCAGACGCTTATTATTCCGGCCATGATTTATGGCCGACATCGGCTGTTCGTAATTAAGCATAGACCCTCGCTCGGGGAAGGCGGCTTTAAGAAGGCACTGGAGAAAAGCTTCGGCCACAAAACAGGCCCCGGGATTATAACGCTGGCCTTTTACGAGCTCTTCAGACGAGGGCAAAATTTACCCTGCCCAACTCCACGTCCCGTACAGCAGCAGCAGCAGCCGAGCTGCACGGAACAGCAGGGGTCCTCATATCTACTCTGTTCATTTGTTGTCTTCTGTTTCTTCTGCAGTAAAAACTGTCTAAGGCTTTCCTTCTGATCAGTTGTTTGGAGAGGACTGTTAGAACTGTGTGTGTGTGTGTTTTGTGTTGTGTTGTATCTGTATGTGTATATATGTGTGTGTGTGTGTGTGTGTGTGTGTGTGTGTGTGTGTTTTAGCATAGCGCGGGCTGCTGTCACGATAGGCCAGATGCTCACACGCATGGTCAGTAACACAGCCCGGGGAAACACTTCATTTCCCCTCGCCTTAAACAGTCATCGCTCTTGTCCTCCCTCGTCAGTCAACCTCGGCTTCACGCGCTGCGCCACACCGCGCGCAAGCGCAACCGGGCGCATACACACTCGCCACACACACTCCAATTCATTTAACACACCGCGCAGCCTTCACACTTAGCTTGAGAGTCCAGAAACAAACAAGGGAATAAGATACAAAACCAGGAAAAACAAAACTCCTTCTCTAACTGTAGTAAATACTGCATCACAAATTCATACCACCATTCACACAATCATAAAATATAGTTTACAATGAAATGAAATAAATCTGAAAAATCATAAAACTATTAAAGTTGCTAATATGTGTCAGAAAACAGACAGAGATTAATAAATTAAAGATTCTTCATATTATGTAACAGTGAAAGTGCTTCCAAGTTAAAATATTTATAGATAAATTTATAAAAATTAATGTGACTAAATGTGGATGGTAGATGAGTGTTTTTAAACAAAAAAACGCAATAAATACTATAAATAAATAAGCTGATGACTTAAAACACATAGACAGATAAAATGAAATGAATATGAATGTAAACTATAAAAAAAATAAAGTAAAATTCTTATAGAAAAGTAAATATCTGCAGTTAACAGCTTCGTAAGAAATTTATCACAAAATAAGTCTAATAATGGTTGTAAAATATATTAATACTAATAAATGAAACTAATAAAATTAGATTAAAAGGTATTATAAAAAATATATATATATAATTAATGTGGAAAATATCTGCAGACAAGTGTTACATGAAACTATAACTGAGTTTAAAATTAATAATTCAATTCATAGACGACACTAATAAAGTTTATATAAGCATGGTAACTAACTTACTAACAGACTGACTGGGACTGAGTAGTAAATAAATAAATAAACAAACAAATAAATAAATAAATAGACTAAATAAATAAATAAATAAAACTAAGGGTACATATAAAAATAAAATATGTAAAAATACACTAATAAAAGTGGTTTATAGATATTAAATATAAATAATATTGAATAAGGGTCAATTTTATAAAATTGCAAAAACACATAATAAAAGGGACTTTTGAGGTTCTATCTAACTAAACAAACAAACAAAAAAAAACAGAAAAGTACTGACTAACGATGCATCACTCAAAAAGTATATAATGAAAGTCTTATTAAAGGGTTAAGAGTTATGAAATATAATAAATGTGAGCGAGTGAGTGTAGTGAACTTTTTTGCTAAATAAACAGTCAGACAGTCAGATAGTGTGAGCAGAGGCGGCGGCGGTGGCGGCTGCGTGGTGGGTGGTTTGATGATGCGGGGCATGCGCTGCTGCTTTTCCTGCGCTCTTTTCCTCCCAGTGTACTTAGCCTGTGATCTGTTTGTGTTAACTGTGAGGAGGTTTCGTCCCCTTCACTTCTCTCTCAGTAGCTCTGCTAAACATAGCTGTGTGACAGCCCACTGATACCGCAGCTCCAACTTCCAGCCTCCATCTCCTGCTGTCTTAAACACTGCCCCCACCCCCCCCCCAAAAACACCCCACAATACCCCACACCCACCAAACCCTTTCCCCTCCCTTATGTAAAAGCTGCATATTTCAGCCCCAAAACTCTCTTTTTTTCCCTCTGTGTGCGTGTGTGTGTACAGTAACTCTACAGTATGTAGTGCACCCACTTTTTTGGGGGGAGAAAAGAGAGGAAGAAAAAAAGAAAAACAACAACAACAAAAGGTTTGGCACGACGCATTTCCCAGCGATTTGTTTTCCAGTAAATCACTGCGGATTGACTTCCTGCTCGATGTTTGGTCTGTTAAATGTCAACAACACAGCAAAGCGAAGCGCGCGAGTGCCAGCCAGCCAGCCAGCGCCGCCTGACTAACCGACCCAGGATTAGCTGTACAGCTGATGTTTTTCCTTTCGCCTCTCCTCTTCCCTCGCTGTGCAGCGGCCGAGTCTGGTTTGTCGGCAGCTGCTCGCTCCCCGGCGCTGGATGGAGCAGAGCGGGGTAATTTTCGCGTTTGTGACATTAGCAGTTTGCTCAGCAGAGCTCCAGCCAGCCACATGAAACACTGACATCACAGAGAAAAGTTTTAAAAGCCCTCATTAGCATTTCAGAGTGCCAATGTGAGAAAGTGACCAGAGTCTGGCGCGTCGCCGCCAACGCCGCTCCTCCGAAAAAGACAAAAAAACAAAAAGGCAGGAAATAAGGGAGGAAGAGAAAAGGAAAAGGGAAAGGAAAGAGTTGACAGACTTTAGGAAACTCACCTGCTGTTTGGTTAGGTAGTCTGCGAGAGTGTTTAGCAGCTTGTAGTAAATCTCAAACCAGGGGAGATAGCTGTGAGGACACAGACAGAAAAAAAAAACAAAAAGAAGACATCATCATAATCATCATCATCATCATCAGGTCAGGTCAGGTGATGTGGAGACCAATGGAATTACAATGGGATTACAATGGAATACACCTGTAATAAACGCACATGGAGTAGAGGTGGACAATATACAGCTCTGGGAAATAAAAAAAAGAGCCACTTAAAGATGTTTTTTCTTGATTTTACCAAATTGCAAATCTCTGGAATATAATCAAGTGGAAGATGAATGATCACAAGCCATCAAACCAAGCTGAACTGCTTTAATTTTTGCACCAGGAGCAGCATAAAGTTATCCAAAAGCAGTGTGCAAGACTGGTGGAGGAGAACATACCTTGAGGCATGAAGTGGGAGATTGCTAAAATCATACATGCTGTGTATTTATACACACACATACACACCAGATAAATTTAGAGTATGTCACCTTGACATTTAACCTAGTGGCTTTGGGCTTCCTCCAGCGTTTTTAGCTACAGTACCAGCATTCCCTATTATCACATTCTTTACACTTGCCGGCACCCGCATTTTAAACATTCCAGTCCAGACTGCACTTTGAGGATACAAGAGGGGGGTTCAGAGAGAGAGAGAAGGAGGGTAAATAAAAGGATTTGGTTTCTTCAACAAAAACATGACTGGGCCACTGTAGCCTGTAATAAACGAGGAAGTATAGAGGAAGGGGAAAGAAGGAGGGATGCAACGCTTTACAAGCATGCTGCATCCAGATGCAGCAGCAGAGAACCAGGCGTTGTGCTTCAGCCAGGGCGTGAGGACGTTTTCCTAGAATTTTTCTCATAGCTTGCCCTTTTTCAGCGTAGCCTCACTTGGAAATAAACAGAGGGGAAGAGGAAAAAAAAAAAGAAAGAAAAAATAGTAAGGAAGAATAAATTATACTGTATCTCTGGTTTAACTAATCACACCATACCCCGCCAAGAGATACAGTATCATGTATCTGCAACATTGTGTTTTTTGTTGAGCTTGACAGATTCTTGGCAAAGTTGACATGGATCCTGGAGGTGGAAGCGGGCCAACATTTTGTTTTGGCTCAGAGGTTGCAAGAACACACACCATTTATTCTGTTACGCAATCGAATGAAAAAAAAAAACAAAAAAAACACATAGCAGACAGCCTGCTAGGCCTGTTTATTTATATATTTATTTTTAAGGCTTTATTTCAGTATATCATTTTTTCGGCTTTTTCTGAAATCACACTTTTAATTGAGACCAAATAGATATTACATAATTTAGGTCAATTGGTGTAATTGTCACAATTGCTTCATTACCTTCATCTGCATTAATTTATACAAAATAAAATAAATGTAACTACTTATAACTGAATGATGATGAAAAACAACTTAATAATGTACTGTAACTGGTCAATGAATCGTTACTATACAATCATTATTAAAAAAGAAACATTGCAGACAGCAGTAGTAGTAGTAGCAGTAGTGGTAGTTTTAAGGCTCAATTTCAGCTTCACATTTTTTTTTGCTCGATCTGAAATCCTGCAGTGACTTGAGAAATAGTGATTACATCACTTGGGCCACACAGTCTAGTTGTCACCAATGCTTTACTACCTTTATCCACATCAATGTGTCTACAATAATGGTGTTCTAACTACTGACTGAATGATAAATTATTAATTATCCTAATTAATAGCTTCATAGTCCTGGTTAAACCGTCCCTGCAACATTTTTCAGTATTTTCTAAATAAACACAATAAACAAAACAATATACTCAAACACACAAAACTTCACACAGCAATTTCTATAAGTCCTATAACCTGCATTAAAAGCATTTGGAAACACTTTCTATAAATTATCTTTATAAAACTCAAACATGCTCATAACGCATAATATTGCATTCATAAGACATTATATACATGGCTATACATACAGCTCTGGCAAAAAAAATAGGCAATCAAACCAAGCTGAATTGCCTGAATTTATGCACCAGGAGTGGCACAAGTTAGTCCAAAAGCAGTGTGTAAAACTGGTGGAGTACATGCCGAGATGCTCATTTTACTCAAACATTTGCCTATAAAAAGCAAAATCAGAGGAACCGATTCAGAAACTGAAGTGGTCTCTTTAAAAATTTCCAGAGCTGTATTTATAACAATATATAACCCATCATAGCCATGTTTATTACACATTATGATCATAATACATTAATAGCTGTGTTTATAACATGTTATATGCCAATATTAAAGTAGATCAGTCCCAGCTTGCAAAATGCATTATGACTAAAAAATCTGCCTCCTTATATACACACCCTGTATAATGCTTTAAAAAAATTTGAACCACTTCTGAATTATTTTTGTCTTGAATATAATATTAGTTTTAGTCACTTATAATGTATTATAACAGGTCTTTATGCGTTCAAAGTAAAGTGATACACTTTCATTGTGGGATTATTAATGATAGATATACACTATTTTAACATACATATATTGTAATCACAGCTTATACTGTATTATGATCACATGTCATAATGCATAATAAACATGGCTATAATGGGTTATGCGTTTTTATAAATTTTTTTAGCCATGTTTATTATGCCTTATGAATGCATTATAATACGTCTAATAAAGATGACATTTATAGAAAGTGAACTGCACATTTCGACTCTGTGCAGTTACAAATTGTAACCAGAGACGTCTCTAATCCCCAAATCTTTCCAAAACTTGCATACTATCACTTTAATCAAGACTGATTACATCACTTGAGCTGTCTTGAGAGTCTAATTGTCACAAATGCTTCATTACCTTCATCTGCATCAGTGTGGATAAAATAAGTTTTATTCTACTGACAGAATAAGGAAGAAAAAAAATGACGTAAGGTAGATGGCTAATTTATTAGCATTATTATTTAATCATCATTTAAAAAAAAAAGAAAAGAGGTATTCACTGAGCTACAGCACAGACAGACAGGGGATTGATGGGAGTTCTCTCTCTCTTTCTGTCTTTTTTTTTTATCCCCCCCTCCTCTCATTGCATGGGTCAGTGAGCGCTCCGGCAGACTGGAATTAACAGACAACAAGAAAAACAATAAAGTGAGCGTAATGCAAATTTTCATATCGCTAAATCCGCAGAGGCGGCCAATGCCGGGGCCGTTCCCAGGGAAGTGCGCTCAAGCGCGAGAGCTAGAAGTCTGAATGACCATTAACCTGAAACAATCAGCTCTTAACATGCCAATATTTTGACGTCCGCAGGAAGACTCTCCTAAACCAGGTCACTCCTCCTCATTTCAATCTTAATGAAATATGCCTATGCAAAAACCCTCAATACAGATCCTGTACTTCATGCATTTAGAACTTTAAAAGACTGATAGACTGAGAAATCTTGATCAAAAGTACACAATTTTCCCTTTAAGCTTTTCAAACAATATACAGAGCTGGCAGCTTGATTGATTGTGGTTTAGTCTTTAGTTTAGTTTAGCTCTAATCAGAAAAAGTGTCACCATAATTACAGTTCATTATTGACTACCCGTACAATATATGGACATGACCTCAAAAAATTTGGGCTGCCCCCAAAACCCAATATTGCCCGTTTTTTTTAAGCAAGCAGAGGCCATTAACAGGAATGTGACAGCATGTTAATTCTCTTTAAAAAATGTTTTTGTTTTTTTTTTCATATTATTTAAGTGCAATTTATGCAGTAAATAAAAAAGTACATAAAAAATATAGTAGTAGTAATTGAACATTTATGGATGTAATTGCATTGTAATGCAATTCATTATATCAGTGGCATAAAATGGTTATAAATTAACAATGATAATTATGCATAAATTCTTAGACATGAGACTGACTAACCAATGATTTGTGGTGCATAATGGCAACATCAATTCTAAATGTAGAGCATCAAAGGTGAATGATATGGTAAAATTATTTCTCAAATATTTCTCATATACGATGTTTTGAGGCTGGCAATCAAAATTGATCTAATATACTTTTAAAGGCTGTAAAAAATGAGAAAACTTTTTTTTTTAAATAAATAAATGTTTAATGATAATCCAATAAGCTACATGTATTGTGTAATTAGTCATTATTTTTCTATACTGAACACAAAAATATTTCACATATTTTTTACAAGGGATTTCACTAAATAGAACCAGAAGCCAGTGACTCAACATGTCATGTTAATAATAATAAAACACAATGTTAATCAGAATGAAACATTCTGCCCCTGGTAGATATGTAATGGAATTGAAAATAAAAAGAATTTTCTTTTTGTATCAAGCACCAAAATCCTTTTTTTTTTAATGTAACTGCATTGCACACTGCACAAGACAAAGCATATACTGCAGTGTAAACATGTTTTAAAGTTACACCAAGGTTTTATCAAGACCCAGTGACCAATGTGAAGAATAATCATTAACCAGGCAAAGCAGCATCTAAACATCCAAAGATGTTTCTGAAGTGTCATGGTTCTACTTAGAACCACTCCAATTTAATTACCTATCTAATGACAATACTCAAGCTTTACTGACAATATTCATTAAAGATTCAACCAGAAAATCATTTAGAACATCATTCATCATTATAACAATAACATGTCGTCATTACAGGCCACCCCTGCTTTCAGTAAGTGTGTAGAAACAGAGGCTGCCATCACAGTTTGGTCAGCATGACACGTCGTTGGGGATATGGCAATCACCTGACACCTTGAAGAAGCCTGTTCTGTCGGGCGTAACAAAGCTAATGGTTATCTCCCTCGCCCTCTTTGTTTAAAACGCGAGGCTCCTGGATGCTAATCCTCCATTTTTCACTCGTGAAGGGGATTTAAATAGGAGTGCCTGTTGTCAGAGAGGCTCGACAGGCCTGGAAGAACCCAAACACTCATTATACTCCTAAATGAGAGAGCCTGTAAATCTTTTGTTTTAAAGCCAAATAAATTATTGCTGTATGAGCAGCGAACCTTAGCTTATCAAGATGTCCAGGGAGGAATACCTTTCACATAATGCTGGCATGGTGTTTTATTTCAACGTAATAAACTGAAATTACACCACTTTTGGATACTTTGTAGACTAACTCCCCCCCCTTCCCAACCTTTCAAATAACTTGGAGACGTGAAGCCCCCCTCAATCTCTTCACGGGTTAGTGGGTAAAAATGTGTTTGTATTCCACAAATCCTCCGATGGAGAAACATTCATCATTCCCAAACGTGCGGGGCGAAGCAATCTCTCCAGCCCTTTTAAACTCTCAGCTCTGCTTGAAAAGTAAACCGGCTAATCTGACCACTCGCAACTCCTCGCCCGGCGTTAGCCCCCAGGCCAGGATGACCACAAACACAGCCCTGATAAGCGGCTACTTATGGTAACATGCTACAAATTGACCGGGGATGAAGCAAAAGATGATTTTAGGTGACAGACAAGGGAGATCTCTAACCGTAGCTTAAAAAAAAACTACACATATAACCATGGTACACTAATATAACAGGAATTTACTGCAAATTATTTTTTTTAGCATTTGTTCCCTTGGGACATAAACTACAGCTCTGGAAAAAACAATAAGAGGCCATTCAGTTTCAGAATCAGTTTCTCTGATTTTGCTATTTATAGGTATATGTTTGACTAAAATTAACATTGTTGTTTTATTCTATAAACTACAGACAACACTTCACCTTAATTCCAAATAAAAATCATTTAAAGCATTTATTTGCAGAAAATGAGAAATGGCTGAAATAAGAGATGCAAAAAAAGAACTTCCCAACCCTAAATAATGCAAAGAAAAAAAGTTAATATTCATATCAAGTTTTAAAAGTCCAGAAATCAATATTTGGTGGAATAACCCTGGTTTCTAATCAGTTTTCATGCATCTCGGCATGTTCTTCTCCATCAGTCTTACATACTGCTTTTGGATAACTTTATGCCACTCCTGGTGCAAAACTTCAAGCAGCTCAACTTGGTTTGATCCATCTTCCACTTGATTATATTCCAGTGGTTTTCAATTTGGTAAAATCAAAGAAACTCATAATTTTTTAATGGTATCATTTTTTTTGTACATATTTACGATAAAACAATCTTGTCACACTGCACATAACATTATGAACAGCGGGAATTATTCTTATATAAAAAGATAATGATTATTGAAAGAGGAAAAAATTGTGAGTGTGAGAAATGTAGGCCTCAACAGCAATTTGTTTTATTGATTTGATTGATTGATTTATTTATTTACAGATTAGGCATCTAAAGCATTACCATCACCATTTGTAAGGATCATATGCAACACTTTCTGAAATCAAACTGAATCTCGGATAGGGCCGGGACGAGTCATCAGCATACGACCTCATTGACTCCGAAACTATGTCAAAAACATTATGGTTTTAAGGTGAGAGCCTTATGACACCTAAAATATTTTTAGCTATACATTGCCAAGCTACAGAGCCAAACTTCTTTAATATGAAATTATCTGTGGAGAATATTTGTGTGATTATGTAACAAAGTAAATAATGAATTTGATTTTTCAGTAAACTGTTGATTTACTGGGTGTTGGTTTGGTTTGTCCCTTAAAAATATTTCTTATGCTTTGGGGTTTTTTTTTCTGAGGTTAGCAAACAAAATATACCTAAATATGCCTAATATATGCCTAATATACAGTTATTGAAGGCTCTGGAAGGATCATGTGTGACGTTTTTTAACCAACTCCTCAATATATAATCAGTCACACATACAGTACCACTGATTACATCAATTTAATGTCGATTAAATAACACATCCTTAATATTGTGCAAAACTATTAGAAGTGTGTTCACTAATGTAGCAGGAAAACTTTAGAAGAAGTCTGTGGTTTGGGTGGCAGGAATGGAGTTATCTGGAAACTGTAGCTACAACTGCTTCACACCAGCAATCAACAATCAGCACTGCTACATTTAAATAACTTCTGCAGCGCTGCTGTTCTGTTAGTGTAATATTGCTGGTTTGAAAAAATTACCTTAATATATTTACCAGTTCTTATCTTAACTACACATTAGCTCAGTAACTAAATGCTCTAATCCAAAGTTTTATATCTTATATTTAGTATTTCATAAAAATATCAATACTTATCAATATTTTAGGGAACAGGTCAGTATGGTAAAAAACACAGATTACTGGTTAATACAGAAGTATTTATTGTTTCAGAAAAAGCCTTGAAAAAGTGTATTTTTTATTTAAAAATGAAGTTCAATTGAAATATTGAAATATATAAAAAAGGTTTATTATTATTATTAGGCCCATTCTGATAATTATTTTTGTTTGGACAAGCAACATTTTTTCAATATTATGGGCATCTTAATATAGAGGTATAATAATGCCTGGAAGCATTATTGTTAAAGAACTGTATGAACCTTTAATTATTAAGAATATTTAGACATTGTATTGAAATAAAATGTAATAAAAATGTTCAAAATTAATAAAACACAAAAAATAATCAATAATATAAAGTCGTTAACAGGATCTTCTTGCCAAGTAAATACACTGGACAATATTAAAGACAGCAAAAATGAAGTTTATATATCGTATGATAAGTAGATAACGTATTAATCATAACAGGCTTCATTTTTCTATGCTTTAGTTATTTTAATCAAGCAAACACACGCAAAGCACACAAATTATTAGTTTAATTGACTATTTGGAAAAATAATTATAAAATGAATAAACAAAAAAATAAATAAAGTTGGATCGTTCCAATATAACATGTATGGCTGATAATCATTTACAGAAACATATATTAATCTCAAAAACGTATATTAATCTAAACACAAAGCAGATTCCATCCCTGACCCCCATTAACAGGAGAAATCGCTCCATTATAAAACACAAAGACTAACTGGTTTAAAAGCTGGTCATTATATACTGCACATACATGTAAAAGCCATGTTAACTTCCTGCACGTCCGACAATTGCGGTTCTCCATTCCTCCTATAAAATATATTACAGATCTTAAATTAAACTGCTGAAGTGAATTACTTAAGTCAGCTCGCACCTTGTAAGCAGCTCAGAATGAGATATGATTACAGTGTGTCTCTTTTCCCCGCAGGTCTAAAGGTTAAGCAAAGCTAATGAATTCTCCTCTGTCCGAACCGCTAAGTGACCAGTAACAGCAGAGAGCCTCTATATCACCGGCCGGCACCGCCATCAAATACAGCCGGCGGAACGAGGCCTTTTCCCATTTCAGGCCTTTCCAGAAGTGTGAAGGCTACTGCTCGATCGCGCACTCGCTCGCAGAGCTCAAGAGTGACTAAGAGGTGAGGAGTGTAGAGAGTGTGTTTAATAAAAAAAAAAAAGAAAAAAAAAAGAAAAAGAAAGAATCCTTCTGCTTTTAAAGCGCTTTGGCCTGAAGGAACCCTGCCCTTTCGGCCTGGGCTCCAGACACCCAGCTACAAAGGCCTGACCACATAAAACTGTCCTTCTCATTAGGCTACTTCCTCGTGTAAGCGTAGGTGACAATTTTATGGTCCCAGCACTTCAACTATCGCATGGACACAAACTGTTTTAATTACTTTTGTTTTTTAGCGGGGCAGACGAGTACGAGTGTGACGATCTTCTAGAGGAACAGCTAAGAGACTTTAACAGTGAATTCAGTTACTGTTAAAATACACTACATTTCAGTGTCTATACACTACATACATATGACTTTATTCTTTTCTCACAAATACAATCATGATAGTTGTCTATTTAAGGCAAAGCTATATCATTTAACTAGGAATAAAAGCACAGAGCATTTTGGGCTATCTCTATCTTGAGATCTCTTGAGACCAGTTTGAGCTTTAAAAAAGTTATTCTGTGACCTTAAAATATTAGACTTTTCATTAATAAAATAAATAATTTTAGCATTTTATATATGTGTAGATTTTTTTCCTGTTGTTTTTTGTTTTGTTCCTTTTTTTTAAAAAATAATACAGTTAATACAAAAAAAATAAACAAATGAAGATTAATGTTTTTACTTTTAATTTTGTTAAAACACTTAATTAATATATATATATATATATATATATATATATATATATATATATATATATATATATATATATATATATATATATATATATTCATTAAACATTTTTTATTTAAAAAAATTAAGTTATTTAAATTATTTGCAAAAAAACAACAAAACAAACAGTTAGTTATATTAAAAAAATAATAATAATCACTAAAAATGTAAAGTGTCTTCCTACATTTTCTAAAAAAAATCCTTTCAATGCAAACAAAAGAGCTCTGCACCCTTCAAAAAAAAAAAAAAAAAAAAAAAGACACAAAACCCTGAAACTTTCAATGCATTTCTTATTATGAATGAAGGAAGCCATGCAAACTACTCAGAATGCATAATGAATTTTATACATCATATGTCAAATGAATTAGCATGTAAAACTCAGTGAGAAGGACAGGGGAGACTTCTGCTAATTGGCAGTGAGGCTTCATGCATAATTATCGGCGAAGCGTCTCTGGCATGCTTCCGTGCCAGTAGCCGAATAACGAGTGGAGAGAAAGAAAGGAAACGAATGAACGAATGAGCGAACGAAAGAAAGAAGGGGTGGAGGGGGGGTTTGGAAGGGGGGGGGGGTGCACAAAACAAAACAACACAAAACAAAAAAAAAAACAAAGGCCATCCAGTCCAGGGTGGGAGGAGGAGGAGAAGAACTCGACAGCGGCTCATCAAGTCGATGATAAACCTGCGATTGTCCATCAGTGCATCAGTGTGGAGTAACTGTTTTACACTAGAACAGAAAGCGCTGAGACCTGGCTGTGCATTTCTAATGTGTTGTGTGTTGAGATGCTATAGGTAACTGCAACTGCATTCTCAGCAGCATGTAGCTTAGTGCTCTCCTACACAAATATTCTGCTCTGTGGAATTATTCTTTGTATTTTCTCTGTTAATTTCATTTAATTAAATACAAAAGTGCAATGCTATCAAGATGGAGTATTCTTTAATTCTGTAATGCAGATTAAGTCAAAGCAAAGGTAACATTTTTACTGCTTGACTTTCAGTTTCAGACCTTCATGATGGACTGAAGAAAATCTAAATATACATATATACTTTCCATCTTTGATTTCTGAAGCTCTGAAATTCTATATTCAGAAGTTAGTTCAGAACTGCTGCCTTTTCGTACAACATTTTATCTTCTTAAGCAGCTACTTTATTGACAATTAACATTCCTACATGCTCCTTTCCCCTTACAATATACCTTGTTTGTGTTAGCAAATACAAAAAAAAAAAAAAACATGATAAAGAAAGTATGTGAAAGAGAGCAGATGAAGAAAGCGGCGTAACTCACCTGAGCAGACAGATGCACACCTTGCAGCCGGAGGTCAGGCGGCAGAAGCCGAACCTCTGCTTGCTGTCGATGTCGGTGAGCACGAACGTGAAGTTCTGGCCCACCTGATTCTGGCACACTCTGTAAAGCAGCGCACACAGAGAGAAGAGAGAGCGCGAGCTTCAGCGCGAGAGCTTCAAAAAACGGCCCAATACACTGTAGGAGCTAATGAGACGTACTGCTCTGGAATGACTTTTCAACATGTTGACTCACATCTCATATTTTGGAGACACTAATTGCAAGAAACTGCAGGGGGAGGGGGGGGTTTAAGTCAAAGCGTTCATTAACCTTTAGTCAATTATGGGCTAAGTACAGATTCAAATCATAGATTCATAGCAAAAATATACAGGGAAAAAGGAAAATACAACCATTTTTACAGTAAAACTGTTGTACAAAGATTGTATAATAGTATCAACCCAGCTGCGTAGGTGCTAGAGCTGGGTGAGAGCACTGATTTTATTGAAACGTTTCAGATTCACATTCAGATTCAGATTCACATGATCAAATACGGTCGAATTTGTTTGTTTTATTAACGATTCATAATTTAGATAGAATTAAAAGTTTTTGTTGGTATATGGAAAAAAAAAAATATATATATATATATATATATATATATGTATATATATATATGTATATATATACATATATATATATTAAAATAATGTTGTAATCATGTATACATTATGTTTCATATGTGATATGTACATATTGGAAATAACTCTGATATCAAGAATACATCACTAATTAACACTGGTCTGGAATTCCCATATCAATAATTATTACAATATAAAGAAAAACCTGGTTATCAAATTTAGTCCAGAATTTCCATTTAAGTAACAGTTCTGATCTGATAAACATTGGACATCAATATCTATGCTGGATTATTTTATGCTAATAATTATTCTGGTATCAAAAATACCTTAAAAATCTACATCGACTATTTAATTTCTTTGAATTGTTTTCACAACATCTTTGGTCCAGAACTGGTAATCATTCCAAAATATGGCAAACATTGAAAATCAGCATCGGTTTGTTTTGTTAATGATTCATGATTCAGCTAGAATTAAAGTTTTTGTTGGTATAGGGAAAAAATCAAAAATAATGCTGTAATTGTACATCCAATCATTGCTTAAAATATTAGTGTTTTTTTATGCGAAGAATTAATGCAAATCAGCTACATTATTACATATATATTTTTTTTTTATATATTAGAGCTTTGCTTTTATCCAACATAAGCTAGTATTAAAGCTCAATCTCAAGTTAATATGAATTAATATTGTATAATTAAAAGGAAATTTTAGTTTTTATTAAAATACAAAACAAACTCAGCCTTAGTACCTCATTCCAAGCTAATTCCATTCTAATTTATGTCAATATTAATAGTATGAACAACTGCTTTTAAATATGTTTTATAAAGTAAAAGACTAAAAACACTCCCCACAGTCAGTCCGACTGAACGGCCGAATTAATCTGCCAGTCTCTCTCACTCCCCATTTTCATGGTCAGGCCGGCAGTGATGTTAAAGTGCTGCTCGCTCTGGATTCAGCACTAGATGGCAGCAGTTCAGCTTCAGCTGAGTTGCCTCTCCCCACCCCCACTACCTATAAACTATACAAAAGCACTTTTCACGTTTAGATTTCCACACGCAGGTCTGCTCTCCTCCCGGCTGCTGTGAGAATCAGGCCCCCGTGTCGTCCCCGAGGACCCCGTACTGACATGCAAACATACAATCTTATTTACCGGAGGTGAGGAGGCCCTCCGCAGGTTTTTGGTTCGTTTCAATATATGCGTTTTAGTGTGGGGGTCAGGTGATTAAGGAGGGGGAAAAAGGGTAGATGGCACATCCCGTTAGTCATTCGCCTCCTGTGTGTGTGTGTGTGTGTGTATGTGTGTTTGTGTACATGCATGCAGGTGTGCATATAATGTGCATATTTCAAGAAAAATGTGGTGACCTGTTCACCTAAGTGGTGGTGGTTAGAGAGACAGAAGGCCAGCGAACAGGGAATTCCTACCTTTCCACATCAAAGGGGAAGCAGAACTTGGGCACAGTTTGAAGGACCTCCTACGAGAAACCAGAGAAAGAAAGAAAACATGAGAAAAAAAAAAATCACACACATAAGAGCACACAGCTAGAAGTGGTTACATACTGTATATATATAAAAAAAAAAAGAAAAAAAAAAAAAAAAAAAACTCTGGTCGTTTTTGAGGGAACACAAGCAATGATGAAGACACTAGTAATTAGGGGTGGGCAATATGACCCTAAAATAGGTAATATTGTGATATTTCATGGTATTTATGCGATAACGATACTCTTGGCGATATGAAAGAAACATTTTCTCAAGAATAAACTTCTGCAACAAAATAAAAGTTACATTTTCTTATGGTATACAGTATGATATGGCACACCACTAACTGAGATACAATAAAAAATACAATCATTTTATCAGATTTGTAACAGAAGTCAATGATCCAAAATATAATAATACTAATAATGCACTCCAAATATATCCAGGATTAAAGTAAAATAAATGATACTGAACAGATACAATCTATCGCTAGTAGGTATTTAATCGCTAGTAGATATTTAATGGGAAATGAGAACAGTGTGAAAGTAGCACCCTGATGTGATATGGAACGATATTTCAGGGTATTATATCGTTCAAGGTATTCAAAAATGTTGGCGATATTATTGTGTAGGATATGATATGGCACGCTCCTACTAGAAATGTGAGTTTGTGATAGAATTATGGAAAAATATATATAATAATAATAAAAAACAAAAAAAAAATACTGACAAATTAATACAGAAAGGCCTACCTATATATCGGTTTGATTTAAGTGAAAAATTTTTAGCCAATACTGCTAAAATGTCTCTTACACAAGAAATGGACCAATATAGGTACTTAGGGCAGATTTCAATTTCTAATTTTCGCTCATTTACGGTTTCTTCCCAAATCAACAGTATTTAAACAAAACAAAAAAAAAAACATTCATCCTGCTTTTGTGAGAGTAACTGTCTCTACTATTTCTATTTCTTTGTATTTGTATTTGCTTGAGGTTCAGTTCTGTGACAAGAGTATTATAGTCAGGTCACAATGTTGAATGATCACCATCCAATCATATCTTCTCCACTCTGTTCCCCTGCTTCACAGTCTGCCCATGTCTGCTATTATAAATAGTGCCAATAGGTTTGAGATTATCTGATCCAGTGTGTCCTATTCTATTGGACGTACTTCTCTATAGGGAATAGGCAAGCTATGTATGTGTGAACATTTGCACATCTGCGTCAGCAATAGGTACAACTTACAAGCTGAAGCTGAATACATTCATTAGAAATGGTGTACACAACATTGAGACATATATGTAGATGTGTGTATCTTTAATCATGAAAATCTGTAAATGTTTAGTACTTGGCCGTTACTTAAAATTAATAAAATTCTATTTTTTTTAGTTTAACAGCCCAACTTCATTTAAACACTACTTTACAGCATTCCAAAATCAATAGGAAATATCAGTCAGTAATCATGTGCTATTGTCACTGTGAATCTGGTAGAATAACATTAAATTATGTTTAATGTAAATCCAAGTGATTTCAGGTTTGTGTAATGTTTCATATCTGATAATCTGATATGTACAAATTGGTCCAGAATTTCCATTTTAGTAACAGTTCTGATCTGATGAACACTGGACATCAACATCTTGGCTGGATTTCTCCTACCAATAATCGTTCTGGTATGAGAAATACGTTAAATATCCACAACATATTTCACTTCTTAGACCTATCGGTAACACTTTGGTCTAGAACTGGTAATCATTCCAATAAAAGGCGAACACTGAATATCAGCATTAGCTACAAGCCCCATATTATTATTAATACTAGACCTATGCACAGCTAAGCCCTTTTAGGGGTACTCAACCACGCCTAAATAAAGTCCTAGCATCAATAAAAATGAAAGTTAGAGTAAAAGTTGTTTTTTTAAACAGAAGTTTGTCTGTGATCAGCTAAAACAAACTGTTAAAATCTACAAAAAAGGTAAAGAATGGTATGATTCACTTTTTCTCAAATCTGCTTTAAACGCACACACATGCACAACATCAGTCCAGAACCAGAAATCCAATTAGTGCAACCTGGCAAAAACACATTTATATATACAGCTCTGGAAATATAGGTATATGTTTGAGTAAAATTAACATTGTGTTTTTTTATTTTATAAAGTACGGACAACATTTCTTCCAAATTCCAAATAAAAATATTGTAATTTAGAGCATTTATTTGCCGAAAATGAGAAATGGCTGAAATAACAAAGAGATGCAGAGCTTTCAGATCTTAAATAGTGCAAAGAAAACAAGCTCAATATTTATAAGGTTTTAAGAGTTCAGAAATCAGTATTTGGTGGAATTACCCTGGTTTTTAATCACAGTTTTCATGCATCTTAACATGTTCTCCTCCACCAGTCTTACACATTGCTTTTGGATAACTTTATGCCACTCGTCTATTTCAGAGGCTTTCAATTTGATAAAATCAAAGAAACTCTTCATTAGTTTTTAGTGGTCTCATTTTTTTCTGTAAATATAAAAAAAAGACAAAGATTTTTGTTATTTATATAGATAAGAGACAAAGATGAACCTGAACCAACAATGAATGCCTTGAATAATTTCACATAATCACACTAAAACACTTATTTACTGCAATTACTACTGAATTACTGGTCATGACTCTCAGTGCACACAGCATGCCAGTTATCTGCTCATGCAGCAGGTTCAGTTAAGGCCTCTTAACGAGTCCTTGAACGTACGCTGAGTGTAAACAATCAGTAAAGATCCTAATCGGCACATAAGCAGTTTGTCAATCGGGGCAATTGAACGAGTTAATGAAATAAATCAGTCGACATGTGCGGCACTTAAGCTCGACGGTGACTGAGCAAGAGGGGGGGGGGGGGGGGGCATGGGGTGGGAGGAGGGGGGTGGTTATCAGTAGCTTAAATAATTAGCTACCATTAACTTCATCCACTGGCAAGCAAGGTGGAGCAGAGGAGGGGAGGAGAAGAAGAAGGGAGGTGTGTTTGGGGGTGGGAGGGGGGGGTGACTGAAGGTGCTGCCAGATTGCCGGGACAATGGCTGAGCGGCAGCGGGGCTTGGGGAAGTTTGCGGCCTTAAGGGCTTTACCTCCCCGCGCAGCCCCACGGGGAGAGGCCCCGCACCAGCAGCATATGGATTTCCACAGCCTGCCCAGCGCCATATGGGTTAGCCACGTCTGGCCGGACCTGCACCACAGCTTAGCCATGGGGAACCGCCAGTGATCACATCACCACCCCCCAACCCCTTCCCACCACTTAGCATCCCACACAAGCTCTCCTCCACTCCAAATCCACCCCACCCAAAATAATAAATAAAAAGAAAATAAAAAAAATATATATATGTATATTGAAAGCTGGCACCACCCACTCAGAGGGAGGTAGGGAGGGAGGGTGTGGCTGGCACTGGTGCCGGCACTGATGCTGAAGCTGGGGCTGATGCGTGTATCTGTGCATGTCTGGGTGTTTTTATTTGTGCGCGCGAGTGCAGAGCTGATGACTGTCTGTTGTACTGCTCAGTAGGTGGTGGAGAGCTTTGGGGGTGTGTGAGGTGTATAGAGGGTGTGTGTGTGTGTGGAGGGGGGGTATGTGGCGGGTAGTGAAATAGCAGATAGCAGAAGAGATTGAAGGCTCTGGCAGCAGAGGAGAGGCGAGCTGGCAGGGGTGACGCTAACCGTGGCGTGTCTCACCGTGGCCTGTGACTGTACAACTGTTTCAAAACGAATAAATAAATAAATAAATAAAAAAAAAGAAAAAATTGTGTGACACACACACACACACACTCCAACGAACGAGTCGCACTCCACGCTGCCGAATGTGCCCGCTACTATTATTAACCGCCATAGGCGCGCTCCAATATGTTCCGCTGCGCCTCGCTTTCCTAGTCGTGCATATGGCGCAGGCCCCGGCGTAAATAAACTCATCTGCTTGCCGCATTCCGAAGTTGTCACCGACGCCCCCCCGTGTTGGCCGGGCTACCGGGGATGAGCGATACTGTCGATTTTCTTTCCACTGTGATAGCATGATAGCATGGGAAGTCAAGCCTACTATAACAGTCTTACAGTGCACATAAATATGGAAACATTTGGGATTCCTATAGTGGAATTCTTTTTCCATCGCTGTCACACTAAAATCCTTCCATCCTCTCCATCTCCATTCCTGTTCTTAACATTTTTCACTTTTCCCCACAACATGACAATGTGAATCTGCCGTTTTTTGGTTAGATTGCGTCAAGATTTCATGATGAATGTACAGTGATACAGTGATTCCTCTAGGAATTTTCAGGTGAAAGAAACAGTATGAGTTGTGCAGGGCTAGCATAGTACCACATTGTATTGGCACTCTCTATCATAAACAAACATCAGCTAGTTTATTTATTCAGTCTTTCTCTAATCGTTTCTCTCCCCCATTTGTGTAGATAGTAAGACTAGATTGGGTGTCCTTCATCACTTATCTCGAAACTCTCATCGAGATTCATCATTCATCCTTTACAACTAATGCACCAAACCAGGGGTTGGCAATTAAGTTTGACCGCATGCCAGATGTTTTCCAAGCCAATACGTGTCGGGCCACAAAAAAAAAAAAAAATCTATTTTGAAAAATTAATTGTAATGGGATGGAGTGCTACAGACTAGTAGCTCTCCAGCCCAGAGGGTTGTTGCACCCAATTGCAAAACAGTTGAATTCAAAGCAGGTAAACCCAAGAAAAAGGGAAAAAAATATATATATAAATAAACACACCACTCCTTACACAGGATCGAACTCCTGTCATCAGGGTCGCAGTCCAATACACTGCCACTGCCCCAGCTAGTGAATTGGGACACGGTCTGAAAAAATAGGAAGCCCAACAGGCGGAAACTAAAGTCATGTCGAGTGCGACAAGAGGAATGTAAACAAAAGGTCGCTAGAGAAGCATTTTATTCTTGTTTTCATTCATTATAGTTCAAACAACCTCAAGGATCAGATGTTTCACAGCTACTGCTGATTCCTGTACTAAACTATCCACATTTTAAGTTATGTCTAGGTCCAATAAGTTTTCAAATTTAAATGTCACTTCTAATGCAGAAACAAAATGTATTAGCAGAAATTTAAATGGAAAAAAGCCCAAGTAATACCAATGCCAATTAAATTAAACAAATCAAACACCTCATTGTAACTGCTGGATTGAGAATACACCACAAATCCAGAGGCTTAATGACATCAATAAGTCAAAGTGCCAAAGGGACACCACCTTTGGGCCTTGGAGGAAGACCCTTAACCCCTGCTGCTCCCTGGGTACCGCAGCAGTGGCTCACTGTATCACTGTGTGTGTCTTCTGAGTGTACTCACTGGTGTGTATGTGAGTGTTCACTAAAACGCTGGATTAAAATAAAGGCTACATTTTATCTATGTGCAGCAGAAGTGTGGTATGGTCTTTTTCTTCTTCTTCTTCTTAAGATTCCAGAAGAAAACACATTGTATTTTTAGTAAAGGGACTGTTTGTATATATAAGTGCCCGTAAATTTCGCCCAACAGGAACCCCGAGTGTTCCAGTAATCCAGCTAGGGAACAATCAGCTAGCTGTTCTTCCTACGTAGCTTGTTGGGTTAACGCGGTAAACACTAGCACTGTGGTTACTGGCTAATGCTAATACTGCTCCAGCCTCGGTGCTGGAGAAACTTCACGCACTGGATTATAAGGTGCACTGTCGATTTTTGGGAAAATTAAAGTATGTTAACTCTGCCTTATTGTCCAAAACATACAGTACACATTATTGAACTGATCTATCTGTATCCATGTTAATGGCTGTTCAGAGTCCAAAAAAAAAAAAAAAAACAATCTTAAAATAAATCTAAAAATCATTAGGAGTAGTCCTAAAATGCTAATAATCACCTGATAGACAGCCCTCTGTCCTACACCTCTATCCTACTACATAGCCAGAACTAAATATGACAGCATGAGCGAAGCGGGAAGAGTGAAACCTACATATTATGCAGGTTGTGTTGTACACCCCACAGTGTTTACTCACAGAAAATATTCTCCTGCCTAGAGTAGGCAAGCTTCTTATTTACGTTACTGCTGGGTCTGCATCCAGGGAATACTTGCGCTGAATGTTTGCACAGCCTGTTAAGATGAATGGACAGATGGATAGGCCAACAAACAAATGAATGGACAGACAGAAATATAGACTGCTAGCTTTTGTTTATGCTGGTTGGGTTGTTTTTAGCATTGACCATATGTATTTAGCTTGTATACGTTAGCTATAGCCACTAGGCTGGCCCAGATGCCTTGATTGTGCATAAGCTTTAGATTTAGCCTTTTACATTTAATACTTCACCTTATTTAAGGGTAATTTCAAAGCCGTATACACCTGGTCACTGGTTCCTGCATCATGATTTTTGGCACGTCGGTTCACATTTGTATATTTTTCTGAATAAACAACTCATCAAATGTTACTACTCGATTCTTTAGAGCGGAATTGATTAGGGATGCACAGAATATCTGGCAACAGAAAATACTTTAAAGTACTTAAGTACTTGAAAATGGCGCCAAAAAAAAAAAATTCTATGTTGGGCAGAAGAAGTGAAAACACATTTGCGTTGCATATTATTAAACCGACACCAACAACAAAAAAAACATTCAAGGTCACTCATAAGACTTGAAATCAGTTTACTCAGTTTCCCATCTATTAAAAAATTATCGGATGTTCAGCTGAAAGATACTGCACAAACTTAGGCAAGGTAGGTGGCTAACATAGCATTTGCATCTGTCTGTAGAATGGACAGATGAACAGACACTACTGAGGAACATTTACGACCAAAATATTAAGGCGTAAGTACATTTATTATTAGAATAGCAAAACTGAGGTAAATAGATGATAAACAAAAGCACTGCTGAGGCAGATTTATAATTAGCATAGCACTACTGAACTGCTTAATAAGAACATTTATGATCGGAATGGCACACCTAAGGTAGTTAGCAAGCTAAATGTGCGACTAGAACAGGACTTCTAAAGTAAATTTATGAATGAAATTACAATACTGAGGTGAATTTATGATTAAAAAAGCACTGATGAAGCAGAGTTATAATTATAGTTATAGATGGAACATTTATGATTAGAATAGCAAAACTGAGGTAAATATTTGACTAAAAATAGAATAGAATTAGAATAACAATACTGAGATAAATGTATTGCTAAATGTGCACTGCTGAGGTAGCCAACTGAAAGTATCAAAAAAAAAGGTTAGTGCTTTGTTGGACTGTTTGGGGTTTTATATCAAAAAATGTCAAGTGTTCCTTAAATGTCTTTAAATGATAGTTTTGTTACTGATTTGTGACTGATTTTAGATTTGATTAGTAACAGAACTTTTAGTGCTTTAAAGGCAAAACCTGAAAAAAGGAAATCAGTTTTCGATATTAAGCCTTTCATCAATAGTTTAATTTTGTTGATTTGGGACAAAAAATTATATTTCCTGGCATCCTTAGTACTTTTGGAAATTTGTCTACACAATTTAAAGTAAGAAAGAAAAAAGGAGCAGAGTAAAATTAAGTACTATTTAAAAGCCGTTTAAACCTTTAGCAGTATGCGGTGCGCTAGGATTTCAGACAAATGTGGAAATAAAGGAGCAGAAAGACAAAATGAAAAAGACTAATCTCTTTCTGGGCATGTGTTTAAAAATCCATACACACACACAAAAAAAAGGAAAGAAATCAGGAGTAGAAGAGCAGCGCCATCGGGCTCGCAGCAGCCTCTCAGCGAGCGGAACGTGAAACGTTCCCACGACTCTCCTCACGGCATTAGCCCAATCTAAACCCCGGCAGTACGCATGTGCTAACGTACCTTTTTCCCTCCCTCGCTCTCACTGTTTTATTACCATTCATCCAGGTGATCAGGGGACTACACCAAAGCGTGTCAGGGGAGGAGAGGCAGACCGGAGGGGGGTGTGAGTGTGTGTGTTTGGGGGGGTGGAGGGTGTCTGTACGACGTGTGTGTTGCCGCTGCTGCTGTTGTTGTTGGGTTGTATATCCCCCTCCGCCCCCCCCCCCCCCCTCACACACACACACACACACACACACATATACACACCCTTCCTTTCCTTTTCCCCTCACTTCTTCCTTGCCAACCATTTTCCCAAGACAAAAGAATATAAAGCAGCTAATACATTTACAACTCACTGGAGGCAGCAGCGGGGTGAACTCTGCGGGCTGCATTATTTATTTACTGTTGAGACAGGGATATCACTCAATGAGACAGCAAAGTCTCCATTCCACCCAGGTCCCACTGCGGAGGCCCTGCAATCACAGCTCCTCTCTCTCTACCTCTCCCTCTCTCTCACTCACTCACTCATTTCACTCTCTCTCTCTCTCTCTCTCTCTCTCTCCTCTACCTTCATTTATTACCTCCACATACATCGACTACCGACTACATCACGCACCCCCTCACCCCCCACCATCAACACCACCAGCACCAGTTTCCTTCACTCCCCCAGAGGGATGGCAGCTTCTCCAGGGCTGGACGTGGGGGCTGCATAAGCAGGAGGGAAGGAGGGGAAAAAGAAGGGAAAGGAAGGAAGAAGCTGGGGGACTGGAGCAGTGGGCTTGCTTACAGTGTAGCCGGGTGTCAGGAGCATTTCTGTGCTGGGGATATTTAAATGAGAACAGTGAGACAGAACGGCAGGCGGGCAGGAGGGTGGACGAGGGAGAGATGGAGAGAGAGAGAGAGAGAGAGAGAGAGAGGCAGAGAGAGAGAGAGAGAGAGAGAGAGAGAGAATCCTGGCCCTGGGATGTAAGCAGAGGGGAACTTGGCAGCGTATGCTGCTGCTACTAGGTAAAAGAGAGAAATATGCAATTGTAACACACACACACACACACACACACACACACACACGCAAAAACCCCACTGTGTCAATACTTGCTAGGAGGTGGGGTAAAAGAATAAGAGAGGAAATGGAAGAAGAGAGTGAGACAGTGGAAGAGAGAGAGGACAGGAAAAGAGAGAAAGAGAGAGACAGAGAGAGAGAAAAAAAGTGGTAGAAACAGAACAGAGTAAAGGTATAAAAAGGAAGTGAGGCAGTTGGACAAAAACAGTAGATAGTAAACAGAAAGAGTTATAGACGGAGAGATGAGAGAGAGATGAGAGAGTGAGAGAAAATATAAAGAAAGTGATGCAGATGTATAGAAACAAACCGTTAAAAAGAAAAGATAGAGAGAAAGAGAGGGAGAATAGAGAACAAATGAAGACTGATAGAAAGAAAAGGAGACATCAGTAATCAAAGATGTATAGAAAACGAGTCGAACAGAGAAAGAAGGAAATAAAGAAGTAAAAAATAAAGTTAGAATAAAAAATGAGAGAAAGAAAGACTGATAAAAAGAAAAAAAAGGACCAGATAGAGATATAGAGAATATAGATATAAAAGAGAAACAGATACAGAGCAACAAAGAGTGAGAGAGACACAAAGCAAGAGAGAGGGAGAGAGGGAGAGAGAGAGAGAGAGAAACACAGAGAGAGGGAGAGAGAGAAATGGAGAAAAATAAGTAAAACAATTTTTTTAAGACAATAGGAGTTACAAACGCATTAAAAATTAGAGTGAGAAAGAGAGAAGTGACAGAAATTAACTGAGTAATTAAAAGACGGAGAGAAAAAGAGAGACAGAAAACTACAAAAAAAGAGAAACAGACAGAGAGACCAAGAGAAATACAGAGCGACAGAGAGAAAGAAAGAGAAAAAGACAGAAATCTACACAGAAAAGGAAAGCCAGATACAGACAGACAGAGAGAGATAGACAGACAAAGAGAGAGGGGGAGAGAGAGAGAGAGAGACAGACAGATAGAGCCCCTTTCTCTTCCTCCTCAAGCTGGTGGGATTCCTCCCTGGGGGGTTTTAGTCTTTAAACCTCAACGCTCTTTAAAAATTCTGCCAGCCAGCAGGTCTACACGCCACTGTGGAACTGTCTGCAGCAGGGGAGGTGTGTGTGTGTGTGTGTGTGAGCGAGGGAGGGAGGAAGAGAAGGAGAGAGAGAAAGAGAGATTGGCATAGCCACCATGCTGATGGCACAGAAGTGCTGGTGACAGGTTTAACCCAGAGTTTTGCCTCCAGATCAATGCTGCAGCCCCCGGCCTCTCGCTCGCCCCTTCCCCAATTAGGACCCCTCTCTCTCTTTCTCTCTTTTTCTCTTTCTCTCTCTCTTTCCCTCAGCTGTAACACATGCAGCTACAGGGGCCCACGCCTACTGGGACATAAAGAAGCCTGCGTCCCCAAACTGGCCTTTCCAACACACAGCTTACTAAGAACCAAGAATTAGGCTGCATTTTGTCAACTGTCATTACATGTGAACTCAATGTCCCAAATACAGCTCTGGAAAAAAAATATAAGAGAACACTTAATGATGTTTTTCCCTGATTCCACCAAATTGCAAACCTCTGTAACATAATCAATAGGGAGATGGATGATCACAAGCCATCAAACCAAGCTGAACTGCTTGAAGTTTTGCACCAGGAGTGGCATAATGTTATCCAAAAGCAGTGTGTAAGACCGGTGGAGGAGAACATGCCAAGATGCATGTAAAATATGATTAAAAAACAGGGTTCATAATGAGCTCTGCATCATTTTTGTTATTTCAGACATTTCTTATTTACTGCAAATAGATGCTCTTGGAATTTGGGACAAATGTTGTTTATAGAATAAAACAAAAATGTTCATTTTACTTAAACATATACCTATAAAAAGCAAAATCAAAGAAACTGATTCAAAAACTGAAGTTTTTGAAGAGCTGTTTACTCTACACTGAAATATCAAAATTCATGGGATTGCTTGATTATTATATTGATTGATTATTAATCAGACAAATAGGGGGACATTTTGTCAGTGCAGTGTTCTGCTTTGTATAATACTTTCAGTTTAAGTACTTGCAGTTCCAGGTGTTGTGTCCAAAATTCTTCAACCCGACTCTGATTCTCTATGGATGCCAAAAAGGCTACCTCAATTTCTTGTAATTGGCCCAAAAGTCTGAAGCATCTAAAGCAAGGTTTAGTTGATCTGGACTGAGCCAGCCTTTTTTTAGTCAGACACAATTTCAGTTCTTTAGGTCTGGACTAGGTTTTAGCATATCTTTTAGGATGTTGTTTACAGCTTTAAATAGTTTCTCTAGTCCTAATCAGTTGATGAATTTGTTTACTAGGGGTGTGTTCCAACTTGGTTTGGGTTGTTTTAGCACAGGCACAAACCTAAACACACCAAAATACAACCAAACACACCTAAAAGCAAAATATCTCCTCTGATTGGTCAGAGCTGTCTAGTGTGGGAGAAAAAGTAAATACAGAAAGAAGGTCCTGTGTTCAAGACCAGTGCATGTTGCTATGCATGCGAAGCTGCAGTGTTTTCAATGGGTAACGTAGTAAAAAGGCAGACAGAAGAAGCCTCAGTGATGGAATAAAATCAGAACAAAGAAATAAACGAAACTTGAAACACACAAGACCTGCTGATACAAACTGAGGAACAAACTGTTGGTGAACTGACATGGGGACCATCAGAGACCCTGCCCAAGCCCTAGATGGTAATTAAATGGTGGGCTTTTAGAGACCCCACAAACATCATAAAAATGCAAGTGTACACATAATTCCAATTCAGTTGGTGATGTAAAACACATCTGAGCCATGATATAGGAGTGTAAACACATCCAAAAACACATCCATCTCTCCAAGATTCAGTCAACTACCAAAATTCCTCACGTCCATGTTGGGTGCACTGGAAGTGTTGGAACTGAATCTCACAGATGTACAGAATTCATAAAGGATCTGCTGCCAGATTACACAGGGTAACTCTCAATCAGTCTTGAAGATTGAGTTGTTTTGAGCATACTGAGCAGGCGGCCATTATGTTTTGGCTGACCAGTGTATAGAAGCAGTTTTAGCGCTACACTTCAGAAAGGGAACAGATGACCTGTAACTAAACCAGCCACTTCTTTCTTCCTTATCTGCTCCTTCCTCATTTACAACACACAAATGACATCAGTCCAATAATAGTATGTTTTTAGATGCTACTTATCTGCAGCTTTCAGCTTTTAGAACATTTCTTCTTCTTTAGAACAGTTAAGGCAAGAATAAGAAGCCTGATTTTAAATCAGCACACGAGGTAAACTTCTACTCAGAGCACACGACACTCTGATACGGCTCTAAGCACATCTAGCATCATACCTTCATTCAGTTTCAGCACCACAGTCTGATGCAATTGCAGATCAATGGGGGGAAAATAATCTTTGTGTGCTCTGGACCTTCCAATCCTCCAACCGAGATCTCTTTCATTATATTTTAATCGTATGCTGCTGGCTTGCCATTTTGACCCTGCGCTACGCGCCTTTAATAAGTGCCGACTTCGCCCCTGGACCAAAGCAACGTGCTAAAGGGGAAGTGTGAGGCTCGATGCAGTTTCAAATTTACGCTGGGCGTTACATTTTCACTTGAAAAGACTCGAGCCGAGCGGGAGGTGGGTGATTTCTGCTTTTTCCTTCTCGCTCACCTCCCCACACCCCGGCTCCCCCTTTGTTTTCACGGCTTCTCCAGCCGACCCTTAGGTGGAAAGAAGCTAATATTCGGTGTGCTGGTGCAGAGGTCATTTCTCTCGCCTGCAAAAATAGCGCGGGTGCACGCATGAGAGTGCTTAAGGAAATGTAGCAGGTGAAGTATTGATCTTCAGCCACACTTAAGCAAAAAAATAAAATAATAATAAACTCAGAAGTGTGTGACGAGGATGTACATTGTTAAAAGCACAATATCCTTGAGGAACTTTTGGAGATTTTACTATTGGAAGCTGTAGAGGAACATTTTAAGGTGTGTTTCTAAGAATCTTATATTTTTTTAAGGTTCCATAAAGTAGCTTAACAACAGTTAGCAGTTCCTCCATAGATTCTAATTGAAGAACCTCAAGGATGTTTTTCTTCAAAAGTAGACACAGTAAAGAAACTCCAGACTAGCCATCTAAAATATCTGATTAGAACCTAAATCATAACTAAGGTGTTCAAAATTATAAAAAAAGCACTTCCTATTAAAGACTAACCTATTTTTAGACCAAGCTTTTTAGGCCCAAATGATCTATAACCCATGCCATCAAATCAGGAACACTCTATACTGTGAATGATGTTCGAAGGTTTCACAAGCCCAAGTATATAAAAAAGAACATTTAAGATAGAAGCCCTTTAGCAAGATGGAAACACACTGTATTAATCTTCAATCTTTACCCAGCTGACTGGCGTCTGACTATGACGAGTGCATTTTTACACAAGCCTTGAGTTTACTACACAATTGTTTGTGTCGTAGTGTCGTAACCAAACCATGCCACCATTGATGCTGACTCAATATGAAAGAAAGGTAAAAAACACCTTTTCTGAGGTCATGGGTGGGAAGACTGAGTCAGCATGGTCTGTAAAGGTCGTAAAAGGAGATGACGGCAAGTAGCACAGCACATGTTGGAGACAACCCTACCTTCACAAATTTTTCTTTCACCTTAAAAAAATGCTGCTGCACTTCCAATCCTACTAGGAACAGAATGTAGCTGCTGTGTCCTTTAAGGTGGAATGTAAAAAAAATATATATATATAAAAATGGCAACAAAAAAATTGACAATTGGTTATGAAGAGACAGAGATTGAAAGGTTTACCGATACAGGTAAAAAATGCAAACCTTTTTTTTTAGTGCTTCCTGATATATAGTTTAAGTTTAAGGAGTAAACACAAGGTAACCACATGGTCCCATCCACATGGTTGGGCACATGCTTATAAACGCTCATGTGGAAAGCTGTGCACCTCAGTCCAGCACAGTTTTCCGCAGATATTTCAGTAACAGCTGAATTCATGCTTTTAATCTCAGAAAAAAACACTCTTATTTACCTTTTAAAAAGCCATTTAAATATCTGATTAAAGGGTCGATTACTGTTGTTTTGCTGCTTTCCTCGGGTTTTGAGGGCTCGGCGCTGACTCACCTCTGATTGGTCCGGACGCGAGACAGCACGCAGGTAGGGGCAAGGTCTTGGGCCCTGCATTGTTTAATATTGTGATATATATATCGTTAAAAAAAATTAACATTTGCGATGCAAATGTTTTACAATATCTTGCAGCCCTACTTTTGATATGAAAATATCGCATCATACATGATTTATTTTCTCAGCTAATACCTTAAAATCAGGGTTTATGCAGTGGAACCTTGGCTTTAGCACTGTGAGGAAATTTCGACCGGTGGATGAGATGTGGGTGTTAACTCGTATAGTACATGTACAGATACACCAAACATGCTTATAAATTCTCATAAGTAATATTTATTTACTGTTTATCCATTCCTTTTTCATTAAATTCTAAACAGTTTCTTGGAATAAAAAACATAAAAACATGAGAACCTGTGGCCTAAATACATTTTCTGTGTTTACTTTCTATTGAACCTACTTACTCACGCAAAAAAACACTCCACTTTTCGGGTCAAATGATCGAAAACCTCCACTGAAACCAGCAGCCTTCCAAAATTCACTGAACTGTTCCATCAGTAAAGCTGAGCTTGATTTCAAAGGCGAACGCAGAAGGAGATATTATTCTCCAAAACTCTCCACGCTGCATAAATTAGCAAGTGACAGGCGAACGGTTTTGTTCTTATGATACAACTGATATTCTTCTGGGCCAAGTGGAGATTCAGTCACATATGCCCCAAAAGTGTGGAGCCAGAAACATCATTAATTGAGTGCCAAGTGGCCTGGGGGATTTTCTGCATTTAAGCTGTCATCTCCCAGTGGAGCTCTCTCTCCCTCTCTCTCTATCTCTCTTTTTCTCTCTCCCTTTCTTTTTCTCTCTCAATGTGTGTGTGTGTGTGTTTGTCTCAATGTGTGTGTGTGTGTCAGTGTGTGTGCTTATGAGATTGCCTACACACTTGTAGCAGCAGCCGAGTCACAGCTTCCCTCTCGCTTCGTTCTTTCTTATAAATTTCACCATCCATGGTTTAATCTGCTTTTGGCAAGTGAACGCTCTTTGGCAGTCAGGGCAGTAAACCATCATCCCACTGAAGTGTCGGATGCGCACAGATCTGGCCGACAAGAAGAATTTTTGGTGGTTTGACCTTTAGCACTGTAGTCAACAAGACCAATCACTGAGAAGTCACCACAGATCTTAATTTGTTCAGCAGCTATTCTGGAACGGCAATGACAGGCGGATATAAAAAAAAAAAAAAAAAAAAAAAAAGAAGAAGAAGAAGCAGCAGCTTCTCCCTTATAGTGCGTTTCTTCCAGGCAGTGCAATACAGTGTGGTATGGGTACAAATTTTAACCCAGAACTGGTCAAATGAACATAGGATCCTTTATTTTGAGTTTCTGAAGCATTGTGTGAAGACACAAGACGCTGCAGTTGGCAAGTCTTGTTTAATTACTGGATTGCAATATGGACCTTACAACCAGCTGCAGAACCCCATTAAAGTCAGTGTAGAAATGAACTCAGAAGAATGCAGAACTGGAAACATGAAAAATGCTGCCTTCTAAGACTCAGTCATGTATGAATTGAAAAATAGCTATATAAAAAAAAGCTATACGTTCACAAAGAATAATGAGCTGTCCATGCTTTATGTTTTACTTTTGATTTGAAAAAAAGACCTACTTTGCTACACTGCTTGTAAGTGACATAATATGGGCAGCAAGGTATCAAGTTAATATTTCTTGTGTTTTGGGCACAAAAAAAAAAAATGTAAATCCAGAGCAGACTTTGTTTTAAAGTGTTAATTTTACTAATTATAATCCACTTCCATAAGGAAATAAAAGGGAACTGGAGTTTAATGCCATGTGACATCACCCAAAGCCTTGTTAAACCTTGTTCCATATGTGTAATCAATAAAGCGACAAAAAGTCTTCATAGGACACATTTACCCAAAGCAAAAAGCAGCCTAGTCTGTGGAACACAGCTTGTATTTACCTCCAAGTCACATATTTGTAGAATGTATAAAGCAAACATGCTTTGTGGACAAAGTAACCGGATACCCCTTTTAAGAGTCCTTCACTTAGCTCAATAAAGTGAGCATAAAAGGCAAGTGTTTCCAGCTTCCATTTTCCAGAGATTATTTGTAAAAACATCAAAAATTAGAACAAATAGTTAGTTATGGTATTGGGTCACTTGGCAGGGGAACCAATGGCAAAATGAGCAATATCTGATTCAAAGGCCCAGAGAAATCAGACATTAGACAATCTTACCTCAAATTTCCACAAATGGATTGGGCCAAAACAAACACAGTTGATCAGTACAGGACTACAGTTAATGTTATTTTTTTTGTCCAGTTATACAACATAGTTTAAAAGTGCTTTAACAGTACTGAAACAATGCATAATTTACGTCACTAACCATAGTATCGGCAGATCACTCGCAGTTTCTTTCACATGCATTCAGTTCCAGGAATCCTGATATGAAAGTAGCTGAGTAAATGAGAGCGATGTTTTGTGCGTCTCCCAGTAATGCTTTTCTTATTTCCTTCACTAAAGTGAACTTCCATGTGAAGACACAGAGTCAGCAACAGTGTACAGAAATGTACTTACATGTTTTACATAACTAACTTTGTTTAAAACTAAGCAAGCTGTGGTGAAAGATTATCCTTTCTGTTGAAGGTATTTCTAATTAAGTTTATTGAAAATAATTGAAAATGCATGCATCTATTTAAAGTGACTTGCTTCATGTTCATCATGTTAATGCACAGGCATCAGAACATAACTGCTGCAATATTAAAGCAGGAAAAGGACACTTCATTTATAGCTTCATGAGTCAAAGAAATGCCCTCCAGTTTCATTTCTCAGTTCTTTATCTCTTTATAGTTTGTCTAAAAATATGTGTGTCTGGCAAGTTAATACTGGATACAATGACAAATGACAATCTCTTTGTATAAAAAGGTAAAAACTTGAAAGAGCCCCTTTTCTAAGCAAGTTTTTGCACAATTTACGATCATATTTGAGCAACAGTGTTTATATTGTATACATTTGTTCCAGTTTGTCTTGTTTTACACTACACTTTAGGGAGCACATTAACAAACTTTGCTACCTCCTGTCACCATCACTTGTCTACTTAAATTGCTTTGTTTGACGTTATGTCAAATTCGCCTCCCTACCAGAACCCCACCTACCTAAAACGTACCATATTTTACTATAAAGCGCACCGTATTAAAAGACGCACTACCAATGAATGTCTATTTTCATACACAAGGCGCACCGCATTATAGGGCACATTTTAAGCAACAATAGTAAGGACCAAGCATGTCGCCATGTTTCCCTTCTAATGGGAAAGCTGGAATAATCGTCTAAGTAAACAAAACAGTAATTCCTAAAAAATAAATAAATAAATAAATAAAAAAAATCAAGTCAAGTCAAACGAGCGCTGGATGTTAATCTACACAGATTTCTCTTCTGAAAACTGTTTATTTCAGTTTATTTACAGTAAGCTTAAATTTCCACTATTTTCAACAGTGCGGTTAGCAGCGCTTAGCCCTAGTAAACACCACCCGACCGTGCTACACTGAGGAACCCTGTGCGGTTCCTCCTGCGTAGTTTGTTTTATCAGTGTAAAAATGCAGGCTACAGTTCCATATACTCACCTCAGAACTGCGAAAGATCTAGCGCTGCAGTTAGAGGCTAATGCTAATACTGAAACCCCATTATAATGCTGTACTTCAGTAAAGTGGCTTTTTTTTTTTGCTCCTTACAACCTGACTGTTAAAATTCATACATAAGGCTCACCGGATTATAAGGCACACTGCCGATCTTAGGAAAATTAAAGGATTTTAAGTGCGCCTTACAGTGCAAAAAATACAAAATAATTGTCAAATGCCAGAATGAGCATAACGGATTACTCTGACTCCTTTTATTTATAAATAGGGCTTAATCTACAGTAAGAGTAGATACAGGAGTTATCAGAATATGTTTTGCCCGTATCCCTGCGTGTCGTGGGTGCATGTGAACGAGAGTCTGATTTCTGCTGATTTCTTAAGTTCTAACCATCTACAAACAAGACAAACCAAAAGATCAGTTAATCCAAATAAAGACTTTTTGACTTTTAGTTGGAACAAAAATAGTTCACAGCACCTTTCACCTACTTTCACTTTTGTTTCGGACCAAATTGACGAAACATCAGAAAGTCTTTAGTTTACAGACTTCAGACTTTTTAAATCTAGTTTGAACACTTCATCAATAAACTTCTATGGTTACTACGGATTACTGATTACTATTACAGTTACCTAGATCAGGCTTAAAGCTTGAAAACTAGAGGAACCTCATCCCTGCCCGACAAATCACCATCTCACAGGTTAACACAGTGAACCACCAATCACCAGTGCGTTTGACCCTTGTTACAAATACAAGAGCAAACAGAAACGGGACTAACTCTGTGTTCACCCACGACGCCGGCCCAGAGGTCAGGGTAATCAGGAGGCACGAGCAACAGGGGGGCCTAAATAAGGGGGTCCAGCTCAGGCCAGCACAAAAGGCCAGTTCACCAGGGCCGGCGTGCGCATGACCCGAAGCCTGGGCAGGCCCCAGAGGTTTGAGGGCCTGGAGAATGAAGGGTTGAAAAACGCTCACCCCGGGACGCAAGACACAAAGGGAATGCACATTACTGGGCCACGTGCGGGAGTGCTGTCAGTGTGTGCACTGGAGGGGAAAAAGGAATGCCTGCCACTCCCCCCTTGCTTCCAACTTCTGCCATGTTGTCCCCCCATCATGGCTTATCTCTCACACGCCCTCCATGCTAAAGTATTAAAGAGATAGCCATCACCGCAACGGCTGCCCCCGTGATCCGGCATGAAGCTCCGCTGGCTGGCTGTCCCCTGGGGTACCCATCAACATCCTATAAGGGGGTGTGCAGAGGAAGAGGCCACCAATCATGAAGTGTCAGACTGGGGGCATGAGATTGAACACTATGTCAAAAACAGACAAATATTTGCTCTCTTGGGCTCTGGGGACCGGGCCTGAGGAGCTGAAGCATTGCTAAGTACACTGCCTCTCAGCGTTGCCAAGACTGAGGATTGACTACCATCAAGATAAATCCGAGCTGGCGCTTTGGCTTTTGATCTTATTTACAAACTCACAACCTTCTCTCTGCATCATTCTTAAGCTCTAGGGATTCTTAAACACCAAGGAATTGACAGACTTGTATTGCTCAGTCTGATCGCTTGATTAGAACTCAGATTATAACTTTATTGTATATACTCAATAGCTGAATAGTACTTCTTGGGATGCAATAAAGACAAAAATGGTTCATCCTTGGGCAATATCTTAGAAGAATATTTTTTGTTCCATAAAGAACCAATTTTTGCATTTGTATACATCGTGTCGCCTTTAACCTTACTTTTGTTCATTGTGATGGTCCATAGACCTCTAATAATAGGGCAATATAGTCTACAGCATTGCTATCCAGGGCTTAACAATCTAGAATTCCTTTTTTAACATATTTCTTTCTCAACTTAGCCTAGGTATAGCATCTTTCGAACTGCCAAAAATGCAGCATCACTAAGCAGGCAATGATCTCTGAAGAAAGCATTGGAACCCCAGCTCGATACATCAGCCAACAGGATGCCTGTGCCGGTCAGCATCTACCCACTCAGAGAGAGCACTGAAGATTATGCTCTCTCAGGCTCCGGCTGCTGATGGCGAGGCAGCATGACTAAGGATTTAAGCTTGCTACCTAGAGGTGAGAATCACAGGGCAACTCAAGATACGAAATCATGATATGAGGCCCACAGTAACGATATCACGTTAGATATGCTCTGAGACTGATATTCATTTTTCTTTAAGAGTACTCTAGTAAAGTCTTCTGCGCATTTGGAAGTTATTTACTACCAACATCCCACGTGGGGTTGCGTGATTGGGGTTCATTTTGTTTCGTAACAGTCTCAACTTGCCTACAGGGCTAAAAACCTTCTTCTACAAGAGTGGCTCCTTTTTTGTGGGTGTTCCAGGAAGTGGATCAGGCCTTGGGGACAGAGGTATTTCAAGTTCGGGACAAGTGTAAAAATGTCCTTGGTGATGGTTCTGTAACTCTCAGCTTCCTTGTTGCCCGCTCAAAGTATACATAGAATTTTTATGAAATGGTATTAATGGTATCGCCTTCATTTTTAGAGGATAGATTTTTTTTGGGGGGGGGCTTATGCTGACCAACATCACCCTAGGAGTGATGAGGGGAATGAGTGCCATCTACCCAACCAGAGATGAACCCTCATCTCTCAGGGCTCCAGCAGCTGATGGCAAGCTGCATGACTGGGATTCAAACAAGTTGTTACGGATCAAAAACTTGTCTCTCCTTCAAAACCAGCTAAACTACAGGAGAAGGAAAACCCCCTTTTGACTTCCAAAGAAAGCCAAATGCAAACATTTCTATTGGTTCATTCACCATAAAAAAACAAACAAACCGCAAAACAGATACAAGGTTTCTGTTTGACGCCAACAATTACATCAAGATTCATCAAGTCGTAAAACTGAAAAGCAAGTGGCATGAAACATCCATTAGACAGCTCTCCAGGGAGGCTGAAGTAGGGCTTGTGCCAAGAACTCAATCAGCAAGTACGCTTAAATGCCTTTCATTGTAACCAATAAGGAATGTCATGAGGATATAATGAATGACATGCAGTAAAACTTCATAGCTGGCCCGGCATACACGCTGTCAAAGCTCATAAGAGTTTATCAGGAGGTTTCAGTTGTAACTTCCGGAGTGTACATATCACTACCAGATAAGACTTCCTGTAAAGGGTCAACAGCATTACTGAATGAATAAGGCCTCCATGATGTGCACGAATGGAGAAAGCACTGTTCAACAAGCTGAATCTGTGCAATTTCTTACATTTCTAAACCTCAGCAATGTAACAGGATTTTAAAATCTTAACCCTTTATGCTCCGTGATTTTTACTAATTGGCAACTACATGCAAAGCAATGGAACTGGCTGATCTGCTGATAAGTTGGACAGTTCTGCCATGTGGGACGTCCTACACATAAGGAACAAATTCCACCATATTTCTGTAAGATATTTTGTATCTCAAAGTACACGTATAATATAAAATGATTTTCTTACATATATCCAAGCAAGGTAAGAAGTCGGGCTCAGTCAACCTACATCAAAACTGGAACAACAGATTAAGTGCCTTCCTTACTCAATAGCCCAACAGAGTCCAACAGAGGGCTTTAGCAGAGGCACCTAATCTAAACCTTGTTATCAATGAGCAATCAATTGTGTTGATTAGTCAAAAGTTATTTGTATTCCAGCTGCTGAAGATTTTTAGTGTTTTAGAGAGTAATGTGGTACATGAGGTGGAACAAAATAGTAATTAAGACCCACTACAAGTATTCTTTCTCAAATTAAATTCAGTTTTAACAAAACCCAAAACCCAGCATGCTTCTCTGCATGTCCATGTGAACACATCACTGGATAAAAATGAGATATTCAAAGCTTTCAACTTGAGTGTGAGGTTATCCTTAAATAAATGAGCATAAACCAGCATTATTTGTTCTTTATACACAGTAATCAAGCTAGAAAAAAGTAAAAGGAAAAAAATGTTAAGCTCAATTTGTTAAGAATATCACATTTCCCAATGCTTAAAAAATGGGTAACACTTTATTTGGATTGCACATTATACAGCTCTGTAAAAAAAATGAGACCACATCAGTTTTTAAATCAGTTTCTCTGATTCTGTCATTTTGTCATCTTGTCATTTAGAGCATTTATTTGCAGAAAATGAGAAATGACTGAAATAACAAAAAAGATGCAAAGCTTTCAGACCTCAAATAATGCAAAGAAAACAAGTTCATATTCAAAAGGTTTAAGAGTTCAGAAATCAATATTTGGTGGAATAACCCTGATTTTTTAATGACAGTTTTCATGCATTTTGGCATGTTCTCCTCCAGCAGTCTTACACACTGATTGTGGATAACTTTATGCCACTCTTTGTGGAAAAATCAAGCAGTTCAGCTTGGTTTGATGGCTTGTGATCATCTATCTTTCTCTTAACTATTTTCCAGAGGTTTTCGATTTGGTAGAATCAAAGAAACTGGTCTCTTATTTTTTTTCAGAGCTGTAGATGCATCATAGATGCTTCACTAACATTTAAATAAAATTCAACTGAATGTCTGTTAAATGCAAATTAACTCTCAGTTGAATGTTAATGATTCTGTATAGAACTTAAAACTTCAACATAACCTAACCTCAACCATGAATCAATCCCAAACTCACACCTTAACCTAAACCTTAAATATATCCTTAAATCTAACCATAAACATGTTAAGATTAGAGTTAATCACCGTAAGAGTTCAGTTGGATTCAATAGACATGTAGTGATATGATAGTGTGTAATCTTTTATGATATCCATTCAAATAAAGTGATAGCAAAAATTTTGCTGCAGAATATAGATTTTTACTGCACAATAATGACAAAAAGGCTTCAAATTTGTGGTGGGCAATTCTATACATTGACTTTCAATCTGCATAAAATGTTTCAAAGTATGCCAGTGAACCTTCTGAAGAGAGGAGAGATAACAGCTCTACGACTGGCAGGGAACATACACACGGACATCCTATCCAGCCTGCCATTTTTTTTTTTTTCCATAATTCATTTTTTTTCTGAAGTTTTGGGTGGACATCTGAGTTCAGAAAGTAGCGCTCGGATTTCCATCTGTCTCCTCCGTTTGTGCGAGAAAAAAAAGGGGGAAAAAAAAAAGGCTTCACTGCAATTCAAATGTCCGCCGCTCTGGCCTCTCCACATGGCAGCTGTAGATGACCAGGACCACGGCGAGTCTCAGGGGCCAAGGTCCTTGCACTTCATATTTCACCGCCCCTCGCTGCTGCCAGCCTCCAGTCTGTTCTCAGCTTATTTACAGCCCCCTATTCTAGCAGAGAGCAGGCAAGAGAAGAGAGGAAGAGGGAAAGAGAGAGAGAGAGAGAGAGAGAGAGAGAGAGAGAGGAAAAAAAAAATCCATATTTCCATAATCCACACTGCTGTCTGTCTCTGTCTCCTTCCTCGCTCTCTCTCTCTCTTTCTCTCTCCATCGCTCTCTGTCTCTCTCTCTCTCTCTTTCTCGCTCACTCTCCCTCTCTTCTTTCTCTTGCTCCCCTGGGGTAGACTAACCCCTCCACCCCTATCTACGGCCTACAACTGTCATTACGCTCGGCAACAATAACAGGATAAACAAAAGGGGGCCTGGAGAGATTGGGTCTGCTGCTGCCATATGCTGGCTAACTTGAGGAAAAAAGGGATTTCTCCGGCTACAGAGGGAGCAGCTCCACAAAGAGGAAAAGGAGCCTAATCCTGGTAATGAGGCGACTGAATGAGAGTCTTTATGCGGACGTGGAAAAGGCCGATCCATCTGTACACGCCGAGCAAAATAGTCGTCCACCACCAGAAACGATCCCCTTAATCAAAAAAAAAAAAGAAAAAAGAAAGAAAGGAGGGGAAAAAAGGAAGAATCCAGTGTAAAGAAGTAGACTGCACTTCTTCAACACTGCTGATGTATTCTGAAGACTCCAACCACAGCGTGTGCGTTTTTCTGCTCTTCTGTTTTTCTCCTTCTTTTTCTCACTTCTCATTGTTGTTGTGTTGGTGGTGGTGAAGCAAGTGCCCGCAGCATCACTGCAACCGCTCCGACTTCAAAGTGCATGAGAAAGGCAAAGCCATTTAGACGCTGCTAAACCAAGTAGTTTACGCTTATTTGCTTCTCCTTCTTGTCTCTTTTTTTGATCAACAGTCTGCTCTGTTCAGTCCTGGAAGAACTGCCAACGGGCCTTTCAAGACCACGAGCAAGCGGCGGCCGGGTCAGACCGCAATATGCTGCCGTGAAAGCCAGAACCACTTCGCTTTCAGCTGCTGCGGCCGTACGGAGTTAGGTCAACAACGAACCAGTGCACTCTCAAGCCAAGTGTGACTCATTCTAATATGGTTCAGTTCTGGTCCAACAAACCTTTTTTTGGCATTTTACAAAAAAGTAGTGCAAAAACTACTATTTAAGTTAGGAGTGAAGAACATTTTACGAGGCTTTTAACCTAAGACCGCTATTCAAATGTAAAATAAAAGGTTTAGAAGGACTGTACTTCGGTATTTTTCTACTTTGGCTAATAGCACTTCTCCACCCTACTCACCCTACTCTACCCTTATTAATTTCTAGGTTCATTTCCCACTACCACACCCTATCCCAACCCCTCAACCCCCCAGAAATGTAGCTGCTAGCATTAAAAAAAAACACAACAATAGATGCCTCCCAAAGCCTAGCTTGCCATCAAAATGGGCTGCATTTACCGGCTGCTATGTTGTAAGAGACTATTCTAGGAAGCAACTAATGTATCCTTCATGGTCCTTGGTTATCAACAGTTTACTGTGCACATAAACACAAAGAGAAAAAGTCAGAAAACAAAGCCTGTAAAGCAGCAATAATATATCCCAAATTTGTAACTGAGAAGGACTCTTCACAGAACAGTCTGTGGTCCCACCCTAGCTCGATCAAAGCCTAGGCTTTTTTTGAACAGAGCTAGAGTCACAATGTTTGTACCTCTTCAAATCACCACAATGCTAATACTATGTCAAACAAACAAACAGTAGCCTATGAGTAATATAAAAACTTTTCTGCTTCTCTAGCTTGGAGATTTTACAATTGGCTACTTTACGCTAGATTTATGCATTGCATTGCATAGAGTGACTATATCCTTATTCGGCTCAACTGGACCCAAAACCTAGCAATTACTAAGACACACTCTGTATCAAAGCAAAGAAGATGAGTAGAGTTGAGTAGAGATGTAGAGTAGTCGCCATTAAGGGGGAAAAACATATCATAAAAGTAAAGAGGAATCCTTCAACCAGGTGATCTTCTCCATTACACCAAGGTCCACTGCTGCCTATTGTATGCATGGTTAATGGCAGACGGGGGGAACAATCCCTGTTATCTTATGTCAGAATGAACTAGACAAGATGGCCTTTGGTACTGGTCACTGGCAAGTTATTTAAAAGCCATGGATTCCCCAAATGTCCAAGAAACACTGTCTGACTGCGTTTCCAATATAGGCACATTTAACAGTGGATAGAAGTTAGCAAGGGAACTCTTGACTGGTCTGTGGCTTTACAGTCCCATATACAGCAGGTGTGTTATGATACATAACTCAACCAGTAACAGTCATTAAAGATTTCTGTGATTTGTGCTAAAATTGCCCTCATGTCTGTTTAGATTAGAAGGGACAGTTTTTTGCCCATGCACATTGTTGCCCATCACCAGTTACCTGTTTGCCCTTCTTCTGTCCACTGTATCTAGATACCTGCCACTGCTCATTAGGAACACAGCATCAAATATGTGCCAACCCAGTCGTCTATCCTTATCAATACACTTCAAAAAGGATTACCCACAACTTCTGAGGCTTCTGTGTCCATCGTAGGTATGTTTAACGGAAGACAAGGTTCTCCGAAAATTTGAAAATGAAATCTGTATATTCATTGAAGTTGTAAAAGTGCTGTAAGATTTTTCAGGAAAACACTGCACAGTCTTTGAATTTGATAAAACACAGTGGACCAATTGCAGCAGATGACCTGGCTCTCCAAACCATCAATAATCATCAGTAAATTTTGCATTTCATTTGGAAATCAAGGGACCAGAGTCTGGAGGAAGAGTGGAGAGACACACAGTTCAAGCTGCTTGAGGTCTAGTGTAAAGTTTCCACAATCAGTGATGGTTTTGAGAGACATGTCATCTGCTGATGTTGGTCCACTGTGTTACATCAAATCCACAATCAGTGCACTTCATGCTTCCCTCTGCTGACAACTTTTATGGAGATGTGGATTTCATTTTTCAGCAGGACTTGGCACACTGCACTAGTAATTCCAGTAACTAGCATTAAAAAGTCTATTACTTAAGCCTCGGTTTGTACAAACAAACCAAAATTGACAAGAAGAACCCCACAAGCTATGTTATTTCAAATATACTCTGACGCATTTGGTTGTCCATAACACCTGTAATTTTTTAAAATGAATTTATTTAAAAAGCCAGTTTGGTCTTCGTGCTTGGCCCTTTCTCCTGTATCCAACATGACAACTACAAGAACCAACTGCTCAGCTACTCTGCATATGCCCCAGTCTGTGCCTGCTATTCCCAAACTTCATCTTTTATTCACTTCATCTGTGAGTCATCATATTTTGGCTCATCAGTTCACATTATTTAGCAGTGCAGAGGTAGGTCTTTGTCCTGAGATTTGTTTTGGGATCCCAGATGTGCCATGTGTTGCAGGTGGCACAGTCTAGCAGGCCAGAGTTCTGCCTTTAAAAAAATCCCAGCCAGTGAATGAGACCCCAGTGTGCCAACACACTACATTGGTAAATCTCATAATGCTACAGTTGTTCAGACTCTAGCTCTAGAGAAAAGCACCTGCTGAACTCTAAATGCAAACATGAAAACACAGTTAAATTATCCAAAAAAGCTAAATTACTCTTCTCTTAAACAAAGCAACTTGCTCTGCTTGATACTGGTAAAGTATTTGTCCAACTGCAACCAGATAAATACTACTACTAAAAACATACTCAAGAGACAGTGCAGATCTTGTACACTTGCACACTTGCACACAACTGCTGTTTTTTCCCCCCCCACAAAAACTATGAGGTAAAACATGTTGGGATATTATGCTGGCATATTTTTTCTAATGTGGGGAGTTTATATATTTATAAAAAAAAAACACCAACCCAAATATAGTAGGGTGAATTTCCAGCAAGGCTGGGTCAGATTCAACCCACCATGTGTTGGGTTTTACAGTGTTCCAGTACTGATGTTTGGAAACAACCGAGTATATGTGTACTTGTAGTGTACAATGGGGAAATGTACTTATTTATTAATTAAATCACAAAGTAGGTTACAAACAGGTATCATCAATATGGATGTGGATGTGGCTAAATTGCATACATTTGCACGAATTCAACAGGATAAATATGATAAACTTCTAAATAAAAAGTTTTTCTAATAATTGATCCAGAGGAGAGTAGCCCCTCCCTTTCCGTTTCACTTTACATTGTGGGATATACATGTCCATAGTAGCCAAAATCCTTAAAAAATCATCCAGTTCAAAGTATGGGAATATTTGACACATCTATCTAAAATAACTACTTCATACTCAAAAAAGAGTTAATGTTAGTAATTAGTACACAATTGGGACACATTCCCTAGTCTTACTCTCCTTGACTTCAGTAAGAGTACCGTAATTATTACTAGAATATATGTAGTTTACAATATAATCTAGACAGGATGTGCAGTGAGAGGAAAGGAAAAACTCTGAAGGCTGAAGATTTGCCAAAGTCAGTCAACATATTCAGTTTTACCTGAGGTCTTCTAATGCTATGTTTAACTCAAAATCCAGTACTGTACTTTCTTTACTGACTTTATTGTTAATATTTTAATTAAGACATTCACATTCAAATTTGGCATGACAGTCCTGTTAAAGAAGATATGCTGAATATTCATTTATACTTTACAGACGCCACTAGAATCACACGCAAAACACTCAGTGGCAGTTTTCTTTTTTACACAAATAGAGAAGTGCGGCAGAAACATATCCCCTGTAGTCAGTACATATCTATTTCTATTTAATGCTTCATTCATGCATCAACTTCTGTTGCACATATGTCATTTTCAGAAGAGTTGCTGTCTCAATTTAGAATGCAGCTTGTGTTCACACTTCCCACTGTACTTTCCCATGTACAAGTGAATGAGTATGAGTGGAGCTCCAGAGTGGTGCAACGGCCTAAGAGTGTAGGCCCTAATGCTGGGAAATTGCCCCAGGCTCACAGTGAGAAGCTAGCCACATATTCAAACTGGCTAATAGTTACAGTAACAGTGTTCATCAAAACACACCATCCTGTCAACAGATATCCGGTTTATTTTGAAGATTTTGTCGTAAGATTTTAGTCACATCCCTGATTGCTTTTAATTTTTTTTGTGTCCAGTTGTGGTAATCTTTCTCCATGGACACAGTTTGGCACAAAATGCATCCAAATCGAGCTGGAAAGGCTTAAACACTGTTCAATGGGCGGGCTTAAAGAGTGGGGATCTTCCTATTGTGTAGCCAGGCTGTGCTAACACCACTGTAGCAATGGTGATGAGGTCGGTAGCCAGCATGCTAGTGCACAGCAGAACCAGTTTCGTAGTGATGTTGTATTGTGGGATTAGGCCTGTAGAAGACATGCTACTGCTACATTAGCAAAGTGGGCCAAGCCAGGCTGTGCTGTGCTATCTCTGTTCTAGCAATGTTGGATAAGCCCAGATCCACGGCATGCTAATGCTGGGTTAGCGATGCGAGACAAGCCTTGTCGGCCTGAACACTGCAGGCTAACAGTGCGTCAGCAATATGGGGCAAGCCTGGTGCCAAAATTTGGCTTAGCCTGGTCAAAAATGTAGGACATAGTAGGTGTACTAACTCTACTACTAACAGTAGTGATGTCAGACAAGGCTGGTAGTTGGCATGAAATCTTTCAGTCCTAGCACTGTATGTTTCACACTTTAAGGTGCACCTAAAGTCCTTTAATTTTCCCAAAAATCGTCAGTGCACCATATATATGAATTTTACCAGTCAGGTTGTAAGGAGCAGTAATGCCACTTCGCTGAAGTACAGCAATATACAGAAGTTTCTGTTTAGTTCTCCAGCACAAAGGCTGTTAACTACACTAAGTGCGAGCTCTTTCACCGTTCAGAAGTGATTAAAGCAGTATTAGCATTATTCACTAATCGCGCTAACCGCTAGCTCTTTTGCTGTTCAGAGGTAAGTATTATCAGCCTGTAGCCTGCGGGTTTACTATGTTAAAACAAGCTACATTGGACGAATCACTAGCTAATATTGCCCTGGCTTACTGGAACACTCAGGGTTCCTCAGTGTAGTGTTGTCTGGCAGCATTAGCTGCTAACGTTGGCTAACGCTAGCGGTTAGGCTGCTAAAGAAATCTAGAAATCTAAGCTTACTGTTTATACGCAGAAGCACTTTATTCACACAAATAAACAGTTTTCAGGAGAAAAATCTGTGCAGATTAACATCCAGCGCTCGACTTAGCTTGCTTTATATTAGCTTAGCTTGCAATAGGTCCTGCTAAACTAAAAGGGAAACAAGGTGAAACTCCTGTTCCTTACTAGTGTCACATAATCCGCCTTATAATTGGTGCATCTTATGTATGAAATTAGACCAGAAAATAGACATTTATTGACTTGCACCTTATAATCCGGTGCGATTTACAGTGCGAAAAAAAGGGTAATCTCTGTTTCACAAGTGAGCATGCAGAAACAAGACAGTACACATAATACAACATGAAGGAGACTCTTGCTGTGCACTTTGCCTTTTTCTGATCAAGTAATGCAACAACCGCAACTATTTTGCCTCACAGTGGAAAAGAGATCTTAGTCTCTTTAGAATAGAATACATTAATGAAATTAGATTAGAATTTAGATGGAAATCATGCGATGTAAACAAGTAGGAATCAGTGAGTGACTCTTTGATCAGGATTGAGTAATCTGATGGACTTTTACTGTATTATACAGCACATGTAGGTCATTTTCTATACATTACACCTGTAACACCCATTTACAGTGATGTGCAGTGATCCCCTATTAGGATGCATTTTATCAGTTTATTAACATATATAAAGTCAGTAAGGATAAAAATTTAAATGGACCCCCCTGTGTTTTCAATGCATTCTTTCAAGTGGCTTCAGGACTGGTGTGATGTGACAAGAGCAAAGCACTGAAAAATAAAAGGCCTGGCGTCTTTGGTTCGGGACATCACTGCTGTGGCGGGCGGATGAGAAACGAGCCCGGCTGCAGTGCTGAAGGTTGCAAGTGTGTGAAGCTCCATCCATACTCATTCCTGTCACGGCCACATGATAATTACCCGTACGTCAGCTGAAGACCTGCTCACTGCTTTTTATTATGAGCAGTAGTTCACTGTGAGGTGGGGTTGGGGGTGTAGTGAATCGGGTGGTGAGGGGAGAGGGAGAGAGAGAGAGAGAGAGAGAGAGAGAGAGAGAGAGAGAGAGACAAAGTGAGAGAGAAAGAGAGAGAGAGAGAGAGAGGCAAGACATTAGGAAGAGGAGGGGTCGCGGATGAGGTGAGGAGGTTCATTTGAACAGAAATGAGCGAAGAAGAAGGAGGAGGAAGATGGGAGGGGGGGGGTAAAGGAGAGAGAGAGAGGGGAAAAAAAAAAGTTCCTCTGTTTCCAACCTGGTCTCCGAAGTCCTGGGGGAACTTCCACAGCACTGTCGGATCTGTAAGCAATTGACAGACAGCATTAATCAGTGGCTGCACAACGCCACGCACCATTCAGAAGACATACATATTAATGAAGGGGGTGGGGGCAAGGGTGGCTTCTCCTATGCGCCGGCACACTGCAGCACACAGCGCAAGTAGGAGAGATTCTGCATATGCTAATAGCAGCCGCACGGAGGCCCACAGACAGTAAAATCGTACATGCTATGAAAATTTCACGTTGCTTAAATATTCATTCTGATGGTGGATTTTCTCTCTTTTTTTTATAGGATATATTGGACCCAAAATCTTCTAATTATTATCAATATTAATTATCATTAATGCGGGTTGCTTTTTAAAATATGTAAACTGTCCACACAAAAATATTGTTAAGCTGAAGTTGTTGACAGGACAAAGACATAGTCTTTGGTATACCACACAATTGTTATTCTGTTGCTAAATGGTTGTTAGGTGGTAGCAATGGTGTTGCAAACTGGTTGCTAGGTGGTTGCTATGCTGTTTTTCTGGTGCTTGCAATGGCATGGCTAAGTGGTGGCTAAGTGATTACAGTGACTGGTCAATTACAATAACCAAAAGCCAAGCGCAATCTGAGCAAAAAAATCTGAACTGTTTAATAAAGTTTGCAATGTGAACGCAGCCTATGACTGATGAACAGGAGTTTGGCAAAATGTTGCAATTACATATAGAAAACACTTTCTGAAATGTCTGTAATATGAAATGCAAAGCTGGCCATAGAAACAATGATCTAAAAATATTTAATAATTCCTCATCAAACACAAAATGTACAGTACCATTTAAAAATCTGCAAACACCTTCTCATATATTGCTATTATTTTTTCTCCTTCAATGTAAATGAATACTGAAGTCATCCAGACTATGAAGGAATCATCATAACGTTTTTGATAGTCTTTACGACTTCACTTGAACATGCTTTTTAAAGTTCTTGACATTTTTTGAGATTATGAGACCTTCATTTCTTAAAGTAGTTTTTTTTCTTGAGTAATTCTTGGTTGAGTAATTCTTGCCATAATATGGATTATAATAGTATTCAAATATGAATAATCACTGTATGTTCACCACCTCTACCTCTTTAAACACATTAAGAGGCAAGAAATTCAAGTAATTAACTCTTGATAAGTTCAGCACAGCTGTTAACTGAAAGCTACTCCAGGTGACTCTACCTCATAACGCTGACTGAGAAAATCCAACCAAGATTTGCAAAGCTGTCATCTAAGCAAGAGGTGCTACTTTGACACTAGCCAATATGTTGAATACTCTTCTGACAACAAAAGTTAAAGTGAGAAATTGACAACATGTTTCCAAGTAAGTATCTCTTACTTTTAAGTAATCCAGTCCATTGTTTGTCTACTATTGTATTGTATAATTTTCATCAATGCAAATTAACCACTATGTTTATTTGGTAAAATGATTAAAGTAAATTATATTACTTGTCATTACAAATAGAGTAAGGTATTGGAAAAAAAAATACTGTTTTTTAATCGTACGCAATAACACATTAAGGTTGACAGCCCTATTTTTTATACTAAGATTGAAGTTTGATTTTATTTAAACACTCACAATATAATTGTCTTGCTCACAGTACCTCAATATATTGCTGTATATTAAATCATAATCCCAAAATCATGATAAGCATTGTATTTCCAGATTCTTGCCAATACACAGCCTTATCTCTAGTATTTACATTCTAAATCACGCTTCCTTACTTACAAAGAAACAAAGAAAACACAGTTGTTCACAATATTACCCCTTTAAGCAGCAAGACAGCAGCAGTAGATCTGCTTTCTTTGGCAACACACTTTCAGACCACTTGTCTACAAAGACAAATTGCTTAAAGTAAATCTTTAAACTCATTTGTAAACAACCTCTCTCTTGATAAGTGGTAAGTGATTACTACCACTGAAGCCAAGACTAGGCCTGTAAAGCACTCAATTAAACATCTCCTCAGCTGAATTACAACCTCAACTAACGACCTTCAATCTCTCTTCCTGTTCTTTCATCCAACTCAAGCCAGTCCACCATAAGCGTGACTCTATTTTCACGATGTCAAACAAACATGACTCCAGAACAGCGAGTGCAGACGGGGGGAGGAGGGGAGTTGGCAGAGGTGTTACATAATCCCATTGTGAGATTTCACGGACCTTGTCTTATAAGATTCTTTTTTTTCCTTTCTTCCAAAAGTGAATTTCCTTCTCCCCAGGGGCTGCGAGCCCAACTCCTTCATCTGATCTGGCAGAGTTGGGTCAATTTTATGCTGATTTTATGGGTGACAGGATGAACAGCACTGCCAAGGACGGGGGGAGAAAGAAGGCAAAATTCGAGCTGAGAGAGAGAGAGAGAGAGAGAGAGAGAGAGAGAGAGAGAGAGAGAAAGCAGAGGGAAGCAGGTGGAAAATGAGAGCTGAAATAAAGTAAGAAAAGAAGATGATGAAGAAGAAGAAGAGACTGAAGAAGAGTCGGAGGGTGAAGAATAGGACAGTTAAGGTAGAGAAAGAGAGTCAAAAAATATGAGAAAAAGCAAAGGAAGAGCAAAAAAAAAAAAAAGGAAGCAAGGGGAGCGTCTGCCCCCCCAAACAAAGCACCGTCTGCAGAACATATCCAGGAGGGTCCTGTATTGTAAAGTATTCAAACATACCTCGAGACATGCGTATTCATAAGAACTCGCAAATCTCAATCCCTGAGGGAATTCAGCTTTTTTTCCTCTTTTTTTTCCGCCATGGGGGATTCACATGAAACGCCTAAAATTCAGATGAGCTCATTTCATCCAGGCCCTCTCCTCACTGTCCCACCTTGAAGGAGAGGTGTCTGTTAGTCTGGGTTAAAAGTGGCAGATTTGCTCAAATGCTGGAAGATTTTGAATATTCAAAGGAAGAACTACACAAGGAGAAATTTGTCGCTGTTAGAAAGACGACAGGAAGTAACAATAAGACTCAGTTAGTAGCAGTGAAAGAGTAAAAGGTTGCTCCTGCTCTAATAGAGGCAGCTCACACTAACAAAAAGGTATCCAAATCAGCTTCGACTTTACAGCAGAAGAAAAGGCGTGTTAAGTATCAAAGTCAATATAAAAAATACATAGCAATTTATTTAGTTGTTTAAACATGGTGTCACTACTTCACTGAATTCATCCTCTTAATGTAGTGTTGTGAAAAAGGAGAGTTATAGTATACAGTGAATAGCTCCATTTGAATAATGTTCTAATCCATATTATGGCAATTAAAAGCGTTAAGATAAAACTGTCAGGACTGTCGAAGAAAGGAAGACCAAAGCCCTGCTCCCTCTGGGTAGGTAGATGGCGCTCTCTCCCCACATCACTCTCAGGGTGATGTCCACAGCACAGGGCGTCTGTGAGCTGATGTATCAGAACCGAGTCGCTGCGCTTTCCTCCAAAAGCGCTGGCTTCTCGGCAATGCTGCATCAGCAGCAGCTCAAAAAGAAGCAGTGGCTGACTTCACATGTATCGGAGGAAGCATGTGTTAGTCTTCACCCTCCTGGTGTGTTGGGGCATTACTAGGGATATGGGGAGTCCTAATGAGTGGGTTGGCTGAGTGAGTGAGTTAGTAATTGGCTGTGCTAAATTGGGGAGAAATGGGAAAAAATAGAAATAATTATAAAAATATAGAGTGACTGAGATTGGAGCTATTCCTCTTCAGTGACGAGTTTCACTTTTGTCTTGTGTGGAAGCACTGTGGTCAGATGATGTGTTTTCATGTATCACAGGTCCAGAAGGCCCAGTGTCATAATATCATACCTTGGTCTTTATTACAGATACTTTTACAGCCTAACATTGTGTTAATAATGTCTTGCAGCCAGTTGCACATATCAATCTATTTAACCATTACCAGTGTATTTAATCATTTATTGCTCCTGGTAAACTTTGTGCATTCAAAATATCAACTTTCCAAAAGAAGGAAAATTGTTTTTCATATTCCTGATAACTTTAATAATACCACCAATTATAATATACTGTACATTTCATTAGTAAAAAGTAAAACAAAGCTCTACTTCTTATTTAAAGCCTGAAAATGTCCTATCCACGACTGTCTCGAAAACAGGACACATGATCTGTTAATCAGAGGGAAATAGCAGGCCAAAATCATTGTTCGCTCTGATTTAGTCACCAACTGTCCTTCTGGGTTTTTTTTGGGGGTGGGTGGTGGTGTTGGAGGGGGTGGTGTTACACTAGGGAATGTGGTGAGATGAAGGCCCATGTCTGAGGGTGAAAAGCTGTCAAAGAGACCCCGGCTCCTTGCCTCTGCGGGCTCCCGCTGCCATATTGTGAGCGTTCTTGCGGGGGCGAGGCGTACGGGCAGACAGACACAAAGGGGATTAATGGGTTAAGGCTGAAAGTTGAAGGTTAGGAGGGTAAACCTAACCCCTACTGCTGAGCCAGAGAGAAATGTCACCATGACAGACTTGAGGCTGCTTAATCCCGCTCCCCCCGCACACTCCCCCCAATACACACACACACACACACACACACACACTCGGCCCTCTCGCTCCCTCCCTAACGCTCTTCCTTCTGCCCCCCTTGGGCCTGATGCTGAGAGCGCTCCTGTTCCCAGCAGCAGGTCTATGAACTGCCCTGAGCCAACACACACACACACACACACACACACACACAAACACTTACTTCTAAAACACATACTAAGAACAGTTTTATAGTATGAAGACTACAGAACAGAGAATGGTCAGTAGGGATCAACAGATAACCCCACTACCTTCCAGTGAGCTACCACACCATGTGGGAGTCTCGGGTTCAGTTGCTGGTCTGGGTGACTATGTTGAGCTACATGATTACATTCTTGTTCAACACTACAGGTCCATTTGGATCTCATAAATTATCATTTTTGCTAAAAAGATCTCAAGGCCTTTAAAAAGTTTTGTCACACACAATTCTTTAACAAATATGACTCTTATTGGAATCAGAATAGAATCTTCTATAGGCTCATTCAAAGAACATGCTGTTGCACCTTCTATTGTAAAAGTTCAAGAAACTGAATTTCATTGTTTATAAAATATAAGACTGCTTTGCTGTTTTCAAAACCTGTAGCTACAAATTGCATCTTCAATCTAGTTTTCTTTTTCTGTTTCTTTCTACTATGTTTTTTTTTTATGGAGCAGGAGACTCCAATTTTTACATTGTGTTTTATTGTATTATTCCAAGTCTTTTTTAGGAGTTGCAATCCTACTACAGTTTGAAATACCACATCTAGAATTGCACTGACCACAGAACAATGGCTGTTTCTGGAGTTCAAATTTAAGTTAAATTACATTATAATTATAATTTTAACTATCTATTTAGTGTTTAATGCTGATTTTGTTTATTGTAGCACAATTTCAATTGTTCTCCTTCACCCAAAGTTAAGACCCAAAGGTTCTGGTGGATCAGATTACAGGGCATTCTTACTTCAGGATAGAGAAGCAGACTTAGAGAACCGATAGTACGATGGTTTAGATCCTCTGGTCCAACATAACTAAGGTTCACAGCTGAAGTTTCTAAAAGTATTGTGATATTTTAAGTTTTGTGATACTGTATCAAATTTTAAAAACCCGGCATCAATTTTTATTTTTTAGTTTACATGTAAAGACTGGTGTCAGACAGAGGTTCATTATTGTTGTGTCTTCCAAAGATTTGATTGAATCTATTGCAATGCATCGCTTTGCTTACAGTTTTACAATATATTGTGATAAATAAAATTGCTACTCCTGTATTATGATAGCATATATATATATATATATATATATATATATATATATATATATATATATATATATATGACACTGCTACATTAGTAAGCCTCCTTTAGATCTCAATATTGCCATGAATCACTCAAAAGTGAGTCTAAAAGTCTTAAACCCTGCTGTCCGTCAGTGGCGGCCCACAACAACACGGTGCGTTCTTGTCGTCAGCCAGAGGAAAAGTCATTTGACTGTCACGAACACCGACTAACGGGTGAGAATTGAATTGAAATCACCTCAGAAGAGTGAGCCATTTTCGATTGCTTCGCACCCAAAGAGTAGCAGGGCTGCAGCTGATGGCGGGGCTCAGGAGGACCCTCCATTGATCCCCCCTGGGCTTTATGCCCAGCTAACCTTCGACAGGACCGCCGCCGCGTGGCAACGTGCTAGTGCCCTGAGCGCAGGCGGCGCGGGTCAGTCGCAAATCAATGTTTTGACGTCCCGGGGATGCCTGCCTTTAAAAGTCGATACGCAACGCTTTGATCGAGCCTGGGCCGGGGGGGAGCAGGTTAATAGGTGAGTGGTGGAGAGAGCCCAGCGTGCTCTCACAGCTGACACCACTTTTTACCACCTCTGCCTGTCTGTCGGCACTCCGGATGGGCAGAGGAGATATTGCAGGAATATACAGACACAACAAACAACACGGGTCAGACTCGAGGCCAGCCCAGCTGCTTGGCTGTCATCATATGTTAATAGAACTGCCAGTAGCTTCATGGGTTTGATTTTGTTACAGGTCGACTTGTGTTAAATAAAAGGTCTATAACAACAGCCACGCTGCCAATGTGTCAACAAAATGTGCCACCGTTATCTGACGTTTAAATATAGTACTAATATAAACATGTCACGCCGAAACATCATACCTTCCAAAAGACAACAACTTCATAAAAGAGCGATATAAAAAGACCATCCCAACTTTCTATGTACTTTATTTTGCTCATTTTGAGCCTTTCCATCCATCATGAAACTGAGACAGTCTTAAGAACATGAGTCAAATAACCTACAAATTATCTGAATCAGTTTCTCTGATTTTGCTATTTATAGATATATGTTTAAGTAAAATGAACATTGTTGTTTTATTCTATAAACTACAGACAACATTTCTCCCAAATTCCAAATAAAAATATTGTCATTTAGAGCATTTACTTGCAAAAAAATAAGAAACGATTAAAATAACAAAATAGATGCAGAGCTTTCAGACCTCCAATAATGCAGAGAAAACAAGTTCAGAAATCAATATTTGGTAGAACAACCCTGTTTTTTAATCTCATAAATAGTTTTTAAGATTGTCAAAAACAAAAAGAGAGATAAATAAGAGGCAATAATTTTAGGAATGGAGTGATTCATTCTGTTGCACATTAAAAGTTAAGAGTGGAGCTCATTGTTCTGAGGTTGACTTAACAAGTTCTCTCCTATTTACACTCAGCCTGTATCCATATGATAATCCCACACCTCACACTAATATAACTCTAATATAACTATTATAAAATGTGTTGTCTCATGGCTCTTGGGACTCGGCATGTGCAAACAATTAACATGTGCTCTCCACTTAACAGACAGCTGCTTAGTCTGTGTGTTTCTACTGCACCTATTGCATTTAAACTGAAGGAATTATTACTGTAAAAATCAACAAAAAAAAATGTATGACGCACTGTTATGGTGAACTTTGCAGTTACAAGGATTTCCAGCTATTAAAATGTAATAATATATGATAATCAAAACTACCACAATTGTCACCTGTGGTAGTAGTAAAGGTCTGCATTTAGTGACATTAAATTTGAAACTTTGTGTCTCTTAAATTTTAAATCATAAATGGCGTTAGGCAGCCACAGATAACAGTAGCAGTGTCAGATACAGATGTAATGAGCGAACATTAAATGTCAATTAGATATTATAAAAGTATATTTTTTGAGAGCTGAAACAAGGAAATAATACCCAGTTGTGATGATTACTCCCAACACACCTAAGCAGAGGAAGCTCACGCACTGGGGTTTGGGCTGGGGAAGTGAAAGTGGATAACCCAGGCTAAACTTCAGTGTGAAAGTCCCGGCTGTGTAATCTGCTACACAGTGCATCACATTGAAGTGGTAAAGCAGTAGAATATGTTTTCCTAACATAGATTTTTAAAGTTAAATTGAATACATTCTAAAACAAAACACACCTATTTACTGTGTCAGAAGTGGGATAAAGCTCTGAGATCCAGGAAGTCGGTTTAATATTGTATATTATTTAACTTATTTACTGCGTATCCTGTGCACAGACAAACAGTAAATATCTCCAACCTAAAGGGCAAATCAATATGGATTTTTATTTTTTTTATTTATTTATTTATTACTATATTGGTGTAAAAAAAGAGAATTACACTTCCCAACTGTTGAGGCCCAGGCGTCCAGTGGCAAAAAAATATTAGAGCATATTTTGTACATGTTACCACGTGATTAGTCACAGAAATCCAGCCCAACACAATCTGCAACATGGAAGCAACATTGGGAAGAACTCAAACCTCAAACCCATCTAAGCAAAGCAGGCAACCAAATAGAAATCCAGTGATGGCTGTTCCTTATCTTAACAGCTTATTCACTCCTTCATTTATTTATCATTATTAAAGTGTTCAATAAGTTATTGAGTGTTATTGAGTTTTGTTATGGGTCATATCGCCCAGTAGAGCTGCATATTATATTATTTTAGCATTACAGGCAGGAAACAGCATTTTAAATGTTTACCATCACTGGAATATAACTCAGGTCTGAGAGGGTTAACATTCATTTATTGAGTCAAGTTGTCTGACCAGAGGAGGATGCCCCCCCACCCCTCATATATTTGCCTGATGCCTCCCAAGGTTTTTTCCCCTTTTTTCCAGCTCTGAGGGACTTTTCCTTGCCTTCGTTGCTCACTGGGGGTTCTGTGTTGACTGTTCAATGTTTTTTTTCAGATTTTCTGCCGCACTATTACATTTCTGTAAAGCTGTTATTAAAAGAGCTAAATAAATACATTTGATTTGATTATTACTATTATGACATTTTGATTTCTTTTCCTGTATTTTTTAATATTGCAATATATATATTATATACCAGTATTGTGCATCTCTATTGCCCAGCACTACTAAACATTTTCTTTGAAAGTAAAGATCCAGTCAATATTTCTTATTGACACCCTAAAATGAAGAGCCACGTTCCCAGTTCCCTTCTCCTCCCTCTCTCACCGCCTCCTCCTCTCTCTTCTTATTCTCGGCCAGAGGTTAAACTGCTGAACTCTCAACCTTCTTGGCAAAGTATTTTTCCCCCCTTCCTCTCTCCCCCCTCTTATCTATAAAAGATTTATTTCACAGTATGTAGTAGTGCGGATTAGCCCACTCCATGCCCCAGAACAAAGCCATTGTCTGTGTGTCCTAACAGGTCTGTGGAAAGAGGCAGCCAGTTAGAGGAAGCTGCGGCTACTTAACACCCACAATAATGCCATTGTAAGTGGCACACTGGAAGGGTCTCTGGTTTTTCTTTAGGGGCCAGTCTAGACTTTGAGCGAGAGAGTCAAGGAACTGGGAGAAAATCCCATCAAGCAGTCGAGTGAGAGTTAACTAAGGTAACCTGCTGTGAACCTGATGAAGATGTCAACTGAACATATGGCTGAAAAAAAGAGAAAGAAAGAGAAATTCTATTGTCGGAACGAGGAGTTTCTTCTCGCCCCCTCCTCCAGAAAGAAGGGGGTGTGCGGGGAGAGGAAGGGAGGAAGGCGTTTGAGTGCCAAAAGCAGGGAATAACTGTGGTCATCAGTTTACTTCTGGATCAGTAGCTTTATTCCAGCTACGAGCGGCTCCTCCCCCAGAGCTCACAATTAAAGGGGTAAGCAGATTAGCGTGCATCTTTGAAGCTCCAGCAGAAAGAAAACACTCGCAGTTGTTCAAAAATGTTTTTCTCCATCTCTTTTTTTCTCCCTCCCCTGATTGCACGCTGCAAATGGCATTACATTTCATGCTACTTTAGCAAGCAAGACCCTCGAGAAAGGATATACTCTACTGCAATGATATGCTTCTTAAACTTACCACACTGATCACTTGCTGCCTGTGAACTTTTTTTTAGGTGAAAAGAGAAAAAAGAAATGCGTCTTAGCTTTGTAGGATGAACGATGGCCCGTGAGCTTACGAGGCAAAGGTTAGCCACCTCATTTTCAGGGTTGTTAAGACTGTGGGAGATGATATCGTACATGTGAATCACTGTTCGTGCTGACACTTTATTTGACGGCCTTGACTTAACCACAGGTCTGAAAGCACTTGGAAACACAACAATATCTCATGTGATGCTCAGAACATGGCTTAACAAAGTCCCTGCGAGCGGAAACGCTCTGTGGAGCCAAATATACTTAAAAATAAAGGTGCTTCAAATGCTTCCTTTAGGGTAGTTTTTTTGAGGAACAATTAGAAAAAAATACAGAATTTACAGTAACTTCTCAATTTTCTGATAAACCAAATTTTTTTTTTTGTGTGCAAAACTGTTATTTGTGTGAAATTAGTTTATCTAACCTACATGCCTACAATTTCCCCAACCCAACAGTAATGCCTCTCCTAGCTAAAACAAATAATGAATGAGCCACATATGATGCCATTGATTCTGCTTAGTTCATTCTGCAGCTAAATCGATAAGCTAACTTGCATATTAAAATTTGGAAATTGCAAAAATTCCAATGCATATAAACAGAACAATCATTGTACTGTATTTACCGTCTGTGGCATTTTTCGGGGCTTTTAAGAGAAATTTTTGAAATAACCTAATTTTAGACCTGTTCCTTGAAAGATGTCAGAGAAATAAACTAACAGAAAACATTAAATTTGGTTCCATAGAAAAAGAACAAATACACCAATTGCACCAGTTAAATGCAAGTTTGACGACATTCATTTATATCTTCCATTTTGTCGTCAGTGATAAAAAAGATCGAAGATCAATAGCCACAGATGTACAGCAAAACACAGACAAAATCTGAGCTCTTACAATCTCTACAATCCATCTCTACAACTGTACATTTTTGACGATAAAACACAGTATTTGCTAAAGGATCATTCTAAAGCCTAAGTTCAAGTCAACTGTGTGTAGTTAACAAGTTTCCCTGGCAAATGAAATCCTTTTCATTCATCTTAAATTCAAGGCTTTAAAAAAAGTCAAAATTTTCCAGTTTATATTGGAGAACATTCCCAATTGGAAAATTTCAGTTTTTGCTATGATATTATAAACTACCATTTTTTAATGTAGTACTTGGTAAGATGCTAGTTTTAAACTGTCTACAGTAAATCTAATGTTTTAGGATAGACTAAATGCCCTAATCTGTCTTACTTTGATGAGATACAAAGTTGATGAGTTCTCTAAGGAATTGGAGGAAAAAAGGTTGTAACTTGTTAGGAAAGGAGTTTAAACCCCATCAATTTGTTTAGAAATTAACTATTAATAACATTTATGTGCATTAAACAATTCATTAGCCGAAGACATCACAAAAACACCTGCTAACATGGCCAGACCTGGAAGTCTTAGTAATTTCAGAACTGTTTAGTACAGTGTCTGTGAGAAATTCCAGAATTCTAGAATTATGCCACTCCTGGTTCAAAAATTCAAGCAGTTCAGCTTGGTTTGATGGCTTAAGATCATCCATCTTCCTCTTGATTATATTCAATTTCTTTCAATTTGGTAAAATCAAAGACACTCGTCATTTTAAGTGGTCTCTTATTTTTTTCCAGAGCTGTATATATTTACTGTACGATTAATGCATGCTGTACTTTTAAATGCTTTATATATTTTAATATGCTTTTATTATATGCATTATATATTCTTCAGACATTCCAAACGAGACGAACATTCCAAACAAAGTTTTTTTTTCTTCTGCAGAAAAAGCTAGGGATTACATTTTGGAGAGAAAATTGAGTCATCTTATTCCCAGCAACTCTGCAATGACACAGCTCTGCATACCCTGAAATAAACGATGACACAATCGGTCAGGCTCTCTCTGGGCTCAGTTCTCCACTTGTCTAGATCTGGTTACAAAACAAAATCTCACATAGGGCGTCCTGTAGGCTGCGTTTGCACTGGCTGTATTTGCTACAGCATTCACACATAGGATGCCTATAGATAATACAGCAGATCTGTATATTCATTTAGAGGAAAGTGCTTGGGATTAACAAGGGTGGGGAAACATAAGAGGCATACAAATATTAGATATGCACAGCTGTAGCTTTAGTAGTAGTGCTGTAAATAACATAGGGAAGAGAGCTAGGGAACATTTTCCTCATTTTTGTGACCTATTTCCCGCTTGTAGGGGTTTTTACTGACTCTTACTGTAACTTACACAACCTGTTCCTTCCACTAACACCCTTTCAGAATACTAACATTTCAAATGTTATAAACTTTTTTTATTACACAATTTTAGACTGGTAGACCGGAAAGCCACGTAATGAGATCTGGTCTCAAAGTTGAAACGCATGTACACAAGATTGATAATGCCTTATTTAAGTAACAGTGTAGTTTCTAATCAAACAAATACTAAGACACAGGATGGTACCAGTTTTTAGTGCTGCCTGAGCAGAATACACTTTTCATTAAAAATAAATTAAAAACATTAAAAACATTTCAGGAACAAAGAAAGATGTGAACTCAATCAATGATTGAAATACAAAGAAATCCAGCAGTAATTGCTGTGAAATCACAGCTCACAGACTGTGGCTCAGTTTTCACACTTTGGCGATACTGTCTTTGTTCTGTCTGGCCCATGAATATTAAATGTCCTACTCCCCGGCTACATGGCTTTCTTCTGATGACATAATAGTGTAGGTGTTGCTGCACAGTTGAACAGTGCACCACACCTTCACACTCAAATAAATCTTCCTGAGGATCTTTTGCAGTCAAACAGGGGCTTTGATTAGCCTTTCTAGCAATCCTGTCAGCAGTTTTATTGGATTTTTTTTAATGTATGACTTAATTTTAATGTATCTACTATTTCAAGTAATTGCTATTTATTAATTGCAATATGGTCTGAGGAAATGAATTGCTTAAAATACTTTAATTTCTCCGTGTAGCTTTTTTTTGCTGCTTTGTGGACATTAATGATGATTAAATGATCCAGTTATATGTATTTTATTGGAAACTTAAATGCAAAACTGTAGGTGAATATTACAAAATATTTTGTAAGAAATCATCTTGGAATGGTTGTCAATCAAATTTTACTCCAATTATAAATAACATACAATTATCATATGTAAAAGACATAACAGTATGTACATACTGCATTTGGTTTTACCATAAATCTAACACTTTATCTCCTGTATGATTTCACATGAGTCTCTTTAGACCTTAGAACTATTGTCAGAATCCCTCCAGTGAAGGTTCTGTATTCAACAGGCAATCCTCCTTGAGGGTTCTATACAAACCTATGACCGAATCTTAACGCGTTGCCTCCACATGTGTCCAGGATTTCTTGTTGTTCTACAGTTTATACCATGATAGGGGGAATGTGTGGGTGGGAACAGAAGGTTTGGGGGACCACACGATTAAAACAATGTGGAACAATGTGTCAGACACTTTGGCTCACTCAAGCAGACCAGCGCTGCTGTTTGCTGCCCAAATTGATCAAACATTTGTTTTGGTTACCTGTGCATAAATCTCCCAAGACACTTTTAACACCTGATGAGAAATATTGTGCCCTTTTAATCCCACAAGATCTCATAGCACCCCTGGGTGCTGCTTCATGAGGAAAACTATGATTATTTTCAAGCAAAAAGGTCCTGGAGTTGTGCCAAAAAGTGACTCTTCTTCGCTTCATGTGCAGCCATGATAAGCAGTAGTAAACATTCAAGAAAAACTAGAATATTAAGCACACAGAAGAACATGGCTTTTAAAGAGCTTGAAGAGTTGAGTTTACGGGTACCTTACATTTATTAACTTTCAAATATGGTCAAATTTGATCTAAGCAAAATAAATACATAAATAAATCAAACTGGTTAATGAGGCTTGCAATGTAAATGCAACCTTTATTCCTAGTTTTGAGACTTAAAATATAAGCAACGTTTAGGTAACTGAATTAGAATGGTCAGAATAGATCAGTTTTTTTGTAATCTAAATATTCTTACATTTTCCAGGCCCTAAAAGACTAATCTGTATTTGTAGATTATTCTACACATTTCTTCCTATATTTCCAATAGAATATTGTACATACATCAACATCCTAATTTGCATATTATACAAATATTATTGCACAAACTCCTCAGCATACAGCGAGAAAGAAAAAAAAACAAAAAAAAACAAAAAAGATTGGAAAAAAAGACGTATTTCTAGATTCACAAAGCTAGGTCGGGGTACACCCCAATTTCACAGCTTCATGATTGAGTGGAGCAGCATATGGATGTCGGCTATGTGACAGTCGCAGCATAGCACCGTATATTAGCGCAGTCTGTCACAATACACATCCAAAGCCAGGAATGTTTATCAACTGTCTGCATGTGAGAGGATTTTCTTTTCTTTTCTTTTTCCCCCCCCCACACTCCCCTCTTCCTCGCATACCATTTATTCCAGCGGCTATAGCACGGCGAGGCTACAAACGGTGAGCCACAAGCTCCGCAAAAAGCAATAAACAACGTTCAAACGCTCTGCCTCGCAAATCGCACCTTAACTCCTGACTCAAGAGTAATTTATATGCACACTACACACTTTTCAGGGGGCAGGCAGAGAGAGGGGGGAGGAGAAAGGGAGGGGGTGGTCTTCTGTTGTGGAGCAATAGCCAAGTACGCTAATCATATCAGTCATCAGACTGCCTTATCAGAAGCTCGGCTACATCTCGCAGACATTAAAATGTCTTTACCTCTTAAAGGGGGGCAGCCGCAACTCCCGTTAGGATGTGTGAGCAGAAAAGCTGGAGAAGGGCTGCAGCAGGTAATCACAAGTTGCAAACCATATGCTCGCACCATCTGCCTCACACATAACACACACACACACACACACATAACACACACACAACACACACACACACACTTCTAAAAGCAGGCTACCTAAAGAAAGAAAAAAAAAAATCATTCAGGGAGATGACAAAAAACAACTGGCTCCAGATATCCAGCTTATCCTCTCACAGCACAATCAATGTTCCCGGCCTAGCCCATGCCTACGGGACGTTTCCAGCCAATTATGGTCAGCATTAATGTCAATACACTGCAATATTGATACGCAGGACTGCTGGTTTAGGAGAGGACAGCATAATGTATGTATCAGACACAGGATAGATACGACCTGACCACATTAAGACCATATGTAAAGAGTTTAGTTAATTTCAAGATAAAAATCCAATTAAAGTACAGATATATGCAAATCACATGGAAGTCAAAAAGAAATACAAGCTGGGCTTTTTTTTTTTAAAGCTGGAGAACAAAAACTGATCGCCAGTTCGAATCCTGTTCATGTAGCTTGCCATCAGCTACCGGAGCCCTGAGAGAGCACAATTGGCCTTGCTCTCTCTGAGTGGGTAGATGGCGCTTTCTCCCCACATCACTCCAAAGGGTGATGGCCACAGCATAAGGCGCCTGTGAGCTGATGTATCAAAACCGAGTCGATGTGCTTTCCTCCGAGTGCACTGTGATGCTACTCGGAAATGGTGCATCAGCAGCAGTTCAGAAAGAGCTGGTGGCTGACTTCACATGTATCAGAGGAGGTATGTGCTAGACTTCACTCTCTTGGTGTTGAGACATTACTAGTAATAGGGGAAGTCCTAATAAGTGGGTGGGGTAATTGGCCGTGTAAATTGGGAGAAAAATGGGAAAGATAAAATTATTTAAAAATATAAATTAATAAATAAAAAAGACCAAAGACTGTACAGCAGCACCATTTAGTCTAGTTTAAAAAAACAGACTCTTGTTCTTTTGTACCCGTTTTTGCTTTATGTTTTGGCACATGTGAAAACAGTAGCGGTAATCCCACCTGGGTAAGAACTAAAACAACCACACCGAAACCCATGAGAGGAGGTGGTCCATCGGCCCAGTCCCATCCTGCCCCAAACAAACTCCCGCACAGATTGTTTTTGATGAGAACATGGTCAGAACTCGAGCCGAAGCAACTATCACACATACTTCTAATGTTTGAGCTGAACAGCTGTTCAGATGCAGTTTCACCTGATTTGATTAACCTAATTTACAATGCAGATAAATAATAAAGCTATTAACAAATGCCATCTCTGCTGTTGCTCCATGCTAAACTGACCAATAAGCAGAGACAACATATTTGCATGGTTTGTTCTGATGCATTTTATTGCTTTCATTCTTTAACCTTGTGTGAAAATTACCAAATCAAGAGGGAAACACTCAACGTCAACAAACTTTTTAACTGATTTAAACCAGCGAAGCAAATAACTGTAAAATAAAACAACCTAAAAGCAACAAATCTTACAAAACAGGACATTTCTGTTTTAGAACGCGTCGGCTGGTTCAGAATGCTTTGGCTGGTGACTTTTCTCCCCAACAAAAAAAAATAAAATAAAAATACTCAAGCGGCAGTAAGCCGGAACTCCTCCAAACAAGAAACTGTTCATGTATGAAGATTTTTGCCATGCAGGCTGTTTATTTGGGTGAGTAAGTGCCTTCGTTTATTTACAGCAAGCTTAGATTTCCAATATTTTAGTGTGGTTAGCATAGCAGTAGCGCTAGTCGCAGTTAGCAGCAGTGCTAGCCTCGGTTAGCAGCGCTTACAGCTAGTAAACGCCACCCAACAGCACTACACTGAAGAACCCTGAGTGTTCCAGTAAGCCAGAATGGTATTAGCTAGTGGTTCGTGCACTGTAACGGCTAATGCCAATACTGCTCCAAACTTGGTGCTGGAGAAACTTAACTAAAACTCCTTCATTATGCTGTACTTCAGCAGAATGGCTTTACTACTACTTACAAGCTGACTGGTAGAATTCATACATAAGGTGCACCGTCGATTTTTAACAAAAATGACTGGATTTTAAGTGCCCCTTACAGTGTGAAAAATACGGTACCCTCACTTTAGTTCTACTAAAGTAAGGATTTATTAGGTGTTAGCTCCTGCAGGTCAATCAGGGGAAAGCACACTATGCCATGCGTGACAACAAAGGCCTCATGGATGAGTCACATGGTTCTCAATGACAAATAGCACAGCTAAGCCCTCACAAATACATGCATTGGGGCTGACCTATATTCAGTGCTGAAAAATGGACCACAGCCTGAAAAGGAAAGTATTTCTACAGAAAGTTCAAGAAAAGTGACACTTCACATGAACATTTCAAGTAGGGAGAATAAACAACTGAGAAAACGTATCAGTAATAAAAAAAGTATGCTGTTAGTTTTGGATATGTGCCCATAAGTGTGGGGGGCTGGATTCTGTTAAGGGTTTTGGTGTTGCTGTTGTTGTTGTTGTTTGCCTGAGGAAGCCATTAGTTCCACTAAATGGCATAGCAATACAGAAATCTGCCACAGAATACTTCACTTGAATTAAGCCATCAGAGGAGAAGAGGTCAGCTACTGCATTCTCTAGTTTTGTGGAACAATAAGGTGTTCTCTTTTTCAGTTCTCTATCAAGAAGTTAAATAGGCAAAAGGTACACATTAATATAACAAATATGACTGTGCCTATTTATCTGCAGTAGATAAGAAAGGCTCAAACATAGAAGTGACTTTCAGCTGCTTCCACCACCCAAAAAAAAAATCTTCTGCTGAGTCATTGTTATGTGACTGTAAAGTGAAGTGACAAAGAGACACATGTTTAAAACAGTTTGTATCTAGCTTATGCGCTTTTCAATTTTTGTGCTTTCACAATCAGCTCAGGTGTCTGTAACTCAGTTTTGAGCTGTATTTAGACACACAGCACCACTGATGACAAAGCAGAGGCTAACCAAACCCACTACACAATCCTCTGGTTGGCTTGGTTGTTATGCTGAAGTCACTGATTGCAACATGATTTTATTCATACTAAAACATATTTGTTTAATTGTATTATTTAACTTCAGAGATTGAACAGAGATTGTTCTTTGCGGGCAGAGAGTAGAGGGTTGTTACAGCAAGTTATGAGACGGAAACCATATTTCAACCTAAATAAAATGTGATCTACCTTCTGAACTGTGTTGACATTGCGTCTGCATCCCTAATACAGCTAAAAATGCTAAGATAGGACCAGGCTCTATGAAAAAGAGAAATACAGTAGGACACTAGGGCCAAAACTGGTAAAACGATTAATGTTTTTTTTTATATATATAACTTGATTTAAATTTTTCCCCCAATTTACACGGCCAATTACCCATTGCTGAGCAGCCAGGGCGCTTGGAGGGAAGCGCAGGGGCTCGGTTCCTGTACATCAGCTCACAGACGCCCTGTGCTGTGGACATCACCCTAGGATTGTTGTGGTGAGAGACTGCCATCTACCCACCCGGAGGAAGCAGGGCCAATTGTGCTCCTTCTGAGCGCCAGCAGTTTGATGGCAAAGCTGCATGAGCGGAGGTTCAAACCTGCGACCTCCCACTCATAGTGCCAGCACTTTAGACCGTTGGACCACTCGGCGCCAATGATTAATGTTTAACAAAATAAATTACGCTTTAAAAGTTCAGATTAAACGTTTGTGTTGACACTGACAGCACTAGTAACGTAATAAAACATTTTTACAGGATGATATTGTAATCCAAAAGTATGCTAATGTGTAGGCATGCCATGATAATTACATTATTGATTATCATACATGAAATGCACAGGATCTCAATTATTTAGGCTGATGTTTTTGTGTTTAGTTAGACCCCAACCTCCGCTTTAGTTAGACCCCCGCTGCCACTACGATCGGGAGATTGCTAGTTTGAATCCCATTCATGCAGCTTATCATCAGCTGCTGGAGTCCTGAGAGAGCACAATTGTCCTTGCTCTCTCTGGGTGAATAGATGGTGCTCCCTCCCCACATCACTCCAAAGGGTAATGTCATGGCGTCTGTGAGCTGATGTATCAGAACCGAGCTGAGATGCTACACGGCAATGCTGCATCAGCAGCAGTTGGAAAAGAGGCGGTGGCTGACTTCACATGTATCGGAGGAGGCATGTGCTAGTCTTCACCCTACTTGTGTTGTGGCATTACTGGTGATGGGGGATATACAGCTGAATGGGTGGGACAATTGGCATAACTAAATTGGGATAAATAAACTACAATAAATTTATATATAAAAAAATAAATAAATTAGTATCTCAATTTGCAAAACAAAAATAATGATTTTCACTATATTTAGGATATTTCATTTTAGATTTTAATTCCAAAGTTTAACTGTCCATTAAAAGGGTGTAATGCCTTAATTAAGCTATTATATTATCATTATATCAGTGGCATTAAAATTATCTTACAAAACTGAAATATTATGGCAATTATTTCCTAATATATTAAAATATATTGTCAAATGTATTGTCAAAAAATAAGTTATTTTAACAGATATACTATAAATTATGCCATTTTTTGCATTGTGTAAAAACCACAAGTTCATCACTAGTAAGTCCATGTCTCATCTTCACATGGGGGTGCAGAACATGTTTGCTAATTTCCCTGCTGAGGAATTAATAAAGGATTACTTTATGCCACATACCTTCCGCTTCCCAGTTCTGTAACTGTAATCTGACTATTGGAACATTGTACAACTACAAGTATGGTCATCTTTTTGTTTTTTTCATACTAATCCCATTGTTTCCAGTTTTGTGAATATTGCTGAACCTTGGTACAAGTGCCTCATTATATGCAAAAAAATATATATATATATTAGACAAATATAACAAAATCAATCCCAGACTTGTTCCAGAACTGGATCAGATGTCCTCTTTCAGACTGTTCTTTTTCAGATATCCGATTGAGCGTTTTCTGCTGGTATCAATTACATTTAAAACGACACAATGAAAAGCCCCAGAAAAGCATCTGCAGAACTCTCCTCTGACATGTGTTCCACGCTCTCAGTGACTAACTGCAATAACGCATGGAAATGAGCCCTAGATGTCAGCGCAGCTCGGGTTATTAGAATGCGTGCCAAGCCAGGCCCCACAGTACGCTGCCACTCATTACTACAATAAGCAGATCTTTCCCGCTGCCATCCTCTCACAGACAGAGCTGCGGCCGCGAGAGCCGTCCAAACCGAGCCCAGCAGTTCCTGTACAGCATCGGGGAGGTCAAACCACCTGAGAGGAGTCAGGCCCACTCCCTGCAGAGCCTGACTGTTCCAGTCACAACTGCTGATTCTCAGCTGCTCTGCCAGCGCCGCACACCCTGCTCCAGCAACTGTCGTCCAAGAGCAGCAGCGGCTGCCAGACGGCCATGGAGCTGAAGACACGGTCAAGACTCTTCACCGCGGTCCTGCCCGATTCACTGACTGACAACTTGGCACTAAGTGTAACCTGCAGATGACCTAAAAATTATCATGATCACGATTATCACAATCCAAACAAAACTTAGTAAACATATATATATATATTAATGATATTTTTGTGGTTGTGGTGACCAACATTTTTAAAGATCTGTGGAATATGATTACAAGGACAAATTCACCAGAATTGTGATCACTAATCTCTAGTCACTAGTCTTATAAAATAGCAGAAAAATAACACAATTACATCCCTTCAAAAAGGGAAATTCAGAAATTGGAACTGGAACATAACGTTTATTATTCTACATAAGTATAAAAATTAAAACACTGCTTGTAAATAAAGTCAAAAGATTAGCTCAATCACAATAGGATCTCTTCTGAAACCTAGTGTTCAGAAATGTTTCTGGGTATTTTTACCATCCAAAAAAAAGTGAAGGGTTGCCGCTATTGTCCAGGCTTTATTTGCACTGAACCAGAAGTTACAGCTGTCCATGTATTGCTTGATTAAACAGTGTAAAAGACTACAGCAGCAGTAAAACTAGTGTGTGTGTGTGTATGTGTGTAGAGCCTGCTTGCCCATCAGAAGAGAACCGATTAGTGTGACCGGCTAAAAGTAATGTTTAAATTACTCCACTTAAATACAAGCAAGTGAACGAAGCATGAAAGATCAAGGCTGGAAAGAGTACTACAACCTGACACTAAAGAAGATCTTTACAGAAGCAAACTGCATAAATGTGAATAATCAATCAGACAATGTGTGCATGTGTGCTGGTTAATGAACACTCCTGTTCACATTACAGATACAGATCACATGCATTTATGAATAAGAACCATCCAATATAAGCAAAAACTCATAATTGTTTAATGACTCTTGTAATGTAAATGTAGCCTATGTCCAGAAACGGGCAGATATTTAGTGAAAACATATGGAACCATTTCAAATGACTAAATAAATTACTCCAAATTCATCCGATCAAACTGGAAATGAGGAATCCCAAGCTTTCTGATGAACAGAGCACTGCTGCTGCTGTGGTGATGCAAGAAAAAGACGAAGTGAGGAAATGTTCACGTCTCTAGACAATACATGCAATTCAACACTGATCAATATGGAAAGTGTCAAGCAATGTGAATCAATTATATCAAGACAAAGCCCATCATAACGGTCAAAAGATTAGAGTTTATAAAGCAACTATGTATCACTTCCGGCTGGATGGGGTCAACATACTTATACTCATATATATGTCTATAAATATCTCTGTGCAATGCAATTCATAGCAAAGCAGCATGCACTCTTCAAAATAAAAGGTGCTAAAAAGGGTTGTTTAAGCGATACAAATCAATATGCATCTGTGGTTCCATTTTTTTTCTGTAACAGACCTGCATATAGGGGTGTCTCAATCATGTTATTATCTGATCCGTTTAGAATCTCAACTGATACCAAACCCATGACTCTCTATCATAAACCACGCAGCTCCCAGTTCCTTTGCAACACTGCAGTCGAGACACTTACTCTGACTGACCTCTTTAGTGCTGGTTTAAAACTAAATAAAGGTGTACAGTAATATACAGCTCTGGAAAAAAAATCAAGCGATCAGTTCAGTTTCTAAATCAGTTTCTCTGATTTTGCTATTTATAGGTATATGCTTGAGTAAAATAAACATTGTTGTTTTATTCTATAAACTACAGACAACAGTTCTCCCAAATTCCAAATACAAATAGTGTCATTTAGAGCATTTATTTGGAGAAAATGAGAAATGGCTGAAATAACAAAAAATATGCAGAGCTTTCAGACCTCAAATACTGCTAAGAAAACAAGATCATATTCATAACGTTTTAAAAGATCAGACATCAATATTTAGTAGAATAACCCTGGTTTTTAATCACAGTTTTATGCATCTTGGCATTTTCTCCTCCACCAGTCTTACACACTGCTTTTGGATGACTTTATGCCACACCTGGTTTAGAAATGGCTTGATGGTTGTGATCATCCACCTTTCTCTTGATTATATTCCACAGGTTTATAATTTGGTTAAATAATTTTTAAGCTCTCTTATATTTTTCACAATGGGTTAAAACATTACATTTTCATGCTCCACAGTAAAATAGTTCCACACTTCAGACTCTAAACAAAATCTCCTCAGTGCTGCCGATTGTAAAGGTGTCAGTCAATGGCACCTTGAGGACACCAGATGATGCTCTCAACACTGTGGTTGACACATAGACTTAAAACTAGATGGGGACTGAAGTAGCTGATACCCAATCCATTAAACATGCCTGAATCAGAACATTTTAAGGCTCCAAAAAAGCCAATGGAAAGATTTTTTATCAAATGAAAGGTTATTTATTTATTAAAGAGTATTATTTAACTTGAATCCAACCTACTCTGTTACTGTGCAAAAGTTTCAAATGACGCAGAACAGATCCAGAGTAAAAGCAAATATTTCAGGCAGAGCAGGAGCTGTAAAAGTCACTGGTACAGTATCACAGTACGCAGATATGAAACTGAACTCAGTTCTGCTTCAGTGTACAACGTTTCATCATGATACTTTAGGTGATAAATGGGGAACTGAGGGAGTAGGAAGGGGGGGGGGGTTCCTACATGAAGTTCAGCAAACATAATGAGGCCAGATCAAATAAGGCTGCCAGCATGGATGCAAAAAGGGGAGGGGAAAAAAAGAAATCGCAAGTAAATAAGTACAACCTACTGATGCAGATGACTGCATAGCCTGTTACCACTAATGACCAATCAACACCATCTTCCTCACAGCGGTATCTGTTAGTCCGTCAGTGAACTCCTAGCTCGCTCTGACCCGGAGACACAGCTGTGGGCCAATCAAGTGTCTACTGACACACGCAGGCAGCCACCGAGCGTTATCATGTGGCTAAAACTCTCCTGTGACTGAAATTCTTGCTCCAAAGGATGCAATACACAAGTGTTTTGGAGGCTGTGATTATTTATTTATATTATATTTAGGAAATGGTGCAATACATAATGCCTCAAATTCATGACTATAATATGAAAACTGGTAACATTTTATTTTGATGGCCCCCTTGAGATGCTTTATAGATCATTTTTGAGATGCTCTATAAATGATCTTTAACAAAGGGCACATTTACACCAATTAAACATATTTTTCTTTAGTTCAGTTTGTTTTACTACATGTAAACTAAATACTTGACTGGGCTAAACACAAAACAAAAGTCCCTCTAAAATCACCATCTTTATTAGGTTTTCAACTGAACCCTGCTTTAATTTGCTTTTGCTGGTGAGAACATATTTTTATAATGGTCCACACCAAATTAAGGAATCAGTTCTTTTGTCAGTGGCCAAAATATTTATTACAATTTACATTCCTTATTTTGTTCGATACAAGTATAAACAGTATAGTCACAGTCCTATTCATTATTAAAAAAAAAATCTTTCACATATAGAACTCACTACATCTATTCTTGTCAGTTTCAGTCCCTTTCAGAATAAGCCATTTAAGGGCTCAGTTACTCTTATTTAAATAAGCTTCTGCTGACCACATTATGTTTAGGCTGAGCGTTTACCACACATTAGTCTTAGCTTGTGCTAAATGGCAAAACCCAACAACAAGCTAGGCCATGCTAAACTGTGATAGAAACAAAACTAATTTTTGACAGTACTTACATCTCTCTCTCTCATCTACAGACTTGCCATGGACAGTGGGTACAGATCTCTCCCTCAGAAGAAGTCTGCTGGCTAATTCTGCTGTGCACTGTCCGAGGTTTGGTGGATTTTCAACTGATCTAGGCTCTGGTGAGGAGTTATCCAAACGGCTCATAGAAGCATATGATTCCTAACACCAAACTATTTTAGCTGATTTACAGAAAACTGATGGAAAAAGGCAGTCGAGACCCAAGTGCAAATACAAAAATACGAAAAACTGAACCTTTAAAATTCTTTCAATACATGTATCATTCCTGTGGAAGAAGAGCACACGGGTCACGATAGGGATGGGCGATATAACTAACTTTGATCTCTCAAATTAAGCAAGTAAGATATCATGATTGAGTATATTAAAAGATTTCATATTATGATACATTGGTGAAAGTTAATATAAAATTGTGTATCACACTTCTCACTTTTCTTGAGATGATGCTTTGTGAATACTTTTGTTGTAAAATAAATAAATAAATAAATACACAAATAAATAAATAAATAAATAAATAAATAAATAAAATACAAACATACATAAACCTACATTTTAAAAAGAACACAAAAACAGCAGACGTTATTTGGTTACCTCATCCAATGTCCGATTAAATAATAATATAAACGATGTAATAAAAAAAGATATCTTTAAATTTAAATTTAACAGACTGCGTTAAACCTAATTATACTCATAATAAGCATTCTTCTAAACTTGACACCAACTTTAAATTCAACCTAAAACATATGTTGATAATCTAGAGGGTGTGTAAATGTGTAATCGAAAATAAATTTTAAAATTCTGTAAATTCTGCTCAATTGAGGAAGAAAAAAAAAAACAGTAATCCATAAGAGAAGATTTATTCATACAATTAAACAACAAGATTTCCTCACAAGCCACAAAAATTGTACACTAGATTCTCAGCTCTAATATGCATTAGATAAAAGAAAAATAATGCTGCCGGCCATTAACAGGAAATCGTTGCACTAATTGCTGCACAAGTGTAGCTGTAAAAAAAAATAGCTTTTCAAATCCATTATCTTTATTGCTTTATTACTTGGAGCAATCTGGATGAAAAGCACAGGCAAGACAGGTAGCATCTGTCTCCACCTACTGCCTTGGCACAGTTAGCATCATCTGCTAGCTTTGGCACAGGGCTGGAAAAACATCAATATGGCTCAATATAGCCAAGCGCAGGCATGCCAGTCATGCTCAATGAGAGCTGACTGAGTATTCAACTTCTAATGTTACAGGCTAGCTAAAATGAGCCACATGCCACACTGCCTAAGGTCCTGTCAGCTTTAGCGCTCTGTTCAATTAAGAAGGCCTGACAGCAGTAGTTTGCAGAAACAAACTGCTCCTAGTGAAACCTGTCCTGAGAAAAAGCTTTTCTGTGTGATTATGGCATTTCAGCATATGCCATATTATTTCCTACACATTATATTGTCTTGAAAGCAGTTCTTTTGTATTTGTTTTGCCATAAGTGTTAGCTTACATTTTTTTGTGTTTAGTTTGTGCATGGAATAATGTTTGTAGTTTATATGCATGTACTAAATATTTTGCACATTAGTATGTTGGTATTTTTTGCAACATTACATTATGTTACATTTATTTTGTATGAAATTATTACAGTTCATAAAGTTTACAGTTTTTATTTGTTTCTTCTAAATGTCTGAAACTGTTACACTGTCCAACAAAAAACAAGTATCTTTAAAACAGCAACTTTATAGGAGAGAGATAAAAACTTCTTAACTTTTAATGGAAAACTTTTAATTTCCTAAATTTTCTTCGGGATAAATAAAGTATTTTCTAAATTTCGTTCGGGCTAAATAAAGTCTGTCTGTCTGTCTGTCTGTCTGTCTGTCTGTCTGTCTGTCTGTCTGTCTGTCTGTCTGTCTGTCTGTCTGTCTGTCTGTCTGTCTGTCTGTCTGTCTGTCTGTCTGTCTGTCTGTCTGTCAATGTAAAGAGAGCTCATTTCAGGTAATTTTGAAGAATGTTTACTGGTCTATTCATAAAAAAGTTTAGTGTAAGGCAAGGTGGGGTGATATGGCTCTATAATAAAATTATATTTCATGATATCTTTGCAATAACAATAATCTTAGGGATATGACAAACCATTAAATTGACAAAAAATAAAGAATACACTACTACAACAAAATAAAAATTAAATTCTACATTCTACATTCTATTGCTTACATTACATGAATTTGATCAGATTTGTAACAGAAGTAAATGATATAGAATGCCATGATACTAATTGTGCACTCCAAATTTCTCCATATATCCAGGGTTGAAGTAAAATAAATGGTACTGGACAGAAATAACCTGATATATTATGAGAAAAATGAGATCATTGTGAATTCCCCTTTCTTAAAAATAGCAAAAAAAGTAGTACCCTGGTGTGATAATTAGGGAATGCTGATATTATAATATCATTCACGATATGCAAAAATGTTGGCGATATTATTGTGAACGATATGATATGGCACACCCCTAGTGTAAGGTACAGTTTGTGTTCAAGTTAAATAGTAAACTACAAATTTCATGTGTATCATTGCATTCAAATAGTGTGTATGTATGTATATATATATATATATGTATATATATATATATACATATATATATATATATATATATATATATATATATATATATATATATATATATATATATATATACATATATATATATATATATACAGTGAGTCCAAGAAGTATTTGATCCCTTGTTGATTTTCTTAGTTGGCCCACTAATAAAGACATGATCATTCTATACTTTTAATGGTAGATGTATTCTTACATGGAGAGACAGAATATTAGAAAGAAAATCCAGAAAATAAATCTAAGGAATATATATTAATTGATTTGTATTTCATGGAGTGAAATAATTATTTGATCCCTTAGTATTCATTAGCGGTTCTGGCTTTTACAGACCAGTTAGACACTCCCAATCAACTTGTTACCTGACCTGAAGCCACCTGTTCTCACTAATCACTTGTGTGAAAAACACCTGTCCACAGAATCAGACAGATCACACAGATTTCAAGTCTCCAACATGGGTAAAACCAAAGAGCTGTCACAGGACCTCAGAGTCAGAATTGTTGACCTTCACAAAGCTGGAATGGGCTACAAAAAGATTAGTAAGGTGTTGGATGTGAAAGTAACAACTATTGGTGCAATTATCAGAAAGTTTAAAGAGTATAACATGACAATCAACAGACCTCGGCCCGGTGCTCCAAAGAAGATTTCGCCTCGTGGGGTGGCAATGATGCTGAGAACGGTCAGAAATCGTCCTGCAACCACTCGGCAGGAGTTAGCAAATGACCTGAAGGCAGCTGGGACCACAGTTTGCAAGGAAACAATTGGCAACACTTTGCGCAACAATGGATTCACATCCTGCAGTGCCCGAAAGGTACCCCTGCTGAAGAGAGCACATGTGGAGGCGCGCCTCAAGTATGCCAATGATCATTTGAAAGATGAACCAAGTTATTGGGAGAAGGTTTTGTGGTCAGACGAGACCAAAATTGAAGTTTTTGGCCTCAACTCCACCCGTCATGTGTGGAGGAAGAAAAATGCTGCCTATGACCCCAAGAACACTGTGCCCACCGTCAAGCATGGAGGTGGAAGCATAATGTTTTGGGGGTGCTTCTCTGCCAAGGGTACAGGGCTACTTCACCGCATCACTGGGAAGATGGATGTACCGCACAATCCTGAGGGACAACCTCCTCCCCTCTGCCAGGGATCTGAAAATGGGCCGTGGTTGGTTCTTCCAACATGATAACGACCCTAAACATACAGCAAAGGATTGGCTCAAGAAAAATCACATTAAGGTCATGGAGTGGCCCAGCCAGTCGCCAGACCACAATCCGATCGAAAATCTATGGAGGGAGCTGAAGGTCAGAGTTGCCAAGCAACAGCCCACCAACCTTCATGATTTAGAGAGGATCTGCAAAGAAGAGTGGGCCAAAATTCCCCCTGGTGTGTGTGCTAAACTTGTGGTTAACTACAACAAACGTCTCACCGCTGTGCTTGCAAACAAAGGCTTTGCCACTAAGTATTGAGTGTGTTTGGCAAGAGGGATCAAATACTTATTTTCCTCATTGAAATACAAATTAATTAAAATATATTCTTTAAAATTATATTCTGGATTTTTGTCTTGATATTCTGTCTCTCCGTGTTAGAATATATCTACCATTAAAAGTGCAGAAGGATAGTGTCTTTATTAGTGGGCAAACAAGTAAGGGATCAAATACTTCTTGGACTCACTGTATATACACACATGAAATTAAACTTTTAAATTGATTTTGCTGCAGTAGTATGTCCTTAAAATTAATAAAATATTATTGTGTGTTTTTTATAACACCAAGTATATAATAATTGCAAAAAATACCATACAATATGGTAATATTATGTTAGGGCCATATCACCCACTCCTAACAACAACCATAAGCCTATCATCACTAAAGCACAAGGGTCCAAAAGGTGAACTAACTGTAACATCTCTAAAACAGGGTGGTGCATCGATAGAAATCCTTGTAATTACATGTTACTGTAACCATCTTGGCAGGGACTCAAAACTAACAACTTCTTCATCTGTACACAAAAAAAAAAAAAAAAAAAAAAAAAAAACTACTGACCTCCACAGGTGGTTAAGTGTTTTTTTTCAGTAACACGATAATTGGTGAAAGAAATCGGGTCTTGGAAAACTTCACAAAAAAAAAAAAAACGAAAACAACAAAATAGACAGAACCTGCTTCTCCGCACAAGTGAATGCTGCCTCAGGAAGTGGTGAAGGCAGGTTTGCACACCATCTGCTAAATTTTTTATTTTTAGAAAACATTCCCGTTTTAGCAGGCTTCCTGTAAATCCAGATTTGCTCAGGTTAAAAGCATGACATCATATTGCTATTCCTATTAATAACTGAATTTATTCACAGTCGTACAGTCTGTGCCCAACACAGAGTTTGAAAAAGTTTATCTAGAGATTCAACAGACCATATATTCTGGAATCTACAACGTATGAAAGCCAGTATACCTTCAGTATATGATATTTACATTTTTATAAAATCATATTCACCTTAAAGACATGTCTCTTAAAAGTAAGGCCAACACAGGTCAAGCACCCTTTGCTGGCTTGTTGCAGTAGGATGTGCAGACCCACCCATCCCCAAAAACAGCCCTTTTAAACTCCTGTAAACTGTTCTTTTCATCTCCAGTATCTAATTCCAACAGTTAGCTTTTCCTGTGCTAATACTGGCAGAGAAATCAGTTTAAAATGCTATTCTGCTATTTCATAAGAAGGTTGGCTACACTTAAGAATCAAGTGATTGACGGTCCTGGCTGGAACTGATCATCTACAGGACTTCACTATCAATTACTTGGAGTAGCTGAGTTGCAGTCAAGCTGTCATACAACTAGATGGCAAATCATACTATGGTCCTGTCTGATTTTAGCTAAAATCAGCCATTGTAAGATATGAATTAGCTGTTAGCTAGCCAGCTAATGTTAGCTCAGTTAGATGTTGGGACTATTGTAGTATCTGTATTCTGTCTTGTCAGTGTCAACTTGCAGTGAAAACGGTTTAACATCATAACAAACTGATGTTTAGGAGAAGCCCCGCCCCTTCTTGTCTCTTTGTTGAAACAGAGACTTTGAGTATGACACAGTATAAGTTTGACTCTGTTGTCCCTCCCCCTGCTAAAATAAGGTTTCTGATTAGTTCTACTGCAGAGTTGGACATGGTCGCAGTTTGTGTGGACCTTTACTTTAATTAAATCCCAGACATTAGACCCGAATTTTACATTCCAGTAAACCAAAAACAATCTAAGCACTAATTTTTAGATTTTTAGATTATGGTTTAATGCCACTCAGTGTTTAAAAATATCTACACAACTGTAACTGATCACCAAGCTACAATAGTTAAGAATTTCTCAAGTTTAGATAAGATTCTGTATGATAAGTCATAACAATCTAACATTAGATAAGATTTGCTTTGGTAACATGAAAGAAATGAATTTGACCTTGCTAGAATGCAATGACAAGATGTTTGTATAATATGGGCCTGAATGGGAAGTGCATACTTAAACAGTATAACTTACATAATTAATACATAATGTGAGATGGGTAAACTAAGACAAAACTAACATTTTTTACAAGTAACCGTGCCAGTCAAAAGTTTGGACACATTTCTTTTGTTACATTTAAATTTAATGGTAAATGCATTAAAGCAAATCACAAATGACCATCACAGTTTGGTTTAGGTTAGAGGATTGTGGAGGACAAACTTATTTATTTATTTATTTATTCATTTAACTACATGAATCCATATGTGCCCCTTATTTTATCTTCTTCTTCTTTGTCTTTAATACGTATCTACAATGTACAAAAAACAGAATGATAAAGTGTCCACACTTTTGACTGGTACTGTCCTTCTGCTAATAAATTAACAAATCACAATACGGCTCTTATAAAAAGCACCACGGTCATCATTATTGATAAATGATGCGGTCTAGTCAAGTGTCTCATAAGGACTTGGGGCAGGAGGAGGGGAAGCTTGTTCAACCAAAGCATTTCATTTGTAACTATATATTGAAAGTGCATTATGATACTCAAAGTGAGCGTAATATATCAGAAAAGTCTATTGCCCCTGAAGTCCGAAAGCTTTATGATAACACATGGAGCTTTTCCTTGGCCTTCAACGGGCTGAAATGTAGCTGCACTCCTGAGAGCCAGGGTCAGGAAATGAAAATAACCTCAGCAGATCATAAGGGAAGTGGGCTCTGAGTGTGCGAGACCTGAACATGTTTTAAATTTAACGTCAGCGAATGGACACACAGCACTTTCCTTTTTCGGTCACTGTGACCACTGCCTTAGTGGCACACCTGCGCCTCACCTCCTCAATGTCCAAGAGCAGTGGAAAACAAGACGGGTGTGGGGGACCGCAGACAATGTATAAACCACAACTGTTCATATCCTTTTACTCGGTGTCTGATATCAGTGTGGAAGTGGGGGATTTTGTTTTTATTTTCAATAAAGTTAATGACTGTGATCATTTCCTGCTCTGTTTTTGTTCAGACTTAGACATAGAGTAACTCGATATAACCTAGTCCAGTCTGATTTTCTGGGTAGTCTAAGAAAGTGTGGGCTCTTATGAGAAATGGAAAGAAGTGAATAACCTGGCTCTGACTCAGTGATCTGAGTTCAGATATGAAATAATAATAAACACAGCCATGCTGAAAGAGTACTAAAAGAGTACTATTACAGAATTTACAGAATATTGTATTGTATGAGCTCTATTATTACACCACCACAGGTGGCAAGTAATAAAATAAAAATCTTTGTATTGTATATTGTACAGTGTAACCCAATACCAGTACTAGGGCTGCATGATATATCATTTAAGCATTACCATCCCGATGTCAATCGTCACATCGCATGACAATAAATCAATCATGTTGCAATGTTTTGATTCTTGACACAAAACGTAGATACACAGCGCTGTCTCTGTGTCTGTGTGAGTGACAGGCTGCTGCTTCCTGCGTGAGGAGTGTGAGGGGGGAGTGCAAGGTTGGGGCAGTAGTAAACAGGAGGTAACCTCATGGCCTCCATCCTCATGGTTGGGCACGTGATTGTAAACGCACGTGTTGAAAGCTGTGCACCTCAGTCCAGTACAGTTTTGCGCAGATATTTCCAGTTGCCTGTTAAAAGGGACGATTACTATTTTGTTGACTTCCTCGGGTTTCGAGTGCACAGCGCTGACTCAACTCTTGATCAGTGTGGACGCGAGACGGGTGGGGGTGGGCCCAGCATTATTTAATACTGCGATATATATCGTTGAAAAAAGAACATTTGCAATGTAATTTTTTTCCAATATTGTGCAGCCCTAACTAGTACAGTCAAATTAAACATGTTATCACATGCAATTCATCTGGAAACTTTAAATTAACATTTATTTAACATGAACAAATCATAGTAGTAGGTTTGGCCTAGGGATATATTAGCAGTTTTAATTAGTGATGTACAAACAGCATCACTTCTGTTCAGTTCAGAATGTGGATTACATTTTATTGATGCTGAACACTATGGACTAAACCTCAAAACGCACTCACTACCACTCCCCTTCCTCTCTCTCTCTCTGTTCAAAAGTTAGAACACACAGTTGTTTGACCAGCACAAGCTGCACTGTGGTGGTATTCATTCCCTCCATTGAAACTTCTCTGCCCTAGCTTTCCTGTGTTTGATGCTAAAACTCTCTGTTAAACATTTACTAAACAGATTCTAATAAAAAAATGATCAAAACTATATATATATATATATATATATATATATATATATATATATATATATATATATATATATATATATATATATATATATATATATACCAGCTATTATGTTTTCTTAAAAATCATGTGATTTTTGTGATTAATAGAATTTTTTTCTTATGTCTTGACACCACTAATGTACATATAATTCCATTCTGAGAATCTTGCATAACTTTTTTATTTACATTTAAATATCCACTATTATATCATAGTTAGTTCCGACCCTGCAATATGATTGGCTGAGAAGCGTTCTGAAGTTGCCATTGTCAGGCGGTAATGCACTGTAACTGAAGCTCTCCATGTACTGCTCCACTACATACAGGTAACCTAGCAACAAGCAAAACATATTTTATAGTGATAAATATTTATAATATTTCAATAAACAGCAATAATGGAACTTTGGTATAATCGCCTGCAGCCTCTTGCCTACAACCGAAGCACAGCAGTGCCAATATTACACATTATAGCACTCCCTTTCATGTATTTAAGTTTAAGAAGTAGTATAACTAATCTTAATTAATCACATATTGTTGTGATTAATATAATCATTTTTGAAATGATTGTGGCGTCATGAACTGACATGACGCCACTTACTTTACTTACTTCATTTTAATTTAATTTAACATATTATTTGATAAGCACAGCTTTTAATCAGGCAACTAATTGTATTCTGCTGCTGTTGGGAAATCTGCTTTGCTCAGTGTAAATCAGAAAGGAATGTTTAAGCTTCTGTTTTTCCCCTACTGTTGTAATTGGTACATTCAAAGGCATCTATAAATATCCAGTTGATAGTGTTTATTATTAACTGATATTGATTAATATTGCTGACCAGTTCCACTAGCCCAGCAGAGTTAAATCATCAGTTAGTTCTGTGACGGAGGAATGCTGGGCTATTGAAAGGCCTGAGAAATGGGTTTCCACATCAGAATGAACAACACTGACTGACTGAGGTGAATGTTAAACTGCACGTTCACTCTACATCAGAGATAGATGTAAATCAATCAATAAATGAAGCAATACTTTTACTAGTACATTTTGGAGCATGTACTTTAATAACTTTTGCGTGAGTAAAAAAAAAATACTTTTAGCTTTTTATGTACTTTTAAGTACAGGAAATGAAATACTTCCTAACCAGACGACTATTTGTAGTATATGTGATGCCACTTCTGTATACCACAGATAGTTCTATGTAGGAATTCGATGCGTGGCATTATCTCACGATAGCTTCCTCCTTACTCGCCTATAACCTAGAAACAAGGAACCATTCAAAAGTAACAGCTAAGTGCCACAACCACGAGCTTATCGAAAGAAGGAACTTCTAGTTAACTAATACAATCTCCTAACAACAAGCACGACACAAGCAAGTAAATTCAAACACTTTCATTACAGACGGTGAAGGCAGATTTGAAAGGACAGCCCATTTCTGTGTTTTAGGTGCGACACAGACACCGCCCATCAGAAACAATTTAAGAAGCAGAAGAACTCCAAACACAGACAAAAAGAAACTAATGCATGAGGTGGTGAACAGTAACAGAGAAAAGCAAGTCTCACAGGCTATACCACAGATACTGGCACTGCTGTGTTAATCATCACAGATCTATGACCACAGTGTACCTTTTCTCAAGATACAGCATGGCGTTTTGTCATCATCACTTTGCAAATGTAATACTGGTTTCTGCAACAAAATAATTTCATAGGGCAGAATTGTTGGGTGCAAGGCTATCATACTTAAACTATGCCTAAATAGAGATAACTTGCAGGTGAAGGCTGGAATGAACGCAATTCTTTTTTTAATCCTTGTGTGTGCAAAGTTTAGCTTTTTTACACATTTACTACTGATAAAGCGACTGTTTTTACAACTGTGCCCACGATGCCCACAAGGGTGTTTTCCATAGGGCCCAAGTGATAACTAGTGTTTACAATCCACACTTTACAAACACTGCCTCATTTACTTTTAACTATTTCTATTTTTGCTTTGTTTGATCACATCAGTAGTCAATAAAGTTTGAATTCTGATTATATTTCTTGAAAAGTAACAAGCCCATATTTAAAAAATCAATTAAATCATAGTGTTTGAAGTTTAAAAAAATGAAATAAACATTTCCAGTTATTCTAAGCATTCAGGATTAGACACTGACAAGCACACAATCTTATCATATTCTTAGCCACAAAAACTACACACATAATGTATGCACACATTATTGATGCATCACCTTTAAAAAAGTAGCTAAACAAGCTCAAAGAAAGTAAGGATACATATAGGCAACAAAAACAGAGAAGCACCATTGGACTTTACACATCTTAAGCAGGCACCCAGTTTCCAAGAAACTCTGATCTGCAATAACATAGTCAAATATAATGTGACAAAGTAATAATAGTCGCGGGAGGTGCTGTACACCCACACTGAGGACCTTCAAGTCACAAAAGGGACGTCCAGGAATTTGCATTTTTAATCAACACCACACTATGCTACCACTGAAATATAACAATAAAAGGTCAGCAGTATCTAGCAAGGTTTATTCAGTTATGTATGAACTGTGAAACGTTTTGAGTGATTTGCCTTTTTTTTATATAAAGCAAAATGTTTTACACAGTTAATTTAAAAAAGGGTTTGTTTCTCAGACAGGGATTACAACTTAGTCCTAGACTAAACTATATTTTCCTTCAAAAAACACGTATACAAAACACTGTCTAGTCAAACTGCTCTAAAAAGGATTAGTTTATCAGATAAGGACTAAACCTAGTTGTGGACTAAAGTGTTTTCTTTTTAATTGAACATTATAATTCAAAATGCCACACAGTCTATGACTAAGTGTTTGAAGCAAAAATATTTTAAAAAGTTAAAAATGTATTGTTGTGTTGAATTTTTTGTTTTAAACACATTTTTAAATACAATTTGATCAAAAAGCATGTACTTTTCATTCATTACTTTCATGTACAATGCACTTTCAAAAGGTATTTGCGAGAGATTTTGTTTTTCCATTGCATTACTGGCACTATCCTGCAAAACTTTGTTTTTTTTTAATGATGACTTCAAATGAGAAGTAAAAAAAATAATTCTTAACTTTCAGTGAAAGTCAATGTAGGGAAAATTAATTCATATTGTAAGTAATTTTTGAGACTATTTTTATTATTTTTATTTTTATTATTTATTAGGGAATGTGGAAATTAAACTAGAAAGGGAAGCTTTAAGTTGGCTTGGAAAAGTGCGCTAATAAAAAAAAAGTTTGCTAAGCTGTTTCTCCCTGAAAACTGTAAAGAGTGGTTGCCATGCTGTTAATTTTTGGCTAACTGCTCAAAAACTTCTGACTAAGTTATAAAGTCAAGAAACTTTTGGCTGAATGCAAAACTTTAACTAATAGAGCAGTGTTTAAAAACATTCGGATATATTGTTTGCTATGGAATTCCAGGTTGTTGCTAAGTGGATGCTGTGCTGTTGCTGTGGTTGCTGTTGCCCAAGTGGCTGTTGAGGTGTTATCGTTCCAAAAAGCACAAGCAATTAAATTCAGTATAAGTCCTACAATGCAGCAATAGTGTTGTGGTTGTAAATTGAAAGCTGTAGGAGGTGATAGTGATTACATTTTGAGTGTGGAATAAAAATAAGAAGATTCCAAGTCTAAGTCAACCTGATTAAATCAATGAGTTTTAGAGTAGCATTGCTAGTGCCTGCCAACTGTAGTAGTGCAGCCAACTTCCTGGCGCACAAGAAATCCGTCAGGAAGTATCAGGTTGAAATTGATTCTAAAAAGCAATTATCAGCTGATATCGATATGATTCCACTTTTATCTAGTACACCTAACTTTTATTAGGAATTTCTTTTACACAAAATTATGAACAATTGTTTCTACAACTGTGTGAAAAAAGGGAAATCAGCAAAAATTGAGATTTTTTTTTTTTTTGTGTGGGACAGACACAATATTTTAAATTAGCTTGTAACTCCCTGCTTTAACATTAATTACAACTCCTCTTTACTTCAGTCTTTCCTAGCTTTAACATGTTATACTGAAGAAAAATCGTCCAACTTCCAACAGCTCCTACACTGACATATTCTGGCTGTATTATTTAAGTTCCACTACAGCTGTGGTTAGGTTATTTTGAGTAGTTGAGGGTATGTTTAGACCACTCTACCCATCATCAGACAACATACAAAACAAAACATACAAACAAGTACCCCCAACAAAATAGAATAAAAAAACAAAAACTCACCTTCATTTTCAGACGGCGGACAAGCCACCTGTAGTACCAAATCAAAAGTCCTCTCGGGGTTCTCGCTGAAAAAGACACAAACACACTTAACCTTTACATATCTGTAGCTTTTCTATTTTCAGAAAGGTGCTTTATAATTACTGTTGCAGTGTCAGCCTGTGGTTTCTAGAAGCTCCCACTCAAACCTCTTCCGTACAATGAAGGTGCCGAGCTGGCTACGGTGGCTAATTTCTGCACTCAGAACACTCAGTTGTCAGTTATTTGCAATGCTGGCAATTCCAGGTCGAGAGCATTCAACATACACACCAAGATTTGTAGATATATAGAGGTGGGTAACCCAGGTCCAGAGAGTAAAAATCCAACCCAGGGTTTTGTACCAACTGCCTGAGCGGCTCTGGCAGCTGGTACAAAACCCTGGGTTGGATTTTTATTTTTTGGACCTGAGTTACCCACCTTTATACATCTAACAGATGCCTGAGCTATAGTAGCTACTACTACTGCTGCAGCTGAGCTGAGCTGAAGGAATGAGTGAGTGAATGAGAGAGAGCTGCAGCAGCTGGTGGATTTTGGACGTTTCTGCACCTGTTTTCGCCAGTTCTGGTATTTTATATTAAATATAAACTGCTGCTAAATATTGTGATACTTTATAATAACCCTGTCAGGCTGTAGTTTTGGACTGTCAGCTGTTTAGCGCCCTGTTTCCCTTCCCAAAACACACAGAGAGCTGCGCAAAAGCAGCTGAAAGCAGCTATAAAAGCTGCTAAGCTAAGCTAGCAGCAAGCGTTAGGATAACTGACTGACTAACGTTATGAGCGCCTGGCTCCTAACGGAGATAGTTAGCTAGCTACAGCGCTAATAAACACACAGAGCTAGCAAGTTAGAAGTCCAGCTCGGTCGTACCGGATCCTGCTGTCCATGGCTACAGCATCGCGACGCTCCGCTCTCGCCGGCTCCGGCTGTGGCTCTTTGGCTCTCTCTCGAGGAGGCGACGGTAGCGGCCGCCGCTTTGGAGCTCTGTCTCTCGGCTACCTGAAGCAGCGCATTTTTTAGGCCGCCTCGGTGTCTCCCTCCCGTCCGCGGAAAAACTTTGTCGGCTGCGAGGGGAAAAGGCTCGCGGCTCAGCGGCCGTTTGTTTCACTTCTGCTCTCGCTGCGGTGTTTTGCCGAGCACCAGGAAGTACGGCCAGCGCCGCGTGACGTCACGCCGTTAGCTGAACACCTGGGCAGTGAGGAGATCCCAATAAGGTGAAAGAAGAAATAGCTATACATACATTGAATTTTTGCACCAGAAGTGGCATAAAGTTATCCAAAAGAAGTGTGTAAGACTGGTGAAGGAGAACATGCCAAGATGCATGAAAATTCAAATATTGAATATGAACTTTTTTTTATTTGCATTATTTTAAAATCGGAAAGCTATGCAGCTTTTTTGTTATTTTAGCCATTTTTCATTTTCTGCAAATAAATGCTCGAAATGACAATGTTTTTATTTGGAATTTGGGAGAAGTGTTGTGCGTAGTTTATAGAATAAAAGAACAAAGTTCATTTTACTCAAACATTTACCTATCAACAGCAAAATCAGAGAAACTTAATTTTGTCCAGACCTGTAGAATTCAATCAGTAAAACATGCTTTAGAAACATGTAGACAAATTAGACATAGAGAATGCCTGTTGTGTTTTGTTGTGGATTAGAGACAAAGAACACTGTGTTCTTGTTTTATCACAAGATTTACGCCCCAAGAATGTTTAAATACTTGATGCATGATTGGATCATGGGAAGTTAATGGATGGAGAAGATACACTGCCTGGCCAAAAGCCACCAAAAAAGGTTCTACACTCTTTTTTTGTTTTTCAATGAATGATGAATAAAATTACACTTATAAAGAGTCCTTCTAGAAACCCAAGTACACTTTACAATTTACACGTTTACACACAACCATTACTACTCAGCACTCATCCACACACCGGTGAGAAGCAGCAGCCAATAGCATACAGCATACTCTCAACCGAAAACGACTGTCCACCTGGGGAACTGCATCGGGCACTACAGCATTAACCCAGGAGAGAGTACCATATATTACACATACCTATATATATATATACAAATCAGTTTAGAATATTCAATTTTTTTTGGCAGTTTAGAGTATCAAATTTACTTGATCTCCAAGCTTTTGGACTGTGGGAGGAAACAGAAATACCCCAAAGAAAACCCACACAGACACAGGGAGAACATAGAAACTCCACCCAGATGGAGACTTGAACCCAAGACCCCAGTGCTGGGAGGTGAACGTGCTAACCACTAAGCCACCGTTTCCCCCCTTTTTATTTGTTTGTTAGCTTTTGCAATCAATACTAGGTCATTTGTACTTTGGCCTATTACTGTATCACTAATTACGTTATGCACCACCAGCAGATGATATGGCTCTCCAAACTGTTATTGAACATCAGTCTGAAGTCTGAAGAAAGAATAGAGAGACCCACAGTCCAAGCTGCTTGAGGTCTAGTGTGAAATTTCCACAGTCAGTGATGGTTTGGAGAGGCAAGGGAACAACTTTCAGAGAGAACTGCTTATAAAATTGCAAGAAAGGCAAATTTAAGCAACTGTCTGATTGACTTTCATTGCTTTCATTAAAGAGTAGAATAATTATTTTATGCATTACCCTCATGTGTAGTAATGTTACTCCAGGATTAGGACTGAGAACCCCTGGCTTGTTACTATCATGTCAGGGCTTGCTGAGGTTAAAAGGCAGTGTAGAAATGCGGTGCAGCCTAACTAATAACACAGACAGGTCGTAGTCATCTTGAAAAGGAAATAGCACCTCTTACACACCGCCCACTGATTTTGAGAAAACAACCATGCATCGTTAAAGAGGGTATCACTACTGCTAGTGTCCTACACTGAAGGCATGTTAAGCCCTGTTACAAAAAAACAAGCATCAATTAAAGCTGGTAAAACCAGTGTAGGCCTTAATGCCTATGTTTAAAAAAAACATTAAACTTCAAGATGATAAATACTGAATATTTTCCTGTTTTAAATAAATGAGACTCAGATTTAGATATTTATGTACTCGTACAATTTACAGCAATGTAAAACAGCAAGAATTACAAATTATTTTTGAAGAGTACAATAGATATGTGTGTTGTGCATTTTTAACAATAGGGGTACTGCTTCTTTAGTAAAGACACTGGTTCTTTATAGACAATATGACATACAACCTTAAAAACAACTGTAATTGTTAAACTCTTCTGTATCTGGTAAAATGGTTCTTAATATCCAAGTAAACCTCTTTTGCTTAGAGTGTTTTTTACTCTTAAATACAATTTATTTAAGAATACTTTAGTAATTTAGTGAACGATTTGGATGCTTAATTGGCATTTGTGACCTTGAGTCATGAGTCAAAATATTAACATTAATCTACATAAAACTGAGCACATCTAAAATCTGAATTTGATGTAATTTCAAAACATTTTTGTTTATTAAAAAGTGAATGAGGTTTACTCATTGTTACTAACACATCTGACAATTTCCCTCCAGAGGAAATGACATCACTGGGTGTGGAGTCACACGTTTTTTTCTTAGAACCGTTTGCAGGGTATATGCAGTTTTATATCAGAAGAGGGAACACTGGGACAGACATAGAATATATACATATTCTAGTGAAAATATGTATTCTATAAGAAAACCTCTAAACTTCCAAAAACTGAAAATTAGACGTTAGAAATTTAGTGCTTAAATTTAGCGTGTTTCCTTATTTTCTGATGTCACATTCTGATCATTTTCTGTAAAATGAATACATATTGGTTCTTAAGGTACATTGATCTGCCAGTCTGGCTATTCAAAATGAACTTAGAGAGCAGTTAATATAATAACGCCCTTTGTGTCTGCAGCATAGTCACTTATAGTTAAAAATATTAATTTAACCTAATATTTCTTTGAAGTAAAGCTTAAGCTGCCCAGCTTTCATCAAACACATTTTTTTCTTCACCCTGTCATTGACACATGCATGGACAGGACATTAAAGAGATTAAGCTGGGAAAATATTACTTATGTGTAGTCTAAAATATAATGAATATTAAAAATAATAAAATTAATTTTAATTAAAATTAATTATTTCAAAATGATGATAATGAGCCACAATATGTTTTACACTTTAGATTTTTCTAAGTAGCCACATTTAGCATTGATGCCAACACCCTCTTGGTGTTTTTAATGGCTTCAAAAGGTAGAGTCACCTGGAAATGTTTTCTCCGTTTTATTTATTTAATTACTGTTTAATGCGTAATTCCCTAAATTCCCTGATTTTGTCATGTCTTTAATATTAATTTACAATGTAGAAATAAAGTAAAAAAAATTGAAGGTGTGTCCAAACTTTTGACTAGTACTGTATATCAGGAAAAATTGCATTAAAATATCTTATATTTGATAGCGTGAAAGTTGGCGGGGTGGGCGTGGCTAGATATCGGATGACGTTTTTGAGGACCTCTTAGTCCAAATTCAGGTGAACAATGGAGCTCCTTCTGAGGTGAACGCCTTTCTCTAAGACCCGCCCACCCGTCAAAACTGCGCCAAAACTCAGAGGTAAAAAAATGAAGCAAAATAATTTAAAAGTAAAAAATAAAAGAAAGAAAAAACTAAATAATTTTAAATAACTGCCATGAATGATAAAATAATTATTTTAAATGGATTCTTAAATTGGTTCTTTTAAGTTTTGTCTGCATATTTTATTATTTATTTATAAATTACATGTATTTTATTTATTTATTATCTTAGTTCAGAAATGGAACTCAACATATATTTTAGTGTAAAGCTGTTGGTCATAAGCTGTGTGTAAAGGCAGAGCAGAGCTGGTGACTCTCCCTCCCTTCACTCCCTATTGGCTCAGCTCTGCTCCCAGCAGGTTTCAGAAGTATGGTGGTAGTTAGCTGGGGGCGAGATGTTTCTCCTCGGCGGACTCTGCAGAAGCAGCTGGGCTCTGCGTGGAGGTCTGAAAGCTCCGGTTTTAATGTCAGTTCGGACCTGCAGCGGGGGCTCCTCGCTCGGGGAGGGGGAAGCAGTCCTGACCCGCTCACACCACAATTCACCCGGGAGTGAGGAGCAGGAGGAGGAGCGGAGTGTGGGAAAGACTGCTGGACCCTCTGAGTTCCTGCTGACCGAGCAGGAGCGGCTCATTCACCGGCTGCACCACGAGGCGAGCAGGGTAAGAGAGAGAGAGAGAGAGAGAGAGGGGGAGAGGGGGAGAGGGGGAGAGGGGGACGGACTGGGGTGTTGCACCCAAACCGAGTCGTGTAGGACACGGAAGCGTTCAGTGGCTTTGGCCGCGACTTTCTGAACGTTTCCAAAACAATTAAAATCGTGCATAGAACTTAATACAGCGGTGTGTAAACTCAGTGGAGGTGCTTTTTTGTGGGTTAGTCTTGCACACTAAATTAGCTATACTAAGCCAATGCTAGTAGTTACTTAGTTTACAGTACTTATGTAGTGCCTCTCTACACCTGGGTTAACCTCAATTGTCATGTTATGTTTCCGGTGGACCCGGTCCCTGTTTAATTATCCAAAAGATGCCTGAACCAAAACAATCCTAACAAGCAGTTATTTCGTTACTAACTCCATTCCTAATTTTAATATCAATATTTAGTGCAATGGTGTTCCATACCTAACAGGTAATGGATCAATGAGAATAATTGACTAATTTTTTTGTGTTCAAACTTTTTAAAATGTTCAATACTTTATTACTTTTGAAAGCCAACAAATAAAACACAGTAGTTTTACATAACACTGAAAAATAACATTGCAGTTTTGTTCGTCATAATTTAAACAAAGCAAAAACCCAAATTTGTGGGTTTCTTTGGTTGCTTGTGCAGCCATCTTGTCATAGCCCTCTATTTTGAGTTTGCTTCTGAAAAATTTCAGTTTGAAGGGTCATGTTCTGGGTGGGTCGCGGACACCTTGTAAAAAAAATTAAAAAAATAATAATGATAATAATAAATGTTAATCTGATTTTGTACTCATCTTTTATATTTGAGGAAAAAAGAGACAGAGAAAATTTCTTACTGATGTACTCTGAATGCAGAGATATGTAGAGAAGTGAAATGTCTCATTTTGTGGCCTTATTTATTTTGTGCAGTTTTGATATTTAATTTTATTGTATTTTTTATACGTGTAGTTGTCATGTTCCTCCTCAGTTTCTTAAAAAAATACTCTTAAATTCACTTTGCATGCATATGTATGTATTTCCAATAGGTTTTGGAAGCCTATTTGTCCCAAATAAATTTGTTTGGTTTGAACTAGAAAGTTGCAGAATGGTTGTGTAGCTAAATGGGAGGGACAGGGGATGACAAAATGTTGAATTTAAAACTTAGGGACCAGCACTTAAAGAGTACATGCAGTTTGAAAATGCTAGGTCTTGGCCATGAGTGAAAATTAATAGAAGTGAAATGGAGAAACGAAGAGCAGATGAGTGTGGGTTAGTATGCATGTCTGGGGATTTGCGCTGAATGACAACATGCAGTTTGGTGGGTGTCGAACAAAGGAGAGATTGGGATTGGTTTGAGGTGACAATAAAAGGGAGTGATTGGCCGTAACAATGACTAAACAACAAAACAATAAATAAACAAGTTTGGGTCAAAAGGATAATGATATATTTTTTTCTCAGTGGTCCGCCCTGAAATAATACATTTAAAATGAGTACAGTAGATGGGTATGCATTTTTTAAAAAGCCTACAGGAACTACAGATAGAATATATCACCAAGTGTAAATAAACTAGTAAAAAGATGTAGAGAAAATTTATGAAGTGGAAAGTGGAGGTGCATGACCCATCTTTAAATTTTAATGAAAATATTAACAGAAAATCTGAATACTGATATTTTTCAGGTTGTAATACCAAGAGATTGGAGACCTTCTAAAAGGCTCACTATAGTCCTCAATGCGGTAACAATGCAGGCTCCATTCAAACAGAGGCCAATAGGAAGCTATGCAGGGTTCAGCCCATGTCCTTGCAGCTGTCAGCAGCAATACATGTTGATGGTGGACTCAAAGTTGATGGCAGAAAGGGAGTTCCAGAAGACCTGAAACCTCGGCGAGTGCGCACACAGAAGCAGCAGTGGATGCACAGGCGGTGTCAGCTTCACTATGGAGCCTGGAGATGGCATGGGAAATGGCATGTCACCGCACCGCCGCGGGCTCTCCTGCCGTGGAGCCTGTCATGGCTGAAACTGGCGTGCACGCCTTTTTAAACCCAGTCGGAGATGACGTCCACAAACTTTCTACCGTTTTATATTTTGACCGAGTTGAGTTCAGTTCGGGCGAAAATGAGAAAAATGGTTGTCTACAGAAAAATATATATTTTTTCAACCCTCAAGTAAATATAATAGAGTTTTATGATTCTGACGAAACATCTCAGCAATGATGCATGCTTCTGGAAGAAGGTTCTGGTCTCAAGATGTACATTTCCAAGGCCATGTTTCCTGTGTCATTCACACATGCTGTTTGTTTTCAGGCTGGGAAAAGGACATATATTGACCCTTTATCGGGCTACAAGGTGTTCACTGAGTTCGCCCACCAGCAGAGAGGAAGGTGCTGTGGAAGCGCCTGCAGACATGTAAGTTCTGTCAGCTTAACAGATGTGATTAAACATAAATCTTTCTTTCCTTCATGATTAATCATAGTTTTCAGTAGGCTGATGTTGTAAACAACTACAGATCTAATAATGTTAAGCACTAAGGAAGCAATGGAGGTGACACTATTATATTATAAAGCTCCATATTCTACCCTATAGTAACGACATCAGATGTTATCATATGTAATAATGATATGAGATTGTTATAAATGTGTAGAATTTATCCTTGTTGTTTTGATTTATTGTTGTTTTCACAGTGTCCATATGGCCAAACGAATGTGGAGGATTCTTCTAAGAAAAAAACCTTCAACTCTTTCTTTTATGTATAGAAGTGCAGATAACCACTTTCCCCAGCAAGTCTTTTTGTGTGTGCTTATACTGATTTTGTATTGAATGTGCATTCTCCTTACTCTCCTTTTGAAATGATGAAATCCTGCACGCCAGATGTGCAACCCACACTTCTTGAACTAGTACGATGAATCACATCTCTCTCCACTGTGATTTGAGTCACCGGGGATTGGCCTGCTCCTCAATCCTATGAATTCAGTAGGTGTGAATTTTGCTGCTGCACTAAATATTCACATTGTCAGATGTTCGTTCTGACAGCTCTCAATCAATGAACAGCATGGTATGAAAAAGAGAGCTGAAATGTGAAGGTCAGGGAACATTCATCTACACCACCTTCTCGTGAAATAATTTTTAACAATATGTGTGGAACAGAAAAGACGCAGATACGTGATGAATGTGTACTCGGGAAGAAATATTTCTTATTTATTTATACATCTCTATGTAAAGTTTCTGACCTTGTCATTCATTAGATTTGATTTTCTTGTCATTCTACATTACCAGTTGTTTCTTTTCAAGACAACAAATTGATTAATGTGTTAAATTATTTCATTAGATGCTAAGGAAATGTTCTGGTCTGTTCTTATGAAACTTGCGAAGTAACTAAAAAGCAGATGGTTTAATCACAAAGCAATAATGGATGATGATAGATCTTACAGTAGGTATTAAACAGATGTAATGTTATCAGTGTGGCTGTAACTGCACAGCGTTAATCAAGACAAGCAGTTTCTCATTCAGGCTGTAGGCCTACTCTTACATGAGCTGATGGGTTCATACAGTTAACAAACGTGCCACACACATCAACATATTCATTTCCATTTGCGTACATGGCATTGACTCCTGGCATTCGTGTACTTCTTCACATCTCCCTGAGGCTTATTACTTGGGCTGCTACCAAGGGTAGTCACTGTCATTTTCATCTCAACGAGATGCAGTTCCAGCGCATACAGATGTGTATTTACATAAAGTGTAAGGAAAAAATATGTTTTTTTAATATCTTTTTTTTTTATAAAACTGCACAATAAACCATATTTACTATTTATGATGTGCAATTACTATGAATCTGAATGTAAAGTGTAGGTGTTAAATATATGTGGTTGAGTACGTTTCTGACCTCAGTACATCATCTAGTCTCAAATTTCATCAAGATTGTACTTTACTGATTGTACTGCAATGCGTTTTGTTGCAATTCATAATTATTTGTAAAAACAAGAAAAAATGCACAAAACACAAAAGGTGCATTCTGCATTATTAAAACATTATTGTAACGTTGAAATGTATGCTAACATTCCCGAAGCAATGCGTTCCAATGTTGCATGATAATCTATACACACATTTACCAAATATTTGACTCCTTGGCTTTATTTTGACAGCTTGATGTCAGTTTAGGAATTTATGCGTCCGGCCTGTCTCTACACGTCAGTCATCCCCAGCTATGTAAACGTAAGTAGCCCAACGCCCTTGGGCACTAAACCCCCCAACCTGTCACACACTGGGGAGGGCAGTAGGGCAAGGCCGTGTTTGGCAACCCGAGCAAACGGCGTCTGAACGTGGGAATGTGTCTTCACCAGAGCATAGTCCCAGCCTCACCCTCTGGCTCACACGGGCCGCAGTCTCATGCGGCAGGTGGGTCCCAAGGCAAGCGCTCGGTGATGGGGAGCAAAGGCCTGCGAGCGTCGACAAGGAGATTCATGATCTCAACAGAGCTGGGGCAGACAGGTTGGCGAGGGCTTGGCGCCGTCGTCACTCCGCATGAGAAGCAAATTTATTTGGGCGAATTGTGAGGAGAGGCAGCGGAGCGTGCGGCAATGACGTTTCCAGCGGAATGGCGAAGGTGTCACACTCATCAAGTACCTGGGCCTGCCTGCTACGGGTCTGCTCATTTTGCCTAGGGACTTGTCTGTCACATTAAAGTAGATGCGTTGCCATTCAGGACCCTCCCCAGTCCCAGTGCCTGACCATGAAATAGGCCAACTTTCATGTCTGCCTCACTCTTCGGCATCCTCAGACTTCAGAGATCGCCTAGTCTTGTCGCTCTCTCTCCTCACTCCGTTTCTGAGCAGTTGGCGAATGAGACGCAAACGCTGCACAGCTCCCGCTCCCTCTGCAGACAGATTTCAGGAGGGCTTGCTGGAGCAAAAGGACTCAGTAGACAAGCACTCGCTAGTCTTGTCATGTGCTGGGACCCAGTGTTGAATTCATAACCACCGAACAAGCAAACATGAATTTCAGCACTTGGCAGAAAGAGACGGATGAATCTGAAATCTAATAGGAATACTGTATATACTGGAAATGGGAGCAACTGACTATGCATGAACTGACTATCAGGTTCATGAGAAATCCACAAGGTCCTTCAGCATCCAGCTGTTATCTGAACCTACATTATTATTTTAGGAAGAGTGGGCCTTGTTCACCAAACAGAGAGAACATTTCATCTTGCAACCCACTTAAATATTTTACACAAGAAGATTGTGACATTCACCAGTGTTTTTTTAATAAATATATTTTTTATTTCTAATCTTATCTAATCTTTTCTCTTCAATTTGAAAGGTCAACTACAAAAGTCTTATCTCAAAACCCACTTACAAATGTTGTTTTTTTAGAAGATTCTCACAGTTGTTTCCTTTTTGGGATGTATTCAATTTACAAATATAACTGGATACATCATTATACTTAATCCAAGACAACTGCACTGCAAACCCATAAGTTGTTTGAACTCAAATGATTTAAGTCCATTTTAGATAAAATTGGATATTTCTAAACAAAACTCAATTATTTTTAGTTAGTTGAACATTTGTGGGCACAAAAACATTAAAACTGAGATCTTTGAGTTGAACCAACTTATTTAGTCTGTTGACACTCACCATCAGTGTGTAGTGATTCCCCCTGGGCTTCCTTAGAAATAAATGAACTTCCCCTTTAGTTGTAATAACTTGATGTTTTAATTTATGCTAACTCAAGTTTTCATTTCCCATTACTTAAACCATTTGAGTAAACGGCTGCCTTAAAAAAGTTAAGTAAACTGAATTTATCCGGTCTTACAGTATAACAAAAATAAAAAAGTTAAATCAGGTTCCCCTTTAGTTGTAATAACTTGATGTTCTAAGTTATGCTAACTTAAGTTTTCATTACCCATTACTTAACTTTTTTAAGGCAACCGGTTTCCTTAATTTTTTAAAAGTAAATTCAACTTATCCGGGCTTACAGTGTATGTTCGCCATACATATGTTGGATACAGGTTGAATGTGGTCTCAGCCTTTAACCCATCTGTGCAGTAGGTGCACACAGAGCAGGAGCAGGAATACACTCTGAACCAGTCTGTTAGGGTACCACATACAACCATTTACTTACACCAACAGGGAACAGAGACTAGACTACCACTATGTTTAATAGGTGAGGGAGGTGAAAGCCAACCAAGGTACCTGGAAGAAACCGACACAGACTCCTTGCAGTGACTGGAGCGAGGATTGAACCCACATTCCAAGGCCTGTTTGCAGCACCACCATGCATGCCATCTTGACTAGAAAATGGTTTTGTAAAAATGAATTATGGCTGTTTTGGTGCAGTAAACACAGGGAGTCTCATGGAAAAACATAAAACACAAGAAAAATCTGTACGAGGACACAGGCCATTTAACTTGATGTGGGTTGAGGCAAGTGCTATATTATTTTCCATTATGTTAGCTACATTAGCCCCTTAGCTTTGTGCCAAACTAAAGAAGCAAGCTGTAAACACCAAACATGTATTGGATGATGGATTACAATGGTGGGTGAGACAGAATGATTAAATGATTTGTTGAAAGGTTTATGTAACCCAAACTAAATTTTAAACAAATTAAAAAATTCAAGCTTTGCTGCTTTTGAGTTGATATATGATGCCCTTCACTATCCATTCTCTGTTATATATTCCTTGGTGATTCCAAAATTCTACTGCTATTGTGTTTCCAGAAAATGTACAGGACTCAGATAAAGCCTAGACTGAAAACTTACTTGTTTGGTTTAGCGCTTGGTAATTAATGTTTTCTCATTAGATACAGGCTGCAGGTCCAGGGGCTTATGGACACGGAATTGTGGTAAACTGAGATGCTGGTGCTGTTTGCCTGCCACTTGCATGCAATCACTTAGGTTTGTAGTGCAGATGCTGCAGATTCATGTCTATGTTAACCTCTGGGTCTCTCTTTTTAGTTTAGGTTTTGTTACTTTAATAATGTTCAAATATCCAAAAAGTTAAGTAATTCCATATTTTTTCTTACTTTTCTCCAAGTTAATGATTGCCCACCTTCCTATCTTTGACTAGCTGCCCACTGTCCAGCTTCTTCCTGCCTTGGATTAGTTGCCCACCCTCCATACTCATTTGGGGTTTTATGTTTTGTGTGGTGTTGTCCTGCTGCCAAGCAACAGTTGTAATCAGTTGTAAAAAGTGCTATAGGAATAAAATTGATTTGATGCAACCCATATTACCATATCTTTACTGTGCTTTATTGGCACTTTACTAATTAGCTCCCATCATCCGCAAATGTCACCTGTGTTCTGGCTACAAATAACAACTATCTGCCTCATGTTCTGCTCTGAACTGAAACGCACCCAAGCTGCCGTGGGGGAGACGGTGTCTGCATCAGCAGAGCTTTGGAGTCTGAGCTGACCTTCAGCTAGAGCATATGCTACAGCAGAGGGCCGTGCACTGCCACCGGTCAGTTCGCACAGGAAACGCAGTCCAGTTTGGACCCGCGTCTGCGGACAGACATCCTCTTTGGCTGATGAGGGCCAAGAGTCGAGTCTTGCTGCCGTCCAGCCACAGACGGCTGCTCCATCCACCCGCCACCCACCCACCCACTCGGGCCAGGCTGCAGATGACGTGCATTTGGCCGAGAGGAGCGGACATCAACTGGGTGATGGCTGTAAAAATCGGTTTCAGCATCTGGGCTGTCCCTCTGAATGAGAGTGTGTTCCTGTGTGTGTGTGTGTGTGTGGCCTGGGTTAACATCATTGTTCTAGCCTGTGTGTGTGTGGGTGTGAGAGTGTGTGTGCTGGATCAAGCAGCAGCTGAGCAGCCCCCATATCACCGTCTGGTCATGCAACAATGTCACTCAGCCCTGGGGCTGCAGCCTCTCCAAAGTGGTCAGATGGACAACCAGTTTCCCTGTGGTTGTGCCAGCACTGCTGGACAAAGCTCGCCACATCTGACTGTCAGTCACATGGCCAGATTCCTCTGGGCAGGGCTGCAAATAGCCGCACAAAACAGTAGGGCATCTCCCCAAGACCCGTCCAAAGTGATCCAGCCAGAATGTCTCGGTGGATCAGCCCAGATGTGATGGTATATTATACCCGGCAGATGCGGCTTTTAAATTGTTCCATACACTTGTATTTATTAAGGGCCATTTAGACTTTATAATAAATTAATTTAATCAATTAATTAAGCTAGACTCGAACTCTTAATATTTGATGCCAATATGTGACATCTATGGCGTTGTATTGAGTTTGAGTAGTCTATTTACCTATTATCACTTTGATTGGTCCCCAGCATAAAAATGATTTTAGCACTTTATTTGGATGTTCCATTATTAGTTTATTAGTGCATCTCAAAAAAATTGAATATTATTGAAAAGTGACTTTATTTCAGTAATTCGGTTTAAAATGTTAAACTCTGATATTATATAGATGTATTACACACAGAGTGATCTATTTTAAGTATTTATTAATTTTATTGTTGATGACTTAAAGCCAATTAAAACCCAAAAATTAGTCTCTCAGAAAATAAGAATATTATATAAGCCAAATTGGTATTTTTAGCAGTGTGGGCAGTATGCCAAGTACTGCTGGAAAATGAAATCTGCATCTCCATCAAAAATTGTCAGCAGAGATGCACTGACTTTGGACTTAATATAACATAGTGATGCAACATCAGCAGATGACATGACTCTCCAAACCATCACTGATCATCAGTAAATTTTGCATTTCATTTGGAAATCAAGGGAGCAGAGTCTGGAGAAAGAGTGGAGAGGGACTCAGTCCAAGCTGCTTGAGGTCTAGTGTGAAGTTTCCACAATCAGTGATGGTTTGGAGAGACATGTCATCTGCTGCTGTTGGTCCACTGTGTTTTATTATCAAGTCTAAAGTCAGTGCAGTGTTTTCCCGCAAAATCTTACAGCACTTCATGCTTCCCTCTGCTGACAACTTTTATTAAGATAAAATGTAGATTTCATTTTCCAGCAGGATATGCCACACTGCCCACACTAGTTGATGTACAAATAGATGCCTTGTAGATAGATGCTCACTTAACATTTAACTACATATCTATCAACTGTGTATCTATTAAATCCAACTGAAGTCTAGGCTGAATGTAAAGGATTCTCTGTTGACTTTAACCCTACATCTAAACCTTACTCTGACTCCTTGACTTTGAATGAACCCCTAACTTTTAACAGACATTACTGTTTGGTTACTTTTGGTTACTTTTAACAGACATTCTGTTCAGTGTTAGTTGAACGTCTTCATGACATATACTGTATCGTTATACCGCTGCATCCATTTTTTATTCGTATTTGTTTTTTTGTTTTTTAAAGATGGTGTTGTTTTTGTGTCCAGAATGTTTTCCTTCTAACAGTAAAACTTTCAAAAGTCGTGGGACAGGACTTCGATATGTACCATTGAAGCCAAAGAACTAAGTCCCTTACCTGTCCACATGGAAATTCTAAACAGTTGCCACTCTCAGTCTTGATTAGTACCATCCACTGCACTGTCCAATGTGGGTGGTAATGCCTTATAAAAAAATATTCCTGGTACACACGTGACTTTTGAGAATTGAGGAATGTTCTTTGCCAAAAATCTGAATAATTCAGACAGAAATATTTAAGAAAAGTTAGTAAGATAAGTCTATGCTGTCTGTAGCTAACTGAAAGTGTTTGTTGTTGTAAGTATGGGGAGTCAGGATGCTAAAACTCGTGTCAGAGAGACTGGAGACTGAAACTAGATAAGTTCTGCTTGGCCATTTGGATGCTGGCGCCAGTGGGTGTGCAGGAGCTGCTCTGTTCTAGAAATCCTCTCTGAGCTTGGCAGTGATCCACAATGCATGTGGTAGCATTTTCCTCACCTCTTCTCTTAAAGCTCAAACTAAAGATTATCAGCATTTTTAACCATGTTCTGTAATTATAGGTGTCAGATATAGTTGTGCTGTGTTTGTTTGGGTTTTCAGACCATGTGTTATAGGTTATCAGCCAGGAGCAAGAAGTCAAATGTTGGAAAGTGACAGTATTTAAATAGAAATCCATAAAAATTTAAATGACCTATTGACTCTACTGTTGGCTGTTACTGTATTGTTTATGTGAGTGCGCAAAACATGGAAAAGCAATTTGTAAATATAAACCTTTTGCTCTTTAGTAATTATAATTCATATGTGTAAACTAAGCTACAAAATCAGCCCACGTTATTTATTTTCTGAATCAGTTTCTCTGATTTCGCTATTTATAGATTTATGATTGAGTAAAAAGAACATTGTTGTTTTATTCTATAAACTACGGACAGCATTTCTCCCAAATTCAAAATAAGAATATTGTCATTAAGAGCATTTATTTGCAGAAAATGAGAAATGGCTGAAATAACAAAAAAAGAATGCAGAGATTTCAGACCTCAAATAATGCAAAGAAAACAAGTTCGTATTCATAAAGTTTTAAGAGTTCAGAAATCAATATTTGGTGGAACGAACCTGGTTTTATTTACAAATTTCATGCATCTTGGCATGTTCTCCTCCACCAGTCTTACACACTGCTTTTGCATAACTTTAAGCCACTCCTGGTGCAAAAATTCAAGCAGTTCAGCTTGGTTTGATGGCTTGTAATCATCCATTTTCCTCTTGATTATATTCCAGAGGTTTATAATTTGGTAAAATCCAAAAAAACTCTAAAACAGTTTAATGTTTTATGGAAAAGCCTGTAACTTTTACCGAGATCTCAGGCCTTAATTAGCTTGTTAAAACTGTGGCTTGTGCTTCTCTCAATTTTCAGTTGTGTGACTCTAAAATACCATAAAGAAGATTTAGCAGGCTCTGGAATTCTACTCTGGAATGCTGGTGCACTGTTCTACTGTGCAGCAATATCTGAACAAATCTGAGGGTCAGTATCAATAGAATTGCCTTTTGTATTTGCAGTATAGTTGTTTTAAGGAGAAATCCAGTGTGAAATGGACTTGGGGTGTAGTGAAACATGATAATGAGTTCAAACTTGTGTTGAATGCCACACCTCCATTCACCCCCAGCATTCCAAAATACAGAGATTTTAGCTGATGCTCCCAACAGGCTTACAATGCTAGTGATTGGGGCATAGCATTGCCCATGCTAAAAAAAATCACCATTTTTACACAATTAAAAGCTCAAAGTAGCTCCACACTTATTGGAAGAATTCCAAGGGAACTGATACTTTAAGTGGTGAACAGAGGTGGGCTATTCATACTCATTACTACTACCTACACACAAAGTCCATTTCACACCAGATTTTTCTTAAAATTGTATACATTTTACATTTAAAGACTGAAACATTTATTGTTACACAGTGTTTTGTGTAACAATCAATGTTTCAATGTTTAAACTTTGAACTGTACCTTTTATTCAGTTACAGTGTCTATTGGGGTGGTATTTTTGTCTTGTTTGCCATGCTGCCTCATTAATTTGAATCATTATTTTAAGAGTTTAAGAAACCTAATTACATATATTTGTTTAATGCTATTTAATTTTTTTTTATTATGATTATTTATAACTACTTTCACGAAAATATCAACCTATTTAAACATGAGCAAGATTTCCCTCTCATCCCCATCATCCTGGGATAATTGGCCCTGGGATAATAAGAAAGTAACCATTAACGCATGTGACATCACAACCTTAACGCTGTATAATTTTATTTAAGAGACGGAAGACACTTGTTGCATCTTAACCAATTATTTTTTCTTAATAGTTTTTGTATTCTCTCCCTACTAAGCTGAGGTAAGGTTTACACTGTATACCCTGCCATGGTAAAATATATAGGTAATAAAACATATTAAAAAAAAAAAACTGATAAAATTGTCCATCCTGTCATAGTCCACTGACATTGTTGTGCAGCATCCCATGACAGGGTGGACATATGCATGACAGGAAATGAAAAGGTGGAAACATAATGTTATTTAAGCTGGGAAAAATGATTTCTCTGTTGTCTAAAATCGAGTGCATTCCTTAAATTATAATAATTTGTAATAAATTACAATGAATTAATTGAATAATTTAAAATATAATTAATTTCATGGAACAGTATTAGAACAAAACTTTTTCTGCACATTCATCACCAAAATACAGCATCTAAACAAGCTGAATACATAAGATAATAAGAAATAAGTTTAATAATAAGATTAAAATGAAATATTTTGAAGGCAATGACCAGAAGTGTGTTTGGAGAAAAAAGGCTGCAGAATTTATTTAAAAAAAAACACTATCAATTAAATACCAGCAAATACTGGAAGGAGACATCACACCATCTGCATTAACCAGCAGGATACTGATCATAAACACAACTCAAAACCCACAATGGACTACCGCTAAAAGTGTGAGCTGAACGTTTTGCCATGGCCCTCACAGTCTCCCAACCCAAACGCCATTGAATATCTGTGGATAGACTACAAAAGAAGCAGTACTGCGAGACAACCCAAGAGTCTAGAAGTCTTTCACAAGGACGAATGGCCAGAACTTCACTTAACAATTGACAATATAATTATATGGAATTTGAGAGAAATGTTGTTCGAAGTTTATAGAATAAAACAACAATGTTCATTTTACTCAAACATATACCTATAAATAGCTAAACTGATTCAGAAACTGTAGTGGTCTCTTATTTTTTTCCAGAGCTATATATGCATACTGGCCTGGAACCTACACTCTGACCCTACACTCTACACTCCCTTGAAGCTACCTTCTCCTAGGTATGCATTTGTATTCTATGTATTGGTTATTTGCCAAGCTTCAGTGTTATAGTTTTTAAGAACGAGTTACTTGTATTATTCTGTGTTGCTGAGGGAGAATGTGTGTAGACATGGTGCTGGTGTTTGCTTGTGTGCTGCCACAGGATTACAGGATACTGTCAGTGTTACCTATACTTAGTAAAGTACATTAAGGAAATGTTAAGCTCTCTTGTTAATAACTTACTGCATAATTTATTTTAATTTCATTAAAAGTTGTCAAAATGAAATTTGTTAAATGCACAGTATTTGAAATAGCAAGTTAAGTAAATTAAAATGTGCTAGTTTAACCATTTTAAAGATCTATTCGTTTTTTGCTTATCTTTTTAACGTTTACTGTTCATTTTTAAAATCACATCATTGATTTGTAGGAGTGTTTTTTTTTTTTTTTTTACCATGATAAGAACACTGATAGCTTTTGGGTATACATTGTAGAGTAACCAATCTGATGATTCAAGGATCAGTCAGCTCTGAATCACAACGGGGAGAAAAAAATGTTGGGTAGGCAGCAGTTGGACTGTAGGGACTCGAGCTAGTCATACAGAGCCATCCTCCATCTGTCAACACGCGGGGAATAGTGATTGTAGCATCAGCAGAGCAGGGCTCAGCATCAAGAAAAGCAGGCAGAGGGATGGAGGAAGGGAGGAAGGGAAAAAGTTTGTGCGTGTGTGTGTGTGTGTGTGTGTGTGTTGTGTGTGGGGGGGATGGGATGGGAGGTGGTGGTGGTGGTGTAAATTCTCATTAGGCTCTCCAGAATGAACGTCCCCTATCAGAATCAAAGCTCTAAATGCCGGTGCACAGCATCTGCTACGTAAATTCGAGGCTTCCAAAAGTGTAGCATGACAACACAAGACGTTTCTGGGTCCACCGTTTAAACGGATCTGTGTGTGTAAATACTGCGGTGGCTAGGCCACTGCCTGCTCTCACAAGAGCACTGTAAAGGAAGCCCATAAGTAACACAGGAGAATCAGGGGTCTTAAATATTATATGTCAATTAAGAAAAAATGGCTTGTGATGTCTGTGAGGTTTATGTTTTTTTTGTGTGTATCTTTGCTTCATTCAATCACGGCTTCTGCAACAGGAAAGAGTTTTGGTATTACAGAAAATCCAAATTTATAAGTTTATAAGTCATATTTAACATTTGCCGCTTGTTGGTCTATATTCTATGCAGTCTAGTTGGAACTGAAGTATTGGGACATATTCTCTTTCTTTGTTTCTTCCAAAGTCACGGCTATTAAAAATAATCTATCCTGACTTTTTAGGAGTAAAGATATGGAAGACTTTCTGTTACCTTCTGGAACATTGCTGTAAAAATTTGACTGCACTCAGTGCAACTTTCTAAAACATGTCACAAGTACTGGATGGAGCACCAATATTCCAAAGAACACAGTTCTACTGTTCTACTGCTCAACAAATCAGTGCTGGAGTCTTTATACCCCTCTAGCCTAGGCTTGGCATTTGGCACAGGGTCATTGTGTTCATGCTTGTATGTGTATCAGCATGTGTATCATGCCAAAACCTTATATCTCCAATTTGCTGTTTATCATTTTCTGACATTGTATGAATCTTGCAGATTTAAATACTACATTGTGTCTGTTTATCAGAAATACTCTGAAATGCCCTGAAATTAAAACCTTTTGCAGTAACTTTCAATTAAAGAATGCCATATTTGTATACTTCCCTATCCAACAACAGGTTAATGTGTGTCTGGCTCTCTGTCTACAAATTTGGACATGCAGTAACATACATATGTGTGTATATATATAAAGATTTCTTAAGAGTATCCACCTAAAAATGATAACTCAGCTGTAGACTTCCAAATAAATTAAAGGCATTTTGTTAATGTAGCTACTATTAGCTATTAATGTATGTACTTAGCGCTTAAGGTTTTTACTTAGTTAAAATTACCCTTTAATTAAAAGATGCAAAAATCACAATCTCGCTCTCATATATATATATATATATATATATATATATATATATATATATATATATATATATATATATATATATATATATATATATAATTTTACCAAATTGAAAACCTCTGGAATATAATCAAGAGGAAGATGGATGATTACAAGCCATCAAACCAAGCTGAACTGCTTGAATTTTTGCACCAGGAGTGGCATAAAATTATCCAAAAGCAGTGTGTAAGACTGGTGGAGGAGAATGTGCCAAGATGCATGAAAACTGTGCTTAAAAACCAGGGTTATTCCACCAAATATTGATTTCTGAACTTTTAAAACTTATGATATGAATATGAACTTCTTTTCTTTGCATTATTTGAGGTCTGAAAGCTCTGCATCTTTTTTTTGGTTATTTTAGCCATTTCTCATTTGCTGCAAATAAATGCTCTTAATGAAAATATTTTTTGGGAGAAATGTTGTCCGTAGTTTATAGGATAAAAACACAATGTTTATTTTACTCGAACACATACCTATAAATTGTGAAATCAGAGAAACTGGTTTAGATTTTTTTCCAGAACTGTATACAACTTATTTCTTTATTTAATTTTTAATTCTGATGTATCTTGTAATCGTTGTGTGGGCCGGTTAAATACATTACTTTTCAAAAGACTTCGGTTGGGCATTTAAGTTCAAGATCCGTTTTTCTTGTGTTTCCTATAAACGTGGGTAAATAAAAAAATGACTGTGACTCTGAAAGAACGGCATTCATAAGCATCCTGTTCGGCTATTTAGCTTGTTCTACTCAACCCTCTGAAACGCCATGCTTTCCAACCTAAGGTAACGTCTATTATAACAGTGAATGCGTTTTTTTCTACACACATCTGTTCGATGTATTTTACAATTCAACGTCGTATTAACCATGGTGCATTTACAGTCTAATCGTACAGTGATGGTCAAAGCAAGCCTGTACTTTACGCGGGTAACTTTTTTTTTTTAATTGATCAGCAAACGTTTATTTAGACGTTAATTGGTAAGAATCGACTTGTGTCAATACATGATGGCAAGTAAAATGATGGGGCCTATTCCTCTTACTTTCTCAATCTCTCTCTCTGTCTCTCTATCTCACACACACACACACGCAACACACTAAAGCCCAGACTTAGATTTAAAATATTTTCCAGTTTTGTCAAGCCCCGGACGAGGCCTTGCGCTCCAGATCCTCCAGATAAATAATGAAACGCATCACACGCATGTAAATTCGCCTTTCCTAGCGCGGCTCTGTAGTAATTGACACCCACATGGAGGAGAAGAAACAAGGAACAGCCCCCATCTGCTGGTAGGATCCCTCTCGCATCCCTTTCCCTTCCATAGGCTGCAGTGTGGCCATCCTCCTCTCCAGCGCGGCTCAGCGCAGGACGGCACCTCAGCGCACGGTAAAGATCTCCAGCTCTTGCTCTGTTTTAGCTTTTCTCGCCTACAGCTAAATATATATTTATATATTATAGAGATGGTAGTGCCTGACATGCTGGCCATTTCCGAAGAGCCTATAGTATTTATATGAGAGGCTAATAAAAAAAGAGAATTATTATCACTGTAGCCTCGCTGGCATTTTATTTGACATATTTCCATTTATTGTAGACAGGTAATATCAGCGCAGTTCAGATTCAGTTTTAGATTCAGATTCAGGTCAGTTTGTTGGCTGCTGTTGTTGTTGTGTGAGATCGTTGTGAAATTGTCATTAAAACGGTTTTGAAGGAAAAGAGGTTTAAGATTTGATTACAGATTTAGGCCTGATTTGCTGAACGCAGATCTGATAAACAATCAATCAATAATTCGCAATCAATCATTTTAAATAATTGCAATCAGCATTTTTATGCAGCATTATCGTTTTAATTTTTAAACGTCAATTTAATTAAAACATTCTGAAATTCATAATGAAGATAAATTGTATATTTATTATACAGTCACGAAACTGCGTTTTGTGTTTTAATATTTATATTGTGAGAAAAACGGAATTATTCTGTTTCTTTTTCTATTTGTTTTATTTTATTATATGTGATGCAGAAGAAGTAGATACATTTTTATTTTCGTTCTTGTAATTAAATGCAGAAATATAGATCTTAAATATAAAACATACTAAACTAACAAGTAAAGGATTTACTATTTGGAACTATCTGTCGCGTACAAATACCAAAAAAATATAAATTTGCTCTGACAGATGAGAGGATGTTAGTGAGATTATTATCAGATCCATCAGAAAATATATATTTTATAACGGTGCACGTGAGCATTTTTGTTAATCCTCAGGATTTCAGTTAATCTCTCTGATCGAGTTAAATTTGGCGATGGTTGTTTGAATGTGAATCTAATTTTCGGTGTCTTTTTCCGTCACGCCTCACACGATCTGATCAAACTGACAGAGCGAAAAGGGACAAAAGGAGCGGGACATTTACCTCCCATAACACTACTTATGCCTCTAATGGGATATTGTAGTAGTTATTTAATTACAAAATATATATAATAGTAATTTTGTAGTATTGTAAAATAATAACTGCAGGACGGAATGAAAAGACAAGCAGATTTGAATAAATAAGATGAATCATGAATAAGAAGAATACAAATGATTAAAGCTCACTTGCAGGCCAATTACACACACACATTGTATATATTGTACACATGTACACACACACACACATATATATATATATATATATATATATATATATATATATATATATATATATATATATATATATATATATATATATATATATATATGAACAAAACCGCTACTTCCAATTCTAATTTTTTTTAATACAATTTATTACAATTACCTCTCCGAAACAGTGGAATACAAAATAAAAAAATGATCATCTCTGTAATCGACTACTCTACTTCTTTATCATATATTTAAAAAAATAATAATTATAAGATCATCTATAGCTACATCTCTCTCTCTCTCTCTCTCTCTCTCTCTCTCTCTCTCTCTCTCACACACATACCCAAATGATCATATCTAATGAGATCCCACTATACACCAATTGTAAGCGAACCACTTTTACTCCATTATCACCGAAATAAAATCATAAGCTGTTTTTTTATATTATTTCGCACAATTCCTAAACTAAGCCAACACACATCTATCGATCTTCCAGTCCAAGCTATCCCAAAAAGACCAGCAATTGCTTCACAACATCTACCTCAATAATCTTAAATCGTTCACTACCATCACCACCAACACCAAGTTCAAAAAATGTAACAACAATAACCCTAATAATAATAACCCTGTAAAAATGCTGTTCATTCTGAGTGCTTACCACCCCAGTCCACTCACTGACTGAACCCTAAAACCAGAACTTACTGGTGCCTCTCTCTCTACTTCACCAAACGCTCCCTCCCGCCACGAGAAACAAAGCCACAAACCATGAGGACGAAGGAAAGTGCTTAGCTAAAGAGGCTGGAGGTAAGAGTAAACAGCCAGAAACACTGAGATAGCTTTTCCTCAGCGCCCATCAGCAGGGTTTTGAGGAGAGAGTGACAGCTCTTTGTTGGTAAGGAGAAGTCGTTGGAGATAGAGTGAGAGAGAGAGAGATACAGAAAGAGAGAGAGAGAGTGAGGGAGAGGGAGAACTCCTCCTCCCAACTAGCCCAGGCTGGGCAGGCGTGTGCTCTCTCTTCACAAATAGGACACGGGCTCTGCAACTCAGCACAGTCCCAAACTCCACTTTCCAGCACTCGGATCCCTGACAGCAAACCGGGACTATCTCAATCTCACCTTAAAAACACACAACTAGAACTCTTCTATCAGCGCGGCCGAACCACACACACCTTGCCTGCTGTCTGCATTTGCCTTACCACCAGGATTATACTCTGTTTTCTTTCTTTCCTTCTTTTTTCTGTTTTTTAAAGGTCTCAACGGAGTGCAGGGTGCTCCACCGAATGTTCCTGTTTTGCATCGTCTCTTTTGGAGAGGCGGCGCGTTAAAGGTGCCTGCAGTCTTTTTTCCCCCAATTTTTTATACCTTTAGAAATTTTTAGGAGCCTTTTCACGCAATTTTGCATTTTTCGAGCGAGCTGCAGACCCTTTTCGGATGGTCTGAGGCTGCGGAGCGCCGTATGGAAGTGGTGGGGTGCAAGGCAAGAGAAAGCAGTTGCACATTGCGTCCAGCAGCCATGCTTTTCCACGGCATCTCCGGGGAGCACATCCAAGGGATCATGGAGGAGATGGAGAGGAGATCGAAGTCGGAGTCGCGGCTGGCCAAAACGGTCCAGATGAACGGCAGGGAGACGGTGAGATCTTTAACTTCAATATTTGCACAAAAAAAAGGAGTAAAAAAAATGTGGTGTTGAGTCTGAGGCTACTGGTGAGGGAAATCGCTGTTTGCTCTGGTGGGCTAGGCTAGGTCACTGGTTAAAATGAAAAGAATAAAGAATTTGGCCATTTGCAAAAAAACGTAGCTAATAAAATAAAAAAAAAATCAAAGTCCCATCATCAAAAATCGATCGAATGCAGTGAAAAAACAAACAAACTACTAAACAAGCTATTTGTCAAAATATTAGTTGGGCTTTACTGGAGTGTTGGTAATAGTTTAATTACTTGTTTAAATAATTCAGCTACACTTATATAACAACAACAACAACAACAATATTATTATTATTTTTTTAAATGATTATTAATAACAACAACTATTAACGTTAACAATAAAACCAATAATGGGCCTTTTTAAATTGCTACCGGAAATAAGCAAGTGAGGCCTAATCGGACAATCGCTAAAATAACACCCCTAAATCTATTGTTTAACTTTGCCCTTTTCTGGCAAAGTTGTTATTTTGCAAGGTTAGAAAGCTAAACTAATCTGTATTAACAATCACAGCTCATGTGTGTTTTTATTATTATATATTTTTGTGCTTTATTTATTTTACTTCAGGTAAGAGTTGCTTTAAACAGGCTAGCGTGTTTTTCCTTGCGTTAATTTCAATGCTTGACACTCGAGTGAATGTAAGAGGTGTTTGGGTGCTCTCTCCGCAGAGCATGCCCTCCGTGAGCCCGGAGAAACCCGCCCTGTGCGCCGGCTGTGGGTCCAAGATCTCAGACAGGTACTACTTACTTGCGGTGGACAAGCAATGGCACCTCCGCTGCCTCAAGTGCTGTGAATGTAAACTGGCCTTGGAGTCGGAGCTGACCTGCTTCGCCAAGGATGGCAGCATTTACTGCAAAGAGGATTACTACAGGTAAGGAAGCCCGGAAAAAAAGAGGCATTTCTATCTTTCTATCCATCAAAAACACATACAGTACAAAACTTAAAAATTACAGCACTGTCACCAAGAGTGAAACAACTACAAAACTCACTAAGACAACATTTAAAGGGTTTAGCATGACATGCACTGTATACAGGAATATTCCACAAATTAGCGTGGCCACATTTGGACCACCCACATTCATCTAATGAATGAATTTTCATTCCTTGATAACTGCAATTTTGCCTAATTAAAATACCGAACTATGGGCTCACACGGCCTACAGGCCACAGAGCTTCTTGAGAAGATAAATCACTGTCCTTCAAACCTGCAAATGCTTATTAAAACAGATAAACTGGTAAACTGGTGGTAGTGGGGGAAATCGGCCTGTTTGTAAATGGCGTTCTTGACTGTTCCAGAAGGTTCTCCGTGCAGAGGTGTGCCCGCTGCCACCTGGGCATCTCGGCTTCGGAAATGGTGATGCGCGCCCGGGACTCCGTGTACCATCTGAGCTGCTTTACATGCACGTCGTGCAACAAGACGCTGACGACGGGCGACCACTTCGGCATGCGGGAGAACCTGGTTTACTGCCGGGCACACTTCGAGAGCCTGGTGCAGGGGGAGTACCACGCGCCGCTCAACTACGCCGAGCTCGCGGCCAAGGGCGGTGGGCTCGCTCTGCCCTACTTCAACGGCGCGAGCGCAGTGCAGAAGGGCAGGCCACGGAAACGCAAGAGTCCCGCCATGGGCATCGATATCAACACCTACAACTCAGGTAAGGCGCTTTGTTTAGCTACTGCAAGGAGAGGAGGTAAAGGTGGAAAATCGGCAAGCTGAATTTTACTAAACAAGATATACAAAACTAATATTTAACACAAACTGAAGACTTACAATAGTAAAAATGAAGTTAACTCAAAAATTACAATCAACATAATTTAAAACATTATTTTAAAGTTAAATATTCAATGCAGCATTAAATGATATTAGTAAAACAAAAATCAAACATATGGAATATAAATTAAATTAAAAGTGGAAAAAGAATAAATCAATATTAAACATAATATTTAGTTAAAAATGAAAATCCACAAAAGAAGACAATGTCAAATTAAATGTCTCAATCAAAAATAATACTAAATGTATATTATAATGTTTTAAATGAAAACTTACCAAAGTAACTTTTTAAATGCAGTTAAAATTTAACATGCTTTTAAATAAAGAAATAACGATGATAGTTAAAACCACCACCACAATTTAATTTGTAGGACTGAAAAATAATATATATAAAACACACACCGATTTAAAATCAATAAATTAAAAACAAAAGCCTTTCAATCTAATTAAAAATTAAAGGTTACAAAAAGTGACAGTTTCTTTCTCGGGCATTCACATTCCCAGGTCAACGAATCTACATTTGTCCTGAACTGAAATTTTATTTGAGCCATATATTTTTTATTGCTAAAAACAAAATATAACAAAACAAAACAAACGAACTAAAGATATAGATATAGACTTAAATATATTGTGTATATATATATATATATATATATATATATATATATATATATATATATATATATATATATATATATTTTAACTTATATAGACAAGTTTAGCAATGACGGAGAAATTCCTTTGTAAGAAACATCTAAAAATCCTGTTTTTATGTCGTATTGAGGTTGTTCGGAGCTTCGGAGGAGAGGTGCGAATTCTCTTATTATGTTTTAATGATTAATTAACGGTCCTGATTATTAGAGGTTTCGCTCATTAGATAACAATATAATTAGCAAATACCAAAATAATGAAAGCGGCAGGAACGGAGTTATCATTCTGAACGTTTAGATTAAAATACAATAATCTCCTGCATAACGCCGCTTTAATCCGAACTCTCCCTCTGTTCAGCTTCAGTGTGTCACACCGCGACCCCGCTGCGCCTCTTTTGTCATCGCCGTTACAGTGCATCTCTGAGCGGCTAAAAAAAAGTCTGGCTTGGTGTGCCAAGATTCTGCCGTTTCTTCATGAATGGAGAGGAATAAGGGCAATCTGTGCGTTAATTGTTCTGTATTAATTGAAGGCGACGTCGGAATCCGCGTGGATGGAGCTGCAGAGGGGTCACTCTGCTGCTGGGCAGACTAAAGACAAAAAGAGCCTAGAAAAAGAGTCCAGGGTCTCATGGACCCCTCGCTTGTGAAACAATTTATTTTTTTGTGAATTGAACTGCTTTGCGAATTTTATTATCAGTATGAATGACTGGACGTGCTATGTTCCAATGCTAAGACACATTTCAGTTTCTGAAATTCAGCAAACATCTACAAACATTCATTTAATTTAAATTGTTTAATTAAATATTTTCTTTAATTGATTGTCAAGGGTTATATTCATAGTTTTTTTGGGAGGGTATTATGTTGGGGTTAAGGCTGAGATTGAGGTTGGCAGAGAGCTTAAAAACAAAAACAAGGCAGAACAGCTCAGTTAAAAATTGTTTGTTAGTTTGGTGGGCTGTGAAAGTTTATTTCAGCATTTAGGATGCAACATTTAGGTAATCAGCAGCAAAAACTTCAACCCCCCCTCCCCATTTTTAAAGGCCATGTGGCACATTTTAACTGAGCCTCTACATCAGCATCAGTTTATCAGTAGCGCCCCCTGGTGGTGGGATCTGGCGTAGACTGACTTGTTGCGAACGGTGTGGTATATATAACATTTTGTTGACGACACGAAGTGTATGTATGTTGAACTCTTGATTCTGATTCTCGGGAATATTATCCTAATTATGAAAGACAGGCTATTATTATTCAGCTGTCAAACGCGATATAGGGGCTGGAAGAGTTTATTTGAGCTTAAAGCTGTAACTCAAAAGCAACAAGACCGACAAAATAAGAAAGTTGAAGGCAAAATAGTGGGTTTCCTTTTAGAAATCTGTGGTATTTTTTTTTCTATTATTAAAATTATTGTTAAGGCTTGCGAACATTTTCCCGGCAAAAAAAACAAACAAACAAACAAACAAACAAAAGAAAAAATAAAAACGCGCAAAAGGCATGAGCGCTGTGCATGACCCGGGACTGACCCTGACCGCTGATGTGCCCAAATTTGGGAAAAATAACGAGATTTAGTTGATTTCTTTTGTAGAAATATAAGTCAGTCTTAATTAGAGGCGAGTATTTTTATTTAACATTTTTTCACATTTTAACCTGTTTTAAATTAAAAGCTTTGTTTTGAGACTGATTTTTGTTCTAAAAAGGTGTATACGTTTTTCAGTTCAAAATAAAAAAATAATAAAATTGGTTTCAACTGTTTTATTTGCTTTATTAGCCTTAAACTAATGCTTTAAATAAAATAATAATAAGTTAAACCTAGATTTAAGTACCAAAAGCAATATTTTATATAAATACAAAATTTCCAAATACAGCGTAAATCAACATCAATTATGTTCTTTATTTTACAGTGTCTATATTTTGATATTATAATCTGAGGCGTTTTGTAGTCATAACAGATTTCACATCACTCGTTTCATTTTGTGCTGAGTTTTGACAAATTAAATATAACTGAAATCAAACCATTAGCGCATGCCATAACATGCATGCTGATAACCTACTTTCCTTACTTCCCCTTTTAACATACTTAAGAAGATATATTTACTTAAGATAAGTATGTTTTCTTTAAAAAAGAAAAGCTACAGATATTTCAAAATTCAAAGTACAAAAATGCACCCAAAAATGCTGGAGCGAGATTGATACTGAATATAGAGGAGTAAATATAGAGGTGCATGGTTTTAGTGCTGTGTTGCATTGTAGAAACTAGTTTTTTTTAATGATATTTGGTTCTTTATATGCGTACTTTTACATTTCTACTACTGCCAGCTCATTTTCTGTGCCATGTAGTCCACTATAACTCTCAACTAATTTTAATTCCACTCATATCTCCAGTTTTAGACTGTGAACAGATTCCTTTTGGCTTTTACATGGCTCTTTTTCAGTAGGAATGTAGATACCATTGAACAGATCTTCACAGTCTGGCAGTTACCCAGAGGCTCAGTCCAAAAGAACATATACCCTAGTTAAGGTTTTCTCTTCCCTTTACTTGTTTGTGCATTTTTTTGGCTTTTTCCACTGAGCCTTTGCTTTCCTCTGTCTTCTTGGGTCTCAGGTTGTAATGAAAATGACGCAGACCATTTGGATCGAGATCAGCAGCCCTACCCTCCCTCGCAGAAGACCAAACGCATGCGTACGTCCTTCAAGCACCACCAACTCCGAACCATGAAGTCCTACTTTGCCATTAACCACAACCCTGATGCCAAGGACTTAAAGCAGCTTGCTCAGAAAACAGGCCTCACCAAAAGAGTTCTTCAGGTAAGCATTTAATTATTCTGCAAAAGATATATATATATAGATGTCATCTCACATTCCCCTTTATCGGATATTTTCTTTTCACATCAGCCATCAACCCCTTTGTGTTTTGTGTATTCATCCATTACTTGTAGAGCCATTTAAGCTTTAACTTGAGTAGTAATACTATTGGGTAGTAAGTAATACATATTTGTAAGGTAACAGTTTAATAACTAGAGCAATGGATAGCTGTGTTTTATATGAGTGTAAATTCTCTATACTGTAGAGATTTGGTTGGAGATGTCTGAGAGGTGCACTTAAAGTTCAGGGAGAAGGCTCTTAAAGGTTCTTAGAGGAACCCCAAATGACAACAGTAATTCTTTCCATTCAGTTGATTGTTGGATCAAAATCTGAGGCCAGTTTTTCTAGAATATGCGATAACGTAATTTTTTTTTATTTCTGCATTTTGGAATTGTTTAGTAGTGGTAAAAAGCACTGTGATGATAATATTCTAAAGGTAGATTTATGACAATAATAATTCGCAGCAGACATCAGAAAAGTAAAGCCATTGGGATTGGTTTGCAGGTTTGGTTCCAAAACGCACGGGCCAAATTCAGAAGGAACGTTTTGCGGCAGGAGAATGGGGGTGTTGATAAGGCCGACGGCACGTCACTTCCTCCACCCTCCTCCGACAGCGGTGCACTGACCCCGCCCAGCACCGCCACCACACTAACAGACCTGACCAATCCCTCTATCACCGTAGTAACATCAGTGACCTCTAGTTTGGACAGCCACGATTCCGGGAGTCCCCCACAAACTACCTTGACAAATCTTTTCTAACACAAAATTGTTTTTGTCCTTTATTTTTTTTTTTCCTTCAAAAAATTTGATTATTAATTTTTGTTGTTGTTCACAAAACACCCTCAAGCAACCAGAGACAGACCCCTTTGGAGACTCTAAAAATGAAGGAAATGAAGAAATGTAATGTGTAGCATTTGCAACCACTTGGCAGCTGAGTTTTCACGTATGTTTCTTTTTAATGCACTATGTTCTCATAAAGGCCTACTGTTAGCATATTTGAACTATTGAACTATTGATATGTGGAAGCGGACAACATGCCTAAATCATAGTCAGAGAAGCTTTTGTTCAGGTTAACCCTCAAGGTAAACCTTTAAGTCTTTAAGTAACATGAGGTCACAATGCTTTTTGTTATTTTCTGAATGTTCCCAATACAGCTGATAGACATAGACATTAACTTAACAGCTCAAATGCCAGGTGGATGCCTAAACCTCAAAATAGTACAACAATGCAGCTCTAATTAGGACTTAAAGATCATCTGTGCAGTGGTAACTGTTCCAAATGTCATGATCCCTATATTGGCCCGGATAAATGAAAGAAACGTCTAATCAATTATTTCAGTTATTTTAATGGATGGGCTATGTTTTCATTGATTGTACAGAGAAGCACTTTGAACAATTATGACTTGCAGTTTTGTATTTTAACTGCCCATGAACTGTTATCATATACAGTCACTCAGTGACAAGACAATTGCTAGTGAAAAGTGCATTATGATAGTGCTGCTCAGGGTGAGAATTAGAGCTAGGGAGTTTGTTTTTTTTAAGAAAAGGTTGAGTTTCTTGGAACAGATTTTTTACGAAATATATTGTAGGATGTAAAATTGGTCAGAAAGACATAAATCAGTTAATTTTCCTCCTCAAGCATAATCACATATTTTTTAACGAACACTTGCCACTGAACAGACCAGAAAAACAAATTTATTCAACATTTATTCTGACTGGAAGCTTAAGTGAGGGATGGTTAAGGACTGATCCGGCTCCTAGCTCGCTAGGGTGAACTAATTCATTGTGTGATGGTAAATTTGGAAATTTGTTCTGTTGTAGAACAAAGTGGTACTCTAGATCTACTTCATGAAGTAGATGCCTAACTCAGTTCTGCTATGTGCCTTACGCTATAACTTGGAAGAGAGTTTGTGAAAATTCAGGAGATACATGTCTTGTTTGTTTAACTGATTCACATCCTTTGAGACGCCTCACTAGTTTTGTACTGTTTTTGGTTTCTTAATTTTTTTTTTTGTTTATTTGTTTTTGTTTTTTTTTGTTGTTTTCATTTGATATTTCGACGATCTTTTTAATGGTGTGTTCTGTTATGAAGGGGGCAGCGATGTCATAGAAAGCAGTTGTGCACTCTTTCAAATATAGTTGGTAAAAATCCAAGAATCTTATATATTGATCTTCGTGTTAATAGTACAGTACGTGTTCTATCAAGATTGTCCATGTTTCCTTGTTTCTTGAAAAAAAAAGATGGTGTATAGAAACTATTTCCCCTTAAATATTTATGGACCAAACGGTTGTTATATCTTATTAAATTTGTGTGAATAAAAAAACACTTGGTTTTAACAGAGTTTTATTTTTCATTACACGACCATTTCTGTTTATTTTTTTTTGTTGTGTTGTCTCTCAAATTTGCAGTTTTTTGGTCACATCAACTGAAACATGATATTGATGATTGATACCCAGTCAGAACTCCCTCCCGCACATCTCTTACTCTCATTTTTGATATTGATTTCCAATTTCATTCTCTTTATTGTTCCAAAGTAATGCCCCATGGATTTGCACTAAAGCCCTGTGATCGATTCAGAAAAAGGACTGCTTTTTTTTTTAATGCATGATTATGGCTACGTTATAAAGCAACTGATCTCAGACCAATGCTAGAAAGCACACCTTGATTTATATATTTATATACGTATTTTTTTATTATTATAAATTACTAAAACTAAATGCAAACCTCTTAAAGCCAGGTTGCTTTGTAGTTTAATATATTGTTACTTTATGATTTCTTTCAGGGAGAACAAATCTTGGGGCATTACAGCCATACTTCACGGCGTTTGAAAATTCCCTAAAGTATTAAAAGAAGGGGGAAACTTTGATCGGAATTCCTCACCATTGAAGACAAAGACTATATTAGGATAAGATGCTAGTGCTAAAAGCTAAACCAACAACAACAGCAACTACAACAACAAAAAAAATCATGACAAAAAAAAAAAAAACACTTCTTTTAAAAAAAAAAAAATCTATCTTCTGAATGTTTGAGTCGACGCTCGGAGGAGAATCCACTTGATATGTGAGCTTTTTCTTATATCTTATGCTCTTTGTATCAGAATGACAATGACAAAAGTTAAAAAAAAAATCAATTGTATGGATTTCTGGTTGTACATAACAGAATAACGATGATAAGACGAGACAGGACAAAGAAATACACACTAATGCACACTTTACACAAACACAACACACACACACACAAACTCTCATTTTCTCACATATATATATATATACACACACAAACACATACATATACACACACAGACACTATACGAGCCTACACTTAAATCTAATGTAATTCTCTTTGCTATAAAAGTTGATTCCATGAATGTCGCTGTCAAAAACTCACACACTCTCTCTCTCACATACATGGCCTCCTTAAAACTGAAGAGCAGAATGGCAGAATGTTGATCAGACCCAGCGCTGGTATGTTTTTTTTTTTTTGCCAAATCTATCAGAAAAGGAAGAATTAAAAAAAAGCTTCACATGTTGCATGCACCTTATTACCTGTTTCCATTTTTCAGAGATGAGTAGGTCGATTATTTTGTTCTGATGTTCCATTTGTTGCGATCTGTAAAATAAACCACAGAATACATCTCCCTTGTGAATCCAAGATCCTCCCATGGAAAGGGAAACAATAACTCCACAAATGCATGCATTATTTCAATAATAAAATACTTCTCTCAGAAGTATGAATAATTCACTTTGGTTTCGGCTTTAATTTCCACACTATGCATCGGCGCAGTGTTGCGAATGAACGCATGGAGGAATGTTGCACCACACGGAGGGCCACTAAGCAGCTGAGTGTTGAATTCTGATTGTAAACATGCTAACATAGCTCTGTAAGCTCCGCCCACTGACTGGGGCCTTTTTTTTTTTTTTTTGCTGTTTTTAGGTATTGTTGGAAGTCATATATACTGTATATGCAGTATATACACTTTGTCTTGGTAGTTAAATTGCATATCTGTTTCTGTTAATACTGAACTTTAGCCTAAATCAGTAATATATAGTAATATATAACATGATTTCTCCAAAACCTTACACAAGATAAAAACTTATAATTTTTTCAATTAAAGCTAATGTAAAATATTATAATACTGCAATTTTGGAGCATGTCTAAATGTCTATTCATCAAGAAATACTGACACAGTGTAAGAATAACTAGATATACACATTATGTCAAAAAGTGAAAAACTTATTTTTTTTTTTGCATATTTATGACAGTGACTATATATTTCTAAACACATTTGAGAATTTAAAAGCTTTAAAGTATATTGAAATGTTTCACATAAATAGTCAAACATGGTACAACTAGTAGTGAAATGCTTTGCTGATAGCAGAAAAAAAATCTAATAATATAAAAAGGAAAAAGGATATGTAAAACACAGATAAACAACTAATATAAAATATCAAAAAAGATGTCAAATAACAAAACAATTAGATACTGTATATAGACATAGACACAAAAAAAATTAGATATGTACACTAAAATTACACAACTAATACTAAAAAGACTAAATTTATTAATTAAAAGTTTTATTTTTAGTTGTATTAGAATTTTGATTTATTCTTCACTCTCACTTGCATTTATAAATATATACAGTATTTACTCTACACTTTACATCCATAAACTAGGATCACACTGTTACTAATGCCATTCAAAACTCACATTGTCTTAAAAAAATTGTCAAATGGTTCCAATTTAAACAGTTTAGATTGTGGTGAGTCCTTGGAGCAAAGTCATGGCATGCTTCAGAGCCTCTAAAAGCTCGGGACCTGAGGGAATTGGATGGGAGTTTGCTATAAAATCGCAGTCCTTCGGGGAGGCCGGAAAGACACAATGATGAGTCATGCTGAAGAACTTTTACAAAGAGCGCTGAAATGTGGACGGACACCATATCCAGCAGGAAGGAAGACAACGGACCCCCTGACCCTCAACATGCAAGTCCAATTAACATAAACAGACTTTTTTTTTATATCTACATATGTCGTCACTGTTGGAACTAAAGCATTTGTCATTAAAACAGTAACTTTTCAGGAAACAAGGTTTCAGGAGAAGATAAAATATTATTCTTAGCTTTAAATATAATGCTAATTGTGTTTATTCCTCAGAAAATTGTCACACAGAGCAAATGGGAGGTCTTTTTTTTCCCAAATTAGGGAAGTAAAACCCAAGGATTTTATCTGACAGCGACAATCTTCAGCTAATATAGTGTTGATACAGCATTTCAACTTTGCACTTTTATCCTTTCATGCAGCCCTAATACTACTGGATGATACAAGCTTCTTTATAAAATCACACGAGCTCCACTTGCTGAATTGCTGAGTACATCATGCTGACTCGAATTTTAAGTAGTGTAACCAAAATGCTTACACACATAAAGTGAAGCAAACACTGGCATATGCACATAAAATATGCTCATTCAGTGAATTTAAAATGGGCTACTATAAAATGGGTGAAATGGTGATATGCGTACTGGGTAAGAGACAGACATGGGTGCAGTTGTGTGTAATAAATCAGCAAACCTTTGTTAATCCTTTAACAACAAGAAAAAAAAATCAATAGAGTATATATATATATATATATATATATATATATATATATATATATATATATATATATATATATATATATATTGTTCAGGGATTTTTTTTTCCTTTCAAAGACTCAAAATACTCAAATATACACCTGCATAAAAACTGAGACACATTGTCAGAGCACAAACCACAAATGCAAAACATTAACAATAATTATAATAGTGTGCCTCTGAAGTATAATATGCTAAAAATAGTATTGGTTAACCTTTGTAATCTCAAGTAAAAACAATCAACATTGGAAAAGAAGTGAGAGGCATACTACCAAAAGACAGTGAACTACCTACTAGTGCATAAAAAAACAATATAATTGAAAAGTTACTTTATTTCAGTAATTCAGTTCAAAATTTGAAACGTATATATTAAATAAATGAATTACACACAGAGTGATCTATTTTAATAATTTATTTTTGATTTTATTGTTGATGATTATGGCTTACAGCCAATGAAAACCTAAAACTTAGTGTCTCAGAAAATTAGAATATTATATAAGACCAAACAGTATTTTTTTGGCAGTGTGGGCAGTGTGCCAAATCCTGCTGGAAAATGAAATCCACATCTCCATAAAAGTTGTCAGCAGAGGGAAGAATAAGGTGCTGTAAGATTTTCCGGGAAAACACCAGCAGATGGATCAACACCAGCAGATGACATGTTTCTCCAAACCATCACTGATTGGTGGAAACTTCACACTACTGTGACTGTGTGTCTCTCCACTCTTCCTCCAGACTCTGCCCCCTTGATTTCCAAATGAAATGTTAAATTTACTGATGATCAGTGATGGTTTGGAGAGACATGTCATCTGCTGGTGTTGGTCCACTGTGTTATAAAAGAAAAAAAAAGAAGCTTAAAATAGATCACTCTGTGTTTAATACATATATATATATATATATATATATATATATATATATATATATATATATATATATATATATATATATACAGTTGTGGTCAAAAGTTTACATACACTTGTAAAAAAACATAATGTTATGGCTGTCTTGAGTTTTCAATAAGTTCTACAACTCTTATTTTTCTGTGATAGAGTGATCGGAACACATACATGTTTGTCACAAAAAACAGTCATAAAATTTGGTTCTTTCATAAATTTATTATGGGTCTGCTGAAAATGTCACCAAATCTGCTGGGTCAAAAATATACATACAGCAACAAAATTTGTCAATTTTGGTGATGTAGCGAGTTGTGTCAATCAAATTAGCTTCATGTCATGGCCTCTTCACTTCTTGTAAGTGATTCTGATTGACTACAGCTGTTGACTTCTCATGAGCCCATTTAAATAGGGCTCATTTGACCCAGTGATTAGACTCAGCTACAAAAGCTACAATGGGAAAGTCAAAGGAACTCAGTGTGGATCTGAAAAAGCGAATTATTGACTTGAACAAGTCAGGGAAGTCACTTGGAGCCATTTCAAAGCAGCTACAGGTCCCAAGAGCAACTGTGCAGACAATTATACGCAAGTATAAAGTGCATGGAACAGTTGTGTCACTGCCACGATCAGGAAGAAAACGCAAGCTATCACATGCTGCCGAGAGGAGATTGGTCAGGATGGTCAAGAGTCAACCAAGAATCACCTAGAAGCAGGTCTGCAAGGATTTGGAAGCTGATGGAACACAGGTGTCAGTCTCCACAGTCAAGCGTGTTTTACATCGCCATGGACTGAGAGGCTGCCGTGCAAGAAAGAAGCCCTTGCTCCAGAAAAGGCACCTTAAGACTCGGCTGAAGTTTGCTGCTGATCACATGGACAAAGATAAAACCTTCTGGAGGAAAGTTCTCTGGTCAGACGAAACAAAAATTGAGCTGTTTGGCCACAACACCCAACAATATGTTTGGAGGAGAAAAGGTGAGGCCTTTAATCCCAGGAACACCATGCCTACTGTCAAGCATGGTGGTGGTAGTATTATGCTCTGGGGATGTTTTGCTGCCAGTGGAACTGGTTCTTTGCAGAAAGTAAATGGTATAATGAAGAAGGAGGATTACCTCCAAATTCTGCAGGAAAACTTAAAACCATCAGCCCGAAGGTTGGGTCTTGGGCGCAGTTGGGTGTTCCAACAAGACAATGACCCAAAACACACATCAAAAGTGGTAAAGGAATGGCTAAACCAGGCTAGAATTAAGGTTTTAGAATGGCCTTCCCAAAGTCCTGACTTAAACCCCATTGAGAACATGTGGACAGTGCTAAAGAAACGGGTTCATGCAAGAAAACCATCACATTTAGCTGAACTGCACCAATTCTGTCAAGAAGAGTGGTCAAACATTCGACCTGAAGCTTGCCAGGAGCTTGTGGATGGCTACCAAAAGCGCCTAGTTGCCGTGAAAATGGCCAAGGGACATGTAACCAAATACTAATGTTGCTGTATGTATATTTTTGACCCAGCAGATTTGGTGACATTTTCAGCAGACCCATAATAAATTTATGAAAGAACCAAATTTTATGACTGTTTTTTGTGACAAACATGTATGTGTTCCGATCACTCTATCACAGAAAAATAAGAGTTGTAGAACTTATTGAAAACTCAAGACAGCCATAACATTATGTTTTTTTACAAGTGTATGTAAACTTTTGACCACAACTGTATATATATATATATATATATATATATATATATATATATATATATATCATATTATTACTGAAATAAAGTAACTTTTTCAATAATATTCTATTTTTTAAATATCTAGTATATTAGATTTTATTTGCCTAACATACATCTACTAATTGGTAGAGATGGCACAATCAGGTTGAGTTCAGTTTATTAGTGTTTATTATACTGTCTTTAAAAAGATACAGTGACTTAAATGTGCTCTACCAAACTATTGGGCAGCAGCAAAAGGGTTAATTTACTCAAGTCAACTACATTATTTGGCATTTATTTATACTTTTTCTACATTTTGAGCACCACTCTGCTTTTAATGCTATAAACAGCAGAGAAAAAAAAGTCACATTTGTAAGTTTAACTTGCGCCAATGAGTCAGCTGGACGTGTTCACACAGACACACATTTACAGCACCCTCCTCACTCAAATGGGCTCCATGGCTATGACCATCTTAGATTTAGTTCTGAAAAGGACCACATCTCAAGCGACTGAACAACAGGCTTATTTATCTAGCATTTATTTTAAGCATTATTCTTCAGGACACTCTGAATAAGGTAAAAGGGTGCTTTAGGTAATAAATGTAATATTGACTAAAACATGTTTTTACTAGAAAAGCAGTTGTATAATGCAAATACAACGAATTAGACAAATAAATAGAAATACAAAATAATAGCCAGTGTGAACCAACACTGTAAGAATTGTTTTCATTTCATTCAGCATACAAAAATACCTCATGCAGTGAAAAGAAACTGACCTGGGTTTATTTAACTTAATATATTGATGAACTATTACAGTACCAGTCAAAAGTGCAGACACACTGTCTTACTTTTTATGATATTTTACATTGTAAATTTAATATCATAGGAAGGAAAGGAACACAAGCATAAGCATTCCATAAACTTAAAGTGTTAAACAAGCCAGAATATGTTTTATTCTTTAGATTCTTCTAAGTACCACATTTAGCTTTAATGAGAGATTTGCACACTCTTAGTAGAGTGACCTACCCTACCCTCCAGTTTTCCCAGCATCTTTAAGGAGTTCCTGGAGGTGCTGAACAATAGTTACTGCTTTTCTTTCATGCTGTAAAGCTTAGCTCATCCCAAATCACCAAATAAATAAAGCTAAACACTGAATGAGAAGGTGTGTCCAAACATTTGACTAGTACTGTAAACCAGTACACCAAGTGCAAATGCTTGTACTTTTTTTACAGTGAAGGTTCAAGGTTCAAAAACTACTAAAAGTAAAAAAAAAAAAAAAAGTCTTTAGGCATTTTTAAATAAAAGAAATTAACTGATGCCAAGAGTCTTATGTCAGTAGGGAGATTATTTCACTGTTTACTGAAGCAGTAATGTAATTTTTGTTTAGTTTGGAGAGATTTGAGGATCTTAAGGTTCTCTAAGCAATCTGAGTTTAAATTAACCACTTTTTGTCACATTAACAACCATGTTTCTTAGAGAATGTGAGTATGAAGAACCTTTACAAAAAACTTAACATCATCTTAAAGGTTCTTCACACCCATGTTTTTTTTACAAACATGCTTTTCAATGAAACCAAAGTAATAATTCTCTAGTATCATTATTTTTAAGTATTTTTCTGAAAGTAATATAAATTATTTAGTAAGTGCAATGAAATGTATATCACCACTGACCAAACTTTGAGTGGACCATGGAAATAAAATCATTATACAGTGACTTCTGCGAAGTGCTACAAATGTTTATCATTTCTTCTGTAAAATTGCAATTTTGGTGAAAGTATTTTTAAGAATATACCTACTAGGGGTGGGTGATATGGCCCTAAAACAATATCACGATATTTCTCAATATGACACAATACTCTTGGCGATATGACAAAACACTGAATAATTGTTTTTTTTCAAGAATACACTACTGCAACAAAATAAAAATTACATTTTACATACAATACAATATGACATGGCACATCCATAACTGAGATATTAAAAAATGTTTTTTTTTTCTGATTTGTAACAGAAATCAATGATCCAATATGTCATGATACTAATAATGCACTCCAAATATCTCCATATGTCCAGGATTAAAGTAAAATAAATGATACTGGACAGAAATAATCTGTCTCTAGTAGATATATAATGGGAAATGAGTACAGTGTGAATTTTTCTTTTGCTAAAAACAGCAAAAAAGTAGTGCCCTGATGTGATTATTAGGGATGGGTGATATGGCACAATATTCTAGAGTATAATATCGTTCATGATATTCAAAAATGTTGGCGATATTATTGCGTATAATACAATACAGCACACCTCTAGTACCTATTATATAAATGGTACAGTAACTGTTTTTGAAGCTATTAAATATGTATTTTTTCACTTTCACCTTTCACCTTGTATCTCATTTTGCCATATTGTGAATCTTGCAGTTTTCACAAAGAATGAACCAAGAAAAAGCGCCAAAATTCCAACATGACTCAGAATACAATCTTTCAATGACTTCCATTGAAAGTTAAGAAACTTCTTTCTCTCTTTGTAATAAAATTGCCATTTTAAAAACACAATCAACAGAATCGATTTTGTCTGTAAATATTACAGTATTAAAGGGTAAAGAAGACCTGAGGTGATTAGCTTTAAAAAGGGTCTTTAAAGGGTTCAGAGGGTTCATTCTAAGTGAAGTAAGCTGGAAACCTGTCGTGGAAAAAATAATAATGACTGTTTTTATTACAATATCCCAAACAAATATCATATAAGTGCATCCCAAGGAGGAAATAAAACACAGTATATTGTAGGTCATGGGTGCTTTAATAGAAGTAATATCGGCTATTAAATTAAAAAACGGACTATTTTTTGTTCTCATGGGTGAGTTTAACTGATATATGAACCCTTTCTCACAAAGGAATCATTACATTTACAGGAGTGGGATGATTATGCGCTTTATACAATAGGTAAAGTGAGACTGAGCGAGACTACTGGGCAGATCAGAGCCGGTTTAAAATGACTGGTACAACACACACACACACACACACACACACACACACACACACAGCAGAGATGAAAGAGCAGTGTCAGGAGACGTGAACATCTAACTGCACTCATATGACATTGAATAGGGGATATATGTGTGTGTATGTGTGTGTGTGAGTGTGTGCACATTCATGGTGGGTTTCTGCACCAGCACTCCTTCCTCCTTGGAACATACAGTATACATAAATTACTGCATACTGTCTGTCTGTCACACACACATACACACACACACACACACACACACACACACACACACACACACACAGGCATGCATGACAGTCCCCACACAGCACACACTCTCACACTTGACTGAGCCACGTTGTGTGCAGGGACGCGGGCATGTTGCCAGTGAGGAGCAGGAAAGCCAGCACTAATGTAAGTAGTGCATTTGCGTGTGTGTACTTGCCTCATTTACACAATCACAATAGAATGAACACCTCCACTTCCAGCTCAGATTTCACCAGTGTCCTTGGCGTACAGCTCGGCCTGAGTCAGAAGAGAATTAAGAAAAAAAAAACAGTATTTAGTTGCAAATAAAGAGGTATTATTAAAATATACTATTATATTTAATCTGGATTTGAATATGTTTTGAGATAGGACCACTCAGTTAAAAATTGCAGATGAATTCCAAAGTATTTTACATCCAACTGCCAGAGGAACAGTGCAATAATTGGAAAGTCAGGAAAATGAGGAAAGACACTTTCATCACTTTGGTTGGCTTAAAGCCCTGGATGATTTCCCAAAAGCTCAGAATCCTTTTAAAATAACAATCTCTGATTGAACTGGCCCAAAGATTTAAAAAAACTATCGATATCTATTGATCTGTACTGACATGAGAGAGATGTATGGAAGTCCATTTTTGTCACCTAAAATAAAATAAAAAAAATTCAGCTCATATAGTATTTTTCCTCACTATTAAGTAAACTGCTATCTCATATTTTAGTATAGCGATATGATGTGGTTATATTCAGATACTATTTAGAACTTACATCATCCCATAGCGTAGGTAAATCTCTGAGCGCCGTCATATTAAATTTAAGTCACAACAAGTCAACCATCAAGAACAAACAAATACATAGGATAGTTGAGCAGATTGCAAAAATTATCCCTTGGAAATGCACGAATTACAGCTGGTTACTGTTGATATTAGAATGCAAAGAACCAACAACAAATTACATAAACTTTGCTCAAAAAAAATACTGTTAGTGCTCAAAGGTTGACTTATTGTGACTTAAATGTAAATGATGTTAAAGATGGCGGTACCCGGAGATTTACCTATGCTATGGGATATAAACAGTGGCTTTTAATGAATTTCTCCTGCAGTTTTAAGTTGTAAATGCCTCGTTTTAAATGTCAGAGCTCTCTGAAATCTACCAATGAGGTGTGAAGCTACTTTGAGCCTGGATAACGTCGGAAAAAAAAAATAAAAATTTATCTGCAGGTGCAAAATATGCCCCATATCGTCCATTCTAAAGCATGTTCGGACAAACGTAAAGAAATAACTGGCATAACTCGGAAAGCTAGGTAAGTACTCTCTTCAGGTTTTACTACACCAAAAGTCAATTTTACACTGCAGTTCTCCTTTAAGAGCATTAAAAGTATGTTTAAAATTATGTTTAATTTACTTTATGAAAATACATTAAATATACTTATTCTGTCTTTCCATAAAATGGATTGTTCAAGCAACAGCCTTTAAATTAAATGTTGTGTTTATAGAAAAATATATAGTGGCATTTAATACTGCTTAAACTGCACTTTAGTGTATTTTTTTGTTCCAGCAGCATTAAGGTGCACACATCGTGTGCATCAATATGCAAAGTAGTACATTTACAATATGCTTCAAGTGTATTAAAAAAAGGTGTTAAAGAAACATATACTTAAATCTACTTCACAGGCGTTGAATGAAAAAAAGCACTCAAAAGTACAATTTAATCATTTTATGCTGTGTTTAAATAAAGCTAAATTACAATTGAAATATACTTAAGTTGCCATAAATTGTTCCAAAATAGTACATTTAGTATGTATTTAAGTACATATTTCAATTTTAAAAAGTATGTACTTTTCCATGTTAAATATACTTTTAAAAATAAACCTAATACACTTTTCTTTTACAAGGGTTATTTTGAGATACTAAGTCATTATTTTGAGATACTGACAAAAAATGACTTAGTATCTCAAAATAACAACATAGTATCTCAAAATAATGAGAAAGCAACTCTAAATAACAACTTGGTATCTAGTTAATTAGTAAGTTTTAGTTTTTCTCAATAATGTTGTAAGAAATTTTCTAATAATGCTGGGACACAAACCAATTTTCTAAAACATTTAAACAATATTGTCTATATAATAAACCCCTTCACTTACACACTCAGTAATTATATACACTTTAGTTAATAGGATTTCCAGTTATTTAATGTATTAAATCAGTGGAATATCTTAGCCATTAGAAATATCCAATAATAAGTGAGCATCTAATATTAAGTGAGACAATAATATTTACTTCCAGAATAACTGACAAGCATCTTGCAACAGTTTCAGCTACAGAAGATTGAGAATACCTAAAAGACTCAACATTTTAAAACCAGAGATCAGTTCTCAAAAGCAGGTAAGATGATATATATCTAAGATCTAATATTTATCATTGAATAACTTAAAAAATAGCCTGGTACAATGATGAAACATTTTACTATTTTGCCACAGTCGATTGTCTAGGCATGTCCTTGACTGTCCCCTGCTGTTACTCCCTCTGCCTATGCTCACCAACACAGCTCATTAAACAGATATAAAGAATTCATGGAGGGTAAAACAAAGTAAACAAACAAACAAACACATAATTAAAAGTGTTAAATGATAAATTAAATGCTTAATGAAGTTCATGTTAAGGGTCTCATTCACTCAAACCAGGTTTATACAGGTGCTCAGGTACTGAAATACCTGCCAGTTTGGCTTTCAGGGTTTTTTGAGCCGCACAAACATCTCCATTAGCAGAAGCTGAAGCTGCCACTGAGTGTCTAAGTGGCAGTTCAGGAAAGGTGTCAAATTGAGTGCCGGCTGAAAGCCTGGCTGGTGGAAAGAGTCTGAAATACTGGGGTATATTTATTTAATATACGTTCCTCACAAATGCTGGTGGTTTCCTATATTATGTATGTATACAATATAATATAATACAATATAACATAATATAATGCAATATAACAACATAATATAATATAACAATAAAATGTCATATAATTTTTTGTAGTAACTTTGACTGAACAATGTGTTTTAAAGTGCATTTTTATTATAAACAAAGTGCGTATTTACTATCAACATGATGCAGGAACTTTTTTTAATCAAATCTGAACAGAAGATGATCTTAATAATGAATTATTTTATGCTGTTACAGTAAAAAATGCACCCACTTTTAATCTATTTAAACTAAATAAATGATCTAATAATAAAAATAGACCTGAGTATGATAATAATAATAATAATAATAATAATAATAATAATATTAATACATCATATTTAATACTTAAATTGCACTTTTTTTAACAGGTTTTACATCTTCTTTACAAGAAATAGATGGAATAAAATTTAAATGCACAGATTTACAGAACAGACGATGGACCATAATATGGACACAAGTATTAATTGATATAAATTAGAATTTACTGAAATTACCTCAAAAGTACTTGAGTCTTCAGGAAACAATTTCCAAATATTATATCTGTTGTGGGAAAAGTTGTGGGTGCCTTTTCCACTTTAATGCAGGACTAATCTTCAAAACAATTTTAAACAACACTAATAAACAATGCAGCTGTTTGTGGAAAGGTTTTATACATCATATATAATTTTTGTATTTTTTTATTTCAGGCTGGAAAACTCGATAAGGATGGCAATAAAATGTGTACAGAACAGGTTTCTCACTACTAGCCAATAAAAGGTTGCGGTGGACCTTTAAAATACCGCATTTCCGTAAGGTGAAAGAGACTGTGTTCTCCATTTAATCCTTATTTATCAGGAGAACATTATGACACATCAAAGACTTAATGTCCTATAGTCGTTTAATTAGTGTTAATAAAACGTTGAGGGTCAAAGGCTGGGATATATACAGCTGTGTATCATCAGAGAACTGGAAGGAAATGTTGTATTTATTGATTACTCTGGACAATGGGAGCATATGGCGATTAAACAATGTTGGCCCTATCATGGAACCCTGGGGCACTCCACAGGACAAAGTGCAACGAGATAATCGCGGCCACTCAAGTAAGACTGGAACCAATTTAGGACAGAGCCAGAGAAACTAAGCCAATCTCATTAATGATTAAACAAAAGATGTTCAATGTTGCACTAAGGCTAGACTTTCACATTACAAGATTCATTAAACATTTTTCATTCATTTTTAGCTTAGATCAGATTTGGCAATCTTGAGAGTTCACATTCATGATGGGAAGTTACTCTTTATCTGGCTGTAATTTGAATAAATGTGTTTCTAAAATTACATCCATGTGCAAAATTATACATTTATGGCTATTGCCTCTGCAGAGACATCATAAATGTGTGGTTCATACTATCCTCATAGTTCTCAACATGGCATCTGTTTACGGCCATTCAAAAAAAAAAAGCCAATCTGCAAGCTGGTTAAGCCATGAGTGGAGGAGGGTCAACATGCAAGTGGGGAAACCTCCACATGAAGATTAGTTCCCAGAGCAAGGCAAAAAGATCATAAGCCAAACACTACAAACTATTTCTATATATATATATTTTAAATCAGATTTTATCAGGCATTTAAAATATGTTGAAGTTGTAATTAGTGACCTTCAGTATTATGTATTTTGTCTCTCCACATTTACAAAGATTGTCTGGTCTTGTGTGACCAGTAACGGTCCGGTACGGCAAAGATGGCCGCCAAGTGAACAGACTCTTCTATAAGGACACTAATTTCCTTTACCAACAGCATTAAGTGCATGTGTACAAAGATGGCGCAAAAGAAGTAACATTTGTTGTAACTGTTCCTATTCATGTCGCATAGGATCACATAAGTAAGTGACTCATCTGATTTGAAAAGGTTATATTAGACATGTCCACACAGCCCTGAAAAAATCAGATCTGTGTTAAACAAAGACAAAATAAGATAATAAGTCACCTATGTCTTGTAATGTGAATATAAACTACGGTCCATGAGAACCAATACAGTTAGTTTACCAATATCCTGGTCATTTAAAACTTTTAAAAGTGTTTAATTCCAAGCGTTAGAACTGAAATTTTCTGAATGTTATGATGGGTATTGAAGTCAGTGTCCATTATCCTTCTTAAATCCTGAAATCTCTCTTTAACTTAATCATGCACTGCAAAAAACGAAATCTTAGCAAGGCAATAAATTTTATTTTCTTCTCTGATAAGACTTTTTCTCTTACTAAGCATTGTAAGTGTTAGATATTTATCTTAATCATTCTTACTTAGAATTTGTACCTTATTTTAAGTAATTTGAACTCAAAATATGCACAATCAAGCAGCAATCAACTTATTCTGATTCTTGTGTCCAAAAACAGTGACTTTTTGCTCGATTTAGGAGTTACCTTACTCATTTTGAGACTTTGCCATTGCTTTTTGTAAGAAATCTTACTAAGAAAAATTTGGTTACCACATTAGCAGATTTGTTTGCTTAATATACATATATTTGTCTTAATTTGCATGTATTTTGTCTAGTTTTTGCCAATGGATTTTTTGCAGTGTGGTGCTTTAGTTCCTCCATGGGGCTTTAGAAATACAGAGCAATGATGTTATTCATTAAGACATGCTTTAAATATGTCAACTAGACTATCATAGATAGACTCTGTAACAGGGGCCAGTGAAGCACATAGCTTAGAGAAATTTAGTTTTATAATGACTATTTTACAGTCTTATGATTTATTGTCTTACTTAATTAGGAACAAAACAATTAATAAAATCTATATTTTTTAGATTTATTAAGCTACACATACAGGGGTAGTGTGTACCACAACATGCCAAAATGAATAGAAGTAGATGTTCCTAAAGGTGTCCTGTATTTTAACCATCCAATACAGCCTGAATATTCACAGTTTCTGCAGATTTACGAAAAGAGGGAAGTGTTGATACGGTTAGGGATAAGTCCGGCTTCAAGGCAAGGTGACACCGTGACATCAGGCCTTCTGAACATGTGACAGATGACAACTGCTGCTGATTTTGGTGCTGACTATGGTGCCTCCACACACAAATTTGTTGGTTGTCTCCAGCAAGACAAAGGTGGGTCTCAAGACAGAGTCATTCCAGTTTCATCCCACAGTCCAAAAACATGGAGATCAGGAAAATTGGATACTCTAAATTTCCTTGACAAATTGAACACTTTAAATGTCTGGTCTAGCCTGGCACAGCTCACCAAGCTTCATTTATTTTGGTTAATTCCCTATGGGTGCAACTATTGTTTGTTTAATGAATTATAGAAAAGTGTACCAAAAATGCAAAGTTTACATCATAAGCAGTTATTATACAGGCAGCCTGTATTTCATCATCCTTTTCTCCAGAAATCCCAACAGAGAAGACCCTAAAAGAGAGAGAGAGAGAGAGAGATGGAGGAGAATGCTCTTGTATTTGGTGTTGCTGGGGGCTGGAGAACATCATTAAAGCTTACAGAATTATAAGTGTTTGTTGCTCTTCGCAGCTACGATAGCCTCCACTCCTATGGGAAGATTTTACACTAGATGGTTGGAACAGTGCTGATTGTATCCAGCCACAAGAGTTTTAGTAAAATCTCAGTTACTGATGTAAAATATTTAGATCTGGATAAAGTTGCAACACTCTAGAGAATGCATTTTCACTGCTCTATTGCTCGAGGCTAAGGACTTAACACTCCTCCAGCTGACACCTGGCATTGGACATGGTGACCCTAGGATCATATGCAGCTGCTTCAAAAAGCTCTACTCTGTTGACAGTGCTGTTCTTATATTGTTCCTGTGCAATTTACACCTTCACCATTTTGCACAACTGACCATCAGTAGCATAATTATAATGGGTGTCTGGACTCTATGAGACATGTTGTATATATATATATATATATATATATATATATATATATATATATATATATATATATATATATATATATATATATATTACAGTGGAAGTACTGTTGGAAAACATACATAACCTGGAATCTCCATTCTCCACTGTAAGACTAAAAGGCAAGTAATTCCAAATGCTTAGCTTCCCCTGGGGCATTTTATCATTGTCATTTATGCTTCAGTTAATGCGTTAAAAAAATGTTTTACTAAGAAAGATCTCATGAGGCACGCAAGCAAGCGCACATGCAGAAACATCATTTAGACAGATCCATGGCTATTGATTTTTATCGACAGATATAATAATATAGAGTCTTTGTTTTTTTTTTATCTATAACGTGATCCTTTCCCTCGTACCCATAAAACCTGTGTTGTATTATTGAAGAGATAAGCCAGACTCTAAAGTTTGTAGTGGGGGGAAAAAGGGAAAGGAAAAAAAAATCCCTGAAGTAATTCTAATCTGCATCCCAGAAAAAAAAAATCCCAAATCAAACAAAAGTCCTTGCGGCAAAACAAATAATATCGGCGAAGGAGAAAAAGTTTACAATACGTTTAGAATGCTGCACCGGCAGTGTGTGCTACTTTTAGAACAATAGACTTTTCCGCGCGATTATTAGACAGATTTCAGCAAAACAGACTCGCATGTTGAACCAGAGCGTCTTGATAGAGCTCCCTTTTACAGTCAGAAGCGCTGCCTCTCATCCATCCATCTAATTATTCCCTCAGAAACCCAAAATTTGAAGATACTAAAGACAGTCCCTATCTGTCATGGCAAGGCATTGATCTCATTGAGAGAAAATGTGGGTGTTGAGGGAGCCCAATATAACTTGTACCATTAAAATCCTACCCAGCATTATTCGGCAACAGAATTGACAGATATTCCAGAGATGTTTCTTTTAATCTTCAGCCGTTGTTCAAGAAGAGGAGAAAACACACAGTGCATGCTTTACCTTTTTCATATGGTGTTTGTGCGAAGGTTAGCAGAAGCACTATTGAAGTGTCAGGCGGGGGGGAGAAAAAAAATTCAGCACACATCACTTGTTGATTATCAACTGTCAAAACAGAGGTGGATAATACTGTTTCCCATACAGGGGAAAAAATATCTTTCAGACTGCATTGTCTGATTAAATGCAATATAAGGATTCTGGTGTCAGCTTGCTGTATTCAATTTTCCTACAGTAAATCAAGCTTATTCAGGATTTTCTTTGATAATAGAAATAAAAGAATAACTTTTGAGTTTTGTTAGCTTTTAACAAGATACTTGGAATCTATGCAGGATTCAGGATTTATTCATTTTTATAGGAGTCAAGTGAAAATAGTCTGTGTTTAGAGGAGATAGAACCTAAAATCCAACAGAACTGCAGAACTTCATCTGACAGACTGAGAATTTAGACTACAGTAGACTTATCCTAAATTGTCTGCAAAGAAACAGAGACTGTACAGTGTAAATTTACTGTAAGTGTAAAGTATGTGAATTATGTTGACTGCACAGATTTAATATTCTGTACTATTTGTACATACATATATATATACAGTATATATATATATATATATATATATATATATATATATATATATATATATATATATATATATATATATACACATATACATTGCCTGAATTGGACTGAAACTTTAGATGGATAATATTTTCAACAGTCTTAATCAACTTAATCAAGTGGTGCACAATTTTGTTTAGGCCTAAAAAGGCACCATTAGTACCTACATTGGAGTTTTTCACCTTGTAGGCTAGTGGCCCCAAACTCTGCAGGTCCTGGCCTGGAAGGCACTGTTGTAGATCATCAGCTTTGAATACATATGAATCTCTACAGCATCAGCAAGGGTGTAGGCTACCTGCATGTCTTTTTTTTATGTCACAGATACTAACACATTTGTATTAATTCGATAAGATTTCTCAGTGGCAGTAGCAGCATCATTTGAAGTTTATTTAACTCACAATGGTTTAGTAAACAGCAGATACTTATTAAACCTGAGCTTGATTAAATTCAGCAGTTACAGGTTTTTTATTCATCTGATCTGACTCTGAAGAAATTACACTTACACTCATGTTTATAATCACATGCCTGTCATGATAATTACGTTACTGACAATTTGTGATTATGACCTCAATCATTTTGTCCAACGTTTTTGCCTTGCAAGGGCAGATGATCAACTTTGAAAACAGTGGTTTTATTTAACCTATGTTTTATTATGTAAAATATTTAAACATTTTTAGTTTTTATTATTTAAAACTGTTGCTTTTTATAAGGGTATAATTGCACTATGTCTGTATTATCATTATATGATTAGTACAAAATGGTCCTAAAATGACATATATAATTTGTGCAATTACTTCTGGGAAAATATACAGTCCAGAAAAATTAGGCTTATTCAAAACCTAAAGGCAAAATAATTCTCAAGGCATTTTAAAATGCAATTTACATTTTTAATTGTTTATGGAGACCTTGTTATGTTTCAAAGATACATTTGATTATTATTTTTCATATTTTAATTACCTTGACATTTTACCACAACAGTGTGGACAGCTAGAGACAAAATGAAGTCAAATTAATATTATTAATTGATGAACATGCAGCAGGGGTCTTCAGTGCCTTGAATATAAAACACCATTAAGGTTGTGATGTCAATTATGTCAAAGGTAACTTTTTTAAAGGGGGGTTTATCCCAAGATGACACAGGGTGAACAGGGACTTCATGGACACTTTTAAATAGCTTGATATTTTTTATGAAAACAGCTTAAAATTAAATTAGATAAATTAAATTAGCAGCTCATACATGTTTTTTTTTTTTTTACTGTGGGCACATGGCTGTTATTTTAGGTTAAAATTGTAATGTGACTTAAATTACAACAATTTCATAACTTTTTTTTATTTTAACCTTTTTTTTAGAAACTGTAGTTATATGAGACGTAAAACATTTAATTAAGAAGAAAATAGTTCATTTGTTAATATTTTTTACCATTTAGTTAAGAAAAATGTTATATTTAGGGTTAACCACTTTTCATTAAATATTGTTTCAAATCTACCAAAAGTACTTTAAACTTAAGACTAACATTCCTCTGTATTGGTAATCGTGTGTTCTTTCAGAGTAAATCCTATTTTATTTTTTGCAATTTTTATTACATTTATTTTTATGAAATATGAACAAATATGTTGTGGACACACAAAAGACAAGATATACTGATATACATGGGTTTTTTTTTTATTATTAGGATGTAGCTAACACATTTTAATAATTATTATTATTAATAACTCAATAATTCAGCCTGTAATTTTCTCAGAGAATGTCTGAGAAATATACATATATGGTCGTTCTGGACAGGAATAAAATCACAGAGGACACCCCCCCCCCCAAAAAAAAAAAATAGAAAAATAAAAATAACAAATTAGTTAGTTACCAACTTGACTCGAAATTCCCCTTATTAAATGTGTGTTTGGGTATTTTCAAGATGTATTAGCTAGCATGTAGATAGCCTAACACTTTTTAAGGCAAATAAATAGAACTAACAATCGGTTTCTTCTTGAAGTAGTTAACAGTTAACTAAATAGCTAGTTAGTTTAGAGTTTAAGCTATTTAATTCGAATTTCTCCTCACGAAATGTGTTTTTACATAGAATGTATGCATTTCGGTTTTACCCAAAATAAAACTAGGTCATTTCCACAGTCAGAAAACAGCACAGAGAGCAGGTAGCCGCAGACGGAGCTCCAGTCGGTGAGACAGTCGGGTGTCAGAGTCTCCAGCTCCGGCTGCTCTCGCCGCTGCTGTTGGCGGAGTCTGTGCGGGAGCCCGCCCCCTTTCCATCGGGCATGCTGGGATGTGTGTTTTACACCTCAGGAATGGCGAGCTAGAGGATCGCTCTGGGGACACGCACATCTTCACTAGTCCGCAGTCTTGGACTACCCTCGGGAACCCTGCGAGCTGCAGCAGCTGCGCGCGCTGAGGCGGGAGAAGTGAGCAGAAGCTCAACCCGGGACTGAGCTGAGCTGAGCTGAGCGGCGCGGAGCCGTCGACTGTGCGGAGTTCAGAGCGCGGAGTGTGGGGAGCTAAGCTGGCACTTCCTGGTAAGGATATAGCGGAGGTAGCTAGCCGTTAGCTAGCCGGCTAACGACTGTGAGTTATCCCGTGTCAACAGTCAGCTAGAGAGCTAACCTAGCGTAAGCTAAATTAGTGCTATGTAGAGGTGGGTAACTCAGGTCCGGAAAGTAAAAATCCATCCCAGGGTTTTGTACCAAGTGCCTGGGCTGCTCTGCTGCAGGGCGCTCCCAGGCAGTTGGTACAAAACCCTGGGAAGGATTTTTATTTTCTGGACCGGGGTTACCCACCTTTAGTGCTAGGTAGCGAGCCTGCGCGCTGTTCAGAAGTTAGAAGTTAAAGTCGTCTCATAAGTCAAACACTAAACTAAGCGCGTGTATATATGTTGTAAAAACGATTATTAAGGACAAACGCGTTTTATTAGGTTTGTAAATGAGTGAATTCGCTGGAAATGAGGGAAACGCTCACTCTGGAAAAGTTTCAGCTAGCTGTTTAGATAGCTAGCCAGCTAGGCTAACATTCAAGCGTTGCTAGCGTAGCAACTCGGTTGACGTGGGCTAAACAGTCAGGAGTTAGCTAAGTTAGCTAGCTAACGCAGATATGGTTATGTAGCTGAGAGTATTATTATTTTGATTGATTAAATTTAAAACCTAAATGTAACTTTTTAAAAAATCCTGCTTTTTGTGACTCATTACCAGGAAGTCGTGAAATGACTGTTCACAGTTAGCGAGCTTACTAACGTCTTGACCTGTCAGCGAGGTGACACACACACACACACTAGTGAATAGTTTGTTTAGCTGTTTCTGTGACTTCATGACAGAGGCACTGTTGAGGAACCTGTTAACTAAACTATCTTAGCTCACTAAATAACCAGCTGGGTTAGGTTAGCTATTTACCTAGTGCGTTACTAATAATGAACTTTGCCTAATTAGTTACATTAAATGTGGCTTCTAAGTTACTTGTTTATGTGCCTGTTTCGTTGTAAAATACAAACAGTTTACTCTAACCCTCTATGGCATGATGTTGCCGTCAAGCAACAAACTAATAATGTGTTTTTATTACACCATTCCTTACCATATCTTGGTTTTAAATGTATGTGTTTATTGGTTTTGTTATAATATAATGTTACAAGAAATATCTACGTCCAGTACAATGAGGTGTATAAGTGGGACATACGTAACGTTTTTTTCATTATGTAGATCACATTTGTTATGGCTATTATGATAAGAAAAGATCTCCTTAAAAGTGGTGTGATTTTCTTCAATCCTGTTTTAGTCTAAAATAGCACCACCGAAACAGTATGTTTTATTTTTAACTTTTAGAGATACCATTTTAGATATAAGCTGTAAAATACTAGGAATAATATCAGGTCTAGATATCTGTACAGGTATTGAACAGGTCTTGATGTCAAATTACCAATAACTTTGCTCTAATACATGTTTTACCACCACTGCCACTCTGTAATTTATTTTTAGATCTCTGCAATGTGGGTTTTTACCTTTATGACAATTTTATTGATGTAAGGTGGTGCCATATTTTGGAATGTTGTTATTGCAAAAATGCCCTGAAATTTGTTGGTATTAGTTTAGGGCCATATGCCATCATGGAACTGGAATTTTTTGCTGTTTGTAGCAAAAGTAAAATTCACACTGTTCTTATTTTCAATCTGTTGATAATTTTAGATGCGAGTGAGTTATATCATATCATATATGCAATATTATTGCATTATAAAATGTTTAATTTGTTGTTTCAGTAGTGTATATTTGAAATTAATGTTGTCATACCACCAAGAGTATAGTTTGTGCAAAAATACCCTGAAATATTGTGATTTATTTAGGGCCATATCGCCCACCCCTAACTGATATTAGTCTACAGTCTTGTTTTGTCAGAGTGGCAGGGAAGATCTGAACTGACAGGAGCTACACTTTAAAATTAAGATTTTACAAACATGAATGATGCCACAGACATTCTTTTTATAAAAAAAATATACAGTTATAGTAGATACAGAAATCTGCTGCATAATCTGTTGTGCTCATTCTGTTTTGCAACACATGCACATACAGGCCTCAGCTTTTTGTAATTGGTCAAAATGTCCAAAGCATAAAATTTTTTTTAATTTAGTTTATTTATTATTTAGTTATTGTATTAAGTCTGAAGGTCATGAATGCCATAAGAGTGCCCAGTACAAATGATCAAGATTTTTAGATGCTAGTTAGATAAATGGAACTCCATAGAGCTCCATGTCCAAAACAGACATCTTATAAACCCTTGTAATTTCGCCCTCAAATTTGTCTTTGTAATGCTGCTTTTCACTTTGCTCAGGGTGTCTGTTTCACAGAACAAGAAGCAGTCTGGCTACCCTGTCAGGTTGATGAAGTGCTGTCAGGTAGTTTACTTTGGATTCACTTTTTCTGCATTTTGTAATTCTCATACATCTTGCGCAATCCCACTTTAGATCATTGTAACCTTTGCATTTTTACTTGTATGATTAAGTTCTCAGAAACTGACAATATAGACCGGATGCAGTTGCATTATCTCCTAATGCTCCACCCTGCATCATTTTACCAGTTTTCACAGTTTTGTCCTCTACAGAAATCTGTCCCTAATTACATTACAGCTGCCAGCCTCGGAGGGTGTGGGCAAACATGCTTGTGCTGCAGATGCTCCAAAGCATGTGAAGCCAATCAGTCCATCCTTATGAGCTGTGTGTCAGTGTTCTCTGTGTGCTGGAGAAGGGATGGTTGTACTGCTGAGGATTTCTGCCCAAACATCAGGTGCCGGAGATTAAACCCAGTTTTTACCTTAAAAAAACACTGATCCCAGGCTTTATTTATTTATTTCAGATGTGTCAAAAGAAACCAAATCAACAACCAGAATGTCCTGATACATTTCTGAAATTGATCATTATTTTGGCATTCGTTTTTACATTACATTAGCTAAAGAGCTATTTCCTGATTAGTGAACTGTTTTACAGGCCATAATTATGACAAGACACAATGTGTAATCTGTTTTAGATGAGTGTTTAGTTTTGAATTGTTGTGGATGACAGCGACTTGCCACAAGGACAAGTCAAATTAAAAATGCTGTGCATCAGTGATACTGTGGGTCTTTTGCATTGAAACTGACAGTGTTGATCTCAAAGCCAAAAGCTATCATTTGCTGTTACTGTTACAACTGAGACTCAGTCAGGCCCCATTTTGTTGTAACTTTTGTAAATTTTATCTAATTTTTATGTGATTATTTCTTCTTATATATTATATTGTATAATGTAGGCCCGATTATGATGTAATTTTTTAAGCCTAAAGTAATACTTAGGGGAACACCCATTCATATTAATCATACTAAAATTAGTGACACAATAAATATTTAGTTATATTTTTATTTTTTATTAATATTTTTTTTTACATTTAGATTTTATTATAACTTTGACAGGGATACCCAAACATTTGTTTCAGACTGTGTAGGCTCAGGTTATAGAGTCAATCTTTATCATATTATACAAAAGCTTATTAAGCAATGTATTTTGTTCAACACAAAAAATAGATCAGTGTCATCTCAAAAACATTAAAATACTCGAATCAGACTAGGGCCTAAACAAACACATCAGTGGCATATAAGTATAGTGCAACATCTCTAACTAGACATTCTTTCTATATAACAATTGCTCTTTTTGTAATGGCTTCTAATGGGCCTTGTTTTGTTTGTAGGCAGAAGATGTAAAGTTCCTAAATTCCAGAGGATTTGCACTGAGGTTAGTTAAAGGGAAAGAGTCATTAGTCAGCTAGCCAATGTTTTTGTTTAGGTAATTAAAGTAATTGTTTGTTTTAGTTCCTTTTTATTCATTAAAGATTTGTTTAACTTAAACAGTTAATATGCTCATTAGCATATTAGGTGATGATTGTTGTTAGAGGTGTAACAGTACACTCACTGTGTACTTTGATTGATGTTATTGGGCTCAGAATGCAGATTTGTTACTGTATTGTGAATACTGTTTTCCTGTAGTTTGAGTCTAGATCTGGGAGTCAGAGAGTGAGGCATGTGATGACCTACAAGAGTGCATAATTGGTTCTGCTTGTTCAGCTGCTCACTTCAGCAGTTGTTGGATATTTAAAGCCGTATAAAGTCTGAGATCTTTACTTTTTTGTCAAATTCTGACTGACTGATTTATAATTGCTCTAATTTTCTGTTGAGCCCTATCTGGACGGGAATAGTTTCTCAGGGTGTTCTGGGGTAATTTTCTCTTTTATGGGGTGTCCTCTGTGGTTTTATTCCCGTCTGTACGTGTTTTTCTCAGGCGTCCTCTGAAAAAATTACAGGCTGAATTACTTACTGTTTTTCACTGAACTCCGTGGTTGTCCGTTATTGTAAGTTTTGTCCGGATCCACATTGCGTTTAATAAAATAGATAAATGTCCACTGCCACGCATCCTGTCCGGATAGGGCTTAAGTGTGCCTTTGCGTTTACAGTCTTTTTATAGTAGTTTAAATGATCACTCGTCCCCATGAACACATGATTCAGATTAGATTATTTGTCTTACACAGAGGGAGACAAGTGAGACAATATATTTTTAGCTTTTAGTTCAAAATAATTGTGTGTTACTTTCTTGTTAATCAATGTGACTTTTTTTTTGTTTTGACACCATCTGTTTATGCATTTGCATTAGTGATTATTTTGGCACACAATTTTTTTAGGCTCTCATGAACTTTCATGGTTTGAACTTTCACATCAGCTGTTCAGTATGTATGTTTTCACTATAGCTGTGTGTCAAGCTTTCTAAGTACTGTAATGTAGGTAGGTGTAAGAAAATATCGCATTTTGGTATATCACTTTATTTAAAGCATCACAGTATATTGAGAGATATTGAATTATAACCGCTGTGTCCTGATTTTGATACACTGTATCGAAACACCGAAAGTTTTCACCAATACATACCCTAATATATAGTAACAGCTGCTGTAAAACTGTTTTCTGCACTGTTCTGGTTAAACTCGGGCGCATCCCAAACAGCCTGGGGTGACCCATAGGCACCCATAAAGATCTGTTGCACCATTAATCCTGATGTAACTTATGTGCACAAAGAATTTAGCACATTTGGCATGTGTAGTAGGTGAAGGTGCCTTAAAAAAAAAAAAAAAAAAAAAAAAAACTCATTCAGAATAATATCAAGTTTTTGACTTGCAGTTACATTATATTTTATTTTTTGAAAAATTGTTGCACCATTAGTTGTTTTAGTTGCACCATTTGTTGTTTAGTAGTGTTGTTAGAAATGTATTATTTTATTATTTTTCTTCTTATTAAGGATGTTATTGCAGGACAGACTGCCTAAAGCGTGTTCAAAGGCAGAAAGCTGTGTTATGAGATTTGTCAGCAGTCCTTTTTTCCTCCCTTGCTTTGCTTCTGATTTCTATACAAATCCCCCGGGACATCAATTCTCTTTCATGGAATAATTACACGATGCATATGGCAGTGTAAACACAGTAACACAGACAGTGGCAGTAAGCATTTGTCACGAAAGGGGGCCTAATCAGGACGAATCTGTGCTATTTGAGAATAATCTGCGCTTTTCCGTATGGAATGCTATTGGCATTTGTTGTGTCCTCACTGCAAATGAGTCCTAATATTTCACATGGGATGGAGTGGAGCCGAGGGAGGAGGCTGCGTGTTTTGAAAGGCTGTCTCTCTAAATATGGAATAGCACATGTGTTACGGATAGCCGGCTACGCCAGCCTGGCATAGTAGCACTCATCAGGATTTCTGTTAGTTGTCCGGCACGGGGGCTCTGTGCCCCCAGCCTGGAACGAGCCGCGTCTCCCTCCTCCCTCGGTGTGTGCTGCACTCTGCACTGCATCACTGAGGGAAACAGACATCCTGCTAGAAAGCTGCAGGAAGCAGTCACAGCTTTTTTTCCCCCCTCTCTCTTTTTTCAGAAGTCATGCCAAGTTGCGACTCAGAGACCTCTGCCAGTGCGGTTGTGGGGCTCTGAATAAAAATATTTTACAGATGTCTGCAGCCAGGCATGCTAGCTAGCGGGGTACCGGTGCTGCTCTGGAAGGTCTTAGGGAGCGGGGCCCATTCTCAGCTGACGGCGAGAAGGAATAAGGCCGTAGGTCGAGGGGAGCGAGGGGCGCAGGCATATATAGGCCTCGCGCCGCCATCCTGTGAAGACCAGGCAGGTGGCCAGTGTTGCTGGCAGTTTAACAGTGAATATTTTACAGCATAACATACTGCGTGCAGTAAACAGGGGTGAGCATCGTAAAGTCTGTTTATCATGCTCGTGAAGCCTCAAAAAATGTGCATCTTTAAGCTCTCATATTAGAATAAAGCAGATGGCATGGGCCAGTGTGGCTATAAAAAAAAAGCCGGAGATGAAAGGGGGCCAGTTTCTTTGAACAGCGAGTCTGTCACGTTAGTGTCTGTGGGCCAGCAGGTCAAACTGTGTGCCGAGCCGCTGGAAGTCATGCTTTTTCATGTTGGAATTGGCCAAAAAATTCCAGGGCATCTCATTAATATTGATATTTTAATGTTAAGGTGATCTACAATGGTTGCTAAAGAAAAATGGTTTAATATTGCTGCTGTTATTGTAGTTGTTCTTGTTGACTCAGTATTTCTGCATTTTGTAATGCTCATTCATGAAGAGGATACATGCCAATGTTTTCTTTTTTTTTCTTACTTTGCAATTAGAGGTGGGCAGTATGTTTTTTTATTTAATAGATTTAACTGTATTGTCATAAATTGTCTCATTCTATCAAAAATATGTTTCCAAACATATCAAGGATGTAATCAGTTTTTAAGAATTAGTCACTGCTAATGCATTTAGTCTGCCTGTCAAAATATTACAATACATATTGGGTATTGCAACATTTTTACCATATCGCCAAGCTTTATTAGGAATAATAAAGAGTGATCTGTGATCTGCTTATGAGATGTTCTAGACAAGGCACATAATGGAACTTATACTTTTACAGTGGTCTTATATGGTTGTGCACACTCATCCTGCCATTTTTCGAGTTTTTGGCATAGTTACTATTCCGGATTGTCTTGTCAGATGTAAGCTTGTATACAGCTTTTACATAAATACACTCATTCATAGTCTCAATCGTATACTTATCACTTATTTAAATGGTGGTAGTTTTTTTTTTTTAGACGGGGATGCATGTATTGCCTACTCAGTGAAATGTCTTGTCCTGATATACATGCAGTCATATAAAAGAAGGGGAATTTTTTCTTGGTGCATTTTTGAGTTGCTCTTCTCTAGCTTTTAGTCAGTTTGCTTTAATTAGTATACAGCTGTTCAGAAACCATTGATTCTTTACATTGCTCAACAAACCTAATCCTGCGTTCACACTTGTAGACAGCAGATCGAAAAGTGGATGGACGTTTCCTCTATTTTGTAGCTGTGATTTAGCAACAAAATGAGAAAAGAATCATTAAAAACAGATAGCCCCGACAAAAAGCAGTTGTAGACGTGGCAGTCTGAGGTCCCCAGCTCCTGCTTTATGAACCTTTGGTAAATGCTGCATTTCGTTACTATTCTCAAAAGTAATTTAATAAAAATGATGGAGAGACTGCTGTTTTTGAGGATGCAACATTTGAGGATGTCAGTCTGCCATTTTTTTTATATTTTATAAGAATTTTTTTATTCATATCTTAAAAACCAAAACAAATGCTCCAAAACCTTTTTACAATGACTTCCATTTACAGTGCTCTCTTGTTAAGCTGTTGTTTTGAAAATGCAAGACAGCAGCATTTATTGTGATAATGTCCTGTAAGATTGTATATATTATATTTCTGGGAACTTTTCGAATGCCTGGGTTTCTAGAGATTGAAGGATTTATCTGCAATGTATTGATTTATTGGTTGATTCTCAGCCCAAATAGGCTGCTGAAAATGATTATTTTGGAAGAGCTTAAGAGCTTCTTAAAGCATATTTTGTGAGTTGATTCAGAAGTCACAATACACAGCAATCCCATTTTTTCCCAAATGGCATCAATACAGACATGCAGAGCCCCAATTAAGTTAGTGCAGCAATGCCGCTTTTAACTCTATCTGACTCAAGCTCAAATATTTGCCCACTAGAATGTATAAAACAAGTGCAACTCATAAAGAAAGCAAGGGAAATATTTTTAACACCACTAACTGGATCTTCCTCTCAAGAGTACACCACTAAGTCCAGTACAGTAAGTGTCAGTGAGCTCTATTGTTTGCATCTCAATTCAGACAGCCGCCATGTGTAATACAGAATGCTTTAACAGAGTGTAGTATACAGCAGAACATGCTGTAACTTTGTTGAACTGTGATTTATACACTTCAATCAGTGATTTCTGGAATATCATCATCAAAGTAATAATTCAGGTTATTTTTGGAATCCTCCGCTTCATGGAGAGTGTAGTTCCTTGGTGCCTGATGAAGCATGAAGAAGGAAGCGAGACTCCAAAGTCATGCTGTGTGAAGGATAAAGCGGTAGAGGATGAACAGAGGTGTGAGGGGGGAGATGGCTGTGGTTGTGAGGATGTCTTTTTGGTTAACGAGAGCAGAGGGGACTTGATGAAGCTGTGTGGCAGCGTCGTAGGGGTACGGAACATGGCATACTCTCCGTAGTTAAAAAGGGAAGTCCCTGTAGGCGCATGAAGGGAAGAGGAGACAGAGCCCCTCAGGGGCACTGTGATCCAGTCTACTCTGCGCTGCAGGAATGCCAGGCGAATGGGCTGCGCAAAAAATAAACAGCCCCTGTGAGTGAGCAGCTCTACATGCTAACCTCCTTTGCAGCGTCTCTTTAAGCTAATGTTATAGGGCATGACAACAGGACCTCGAGTGCTTTCAGTGAATGGGGTTTCATAGAAAAGGAGCGTTACATTAGTGGTGTTCTTGTTTTGTCTGTTTGCTTGTTTGTGTGTGTTTTTTTTATATATTTTGGGCAGAGGTATTAATTTGGTTTAAAGAGTGTTCATACATATATATTAAAAAAAATTAATTTCATTGAAAAGTTAATTTATTTCAGTAATTCACTTTAAAATGTGAAACTCATATTATATTGATATATTAAACAGAGAATTATCTATTTTAAGCGTTTATTTATTTTATTGTTGACAATAATGGCTTACAGCTAATGAAAACGTAAAGATCCTTGTCTTAGAAAAATAGAATATTATATAAGACCAAAGTCAGTGCAGTGTTTTCCTGGAAAATCTTACAGCACTACATCATTTTATGCTTCCCTCTGCTGACAACGTTTATGGAGAGGCAGATTTCATTTTCCAGCAGGACTTGGCGCACTGCCCACAGTGACAAAAGTACTAATGGGTCTTACGTAATTCCAATTTTGAGGTGTAACAATATATGTACTCCTACTGAACTGTGTATGGAAATTTCGCAAGCACGCATGCTGCTCGGAAACCTTTAAATTTGCGTGGTACTGTGGGACCTGTTGTGTTTTAGAAGTATTATGTTTCTGCTGCATAAATTTTGGTGCCACTGCCTCAGAATTACAAAAAAAAAATTGTATGCGGAATTTAATATGAAATAACTGAAACACATCTGACAAAAGGAAGAGAGAAATAAAGAAGACTAAGAAAGCAGAAAAGAGAAAAAGGTTAGGTAAACTTGATAACGTTATTGGTAATAACGGTAAACCATTGGTAATAATGGTGGCAGGTACGCTGGTGCCAGTACGAGTTTCATTTCTCAATGTGCCACAATGCACCATGCAGCGTTTTGCAGAGTCCTACATTAAATTATAGCCATACCAAGATCATAGAAAACCACAATAGATCACGTGAATAGAGATTTACGCACCAAGATGAGACTCACATTCACAATTGACTAATTTTATTAAGTAACACACTACAGACTGTATAAACTACCTAAGGACCTAACTACCTGAGTACACTGTAACTTATACAACCATTCCAGACCAAGATTCAGACTGACATTTGTGTATTGTTACAACCCTATTCATTACAACAATCAATAAATACACTGAAAAATTATCAGGGCAATGTACCTTGTAGAGCTTGAAAGGGTGATTTGCAAATTGTGATGTCTACACCAGCCATAAAAAGGGTTCTAATTATTGTTTAACCCATTTAACTTCATAGAGTCTATAAAAAGCAGTGTATGGTGAAATTCTGTTTTCCCACGTCCTGTGTCCTTTTTTTTTTTTTAATCTGTTTGACATTGTTGCACTATAAGCATTTGCACAGATGAAACCATAAGTAACAGCTGCTGTTTTGTTTGGAAGGATGCAGAATTTAGAAGTAAGGAGTAAAGGGTTATATTATATATTCTCACTGATTGGCACAATCGTGTAGTATTTGTTTTGAACTGTTCATGTCTCTCTCTAGGCCTCCCCACAATCTCTCCCCCCCTTAAAAATGAGAAAAATAAAAAACGAAAGCTTAGAAATAGAGGTAGGATGATCTAAAGGACTGTAGACTCAGATTAGCATGATTACAGCTGCTGGGCTGACCCTCCAGCTACAAATAACAGGGTTTTTAGCCCTGTGCTGGGAATTGTCACAATCCATTGTGGTCAAAGGTTAACAGGATAATTTTGTACTGGGTGACATTGCTAACAAAAGGAAAGGTCCTCATTAGGTTATGTTAGTTGTGGGCAGTAACAAAGAGGGTCAGACATGTCCAAGAGTTCATACTTGCAATTATCGCTTTTCCTTTACAGTCTTTTTTTTTGCTTTTTAATTGTGAAGTGAGATTTTACAGTGTGGTACCGACCACAATTTAGAGTAATCTAGCACAGCACTGAGACTGTTAATCTTATGTTTGAGATGTTGACATAATATGCTGTAATGTAGGTAATCATTATAATGCAGCAAGTATTTTTTTCAAATGAATTTTCCTTTTTTTTTTCTTGGCTTGTCTTTTTTGTGTCTTTTTTTAAGATATTGTTTTTGTTCATAGATCTTTTTTTGCACTAATAATTTAGATTAACAGAATTATTGTATTTTGACAAAAAATGTACACATTTGTGCTAATGGTATTATAACTATTTTTATTTATTTATTTTTTTAACCTGAAAACAACACTTTACGTCTGTGAGTGGCTGAACGTGAGCACATGACTGAAGGTTCTGAGATAGGTGGATTATGGGAACAGAGATTGAGGTGAAAAGAGGGAGGCCAGAGAGCGTGACATTTTTTCTTAGATCACAAGAATCTGTTTAGAACAGTCACAGTTTTAAAATCTAAAGGAGGGAGAAAAAATCTTTCTCTCCGCTTCACCAGAGTGATGTCAATTCAGATTAGTGGTCATATTTGATGTATTGTCATTGTCATGTAAAGATTTCATAATAAAGATGTTACATTTTTTGCTAGCTCTGCTAAGTTCTGATACTCACTATAGTGGGCTGAGAGATGTTTTTTTTTCAGTTGGGTTTTACGAATTTTGTGTAGAAGCAGAACACAGATTTTTAAGTTTCAGCTCTGGCTGAGTTTGAGGCAGATATCAGTAAGCCATATCTTTATTGTCAGAACAAACCGTGAAATCAATCCATAGTGTTTCTTCAGCCATGCATGAGGTCACGCTTGGCACCTCTGAATACCTGAAACTAGGGGTGTGACGAGATCTCATAGCACGAGATCTCGTGAGATTAAAACGTGACGATATTTCTCGTCAAGCTTAAACCTGTCTCGTGGGAAAAAAAACAGCTCCGCGGTACAGTTAAAAGGCTCCGCTCGACAGTGCTCTTACTGTCCCAAAGATTCACAGCCCTAGTAAATACTGTAAGTAAATTGTACACGTGACTGTTTCATAGACAGTTGTACTAATCCCTTAGCTCTGTACTGTATTTAAAAAAAATGTTCTGTCTCTGTTTGCACTTCAAGCAGTCTTAATATGACTGGCTATGGTTATGCATAGTTAAATTACAAGAACTTTAGGAGAAAAACAAACCATAGGCTTAATATGACTGGTTGTGGTTTGCACTTATTGATTGCACTATATTATTTTTATTTGTTATTTTTATTCTTATTTTTATTTTTTTTATAGAATCAATGTGTGAGAGAAACCAGTCTGTTAATTGTGCATTATGATTTTGTCAAATAAAAGTTTTCAAGTTTTTCATTTTTGACGTTTTCTTTAAAAAATGTATTTTTAAATCTCGTCTCGTCTTGTTCTCGTGAACCCAGTATCGTGTCTCGTCTCGTCTCGTAATATTAGTGTCTCGTCACACCCCTACCTGAAACCCTTTTGCAAAGCTTATTTCATAATTATTTCACAGTGGACGCAACACTGAATTATTGCACGACAAAAGCTGTTTCTGTTTGTCTTGTATTTAAATGAAAGCAACGGTGTAAAAGACTACAGCAGCAGTAGAACTGTTGTCCATGCTGTCATGGTTGCAAAAACTGTGGCAGTTAATCCCTGGCACACGGGTGTGCTGATCCGTACAAGCTGAAGTCTCTTGCAACTGCAGTGCAAAACCTTTGAGTAAACTTGTGGCAGAAAGTTGAGCCTGTCGCAGTGTGCCTTGTGAATGTTTAAACGCTAAAAACTTAGTTTTTTTGCCGTTTTCATAGTGGTATTTATTTGCCACATTGTGTTCTATGTATGGCTGCAAAATTTGGTTAATATAATTGACAATGTCGATTCTAAAAGTTGGTCGACTTCAAATTTCAATGTTGCACTACACAAAATGCTGGAGACGTATCTGAGTGATGGGTTTTATACACTTGTTGTTATGGATGGGTGTGCAAATACATTCAAGGAAACATAATGGGCAATATTAAAATCTCGTTAACATTGGCCAAGGTCATGTCCATGTAATTTATATTATACAATATTGCAACTATCGATAGCATAGCTGTCTAAATCTGCAGTGCTGTATGTTAGCTTTAGCGCAAATGAAAAACATTGTAGTGCTTTCATGCTTGATGGATATTTGTGATTGCGTATGTCAGGACTTGCTGACCTTTTTTGTTTCCCCTGCATGTTAAATGCATCAGTTGCTACTGTATGTTATTGGCCTCTGTTCTGCAGCTCTTTGGTGGCAGATCTTCCTGGTGGCAAGTCCCTGTCATGTCTGTCCCTCTTTCAAGTGTTAAATAACTTTCAATGTAAGACGTCTTCCACCTCCCCCGTCGTTTAAATTCGCAGTCATAACAAACAGATCAGCTGGGTTTTCTCTAATGGAGTATTTGCATTGGCCGCCCCTCCCTCCACCCCATTCAGATCCCACACATCAAACGGTAGCGCAGGACATGCTCTCCCCTCCAGTGTAATTAACTGTTTCCACTCAGCGTCTCCACTATAAAGCACCTGCAGGCTTGACAGCAGACCAACAAAAGCCTCAGATCAATCCTGATTCATTACTCTCCTACTTGAGAGCAGACGAACAATGGCTAGATAGCGAGATGGCCGTGGCCTATTGCCGCTATGCCAGCTCATCCCAGCCATCCCTTTGAGTCAAAGAGAGGAAGAGCTTCACAGCTGCACACACTTCAGCTTCCTGGTCCATGAAAGATGTAGGCTGCGTACGGGTCGAGACAGAGGCAGATTTGAATTTGGGCTATACAGTCCGTACGCACAGACAGGTCTGCAGGAGTCGGCTGTGTCCATTGTTTTCAGAGAGGAGGCAGGAGGCAGAAACAGTGCTGAGGTAGGACTTGTGAAGCGAAGGAGGGTACCGGCTCCCGAGGGACCAGCAGTAAAAGGTGGTGAGGAATCAACCATAAAGGCATGAACTAGTGCGCTACTTTGTGTGTGGGTATAAATCAGCGGTGGCCCTCACATGCAGAGGCAATTTGTGCTGTGCTATTTACTTCTGCAAGGAAATAATCATTACCCTATAAAATCTGAAAGTGAAAAATGTAAAGGAGCTCTATAAATAGCCACCGAGCGGAAGAAATGGATTGCAGGTCCTCAGCATTTTTTCCACCCATTCCTTTTCCTCATAGATGTTGTATATTTAAGTCAAACATTTTCTGTAATGGGGTTAAAGAGTTTTTTGTTTTTTCTTCCAAACATGCACTGCTGTTTGATATGGCCATTTTGTCCATATTCTCTTTCATGACAGCAGTGGAGTTGCCATCTTTGTCTACTTTGTGTTAAAAAGTTCTGGTATAACAGGGAATACATTGCTACACTTTACAACCCGATTGATATTATGCATACAAAACAAGTACTAGGAATTGGTGGTGTCTATTGCTGGCCGGTTTACCGGTTCATCTGGTATACAGGAGGGTAAATTGAAACCGGTATGCATTTTTCACATACCGCCACACCGCTAGAGGCTCTGTACAGCACTTTGTAGAACAGCACCACCAAAGAAGCTGGCACAGCTCGCAAGCTAATGCTAGACAGTTAGCATAAGGAGCTAACGCACAGAAGCGACGGTAGGTCAGCCCTATGGAATCAAATGAAAAATAACAATAGTACTTTATCTGAGGAGCTCCTGGTACTGTTCCTTGCAATATGATTTTTTTTTTAATCCAAGTAAAATGGAAAAACAACAGCAAACAGCGATTATTCACTCAAAAAGAGAGGAATGGCATTGCGCAATCAGTCCACAGCTTGACAAAAAAGTTCTGCTCGTCCCGCAGACAAGCCCAGAAATGGTCCTGAGTGCAGAATCATTTATTCAGCACAAGTGACAAAAACTCTGGTTAGGACGCGCAAAAAAACTTCAAGAACAGTAACTATAGCCCTGGTTAAATATATTAATACTGTAACTTGAAGAATAATTTTAATGCACAGTGAATTAAGGCCAGGCGGCTTGCTTTTGCTGTTTTTGCAGCTTCAGCTGCACCAAGAGATGTGTGGGTACGAGAGAAGCAGGTAACGCATGCATAAAAGCAAAAAGACGCATGAATTCCGATTTGACTGTTCACATTTATGACGCATGACCATGGATCAGATACATATTTGATTTAGAACCACATATGAACGTGACTCAAATCTGATTTAAAAGAATCGGATTCGGCATGTTCACAAAGCCATGAAAAAATGTATCTGAGCCACATTGAGCAAAAAAAAATCAGATTAGAGTCTGGCAATGTGAACATAGCCTAAGATCAGTGTCCAGTTTAGTACTTCAGACTTTTTTTTTTTTAGTACTTTTTTTAGTCTCTTTTTAGTACTATACAATCATAAACCAAAAATAAGGTAAATTCCTCATTGTAATTACACAAATATTTCACCTTTGTTTTTAAGCAGATTCTGTACTGCTGCATAACATCATGGGTACATTTGATCAGTGCTGGTGTTTAGTTTAAAAGAAGATTAGTCTGGATATCTAGTCAGTCGAGTGTCTTCAGCTGAAATTCAATCTTGCAGCAGAAGGAAATGAGCTGATCTGGAAACACAAAGTATGAAGAAGAAAAGGACTTCCTTCGTAGGAAAAACTTGGATGAATACCAAGAGTTTTCATATTTTGCTTAATATCAAATATTTCGTTCTCCATCTCAGACAGAAACCCAGGCATTATTGAAGCAGTTGCTTGCGCAGAACCTTCCAGAGGTTGACTGTCAAACATCTGATTCAAGTGCTGGTGCAGTTCCAGAGACACTGGGAGGTGTAATTGGTCTTTTTTCAGTCGCACATACTTTATAAGCTTTTTATCATCCAAAAAGGATGAAATAAAATAAATAAATGGCCAAATGCTTTCTTTTTCATTTTCGACCCTTCCATCATTAGTCTCTTTCCAGTCAAAGACTGCAGAATCGTCAGATGGATCTTTGCTTTCATGCGAAGAAAAAAAAAAACTTAAAGGTTCCTTTTTTTCTTGTAATCATGGACACCACTTCTACTGGATTCAGTAGCTCAAAGCAGCCTTTGATTAATGTACCAAGTTCCACAATTGTTGAATTCCTGCTTGTTCCTCAGCTGTTGAAGACATTTCTGCAGAGCGAGTTAAGAATTGATTTAAGATTCTTTATTTTTTAAAATGCAAGAAGCTTTTCTGTCGTTTTCCCTCTGTCTACACTGTGGCATGTTGAGAAGTGATGAAGTTGGGAAGGTATGGAAAATGCGTTGAAAATGATTAGGAATTTTCCTCTTTGCTTTAAAGTTGCCGTTTTGGAGATATACTTTAGCATGACAGCAAAAATATGTTGCTCTAAGACCTGTGTGCTTTTCTGCCTTACCGCTGCCTTCACAGATGTGCGAGCCAGCTTTGACAAGGGCACTGACACAGTCTTGATGGCCCTTTTTTATCTGTGGTCCAGAGCACACTGTGTCCAAAAAAAAATTTTATCCAAAAAAAAAAAAACATCTGAAATGTTGATTAGCAGTAAAACTTCTCTCTAGAGCTGCACAGTATGTTGTTCCAGCATTTTTATCGCAATGTGCACTTGCACAATAGTCACTTTTGCAGGGAATACATTTATTTATTTATTTATTTATTTCTTAGAAAGAAAAGATATCTAAATTTGATGATGTCTACCAGAAGCAGATGGTATCTGCCTAATAATGCTTATTTTACACTTATCAATACTGAAAACACACAGTACGTTTTCAATTGTGTGACATGTTGGATCATTTACCAGATGACTTGTGGTAAAAAATAAAAATAAAAAAAAAATCCTGTTTTATTCAAAATTACAATGTACATCTTAGAAGAATACAGTTAAATAATATGCAGTGCTATTTTTCCAACATTGTGCAGCCCTAGTTTTTGACTGTGTAATTGTCTAGATTCTGGTTTTACTCGTAGTCATCACATGTTGGTGCTCTACGTAATTACTAGCTGTAAATTTGCTACATCACAACTGTAGTGTAGGAATGGATGTTGGTCAGACAGAATGTGAAATATATTGAGTTTGTACTGAATGCAGTAAAATAACACTACGAAATACTAGGGCTGTGACGATAATTTTATTACCGCAATACCGCGGTTATGGGACGTCACCGCGGTGATGAGCTCATTACCGTCATTACCGCATTTTTTTATGGCTGTCAAATCTGATTGACTGCGTTTTGAGCGGTAGTAAAATGCTCCATATAAGCACAACTGTGGTGAATTCAGTATTAATATGTCAAGTGTAAGTCCTACACTATAGGGCTGTGCAATATATCAAATATATTTTGATCGCGATAGATATTGGTGTCAAACGATCTCAAAATTCATAATATCGAATATAAAATTTTTTGTCATTTATCTGTGCTGCCGCTGCACTGGCGCGGCGGCGAATGGGTTAAGCAAAACGCGGTGCGTGGTACTCATTGAGGCCAGAACAGCTCTGGAGTCTCCTGCTCACTTCGTCTCCATTGAGGCTGCTGAAGAGAGTGAAGATTAGCAGCACTAATATTGGCTCGGAAATGGAAGCTACAGGGCAGGCTCAGTAAGTTGAGAAAAAAGGAAGAAAAAGACTCAGAACAGAAGAGAATCATCTGCAAGTTTTGCCGGAAAGTGGTGTCTGCACCTCTCGCCAACACATCAAACTAATTCACCCACCTCAAGGTAAACCATAGAGCCATGTAAGGTGTTCCGTGGTCACATTTTGAGAAAGTAAAATATATTAATTCATTGTCTGGCTGTTGGCTGTTCTGCGTGAGCACCGCGGAGAACGCGCGGCATTGCGCCTCAGTCTTGGGAAAAATAGTAAGGTTGGTTGAAGTGTAGTTCAAACAGCAAAGCAATGATATAAAACGATAACCACCATCTTTACTGAAATGTTGTTATCTGACCAAGTCTGAGGTAAAATGCGCTGCGCCTTGTCTCTTTCACAGCACGCGGAACTGAGTTCAGAACCGCTACAAATATAACCATATAAAACTCAGTTCAGATAAATAAACTTCAGATGAGTAAGGACACGTAAAGTGAAACAAAAATTGTCAAACATAAAGGACAGGTTTCTATTATTTTAAAATGGAACTAATGTCTTTTTTTTTGGTCGGTTGTCTCTTGCGAGCCGATTTCTTAACGTCACGACATTTTAATCAACATATTATATGACGCGGGTCCCGTCAGGATATCTTGCGGCACAGACAGAACTGAATTGTTATTGGCGGGAACAGGAGTTTAATCAATCCAGAGGATGTGGGAGCACATTAATAAATAGTTAAGAAAATTGTAATAATCACGCAGTGATTCTCATGCACGCAACAAAAAAACCCTAAGCACAAAAAAGGAGCGGAGAATGGACCGACACGCGCACACACACACCGATTTTTTTTTTTTTGTAATGTGGTAAGAAACGTGACCGCACTATTCAGCGCGGTTTTAATAAATATTTTTTTTTTATTTTAAGCACTAAATGTAATTTATTAAATTTATTTAGGACCGCGGGGCAGGTGCGGCAAAACTGTGTATGTGGCGGGCTGATGCGGGATTAAAAGAAGGATTTTTTTTGCGGAACGGTAACGGGACAAAAAAGAAATGATGTCTGAATTAATTTCCTCCAATCGAATATAATTTAACATGGTTTAAGAATATAAAATAATTTATAAACAAACGAAATATTTAATATTGAGCTAATAGCCCAAGTGCAAAAATACAAAATCTGTAATACTCTGCACTGCACAATTCAAACGAAATAGCCGTAACGCAGCTGCGCTCCTGCCCTGCGATGCAGCCGAAGCCTGGTGTGAGGCAGCAGAAATTCTGGGGTGAAAACTACATAACTACACAACATAAGGAGACATAATGCACTCCAAATATTCAGGAGGGAAGTGAAATAAATGATACTGTACAGATATAATCTGTATCTAGTAGATATTTAATGAGAAATAAGAAGAGTGTGAATAAAAAAAAAACAGACGCCTATCACAGACTTCTTGAGCCTTGAGCCCGAACGGCCCGAGGAAAGGGGTGAGAAATATATTTTTTTTCGGGGCCGGGGGTCAGTGGAAAATTTTGCTGTGGATTAATTCGTCTTTTTTTTTTAAACGAATATTAGAATATTCGCTAACAATTACTGCCGAATATCCTGAGCTCAAAACCGCTATTCGGGCCAGCCCTAAAATAGATCTATGGATGGAGAAGGGGGAGGCGGACAAGCTCCTCCTTCAAAAAGTCTGCTCGGAAAAAGACAGGTTAGCTGTACAATGACGAATTATACAGGCAGCATATGTTCACTTGTTATGCTGTATGTATGGTTTATGTAGAGGTTGTGTGTAGGCTGTATGGTTTGAAGAATAAAGATTTGTTACCAATAAATTTGTGGTGTTTTTTTTTTTTTTGGGGGGGGGGGGGGGGGGGTTTGGGGTCTCGCGGTTAACCGCAATATCGCGGTGATGCGTCAGTTTTTTACCGCGGTTATAAAAAATCAATACCGCCCCAGATCTTTCTATCATCAATTTGTTTGGTGTGTGTAAACATTCTTTATTCTTATATATATATATATATATATATATATATATATATATATATATATATATATATATATATATATATATATATATATATATAAATAATAGTTTAAATAAAATAGACTTATCTATAGTTATTTGTTATATACAGCTCTGGAAAAAATAAGAGACCACTTGATAATGATGAGTTTCTTTGATTTTACCAAATTGAAAACCTCTGGAATATAATCAAGAAAAAGATGGATGATCACAAACCATCAAACCAAACTGAACTGCTTGAATTTTACACCAGGAGTAGCATCAAGTTATCCAAAAGCAGTGTGCAAGGCTGGTGGAGGAGAACATGCCAAGATGCATGAAAACTGTGATTAAAAACCAGGGTTATTCCACCAAATATTGATTTCTGAACTCTTAACACTTTATGAATATGAACTTCTTTTCTTTGCATTATTTGAGGTCTGAAAGCTCTGTATCTTTTTTTGTTATTTAAGCTATTTCTCATGTTTTGAAAATAATTTAGAATTTTTTATTAGGAATTTGGTAGAAATGTTGTCTGTAGTTTATAGAATAAAACAACAATGTTCATTTTACTCAAACATATACCTATAAATAGCAACATCAGAAAAAAACTGATTCAGAAACTAAAGTGGTCTCTTAATTTTTTTTCAGAGCTTTAAATACATTTTGTTTGGACTTTCATGATTATATGCCTCTCCTCCTCTTGTAGCATTACCAGCGAGGAGGAAGGTAGGAGCGTATTTCAGCCAACAGTCAGTCTCCTCATAAACAACTCATAAACGGTTTCAATGCACACAGATTCACCATCTCAAAATCTTCTCAACAGAGCTTCAATATCATCCAGTATACTCTTTTTACTGTCCCACGACTATGGGAGCATGTTAGTCTGGAGCCCTGCTACTTGGTCATTGTTATACATGCACATTCAATATCGACCAGTTCATTTTTAACAGCCAACAGACATCTACACACTATTGTATGGCGTGATTTTGTAGTTATGAAGCCACACTCTATTCTCTTATTTTAATCATCCTTTCCTAGTAAATGAATAATGCAGAGGAAGAAAGTGAAGATTAAAGAGGCAACACTAATACACCATCTCCCACCCTTCTCATTATGCTAAACAATGGTAAATTTTGGTGATTTTAGATTTTCATTCTAGGGTTTGGTAGAGCTAAGCTGCCTACACTTAACTGTGGCCCATCTTGTTAAATAGTTAAATAGTGTAGGAGCTCCCATACTCATTCCCAGTACTTTGTGTTACTACTGGTTTAGTGATGTAATCTGGCATTGTTAATTGATTGTGTTAACGAGTATGTTTGTGGAAAGCCCGGGGGAGTTGAGTACGCAATGCCTTGATGCTCTAGAGAGAGACGTTTTGGCACTTGCTATAGAAATCAGTAGTGCTCAGTGAGAACCAATTACCACAGATACGGAAGTAACAGCTGCTGAAGTCAACATCTGTCATGGCAGCCGTGTCAAAGGTCGGCACAAGCCGAGATTGTTATCATAAAGCATTGATTAATAATATCTTTCTTTAGCCATTTTAGTGTAAGAAAAAAATCTGTATAATAAATAGAAATGTGGAAGTTGTTTTTTTTTTTTTTTTTTCCCCCAACTGTGCCATAACAGAACACGTCTACAGCAATACAGTCATACGTTTTTCATATATGAAAAGACTGTGATTAAAAAGGTCTAACCTTAATGCAATATCTATTAGTCATAGCAGGGTTTTTCATTGGTCTGAAACCAAATTTGGAAATTAATTGTTTAATGGGTTTATTGTTAATAAATGTACTTCTGAAGTATTTGAATAAAACCTTCAAATAATGAATGATAAGGTTTCCATGTTTTTGGACGTATAAATAGACTTGAAAATTAATAATGTTTTGGATAATAACTGCAGAAAATATAATTATGATAGTAGTCAGTGATCATAACATTTACATGCACTTGAATTCTTACATAATGGGAGAAGTCCAGGTTTACATCATTCGGGCAATCAGCCTGTAATATCACAGAACCCTGCAATGTACACTTTCTGCATTGAAATTTTGTAATTTAAACATTTTATTGTATTTTTCGTCCTTTAATTCTCCCAAAAATCAGCAGTGCACCTTATAATCCAGTGCACCTTAAGTATGGAGCAGTAAGTACAGCGTTATACAGGAGTTTCAGTGAAGTTTCTTTTCAGCACGAGGCCGGAACAGTATTAGCATTACTCGCTAATCACAGCGCTAGTTCTTTCGCTGATCAGAGGTGAGTATGTTGGACTGTAGTCTGCATGTTTACCTTGTTAAAACAAGCTACGTGGGACAAACCGCTAGCTGGTAGTGCCCTGGGTTACCAAAACCCTCAAGGTTCCACAGTGAAGTGTTGCTAGGTGGCATTTACTAGCGGTAAGCGCTGCTGCTAACCTCGCTAAAATACTGGAAATCTAAGCTTACTGTAAATCTGTGTAGATTAACATCCAGTGACTTTGACAGAAACTTTGTTTGTAAGAATAACAGTTTTGTTTACTTGGGCGCCCCTGTTGAATTAAAAGGGGAAACATGGCGAAACCCTTGTTCCTTACTATTTTTGATTAAAATGCACCTTAATATGTACAAAAATATACCAGAAAATAGGCGTTTATTGGTAGTGTGTCTTATAACACGGTGTACCTTATAGTTTATAAAATATGCATTTTCTTTGTTGCTGAATAGTATTCTTTTTACATGACCATTTTAATTATCAGATAACTGCAGAAATCTGATTATCTTGAGATTAAGGTAAACTTATCCAGTGAGTGCATTCCAGTTCAGTAATCAGATTTTATTGCACACATGTATATGCTTATTGTGAATTCATAACCAGATAGGCCAGATGCTTTCTCACAAATAGCAAAAACAAAAACAAAACAACCCGTGAGAGATATAGATCTGTATTTGCCTGTAAAGTTAGGTCCAAGTTTGCAAGAACCAAAGTTTGTGTAAACAAATCAATCCGATTACTGACAGTCTTGTTTTTCTACAGTTGCTGGCTTAATAAGTGACTCTGTGTGCACTCACTGACCAAATGTATCATATTTTCCAATTAGAAATGAGAAAACATTGACAGTGGAAATTGTTTAAACTGATCAGAGCAGTGAAACTGTGCTCCATAGCTGCAACATTATCTTGATCATCACAAGTATGTCAGAATCCAAAAATACTGTAAGATTGGAATGAATAAAGCCCTATCAGACACTTGTAATTAAGTAAATTTTCTAAAATATGTCTTCTCTTGGAACGTTCACAAAACATTCTCTGATTCTCTGTCAAGAAATGTCAAAATGCACCTTTTCAGTAATTGGCTTAAATTATCGTGGCGTCAGTTTCAGTATACTGATCAAACCATTGGTAAGATGTAGGTGGTACTTACAAACAAGCAAATACCACTAGTAATCAGTCTTGGCCAAATGCTACTGTCCAATTTATAGAAACTTAATGGCCAGAAACAATAGAAAGGACACAGGAAATAACAAACAGTGATAAACAATGGTGAAGAAACCCGATCCTCCTTAAGCTCCTGCCACTCAAACCCCAGGCCTGGGTTCTGTGCTTAATTAGCATTATTAACCTTCAGGAAAATCAGGCTGGTTTTATTTTGCTATGGTGACAACTTGGGCTGTATCCCTCCGTTCTCCTGCATGAAGCATTTTAATTGGCTCCAGCTCCGCGCTCGCCACACTCCTGACGGCATGGCGGAGGCGGATGCTCTCTGAGGTGAGCGACATGTAAATGGCCTTTTTATGAAAAGGGGGGATTTCTTTCTCTTCATTTCCCTTCACTACGGTGGGACACTGAGCTTCCCTGTGCGGTGCAGAGTCGTCGTGTGACAACCGACAAATCATTAAAATTTTTGATGGCTGCCATGTATAGGCCTATCTCCAGCAGCTTAAGAGCGCGCTGCTGTCTTTTGTATCTGCGCTCTGTCACCAGTTGGAGCTAATTTATTCTCTTTTCCTAACCCTCTCAAACTTATGTTCATATCTGTTTGCTTCTATTCATTTATATCCTGAAGAGATTCCTAAGTATATTCAGTGTGACAGTCTTTATTGTGGTGGCATCGTAGCGCAGCATTGTACTGTACTCTTACAACAGGCTAAAAATTCTGATATTAATTATGAGTTCTCATATAACTTTGCCGCTTTTCACTTGCTATCTCAGGATGTTAGCTCAGTGAAAGGAAAAGTAAAGTATTTCTCATAATGAGAAATGTGCTACCTCGTTGAATAATTATGTAGTGTTAAAGCTGCATTTTACCATTTCTTTTCATGAGAATAATGAAAACTTGAAAAAGGTTTTAAGTCATTAAGGCTTCGTACTCTTGTTTTATGATTTTTGTCCTTCTGCCTACAAACTAAATGCTTTATTTTTTCTTTCTATACTATATGACTTATAGTAGGTGTACAAAATCAAGAGGAAATCCAATAAAGACATTCTATTATATTGTGGTGCATTGCTGTGATAATTACATTTAACAACAGGAGCAACAAGGTCTGGATGTTTGACGACCACCTACCTCCCCACCTCATCCCCAACTTATCCCCAGCTTATCCTAAACGTATTGAATGGAGAACCCAAAATGATCCCAGAGAACATAGTTCTACTGCTCCACATCTCAATGCTGAAGGATTCTTTCTTTTCTTTTTCTTTTTTTTTTTTAAATAGCCTTTACCAGTATGCTGTGGTCAGTACCTATCAAAAGTGTCGAAGGAGGGAACACTCAATGTACAAAAACTAATGATTACTAATCTGTAACTATTGATACAATCTGATGATTGTATTTCTGATTAGTCAATTGGTCAGTGATTACTTTTGCTATGCCTTTGCCATACCTCTCTGCTTTATGTTCCTAGATTTTTCTGTTGCTTTAGAGAATTTGGGATTCATGTGACCTTTAAATGGCCAGAAGATATTTGAATATGAAATGTTTTGATATATTTAGTATGTGAATATGTAAGCTTTGAGCGTAAGCTGAGTGAGCAGCTCTTAACCCTCTTTTATTCAGTTTTTGTCCTCAGTTTGTATCTATTCTGTTGCAGTCACAAATTAACAATGAATTCACTTGAAATGTGAATGACAGGGTCATGGGCACCCAAAGCTCACTGATGCTCAAGGTGGCTCTGATTTATGATCACTCTAGATATAGGATCTGCTGTAACATCATTAGATTTGTACCAGATACATTGGAAAACCTACAGACATCCTGTGCAGTCAACACAATATTACAGATGGGGTTTTAATGCCATGGCTGATCAGTGTAGTCTTGTAAAAAAAAGTAGTATTTTGTATTAGATTTTTTACTTAGACAATCAGCAGCTCATTTCCTTTTACTAGGGGTGCCCAAACTTTTTTATGCGACTGTACCTTAAATCTAATTGTTGCAAACTAAACTGTGGTGTTTGAGCCTCCTATAGAGATGCACTCTTGAAGTTCTCCTGGAATTAAATGAGCTGTTTAACAGTGTTCATATGACTTGGTCAGGTCTGGATGTTTGACGATCACCTACCTCCCCACCTTATCCCCACCTTATCCCCACCTTATCCCCACCTTATCCCCAACTTATCCCCACCTTATCCTAAACGTTTTGGATGGAGAACCCATGATAATCCCAGAGAACATGGTTCTACTGCTCCATAGCTCAGTGCTGAAGGATTCTTTCTTTCTTTTTTTTAAACCTGTTTTGAAGGGCCCTTGTTGCTAACTAAACTGTAGTGTTTGAGCATCCTATAGAGATGCACTCTTGAAGTGCTGCTTAACAGTGTTCATATGCGAACGTATGACTTCCATGTTGGCCTTGGTCGTGGTCGTGCAGCAGATTCCCACGGATGTTTTTGACTTGTTGCAGAAACTCTGATGGACTGCTTGACTGTTCCTGAGCTTAGACTGCCAACTGAAGGTTCCAGTGGTTGAGAGCAGTGACACTGACAGCAGAACACCTCCACCTCTCAGTTTGAAAATGAAGGCTGTGTACAAACTTGATATACAAGAGTTGGGCTTTCCATTACCTAGCACAGACAAGAGGCTTTCGGTTCCTACTCTCGAGAAGAAGATGGAGACAAGCTCCTGTCGATCCGCTGGGAACTAAAAGTTTACTCAGCCCTCGCGTAAGCCTGACTCTGCCAAAATCCTGTTGTGTGTTGGTTTGTGTGGACGTGGAAAGAAGTGGGGTTTCTCTGTAGGCCTCTAGTGGCATTCTGATCTGCATCCTGGTTAGAAGGTTATGACTTTTAGGAGCCCAGGAACTCCATATTACTAAGTCTCCCAGGCTTCAGTGAACTAGAACCTTATGAGGACTCTAACTTATTCATCTTTGCTTGTGGATTTCTAAATTGGTGGTACAGTTGAGAAAGAGGAAGCATGATTGTTAAGCCTTATCAGCTTATCATAAGAGCTATTTTCACATGAATTCAGGGGCTGACTCTCCAGTCGTATTCCTGGAGTTTCCCTGTCCAAGATTTTCCGACTAGATTTTGCATTCTCACTTCAGGAAATGCTCTGTGTGGTTTTGGCAAAGGGCAATGCATGTGTAGTTTATGCAGGAGGAAATGATAGGCGTAGGGTCTTGATTTTGTGCCTTTCACATAACCCCTCCCCTCATCCACCATTAGCAATACCACCAACAAGGGTAAAGATGAGCACATGCCTCTTTCTACACACTTGCATTCATCCACCATTGCCTCTTCTCCAACTGGCGCAAATGTAGGATCACTGAGTTGTCAGAACTCCCTGATGAAAGCGCAGCACCCCCAGCTACAATACGTCAGCTAACAGACACCTGTGTTGAACCCATCACAGTAGAGATGGGATTGAGTGATGTGGGGAAAGGAGACTGGCCATCCACCCACCCAGAGAGAGAGCGCTAGTTTGATTGTGCTCTCTCAGACCCCGGCTGCTGATGCCAAACACCATCATCCTGGATTCGAAGCCTAGTCCTTACTTTAAGATAGAAGAAAAATAAACGGTTAACCGGCAATGTTGGACACCTGCACACTGATGATGGAACTAAGAGGCCAGTATGTTCTGATCCTGGTTTCTCCACCTCCACAGTTTCCTTAGCCACAGCGTGCAGAGCTCCAGTTAGCACTCGTAGATCATTTCACCACATAGAAAAGGTGCGCTCACTGTGTTCAGTGAGTAGATCCTTTAGAGTCACCCTCAAATCACCAGCTGATACATTCAGCTGTTGAGCCAAGGGTGCTGTCACACGTTACAGTTGTGTCCATAGCTGAAAAACATTTGAAAAAAGTGCAGAAGACAGTGATAAAAATAATACCCCCAAAGGAAAGCCCCTGTAGGTTCTTGTTTAAAAAAAGATAGAGAGAACAACTTTGAATTTGTGTGGCCTGAACATAAACCTGTGAGAGTTCAGGATGCTGATGTGTGCAGATTTCTGTCTACACTTTGTATGTTGTGTGCCCAGGTGATTGGTTTAAGCTGAAAGTAGTTTTTAGTTTTATGTACTTCCTACCAGGAATTGTTGGAGCTTTGCCTGCTTTTGGGAGGTAAGTAATAGGTTTTGAGAAATGTGCAAAAAATTTCATTGCACAGCTCAGAAAACTAGCCACTTATATGGCCTTTAGCCAATCTGTTGACTGTGACTTGATCATGGTAATTGTCCATTGGAATTCTGCCAGTGAAATCACCCATCCTTTCAGTTTCTCGCGATAGCCTTGGCACCGTTGTTCTTCTTGTGGATTTGCTGTAACGTGCTCAGTTTCTTAGGGCAGTGAAAGAAGGAAGGCTTGGTGATTAGAGTGCTGCGTCATTGAAAATAATAACAGGTTTGCGGGACTGATACCCTAAGCTGCCCTTATTGGACTCTTGAACAAGGCCTTGGGAATGAGCAACAAAGGACTTGATACAGTTAATAAACTGTGCTTCTACTTTGTAGAAAGGAAAAACTTCAGGACCTTCTTAACTAAGGCCTTCTACCTCCTAGCACTGGTACTAGCTACTAACTGTAAAATGGCTTCTTTCTTCCTGTAGGTGCTTCCTTGGAAGTTTTAGGGTGTTTACACACCAGCTCTATTTGGTCCAGTTAGAACTGGTTAATTTGTACCATTAGTGGGATTCGATTGAGCAGGTGTGAAAACAGTAATCGCATTACAATAACCAGGTTTGTATCAAAAGGAGTATATTTGATACAAGGAGTATATTTGATATCTGTGTCGGAAGGAAACCGGATCACACTCTCACCACAAATTTAACTGCTCCAGAGTTTGTTTGGGGCCAGACCAAGAACATCTGCTCTAGCTGGTCTCGTTCCGGTCCCAAAAGAACTCTGGAGCGGTTTGCTTGTGGTGAGAACGTGATCCGGTCTTGATCCGACCCAGCTATCAAATATACTCCTTTTATTTGAGCTAAACTGCTGATAAGGCGCAGTTTAATCTGATACATTAGCCAGATGATGCTGATTACCACAGCTATGAACAAACTGTGCATCTGCTGCTCCATGCTGTTTACACATGCGGTGTGTGCTATGTTCACTGCTCGTGGCTGTGTGACTCATTTACTGTGTGTACATCTGCTCTGCACGTCCTGTTGAAAACACTGTGTTTAAAAGTACACAGCGTTTCAGCATTCAGTCTTAAAGCACACGCTGAAACTCAGAATCTTCTCGTCATATATGTTCTTTCTTGCTCCAACGTAAGACAGCTCTGACCAATCAGAAGAGACAATGTGCTCACATGGTTTATTGGTGCACATTTTGGTGTGTTTAGGTTTATGTCTGTGTAAAACTAAACTCAAACAGAGAAAGAAAACTGATTTGGGCCAAAGAAAATAACTACAGGTGTGAAAATGCCCTTAATTTGGTCATTGGTGGTGCATGGTCTAAAAGGTTTGAGAACATCTGCTCTAAACAATCCTCTCTGCTTTAGAAGGTTCTGTAGCATGACTGTTCCTGTTCTCTGACTTGGCTAGCTGGGAAATTCAGAAGAAAGAGAAGAATTCAAAATCACTATACTGGTCTAAATGATAAATAATTAAAGAATGTTGTTATTATTACATTATTAAATCAAGGTGCTAGCATTTAGAACACCAGCATTTCATATAAACACAGATAACTCAAATTCTATTTGAGTAACTCTGATACTGATCATTCAAATACGAGGTGTAGATTGTCCATAGGAATATTTTGCATAATGGTTTATGCAGTTGGGTTTTAAGATTAAAATTGAATGCATGCTGCTCTGTGGCTTGGTGGCTCCTTGACAGGTCTCATTATCACAGTAGGTGTCGTGTTCTCGCCGGATAGAGTTCTGTGACAAGGTGACGCCAGACAGCGTTTCCTTGGCAGTGTGTGATTGCCAGAGTGCCGCTTGCTCCTATAATTCTATTACCAGATTCGCAGGCTTTACCTCTATGAGAGTGAGAGGGCTGGAATGATGGGAAGTGCTACATGTTCATGTGATTTATTGCTGTGTTTTCTTTCTCTGACAGGGGTGTAAGGGACTGAGCTCCTGTCAGTATGGATGCACAACCACAAGGCCAGCAGCCATCAATTACAGTGCGTCAACCACAGGTTGGTGTGTGTATACACACAAACACACACACACAGATGATGACAGTGAGAGTACATTTACATGCCGTTTCTAATCCAATTATTGCAGAACAGCACAGCAAAGTTAGCCAGTTACATGATTAACACATTTAAATGGGATTGGATAATCAGATAATGGGAAAATTCAAGAGTATCGTATTTTTCAGATTATAAGGCGCTCTCAAAATACTTTAATTTTCCAAAAAATCATCAGTGCACCTTATAATCCTGTGTATGTTATGCATGTAATTTTACAAGTCAGTTGTAGTCAGGTTGTAAGGAGCAGTAAAGCTTTATGCAAGAGTTTCAGTAAAGTTTCTCAAGCACTAAGGCTGGAGCAGTATAAGCATTAGCCGCTAAATGCGCTAAGCACAAGCTTATCCGCAATTCAGAGATGAGTATATCGGACTGTAACGTTCTCGTTTACCATGTTAAAACAAGCTTAGTGGAATGAATTACTAGCTAATATCGCTTTGGCCTACTGGAGCACTCAGGGTTCCTCAGTGTAGCGCTGTCTTTTACTGTCGGCATTTATTATCCCTAATGCTAATGCTGCTGCACCCAGCCTTAGTGAAAACTGGAAACCTATGCTTACTGCAAATAAACAGAAGTGCTTTACTCACCCAAATAAACAAACAGATAAAGCGAAATCTGTGTAGATGAAATTCCAGTGCTCGTTTGACTTTAAAATATTTTTTAAATTAAGAATTACAGTTTTGTTTATTAAGCTTATCTTTAGTTAACTTAGTTACCCCCCACCACCAGCCAGCAGTGAAACTTAACTAAATGATAAGGAAAACATGGCAACACCCCTGTTCCTTACTAGTGTTGCATATCATGCCTTATGTATGAAAATAGACCAGAAAATAGACGTTTATTGATTGTGCACCTTATAATCTGGTGTTACTTATAGTGCAAAAAATAGTCATCAGATTTTTGCTTTGCAACTAGCTGAGAATGTACAGATGGCTTTATATCACTATAGGCCAGTTTTTAGCCAAACTACGTGATCGGAAAAAACCCTTTAATTTAGCATATGCGATTCAGGAGTGAAGGGTTAAGCAGTTAAGGAGCTGGAGCATAGCTGCAAATACTCAATCAAGGAATTATGCTCTCCTGACTCTCCCATCAGCAGCAAGTATTTCTCGCACTGCAGCCAGTCAGTGCTACAGCCCATGCCATAGGCTCAGCTCAGTCTGAAGCTTTTCTACAGTTTTTGGAGTTCATATGTGTAGAAATAACGTGCCTTGTGGTGAAAAGGAAATATATTGATTTTTACCCCACTTACTGGATAATGTCACTTTGCATCTTTCTATATAAGATCAGATTTTTTTTTTTCTCCACAATTTGGCAAGGCCAATTTATCCGCTTGTCACACCCGCTCGGAGGAAAGCGCAGCGACACGATTCCGATACATCAGCTCACAGATGCCTTGTACTGATTGACGTCACCCTTTGGAGTGATGATGGGAAAGATTGCCATCTACCCACCCAGAGAGAGAGCAAGACCATTTTTGCTCTCTCGGGGCTCCGGCAGCTGATGGCAAGCTGCTTGACCAGGATTCGAACGTGTGATCCTATGACCATAGTGGCAGCACTTAACCTGCTCTCCAACTGTCTCTTTATCAGATTTCTCAATAATTGTTCAATCTAATAAATCTGAAAATACTTAAATACTTGAATAGAAGTCTAATAAACTATTATTAAGTTTAAATAAACACACTCAGTGATTGTGTACAGCATTCTTTTAAAATACTTATCTCTCTTCATGTGTTGTTTATTTAGAGTTCAGACTGATTTAAATGAGTGCATTGTAGAATAGTGAAGGACCTGTGATTTTATATTGGCAGTAAGTCACAGCAATTAAGCGAATGAATCGCTGCTCCCCTAAAGTGCCGCAGAGACTGGAAATGACTAATAAGATTGGCATAAGGTTAGTCAGTGCTAAACACAGTCTGCTTGCAGTTGTGTGCAGCATTTTACCCTTATGTTTCAGAAGGCTTGGTTTTGATGCTGTTGCCTCTCAGTGATGACATGAAACACCATGATTCATTTCCCCATATGAATAATGATCATTTGCCCAGTGTTAATTAATTATCAGGGGACTGTGTTCACTTGTTATTGGGAGTAGTAGTCTAGAATAGCATTATCATGGAACTTTGCCACGCTTGTGTCAGTACAAAGACAGAATCAACTTTTATCATTACATTAAAAAAAATAACGTGACTTGGCAAATTAAAATAATTTGTGCTAATTTATTGCTTTGAACCAGAGGCATAGTTTTTAATGGTAAGACTTTTTTTGTAATTGATTTGTTATCTATTATAAGTTGTTCAGTGTCTGTTCTAAATTATTCAGTGTCTTCTGTGAAAGATTCTGTATTTAAATACAGCTCTGAAAACAATTAAGAGACCACTTCAGTTTCTGAATCAGTTTCTCAGATTTTGCTATTTATAGGTATATGTTTGAGTAAAATGAACAAATGAACATATTCTATAAACTACAAACATTTCTCCTGAATTCCAAATAAAAATATTGTAATTTAGAGCATTCATTTGCAGATAAGATGCAGAGCTTATAGACCTCAGATAATGCAAAAAAAAAAGTTAATATCCTAAAAGTTTTAAGAGTTCAGAAATCAATATTTTGTGGAATAACCCTGGTTTTTAATCACATTTTTCATGCATGTTCTTCTCCACCAGTCTTACACACTGATTTTGGATAACTTTACGCCACTCCTGGTGCAAAAATTCAAGCATTTCAGTTTGGTTTGATGGCTTGTGATCATCTATCCACTTGATTATATTCTAGAGATTTTCAATTTAGTAAAATCAAAGAAACTCATCACTCTTATTTTTTTCCAGAGGTGTATATGGACATTGCTATCCATTATAAATAATTAAAGATTAAATTTAATTAATTTACTGCTTTGAATGAAACATTATATGGTCTAAACCATTTCATATCTATTATAAATGATTCAGAAACTAAATGTACATGATTCTGTAGCTACCATCCTTGAATTAGTATGTATTGGAAGCTATTCTATATACAGTACCTGTCAAAAGTTTGGAGACACTTTTTCTTCATTTCATTAAATTTCTACATTGTAGACTATTAAGGAAATTAAAACAATTAAGGGAGAAAAAAATTATTATATAGTAAACAAAAAAAACGTTTTTGTCCTCCACAATCTCTTGACCTAAACCTGATCAACTGAGATTAGTGATTTGAGGTGATTTAGAATTAGCTGGAGCTTCACAGCCTGAAGAAAAAGCAGTAACTATTGTTCAGCACCTCCAGGAACTCCTTCAAGATGCTGAGAAAACTATTCCAGGTGACTCTACCTCATGAAGACACTGAGATTAAAATACCAAGAGTGAAATCTGTCATCAAAGCTAAATTTGGCTACTTAGAATCAAAAGTATAAAAAAGTATATCCTTAATATTAAATTTACATTGTGAGAAATCATAAAAAGATTCATAAAAGAAACACTGAACTAGAGGAGGTGTGTCCAAACTTTTGACTGGAGCTGTATATTGTACATGATTCTGTATTTACTCTAAATGATTTAGTAACGGCTATAAATGATTCATTATCTGTTGTAAATGATTCTGTATCTGCTATAAATGCTATAAGTTCTGCTTTAAATGCTGTAAATGATTCAGGGTCAATTACAAATAATACTTTAACACGTTTCAATGATTCATTAAATGCTATCAGTATCTACTGTAAGTGATTGCCTACTTTACATGAATCAGTATGTACTATGAAATGTTCTTTATATATTATAAATGATGATGTGCTTACTATTAATGATTTAGTAACTGCTGTAAATGATTCAGTATCTATTATAAATGTTTCTGAATCTGCTATATGTTATTCTGTTAGGAACTGTCATTCCTGTAAATGTTTTAGGATCTGTTGCAAAAAATATATGTGGATATTGTTTCAAATAGAAGTGATTCATTTACTGCTATAACGGATTCAGTATCTACTGTTCATAGTTTAGTAACTGCTATAAATGATTCAGTAATTGTTACAAATGATACATTAAGCTACTTTGTATTTGAACTTGTGAAGTAGTGAAGGCTTTTAGGGTTTAAATGGTTTAAATGAATTAAGTATATATATTATTTTATATATATATTATTTGTATTGTTTTTGTGTTTTTGTTGTTCTGTGGGTTGTTCATAAAAACTTTCAGTTTCTCCTCGTTTCATTTCCATTTTACCAACCTTAGCCACAACTTGCTTGCTTGCCAGCATGCAGCACGAGCCCGTCGCCCCTTCCACATCTGCCCCCGTCGAACCTCTCCGACAGTCAATCCTCCTGCAGAGAGACAGGCGGTGGTCTGCTCACACTGTCTTTCCTCTCTGGCTCCTCCTGTGTGCTGGATGAGAAGTGATAATGAGATTCCGCTCTCTGCACAAGCACTGCTTCCTGCACACAAAAGCTATCGTGTTTTCTCCACTGCATTCCCAGAGACGGAGAGGTGTTGAAGCTCAGCTGCTAGCACTCTCTCTCTCTCTCTCTCTCTCTCTCTCTCTCTCTCTCTCTCTCTCTTTCTCTCTCTCTCTCCCTCTTTTGCTCTGCCTTTGTCTTTCTGTAACATTCTGTATCTCATTTTCCTACTCATTTCTTGTCTCTTTCTGCAGAAATTATGTGCATACTTTGTTATGCATGCTTTTCCCGAATTAAGAATATTTCCCACTAGGCGCTTATTTTAATTTATCTACAAATGAGTTGAATGTTGAGTTAGTTAAGGATATAGAAGATTTTGTTTTAATATTAGTCTCCAGTTTAGGGATATATTTGCCAACCTTTAGGGCTTAAAGCTGTAGTTTGGCAAAAAAATTAACTGATTTATCACTTAGTCCAGATGTAGACACTGGACTGGATGAGATTGCACCTAATGTAGTTTCTCTAAATACACATCAAAAAGCTTTTTTCATCCCTCTCAAAACACTTCCGGATAGCTGGTTTGTTTTGCCCAGTGTTGCTAAATCAGTGTGGTTCAGTGCATGAAATGACTTATATTAGCCTTTATTTCTCTGTGTAGCTGAAAGGAGCTTCAGTTTTAGCTTAATGCCCCCCTCAGGCTCCCCCTAGAGCTGGCCCTGTAAGAGCCTCACAAGCAACCGACGCATCCGTTTCATAGCTAAGCCGTTTCTCTGGGTTCCTTTTCTTCAGAAAGCAGTGGATTAGAGTTACATGAAGCTTCACAACACTATAATCTTTTTTGTGTTGTGTTGATAACTCTTGTTCAAGCCAAATCCCCCTTCTTCCAATCATTACATCTGTATGTCTAAATGAGTTTAATATGCTACTCATTTTGTATCTGTTTATCTCGGTGGTTGTAATCTAAATTGACGACTACTCCACCCATTTCCGCCGTCACATAACATGGGTGGAACATCAAGCTCTCACTTGAATTGACTGTAGTCCAGTTTAACATGCTGATAATCTGACAGTTTCCAAATAATTCCAAAGCTTTTGAATTTTCCACAACTGCTTTGACTTTCATTTACTGGTGTTTTATGGCAAAAAAGGTCTCCCTTTATTTTTTTTTGTAATGGAACACAACACAACAAGAAGCTTAACTCAGGCACAAATCAAAAACAGAACACCATCATAACTTTCTACTGATACACAGTAAATATTCTTCCACGTTTTCACCTGTAACTCATTACCTCGATTTTGAATGATTGTTGTTGTTTAGAGGCGAACGTTGGTCCTGTAGTGTTAGCTATACAAGTTCTGACAAAGTTGGAAACTAGTGAAAGAAAAATACCCAGACTGAGCCCATTGTTGTAATAGGCAATGACAACTCAAGAAGATGACTTTCATAGGTCTGATGTATTGCATTCAACAAGCATCCCCTTAACTCTTATCCCTTAAGAGAAAAAAAAAGCGCTGAGAAGCTGAATTGTATATGCAGTCATGGATATTCAGTATTGCTGGTGAGATCATGTTGGTGAGTCCCGAAGGTATGATGCATATGCATTAGAGATACCGGATGAGTTGGTAAGAGCTGCATATTTAATGGTGCATTTGCTTGCTGAGCGAGTAGGAGGGTGAGATTTTCAGCTTCAATTTTGATCGTCACTTCGGATTTTTGACAGAGCAAAATCCCTGTGTAAAGCAAGGAGGGCTTTAAATACTGAAACAGATTGAAGAGAAGCAGAACCACTGTTGGAGTGAAGAAGGCATAAATATTGCATGGGCCAGGCCTGGAGAGGCGGGCTGATGAAAAGGATGGGAACTGGATCTCCTGCATGTTTTTGCCCCGCCACCCCACCCACCCATCCTCCTCGCACCCTGTCACACCCCCCCTCTGCAACTCTCTCCCTCCCACCAACGCCACCAACCCTGGCTCGCCGATCTCGCACCTCTTCGCTGCTTGTGTTGTCCTTTCCCTGGCAGCTTCTGGCAGTGTTGTGCTGTCATCTCACACCTAGTCCTCCATGCTGCTACTGCCCCATCCTCCATCGCTCTTCTTCTCCTCAGCTCCCCCCACCCCTGTCTCCTATGTTCCTGTCACTGGGCCGCATGCCTGCGATTCTCTTTTTACACCCATGTCACCAGTGGCCAACCCCCCGTACCCTGCCATTCCTCTTATGATGTGTTTTCCCTTCGAGTCATCGCCCTGCATGCCTTGTTGCATCTGTGGCTCGGCTCCCTCTGACCAGTCCCTCCCCTCCGTGCTGTATGTAATTCAGCTACAGACAGCATCTGTCAGGGCCTTGCCTGCATTTGCAGGCGTCTCTTGGACTCATTGTGCCTCTTAACAACAGGATTGTGCAGCCGTTACTCAGAAACTCTGAATGAAACATTAGAACCGTTAGATGCCTGACTTGGTCGCTTCACTGGAGTTTTGGTGGCGTGTTTTTCTTGTGATACCAGACTTCGGAGCAGACTTGCTGGACATTTTTTTTCAGGATCTGCCGACGCATCAATTGCTTGACTGTCTGTTGCGATCAAGAGTCTGCTTTATCCCTGCGTCTTTAGAACGTATCATCAAAAAGTTGGCAGTAAGATCGGCTCATCTGTGGTGAAGCTGTGTCTCCGTGGGGTCATCACCTCCTCTGCAGTCCACCTGTCTCCACTCCCGCCGGTTATTTTTGTTTTCTTGCCCCTCCTGCCGCTCGCAAGCAAGCCCTTTGCGCCGCCTCTCCATCCGCAAGTTGCGATCTGTACAAATTGTGTTGCGTCTGCGGTGAGTGACCCCGGCGGTCATCAGGGTCCTCGGCTGCTGTGCTTCATCCCGTCTCAGCTCGACGCTCTAAATTGTGTGACAGCGCAAAGCCTTGAATGAGACGGCCTGTCAGTCAGTGCGCCCCACTGCCCTTTGAAGGCGAGGCCAGGGGGCGAAAAGGTGCCGCAAATGGCCTGTGAAGTTTACATACACTGCCCACTGCTAAACAGATTACCTCTAATGAAGTGTCTGGGGCTCAGGCCGCGTCAGGCCTAATCCTGGCTGGCAGCGCGTCCCTTCGGCTGCCAAAAAAGCCGCCACCCTCTGGCCCTCTCCCGCCGCTCCGCCGGCCGCCCCAGTGCTGGGAGGTGCCCATCGTTAATCAGGCCGGACAGTGTGCAAGCTGACATGCAAATGTAGGTCATTGCATATGTAAATGTGTGATTAGCGAGCCGCATGCCAGAACACATTAGCGCGACTTTGCTCTCAGCATGCGCTTGTCACGCCGCTTTAGAGGCTCATGCTAACATTTGTCAAGCGACCGTGCAGGGAGTGAAAGCAATGCCTCACCCCTTCACTGTTTGGCTCGGTGGACCGTCCATTGCTGACCGACCGAGCAGCAGACCAACCAACTCAATCTCTTAAACAACCCCCCCCCCCCCTCACCAATCACACCCTTTCCTCCTCCCACTGCCACTTCTCCGTCACTCGACCTCCCACCCTGGGTGAAGCCCTTCCTCCAGCCTGTCCTTAAATAGCCACTCCAGAAAAAAATTATTAACAATAATGACGATCATTAGACAGTAAAGAAAAGCTTAACTCTGGTATACAATTCACAACCATTCGTAATTCTTTACCATTTTTGCAGTCAGGTCAACTAATCAATTGATTAAATGAAGGGGAAAATCTTAAAATCTAAATTGCCTACAATATAATTATAGTATAGCAATAGAATGTCTCTTCTCACACCAGATGTGTCCCTGGAATACAGGCTGAGTGTGTGGTGTCAGAAGGAAAAACAAGCTTCCTCAGTGTGTTAATTGGATGGGGCAGTTCTTTAGCTCTCACCTTTCCCCCCCCTCTCTCCTTAAAGCTGTCAAGTTGGGAAACAATGAAATGCTTGAATTGGCTGCCCCTTGATCTACATCTATCCCTCTAGCACACAGCCAGTAGTGCACTGAGCTGCTTCTTAAGCTTTATCTGAACCCCTTTGCTTCACAAAGTCATGTACCATTGTGTTTGATGGATTCAACAGACAGCCTATACATCCATCAGTAAAATACAGGGCATATAAATATATAAAAACCTTAAGCATTAAAATGCATTGCTGCGAATAAAGGGAATTTTCAGATGAAGAAAACTCATCTTGGTGTAATTCCGGTGAAAGAGTGAGCGCCTACATTGTGCCCCAGGTTTTTTTTTTTTTTTTTTTTTTTTTTTTTTTTTTTTTTTTTTTACACTTTTGACTTTTTAACTATAAGGTATAAACCCAACTAAATCTTTTAGGTGTACGACTAATGGGTCTTAAGGAGGAAAAAGAACTAACTTTAAGCATAGATTTTTAATAGACTGTTTACACTACTAACTAGATAACCCTCTCAAGAGTGCATCTTTCAATCAGCGTAGTGAGGATTTATTAGCACAGCAACACAGCAGAGCAAATGCACAACAGTAGCTGTTAGAAAGCTAACAGAATAATCTGGATAAGCAGCCCTTTCAGTTGTGCTTCTGTTATAATCATAGATACACATAGGTTTCACAGTGTTTTAATGAGATTGAATGCAAAGAGTGAAAAATGTTTTGTCTTGTCTGAAATAAGAATTACGATGTTGACTTATTGTACAATAAACGCTGATGTCAACAAAACATTTTGCTGATTATCCACTGTGTTTATGTAGCAAGGAGGGTTAAAGTGAATATTAAAGTGAATATTTCACTTTAAAAAGTGATTAAAGTGAATATTTCAACTTTGAAACGGTTATTTTCATTAATTTATATGTTAATAATTTAGGATATTTAAGGTTTTTTTTTCTTTCTTTTCTTTTCAATATTCAAATTTTCTTAAAAGTTTGCTAATTTTTTTGCATTAGTATATGATTATATTATATCAGGGCTGTAAAATGCTCTTAGAATAGCAATAATATTATTTATTTCTCTTTATTTCTAAGATAATATGCATCATCCAAATAAACAGTTATTGTGACAGGCCCATTCTTAAACATCTCTTGCTTTCCATCTTCATGGCTTCAAGGCTATCCTGTGGCTGTGGTGTATTCAGTTGTGACAAGATGTTGTGTTCTTTTATGTGTCACCTTTTGTTGGCAGAGCATTTGTGGGATGAAAGTTTCCCCCCAACCCAACAAACACGAAAGAAAAATCTCACACATAGGCACACATGCACACACCCCGCACGCACACACACGCACACTCTAAAGGTCAATTTAGTGTGCTTTTTTTTTCTTTTTTTTTTCTTCCGTTTCACATTATTTCCGAAGGGCTAATTCTGGCTATTGCTTAGCTTTTTAATTTTAGAGCGCAAGTGTCAAAGCGCCACATGATTCTGCATGAAAAGCACTGTGGGCGATTTTATCACTAACTGGTTCAACATAAGTCCCTTCAGAAGCTAGAATGTCATGCTGGCCTGATGCATCTGGGCAGACAAAAGGAGAGGAGAGCAAGAGTCATTACCTTTTGGACACCGTTAATGCTAATGTCATCTTCTTGCGTCTTATCCTTATGAAACCTTCCGTGTTCATCATATACTGTATTTTTCGCACTATATGGCTCACTGAATCATAAGAGGCACTGTCAATGAACGCCTATTTTCTGGTCTATTTTTATACATAAGGTGCACTGGATTATAAGGCGCATTTATTTTAAGCAACAATAGTAATGAACAAGAGTGTTGCCGTGTTTCCCATTCTAATGTCGCCTAAATAATTAAAATAAAAAAAAGAACTGAAAACTGTTTATTTGAGTGAGTAAAGCGATTCTGTTTGTTTACAGTAAGCTTAGATTTCCACTGTTTTCAACAGCACAGTTAGCAGCAGCACTAGCCGCTGTTAGCCATGGTTAGCAGTGCTTAGCGCTAGTAAATGCCACCTGACAACACTACACTGAGGAACCCTGAGTGTTCCAGTAAGCCAGGGTGCAATCAGCCAGCGGTTTGTCCCACTTAGCTTGTTTTAACATGGTAAACATACAGAGTACAGTCTAATATACTCACCTCTGAACGTCGAAAGAGCTATCCTTGCTGTTAGCAGCTAATGATAATACTGCTTGACTGAAACTCCTGTATAACGCAGTACTTCAGCGGAGTGGCTTTACTGCTCCTTACAACCTGACTCGTAAAATTCATACATAAGGCGCACTGATTTTAAGTGCACCTTATAGTGTGACAAATACAATAATAACTTGTGTAATGTTTTTTCTTATTAGGCATGAAAACCATAAATCATGTTATCATAAATTGAATGTGTACTGATCTGCCAGAAGTATGTATATGAGCATTTGTTCTTCTTTTCCCTTGTGTTTTGTCATAGAAGCAGCTGCAGTCTGAACCCCCTACGATCAATGTAGACATGGGCTACAACACCTTATCCAATTTTCAGATTGAGAAGAAGATCGGGAGGGGCCAGTTTAGCGAGGTCTATCGAGCCAGATACTTGATAAACAACACGGCAGTAGCTTTGAAAAAAATACAGGTAAGTTCCATCCATCAGACAGTCTTACTAAACAATAAATCTTAAAAAAAAAAAACAATGCTGTGATTAATAACGAAATGACAAATGCACTGAACTCCAGAAGTGTTCAAAATTGACTGGGCCTACTAAGCTTTAAGCAAAATGTCAGCTTTCAGTTAAATGCTTTTGAGCTTAACATATTATTATATTATTAAACAAATACCATGATGTATTAAATATCACTCTGTGCTGCACATAATGATACACTGAGTGTCTTTGAAACACTGTATTTTGGAATAATATCAGTGTGAGGCATTTAATACTGGTGAGAACTCTTGCATTAGAGCTGAGAAACATTAGCCTCAGTAACCACTGTGTCATTACCAGTCAGTCCACAGTGTTGGAGGACCAAACGACCCTGTTTCAGCTTCTGATTTCCTTTTAGTTTTAATGTCTGTTATAGATTTATATGTTTTGTGTAATGCTATCGTTTTTAGTCTTAGTGGCCGTAAAATTGTTCATGAAACAATGTCAGTGGTTCTTTTGGTTGGTTGGATTGAGGATTTGTTATTTGAGAGCAACATAATCAGTCTATTTCATACTGTTTTGAGATTAAACCTTTAACATAGACTGTTTAGAACTGGGCTATATATATATATATATATATATATATATATATATATATATATATATATATATATATATATATATATATACCTGTATACAATATACATGTGTATATATGTGTGTATATATGTATGTATGTGTGTATATATATATATACATATATGTATATATGTATATATGTATGTATATATTTATATATATATATAAATAAATATGTATATATACATATATATATATATATATATATATATATATATATATAAATATATACATACATACATACATACATATATACATACATATATATATACATACATATATACATACATGTATCTAATGTGTAGGCAGTTTACTCTTCAGTAACACAGATGCCGTGAAGTGTCATAGAGAAATGTTTTACAATATACTAAGTATTCACATAATTCTAAGAATCACAGTATTGTGGGTATTATTGTTATTGTGGGCCTAATAACATTAAACATGGCCATGTTAGCTATTTTATATGGAATTACTGTAACACGTTATTTTTGTTCACCTGAAGGAAGCTTGATGAGACAAATGGTGATGAGTTTTTACAGTGAGAGTCACAGGAGACTAGCGCCTGATTGTTTCTGATCACCTGTTTGAAATCCTGCTGCTAAATATTCAGTGTTGAGGAGCTGTCTTTCTCTGACCTATCACGACTCACACACACACATACACACACACTCTTAATCACTGTGATTCAGGTGTTTCCATTGATTGCACAGTGTTATTTTTCAGCTTCCTGTGAAAACAGACTTGCTAGAAGCAATAACTGATGCCTGGTAAAATAAGCTCCTCCCCTACAGTGCAGCGGGCCTACCAGCCAGAGATTGTACAGAGCAGTCTCAATAGCATTAACTGTAATTAGACAATAGCTTTTTTTAGGTGTTTTAATTATGCTGATTGGGTTTGGAATTAGACAGTGAGGTTAAAGCACAGCTAGATCTATTATTTAAGGGTGTTGTTATGTATTATGATAGTCCTGTAGCAGTGCTTTCCCTTGTTTTGGTTCTGGAGGGTCATTATCCTGAACACTTGACCCCTGTAATCAACTTATTAACCAGAGATTATTGATGTGAAGTGGAAGATAGTAGGGGAATGTTCAGAGCGGGGGGCTTTAGAACCAGTGATGGAGTCCACGGCCATATAGAACTCTGGACATGTTCATTTCAGGGGTTTATTTGTAATTGATCCATTTTTTTTATTTATACTAATAGTTATTGTCTAAAGTCACTTATTTAGATGTTTTCCAAAGTGCTGTTCTCACATCTGTTCCAGTCTCCTTTTTTTTAAGTGCATCAAATGAAATCTGAATTTAGAATATAATAAATTAATGAATGATGATATTTTTTTAGCATATCACAGTTTGATTATATAGAAGTGCTGCTCAGCATTAAAACCACATTAAGATGTTATACAGCTCTGGACAAAAATAAGCCCACCTGAAAATTATGAGTTACTTTGATTTTATGAAATTGAAAACCTTGGAAGACGAATGATCACAAGCCATCAAACCAAGCTGAAACGCTTGAAGTTTTGCACCAGGAGTGGCATAAAGTTATCCAAAAGCAGTGTGTAAGACTGGTGGAGGAGAACATGCCAAGATGCAGGAAAACTGTGATTAAAAAACAGTGTTATTCCACCATTGATTTGTGAACTCTTAAAACTTTATAAATATGAACTTATCTTAAGGTCTAAAAGCACTGCATCTTTTGTTATTTCAGCCATTTCTCATTTTCTGTGAATAAATGCTCTAAATTACAATATTTTTATTTGGAATTAGGGAGGAATATTGTCTGTAATTTATAGAATTAAAACAACAATGTTCATTTTACTCAAACATACACCTATAAATAGCCAAATCAGAAAAACTGATTCAGCACAGACAGACCGTCTACATTTATAGAGGAGCATCAACCCAACAGTAAAGTGTGTAAATCCAGAAATAAACAAACTAAGCCGTCGGCAGAAGTGTAGAGGTGAGTCTTAAGATATGAAAATGATAAAATTTGTAAAGAGAGGGAGATTGCTTAAACACAGTTGGAAGGGAGTTCCATAGTCAGAGAATGAGCCTGGAGAAAGCCTGATCACCAAAGCCCAGCAGTAGAAGATCTGAGAAAGTGGGAAGGTTTGTAAGGAAGAAGGGAGGTTAGACAGTGGGTCCTAATGCGTGGATGATGTTACAGGCCTTCCAAATTGTGGAGAAAATAGGATAAAAATTTTAATAAATCCTAGAAACAAATCATTCAAAAAATTCTAATATCAGACCACCTTGTTTGTTACAGTGCATAAAATTATGTTCGCAAACATCCATTTATGTAGTGTTTCCCTCGCTTCCAGTCAGCGCTGTGAATTGAAACACTGTGGAAATGTCTGGGGCTGTTGTGATTGGCCGAAGCAGGTGTTTGGGTGGTCAGGCTGGCCTGCCCTGTCTCTGGTCGCCTGAAGCGGCGGCATGGCAGCGGCTCAGTACCACCCTCCCAACCATTCCACACGGCCATATTCATGTTTTTTTTTTTTTTTTTTTTTTTCCTCTGTATGCCATAACTCCCTCTTTCTTTCTCTCTCTTGTCTTCCCTTTTGATCTCTTGATAGATATTCGATTTGATGGATGCCAAAGCTCGGCAAGATTGCATCAAAGAGATAGATCTCCTGAAGGTAAGAAACCAGAGGAGGGAGAGAGCGGCGCCATGTGCCGCTATTACGCTTTCTAAAGGTGCCTCTGCCGAGACCTAATACCAGAGAAACAGACAGAGGGAGAGAGAGACAGAGGCAGAGAAAACAATTGATCTGTACCAGACGTTCTGCTTTCTCCCCCTCTCTCTTTCTATCTCTCTCTCTCTCTCTCTCTCTCCCTGTGTAAGGCAAGCGCAGATCACGGGCTTTTTCGTGTCATTCCTCCAGGCTGAGATTGACTCTCTTTTTTTATGCCAAAACTATAGTTTTTATCTTGTTCTGTAATATTTAGCATTGGGAGGGGGGGTGGGATGAATGGGGGGGGGCATAAGAGCAACAGCTTGGAAATTTAGCTCCCTCACATCGACTCCCTCATGTGTCTTTTGATGTTGCACGTCCTCTCCTTCGTAACGTTCTCCCTTGTTTTAAAACCATATCGTTTGCGTTCATCAAACGGCCTTAAGTAGGCTGCGGCTCGTGCTAGCATGAGGGCTAACTAACAAATTAGTGACAGGTCCAATCAGACGGGGCGTCTGGGTGATCAGAGGTGTCTCGCTGCACTCGGCTCGCTGTTTTGTCTTGCTAGCTCTCGTTAGATCAGCTTTCTGCCGACAACTCTCCCACCCCACACACACACTCACTCACTCACCCACATATACACACAGTTTAATGATGATCGCTTCGACCCTGATCACTGTTCAGTCCGTTGTGAATAGGGACTCTTCTTAGACCAGATAACTGGTGGCCTATTATGATTTAATATTTATTTATTTGTTTTATCATTTACTGCATGTGATTCTCTAAAGCATGTCACTGTCTAATGTCTAATGACCAACTTTCTTTTTTTCTTTTTTTTTAAACAAAGAGACAGAAAACAGAGAGGGCATATCAAAGACTGTATCTTTAGTCTGTTAGAACTTTGAATGGATGATGGAACAATTGCATCTTTTTCCTGCTGGTTGCATACCACCAACGTTTGATTTCAAGTAGCCGCAAAATTAGAAATATATGTGATCTGAAAGGTCAATTTTAACTTTTAGAAGTTTACTAGTTTGCTAGTCAACATGTGTGCCATTTCAGAGACCAAATTCTTTCGCGTCCTTTTAAAAATGGGAACCATCAAGGTTATCAACCATCAACCAAATCTGGTCTCAGCAAAAAGTCTAAATTGTAATGTGAACAAAGCTGAAAAGAAGTGAATCAAGTTGTTTAAAAAAAAAAAAAAAAAGAAAGGTAGGATAAAGCACTGCAGACTCTAAACTCTTACATTTACCTTCTGAGAACTCGCCTAAGTGGTACTGGTTGAGCATTAATATCCGTTAATTTAATTCCACCTTGTGGTTGAAACAAATTGAAACAATTTGGAACTGGTTTGGGATTAAAATAGCTGATGCCTAATTGGGACGTTCATGATTATTGGAAAAGACTTTTATTTCTCAAAAATCGGCAGTGCTCCTTGTAATCCAGTGCTCCTTGTGTATAGATTTTACCAGTCAGGTTATAAAGAGCAGTAAAGCCACTCTGCTGAAGAGCAGTGTTATACAGGAGTTTCAGTTTAGTTCTCCAGCACCAAGGCTGGAACAGTATTAGCATTAGCTGCTAACCGTGCTAAACGCTAGCTCTTTCTCTGTTCAGAGGTGAGTATTATCGGCCTGTAACCTGCTGCTAAAACAACCTATGTGGCACGAACCGCTAGCTAATATCGCTCTGGCTTGCCTGAACACTCAGGGTTCCTCAGTGTAAGGCTGTCGGTTGGCATTTACTAGCTCTAAGCGTGGCTAGCGCTTAGCCACTAATGCTAATGCTGCTGCACCCAGCCTTAGTGAAAAACTTGAAATCTAAGCTTACTGTCAATGAACCGAAGCGCTTTACTCACCGACGTAAATGGTTTTTAGGAGAGATATCTGTATAGGTTAACATCCAGCGCTCGTTTGAAAATGTTTTTTTTTTTTATTACAGTTTGGTTTACTTAACTTAGCTTCACTTTAGTTTACTTTTTGCCACCTTTCACCTTTTTATTATTAGAAGAGTTGCTGAAGTAGGAGGAGCTTAGTGGAAGTTTCTGACCTTCAGCAGTAGGAGGACGGTGGGAACAAAAAGGTCATGCAGGATGCAAGAACAACATTCAGTCTCACTTTTTTACTGCTGTTTTGCTAGATGTTTGCTTGCTCTTTACTGGGTTTAGTAGGGACCAAAACACTGACCTTGTCACGAGTGTCTCAACCTTTTACCCCCACCCTTTCTTTTATTTCCTGCAGTAAGCTCTGCTCTGCTAATGAATGCAGTCATTATGAGCAGCCACCACAAACAGCTAATAAGGCATTTTTTTAATAAAACGCAGAAACTCTGTCTTCCGCTTTAGCGGACAGAACGAGAGACACAAGGCAAAAACCAGAGGAAGGGAGAGTCGCAAATCAAAATAATGAGCAAGACTGGCAGTACCTGAGCAGCCGGGGTGCCCCCAACCCTGTCACCTCGTTCCTCTGTTTGTCTGTCTCGTCTGACCATCTGTCTGTCTATTTGTTTATCTGTCAGTTTCCCTATACCCACTTTCTGTAACCATCACTTTACATGAATATTCTTTTCCATCCTAATGTTACTTTTCATTTTTAACAGACTATTAGGTGCACTGTATTTTAAGGTGCATTATCAATAACCATCTATTTTCATACAGAAAGGGGCACCGGATTATAAGGTGCATTTTAAGCAACAATAGTTAGGAAACAAGGGTGTCGCCACGTTTCCCTTCTAATGGGGAAGCTGGGGGGAAGCACCTAAGTAAACAAAAATGTAATTCTTAAAAAAAAATGTATTATTTCAAATCCAAATGAGCATTGGATGTTAATCTACACAGATTTCTCTCCTGAAAACTGTTTATTTGGGTGAGTAAATCGCTTTTGTTTATTTTAGCGCAGTTAGCAGCAGCGCTACTGGAGAAACTTCACTGAAACTCCCTTATAATGCTGCACTTTACTGCCCTTTACAACCTGACTGGTAAAATTCGTACATAAGGTGTACCGCATTATAAAGCGCCCTGATGATTGGCAAAATTTTGGGAAAGATTTTAAGTGTGCCTTATAGTGTGAAAAAAATTTTTCAGCCAGGGATTAATCTTAGTCATAGTCAGACTATATGTTCCTTTATTTTCCTGGAAAATCCCGCTTTAAACTACTGTGTAATCCAAGAATATGCATAATCCTGCTTAATCCAGTTTGGGAAGCTGCCTCAAAATATTAAAATAATAAAAAAAAGAAAGATTATAGTTAGTGTTGCACTGATACCAAAGGTGTATTTACATTCATTACTCTATTAGAACTATAGATACTAGGGTTTAAAATACTTCTATAGTATCAACTTTGCCTACTTACTTAAGTAAAAGAGTAAAAGTACTGGATTCAAAACTAATTAAAGTATAAAAGTAAAAGCGATGGTTGGATGGATGATGGATGGATGGATGGATGGATGGGAAATCTGAATCAAATTCAATATAAGCTGAAATGAAACAGGAGGAAGTTGCCTAAAATATAATTACTTAGTAATTAAAGTACAGATAACCAAAATTCTACTTAAATAAGGTAAAAAAAAAGTATTTTAACTTAGTTACTTGACAACTCTGACTGATATTGTTACAATAGATGGTAATAGATATGTTGCACATTTTACTTCATTGTGCAATTACTGGTACTGGAACTAAATCAGTGCTTTTTTCATGCTTATTATATCTTATTTGGTATACAGAAATCCATATTTATCAAAATAAATGTATGGATTTATTAGCAACTATAGGGTCATATAAGTCACAGTTGGTGCTCTGTATCGGCAGATCCCTGAAAAATCTAGTATAGCTTTCAAGTATCGGAATAGAAAAAACAGTTTTGGTGCATTTCTAATGATAATGTATAGATAATATATTAAATATGCTTATATTGAATACATATAGTTTATTAGATGCAAAATCACTTTTACAATTATTTGGTTACATTATTTATTAATGCATCACCACAATCAGTATCATCCACGTTCACTCCTCATATCCAGCTCGTGATATATTAGAGCAGTCACTGTGGGGAAATGTTAAAGAGCTCCAACTTAGCCTGATATAACTGCATCACCTTAATGTGCCTCGTCACAAACAGAAGGTTTACCGCGTATCGTGTGGAATGCGAGATGAAGGCGAAATTACAGCGCTCAGCGTGATTAAAGCGAGCGCGGCGCTCCAATTTGCGCTGCGTTGTCGCGTTTCATGTTCGCCACGCTTCGGCACGGCAGCTCGGGGTCGGGAAGGGGGAAGAGGAGTGAGGATGACACCGCCGACTGCTCAGACTGCGGTCGTGTGATCCAAAAATACATCTAAAGAAAAGGCTCGGGACGGCGGCGGCGGAAGCGCGCGCACGCACGCACACACGTACGTACGCACGCAGGCACGGGCGCGTGTGCATGCGCCTGTGTGTGCGCCTGTTCGCGCCCTCCTCTGTATCAGCTCGGAGCATGAACATTTCTTTAATAACCCCCTCTGCCATGTCACAGCACATCGCCTGGCCTCGGCTGGCTCGCTCTCTCTCACTTTATCTCGCTCTCTCGCTCACTCTCTTACTCACTCGCTCGCTGGAAGGGGAAGAGTGGGTGAGAGGGGGGGTGAGAGTGGGTTTGGGGGTGTCTGGGTGTGTGGGTGAGTGTGTGGTTGTTGTATAGCTAGCTGTACTCCTCTCCTGCTTCCCTTCCCATTCATGCACTTATTTTTGTTATATTTTATTATTTTTTTTTTTTTATTATTTCATTCTTTTATTTATTTATTTATTTATTTAATTTTTTTTTGCCTTTTCCTCTCCTGCCTGTCGCTGTTGTCTTCGCCGTTGTTTACCATGTTGGATGCTTCCGCTCATTGACCAACCAACGGGAAAAAGAAAGCGGAAAAAAAAAAAAAGAGGAACGGAGGGAGGAAGAGGGGAAAGAGGGAGAGAAAAAAAAAGAGAGCGAGGGTGAGCGGAGGAGGGAGATATTATGCTACGCACTGCTGCTGCCTGGCCCGTCATGTTAGCATCAGCCAGGGATTGTTTGTTTATTTATTTATTTATTTATTTATTTAATTATTTGAAATGCCACATGGCTCAGTACACTGTCGCCCGGCTGAGGCAAGCCGCTCTCTCTTACACTCTCTCTCTCTCTCTCTCTCTCTCTCCCTCCAAAATAAACCTTCCTCTCCTTCCAGCCTTCCCTTCCTCCTCTTCCTCCCTCCTTCTCCTCATCCTCTCTCTCTCTCTCTCTCTCTCTCTCTCTCCTTGCCTGGCTTAGTTAGCTGGAGTGAAACACTCCTGCATTTTACATGAGCAACTGTTTATGTCGTTTTCGTTTTCTCCCCATTCCGATGCCATCCCCACAATGAGCTTTGCTGTAAATGAATTCCATTCGAGCCTTTTTGAGGCTCTTTTGAAGGTGTCCCGCACACCGTTCTCGTCGGACGCTAGTCGGCGGGACGGCGCCGGAGTGTATGCATCTTCTTTCTTTATCTTTTTCTTTTTTTGCTTTGTTCCTTCTGTCTCTAACTTTTGAAAGCTCTGTTTGACCCGTAGAATCTATTAAATATGTAACAGTCACTGATACCCTGCTCTCTCTCTCTCCTCTCTTCTCTTCCGCAGCAATTGAACCACCCCAACGTAATTAAATATCACGCGTCCTTCATCGAAGAGAACGAGTTAAACATAGTACTGGAACTTGCGGACGCTGGGGACCTCTCACGTATGATAAAGGTATGGGCGCCCGGCGTTGTGTCAGCACATTCTTACACACACACTGCGTTCTGGTTTTCTGCACTGGAAATAAACGAGCTTAGTTCATGGCTCAGAAATGCTTAGTAGAAAGTCTTCAGCTCTCACCATGTACTGCACCATGTTGTATGTTGAAGGGGTGTAAAAGAATATCGATATATTGAAGTATCAAAATTGTTTTTATTTTTTTATATACAATACATTAAAAAGATTTTGCTTATAGGCTTTGGTTCATTTAGAACCAAATTTCATGCCAGTTTTTTAAATCTCACCATTCTGGTTGGATAAACAGTAAAAATTATATTTTTTAAATATTTTTTACTGGAATTTTTTGCATGTTATATTTTGGAAACTTGGTATTTTTTTTTTCTAAAATTTGATTTTTAAAAAATTACAATGTTGAATGTTGTCACAAAGCAGCTTTACAGAGAAACGGGTCCACGTCTCTTATGAACGAGCACCACAGAGATGCCAACAGTGGCAAGGAACCTTAGGAGGAACCAAGACTCAGTCAGAAGAACCCATCCGCTTCGGTTCGACCCGCACAGTACAAATAAATAATAACAGAACAAAACCAACAGTACAGAGAGATAATGTGGTGCTATAGCTAATGTAGAAACAGGTTCTGGGTTATGAGTGTGAGCAGGTGATGGGCACATGTTCAATGTTCATGTTAAAGAGATAATAGAGAGATACAGCTAATGTAGAAACAGGTTGTGAACAGTGTGAACAAGTGTTGGGTATATGCTCAATGTTAATGTACCCGGACACAAATGGAAATGTAGCCGCCTTCTTTAATCTATCTGTGCAATGAATACACACACTCACGCTAGTGAGTAAACCCAGAAGACTTACACAGTGATATTGTGAGAACATGTGCCCGGAGCTGTAGGCAGCCATCAGTTAAGGACCTTGTTTAAGGGCCCAACAATGATGGTTCACTAAGCGCTGATCCAAGACTGTTAAATATACAGTATGTAGTGATAAATTATTATTGTTTGATTAGCAATTAGGATTGTTTTAAATAAGAATAAGATATGAGCTGGTTGCAATTCAAATATTTACACTCCTTGAGTGTAGGACTGCATATTTTTCTTGCTTCTGTCCCTAGCACTTTGTGCAATGCTGGACTGTTACAAATTAGTCGACAATGAACTTCATAGTCGACAAATTTAAATAATCGACATTGAAGATTATATTGACTAATCGTTGCAGCCCTACTTAACAAAGTAAAACTTTTTATGTAGTAAAATTACCTTTGTGCTATTTTGCAGGCAGCATTTGATTACATTCAATAGTGTGTAGAGGGGACCAACTTAGTACTTTGGATATTTTTTAAAGTTGCTGTTTAGCTCAATTAAGTTTTACCTTAAGTCTAAGTTTTACTTCAAGTCTAAAGCATTTGATTTGGCTCAAATCTTTGAAAATTTCCACTTTTTGCTAAATTAAATCTGGCAATTGTTCTTTACATTGGGTCAAAATTTCTGTTCTTTAAGATTTTTTTTTACTTTATTCCAGGACATGGAATCATGTTCAGGAATCTGGACAATATTTACAAAACACGCTTTCAGTCTTGTAAAGTAATTTAAAAATGCTGATATTCAAATGATCTCTTGTATGCTTTGGTAAAAATACCCTTCAGTGTCCTCTCTCTCTTTCTCTCTCTCTCTCTTTCTCTCCAGTTTTCACTCTGTGTTGTGTTCTCCTTCTGCGTTTCCTCCGCTCCTGACAGCCGTACAAGCCAACACTCCCCAACTTGATGCTCACAAATTAATGTCCTGCATGTAAAAGACGCCCTTTCCCAAATCTCGTCCTGCTTAAACAATGTGTAGTGCAAACAAGCTCCCCAGGCAAGGCTTTCCTCAGTTGTATCCAAGACGTTGGAGCTGCTAAATGAGGACATGGAGGATTAGTATTACGAGAGCCTCAGCCTGCCAGACGTTTAGAGGCATCATAACATACCAACGTATTCAGACGGTGAATATTACGTCTGTCAGCTCCTCGCCCAGCGGCCTCGCTCACTTGCTCGCACCCTTATTCTCACCTCTCCCCACCTATTCACATCCGTGCATCAGCCCGCACTCCTTTAATTAGTATTATTTATTTTATTTATTAAGTAGTGTCACTCCAAACCCGTGCATCTGGACTAATCCCTCTTCAGCATGCTGCAGTAAATATGACTGAACAGTGCGCCGTATGTAAAACAGAAGCTCCAAATGCATGAATTTACCATTTTTTATTCTTTTTGATTTCTTTTTTTTTCCCCGCTTCCTCTTTTCCCCCCTCTTTCTCTGTCCATCTCAGGATTCAAATGAAATCAAATGGCCCCTTCATTTGCATGCACTTACAGAATATTGCATGTGCCGTGTTTGCTTTTTAAAGGCACGGAGGGGGCTGCTGTGCTCCCCCATTGACATCAAACGGCCCTCTGATATGCAAATAGAAGGGCTGGGGAAGAATAGATCCACCGGCTTTGTTTGGATGTGGGCCAAGGTTTCCTGGGCTTGAGACTGCATGCTCACAGCCGCTCCAATCATTTCAATAAAGAGGAGGGGGTTAAAACAGGCAAAGTGAGCAGCATTTGCACAATGGAATAGTAACCGGCCTTAAATAACCTGTGCTTTATGTATTAATATATATATATTAATACACCCCCACCCTCACCATTTTACCTGTGCTGACAAGTAGTAGGATCACCTAATTATCGCTGGTGACTCAATTAATTATTCAGCCAGCGTTCAGAAGGTCAGATAATTACTGTGTTGTTTTGGTTAAGTAAGCTTCATTTACTCTTAATTGTGTAACACTGAATTAATTGCAACTTTGAAGCTAGGTTCACAACCACTCGTGCACCTCCTCTAGTCTGAATAGAAGCACTGAGAGCCATGGTGCTAAAAGCACAATGCAGTAATGGCCAGGCCAAAAGCTCTGCCACTTGCATGCTCCGAGTGGTCCAGCAGCCCACTGTCCTCTCTCTGTGATCCGAGGAGCGCCGGTTTAAATCCTGAATCACGCTGAGTGCCATCAGCAGCCAGAGTCCGAGAGAGTACCATTGGCCTTGCTCTCTCTGGGTGTGTAGATGATTCTCTCTCCCAAACACTCTTAGTGTGATGTTGGGCGTCACAGACATCTGTTAGTTGATGCTGCGCTTTCCTCAGAAAACCAGTGTCTGACTTCACACGTATATATATGCGGATAACCGATATTACACATTACCAGTGCCAACATGCATATTTAAATCTAAACTTATTTTTTGCATTATAAAGTGAACTGGCTTATAAGGAGCATTTATTATCAATAATCGTCTTTTTATTTTATTTATTTTTTTCTCATATAGAAGGCACACTGGATTATAAGGCACACACATCATGCGACACTAGTAAGGAACAGGGGTGTCGCCATGTTTTCCTTCTAATTCAGCAAGTCTCACCATTGGGTGGCGAGATCTGTAATGCTAAGCTAAGTAGACAGAAATGTAATTATATTTAAAAATAAATCTATTAAAATAAAAGAAGCGCTGGATGTTAATCTACACAGATTTCTCTTCTGAAAACTGTTTAGTAGTAAACTGTAAAATGCTTCAGTTTATTTACAGTAAGCTTAGATTTCCAAATTTCTACTAAGGCTGGGTGCAGCAGTATTATTATAAGCAGCTAACCGCTAGCACTAGCTGCAGTTAGCAGCTAATGCCGCCTGACAGCACTATGCTGTGGAACCTAGGGTGATACTAGCTAGTGGTTCATCCCACGTAGTTTGTTTTAACATTGTAAACAAGCAGACTACAATCCGATATACTCTCCTCTGAATGGAGAAAGAGCAAGCGCTTAGCGAAGTTAGAGGGTAATGCTAATACTACTACAGCAGTGCTAGTCAGGGTTTGCTTTTTTTTTGCATAAAAAACGTAATCTGATCTTCCTCCAAATAAAGGGTATTCATATATAATGTGCCTAAAATAACAACACAAAAAAATTATCTTGCAGGTCTGATTGAACACATTTTTAAAACATTTTTAAGTGGTAGTGGGAAAAGTAAATGAACATTGTTTTTTTTTTTTGTAAATTAAGAAAATAAAACAATAAATCTATTGAAACTAAAAAATATGTATATATATAAAATTATCTTAAAATTAAAATGATTAATGTATTTTAAAGCATCACTTGGTCCTTTTCCAGCATATAATAAATATTACAGGAAGTATCAATTTAAAATATTGACCAAATCTAAGCATCGAATAAAGCAATTAACATAATTCTGATATCATCGTACATCTATAACTAAGCTGTGTTTTCACCCACATGGAAGCTTCTGGTCGCTCAGTTTGTCTGATATGGGAAAGTAGGAGATATCATGCTTCACTCTGATCAGTGTTTAGATAAGATATGTTAAAGTTAGATTTTCTATTATATTGAGTTCATTACCGAGGGCATTGTGGTCTAATGTAGTTACTAATTAGTGCCCTGGATGGGGCTTAAGAGGTGAGAACAGGTCAAGTGAGGTCAGAAAAGGTGGTTCAGAGGTGAACAAGCTGCTCAGACTTTGTGCAGATTCAGCAGTAGATACACACATACAAACGCACTCTGCTTAGCTTAGGTGTGGGACCTTGTAATTTATTATATTCTACTATATTGGAAGAGCCCTGTGATCTATTAAGCACAATATAGGGTTATTTGTACTGCATATGTTTGTGTTTATAATCGAGCACTGTCGTTAAAAAAAAAAAATGTGCACCCATAAGGAAGTGGCAGATTGCAGTGCTTTTCTGAAGGAAGGAAACCTGGAACAATAAATGATGAGAAATTTAGACTGATATGGACAGCCTTTAGTGAGCTACACACACAAAAGCGTGTGCAATGCATGTGTAATGCAACATGCCAGACGTCAGTTTTAGAGGTTTGTAAAGTTGAACAGAATGCAATATAAATGAAATATAAATGATAATTTTAAAATTGTTTTAAATGTTATACAAGTACATCTCAGAAAAAAAAGAATATCATTGAAAAGTTACTTTATTTCAGTAATTCGGATTGAAATGTGAAACCTTTATATTATATATATGTATTACACACAGAGTGATCTATTTTAAGCATATAAATATAAATCACAAGACTGGCTGTTCAGGGATGTTCTTTAAGAAGACAGTGTGCAAATGTTCACACCATGTCAGGAATCCAAGTATTCATGTGGTTCTGATGGTGAGGATCCTCCACTGTCAGTCCTCGGTGGTATAGGCCTCAGGCCTTTATGTCCAGTGTTCTGTAGTGAGGGTTTGTCTTGCATTGAGGGATGTGTGTTCTTCTTTCTGCAGCATTTCAAGAAACAGAGGAGGCTGATCCCTGAAAAGACTGTGTGGAAGTACTTTGTTCAGCTGTGTAGTGCGCTGGAGCACATGCACTCCCGACGCGTCATGCACAGAGGTACACACAAACACAAACACACGCTCTGACATTTTTGTACCATTTGAACTGTGTACATACAGGTATCACTGGAACCGTGTACACGCGTGCGCTGCTGTTTGAACTTGTACTTGACAGGACACACAGCTTACCGTATTCCTTCCTCCTGTAGCTTAAAATAAATATTGGAATATTGTCTTCATAATGTTCTTTCTCACAATTTGTTGTTTATTTTAGCTAATTGATGCTGTCAAATAATATTTTTTCCACTTTAGTTTGATTTGTAACCCCCACTTGTTCTGTAAACAGTGTCAATGTAAAGAGAATAAATTGGCTAAAAGAAAAAAAGTTATAAAAAGTTATCATTATATTTAAATATAAGAATAGTCATTTATTGCTAGTCAGATACTAGACAATATATGTTTGATGTGTGAACTGCAAAGCTAGTGTTGCTTACAAACACTGAACTTATTTCGCCTCCTTATCTAATCTAAAATAATAATAATAATTAAAAAAAAAACATTATGTTGTTTTCTGCTAGGTCTGTTGAAAGTCTATAGCAAACTGTTGGACAGACCATAAATAAACTGCCCTAATGTAAAAGTGATTCATAGGATTTGTTTGTTTTTCCTAAACTACATCCATTAACATCTCCAAAAAAAAATTTAGATTAGTTTTAAATAATGTGAACTTTTGGGCATGTACACTCAACCCCACAAAGGAGGTTTTGAAATGGAGTGAAACTTCATGTGTGTAAATTAAATGAGGATATTTCTAAGATATACATTATTAGAGTGAAAAGATTTGTACAGTTAACGTGGGGCTTAAATATGGAAGCACGTTTGAACACAGATGTTGCAGTTGGGCCTGTCGATCCTGCACACTCAGAGATTTCTGTAGAAGGTAGCCCAACACAACCTCTAGTAGCCCAGTGGGGTGCGCTGTTTTGTGTAATTTGTATCAAGACCTACTGTCCAATCAATCGGGTGAAACCGTTTGACAGTTTAAGGGTTCTTTCACACCTCCCTTGTTTTTCTGGACCTTCAGACTCGTCAGTTTGGAGTTTTTTTTTCTGATACAAACTGGAATGTATGGAGGGTGCTGCAGATCACTGTCTGGTCTAAAGGACTAAAATTTGCTCAGACTAAAAGATCTGATTTTGATCTGAATCAAGTGAGCAATGATTCAGTTAGTTCGGTTAGTACCCAAGCTGTGATTTGTGGCAAAATCGATGTATGCTAAAAAGCAGTACGGGCACTAGAGCTTAGATCGGCCTCGACTTGGCCCGAGCCCACACTTATGAACTGTTATTAGCCCATGCCCAATTTAAACTCAATATATATATATATATATATATATTTTTTAGTAAGTAGAGCATTAAAACTGAGCATTTTAAGAACATTTTTGGGCTGTTTGAATGAGCTAAATCTGTTCAGAATGATGTTAATTAACATTGCATAACTGAAGAAGCATAGACCTATTTTTTAAGAAAAATGTTTATTAAGAACATCAGTAAATTATGCTACAAGAATAATGTCTGAATGACAGTCCTCTAATCTAATATAATTTAACATGGTTTAAAAATATAAAATACTTTCTAAACAAACAAACTTTTTTTTATATTGAGTTTATAGCCTAAGTGCAAAATCACAAAAAACAACAATACCGCTATGCACTGCACAATCATTAAACCAAAATAGCCCAAAAACATAGTTTACAATTACTTTCCTCTACTCTAATAAAATTAACAATGTTTAAGAATTTAAAATACTTCCTGAACAAATAATTTTTTTTAATTTTGTGTGCGAAAACACACTATGCAGGCCAGAGCTACATGATTATAACATTCTAACTCATGCATGTATATTTTTTTTCAATACAGTTTGGTTCGTAACTTTGCTATATTGTAATTATCACACCATAACTTTATATAAAAAAAATAGCATTAAAAAACAGATGCCTAGGTCACAGACCATTTTCCTAAGCCCGACTCGACCTGGCCCGTGGAAAGTGGTGGGAAATCTCAGCCCGACCCGGCCCAAGCACGGGTCGGGCATTGGCTCAGGCTGGGGCAGAAATTCTAAGCTCTAATGTAAGTATATTTAAAGAGGTTTAAGCTGGTTGACAGTCTAAGGGTTCTTTCACACCTCCTTTGTTTTTCTGGCCCTTCAGACTCTTCCGTTTGCAGTTTGGTCTGATATGAAATGGCATGTGTAAAAAGTGCTGCAGATCACAGTCTGGTTTAAAGGACCAAAATTTTCTCAGACCAAAAGATCTGATCTTGGCCAAGATCCACTCAACCGTGATTCGCTTAGTTTACACCCAATAAACAATAGAAGAAAAGAAAGAAGCGGTATTGTACTAAAATCGATGCATGCCAGGCAGCAGTATGTGCACAAAAGCTTCTGTTTGTAAGTACTGTATGTACTGTAGCTGTAAATAAACCTTATTTTAAATAGAAATAAAAGGTATCTGATTCCGAATTCGGCACAACACCGAAAGCAAGTCAACGTGAGATGATGACGGGTCGTATTTTTTTAGTGGACTCACTAAACTGCAGTGCAAAACCAAAACTTATGACACCAAATACAGTATATATAGTACAATGTCCAAATGGTCGCAACTTTCAGCTGTAAAAAAAAAATGGCTTTAGTCTAGTGATTGTTAACAGTATTAGTCTAGCATCCATCTATAGCCCTAAGCTAAATATATATTAGATCTAAAATATATCATACCTGTCGGCCTGCATCTGGGGTCAGGGATAAATGTTGGAATTATTTGATCAACATATAAGAATTTATGTCTAAACACTCGAAGCTAATAAAACTTGTAGCTGATCAATACGACCTGATAATTACTTAACCCTCCTGTTATGTTACAGGTCAAATTGACCCCTCTTGAAGTTTAAAGATTAAAAAAATAGTTAAAAGTATTATTTTTCAGTATGAAACTTCTTCTGCTTGCCTTACTTAGTGTAATCAACATATAATGTGAAAATGGTTCATCTCAAATATTTGCAACCACCCCCTGCAAAAACTAAAACTCAAACAAAATTGCAATGTTATGTTTTAATGTTGTGTAAAACTACTGTTTTATATGTTGGTCTTTCAAAAGTAATAAAGTAGGGAAACATTAAGAAAAAAAGGTTGAACATCTTTTTTTTTTATTAAAAACAAGTGAATTATTTTATTAGAACTATTACCTATTATTTGTAAGGAACACTATTGCACTAAATATTAATTTTATTGATAATAATTAGCAATGAAGTTAGTAATGACATATTCACACTGCTTGTTAAGATTTTATTCAGATATCTTTTGCGTAATTAAACATCCGACGGGTCAATAGGAACCGGGAACACCACTGCTGATTCTGAGAAATGAACATAACAGGAGGGTTAAAAATGATCATAATAAAGTCTCTATAACTACATAACTATCTACTGTTAAAGCTATAAATATGGAAGATAATTCTCCAGCACTGCAGCAAAAAGACCCCCCCCCCCCTCTCTTTCCCCACCTGAACCGTGTTCTGACACTGCCCCTCTGCTCTGTCATTCACCACCTTTATACACAGCCATTTCACACCTGACTCGTCCAATTCACATCTGATTCTCTAGGTCACACCTCGCCTTCTAAACCTAGACCTGTGTTTGTTGTTGCTGGAAAGCCTCGCGTTCTGAGGTGCTAAACTCCATACTGTACAGTGTGTCTCGAAGCACATGGTTCTGATAACGTGAGGCACATGCGCACACGCGGGCGCACACACGCACTGCCCTTAAAACGTCTAATGCCGGTCCCCTGGACTCTTAAAGGTGATTTATACCTTGTCCTTTCCTGGATTTAGGGATGTTTCTTTTGGTTCTGTGCAGTGCCGTGCGATGATTCTGCTTCTGCTTCTTTTATGGAGCATTTTTTACTTCACCTACTTTCTCACTTTATTTTTGTGTTTTTCCCCCTCTCCTCACTCACATGCAGTATGTGTCAGTCTGATAAGTGACTTCATCTCTCTCTCATTTCTTTTTAAAGACATAAAACCAGCCAACGTGTTCATCACAGCCACTGGAGTGGTGAAACTGGGTGACCTGGGATTGGGACGCTTCTTCAGCTCCAAAACCACTGCAGCGCATTCTCTAGGTAAGCCCTCTTCATCTTCTCTTTCTCTCTTTCTCTCATGCTTTCCCACTCTGTGGACCTCACCCCCTTCCTTCCCATCCCACACACACACACACATCTCCAAACACACACACCTCCCTACTTCCATGGAAAAAGGGAAAAGGGAGACAGAGTACTCCAGTAAGGGCCTTTAATCACTCCAGAGGAGCTAGATGTGTTTCATTAGGCCCCGCCGCGCGAGCAGAACCATGTGTCCATTATAAAGCAGCACCTTCCGCCGGGCCCCCGCGGCCAGTTGCGAGCAAAGCGTGGCAGGCTGTGTATCCATTTCATTGAGCAGTTAGAGCTTTCCTGTTGCCTTGACCCCGCGACCCCTCTCCACGCACACACAATGTCTGCGCAGGGACACCGGCCGGGCAGTGACTCGAGTGGAAAAATGAAAGAAAGAAAATGAGTCTGGCAGTGCCACTCCGTCTAGGACACCCCGCCGAGTCCAGTTTCACCACTCCGCCCAGGAAGGAGACACTGGTGGCAGATGAAGTCGTCATACTCGCCTCCTCCCGTTAAGTGGTTGACTCAGGAGGTGTCGGCCTAGACGGCTCGCCCCATCCAGAGCCCTCTATCAGCCTCTGTTCATTTTAGGAAATCACGTTATTTAGATCTATGTACAAATAATGCATCTTTTTTATTTATTTATTTAGTTAGTTTTATCGTATAAAATATGCTTTAAAGTATAATCAAATACAGCTCTGGAAAAAAACGAACAGACCACTTCAGTTTCTGAATCAGTTTCTCTGTGTTCTGTGTTTGATTAAAATGAACATTGTTGTTTTATTCTATAAACTACGGACAACACCTCTCCCAAATTCCAAATAAAAATAGTGTCATTTAGATTATTTATCTTTTGAAAATGAGAAATGGCAAAAATAACAAATTATAAAAAATGATGCAGAGCTTGTAGACCACAAATAATGCAAAGAAAACAAGTTCATATTCATAAAGTTTTAAGAGTTCAGAAATGAATATTTGGTGGAATAACACTGGTTTTTAATCACAGTTTTCATGCATCTTGGCATGTTCTCCACCACCAGTCTTACACACTGCTTTTGGATAACTTTACACCAAAATTCAGTCAGTTCAGCTTGGTTTGGTGGCTTGTGATCATCCATCTTCCTCTAAATTATATTTCAGAGGTTTTTAATTGGGTAAAATCTAAGAAACTCATAATTTTTAAATAGTCTCTTATTTTTTATTTCCAGAGCTGTGTGTGTGTGTGTGTGTGTGTGTGTGTGTGTGTGTGTGTGTGTGTGTGTATATACACACATATATATACACACACACACACGCACACCCTGGGTAGGGAGGTACAGTGGGGGGCGGATCTGCAGTGGCTCTTGTCATCCACAAAAGGGGCTTCTAACTAACAACGCGTAAGGCTGGCGTCATTAGGGGATAGCATATGTAACAATAGCATATGTTAAACTATGTTACAATGGTTAAAACGCTTTGCTCACTTAATTTATTATTCTTTTTTCCTCTTGAATCAAATCTGCTCGTCTAACCAATTTAGTTTGAAGAGGTATGTGTCTCATACAGAGGAGGCAAAATTGAGATAATTTGGCTAATAACCAAAACTATTATTTTTATTTCTATTAGTCTTATGCGGCTCCACAGGATGTGCTTGTTTTTGCCGAATTCAGCACGGCTCACAACAAAACCCCAGACTCAGGAAATGCGTGTGACAGATGTGACAAAAAAGCTGAGTCCACAGCACCCTCTACAGGACATCTGAGTGCAGTCCTCGCTCCGTCACTGCTGCTCATTATTTAGGAAGTAATCAGGACTGGGTAATAGTGCTGTGTGTATTAATGCCAGTGTATCTTACAGCTGTTTACTCATGCATTCAGCACCGCTGACCTGTCAGATCACACACAGACGTCCAGCGTGCTGTGGAGTCATAACCAGGCTTAATTATAGTCATAAAAGAAAGTGAAAGATGGAGGCTTTAACAGATATAGCTTTAAGATGACAGAGTGAGGTTATAATTTATGCAGTTTATTTGTACATGTATTTGTTTTGTATGTGCTAGTGTATTTGAGATTTGTGATGTATAAAGCCCTCAAAAAATACAAAATGATTTATTTTGTGCTTTGATGTGAGCGTTGTAGCTGGAACATCATAGTTTGTTTTGTTTGTTTTTTTGGTGTGCACCTTAACCTGCAGTTTCTCTGATTTTGCTATGTATAGGTATATGGTTGAGTAAAATGAACGTTATTGTTTTATTCTATGAACTACATTTTTTCCCAAATTCAAATAAAATTTGTCATTTAGAGCATTTATTTGCAGAAAATGAGAAATGGCTGAAATAACAAGAACGATTCAGAGCATTCAGATCTCAAATAATGCAAAAAAAACAAGTTCATAATTATATTTATAGTTTTAAGAGTTCAGAAATCAATATTTGGTGATATAACCCTGTTTTTTTAATTACAGTTTTCATAAATCTTGGCATGTTTTCCTCCACTAGTCTTACACACTGCTTTTGGATAACTTTATGCCACTCCTGGTGCAAATATTCAAGCAGTTCAGCTTGGTTTGACTAGTTTACGTGGATTGAAAACAACATGAAGGTTAAACTATTTTAAATAATTTACCCATTCTGACCATTTCTTACAACTAGTGAATAACTGCAGAATGTACAGCGCTCAGAATCACACACAAATGGGAAAAAATGGACTCTCAGAAACAGGAAAACTCTGAAGATACTTATTTCATTTTAGCCATAATAAAATATACTCTTAATTCATAAGAGCCCAGACCCACTTCTGAATACTGATGCTCAATTCAAAATACATTTGATAAATTCAGTGAGCAGCTCCTTCATGACTGTAAATATTTTAAGACTAAAATCCTAATGTAACACAAATGACAACAATTTCATAACCTAATACATTTTAACATTTTGTTAAAGAAATTGTCAGAACTAATTATAGTGAACATGAAACCTTTATTTAAATTATTTGAATTGTTAAGTTGTTTGAACAGATATGTAGAAGCTAAACTAAGTAGAACTAACCCAGCACGCCTACATTCTGTAAAGATGTAAGATGATCCTGTGATGTTTTCAGGATGAATTTTATTTATTTTTTTAAATATGATTCATATTTTGCATATTAACGCCCATATTTGATCCAGTGCATGCACGTTATACCTTTATTCAAACCTCATTCATTCAAACATCAAAGAAAGTTCACATACCTGCTCGTACATGCTAATGGTCACTCTAATGTTCCATATATTGAACTATTGGTTATCTAACGTAACTATGGTGACAGGCCTATAGTCAGAAGAACCTGTTGCAGCCTCAAAGACCTCGTTGTAACTTGGTTATGTTGGTTTTTACCCATGTAAAAGTTCTTCACACTGCTTTATAGCTATGTTACAAAAATGATTCTTTTATAGAATTGCAGCAGCTTTACTTCTCAGAATTTGGATTCCTGGGTGGTTTTACACATGACTTATTGGCCAGGTGTTCACTGGGATTAGTCTACTGATTTCAGTATATGTGCCTTATGCTCTATGCTATATATGCGATTTTGTCCCCATCATGCAGCTGTGCTGTGTGTGTGATCACGTAGAGCTCTCCCGCTGCTGAGAGTCGTGCTGGTTCTCTGTGCTCAGGCTGAGCTGTAGCAGAGTATGAATTTCATGAGCATCTCCTGGCAGGTTAAATTCACCCAGGGGCATGGAGACCCAGGTCTATGTCTCCCTCTGGGTGGGTACACTAAAGTCCCTCTGCTCCAGCTTTTCCTCTCTCTATCTCTCTCTCTCCTGCTCTTGCTCTCGCTCTTTCCCCTTTTCTCTCTCCCTCCTCTCCCTCTCTCTCTCTCCCTCTCGATGCATGGGGGTGGTGGTTACGGGCAGGGAGGGTGCTGGAGGAGGGATTGTGGCTTGACAGTTTGGGCTGTAATGAGACAAACCACCGTGGTAGAACACTGCGATGCGCACTGGATGGAGGTCCAGGAAGCGCCGCTCCGTGCCTGTCAATTCTCCTCCTCAGAAGCCGAGCCGTAGCCTTTTAACTCTGTCTCCGAGTGGCTCTGCAGCCCACAGATACAAACAAAGCCAAAGAGGGGGAGCGAAAGAAAGAGAGAGGAGAGGAGAGCGAAAAAAAAAAATCACTCTTTTCTTCACTCTTTGCATTTCCTGCCAGAGGCTTCTTCCCCTTTAAATTATGGGGGGTGGAAGGAGGGGGGAGATAGCAGGGGGTTTAGGGGGAATACAGTGCAAAGGGAAGATTTTAGTATAGAAGGGGTAACAATGAAAGAGGTGAGGGGGGATATAACAAGAGAGCAAATAGTGTCTGCATTTTTGTTATTAACAGCTAAATTGGGCTCATGCCAGTGATGTTTTAGCTCTTTATAGAAAACGGTGATTATATTAATGTTAGAACTAATGAATGTGTTTCTAGTTGTGCGTTTCTTATAAAATAAGAGATCACTTAAAACTGATTTTCTTTGATTTTAACAAATTAAAAACCTCTGGAATATAATCAAGAGGAAGATGGGTGATCACAAGCCATCAAACCAAGCTGAACTACTTGAGTCTTTGCACCAGGAGTGGCATAAAGTTATCCAAAAGCAACCAAGCTGAACTTTTAGCCAGCAATTTTATTTACTTGGACTTAAAAATGTCATTTTTTTAATTTATAGTTACATTTAGTGTAGTTTTTGTTACTTTAATTGCTTAATATATTTTGTGTGTTTCTATTATTTTTATGTTTCAATATGTTTAAATTTATTAACATGTAGACCTGTAACAAAAATTACAATATCTACTTATTGTACAATAAATGGATACACCCTCAATAATTTTACTTATCGTAGAGAGTCCATTAATGTGAAACTGTATATCAATTTTATATCAATTTTTCTATTTATTCTTTGATTTTATTTGTATAAAATTTATAATGATAATTAAGTAAATGACAAATCGTACAATATATGGTGAGATGTTTGCTGACCTTGGACAGAATATCAGCTTTGTTTAAAAGCACAGCAGTTTTATTTATCTTAATATAATTACTATTACGCGGTTTTGTAAATCTTGTATTTAAATTTGAAAGTCTGACTATTCTTGAAAAATAAAATTCACAACTCTGTTTTGTTAAACTGTTAATCATTATTTAATTTGTGAATTATTAAATCTTTATCAAAATTGTCTTAAAATGATAATGATTATTGCAATGAATTCTAGGACAATATATCATACATTTAAAAATAGTTGCAATGAGGGTTGCCAAACCCTTGCCAAACCCCATATTGATCTGTCATCAATAACCCGGTGTGCTAATCAACCTACTCAGATAGAGAGAGAGAAAGAGAGACAAGAAAAAAATAGAAAGAGCATGAGCATGGTCAGTTGTGTGTTCTCTTGAGTGCTGTCTGCTGCTGCTGACGGTTTACATTTCTAAACAGTGTCCAAAATTTTAAGACGGCCCCTTACTGTCTTAAGGCCTGCTGCAGTGATTACTTCTAGTGTGATTTTCTAATATTTTTGTATATTTATATGTCTATGTATGTGTATCTAATCAAAACCATTAATTATCTTTTAATCGCCGTGTTGCAGAGAACTGCTGGTAATTGCGTTTTGAGCATCCGCCCCCTCAGAAAAGCCGATTTCGCTCCCTTCACTCAAAGAATGCATCCTAATGTCATAACAATTCATAATAATGGAAATCAATCCCAACATGACTTTCTATTTATTTGCATGAATAAGTGATGTGTTGTTAATTTGGTATGCAGCTGGAATGCTCTCGCTGTAGCATCTGGCTTTTATGAAACTATTAGCATAAGAGAAGATGATTTTTAATCATCTAACAATGGTTGTTGAGGGACGGCGTTCAAACAGCGCTGGGAGACCGGAGCGTTCGCAACAGCGTGAGCGATAGCGCCGGTTAAAAGACCTCGCTAGTTATTCAGTCAATAAAGTGATTAATTGCTGTTTTTTGGGATTGTAGGTCAGCTGCTATTATGCAAGAACCTTAAGGACATATTATGAAAATGAACGATGCACTCGCTGTCTGTGTGCGTGATGCTACTGAACGTTGGTAGCGATTAAATAGAGGCTTTTAGATCTTATTTCCTCGGTCTGCCACTGTTCTTTTACTGTTAACAGAAGGGCAGCGGTTGTGGACAGTCTGTTTCATCTGTAGAAATTGCGTCAGAAGACACAGCAGCTCCGCTCCCTGCCTTCACGTTCTGATGCCGTTCGGTGTTTGGTGTTCTCGCCACATGAGACCTGCTAGCGCTCCGTCAGATCTGAGGTGTTTGTGCCAGGGCTAAACTTTAGTAAACTGCGAGCATTTGTCAGAAAGCTTTCCTCTCTCGTTCTCCCCCTCCGTGACTTGCCTCTCGCTCCATCATCAATCTTTCACGCTTGTTGGCCTACGCATCGCTGCAATGATGCAACCAGGAACTTGTGGCTGGCTCTGGAGAGAGCAGCACGGGGAGTTTGACTGGCCTCCTGGGTCCGGCTCTTATGCCTGATGGCTATTAGTCACTGCCAATTAGCTGCTTTCCTGCACGGGGCTGTGGACCAAGAAAGCCGCCACTGCTTGGCCTTCACGCTGTTGTGCCACGCATAAAATCTTGTGGTATTTCAGCAAGCGCTACGCAGAGCAGAGCTTTCCAAAGAACCGCATCAACACAATCTTGGCTTAAACATATTTTAGCAGGTACAGAATGTGAGACTGGTGTTTGACTGTTGGATTTTTGCATTGTGCTCATTAACACTGACTATCACAGATATGAGGACTCGGTTCACATGCCAGTCAGTACTCACTGTTACTTAAGACTTGTGACCAAATTTCATGCTAGCTATATTGGTTGTACACTGACATAAATAAAACTTTTTGCTTCCAGAATTATGAGTAACTTTGTCTTTCAGACTAAAACATAAATGAAACTAAAACCTTGACTTAAACCCATCAGTACAAAGTATAGACTTGTATCATACTCAAAACTCAAATGAGACTTCCAAAGGATTCAGGCTTCAAGTGCAGAAACTCAAGACTCAACTCGGACTAAAGGAAAGACTAGAAATTCAACTTGAACTGACATTTTAGAGACTTGACATGGACTTGCAACTGCAGAAACCCAACACTCAAGTCGGACTTTCATCCTAGAGACCCTGGCCTTGAATCAGGCTTCTAAAGGAAAGACTTGCAACTCAACTTTTAGAGACATGACATTGACTCACACTGCGGAAACCCAAGACTTAACTAGAACTCACATTCCTGAGACCCTGGACTTGAATCTTCTAAAACTCAGCTTGAACTGACATCTCAGAGACTTGACATTGACTGCAAAAAAGCCAACACTCAATTCAGGCTCACATCCCAGAAACCCTGAACTTGAATCAGGCTTCTAAAGAAAAGATTTGAAACTCAACTTGAACTGTTATTTCAGAGACTTGACGTGGACTCACACTGCAGAAACCCAAGTCTCAACTCTTGACTCACATCCTGAAGACCCTGGACTTGAATCAGGCTTCTAAAGGAAAGAAAAGATTTGAAACTCAACTTCAACTGGAATTTCACATTGACTTCTAAGACTTAACTTGGACTCACATGCTGGATATTCTGGAACTTGAATTGGACTCGAGGCTTGTACTGTATGCATAAACCTGGCACCTTCAGGAACTCAACTTAAACCATACTCACATCAAAATGCCCTTTCTGCTCTGTTCTGTTTTGCGCAACTAATTTTGAACCATTTGGCACAAAAATAAAGGTTCTGGAACCGGAAAAGTTTGTTACCAGCTGGAACCAAAGAATAGTAGGTTCTTAAGCACGACTCCCTCTGTTCTGTAACATATTCTTGGTTCCACTAAAACTGGTGCAAATGTGGGCTGGTTTCACTAAAAAAAACACCAAAGACAAGCCTACAAGCCTGAATAGAACCAGTTCTAGAACTGGAGTTCTTTTGGTTAAAAAGGGCTAACAGAAAATCTGGGCTCTAATGTGAATTTCTGAAACTCAAAAGTTGACCCAGACTCCCTTCACAGAGGCTCTGGGCTCAAATCAGGCTGGCACTCTACACGAATTCGCATTGCAGAAACCAGAACCCTGCATTTTCTACCTCAAATGCTCAAAACTCTGCTCACACTTGCACTTAAGAGAATGATTTAAGATAGCATACTAAAAATATCTTAGCTGTTACTAACTAGTTACTAACAAAGATAGAGACCATCTCTTATAGATGATGTATTGCTGTATTGCCTAATTCTATTCACTGCACCGTTTTTGTTCTTGTTGGCCAGGTTAACATTTGTTCTCTCTGCCCACGTTGTTTAGCACTCTATGTAGTGGAACAATCACTATATTGTCTGAGGTTTTGTTTTTTTCCCTTTCCACAGAAACCAATTGTAAGGTTATAAGTTGTGACAACCCAAATGTAGGCTATGTGGGGGTTTAGCTACAATATTCTGGCCACAGGGTGAGCTTTGAAGCTGTGCTGCGGCTTGAGTGAGCCGAGAACACTGGCCCACAAGCTGACTTCCTTCTTCCTGTGGAAGCGAGGCAGAACTACCGGCTGGGGCAGACCCACTGAGGGTTGGGGTTTTTTCACACAGCTGCTGTGCCTTATTTTTTTTTATTTAGTAAGTTGGGGAAGATCATTTGAATGAGGCATGAAAAAGGAGATACAGATCTTTTATTTTTACGATCTATGTTAATCTGTTTTCTGATATCGCTCATGCCTGTGTTTTTGTAATGGGTGGTGACAAGTTAGTTTTCTGTAGCCTCAACCTCAATATACGTTGACTTAATTTCAGCAGTATTTACTCTAAATAGGCCTATCAGTCACTACATTAAAATTACCAGCGTGACATTGTATATGCACTTCACAAGACCTCTGAATTTGTCCTAACCTCACTTATACCAAGACCTCAAAATGTGTTCTGTACAGATTTGACCAATTTACATGATTGTCCACACAGCAAATTATTTTTTGATGATATTTATTACATTTTGTGCACCCAGTGTGCCCACAATCAGAACTTATTTGTAATTATATATATATATATATATATATATATATATATATATATATATATATATAATTTGTTAGACAAATATGTGGTATGTATAGAGGAATACCCAGGTCTTAGAAGACCAACTGAGACACCACACCAACCACCTTGGACACTATAGCAACATAAATATACAAATAAAAACAAAAGCAAATACAATAGTACCAGAGGGTACCACAGCAAATGCTTAGCTACACCAGAACAACCACCTGAGACACCACAGTAACCACCTTGAACACCATAGCTTCATAGCAACAAAGCAGTATGCATATAAACTAGTAACAGAGAGGTTACCACAGCAACCATCTTGCGCATCATAGCAACAAAGCAATATGCATAAACAGATAATGCAAATACACTAGTACCAGAGGATAGGGCTGAACGATTTTGGAAAATAATCTAATTGCAATTTTTTATCTATAAATTGCGATTGCGATTTAAAATGCGATTTTTTAATGTCTTCTCAAGTATTTTTCAACAAACAGAAGCAATAAATCAATTTGTTTAATAATAAACAATGTCAGATTTATTTAAAGCACAGATAACAATAAAGCAAACAAATCTATGCTTTTCCTTTTCACCATTTTTTTTAATAGAAAAATAAATATATAAATAGCTTTTCCTTTTCACCATTTTTTTTTATAGAAAAAATAGATATAAAAAAATTAAACTTACTGCTCTCCAGCTAGTAACATCATAAAAAAATAAAGTGCAAAAAACATAAAGAGAATCTGCTTTAACCAACTCGTTATTTTCTGTATTTGAAGATGCAGCACTGGTCGTTGGCATTTTAGCCTTGCAAATACCATACGAGGCTTTGTGATGTTTTTTTTGGGGCGTTTTCACACCTGTAGTTCATTTCTCTGGTCTGAATCAGTTAATGAGTTTGTTTACTTGGAGCGCTTTCTCACTCTGTTCGGTCTGGTTTCACATAGGCATAAATGTAAACGCACCAAAATGCGCATCAATAAACCACGCAAGCAGCCTGTGTCCTCTGATTGGTCAGAGCTGTCTGACACGGGAGTACGTTAAATATAAATATACGAAAAAAGTAAATACAGCGAGAAGATTTTGTGTTTCTACGTGCAGCGCAGATTTATATATAATAAACCGAGTCACGCGGCTGTGAGCGGTGAATACAGCGCAGACGGCGCGAGCATGGAGACAGTGTTTGTTCACAGCTGTGGTAATTAACATTATCCACCTCCTCTAGCTGGTCTCGGTTCGGTTCTTTTGATCCACACCCGAGTGCGATTACTGTTTTCACACCTGCTCAATCGAACCGCACTAAAGTTACAAACGGACCAGAGTTCGATTTAACCAGACCAAACAGTGCTGGTGTGAAAGTGCGCTGTGTTGACTTCACTTCTCCACCTCCCTGCCTCCTGCTCGGGTTTGCTCCACTCGTCCTCGGCTCGGCTCGCTCCCAAGTCACGTGACCAGTCAAATCGCAGCCTGTGCGGTTAGAAAATCTCAATTTAAAATATCGCGAGATCATCAAATGCAATTAATCGTTCAGCCCTACCAGAGGAGGCACCACAGCAACCACTTAGCAACTTCTAAACAACCAACTAAGACACCACAGCAACCATCTTGCACATCATAGCAACAAAGCAATATGCATAAACAGATCATGCAAATACACTAGATGTTGCTAAGTGGTTGCTGTGCTACCCCCTCTGGTACTAAACAACCACCTTAGACACCACAGCAACCGTATTGGACACTATAGCAACATAAATATACAGATAAAAAAAACCAAATACAATAGTACCGGAGGGTACCACAGCAACTACTAGGCTACACCAGAACAAACACTGGAAACACCACAGCAACCCCCTTGCACACCATAGCTTCATAGCAACAAAGCAATATGCACATACAGATAATGCAAGTAAACTAGTAACAGAGATTACCACAGCAACTACTTCACAACAACTGAACAATCAACTGAGACACCACAGCAACCACTTTGGACACTATAGCAACATAAATATACAGATTAAAAAAAAAAAACACAAAACAAAAATACATTGGTACCAGAGGGGATACCACATCAATTACTTAACAACATCTAAACAACACACTGAGACACCACAGCAACCACCTTGGATACTATAGCAACATAAATGTACAGATAAAAAAACACAATACAAAAATACATTGGTACCAGAGGGGATACCACAGCAACTACTTAACAACACCTGAACAACCATCTAAGACACCACAGCAACCACATTGAACACTCCTAGCAGCCAGTACTGAACTACTTAGCAACCACCACTGCCTAGAAGTGTATTGGATTATTTTCCTCAGTACATAAATGAGTAAGTCTAATATTTTTTTATTTGATTCTCACTAGTTACATTTATAATGTGTTTAAACATCTGTTAAAAGGTCTAGGTCAAATTTATGCAGAAATATAGAACATTTTATAGGTTTCACAAATGTTTTAAGCACTGTTATGCCATAAACCAAGCATGCATCTCTGCTTAATACACTACTATATTAAATTGGGTAGCTACTTTATTATTATCTTACTTTATTATTACAATTATTACAAATGTGATCCAGAACTCTCAATTTTAGAAGCTGCTTAAATTCTATAGTAAATTTTTGTATCATTGACTCAGAACTGAATACGTACTCTGAATAGCATTAAAGCATTAAACTCTGTGATCTGGAGTCAGTGTCAGTTAGCTGGGTGTAATGAATACACCCTTTCCTCTCGCCCAGACGCGCTGCTGCCCTAAGTTTGTTTCTGTCACTCCTCACTGTATGCATGCATCGCTGAATCTGGCTCTCTTTAGCTCTCAGCGGCCTCTTTCTGCTCTCTAGTCATCCGAGGCCGCTGCTTCTTCTCAATCTGAAACTCCCGTCAATGAAGCAACCATGGGTGAACCTCTCTCACCTCCACAACGCCTCACTTAGCAAACCAGACATGCTTTTAACTTCTGGGTTTTTTTTCTCTCCCTCTCTCTCTTTCTCTTTTCCCCTTTTTCTGATCCAGTAGGCACCCCTTATTACATGTCTCCCGAGAGGATACACGAAAACGGATATAACTTCAAATCTGACATCTGGTCGCTAGGCTGTCTGCTCTACGAGGTAATGTATAGAAACCCATTCCACTTCCAGCACCACCACCACCACTAACACAAACTCTCCCCCTGAACTCTCCCCAAACCCCCTACTGATGCCGCTGCGAGAGCGGGCCCTGCACTCCCTGCCCGATCCTCTGACTCGGACCATGCCGTCTGTCGTGAAAATTACAGTGCGGTTTTGTACTTTTTGAGGTAAACGTCCCTGCATGGGAAGCCTGGAGTCTGTTTCAAAGTTGGCAGGGAAGTCCGAATGACATTTACATGTGTTTTAGATAAGACGCGTAGCTTACTTCTCTGAAATGATACTGCCGCAATAACGTGCACCACATTATTGGACACTCAGTGAAATAAACCCTCTGGCTCCAGGGATGGAGTTTTCAATCAACCTTCAGCCCAGACTGATGTTAAAGTTGTACAAAGGTCAGCGATGTTTATTCTGAGATAAAATAACGTTGACATTGAGCGTAGAGATCTTCTGCGTGAATTTACTGTAGCGTAGCTGCATGCTGCCGTGTAGTTTTATGCAGTGTTTCTTGGCTACTGATAGATCTGTCAGACTTTAGTAGTGTTAGGGTGGAATATAAAATTTTGCATGGGATAAGAAATATTGACATAATTATTAAAGATTAAAAATAGCATGGTGGCCTCTATTTACAGCCATTTCAGTCACAATATTGGAAATCTAAGCTTACTTGTAAATAAAAAAAAATGCTTTACTCACCCAAATACTCACCTAAAACTGTTTTCAGAAGAGAAATCTGTGTAGATTAAAGTCCAGCGCTCATTTGACTTTGAAAGAAAATATATATATTTTTAAGAATTAAAGTTTTGTTTGCTTAGTCCCCACCCCGCAAGCAAGACCTGAGGAATTACAAGGGTCCTCTAATTTCAGCTACCGTACATTCATCTTAAAATAGCCTATATTAACAGAAAAATATGTATACCTAAGCATTTATTTTAATAGTAACAGCTCTTAACATGACATTGGTAGCTGATAATGTGTGTAATAATGCGTATTTTTGAATTACTGGGCTTATTTATTTGTGTGCACCACGTCTTTGCCTGCGCCGCAGTGGTGTATAATGACATCGCGTTTGTCCTGTGTGGGCATCCATACTCTGATTATGTTAGGAAAACATGGTGACACGCTTGATTACCTAGAATTAGGCTCCCCAAATAATGTACAACATAAAAAAAAAATAATAATAGCAGTCGCGCTACGTAAATGCGGTGCGTGCTCCACACCGTTTTTTGCCCACAATTACAACATTGTTAGCGATACTAAAATAATGTTTTATGACCGTTTTTTTTTTTTTAAGAATAAAGTTCAAGTGTTCGTCTAAGGTGGGAGGTGGTGACGTGTTTTGAATTTCTTTAATGCGATTGGCAGAGAGGGAAAGGAAACTGCACAACTAGGCGGAACTGGCTGAAAATAGAGTGTGGCCGAAAATAGCGGACCACACGTTAGCTTTTCAATATATAAATTGCAATCACCTTAAAAAACGAATATTTAATGTATGAAACATGTCTGCTTTGCCTATGCAACACAATGATTTGTTTAAAGCTGCATAAGCTTTGTGCCTCTCAAGGTTTTGTTGGCTTGTCTTGTGGCTTTGAATGCTGTTCGTCATACAACATCTCAGGATTGCACATACCGTATTTTTCGGACTATAAGGCGCACCGTATTATAAGGCGCACGATGAGTGAACGTTCTATTTTTAGTGTTAGTCCATACACAAGGCGCACTGGATTATAAGGCGCACTAAATGAAACTTTATTTATATCAGTAACAATAACTCTGAGCAATAAATCCTTCACAATATCTGTGAAAAATAACATCTCTGAGCAATAAATCAACAAGCACAGCAAGTACGTATTACTCCGCGACGCTCCTGACAACGGTAGCCGCAACGCTCCGACAGACCATAATATTATGTTGAAGCACAGCAAGTACCGCATTACTCCGCGACGCTCCTGACAACGGTAGCCGCAACGCTCCGACAGACCATAATATTATGTTGAAGCACAGCAAGTACGTATTACTCCGCGAGGCTCCTGACAACGGTAGCCGCAACGCTCCGACAGACCATAATATTATGTTGAAGCACAGCAAGTACCGCATTACTCCGCGAGGCTTCTGACTATAATAGCGTGTTGTGCCGAATTCGGTGAATAAAACGGTTTTAAAACAGAGATAAAGATTGGATAAGTTTCATTTCTGGATGAAGTGATTTCCAGCGCTGTTTGGATATAACTGTGGATTACAGGAGACTGGATTGATGGATTCTCTTTAGTCTGGACACGTTTTGAAGGTAGGACCTGTGGCTGAGCGCGGGTGTGTGTTCGGGGGGTGGCGGCAGTGACCGGAGGTTACCCCAGGACAAAAGGAGAGCCTTTTATTACTGGAAACATGCGCTCTGACGCAGCTCTAATTCATGAAACATACATCCTACAGTAAAAGCACAGTTCTGGAATCCGGAGAGCCAGACGGTTCGAATGGTGTATGACATGACCGCATTCGATGAAATATGGACGAACGATAAACGCAAATATGAGAGTTATGAATTATTAAAATCATAACCAAGGCATATTTCGCCCTAAATGTTTATTTTCTGAAAGGATATTCCGCTAAATAGGCTAAATAGCTCAAAAGCAGAGATTCTAAGCTTTAAAATGGTATATTGGATGTCTATATTGAACCTGTAACTGTTCATAACTATTCAGAAACACAGCCAGTTATGAAATATTAAATATTTCTGGCCCGCCGGTGGGCCAGTGCGTGTTAAGAGGTTAACTTTACTTAGAAGTGGGCGCTAAAAAGAAACAGTTTGTGCTATTACCCCAGAACGGGTGGAAAGGAAAGTTTACCGGCACCTTGTTCTGGCCACGGAGCTACAGTGGAAACTAGCTACCCTGAACCACAGCCGAGAGGCAGTACGGCAGTCAAAGGTAACCGCGCGCTAGCCCAAGAGGGGGATCTTTTTCTGGCGTGGGTGAGGAATTCTGAACAACAGAGCGCCGTGTACCACATAAAATCGAGGTCAGTAAACACAAGCAAAATCCATACACAAGGCGCACTGCATTATAAGGCGCAATGACGATTTTTGGGAAAAAATAAGTATTTTAAGTGCGCCTTATAGCCCGAAAAATACGGTACTTAAACGACCCATGGTACAAGAATATAAAAAAAACAAGCTTATGCATTTTTGTAGAAATGTGTGGTACGAAATAATTAAACACAGGAGTGCTGCTAGACTTTTTAAAAACCTCAGTGTCACTGCTGGACTGAGAATAGTTCACCAACCAGACATATCCAGCCACAAGCATTCTGTGGGCAGTGATGTCCTGTTCACACTGATGAAGGATACTGATAACCAACTAGAGAATGAACAACACAAACTATGCAGCAACAGATGAGCTTCTCTGAATTTACATCTACTTGGTGGAGCAGCTACAAAGGAGTGTCTAAAAGACAGCAAGTGGTCACACTGTTTAAAAACTCCATAATTTGGTAATATTTCATGGAAAACTGACATTCACCACTTTTTTATGGGCCATTTTTTATGAGTGTAGGGTGTGCTTCAGAATGAAGCTGCATTGAATGGCTCACAAAGTAGATCCACCCTAAATATCAGTGGGTGTCCTGCAGTGTCATCACATTTCAAAAATCTAGTTAGAGGGCGATAACAGTACTGTGTGAATGTGAAACTTAGAGAGGAGCAAGGGTGGAAAGAACTACGCCAGTCACCAGAGTGTCGACATTCATAAGATTGCCACCCCCTGATACAGTTGCAGACACAGAGGGAGTATAGCATCATTTTTAACCACTTGAGGGCACAAAACCTTTGGAACAGAAAAGTATAATTAGTCAGCACACAGACACAAACATGCCCGAAGTTGGACATTAAGAGTATGTAAAGTGATTGTGAAATGTTATGTCAGGTGACGGCTTGGAAACACTCACACCTGTATGGTAAAACATTCCTCAATCTACAGTGTCACGCGTGTTCATTCAGTAGGAAATTAGAGCCAACGTGTAAAATAGCTACAGCGGTCCAATTTTAAAACACCACAGAGAGTTCTCTGCCCCGCCCACCCCTCCCCAGATGTGAGGCTCACTCGGGTTGCCAAGTTAAGGAGGCTGAATCTACACAATCCATTGCAAGACGAGTTCAGTACCGCCTACCACTAAGCTGTGTTGGCTTAAGCCACTGCTCCAAAAATACACACCCTAGAGTTGGAGTTACTCTAGGAGAGGCAGAGAAACTTTCGAACTCGCTGCCAATATTTGCTCCTGTTTTATTCCTTCTTTGGTCACTGAGCTTTTTTGAGACATCTGAGCCTTTTAGGCTGTGTAGCAGCAGATGTTTAACTGAACCAGCCCTGCTAGCTAGCTTCCATGCTGCAACACCGATCGCTCGCTGTTGTATATTGGCAACCTCGGAGTGGTGTTAGTGTTGGGGAATAAGCAGCAGGTGGAGTCAGAGGCCAAAAAAAAACACAGATACCCCGACGCACTGCACAGTCTAGATAGGGATTATGCTTTAACTCAGCATGTCATTTTATCATTTATTGGTCCTTTAACATGCATAGCGTACAGTAAAGTGGGCTATAATGATTGTGACTGGCGGTGTCTGGCTCGAATTGTCCATGCGACATGTGTCAATGTAGGAAGCCCCATATGTAGAATCTACAGGTCTGTGCAGTATAATTTAGGTTCCATTGGAGATGGCAAAAGTCTTGGGACACAATGCTAGATCCTGTCTCTTGATTGGACAGATTACTTAGTTTAACGAAAACTATAAAGCTTAACCTCTATGTGAAAATGTAGATAGTTAGTAGATATAAACTCAAGTAAAATAATTACACTAATTGATGTGGTAACAATTAATAATAAAGAAAGAAATCTATATTCATTTCAATGAATAAGATTTACACAAAGAGTACAAATAGGTGTACATTTACACATACACACACACTCACACATTTGCAGAGTAGAAATAGACACATTGTTAGTCCAGCACCCATTCTTGCCTGAATCCCCCTGAGTGATTTTTTTTTCCACTCATCTTTTTTATTCTTGTTGGGGAGCTCACCAGTAGCTGCACCTCCCAAAGTGCCTGGGGCTGAAAAACATCCATCTGAGTTCACCGCTGCTCGGAGACCGTGCTTCTTGGCACTAATTAGTCTCCCACAATGCACCAGGCCCGGCAGTGTGCCCCGCTTGGCAGCAGCCACGGGTCAGCCAAGTGCAGCGGCGAGGCGAGCGGGGAACGGTTGTGATCTCTTAAGCTTCTGTTGAAGAACGGGCCGGAGCGCTGGGCCCTGAACAGAACAGATCGCTCCCATCGCCCCTGCACAACAGAGGGGGTCTCTCATCCTGTCCCGCCTCTAGCAGGTCACATGACCTGAGGGGGAATGTTGGGAGGTGATGAGTTGACATCTGCTGGAGTGACAGGTCTGATGATGGGCGAACCCGCTGGCAGTGAGTGAGTGAGTGAGCGAGTGTGTGTGAGTGTGTCTTGTCTGTGTGGAAGCCAGGGAATCTCTGTTATTGTGGCAAACTTTGGAGGCTGGCAGCTTCTTCACACTTGCAGTCGTTGCGGTTTGGTGCAAAGAGGGAGCCTGATGGATGAAAACACTCTTCAAACACTCAGACACATCGGTATAGATATCGATGCCACAGGAATGGACATCAATGAGTTATCAAATCAAATCAAATCAAATGTATTTATATATGTAGCGTGTTTTACGACTGAGTTTGTCACAGAGAAGCTTTAGAAGAACCTGGTAGCAGGAGAAAGAGTCAAGTAAAACATATACTTAAAACGTATACAACTCACAATGAGCAAGCCTCTACGGTGGCAACGAAAAACTTTCCCCCAGAGCTTAGAACTTAAGAACCATAGATTCACAAGGGGTACTTCAAAAACAAATGGCAGAATGAATGGGACAGTAAAACATTTAACAAACTGTTTGACATAGAAAAGTTGGACGAACCTACACTAGAATGGACAGTGGTCTACACCAAACCATCCTTACAAAATGTAGAATCGGACACTCCATGTTGACGCACCAACATCTACTAACTAGAGAAGATGCTTTAACCTGTCATCTTTGTAAAGACAGACTTACTATAAAACATATTTTAATTAACTGCAAACCACTGCACTCAGATAGACTGAGGTTTTTTAATGAAAGTGAGATGCCAAATGTGCTTAAAACTTTTTGACTTTTTAAAATATAAAACATCTTTCATAATTGTTTTTGTATATATTTTTTTAATGACGCAGTTTGAAGAACTGACTTAAGTACCGCCGTAAAAATGACCCTAGTGTGTCGGCCCGGCGTTAAAAACCTACTCATCAATCAAACAATTCACATGGGGGGGACCCATCCTCCTTTGGTCAGTCTAGTTATAAATTATCGATAAAGATTCATTATTCACTTTATACATCCACATAGGTCTAATTTGGTCACTAATACTCATACAGTATATTCACAATAAATAAACGTAATGTAAACTTCAATATAGTTGATACTGGAGTGTGGGAAAGTAATCCAATTTAAGTGTCAAGAACAGCCTGGTGAGCAGCTAGTCTGTGGCTTGTGACAAGAAAGCCAGACTTCTGAAAACGTACATCATTATCTGGCCGGACAGGTGGGCAGACAATCACTCTGAGGAAGGTAAGAAGATGGAATTAGTTTTAGAGAACAGAGACTATGTAACATTATCAAAACCAACTAAACACTTATCTAAAGTGAGAGAGCCAGAAGGTAACATAGACATTATCCATGTTGCGCATGTGCTTATACAGCATGCATTCGCTATTGTTTTTTTTTTTTTTTAACAATACACTCAAATAAATCCACTTCATCTTATTACCAGTGTCCTCAAATGGGAGACACCAGCCTGCCATGCTCCACTGCAGCCTTAGAATAGCTTCAGCGGTAATTTAGAGACATGTGCCATCTTCCATTGATCTCCTTTGTGTGAAGGGCCTGCACTTACGCACATAATTCTGCCTTCCACAAGCATGAATCTTTCAGCCAGCCTGCCGTGGGGTTTAGGGGTTGAGGGATTGTTCTTGGGGGGGCTGGGGTGGTGATTGAGGGTCATAAGGCCTTGGTTAAAAATCATCAATACCTGTGCATTGTATTGCTGCATCTGCATCGGTTATTCCGTTTGATGCCGCCTCTCGGCTGGAGCTCATTTGGTCAGCTGACTGCGTGGCCCTGTGATGGGAACTGGGTGGGGGCCCGGGCAGGCGTCGGGGGCTGGCTCCCAGCTGACCTTCTCAGCGGGCGGGGCGCATGCTCTCAGTCGATAGCGCTGGAGCTTCAGCCACGCACTGCACGTCATTTCCATTATTGACACCTCACTCTGCGCTAAGGAGGAAGTGTGTGTTTCTCTATGAAGGTGGGAGCCTTGGGACTGCCTAAGCTGGTATTTCGAGGTGCTGGATGAACAAAGGAGTGGAGGTCTATAGACGCATTTTACAAGCACATCAATATGCTAATTTATTAGCCTGTTTCAGAGACCCAGGCTTACCTTGGCTCTTTGTTTCTCAGTTAAGGTTGACTTTATATCGCAGTTCTAACCATGTCAAGGTTAATATATATATATATATATATATATATATATATATATATATACAAATCTCTGAAAATATAGGGACAGTATTGGAAATGCAGATAAATAAGATGTTTTTTCAGTGTTATATACATTTACTCAGAATTTTATTTGATTGCAGACATTACGAAACCCATATATTTCTTGCTTATATATATACCATTGCATTTTAAGCCTGCAACATATTCCATAACAGGTGGTTCAGTAAAGCATTTACCACTTTAAAAGATGTTTTTACTCAGAACAAACCAAACAATGAAGTGTTTCAGATGTTTTATCCCAATTTTCCTTAAACACATCTTGAGGTCTGAAATGATTCAGGGTCCTGGCCTTTGGACTTTTGTTAACAGTAGTCTGGATGGCATCCATTTCTTTTACAAAAAGATCTGGAATATTTTTTGTCTGATCACAATACACTGTTCTGCTTTGTGATGGCTCATCCCCGAAGCCCAAAGAAGTAGATGCCGCTTCTGATTATGCTTACGTTAGCCTTCTGTTGTCCACAGTACATATTTTATGTGGCATTTTTAAATGTCATTGTTTACTCAAAAAAGAAATTCGAACTATTTTACTCCTTTCTAGTGTAAAATGTATGTGCGGCACTGTGGCTTAGTGGTTAGCATCCTGGGGACTTGGGTTCGAGTGCCTCTCTGGGAGGAGTTTTCATGGTCTCCTCATGGCTGCATGGTGTTCCTCCAGGGATGGAGATCAGCTGAATTAGATACTCTTCCTCAAGGTGGACGGTTGTTTCTGGTTGAGAGTATGCTGTGTGCAATTGCTTGCTGCTTCTCACTGGTGTATGTGTGGATAAGTGCTGAGTTAGTGCTGAGAGATTATGGCCTAAAAAAAATAAGCTTCATTTTTTATTATTTATTTTATTTTATTTTTTACAAAAAAAAAATCTAATTTTCGATTATCATTTGATTTTTTCCCCTCTAAAAATCAAACTACAGATGACAAAGAAATGGTTCAAGATTCTTAAGGGCTATGTTGACTTGCTGAGTAAATCAGTGATTCACAACATTGTTTTGCGTTCATGCACTTACCTCGTGTTCACACAGCTGAGGAGAAACACACACTGACGGACACTGGATTATACTTCAGAGCGCGGCATTGTGACTGAAAGTTGAACAAGTCACAAAATAAACTTTGAAGAAGCGATTATTGTTGTTTTTTTTTTTTTTTTTCAAAATTAATTACGGATCCTTACCGGAGAGCGATGACACTGTTTTTGAGAAATAGTAGATTTTATTTCCAGCTAAATATATGCTTTATCCCACTGGGTGTTTGTCAAAAGTCCTGGAACTAGAAAATATGCGCATGTTAGTCTGTGGGAGGCGCCGGTAACCAAGACATGATGGATAAACACTTCAGAAATGAGTAGCGTTTTCAGATATGTTATATTAAAAAGCTAAAATGTCTATATGTAATACTTCATTTTGAAATCGCATTAAAACTCTAATTCTAATTAACCAAATGAATTGTGAAAATCGCCCAGCACTATGCTGAGTATAAACCCTTATGTGTAAAATGTGAGTGTAAAGCATCATTGGGTGTCTAGAAAGGAGCTATATAAGTTTAAGTGTAACCTCATTCATTCTTTAATTCAATTTAATTTAATTTAATTAATAACAATTTTTATATTGTTATTGTTTTTTGTATTAGTTAGGGAAACTGTTATCAGCAAATCATTTAAAGATGTTTCACCCATTTAATCGAATTAAGATAATTAAAATACTAAACTAATCATTCTGTTACCTTATTAGATGCATCTAAAAATGATCATCATTCATTATTCTGAATGAAATGCGTTTGAACATGTTTTCTTATATCAGTGCTTTTCAGCCATGGTCTGGGATGCAGCCTGTCCTGCCCATTTTAGTGAATTCCCTGCAACACACCCACTACCGCCTCTAAAAGGACTTGGTAATGAGATGATTAGCTGAATCAAGTCTGTTGGGAGCAGAAAAACACTAAATATGCGCTGTTTTTTTTTTTTCTTTTTCTTTCTATTGCGTGATATCATGATGACTCAGTACGACACAGGACCTCAGCAGGACTCCATGCTACGGGGTTTTGGTGTTGGTTTTTATGACGCCTGAAATAAAAGGGTCGTCTCAGGCTGTCCAGATGGTCCTGTCGGTGTCTTCCGCTTACTGTCTCCAGTCTCTATTAAGCACAGGCTGCATTCATATCGCTGTATCTGAGCTCCCATGGTCTGGCCTGCTCTTTTGAAGTGCTCTTAAACCCGTAACTAATAGCTGTCTTTGTGCTGTTAAGAATTTATATTAACATAAATCGCGAGCCGCAGTCTGTTACATCTCCCTTCAACACGAAACAACGGGCTGAGCTCACTGATCAGGCCTTTTACAGTTCAACGTCAAACATAACTGTGAAATATGAATCCTGGTTTATTACCCAACACTGGACGTGCACAAGTGTTCCACTCGTGCTGAATAATTACGACTTGTTTCAAATTTTATTGATTATTTTTTGGATTATTATTGTTACAGATTTATTAAAGAGTTATTTTGAATTACTGAAAAATTAGTTAACATATTTTTCAAGTGCTTGATGTTGCTCTACACAGATTTCTCTCCTGAAAACCATTTATTTAGGTAAGTAAAGCGCTTGCGTTTATTTACAGTAAGCTTAGATTTCCATATTTTCACTATGGCTGGGTGCAGCAGCATTAGCATTAGCTCCAGCAGTGCTAGCCAGGGTTAGCAGCAGGCTACAGATTAATAATACTGACGTCTAAACGACGAAAGAGCTAGCGATTAGTGCGGTTAGTGGCTAATGCTAATTCTGCTCCAGCCTCAGTGCTGGAGAACTAAACAGAAACTCCTGTATAACGCTGCTTTTTAGCAGAGTGGTTTTACTGCTCCTTACATCCTGACTGGTAAAATTCATACATAAGGCACACTGGATTATAAAACACATTGAATATTTTTGGGGAAAATTAAAGGATTTTCAGTGCGCTTTATAGTGTGAAAAATATGATACTTAAACTGCGAATATCAGCCTCTTCCAGTATAATAAGTAATGCTAAACTAGCATATTCATGAGATAGAATGCTTTGCTAAACAGTGTATGTTGGTGAACGCAGTTTTATCTCCTGCTCTGACATCTGCATTATACTGTACCTCACATTTCCATTCAGCTCCTCCTCCTCTCCATGTATTCTGATTTTAATTTGTTTCTTTAGTGAATTAATTTGACTGGGGCGTATACAGCTGTGGAATGCACATGTTAAAGATGCTGAGGGAACATCCAGGGTGAGAATTGCAGCGGCTTGGCAGAAGCGCTCAGGTTTTGATAAGCTGTCTTTCCCTTGTTTTACTAATGAAGCATAAAACCTGGGAATGCAGCATTCGTTACTACGTGTTGTAACGTTGTTGCCTTTTTTTTTTTTCCAAGACAAATACACAAACACAGCATCAGTAAAACGCATCTCTTCATAATTTGTCTTACAAAGGGGAGATTCTTCTCTGAAGGGTTTGAGGAAAAGAGGATGAAGATGGGCTGGTTTTTAAACCTGGATTCACTGTTGGAATTTTTTTTAGGTTTCTGACATCTTGCAGAGGCACCCCTGTTTTGTTAATACATTATTAAAATACTGCCTTAAAAGCAAACTGGTGGGATGAAATTGACATAGAAAAGAGTGAGGCACGACAAATAGGACTGCAACGATCAGTCAACTATAAAAATGTCTCACTCTCCGGGTCTCCAAAAATGTAAACACACCAGATAAGGGACAAAACTACAACCATACTCACTGTAAATCACCTCATTATACATTCAAACACATCAGTGTTTAAATCCCATATAGCAGACAGGGAGTTACTGCAAGCTGCAGCCAGGGTTGCCAGGTCCAGCAAAAAATCCAGCAGCCTCAAATTGCAGCCCTATTGACAAAAAGTGAGCAATGAGAGAGATTGAAAGTTAGTTATGAGATTTGATTCGTATTTTGACGTAAATAAAAACAAAATACTTTAAAATGAACAAAATATTCAGCTGTGTGAAAAGAGTGAATCATGAGAGAAAATTAGCTATACATACATACACACACATACAGCTCTGGAAAAAATTAAGAGACCACTTTAGTTTCTGAATCAGGTTCTCTGATTTTGCTATTTATATGTATATTTGAGTAAAAGGATTGTTGTTTTATTCTATACGCTACAGACAAAATTTCTCCCAAATTCCGCTTAAAAATATTGTCATTTCGAGCATTTATTTGAAAAAAAAAATTGAAATGGCTGAAATAACAAAAAACAAAATGCAGAGCTTTCAGACCTCAAATAATGCAAAGAAAACAAGTTGATATTCATAAGGTTTTAAGAGTTCAGAAATTTGGTGGAATAACCCTGGTTTTTATTCACACTTTTCATGCATCTTGGCATGTTCTCCTCCACCAGTCTTGTACACTGCTTTTGGATAACTTTATGCTTTACACTCCTGGTGCAAATATTCAAGCAGTTCAGCTTGGTTTGATGGCTTGTGATCATCCATCTTCCTCTTGATTATATTCCAGAGATTTTCAATTTGGTAAAATCAAAGAAACTTAGCATTTTAAGTGGTCTCTTATTTTTTCCAGAGCTGTATGTGAGACGCACTCTCCAGCTGTAGCTGTATTTGTATCCTCATTTTGTGTGTGTGTGTGTGAGAGAGTGTGTGTGTGGATGGCCATAGCATGTATTTTTACATGTTCCCAGTTGTACTTGCTGTATTTTTTTCCTCACTCTGTTTATATGTATCTACGTATGTGTGTGTGTATTTTTGTGCACATGTACATTCCCCAGCCACACACCCACACATACACAAACACATTTCTCTGTGGGTGTGGTACCGCTGAGGAGGTGGAGCATAATGTGTGTGTGTATTTTATTGTGGGTGGGTGTCCGTGCACACAAAAGCTGTTGATATGGGTGAATGGGAGTGTGTGTGTGTGTGTGTGTGTGTAGTGTAAGAGTGTCTGTATGTGTATATTTGTATGTGTATGTAGGAAAGGAACAGTGTGAGCGTGTGTGTCTGTCTGCGTGCGCTGTTGCGCCACCGTGCTCCAGCAGCAGCAGCAGCAGCAGCCCCGCAGACAGACAGCAGGCCAGCGTGGAGCGGGGTGTGTTCTGCTGTGGAATAGCAATGAGGAGAGCTGCTGGGCTCCGGGGGTCAGGGAGCAAGTCAATCATCTCAACCATCGCCCGGCGCACCGAATCAAATTAGCCTGAAAAATTCAGGGGCCAGGAGCACGGGGCGAGCAGCTGTCAGGGCCAGGAGCACCCAGGCACTAATGAACCAGATGAATAGTGCAAAAACTCCAAAATAAAAACAGGACAGTTGACATTTTTCATCTGTCAGAAGCAGAAGATGCATGAAAATACTGTGGTCCTTGTTTAACCCTTTGCTGGCTGCAGCTGCCACTACTGCTGCCGCCGCCGCCGCTGCCGCTACACCCCCCCTCAACCGGTGCCACAAAACACACAGACACACACACATCTTACCTCAGCATGTGCACATATATATATACACACACACACACACCTCACCTCAGCATGTGCACATATATACACACACAAGACACACATAACATCTCACCTCAGCATGTGCACATATACACACACAGACACACACACACATCTTACCTCAGCATGTGCACATATACACACACACAGACACACACACACATCTTACCTCAGCATGTGCACATATACAGACACACACACACACACACACACACCTTACCTCAGCATGTGCACATATATACACACACAGACACACACACATACACACACAGAAAGCTGTGTTGGGAGCGCATGTGGTAACTACCCCCCCTCCACCCCCACCCATCCCACCCCAAAACTACTCTCCTCGCTTTACAGGTACACACACTTGTGTACACACTCACACAAACACGAGAACTAACTGCATTTAGCTTACACTAAACAGAGCTCCGCAGAACGCAGCGCACTGCAATTATCCCGAGGAGCTCTTTGCAAGAGCGGCGGTGTATTGAACAGAGCCAGATGTTGCAGTAAGTGAAACAGCAGTGTGTTCCTCTGCATACCCGTAGGTACACATGAGAAATCCGCGGCTTTCCCTCTTCCCCATCTGCAGCAGCCCCTTTTTTCAAGCTGTGGATGTGGAGCTACCAGCCACGAGCTGCTGTTATTCCCAGGTATTTTTTTTTTTTGAATGTTTACCTGGTTGTAGAACAGAATGCATTATGAGCTGATTGCTAATAGTAGCTGCTCTAATAGCTTGTAGCAGCAGCAGGTTTTTTTTATTTTATTTTATATATAAATAAAGCTATCGCGTAACTTTAGGTAAGCCTGTTAACTTGCTCTAGGTCTGTGTTGTTTTGGTTAAAATTCAAGAGCTGACAATACAATGCACATTACGATACAGGGGTTACATACATTTAATATCTTGTTAAATATTGCAATAGCTACTTTTAGGAAGGCAGTATATTGTGTTGTGTATGTTTGTTCTTTTTTCTAAAGATGCTTAAGCTTTAGCTTCAACCTTTCAATATAAATATTTAACAAACCAAAAAAAATCTCTAGGTATTATGAGCTTGTTGCAGGTACTGTCTCTTAGCAATTTATTAGGAACATTTTTACACCTATTCATTTAGCCAATTGTGTGGCTGTGCAGCTTAAAATCATGCAGGTAGACATAAGTCACTCGATTTGATCATGACTGTTGGTGACAGCCTTTCTTGTACAATTGTGGAGAATGGCAGAAAAACATCTGAGAAAACCTACTGTGTTGTTAGTTAAATTAAAGAGGGGTTATAACAGCAGAAGACTATCTTGGGTTCCAGTTCTTTCAGCCACAAGCTGAGGCTGCAGTAGACACAGACTTGCATTTACTGAAAAAAAAAAAATAGGGCACCATCCGAATTAATCTGTGGACTCAACCTACCTTCTTTATTAAAAATAAGCGGGTGTCTTAATTTAACAGGTCAGTTGTGACATGTATGTCTCAGCTAATTTGATTATTGCCTTGTACTAGGGGTGGGCCATATGGCCCTAAAACAATACCACGGTATTTCATGGTATTTTCACGATAACGATGCTCTTGGCGATATGACGAAATTCTGAATTTAAAAAAATGATTTCAAGAATTCGCTAATGCACCAAAATCAATATAAAATTTTCTTATTGCGCGTGATATGATATGGCACACCCTTAACTGAGATTTTAAAAAATACCAGAAATTACTCCGATTTGTAACAGAAGTCAATGATCCAGAACGTCATGGTACTAATAATGCGTTCTACATCTCCATATATCCAGTATTAAAGTAAAATAAATGATAGTGGACAGATATAATCTGTCTCTAGTAGATATAAAATGGGAAATGAGTACAATGTGAATTTTTCTTTTGCTAAAAACAGCATAAAAGTAGTACCCTGATGTGATAATTGGGGGTGGGTGATATGGCACAATATTTCAGGGTATAATATCGCTCACGATATCGAAAAATCTTGGCAGTATTATCGGGTACAATACGATATGGCACAGCCCTACTTTGTACAGTGCTCTTCCCTCCTATAGTCTATAGTTTAACAGCTTCTTCCGTCATAGTGATGCGTCATCTCAGAAGTCAAAAATCATTTCAATTTAGTTTTATAATGTAACATGTCTATGAACAATGTTTAATATATTTCAGTGGCTTTCCTAGTCACTGGATCTGAATCTAATAAAACTTTTTTGTATAATAAAAGGTGTTTTGGGATGTGGTAAAATGGGAGATTCCTGACAGGAGTGCTGCTGAATCATGCCAACATGGACCAGAATTTAAAAAATAAATTCATGCCATGAAGACCTGAGGCTGTTTTAGGCTGAAGAAAACTCCTCCCCAATGTTAATATACCTTGTACCTTGACATTTTGTATTTTATGTCATTATTATAATTTTTTTTAATTCAGTGAGAAATCTAAAATTACAGTATGAACTGTTGACGACGTCATGCTGTTGGCTAGATTGCGGCGCTGTGGAAGTGGTGAATGATCTCGTGAGTTGGCTCAGTGTGGTCTGGCTGTGTGGTAGCTCCAGCTGTGCTGTGACTGGGCTGGTGAGTGATTAGAGCAGAGCTAGCAGTGGCTCCTGAGAAAACCACTGCTCCACTCAGCTCCACACAGCTCCTCCCAGCTCCGCTCCACATCCCCGCTCTCTCTCCACTCCTCCGCTCTGTCACTGACAGCCCAGACTGCCATGCAGTCTCGCTCTGACACTCACTCTCTCACACTCTCTCGTTCTTTCTCTCGCTCTCTCACTCGTTCAGTCCCTCTCCCTCTCTCTCATTTTAATTGAGTTTTTGGATAGTGTGCTTATGCCTCCATATGTGTGTGTGGTTTTGTGTAATAACACTTTGGTATAGATGTACTTCAGAAGTCTTTATAGACTTAGCTTATTCATTATAGCTGTTGGTGGACTATTCTCCTATGGGCGCTGAGGTGTTTAAAAACTCCAGCAGCACTGCTGTGCCTGATCCATCCATACCAGCACAACGCAAACCACCGTCATACAAGAGTCAGTGCAGTGCTGAAAACATGACCCACTACACAAATAATAGCTGCTCTAAGGTGGTCCTGTGGGTTCTGAGCATTGAAAAACAGGCGGACTCCAAATCCCATGTGTGCTTTAAAAATATTTTTTTCATTAAGTTAAAATACACATTTTAGTTGTGTCCCTGGGTTTTCACTTATTCCTGTTACTGTAATACATTACCCCATCTGAAACATCTGGAACATTCTATAAGTCGCACCTACAACAGGAAGTTACATCAGTTGGTTCTTCTAAAGATCATGGGAAGACTGAAATGAAGTTCCCTAATTTGTTTCTTCTGTATATTTGATCTTATATTAACTCTGACTATAGCACTCATTCCTTTTAAACTCAATGAATTCTTAGATATTATTTGTTTATTTTTAAAATACAAATGATGGGAAAATCACTAGAATGTGCTCAGTGTCCTCATGCTATTAGCATAGCCGTCCGTCATTCAGCTATTTTTCACGTTTTTGCCAAATTTATACTAAAATCTCATTCCTGGTACTTTCATTCCTAACATAAACAGTAACAAGTAACAACAGTAACAGGAGAGCGTGCCAGTAACATGATTTAAATATCATTATCTGTACATGTAATCAACCATTTCCTTAAAATAAAGACTTTCTTGAGAGAAAATCAGAGGAATTAGTGGACTTGCTTTTCATCATGCTTTTTAAATGTCACAAGTTTTGTAACCATCTTCAGCTTAAAAACCTTGTAAAAAAAAAATAAGTAAAGCTGCTTAAGGCCAAATTTGCCCAAATTTCCTTCGGGATAAATAAAGTGTCTGTCTGTCTGTCTGTCTGTCTGTCTGTCTGTCTGTCTGTCTGTACATGTTTTGAATAGTTAAATTCATGTGTTATTAGATTCAGAGTGTAAAAAAGATAGAAAATAAGTTTTATTGAGAAGAGTTACAACAAGCAAATGTCACCTATTCGAAAGAATGGCCTACAAAATGCTTCTACAGTGGTCATATTGTTATGCTTAATTAATTTGAGTATTAGGCTAGGACAATAAGGCAGTTATTAGTGATGATGGCCTGTCAGGAAAGAGAACTGATGAAGAATGAGAGAAGACATGTTTAATATAAAGTAATATGCACATATAGCGTATAGCATTACTTCCCTTTGCATTATTATTAATACACTATTATTAATACACCATTAGATGACTGCACAGTTTATTTTCAGTCACTATTCAGATTTGCCAGATTCTGAAACCATCTGATTAAAAGTGTCACTATTTTCCATGCAGCATGGTGGTTAAGTCTAGTAAATGTATGACATCATATTGCTTCCTCATGGCAAACATCTTGTTTTTTGTTTTGGATATGACTTTAGAAGTTTTTTTTATGTTATGTCAGTTTCACTTAACCTCACAGTATTTCCCAAGTTATCATCATTCTTCTTCTCCACTGCTCCCACAGCTGTGGTGTTTACACACATGAGCAAGGATAAGTTGCAAGGTAAACTGTTGTATTGATTTAAGAACTTACTACTACTCCCTTACTAGGCATTACTCATTGAATGGGGTGCTCTTGGGCAGCAGAACATGAAACTTTAGGTTGCCATGTCAAGTGTCATCCCCCTATTTCAACAGTAGTATGTGTTGTATCTGCTGCAGTTTATGAGACATCACCATTCTAGATTGTTCAGTCTGATGATGAGGGTTTACTTGTAAATCAAATCAATTATCGAATAAAATGTATTTTTATAGCACTTTTTACAACTGATGTCAAAGCAGCTTTACATGAATATGGTAGCAAGACAGAAACATATACAACACAGGACCCCCAGTAAGCAACAGAGGCAAGGAAAAACTCCATTAGAAGGTGAAAGGTTATGCTGAAGATGGAAGAAACCTTGGAAGGAACCAAGGCTCACATGTAGCTCATTCTATCACATATAATATCAAGGATCATATATTAGGGGAGGACTCATCCTCCTCTGGTCAGACAACTTATAAATATATGTTAGAAAGTCATTATACCTCCACACAGGTCTAATATACTCAGGTGAATAGCCAACAACAGCAGTGGGAGCAGTTAGAAAATTCCTTTATTAGTGTTCATGAAAACTTCTTTGTAATCGGTAGTAGAGAGCAAGCAACTAGTCCAAGGCCACTTTCATTCTTTCAGTTAACAGCTGTGCTGAACTTCGCAAGAGTTAATTATTTTATTTTTTGCCTCTTAAAGTGTTTGAGAGCATCAGTTGTAAAATTTTGAAGAGGTAAAGTTGATGGTATACAGTGAATAGCTATATTTGGGTAATGTTCTAATCCATATTATGGCAATAATTACTAAAGTTACTAGGGAACGAAAACATTTTTTTTTCAAAGAATGAAGGCCAGACTATCAAAAATGTTATGATGAAACTGGCTCTCATCAGGACCACCCCAGGAAAGGAAGACTAAATTACCTTTGTTGCACAGGAAACGTTTACCAGCCTCAGAAACTGCAATATAAAAGCACTCCAGAGTATTTTGGTTTGTTTAACACTTTTTTAAACAAGTTTACTACATGATTATTTGTGTGTTCCTTTAAAATCTGAATGGCTTCAGTATTCATTTACAACGTAGAAAATAAAAGAGAGACAATAAAAAAACATTGCAAGAGAAGATGTGTCCAATCTTTGGACTGGTACTGTGCATTTCCTTAATCTCCATATTTAAACACATTTTTTCATATATAAAGAACAAAAGGCGGTGGGTCATTTAGCGTAGCTTTATTAACCCTGGCCCAGGCTCAGGTTTTTGCTCGTGTCGCCAACCGTCTTCAAACAAACAACAAAAACGGCGCTGAGCTCATGGCTTTTATTATCAACAGGTGTTTGTAGGTGAGCTCTGGAGGGTTTGGGGGCTTGCCCGTTGTGTTCTGTTGCAAATCATTGGCCGGCCTGTTTGTTGTAGTGATTGCTTTGAAACCTTGAACTGTTTAGAGATTAGTGCAAGGTCAGTGTGCTGCTCTCTAGCTATGGAGTAGCTATGAATTACCAAGCAGCGGCTTGGCTCTGCAGTGCTGAGATCAGCTCGGGGCTAAAGAAGAGCTCCGATTTTTACCTTCCTTATCTGGAAACACAGAATGCCACTGGGTTTGTGTTGACTAGAAGGGAACTGCTTGACTGACTAAGACAGGCTTGTAACATGTTTTATTTATTTATGTATGTGTGTGTTTGGGTGGCCTTAGGCGTGTGTACCTTCCTACCTGCCTGTGGTGGAAGTAGTGGAAGGATTGTGCGTTTTGGGACGTCCGCTTTAGCGAGCTCCCGTTCTGAGTTAAAGTGGTCAGTTGTAGTTCAGGTGTTGCATTGGGTTCAGGGGGGCAAAAGCCAAGATAAAAGCAGTGTGAATAATATTAGGATTGCAGAGCTATTTCTTCCAGTAAATAGCAGCACTAGGTCTGCCATGTAAAATATAAGAAGATATTGAATATCACAATATTATTTTGTGCGATACTGTATCGATTCTCAGAAGCATATTGTTGATTTTTTTGTTTTTTTGTTAACCCTTTGTTGGCTGTGGGTTCCGGGCTGCATGCTAGTCTTCAAGGTTTCGTAACTCTTGATCAGAGTAACCTACAGACATGATACATTTAACAAACAACAAGACTTAAGACTTGGGCTCAATTCCTTTTCACCCCTTTGCTCTATCCCTTACTGTCCCAAGTCGTATTATGCTGGAGGGGTAGGTTAGGGAAAGAGAGAGGTCTTGTTTGCCCTTCATACAGAGATTTTTCAGAGGCACACTTCAAACAAAGGGGGACAAGGATCGCTTTTACGATGGAAGCCCAACGACCAAAGAAACTCACAAATGTTTAAAGTATTTTCCCTTTTAAGAGTGACGATTAGCTATATATTAACTATATTACCATAGTTGAATGCAGGGGTCGGCAGTAGGCAGCCTGCAGGCATGAAACATCTGGCCCTTGAGGTTAGTTTGAACTATAATGATCAATAAAAAAAAATAAAAAAAAAGCTTCTCTGGTGAGTTTTTGTTTACAAGCCTTCCCTGTCCCTCTGTCGCACTCGGCATGACTTTAGTTTCCTCCCGTTCTAGTTTTCTGCCCGTTCTTGGGCTCACTGTCTCCTTTTAAGTGCTTTTTTCCCCCCTCCCAGTCGTCTCACAATTCAATCCCGCATCAGGAGCCTGTTTGTCTTTATTTATTCATTTTTTTTTTCTTTTCTTCTTGGGTTTACCTGCTTTGAGATCAACGGTTCTGCAGTTGGGTTCAACAACCCTCTGGGCTGGAGAGTTACTAGTCTGTAGCGCTCCATCCCCCTACACTTCATTTACCAAAATAGATTTATTTTTTTTGTGGCCCGCCACGTAATGACTTGGCAAATATCTTACATTATCTAAACTTAATTTCCGAACCCCTTGTTTAATGTGTAGTTTTCTTGTTTAATGTGTAGAATTCTTTATAACAAGCGTTAAAAAAAGATTGCTATTAGTTTGTTTCAGTAGCTAACTCGCTAGCTAGCTAACTATGCTGGAAACATAAAATGAAAGCTAATTAAAGCTACTAGTAGCCCTTAAACTAGTTAACCAGCAGCTAGATTACTGAACTTTAGCACTTGGGGAGGATTTCACCTCTTTCCCTAGTAACTCTGTTCCAAAGGGAAGGGTTAAACTCGAACAGAAGGGGTGGGGCCTAGGGGTGAAATGGGATTGGGCCTTACTACCCTGTCTAACCAGGACAGTGCTGTTATCTATCAGTGTGTCAGCAATTCATGTAACCAAAGTAATTGAATGCATTAATGGTGTGTGCCCACAAATAGTTTGATATGTTGTGTTTTATTTTGTTTTGATCTACATAAAAAAATTATTGTTCTTGTGAATTGACCAAATTTTCAGCCATGTTAAAATCTGTAGCATCTTTAAGGTAATCTGATTTTCTTCAATAATGACTTCCTAAAGAGGGGGGAATCCTGGAAAAGGGTGGGTTCTGCTAACAGCCTAAGAATATATATATATATATATATTCCTGAGCTCAGCCTTACTGGAGGCTGTAGCACTTTAAAATCTTAACATCAGGGCTTCAGTAGGCTGTGTCTCAGCTGCCTGGCGTCTCACTCCAGCGGAAGGCAGTCATTCGGTGATGTCTGTTATTTATTGTCCCACAACTCCAGCCAGTCTGTCAGCTACTGCTTGATGAAGATTGAGTGGCTCTGCTTGGAGTGTTTTGGATGTGTGTGTGGGAGTGTGTGTGAGTTTGTGAAGCGGGGAAAGAGATTGTGAGGCAGTGTGTGTGTGTGTGTGTGTGTTTTGGTGTGCAGGAGAAACTTCTGTGAGTCAGGATGAAACCTCAGCCAAGCCACAGAGCTAGCCAGGTTGTTGAGGCTCATTTTAAAACCCTGTACCTGACCCGTGTGGTGTTATATCAGACGTTGCTCTCAGAATCGCACGGTTAGTCCAGCACTCACATGAAATCTTAAATATCTCAAATGTTCAGCTTGTTAAAAACGTAATGTTACAAGGGCTCCAGTCTGTTCAGCTGCAGAAACACAAGTGTAACTCTGTGTAAATGTTCTGATATCGATATTTAGTATTTTTAATGAACATATGTGACTGGTCATTTTCACCTGTTTAAATGTCTGCCTGTATCAAGTTTATTTAGTCTAAATGACCAAAGTTAGCTACCAAACCATTACGTTAAATTTTAGGGCTGCAGCTATCGATTATTTTAGTAATCGAGTACTCTAAAAGTACTGAAAAAAATCAATTCGATTAATCGAGTAATCGGATAAAACATATTTGCTTGCCTAAAAAAACAATTAAAAATACACAAGAGAAAATAGGAAATTTTATTTAATCATGAATGACCAATTGTTTAAATTGTTTTAATCACAACATACATTACCACATTGCAGACACAAATACAAATAAATAAAACACAAAATAGATATAAATACCACTAATTTAATAATTAATAATTTCATAAAATAAATTACTTTTTTCCAACTTAGGATTTCTTGTAAGTATTAAATATAGGGCATTAATCAATAAAATAAAGGCATAAACAAGTTTACACTACTCAGATCTAATTAATTGACATAACTAAGACTAAATGACATAATACAGTAAGTTCATGGCTGTATTTTCCAGCCAGAGTAACTTCAGCTCAGCTAACTTTAGCATGTATTTATTTATAAACTCTAAACAGGAAACAGTGCTGTGTTTACTGATTACATAAAGCCTGTGTTAAGTCGTAATAACTCATAACTCATAATAACCTCACACATTAGACAGTATTCCTAATGATCAGCACTCCACAGCGCTGTTGTTATGTTATTAAGGTACATTAATGTTAAATTAATCTGCTCACTGCTCCAAAACCCTCCGCCTCCTCCACCTGCTTCCTGAGTGTGGATGACGTAACGCTAAGCGCGCTGTTTTTAGGTAAAATTCCGTGCTCTGCATTTTAAAAGTAATTCAACAATTCCTCGAGACACACAAAATGAATCGATAATTTTTTTAAATCGAGTAATCGTTTCACCCCTATTAAATTTTAATTTACATCTTTCTGAAACAGTAACTTCTGTGAAATGTCATAACTGCTAGATCACAACAAGCCAAAGTAGCAATCATCAGGAACAAAGCAGGAAAAATTATTGTTATACATATAGGGTGGACATTTGTTAAAATACCTAGGTATACAGTCTTTTATTTTATTGATTTCAACTAATAAAACATAGCAATTCTATAGCAATCTTTCACACCTAGAAGTCTCACCTTGTACACATTCAGTTTAGTTAGTGTTGATTTCACACTTACTTTAGTGAGTGTACTAGAAATAACTTTGCTTCATCTTTGTGTCTACATATACACAGTATGCTAGTGCATCTCAAAAATATAGAATGTAATTAAAAAGTTTTTATTTCAGTAGTTCAGTTAAAGTGTGAAATTTATAAATGATATAGACGTGTTACACACAGAGTGATCTTTTCTAAGCATGTCTTTCTTTTATTGTTGATGATTATGGATAACAGCCAATGAGGCAAAGTTCAGTGTCTCAGAAAATAATAGAATATAATACAAACCCATTGGTACTTTTGGCAGTGTGGGCAGTGTGCCCAATCCTGCTGGAAAATGAAATCCGCATCTCCGTAAAAGTTGTCAGCAGAGAGAAACAAGGAGTGCTGTAAGATTTTCTGGTGAAAACACTGCACTGACTTTTTGACATGTCTCTCCAAACCATCACTGATTGGTGGAAACTTCACACTAGACCTCAAGCAGTTTGGACTGTGTGTCTCTCCACTCTTCCTCCACACTCTGCTCCCTTGATTTCCAAAAGTTACTGATGATCAGTGATGGTTTTTAGAGATGGTTATAATATGAGTTTCACATTTTGAGCTGAACTACTAAAATAAAGTAAATTTTGTTGATATTCAAATTTTTTGGGTTGGGATGCACTAGTGTATGTAGTGCCGAATTCTGCCTCTCGACCAGAATCTGACTTTAGAATGATCATATCAGATTACCCACAGATTCCCTTTATTTCTGTTTAAGAATAAGGGTTAATCTATAGTTACAGTAGATTGTGAGCATAATCTGTAGTACCTATTCTTCTGCGTGACAAATAGGAGACTGATTTTGCCACAACATGCATGTGTTGTTTAATGAGTAACAATAGCTGAAATTAAATTCCGATTAATTGGTCCAAAACTCCAAACAATCTCACTGCGAACAAACCAAACCATGGTTCAGTAGATTTAGAGAAAGAAGAAATTCTGTTTTTCAGCACATTTTACACCTGCTAATTTGTTTTGCACCGAAGGTAGGGGTGAAAACACACATTTAGGGTCAGTTTTCTGGATTAGGGATTAAACCTAGTCGTAGAATATGTATTTTTTTCCATGCTATAAATGTTGTTAAACAGCTGCACCTTTACACAACATACAGTTTTCTCCACATTCTGCATCTGGCCATGTCCTTGTACAGCTTGCCACCTCTTTTTCACTGAGGTTCCTCTCCTCCTCTTTTCACCAGTTTGCAAGTAGAAGCTTTCCACGCGCATCATCTCAGATTTATCGGGTTGCTAGGGAACGGCAGCTGTCTGATTAAAATCTGACAAATGACAAAGACGGTGAGAGAGGGAGAAACATCTGGAAAGGAAGTGACTCCTACCATAATGGCTATTTGTTTCATGCTGCATCCTTGTTGCAGTCGCTCAGTCGAGTTGTTGATGGCAGGTTTGTTAAGGCGCGTTCTCAGAGCTTCGCTGCTCCTGCAGACTCATTAAGATCACTTGTCAGATCGGCTGACTCGCTGTCAGATAGGTGAACAAGATAAGATTGAGGAGAGCAACAACTGATGTGAGGTTTTTATTGTGTTTAGAACACAAAAGCGTGACTCTGATCAGCCCCAACATTAAAACTTACCCGCCTACAGCTCTGATCTGTTGAGGCATGGACTCCACAAGACCTCTGAAGGTGTCCTGTGGTGTCTGGCACCAAGACATACTATACTGTGAGTTGTGAGATGGAGGCTTCGGAAATTGCGTCAGTCTTGGGTGCTTGTGACTGGCCTGTGAACTGATTCCAGCACGTCTACTGCAGGAACTGACTGTTCACTTGCTGCTTAGTATGTATATCCCATTCCTTGACAGGTGTCGTTGTAACTGAATGATCCATGTGACTCACTTCACTTCACCAACTGGCATAACACTTGGTAGCAGTGTTTTGGGTTCAAAATGGGGTGAAAGTGGTTAGAAAACACAAAAGAACTAAGGACAAAGGAATTAAGATCCTGTTTACGCCTGGTCACTTATTTTAATAAGAGTCTGGATTGAATCCTGATAGGATTTTAACCACATGCATTTACACTTGGTACACCTGGTTCCATTTAGTCAAACTGTAAAGTCAAAATGTAACTTAAAAGCAGATTTATTTCTATTTTTTCCCTCATTTTCTCCCAATTAACTTTAAATTATTTTAGCCAGTTTTCTCACCCATTTAGATTCTACTCAACTGTATATCCCCATCACTGGTGATGCTACAACACAAGTAAGATAAATACTAACACATGTGAAGTCAGCCACCACCTCTTTACGAACTGCTGATGCTGATGCAGCATTGCCAAGTAGCATCAGAGCGCAGTGACTCAGGTTCCGATACATCAGCTCACAGACGCCTTGTGCTGATCAACATCATCCTTTGAAGTGATGAGGGGGAGAGAGTGCCATCTACTCACCCAAAGAGAGCAAGGTCAATTCTGCTTTCTCAGGGCTCCGGCAGCTAATGGCGAGCTGCATAGCCGGGATTCGAATGAGCAATTTCCCAATCATGGTGGCAGCGCTTTAGACCACTGGACTACTCGGCACCCAACTTAAAAGCATCTTTAACATACTCCTGAAGTGGTTTAAGAAATTGGATTTGTGTCTGTTTGTGTCTTGGGTATGTTTACACTTGCATTTTAATGTGGCTTTTTAGCCTTATCTGGGTATAATCCTAAGGTTTAAGACATTCTCAAGGCTCAAAACAGGGGTCTTTGTCATTTAAAATTACTGCTTTATACAAGCTGTGTAAAAAAAAAAAATACTTGCCTTTAGAGTTAGAATTGTTTAGAATTGTAAACTTACTATAGTAAGTCTACTACAGTAAGTCTGATATAAAGATATCAAAGACATCAATGTTTATGGGTTTTAAAATCAGATATTCTGAACATATTATCAAATGTCATTCAGAAATGTTAACTTCTTTCACTTCTTTCCATTTGCTTCTAGATGGCTGCTCTCCAGAGCCCGTTTTATGGGGACAAGATGAACCTGTACTCCCTGTGTAAAAAGATTGAGCAGTGTGACTACCCTCCCCTTCCGTCTGATCACTACTCAGAAGAGGTAATGCACTCAAATCACACTTACACACATCGGCAAGGGCAAAGATCCATTTAATCAATCAATCAATTAAGATTTGTTTGATATCTAAAGTTTGACAAACGCTGGACAGTCATGGATATTGAAACTGTGACAAAATGACAGAAGGGTACAGATGAGGAGGTGGAATGAATAATAGCAAAAAAGAAGAAGAAACAGGATGCACAATTGTCACATTATAGCAGTACAAAGAGAACGAGAGACAGGTTATGCTGCTGATTCCTGTATCTACTGTAACTGTAGATTAATTATCTCTTTATATATAAGCAGGATTAAAAGGAATTATTCTAATGCATGAGGTATGAGTCGGGTTCTGGCAGCTGGCACAACAACTGGAAACACAATTCACTGAATGTCAAGTATAGGGAGATACAGTCTATGTAGGTGGTGATGACTAAACTTGGCAGAATTCTTTATTGCACTTGCTAAACTGCAGTCTAAGTCCAACACTGACTGGACCAAATATACTCTGATATTCTCTGATTTTGCTATTTATAGGTATATGTTTGAGTAAATGAACATTGTTGTTTTATTCTATAAACTACGGAAAACACTTCTCCCAAATTCCAAATAAAAATATTGTTATTTAGAGCATAAAGTTGCAGAAAATGAGAAATGGCTGAAATAACAAAAAAGATGCAGAGCTAAGGAAAGAAGTTAATATTCATAAAGTTTTACGAGTTCAGAAATCAATATTTGGTGGAATAACCCTGGTTTTTAATCACAGTTTTCATGCATCTTGGCATGTTCTCCTCCACCAGTCTTACACACTGCTTTTGGATAACTTTATTCCACTCCTGGTGCAAAAATTCAAGCAGTTCAGTTTGGTTTGATGGCTTGTGATCATCCATCTTCCTCTTGATTATATTCCAGAGGTTTTCAATTTGGTAAAATCAAAGAAACATCCTCAGCACCTAACCCCAGAGCTCGGTCCTCACCATATCCAGCCTCACCTGCAGCTTCTGTCATTATTCCCCCCATTCATGAGATTTGCTCTCCATCACTTCAGTACTGCAGATCCTCTTATTCACCCCCCTCCACCCCCTTTCCCTCCACCCCATTCTTCCGAAACCACCACCCCCCATTCCACCCCACCCCCTTCCCCTCCAGCGGAGACAGAGGGCCTGCATCCTCCCCTGTCTGCGTGTAAACAATGCTCCTGAAGGCGAATGGCAAAAAACTGTCAGCCGCTCATCTTTGGTGTGTCATTTACCGTCTCCTTGCTTCTCACCTGACAGACAAGCCTTTTCCCCATCAAAATTTCTGCACCCCTCACCCCCCCCTCGCATCTTTTTTTCACCGAGCATATGAATATTTTACATATCTGCATCCTGATTTGCCCCTCTCTTCCACCCCCACCACCACCACCCCCCCAGCCTCCATATTTTTCCTCCACTAATTCTGCGACTGGCTGGATTTGCATTTCACATGCCGCGCTGATTAGGAGACGGCGCGCCACGCGGCACCAGCCAGGCCTCGGCTAAAAAGAGCCGGTTGCCATGGTGATCAGGGATTGGGGGGGATACTTCTTCCTTCCTTTTTCTTTGCTCCTTTTTTTTCCCCATCTTCTATTTCGCTTTTAATGATGCCGGTCGTTGTGGCTGAGGTCGCGCGTCTCTTTCTTGCCGTGGCTTATGACTGTGAATTTTGGGGATTGTGTGAGAGGGGTGTATGTGTGCGGCGGGTAAACGGGCATGGAGGAGGATTTAAGACTTGAAGCTGGAAGAGAGAGACAGAGAGAGAGACAGAGAGAGGTAGCATTGCCTCGAGCCTCAAGATCCTCGGATCTTAGAGAAGAAAGAAGTGTAACCACAAAACACAGCGCACAGCACAGTCATGTTTAGAGATTGAGAAATCAATCTGCAATGTATCGGTATCAGAAGATTTTCAGCCAAAATATCTGTAATTAAGTTGATCCTGTGAGATGACCAGATCCTATACGGGAGCAGTGGATTTTACCAGCTCTGGTTGAAGCTCCTTGTAGGTGCTACTTAGTCACAGAAAGCTTCCACTAGATGGAACTCTGGCACTGGTGCATGGCAGCAGAATCTCAGTAACAGCCAGTGATTTATTTATTTATTTATTTGTTTTTTCCTTTTTCTGACTCAAATTTACGTATTTATGTATAAGAATGTTTAAAACTAAAACACGTTGTGGAGTAAGCAGTAAAGATTAGTAAAGATTTTTTAACCCCACTAACTAGATACCTCTCTTGAGAGTGCATCCTTCGGCCAGTATATTGAGTTGCTTTTAACACAGCAACACGTTAATAAACATTAACGTCCAGACAAAAAAAGCAAATGTTCCAGACCACGTTGAACCACAATTACAAAATTACAAAGTACACCAGCAGAAGTTGGAACGTTTTTAGCACTAGATAAGCAGCACTGTTTCCGCTTTTAAGCTTTAAGGTGCAGTTCTGTAGTTATGTGGATTCACAGGATTTATTCACATTCAAATATTGATCAGTCCATTTATAGTGAACTTTTCCAGGTTTTGTTTAGGGCTGCGACGTGTCAATTATTTAAATTTGTCGACACACAGTTTACACTTAAAGCAGCACTAGGTAGGATTTTCTTGATTTTTGATCTTTTTAAAGAAGTAAAATTACAGCTTGAAACTCACTGCAGCGCTGCATTGAGGTGTAATAGGAGGAATAGCGGTGCTCTCGTGTCTGTGCCGGAGCTCCTCTGAGCTCAAACCAGACTCTGTAAGTTTTCCGAGGCGGCCACGACCAACGCTCGTGAGAACTGCGCCCTGCTTTCCCAACTTTAGTTCTTACATTTCTACAAGGACTACTGGTTCATTCTTTACAAACTAACATACAGACACTCTGACAGAAGCTGGAAAGAGACCGAATATGTCTGTGAAAGCCAGAAAATGAAATGAAAGAGAAACTAATCCGCCTGAAAGATTTATTACATTCTACAACTGTAGGGGGAGCCCACGAGCACAAAATCTCAATCCTACCTAGTGGAGCTTTAACTTAGTCTGTGCCTCCAATAGTGCCCAAACACAACAGATTTCATATTTACTCACTAAATATTAATACTTTCCATGTTTGAACAGTATCCAGACATTTAGGTGCCTTTTAAATCTCATGTTCATCAATCGACTAATCGAAAAAAATAATCACCAGTTTAATCGACTACCAAAATAATCGTTAGTTGCAGCCCTAGTTTTTATTAATTAATTTAAATAAAATGATTGATGACTGAAATGTTGATAAATAAGTTGTAATTTTCCTCTGGGTTTTTCTCTCTCTCTCTCTCTCTCTCTCTCTCTCTCTCTCTCTCTCTCTCTCACTCCTCAGCTGAGAAAGCTGGTAGATATGTGCATCAACCCGGACCCGGAGAGGCGGCCCGACATCGCCTACGTGTACAACATCGCCAAGCACATGCACGCTCTGACGCTCGCGAACTGACTCCATCACCCTGCCTCTCCATCTGCTGCTTGCTCCTCCGCTGGACGGCCCACTACGGGATGACGTCCTGCCAGCATCTTTGTTTTTTTGCCTTTGTCATGCTGTTGTCATGTAAACTACTCCATATCTCCATCGTATAATAATAATAATAATACCACCAAACACAGGGTGGGATTGCCTTAAAACATCAACATACTGTTTTTTTCCGTTTTTACAGAGCCACAAAATACCAAAGATATCACTGGTCACTAAACTCGGTAGCAGTTCTATGCAACTTTAGTAGAAACTAGAAACTCAAAGTATGGCTATGTTTACACAGCAGTAAAAGTGGCTCAAATTTGATTCTTCTTCACCAAATCCATTAATTTTACCCCTATCTAACATCTCATCTCTCTGAACAGTCTGAGTGCTGAGTATTGCTTCACATAAAGTTTCGGTTTCATCCATCCCAGCCTCAAAGAAGCTATGAAGGTATTAAAACTGACAGCAGTGTTTATTGTCAAGAATCCCTTCAAGTTTAAGAAAGAATGCCTTATTTAGCCGCCGGTTTCTTTTTTTGATTTGTGTCCTTCATTTCTTTAAACATAATTTCTTTAAGCGTTTAAATGAGTTTAGCGCTAAAAATCACCCGTTTCAGTAGAAACACTGAGTGCCTTCTCATATCATTGGAACAGAGACATTACCCCCAATAGTTATGAGGTTTATTACCTCATTATCCCTCTAATGAAACCCTTATTCATTGCTGTTGTCCATTTTCGCTTTTATTCCTTTATTATTTATGTCTATTTTAATGTCTCTTTTACGCTCTTTTTTCTTCTGCTTGTAAAAGTAAAAACGTAATGGTTTAAGCATAAATACCAATCTGTCTGTTCAGACTGAGTCACAATTCTGTGATCAGATACGTTATATTTCAGTACCACATACCGAAGTGGTCTAAATGAGAATTGAAAATGTAATTTGTGTGTTTTTTTGCGGATCACACTGTCTCACATATGCCGAAAAAGATCAGATTTGGGCCTCTTTTACCTGCTGTGTTGAACATAGCCTGTGTGTGTGTTATATGCACTCATACAGATACAATTTACCACCTAAAAGTGAAGAGTTGCAAAAGACAGAGCGCATATGCAAAAGTGCACAAAAGAAATCCAGAAAAAAAAAAAAAAAAAAAAAGTGCCTAAACACAGAAGAAACCCACAGCCTTAAAGCCACAGCTAAAGTCTTGCTGTTGCGCAGTTTTGGTTATTGGTACAGATGATGCAACACCCTGATCACTGAATGTAAATTCCTCTCTGTTCGAGAGGAAGCTACCCCACCCCCCCATTTTTCTTTTCTTATTTAGATATGCTTTGCATGGTCCCATGACACTTCTTGCAAAACCATCTCACAACAAATTTTTTTTTATAAAAAAGGCAGAAAAGCTCCCTTGGTCTCTATAAAAGTCAAGTGAAATTCCCCTAAAAAGCTTCCCCATTTGAACAGCTAGAGGCTTCTAGTTCTATTAAAAGAGAATGAAGTCATCGTGGTATTTGTTGCAGGATGCACGGGCTTCAGAGTTAATACCGTGCCTTACGAGTGCGAGCGCTTACCCCGCTTACACCGCTGCGTTTCTGCTGCGCTCCTGAAGAAGAAAGAAACAGCTGTAATTTTGAATTTTACACGATATTTCCAGAGATCTGTGCTGTGGTTGTTTCTCACACTGAAGTTCAGTAGTTCTTAAATCCCATTAATCTCATTAGGGCTTGACAATAATTCAATATCAGTATAAATCACAATATGGAATTTTTTAATAACAATCATATAAAGGATTATTATTTTTTTCCCGTTTCTGGCGCTGACTGGTGTTCATTACAGGATGCATCACATGAATTGGCATATTCTTATGTCAGAAGTTATAGATTGTAGGTACAAACATCCATTATTGGGTGTTTTTCTGTAGTTTTTCTTTTGTTCGTATCAATATATATAAGAATTATGGAGAATTATATTGTTGTAAGAAATTAAGAAATATATTTTATGATTCACAGTTTTGGCCATATCATCCGATTATTTTGTCTGAATACAATCTACTTTCTATTATCACTTTTACAATAGTATAAACAGTATAAACAGTTTGAACATGTACATTCTTCACAACATAACTAAACATTTTCATTAAAATGCTTCTAATATGACATTTTATTTTTTTACACTCTTCAATCTCTATTACAAACATTAAGTTTGTTTTATGGAACCAATTTGAATCTCCTTTATTGTAAAGCATGTACAAAAACATCCAATGCAGGTGTTTTAATGTAGCTTTCCTTTTGTTCATATCAATATAATAATTATATTGTGTTCAAAGAAATTAAGAAATATATCGGTTATCACTTTTCCAACAGTATTAACAGTTTGAATAATTAAACTGAATAAATAACAAACGCTTCAGATTTTCAGGTTTGTTATTTTAAGCCATAAAATAATCAATCAACCTAATAAAAAAAAATGAACATGTGTGAAATGTGAAGGTTATTTATACTTTCACATCTCTTAACATAAACATAACTAATGCTTTATGGAACCAAAAGCATTTTTTCTTATATGGCATCCTTCAAGAAACAAGTTGAAGCCTTTTTTGTTTTTTTAAGCGTGTACAAAAAAAGTACAAAACAGTTAAATATTTATAGTAGATTATATTATATTATATAGTATGTTATATACAGACATTGAATACATGTAGACTGTAGTATATGATGAACAGCTTGACAATCTTTAAAAGTGAATTAAGGATCTCTGATGTAATGAAGTCTTTTTTTCTTTTTTCTTTTTTATTATCTCCACTGTTGAAGCCTTTCTTGCCAGCGTGGGCCTTAACCAACTGTGGCCCTGTGTTTTATTATGCGATGTGGAGAACATGGATGGAATTGTAGAACTCCGATATTAAGACATATTGAAAAATGTAACAAAAAATAAATAAAATGAGGGGAAAAAATGGAATTTGGGGGAGAAATGAAACATATTTCCTCGGGCCCTTCCAAAGAAACCAAAGAAAGTGTAGATTAAAGTAGATAAAGTGCCTTCCTTTTTTTTATTGTGTCACATAAACCAAAACCATAAACAACAGTGTTCAGTCTGTGTTTGCCCAGCGCATATAAACTACATGAGATGTGTTTTATCTTTTTTTTTTTTGAAAGCTTGTTTACAAGCACTATTGTTCTTGAAAGCGAAGTTCTGCTCTGTCTCTTTTTGGTACATTTACAAATCTGTACAAATCTTTGTGAGAGAATTCTTCATGCTATGCTTCACGCTTGCAGTAAGTTTCCTCTTGGAGAGCTTATACTGTAGAATTTCATTCACGCTTTGACTCGTTGCGATTTCATCATCTGGTCTTGTTAAATAAAAAGAAGTGCTTGATGAAGTGGTTTGTGATGCGTCACGGACGTGTTTATAAAGATTACGTGAGCGTCTGAGGTCGCGCTTTACATTTGCGACGGCTATAATAGTGTACCGCCCTCCTCGTATAGTGAAATGATTGATTTGCTGTGGTAGTATTTGTGTTAAATGAAAAATCTGTTGTTAACAGATCAGAGTAGATCAGAGCATTTTAAGTGTTTACTTTTTATTGTTATATTTAGCTTTAATCAGTTTATAACTGTTTATTATTGTTTTTTCTTTCTTTTCAGATGTTTGTATTGTTAAGGCAGTGGCCGGGTTGACTGTTGTTGCCTTCTATAAACGTATTTATCATGATATTAAACTCTGAGGCGGAGGGTCGGGTCGAGGAACAGTCACACAGGGTGTGAGTGTGTGTGTTTGAGTGTGTTGAATGGCCGAGGCGTATGAGGTAGTGCTCGTTAAAGAGGTCGGACAGTGTGCGTTCTTTTCTTTTCCCCCTTTTTTTTTTTCCTCTGTTTTTCTGTTTTTGTTTTTTAGGTTCCAGTGCCTCTCCGGTGAGATTCATGGTGATGTGTTTACAAACGAAGCCTCTGCGAAACTTGACAGCGAGTGTGTTGTGGACTGATCTGCTGTTGGCTATCCTCAGTGTCACATTCGTAGCCGGGTCACGTTCACCAGTGCAATGTTGTGGAACGTTGAGTGCAGAGGTACCGTTCATACAAGTTGGACATAGCATACACCCTTATTCTAGTTGACAAATCCTGCTTTATAAACCATCCAAACATACAGCTGAACGTTTCACAGCGCGCCGCCCTGCTGAACCTGCACACCCCACTCATTACTCTCTTTACTTACACCCACGTCCATTGGGGGTGGGGAGGGGGGCAGGGGGAGGAAAGAAACACCTGTTATTTATTTATCTTTTGTTTTTGTTTTTTTGTTTTTAATTTTGTTTTCAATGGATCAGTCGAACATTTACATGTCTAACATTCATTCAAGATGCACATTAATACTTTCTACGCTAACTGAAAATGAAATAAAATTTTAATTACTGTCCTCATGTGGTACTGACGTTATTTAGTAACATTTTTTAACAAGTGTTGAGATTTTTTTTATACTCAAACATTTTTAGGATGCATATTACCATCGTATATGGCACTAAAAAAAAAAAGTTACTATTGTTCTTATTGTTGATATGCTCAGCAAAGTGTAGTGCATTTTCCTAAAGCCCAATACCCAATAGCTTGGGAATGCCTATGTGTGTATAAGTTGTGTGGTTTTATCTTGTGAGTGAGGCTGGGCCAACACTGGACCAGTGATGAGACAAGAACCACATCTATTATTTTTAGTTTTGACTGTACCGTGTTTTTCGGACTATAACACGCACTTAAAATCCTTTCACTTTCCCAAAAATCGAATTCTACCAATCATATATTAAGGAGCAATAAAAGCACACCGCTACAATAGGGGTGGGCAATATGGCTCTAAAATAATATCACGATATTTCATGGTATTATCGCGATAACAATACACCTGGCGATATGACAAAAAAATTAAAAAATACACTACTGAAGCAAAACAACACTTACATTTTATTATTGTATACGATATGATATTGCACACCCCTAACTGAGATATTAAAAAGATACAAGAATTTGATCAGATTTGTAGCAGAAGTAAATTATCCAGAATGTTATGATACTACTAATAATAATGCACCCCAAATATCTCCATATATCCAGTATTAAAGTAAAATAAATGATACTGAACAGATATAAACTGTCACTAGTAGATATTTAATAGGAAATGAGAACAGTGTAAATTTTTCTTTTGCTAAAAACAGCAAAAAAGTAGCACCCTGATGTGATAATTAGGGGTGAGTGTTATGGCACGATATTTCAGGGTATAATATCGTTCACGATATTTAAAAATGTTGGCGATATTATCGCATACGATTTGATATGGCACACCCCTACGTTACAATACACAAGTTTCTCCAGCACTAAGGCTTGGTGCAGCAGTATTAGCTCCACTGTGTAGCGCAGAATGATGCAGAAGTATGAATTAACCTTAAGTTGTGTGGTTTTATCTTGTGAGTGAGGCTGAAGACTGGACAGTGATGAGACAAGACCCGCATTTATAGTTATAAAAAAAAAATTGTAAGTCCACTAGTTTTTGGATTTTTTTTTCCGATTAGTTGATTAGTCAAAAGTTTATGTCTGCCACTATTTCTTCATCTCTGCTTCCTGTCCATTCATCAAGTTAAAAGCTTCATTCCGAGTTAAAAGTTTCTGACAGCAGTAGGCAAGACGGTGGAGAAGGATGTTGATAAGTACTGACTACAAAGATGGAAGATCTGCTGTTAGATTTTTTTTTTTAGCCAGTTTCTTCATCATGCTCAGATGTCTATCTCACAATATATTATTATCACAATATATTGATGATATAATAGTAATATATTCAAGATAATTCTCTTTGATACTTCACACTATATGTGTTACTGAAGAGGATAAAATGCTTTTAAATACCAAAAATTTACTGATATTCATTTAATTAGTGCTTTAATGTGGTATAATAATAATGAAGCTCTAAACTTAGTAGGTAGTTTAGAGTGTCTGTTTTAATAAAAATATAGATTTTTTACACAAAGTATTGATACAATATGATGAAAACTACATGATATATTGTGATATCGGTATATTGTCCCACCCTATTCTATATCATACTAATTTGTACTTATTTTCTTTTCTGAAAAATATTCAAACATTGACTTAAATCAAGACCCCACTCTAATTACGTTCTACAAAATCTCTAATTAAAGTGTTTACTAACAATCTAATCACTCATTTCTCGCTGGTGGAAATGAAAGGGTTGAGGATGTATCTGCTACCCTGCTAATAGAATCATCTCGCTGGTGCACGCCAGTCAATTCCCGCAGCCCGAGCCGCTCCCGTTTGATTGTGTTTATTTGTATCCTTTTAACAAGCACCTTCTGCTAGCCCCGAGCATTATAATGGGCTGTTGCAGTGTGTCATGCCCCCGGGTCTTCGTTTAGATTATTCCCCCTGTGGACAGACAGAGAGGCATGAGGGGCCCCCACCCGCTCTCGCATTCTAATGAATTCCAGGAGGAGTACAGTTCAATGTCATCACAGGAAATTGCTCCCATGAAACTGCACACACAATGAAAACAAACAAAAGTGTGCCTCGCAATTGATATGGGGCTTGTTGGGCTTTTGCACCTCTCAAAAGTTTATTTTTACCCCAGTAACAGACTGAGAGCGAGAGTCGGATGAGTGAGACAGTTTGAGAAAGTTCAGGTCACCTTGATGCTTAAAGTTTGGAATAAATAAATGAGTGTTTCATTCATTTATAATATAGGAAAGTATACTTTGAGACGCAGGCACCTATCTAGTGGTAAAAATATCAAACTACAGAAAAAAAAAAACAGCAAACACAAAGTACTGTCTCTGATTTAACAAGGTACTTAAACTGAGAGGAAATCATTGCGTAATGAGATGCATGATGAAATGCACTGTTGCAGATGTCATTCTAAATAAAGCCAAATACTAATGAAACCACGTTTTTGCTTTGTTTTTGCTTAATCAGTTTAATAAAAAGTAGTCATTCAAACCTTAGAACAATGTCATAAAAAGTCTAAAAATCTCATAAAAAAGCAATAAAATTAAGATCAGAGTTGACAAATATTTTAAACCAGTATTTAATGTGTTTCCAATGAGAAGTACAACCCTACAATGTCTGTTTTAAAGCTTAGCTTTCTGAAGGTTGGGGGCATTCTAAATTCGGTGCATGGTCCAAAAATATATATATATACATCAAAAATATACCTAAAATGGGCCTCCTAACGCCTTGTTATACATGCAATAACTGTACCAACTATAAAGCATGGTGGTGGAAGCATCTAATGCGCTAAATCTGTTTGGCTGCTAGTAGAACTGGTAAGTTGATGGCAGGAATAATGAAAAAAGGACTACCTCTTTATCCCCACACATAAAAAGGCTTAAAACCTCTGCTTTAAATAATCATTTTTTAATATATAAAAACATTGCATGTTTGTTTGTACTCTGCTCCAGTAGATGAACAGTTCAAAAGGTTCTGGGTTACTGTGCATGTGTGCAGGAGGCATAGGTTGACTTAATTTAAAATGCCTTATTTCAATGATTTCTGAAAATAATTATATGGTCCTAAAAAACGTTTTTTTTTATATATATAAATTAATGTTAGTTTATTGGTGCAGTCATGGATATGTGCAGAGTTTGAGCACTCCTGATTACATGTTGTATTTGTGTTGATTTTCAAAGTGGAAATATACATAATGCACATTTTATTTTAAATAGTGGAAACAGATAAACATATTCAATAAAAATAAAAATAAACAATATTCACGTATAAAAAACTGTAGGACTTAATTGAACCTGACTTAAAGTGGCAGTTCATATTATTTTGTTTCTAAACTGAAAGGAGAAGCATTTCTAAGAAGAGAATGGACAGAATATTGTGTTTAATGGTACCAGTGTGCTGGAAACACCATCCCAGCTAAGCCTAATACTGTATACTCATTCTAAAAACAGGGGAGTCACTTTTCGCAGGAGTTCTTCTGGCCACGTCACGCGTTAACTGAACTACACAGCATAAGAATTCCTTTTTGTAAACTGTTCTAATAAGATTTAATGCAATTATATTTTTTATTGGTTATTTGTTTGTTTATTTACATATTTACTATTTTTTTGATGATGTTACTCTAGTTGACAGTATGTTACCTGACACTGTCCTGCTATATTATGATGATGATCAGTTTCCCCAATAAGGTTAAATTAAGAAAAGTAACAGAATTGTGCACCATATTAATAAAAACAAGCTTTTTATAATTTATAATAAATCTGCAACAGCCCAGAATTTCAATATTGGTTCATTTTTTAGTGTATTTATTTTATGCTTCTCTAATATAAAAACAATTGCTTGTTACAACTATTGCAACAAAATATGATGTAATGTTTTTTTTAAATATATATTTGTTTATTTTTTATATATATATATATATTTTGTTTACCCTGTACCTGTAGTTGACGGTGTGTTGCTTGACACATGCTGAACTGAATGTGCTGCATTTACCAGTGTTTTTTTTTTGTCCATGTGTTTCCATATCTAGCTGTTTGCCAGAGGGACCAGCACATGTAAAGTGTCCCCTCTGCACTGCTGCTGCTGCTGCTGCTGCTGCTGGAAGCATTTTTTTTCCATAGATTTTTTTTTTTTCAGCATTTTCTCAGGCAGGAAGAGGGAGAGCAGTGTGCTGCTACTTTGTGTCTCCTGCTTGGAACAAGTTTCCATGCTGTGATGTGAGGCTGTTTGAAGTGGCCAGAAAGTTGTCACTTTATTGAGTCGGGCTGTCGTCAGCAGAGCGTGGCAGTGTGTAAGCCGGAAAGTCGGCCCAAGTTTCGGGAGCGTGGAGGGCAGGGGAGATGAGAAGTGGTGGGGGGGCATAAACAATAGCTGCTGCTGCTGCTTAAAAACCATGCCTTCTCCCTCTCCTCCGCCCCCGGTGGACGGACAGGGAGGAAAATAGCCAGCTCCTCGCGCGGCTCCGGCGAGTTGTGGTTTTTATCTTGTGTTCTGAAGTGTGAAATATCAATAGTGCGCAGATTCGAAATAGCTCGTGGCGCACACTTGGCAACTTATACTTCAAACATATTAGTTTGTGGAGAGGGGGGTGAATTGTCAAGAGATACTGCAAAAACATACAGCATTCACACTCCTGTTTATCATTTGTATCTGTGCTGTGCGGGAATCCTGATTTATTTATTTTATTTTATTTTTTTCGTTTTGGACATTTCTTAACCATAATTGCAAAAGAAATCTGTTTGTTTTCTTCTTTCATTCAGTTGAATGAAAAAACACTGCAGCTGAGTTGTTGAGATTGACTCAAAAAGAATACACTAAAAAAAAACATGCAACATTAAGAATCTGAGTATGTATAAGGCTTAATAGTGAATTAGTTGGTGTCAGATGGATGTGAAATTAGTTTATGCAATATTTAACATTTCTCTATCCACAATATCACGTGTACCGAGAATACATCATAAAAGACATAATAGACCACCCTCAGTGAACAGCCCAGTGCATGGTAATGATTGGACCAGTTACTGAAAGGACCATCTCCCCCGATTTCTTCTCTTTTATCTTCTAATCTTAAAGTTTATTGTTTAAATTTTTGTAAAAGTTGGCTCCGCGTGGTCCAGCAGACTAAGGCGCTGCCACTGTGATCAGGAAATCACCGTTTCAAATTCCGGTTTTATAGCTTGCCATCAGCTGCTGAGAGCACAATTGGCCTTGCTCTCTCGGGGTGGGTAGATGACACACAATACTCCAAAGGGTGATGTCCACAGCACAAGGCATCTGTGAGCTGATGTATCGGAACTGAGTCGCTGCGCTTTCCTCCAAACATGCTGTGATGCCACTCGGAATGCTGCATCAGCAGCAGTTGAAAAAGAGGTGGTGGCTGACTTCACATGTATCGAAGGAGCCATGCGCTAGTCTTCACCCTCCTAGTGTTGGGACGTCACTAGTATTAGGGCAAGTCCTAATGAGTAGGTTTGGTAATTGGCTTGTTAATGCAGAGGAAATGGGTTTAAAAAAGAATTTTAGTGCTAACTTCAACATAATCTACTTAAGCCGTTTCAGCCATCATCATTTGTGGTCAATAACATCAATGCAGTGGCACAGTACCAGTCAAAAGTTTGGACAAACCTTAAATTTTCTTCAGTTTTTTATGTTCTGTATTGTTCATTAATACTATAGTTATCCAAACTGTGAAGAAAAACATGGTAAACCAGAATGTTTTATATTTCAGATTCTTCAAAGTAAGCACCTTTCACTTTTCAAGATGACAGCTTTGCACTGTATCTTGGCTGTATTTTCTCAGTCAGCTTTATGAGGGAGAGTCACCTGGAATGGCTTTCAGTTAACAGCTGTGCTGTCTTGATTTAAACACTTGAATTTTCTGTCTTTTAATGTATTTGAGAGCATCAGGTTAGTCAATCTGAAAAATGTCAAGAATCAAGTGCAGTTGTAAAGACTATCAAAAACGTTATGATGAAACTGGCACTCATCAGGACTGCCCCAGGGAAGGAAGAGCAGGAGTTTATCAGAGTTACCAGCCTCAGAAACGATGGTTTGTTTAACATGCTTAAATTACTACATGATTTCTTATGTGTTTCTTCATAATCTGGATGACTTCAGCATTCATTTAAAATGTAGGAAAAAATAAATCTATAAAAACATTGAATGAGAAGGTGTGTCCCAGTGGCAGCTTGGTGGACCTGGGTACTGAACCCACAACCCTGTGATCAGCAACCCAGCACTTCAGCTACTGAGCCTCTACTGCCCACCCTCCTCAGATTAACCTTAGTGTGGATCGCGTTCGGATTTCATTTGACCACATTAAAAGTCTGTTGCTAACAGACGCAGGACGCGTTGTAATCGGATTACTGTCCAACCACTTAAACCACATTTATAGGTGGTCAGAGACACATCTGGAAAACGTTTAACACAAGTGTAAACTGAATGCATTTTCCATATCCAGATACAGTTAGGCCAACAGGAATGTGTGAGAGTCATTTTTACTGTTATGGAGACTTTACTGCCAATTTACAGCAGTACAGATTTTAGCCTCTGCAAGTAACCCATCCGTGGCAGTGAATACACACACAGTTTAACACTAGTGAATAGGGGCACAGAGCACACACACACATCTGGAGTGGTGGGCATCCACTGTAGTGCTTGGGGAGCAATTGTTGGTGGGTTATACAGTACAGGCCACAACATGCGTTTTCTTTATTCTCATGTTGTAGATTCTCACTGAAGGCATCAAAACTATGAATGAACACATGTGGAGTTATGTACTTAACAAAAAATGATCTTAACCCAATTCAGATGGTTTGGGGTGAGCTGGACCGCAGAGTGAAGGCAAAGGGGCCAACAAGTGCTAAACACCTCTTGGAACTCCTTCAGAACTGTTGGAAAACCATTTCAGGTGACTACCTTTTGAAGCTCATTGAGAGAATGCTAAGAGTGTGCAAAGGGTGGCTGTTTTAAAGAAACTAGAATATAAAACAAGTTTTCAGTTATTTCACCTTTTTTTGTTAAATACATAAAACACCACATGTGTTCATTCATAGTTTTGATGCCTTCAGTGAGAATCTAAAATGTAAATAGTCATGAAAATCAAGAAAAAGCACTGAAAACAAGAAGGAGTGTCCAAACTTTTGGCCTGTACTGTAGGTGCTTTGTTCAAGGGCACCCCAGCCGTGAACATTGAGGGAGGATAAATCCTGCTGGTCTTGGGGATTGAACCCGCAACCTTCTTGTTCCCTTGGTTTACTGTTGTATCTTTGGATGATCAGGTTTTGTAGGCTCTTTATAGAACGTTTTAAAAATAACAGTATTAAAAAGAGCCAGCACTCCTCTGTACTGGTTACTGTTTGTCTGGCATGGCGTGGCACGCTCAGCCCACCCTGGGCCAAGCCAGCGAGTATCACGCAACATTACTGCCTGTTCCCATGCTACAACTATTGGAAACAAATGCTTGGCCAGAGTTTCAAAAGAAGCCTGATCCACAGAGCGCCTTTACAGGTGGCCGCTGCCCACAGCTGATTCTAGTTGTAGAGCCGTCCAAAATGTCACGTCCCTTCCCGTCACCTTCCCGCGACAGCCTGCTGAAGGCTGAGAAAAGAGGGAAGGAGAACAGGCTGCTGAGGAAAAGGCAAGCAAAGACAAGCAGGAACTGCTCACAGCTCTGATTTTGGTTGATTTAGTTGGAAAATCGTCATTAATAATAACTACAGTCATGGTCAAAAACATTGGCACCCCTGAAATTGTCCCAGGAAATGAAGTATATATATCCCAGAAAATTATTGCGATTACATATTTTGTTGAGCATGTTTATTTTTGAAACAACAAAGAAAAACTATTTATATCAATTGATATAATTTCATTAAAAAACTCCAAAATGAGCTGAACAAAATGATTGGCACTCTTAAGTTAATATTTGTACAGAGCCCCTAAGGTGACATCATGTGAAGAAAAAAAAAAAAATATATATATATATATATATTGTGTGGCCATTCTTTATTAGGGCGTGGGAATGAGATCCGTGAAGCCGTGGCCATGACTTATTAAGGCATGGTAATGGGAACAAGATAATTAAGTCATAGCCAGAGAATAATAAAGCTTGCTTAATGCACATGAAGACTGCATATTACATCAAAGATCCAATTCAATGATAATCTTTTGTAAGAAAATGAAGTGTAAACTGTTTTTTTATTTTCTTTCATCTTGGAATTAATTATGGCGATATTTTGAAGTCTCTTGCAGTGAGACATGGAATAATTCTAAATAAAAGACACTCTATGTAAGTCATTGCCACACATTATGCGGGCGCGAGTAACACAAAAGTAACGCAATAGTTACTTTTACTGGTAACTAGTTACTTTTATAGTGGAGTAACTCAGTTACTTTTTTGGAGAAGTAACTAGTAACTATAACTAATTACTTTTTTTAAAGTAACGTGCCCAACACTGTTCATTATTACCCAATTCTATGTTCTAGAAAAAAAATCCCAAAAACTGCTTTTCCAATGTCAACTATTATTTTATTTCCTTTATATCATCACTCAAAGAACAGCTTAAAAAATAGCTTAAACATTTCCCTGATGTTTATTACTATAGTTCTTCTATTCGATGCGCACCATCTTCTGTAATCCTTTATTTATTATTTAATTTCGCTGCAGAGTTTACCTTTATAGCTCCTCACATCCGCTTTAGTATTATTATCCACTTTAGAGAGCATTACTCAGTGCATGTGACAGAAGCTGAAGCTTAGGTTAGGTTAGGTTGGTGTAATCTCATTGTTTTTCTGGAGTCTTAATTCTCCAGTATGAAGATATACGGTCAACTTCTAAAAGGATTTCCCTCACTGTCACTTCCACTAATGCCCTGCTCTAATAAAATAAGCAGCCTGGCCGTAAACTTGCCAGTGACCTGTCCTCAAATAACCACATCTGTCCCCTCTGTTTAACCAGGAACTAAAGAGTCACTTTTAAGATGTCCGGCGTTTTTACTCCCAGCAAGAGCCTGCAGACATCTGATAAGTGACCTTACCGTACTTACAGAAGCCTGCAGTAAGATATGCTTCCTTCAGACAGACTTGATGCAATACCAGCTGTTTAGTTCAACTGTTGTGTAACGTAGTGTTTTTTGTGTGTTTATTGTGTTGCATTTATCAATTTTGTATTAAATCTATAAGCTTCTAAATCATAGAATTTTTTTTATTAGAAAGGAAAGGAGCTATAAGAAAAAATACATTACATTGTATTTTCTAAACACATTATAACGCATTATGTCGCTGTCTAATAAAAAACACTTTACAGCAGAACTTTACAGGAGAGAGAAAAAAACTTGTAAACTTTCAATGGAAGTCAATGTAAAAAGAGATTATCTTAGGTCATTTTGAAGAGTTTCTATTAGTTCGTTCATCAAGAAATTTTGCCGCAGTGTAAGGGACAGTTTGTCTGTTCAAACTATGTAGTAAACTAAAAATCGACAAAAGTGTTTTATAGGACAGCGATGATAAGCACTGTTAAAAATGTTCCCTACTTATTAAAATGTTCCCCTATTTAAGAAAAAATAGAAAATTAATTGTGGTGTATACAAAATTAATGCCACAATGTATCCACTTTTATTCATATCACTATACAGAAAATATTACAGCAGTGTACAGTACAGGGATCACACCTGCCAAGGAAGTTTAGGGAGTTTTCCGCATTTTAATAGGGGCTTCTTGATATCCGCAAATTATATGCATAATCTGTATTCTGTTTATTGTTGATGTAAACGTTGGGTTTGTGCACTGCTGCGTGTACTTGTGTGTGTAACAAGGGTTGCTGTACGCACAAAGAGCATACGCGGAATGTGCCTGCATTGCCAAGATAGTTGACTGTATTGTAAGTTGTTTTCGGTCAGTGGCGCACCTGTGTTTTCCATTGCCAAGATAGTAATACAACAAAAATGTACCTGAACACATCTAATTTCCAGACCACCACACTCATCAGCGTGTGGTGGAAACTCGCCATTTTTAAGTGGTCTTTTTATTTTTTCAGAGCTGTATATATACAGCTCCTTGAAATTAGTTTTAGCTGAGTGGGATGTCTGACAGTGTTTTCAAGGTGAGGAAATGGAATAAACTAAGCTAGCAGTGCAGATGGTTTTGCAATTAAGTGATTTCCCACTTAAGATTACAATGATCACACATGTTAAACTGTTGTGAAACAGGACAGAGAGGCTGTTAGCATTAGCCGAGGTAGAAGCATGGTAACATTAATTTCTCCACAGAACTCGCTCGCATCTGAATGACTAAAACCCCATATTTAGATGTGAATGACTCTTTTTTCTGTGGTCTGTGGTTTGTTGGTTTTGTAGCCCATTCGCTAGCTCAGCTACAGATCTACCACGTATCAGACAGCTGAGTTCAGCTGCTATTCTAATTAATGCTACATGCTAACCGTACACTAGATGACTTCGAAAAAAGACTCTGTAAAGACCTTTAATAGACTAAAGTCTGACACCCTCTCATCCTAAAGACAAGTCACACACTTTTTACTCACAGACTAAGATTTTGAAAAGACTGGGGATCTTGCAGGGTCACTATTTGCAACACTGCAAGTAGATTATTTCTCTTTCATGCCCTTGTGATAAAGTTGTGTATTTAAATATAATAATAGTGTCTTTGAACTAATTAAGGCAGTACTTAAAGTATACCTTTTCTACTTATATATGGGCCATTCCACCAAATTGTTGCCATTTGTTGTTGTAACTCTTCCAAATTAAACTTAATTATTTCTCTTTTTTAAACTCTGAATTTAATAACACATGTAACTACTCAAAACATGGTCTGGTCAAACTCAGGAAGCTTTACTTAATTTTTCCTTAAGGTTTCTAATCTTGAAAATGGTTACAAAACTCATGTGACTTTTAAAAAGATCATGGTCTGTAGAAGAACAAGCTGATGTCACTTCCTGTTGTAGATGTGACTTGTAGAATGTTCCAGATGGGGTAATGTTTTACAGTAAAAGGAAAGAGAGAAGTCCAGGGACACAACTGAAATGTGTATTTTAACTTGTATATTATAGATTTATTATGAAACAAAAATCTATTTTTAAAACATAGATGGGATTTGGAGTCACACAATAATGTAAAATAAATACATGTCTGAAGGATTTTAATAATTATATTTCATAGTTAAGTTTAAAGGTAGAGAATAAAAAATGCTATTTATAAGTAGTTTTTATAATTTTTTTAATTACTTTACATTACTTACATTTGCAATTAGGTCAATGTACAATACACTATGCTTAATAATAAAATGTTAGTTATATAAAAAGTTATTTTGTGTGCACATTTATACATGTAATTTCCTGAAACATAAATGGCACTGATTCTGCAAAATATGGCAAATACATTTTCACATGCTTAATCTGTATTTTAGTAAACTTTGAAAAAAAGTATACTGTATTTGGCTGTGCTAATTTTGTACTGGTGATGTACTTAATACAAAATATATGCTTAGTATTATTTTATGAAACTGTGTTTTTTATAATAAAAGTGTGCTTTTAATAAATGTGTCCTTAGAGCCGATATTTTTTCAATAAAACTGTACTTTAAACTGTATTGAAATTTGCTATCAAAACATTACATTTTTGTTGACAAATTAAAACTGTAATGATGAACTTTTATGTGTTTTAATTATACTTAAAACGTTCATTTTAGTGTAGGTAAAATAACATTAACAGCAGATCCTTGCAGTAATGAGATATATTGCTTTTGTTTTTGACAGTTTATATTACACTCAAAATGAATGTGATGTTAAATCTATATTTTAATCTCACCTTTAATTTTTTTTTATGTTCAGTTGGACAGCTCACACAGATATACTTAAATTGTATTAAATATTGGTGACAATAACATATGACTATACTCACTATAAATTTAGTGCACATTTATATAATTTTAATTACAAACAAGCAGTAATTAAGTACAAATTAGAGGTTTCAAAATAGCATAACTTTAGTACAGTCCTACTGCAGCATAATTTTAGTATACTTTATTATTAAGGGTGTCGAGTTCCGCAAATGTTCCCGCACCTGTCTTGCGGCTTCCCGTGGCTCTCCTATTGGTTGGAGCCAAATCTCAAGATTACGATAATATAAAACACGGTTGAATTTATCTGAATGCCAGGATGAGAAAAAGACTGACTTAAACCTTCAATCCTAACCACCTTACACTGAGCGACTGTAGCAACTCTAGCAAGGCTCTGATGATTTTATTCCAAAACTGGAACTAAACTAAATGAGAACCACAGTCTAGGCGAAACCACCAGAGTTTGGTCCGACCAAAATAGCGACAGAGTTTACAAATATATCTTCACTGATGGGTGTGGTGGTCTGAAAGTGGTGTGTGTTCAGGTACATTTCTGGTGTATTTCTATCCTCGCAACGGAAAGCACAGGTGCACCACTGACTGAATACAACCTAAACAACAGTCAGCATTCAGACGTTCAGTACTATCTTGGCACGCTGCATGGCCAAGGAAATGGAAAGTGAACGCTGATTGGTTTATTTTACATTACACCCAAAACATACCCATGATTATTAAAGAGAATTAGTACATCTGTTGTGCATTTCGACCCGCGCAATACATACTTTTCCTGTGGTTATGACAGCAAAGACGGTTGATAGCTGGCCTATAGATCGTTAAAATTGGACCTTAAGCCTCATATCTGAGAGCAGGAAGTAGAGTAAATGGGCTTTTTAATGGGAATTTTAAATGTTTTGAGGCATTTTTAATCCAGTTGCTTGTGTTCCCTTTTTTTTTTTATTTAGCATGCGTCAAAGTCACAAATGCAGTGGGATTGTTGCACAAATGAATGAAGTTTTCCCTTTTTTTTCTGAAAATAAATAGTAAATGTGTTTAAATTTAGTTTCTAAGAATTGTTCTTAGACTTGTTAACCTACTTTTACCAACGTAGAACATCAAAAACACGTGGCCCTTGACCAGGGGAGCCTAAACTTTGGCACAGTTCTGTATGAGGCAATAGAAACACATACTGTACACAGGATTGTGTAGCCTACTGTACTCTGTGCTGTACTGTGCTGTGCTTTGACATAACATACACTGTTCACTGGTTCTGTCGTGCAGTTTTAAAGGCTAATCAACCCCAGCGAGTTTACTCCTTTTCTCATATCCTCTGGAATGATGAAGCGCTCCTGGAGCCCAGCCGGTAAAGCCCACCTCCCCTGCGCCTTTCCCTTCAGCGCAGGCCGCTCAGGCCTTTGGACTCGGGGCTCCCACCGTTTTCCAGTGCTGTAATGTTGTACAGGTCTCCAGTAAATCAAAACCACTAGCAGATGCTGGCTAGCTGCACTTCAGGAGGCGGGGCCTTTTCAGGGCCTTGATTTACACCGCCAGCGCGCCACCGCAGACATTCCTGCGTAAAAAAGCCACGACTCTGCGGCCCGCTGGAGCTCCAGCCTGTGTGCGCCGGTCTGTTCCCACGCTTTCCTCTGTTCTGCCAGCCAGCAAAGGCAGCTCCACTGCTCCCCAGCCATTAGCTGCAGAAAGGAAGCGGGGAAAGGAGGGGCAGAGGACAGCGGAGGAGCTGAACAGAGAAGCAGCTTCGTTATTTGATCACAGGAGGAGCCGGCGTGGTCTTTCAACCTGAGCTCGATCTGCAGCATCTCTATCTTACTATCAGTCACCAGCCACATTTTCCCTGCAATTAGAAAAGAACTGAAAGCCAAGTCGCTCAGAACTCACTTAAGCAGTCGTGTGAATGACTTCATATAATCATACAATCATTTGATCATTTGACTTGAAATTCAAATAAAGCTTTCCCATTTAGGTCAATTAGGATTACCCCAATTATCATTATTTGCCAACTGCCAGAATATTGAGAAAAAGAGAATTTTAAAGACATTTTTATTACTTTCTGCAAAGTCTGCAAAGGTTTACAAAAAAATAAGAGACCACTTTCTTTGATTTTATCAAATTGAAAACCTCTGGAATATAATTAAGAGGAAGATGGATGCTCAGGAGTTTCATAAAGTTATCCAAAAGCAGTGTGCAAGACTGTTGGAGGAGAACATGCCAAGATGCATGAAAACTGTGATTTAACACCAGGGTTATTCCATTTTTTTTAGAAAGCTCTGCATCTTTTTTGTTATTTTAGCTGTTTCTCATTTTCTGCGAAGAAATGCTCTGATTAACAATATTTTTATTTTGAATTTGGGAGAAATGTTTTCTGTAGTTTATAGACTAAAAAACAGTGTTCATTTTACTCAAAAACTTTCCTTTTTTCCTTATTTTTTTCAGAGCTGCACAAGTCTGTAATATAGTTGGTAGTGGATGGTTGATAAGTAATCAAAAAGGTGGCAGAACTGGTACTGCAAAATACTGTATCTGTTACTGTAAATATCTAAACAACTGATTTACAATCTGATTTCCATCTTTAATAGTTTTATAATCACAAAAAATAAAGAAAAAGTTCTAAAGTAAAAGTGTGGGCACCCTGCATGATCAGCACTCGGTTATCCCCTTTGGCAAGAATCACAGCTTGTAAACACTTTTTGTAGAAGCTCAGAACTGAGGTCTCAGTTCTTGTGTGTGGGATTTTTGCTGGTTATTATTTCTTGCAAAGGGCTTGGCTTCCAGTTTGATATGTTTCTTGACCTGTCAGCCTACTTGTACTGCTGTTAGGTCAGGGGACTGCGGGCGCCGTGCTAAAATCTTCAGCTTGCCCTGCTTGAGGGGTTTTGAGGTGTTTAAGGCTGTAGGAGTCATCCTACCTTTGTTGTCAACTTAGACCCTAAGTTGCTTCCACTTCCAAATGCTTGTTTATGGATACAGTAGTTCTTTATAAACGTCTGATACTTAATCTTTTGGTGAGGGCAGAGGGGTTGTGTTGTTTTTTTTTGTTTTTTTTACAATGAATTTTCCATGGACATCATTTTTGTGCAGATATAAACAGTAAAACAGCGCAATGCCCTGAGTGCTAGGCAGCTGCTTAGAGGAGCCCATGGCTGCTGATTGTTGGAACAATGTTTGAGAACTTTGTTTAATACTGAGTGTGTTTACATGTACTTTCTGCAGTTTTTTTTTATTATTATTTTATCATTTAAGTGGTCATGTAAACAGAATACTCTGATTTCTACAAATGTTAAAAGGCCTAAACTTCAATTTAAAGTGCATGTGTACACTTACACTGATTTCTTTCTGTTTGCTCATTCTGCGCATGCATGTATACAGAACTGGGTTTGTCAAAAGCTTGTCTTTGCAGCCGTATTGAGAAAGCTGTAAAAAGAACAATTTTGCATACTATTGGTAAAAAGTAGAAATCAATTGCCTCACTCATGTAAAGCCACAGTTTTTATATTGTCTGATTATCTGGTTGCTAATGAACATATTGATTTTCTGGAGTTTTGATATTGCTGAGTGCTTGTAAATGCAATCAACAAGTGTACACAAGAGATAGTTCTAATAAACTCATTTTAAAAAAAGCTGAGAATTTGGTTAAGGTATAAGTTATTTTGGCATATTTTTGGCATATCCAAATATTTGTTTTACATTTACAAAGCGTATTATGTAAATTTGGATTTAAAACTTAATAGAGTTATATAGTTCTAGTACCTTCATATTTGTAGCTTTTGCTTTTGGGTAAGAATTTGGAATGTACTTGCTTCAATGTGATGCAATCAGCGTAAAAACGTATAGAAAATGGCCAAAGCTTTAAGCCTAGCCTTACAATCTTTCAATCATCACATTACTTAAATTAAAAAGTCAGTAATTAGGGTACAGAGTGGTCCAGCAGTTTTAAGCGCTGCCACTATGATCGGAATACTGCTGATTCAAATCCCGGTCATGCAGCTTGCCATCAGTTGCTAGAGCCCTGAGAGAGCACAATTGGCATTGGTTGGATTGGATGGTTCTCTCTCACCTCATCACTCTTAGGGTGATGTCGATCAGCACAAGGCGTCTGTGAGCTGATGTATCTGATGTAGCTGATGTATCTGATTTCCTCAGAGTGCGCTATGATGATACACAGCAATGCTGCATCAGCAGCAGCAGTTTAAAAACCCTCCTGGTGTCCCCATTTGGGCATAACTAGTGATAAAAAAAAAGATACAAACATTAAAGAAAAGTTTGGATTCAAGACCTTTCCTTTTTTTAGATTTTTGTGTCGTGTGTAAAAGAACTTTGAGGTTCTAAAACAATTTTTAAAATGGTTTAATTTGCCAGTATGTTTGTCCTGAAGCTTTCATGAAAGCATACACTTTTATTGATGGATTTGGAAAACTGGCCTTTGGCTTTTATTGTAAGTGTGTTTCCACTGAACAGTTTTTATATATTTTTGTAGGTACAGAATAAGAAGCACTGAAACTGCTGTGTGTGATAAGCAACCGTACGCCACAGATGTGGCTTGTAAGTAGAACAAGCTGAAGTGTACCTTCGGGCAGAAATATGCCCATAATATAACTTTTAAAAAACATTTTGCTGAATGAAAGCACAGCATGCAGCGCTCCATTTTGAGATGACAGAAGAGGAGAAAGGTTTTTTTTGTAAGGCTGGCAGAATTCGCTACGTGTATCACTACTTACAGAAAACAGAAATTGCGTTGCGCTTATTTGTGCGCAACCTGGATGCGTGCGGCACTATATTTAGAGGTGAAACGCCTGTCTTGGACAAATTCCTTTGCCCGGGGAGAATGCTGAGAACGAGCAGTTTGCCAACACGGAGAGCTGACAGCTTTTATTGCAAGAGAAGATGTCTTGTGTTTCTTTCTTTCTTTCTGTTTTTTTTTTTTTTTTAAAAGTGGTTCTCTCTGACAGGAGCACAACAACAAAGCGGTATGACCTGCCGAATCTGAGAAAACACCTTGTTATACCAGAGTTATAGCTGCTGTCTTTGGCTGGGGGTGTACGTTACTCTTGTACAGCTCAGGCTGACATCACAGGGGATTAAAATAGGCCCCACCCACTCACGCCAAGGCCAAATGGGGTGTGGAGGCAGGCCTGTACATCTCTTACTATAAGCGAGGGTGGTAGACAAGAACAAGGGGCTTGCTTTTTCATTTTTATAAGGCAGTGTGGAGGAAGAGGAGGAGGAGGAGGAGAAAGAGAAAGAAAGGGGCCGGGGAAACGGGAGGGAGGTGGGTGGATGGTTGGAAGGAAGGGGAAAGTAAGAAAGAGCATCCTTTTCCTGTCACCTGGCGCTAAGTGTTTGCAGAGTTTTTCCTTCCAAACACCTGCCATGCTGTTACCGTAAAGTCCAATTAACGCCGTCAGCCTGAAGCTCCTCTCCAGCGCTCAGCTCTGCGTTTGTCTCAGCTTTACTGCAGCCCACCAAGCTGGAGAGTGACAGCAGGCTACTTCTGGAGCGCATATATATTCCTCTGCCCCGAAGCCTTATTCCAGCTGAATTTGTTTTACCTGAGGAGGCTGACTACTGCTGCCTAATTACTGATAAAATCCAGTATGAATTTGCAATTTCTGTAGGCTATTTTTACAGACATGCAAATAACAACTAGCCTCTGTAAATCCCTCAACCTGCAGATCCTCCACTGACTCAGTAAGTTCTGTTCTTATTGAAGATGCAGAATTAAGAAAGCCTGCTAACTGACCAGTGTCCAAAATCAGGCCGAAAGGTTTGTGGACTGATCTGCTCACTCAAAGTTTCTTCTAAATTTAGAGATATTAATAGTCAAGAGTTTATTGCTGCTTTGTAACAACATAACAGCTTATTCTCTTCTGAAAAGCTCTGCACTGATCTGCAGATATGTGTGTGTGGGGCCTCCTGCATTGAATGTGGGTGTGATTTCTGACAAAGCTGCTTGACTGTTTTCACAGACAATTCTAAACAGACACCAGTAGCCTGACCATTACCAAACACTGTGCTGTCCACTGTGGGTGGTAATGCATTTTATGATGTATTCCCAATACAGAGGTGACACTGTGGATCAAGGAATGTCAAATGCCCGCACAACTGAGGTAATACTTCATGTTGTTGCCTTTTCCCTTGAAAAATTCTCATTTTAAAGGTGTGGTTACAAAATAATGCATGCTCAGTTGATGTTCAGGAATTGTGTGGAGGTTCTTCCAACTTAAAAAGGTTCTCCAAGCTCAGTCAATCTCATAAAACAAAAGGGAGTTTTTTTTAAAGAACCAACCTTCGAGAACCCATCTTCGAGAACGCTAAAGTTGGTTCGATTTCAGAGTGATGTGATATTTGGCCTGAAAAAAAACAACAACTAAAAACCAGTCTAAAAGTCTGCTCGATCTGTATCAAAGAAATGCACTTTGCTTTTGTTTACTGTTGTCGTGTTTGTTTGCTGAAGCACTAATGGACGAAGTGGAATTTCAGCTCTTAATTTTGTCACTCATTATGACATTTTGCGGAGCTGGGTGTGAAAAATGCATGTAATATGCATTTATGCAAATGTGTGAATGGGAATTATTCCTTGAATACGTTTAAAGGCCAACATTTGCATACAGAGTCATAATTAACTATTTACAACTTGAGTCTCTGCGAGCCCCCCTTCCCCTAAATGTAATTTTTTTTTCCTATTTCTTTTTTTCTTTCTTTTTTTTGGGGGGCTGTTGGAGCAGCGGAGAGGTCCATCAAACCTCAGCATTGGCAATTAGCTGTGCCTTCAGACAGTTCCGACAGTTTCGGGCTCATTCGTTGAAGCCCGAGTGGTCTTGGGGGCGTTGAAGTTTGGGAGGCAAGGCTCTTTTCCCTTTTCTTGTAACCTTTACGCTCGCTCTCCCCAGCGGCGGGGATGAGGTGGAAGTTCTCCTGATTGGTTTACACTGTTGGGCACAAATCAGCATAATAAAGCTTGTGGAGAGGAGGAGGAGGAGGAGGAAGTGGAGGAGGAGGAGGAAAAAGGGATGGGGATCTGAGGGTCCTTTGCTTGTTTGTGTTTGTGACTGTGACTGCGATTGCGCCTGCGCTCCGAGGTAGATGCCGCCTCGCCTCCACTCTGACCCCGAGGCACACGCTCGAGTCATTCGATGTGCCTCCAAACCTTCTCTTCTGTTCCACCCCCAAACACCACGGAAACCCCCCTTAGAATCCCTCCAAACAGCGATGCTTCCACCCAGCTGCGTGCAGCAGAGCCCCCTCCAGGCACACCTGGGGTGGCGTTACCGCCGGCGCCCGTTTTTTGCGAGCGCTGTAATGAGGGCGAGAGGCAGGAACATGAAGGCATTAATGCAGTGCTGGAAGTTGTGCTGCGGCAGAACTGACCCCAGTGGTCCGGGGAAGGGAAGGGACTGAGCTCAGCAGGGGGACTGCCTGTGCAAACCGATCAAAGTGATCACTCGCCACCGACACACTGCTGAAGGCGCGCCCTGAAAACACGTGCACACAAAAACACAGACACACAGCTGATTAGGCTTCGCCGTCACTCGAGCCCCACTAGCTGGAAAAGCATTTTTTTTTCTTGTTTTTCGCTCTTGTTTGTTTCTTGCACGCTCTCGCACGCTCTCTCACACTCTTGCGCTCTCCCTCTCTTCGCCTTTTGTCATCCTCAGATGGTGACGGGTGCTAGTTCTCTCTGGTGTGTATAGAATGTGTGTGTGTGGTTGTCTATACGTGTGTGTGTGTTAGAAGGTAGGGGGGGGGGGTTGGCTCGTAATTAGCTGAAACTTTTTTTCCAAGCCCTGACATAAAGGCAAGAGCAGGCTGAAGCTCAGAAATGTCTTCCCTGTTTGTTTGTTTGTCTGTCTTCTCCTTTTCTCTTTTTCCCCCTCTCTCTTTACCTCTCCAAGAATGTTCCATCGGATCAAAGGCTTTCTGCGAGTATAGAGGCCTATATAAGCCTGAGTCTCAGCCCTTCACTCTCTCTCTCTCTCTCGTCTCTCTCTGGTCTCTCGTTTCCATTAGCGAGGCTCGTCTTACGCTCAGTTACAGCATATTAGAGAATGGGCTCACCGAGCGAGTTGTCCTTTACAGTCCAAACAAAACTCCTCCAAACATCCGCGAGACACCCCGGCCGACGCTCCGACGAGCCCACGTGCCTCCGTGGCTTTTCTCCCGCATTTCTGATGATATTTCCTGCAATCCACCGCTCTCCGTATAGATCCCACTTTTAATTTACACCCAAGGCCTGCAGGCAAAGTGGAGATGCTATGATTAATTTATGGATTATTAAATTTCTTGATTCTCTCCATCTGCTCCCCCTCTGAGTTGTGTGAATTATTAGAGCTGTCAAACGAAGCCGGACTCGCTCTGTCTGTCCCGAGTCTGCTGTATTATATGCTGAAGACTGGAAATGATCTAATAGTCAGTTCTGCATTCGGCCTTTTCGCTCGTTTGCCTCTTTTATTCCCTCCGCACATCTGTTACGCTTTCTTTTGTAGCTCGATCCTCAGCACTGATGCAAATGGCCGGTCATTTGCGATTTCTCTTCTATTTGCATATGCTTCTATTTCATTAGGCGCACATGCTGTTTGGGTGCTTTAATGTGCCGAAAACCTTCCTAATTCATTTTTACACCGCCATTTATCGGCCTCACTAAACACGCTGGTTTTGTCGCTGTGCCTTTAAGACTGATATATGTAAATGGGATCTGTTCTAATTGGCTACTGTGTATTATATCATATTTAAAAAGCAAAACATCTACATGAATAGGTGAGGAATAGGTGAATTGTATATGTATAATTCACTGGTTTTAGCGACATCCCAAATACAGTGCACTCAGAAGAGGCTGTTTACACAGTTTAGGTTGCATATATTGATGGTATGAGTAAGGAAACAATTCGTAACAGCGTTAACATACTGCATTGACTTTTATTTTGAAAAAAAGAGAGAAAAAAGGTTTAACGGACCTTGGAATAACTAGTATTGGTGTCAATTGCAAAACACAACTTCTCATCAAATTAATTGACAGGGTTTTCAGTACCTTATATATCTGTCTGTTGAAGGTTCGCTTAGCATTTTAACAGAACTTTATAAAACCTGTGCTTCACTATCCTCATAATATTTTGCTTAACGTTTTGATTTTGAATATCTTATTAAAGAAGGTGTTTAACTTAACCCAACCTTATTGTACCATCAAGCAAAAGAAGGTTCTACACTCACACAGTTTACCTTTAAGATTAAACTAATGTTACACAGTCATTCATGCTATGAGCCTTTAAATATGCAGATTATAGCCCACAGTGGACTGACTCCCCGTACGCTAAGTCTTACAGTGACATTAACACCTTAAAGATCCACATTCAACATAAGTCTCTACTGCATTTACGTAACAAGACCTGACTTTTTTTGGTGAGCTTTTCCCAACCTCTCTTTATACACATATATACAATTCCAGTTGAGGAGTGTAAGAAGCTTGTTGATGGTTATTGGAAGCAAATGATTTTAGTTACAGTATTTTTTCCTGTCATGACTGAGCAGACACGCGCAGATGCAAATCAAAATATACTTTACTGAATAAAGTAGCGGACAAAAAAGTAGTCAGAATAAACAAGGTCAACACCGATAAACAACAGCAAGTGGTAGTTAACATACCAGAATTGAAATACAGTCCAAGGGTCATACACAGCAAGGCAATATCAGAGGGCAGGCAAAACCAGGGTCGGTAAATACAAAAACATGGTCGGATATGAAAGAGTTAACACAGTTTTATACGAGGATAAACCCTCAATACCCAGGAGTGTGAGAAGTGAGGGTGTGTATATAGTGAGTGAAACAGGTGAAAGTGATGTCAGTGTGTGGTGTATTCTGGGTCATTTTCAATGACATTTGGCATGTCAGTGTATGTAAAGTGTAATGTCACTTTTCTTGTTCTGATTGGCTGGTCCTTATCTATACTGTATTGTCATTTAAAAAAATGATTCAGTGTGAATGGACGGGGAATAGGTGTCAGTTGAATGGGTGAATAAATTAAAACTGGATTGTGACATCACAAAAACCTGAATTTAAAATCAGAACATAATGGTTTGAGATTTGTTCATTTAATTGATGCATTATATCAAAAAGCAAGACAGTTTGTTTTCCATAATATGGTCTGTTTAAAAGCTTATTGTTATGTATGCATACATTTTAAGGTTTGTTTTCCCTATAAAGCAATTATTGATCATTATTATTAGTACTTACTTGGTAACTACTATAAAGCTAGCATAATTAATGGAGGTCAAATAGTAATAATGGAAATGTGATCCCACATACAGGCCTTTTTTGTTTAAAGGTTCAGCAGAGGCACTCAGATGAGCCAGACAAAAGAAACATATGAGCTCGTCTGTTAGTGTAAAAATTCCTCCCATGTCTGCTGCAGGGAGCGGTGTGCCCAGTGTGAGCTGGGAAGGTGGAAGCCGAGGTGGCCGGCGAACCCTAGGCCAGACTGTGGCCCCCACACACACGCCTCTCCTCCACAGCAGCCTCTGAACACAAAGGAAGCTTCTGCCGCTGCTTTTCCGGCCCCATTAGTACCTGGGTGCGATGGCAAAGCTCCGAAAGCGCATTCATTATTCATGGGCGCGCAGGCAGAGGCCCCTGATAAATTCTCACTTTAAGTGACAATGAGTGACAGATCCTGGGCTTTTTTTTGCCCTTTTTTTTTTTAACGCCCTGCTCTCTCTGCCGCCAGTGGTGCACTGGCCAAAGGTCTAGCCTGATCCTGTGCTAATGACCAGCATGATGTATGTGCGATGGAGCGGCGGCTGACACAGAGACTCGGGGCCGCTGTCCCGTTCCTCAGGCCCCATAGCCGGAGAGAGGGGGTTGGGGGGGTGGTGTAGAAGCCCGAGCCCGAGCCGGGCGCCTGGAACGCCGCGGAAACTCCTCATTAGCTCGGACACACAGGGTTAACCTGGAGGGGAGGCAGAAAGGGCGGGCGGGGGCAGGGGAAGCAGGGGGTTGGGGAGGCTCAGCTCTGACAGGTGAGGGAACGGGCTGCAGGGAGAGAGAGAAGGATTTGCTAATGCAGAAAATATGATAGCTTTCATTCATCCTCCAGAAATTGCCGGTCGCACAGGCAGAGCTGCCAGCAGGGACGCCCATTTCTTTACAAAGGTTGTTTTCAATTGATGCCCTTCATAGTGGTTTAAACCCTTAAACCCTGAAGACCCATATGTGGTTCCGCATTTCAGTTCCTCACTGTAATAATAACACACGAGAGATAAAACTCAGACACGCAGATCAGACAGGAAAAGCAAAACTTTAGACAGTCTGAAATGAGTCGAAAAGTAAAGCTCTGTAAAGTAGTTTCAAAGGGATCTGACTAGATAATTCATACTGGATACAACAATTACACAGATGTAATTCATCCAAATCCAGCACACAGAATATGGGTGTACTTTACTATACTATACTTTTGTTTCCTCTCTTATCCCATGGAATAAAGAGGCTTTTTTGTTTGTGCCTTTAAGACGTAGGGTTCTTCTTCTTACACCCTGCGCAAGGCACTTTGCAATGCTCATTGCTATCTTAAACCTTGCCAACAATTTATTTTCACACCTTGCACCTGTGTCATTTATATAGCAAAGGTGCTTGAGAATAGAAATTTAAAGGCATATTGCTATCTTGGCAACAGAAAACACAGGTGCACCACCGAACCACTGAAATTAATCGTCAGATACTTTTTTTTCGTCGTTTGGATAGCGAGGACATAGTGACACTGCCTAAATCAAGCTCTGTGATGTACAGTTGTCGGATCTTCTATAGATCGATAAAATAGAGTCTAAAGACCCTCTTTACAACTGGTCACTTTACGTGTCTGGAGATTCAGTGTCTGGATAAGACCAAGCCAAATGATTTGCAAATGTAAACACACCCAAGACAAATTTAAAACAGATTCAAATACAATCACTTAATACACTCCAGGAGCCACATTATAGAAGTGTGAATGCATTCTATCCAGGTACAGCCTCCACACGATGGGGTTAATTTTAACAGTGTCTTAACAAAGTTAGTTCGAATAAAAAATAAAGGGCCATATGCCATGTAAATAATATGATTTGTTTTTGCATGGTCCCAGATATCATGCCTATGTGGGGTCTGGGTATGGGTAGCTCTGCTGGGACCTAGAAAGTTGTGCCCACAGTCCGCACATATGGAGCCCCTTTAAGATCTGTACACTGCACAAAGTCTAAACTCTAGAGGGAACCCAGGATGGGGTCAATTTGGGAATCCCAGCTGAATACCAGAAACAAACCCACTCAAAGCCAATGACCAACTAGAACCTACCTAGCCAATGATTCATTCACATGAGCATCACATTAGGACGTTGGCTGAGATACTAATTGTCATGGTTGGGCAGAATTCAGGCATGTTTGCATGCAGATAAAAATATACTTTATCAGGCAAAAGTGTGGTCAAACAGAAAACGGTCAATAATGACAAACAGCAGTAACAAAAAGATATCATACCAGAGTAGGTAAACTGTCCAGAGGTCATACACGGCAGGGCGATATCAAAGGTAGGCAAAAATTGAGGTTGGTGAACAAAACAAGGTCAAAACAAGAGATAAACACCTTATGCAATAAGATAACACATTGTATATGGATCTAAACGTCAATACTCAGCAAAGACTAGGAGCAAATGAGACCCTATATAGAGCTAAACCATGTGGCTGGTACTCAGGTGACCTGCTTCCTGTAAGAATCATTCTGTCATGTGTAGTGTCTGTTTGTTGTGCATCCTGGGCAATGTAGTCCGAAGGCTACAGATCTCAGGCTGAGCTGAGTTTGGGAGAGACAGGAGCACTTTCAGCACCAGGCGTGACACTAATACTACACATATAAAAACAAAAGGATTTTTTAGTAAATTTAGGATTTTTCTCACCAGCTGTGTTTCATATTATATTTTTATATCATATTATCCACATGAAAACACAAACACCGCTCTAGTACCTTCAAAGTCTTTACACCAGAAATTCACACGTTTGATTACTGTGCCACCACTGTAAGGGTCAAGTAGACATGTTTACAACAGGTGTAGCAATGATTATATTTTTTATTTTTCATTATTCAGGAATGTACTGTAAATCCTAGCAACTGTTACAACTAACCTCACAGTCTGTTTCAATTAACCCCACTAGCGGACTTCACTCACTTCTGAAATGTTAATTAATTATACGAGCTGGTGTTTTCTTTTGCAGCAGAAATAAGCAGGTTGCTGGAGACCACTCAAGGACCAAAACCACTTGAGGACCAAGAAGAGACAATCTGAAAGCAGCTTTAGGCCTTCAGTCCAGCGTGTGATGGTCTGTTGGGGGATCTCACATTGACATAACACAGATACAAGATTTTTGTATCAAATTTTAACATACAATTTATACATCACTGTAATATGAGCATGTTTTTTTTTATGCCCAATTGAAAAAATACTTACTCTTCTTATTTGCCAGCTCATGTCTACTAGTAACTACCAGATTATATGTACAGAATATAATGAATTTAACCTCAATTTTAATAACATGAGTGCATTATTCATGACATTATGAAATAATTAATTATTGACGGTAAAAAAATAGGTTTTTCGTATTGCAAATAGATATCGCTGGAAAAAATCATTACAACTTTAGTGTTGTCCTGTATCGTACAATCTTAGATTCTATTGCTTAAAAATAAACAGTTCCCAGAAATCACATGATTAAACATGATAAAAAAAAACATATCGAATCATCTCAGACTTGAAATCACAAATATATAGCACAGAAAACAATATTGCAGTTTTCTTCTATATTGTACATAACTAGCTTTAATTACTGACTTGTATTTTAACATTGCAATATATATCGCAGACAAAAAAATCAAACAACTCTAGCTTTTATTGACTAAAAGCAAAAAACTATAGATCAGTTCCTAGAAAGTCTTCTTTGAAGACCTTCATATCATGACAGTTCAGTTATTACTTCTGATAAAGAAAAAGAAAAAGGTCAATAACTGAACATGTCATGACATGAATAATTCACAAAAAAGTACAGTATTTTTACAGTATTTAATTACAGTATTTTTTTATATCAAAGTATTTAATTACAGTATTTTTCTTACAATATTGTTAAAATATCAAAATGTATATTTAAAAAAATTGTTCAACATCATTTTTCAATATTATACTGCCCTAGCTAATATTGACTAAAAATAAAGTAAACGATTATGAAAAATCAATTCCTAGAAATGTATTAGGCCTTTTCTGAAGGCCTTCTGAATCCCCTGGGAGTCCCCACTCACTGGTAAGCAGAATAAATACGCTTACACTTAATAACTGAATAATAAGTATGTAGTTTAAGAGGTTAAACTTATTAATTCATGATTATTTATTTATTTATTTATTAAGCGTGTTTACAGTTTACAGTCATAACATCTTTAAGGATAATATTCCTATTGTTCCTCTGAATCAGAATTTGGCTTTTGGTCCCGGGTCCTCGTGGGAATACTGGAGTAAGATAACAGTGCGGTTAGGCTCCACACGCATCTGTAATGCTGAACGCTGGCTGACTGAGAATTTTCATGCTGAAGCTCCCAACATTTTGTATTGTATTTGAGGCTCCCAGCAGGGGAAGGGAGGGAGTGGCCATACAGTCTGTTAGTCATCTCTGTTCATATGAGCTGTATGAGGATCACTGTATCTCCTCTGCTGAAGATGAGCACTAGCAGCAGAACAAAGGCAGCACCCTGTGTGTGGCTAGCTTTGAGAGCCGTGTCTCTGGGGTTTAGCCAAATTATACATTTCTAAAAGGACGCCTCTCTTGGGAGAGCTGTTGCGCGCCTTACAATTAACAATTTAACCCTCTTTTTATCAGCCGATAAATACGTCTAAATTTCTCTGATTTAATATTCGGTTCTTGTGTTAGTTATAAGCTAATGTTGCGCATTATTCTGCAGTGCTGTTGAGATGCATCCTCTGACTGGTCAACGAGTGGTCATTATTTCCTGATAACAAGCCCTGTTTCACACCTAATCACACTGTTCCTGTGTAAGGCAGTAACTAGACCTCTATTAGACCCAGTGCAGGATAATAAATGGTCCTGGATGAATTGTGCGTTTGTCTGAGTGACAGTACAGTGCTTTGCTCTTGCTTGTTATCGCTGTGGCTCAAGTAAATTGGTGTGCTTAGCTGATAGTTGAAGTGTGCAAAGGATATTGTAAGCAAAAAGTGATCCATACAGTATATCTGGTAATAATGATGGAATCCTTATAAAGCACCTTTTTTTCATGGTTCTTCAAGAATGATACACTGCAAAAAAATCCATCGGCAAAAACTAGACAAATTGTATATATGCTTTTATGCATATATATATATATGATTATGGCAAATAGGGTAAGCAATTTTTTCTTAGTAAGAAATGATTGAAGTAAGAGTTAAATTAAGCAAAAATCACTGATTAAATTTGGACACAAAAATCAAAATAGCATGACGTTTGAATTGATGTGCTTAATTTGGGTTCAGATTATTTAAATTCATCTGAAAATTCAATGTAAAACAAATTAAGATCAATGATCAAAATTAGGCAAAATATTCTTATAACCACAATGCTTAGTAAGACAACAATTCTTATCGGAGGAAACAATACGATTTAATGCTTTAAAATTAGACCAATACACTTGTTAGATATTGTTGTTTCGCAGAGAAACAGGTTCTTCCAAAGGGTAATAATATCAATAGTTCATGCAGTAAATAATAGTACATTATATCCTTGTGTAATCAATAATTAAATTGCCCCACATTAAAAAAATATTCTTGAATAGGATATAATTATTGAATTTAACTGGTTCTTATTTTACACTGCCAATTATCCAACCCACTCACTAGGACTCACCCTATCACTAGTAATGCCCCAACACACCAGGAGGGTAAACACATGCTTCCTCCAATACATGTGAAGTCATCCACCGCCTCTTTTCGAGCTGCTGCTGATGCAGGATTGCCGAGGGGCCGGCACGCTCAGAGGAAAGTGCAGCGACTCGGTTCTGATACATCAGCTCACAAACGCCCTGTGCTGTGGACAACACCCTTTAGTGATGTGGGGAGAGAGCGCCATCTACCCACCTGGAGGGAGCAGGGCCGATTTTGCTCCCTCTGAGCTTGATGGCAAAGCTGCATGAGCGGGGATTCGAAACTGTGACCTCCCGCTCATAGTGGCAGTGCTTTAGGCTTAGGTGGCCTTGGGTGGTGCAACTGTCTAAGTGTTTTCACACTTATCTAGATTGTGTCTGATCTAAACCAAAATAGGTATAAAAAGTTCAGTAGACCACAGTCAAAAGGTGTTGGATTCTGGTAGAAAGCAGAATTGACACAACATCCGGAAAGGCAACTCATGAAATTCACAACATGTCATCGCTATAGGTACTTCCTACTTCAAACCAATAAATGTTAAGTATAGAGAGACATAACCCATGTAGATGATAATAACATGATGTAGGACAATTCTTCAGTCAGCTCAATAAGTGGTTTTATGAAAAACATGTCTGAAGCCCCACCTCTCATGGATTAAACCTCCTATAAAATACGATCCTTACCTTTTTGTTGCATTTGTGATGAGTTTTCACGACTGTTTTCACAACTGTCCACCACCCCTTCATCTCCCATTAACTCTGCATCTCTCCTTTTGACTCCAGTTTTCGTAGAGGAGGGGACTACCCGAACTCCAGAACTCCCAAAATGTTCTCAGAGTTTTCCTCCCTCTCTTCAGTCTCATATTAATACTTTACTTCATAAGGAAATTCATTTGTTTAGCAGCAAACAGAGACACAAAAACCTACACACAAGTGTACTACAGCAGAATGGTAGAAAATGTGTAGAAACTCAGTGCAGACATTGAAAGATTTATACTTCCTAAGAAAATAGTCTCCTTCTAATAATCACTAGCTGATGGCATGTTCCCAACTACCAAAAATGCATTATGTAACCAAAAGAGACCAGTTCAAAAGTATTGCATTTTTTCACACTATAAGGTGAACTTAAAATTCTTTAATTTTCCTTGAAATCGTCAGTGCACCTTATAATCAGGTGTGCGATATACAGGAGTCTCAGTTTAGTTCTCCAGCACCGAGGCTGGAGCAGTGTTAGCATTAGCTTGTAGCCTAACCGCAGCTAGTGCTAGTGGTTAGCCGCTAATGCTGCTGCACCCAGCCTTAGTAAAATCTGGAAATCTAAGCTTACTGTTAATAAATTGAAGCTCTTTACTCACCCAAATAAACAGTTATCAGGAGAGAAATCTGTGTAGATTAACATCCAGCACTCATTTGGTTTTAAAAGAATTTGCAGTTTTGTTTACTTAGCTTAGCTTCATTTAACTTAGTTTGCACTTTTTCTATCACTGATGCAAATGTTATTGTAAACAGAATAAACGTATAGAATTTTACACCAACATTCCCTTTTTGGTTAGGCTGGTTATTAATTCTTTGTATGCAGATGTACATCACCTCTGAGGTGGGTCAGCACTGGCCGTTACAGTCATTATAAAGGCCACCTATCTTGGCCCAGCCTGGCTGTGAGCAGGATCTGGGGAGGCCATAGATCCTCATTAGGTCGCTGAATCTCTGGGCTCTGCTACATCTCTCACTGGATGCGGTCAGTAGGACGCTTTCCCTCAAATCCCTCTGGGCAGCCCAGGGAGCTCCCGTAGTCACACTGAACGACTGTACGTCACCTTTAAATTGCTCTATTTGTCTGCACTGGTCAAACCACCACAGGCCAAGACATTGCTTCCAGCAAGTGTCGTTATAACAAAGGCGTCAGAAGAAGGTGATTTCTCCCACTCTGATTTGAGAACCATTAGTAATCCAATCCAGTTATAAAGGGGATTGTGAACAAAGCCAATCAAATACCAGATACCCAGTTCCTAAATGACCGAATAAAATATTGGGGGTCATTACATATTCACTCTGTCATAACTTCACAATATTCTTAACTGCTCTCTTAAAAACAAAGACTATACATGGTTTGTTTGCAGAGATGCCATAGAAAAAAATCACTTTTCCCCTTATAATTCTTTAAAAGTTGTTTTTCGGAAAACAATGTTTGTAAAAAAAAAAAAAAAAAAAGGGTGTGATAATGAAAACAGAAAACAATAGACATTATGTAAAATTCAAATAAAAAAAGTTACAAAAATATTTCAAGCTTGTAACACATTCCAAAAAAGTTGTGACAAGGGAAATTTAGGGGGTACTAATGTAAATTAAAGTATAAAATTGAATACTAATGTGATTTCAAACAGGTGATGTCAACAAGTGATTGTGAAAAAGCAATATGCGTTGAAGGCTAAGTCATTAAAGAGCAAAGATGGGCAGGTGTCCACATGCTACACGCATTATAAAGGCATGGGCGATGAAGATGAGGTTACAGATTTTAGACTGGAGAATGTCTGATAAAGGAGCAGCAATATTACAAGGTCACAACTGGTCTGAAATGGATGTATAATTTTTTTTTCCTGGAGTGGTTCGCTTGTGGTGAGAATGTAATCTGGTCTCGATCCGAACCAGCTATCAAATATACTCGTTTTTAGTTGAGCTAAACTGCTGAAAAGTTGCTGTTTAATCGGATATATTAGCCAGATAATATACTGCTATGAACAAACACTGTCTCTGCTGCTCCATGCTGTTTACGCATGCAGTAATGTGCAGCTTTCAGATATACACGTTGTAACACAGAATCTTGTCGCTATATTTACTTTCTTGCTCCTGCACCAGACAGCTCTGACCAATCAGAGGGACAATGGGCTTGCATAGTATATTGGTGCACATTTTGGTGTGTTTAGGTTTATGCCTGTGTGAAAACAAATCAAACAGAGGGAGAAAATGCTCCAAGTAAACAAGCTCTTCAACTGATCCAGACCATAAAAAACCAACTACAGGTGTGAAAATGCCCTTTTATACTCAACAAATTAAGTTCAAATTCAGAAATCCTTACAACCAGGCTGAGATGTTTGCATAGATGTAAAACATACACCTTCAAACATACAATTGTATACTAGTATTTTAATTGACTTCACTAATATAAATATAAATTTCTTACATTCATTATTTTATTTACATTTAAATGTCTATAAAAATGTCTATAAAACATGAGTCTTAAAAAGAACAAGAGCAATTAATCACAGTTAATCACAGAATATTGTTGTGAATAAACTGTTTACATTTTTTTATTCGATTGACACCACTTATATTAACAAATAAAAAAAATAATTTAGTTTGAATTGTCATGGTTGTGAAGAACCATTGATCAATGTCAGAGTGTAAAACCGCAAATCCAAGCCATGAACCTTTTAGCAACCTTCATTATTTTTTGTGTGTAAACCTTTGATTAATTGACTAGCGAGTAACCCACATTTATTTGGCAGTCTTACACTCAACAAACAAGAGCTGCTAGCCTGTAGTGGTTCACAACTGTAGAGACCTCAGGCTTGTGTTGGGCGTCCGCAGGGTTCTTCGATCCATGCTGTAGTTACAAATAATAAAACACTGACAGCGTATTAAATATTTGCCAGATGATCAGGCAAAGTAAAAATCTCTAGGATAGGGAATAGAGACTAACAGCTTATTCCTTATAGAAGAAGACTTTAAAACAAAGAAGGAGGGAATTGGGGAAGGAGCGATGGAATAAACTGGACTTGCTTGTGGCTAAAGGAAGATACATGTCTCAAGGGATTGTGCAACCAGAGAGAAACATACAGCTATATGCTCTGTATGTATATATTTAAAAATAGATGTCTAGATCAAACTGCATCCAGTATGATGTTTTCAACCTTTCATATGTCTCTCTTTGTATGTGTGATATATGTCTCTCTCGCCCCCTCCCCTGCCATTCCCTACCTCTATTCTTCCCACCACCTCATGACTGTTACAGACAGTAGGACACGAGGCAGTGGTCAGCTCATGCGCACATGAAACAGACCAGGCTCGCTGCTGTCAAACGAGTGGCTCGCACCCTTGTATCCCTCGATGTGGAATTTTAATTGCAATCTGTAGGGTGTTTTTTTGTTCACGCCACACAGAGAATGTTTTCAAAGCAGGCTTTTGAACAGGTGTTCTCGGTTTGCAGGTTTCTACCGGTCAGCTATGCTGCTTTAGTCCTGTTCTGCTGCTACATAATGAACGCGCTTGTGTGTGTTTGTTACGTTCATTCCCTGTGAGGAACACCAAATATGCATCCTCAAGAACAGTGTCATGGCAACGCCTTTTTGGAGGAAAAAATGTCTGTGTTAGAACACAGACACAAGTGAGGACCAAAAGCTCTTGGTCTTAAAAACCTTTCATCGCCATTGGAAACACTCTTCTAGAAAAAGGATGCAAAATATTTAGCAGCTTCAGAATTAGTTTCTAGTGCAAATAAGATCTTCAGCTGACTAACATATCCAAAAAACAACCAATTAAACACTTTTTATCTAAATATTTAAGTGATTTTATTGCAATTTAATTGCAAATACTGTAGATTGTAGTTTCTATATATCGTCGCTGTCCAATGAAAAACACTTATCTCCAAAACAGCAACTTTACAGGAGAGAGAAAAAACCTTGTAAACTTTCAATGGAAGTCAAGGTAAAAAGAGTTTATTTCAGGTCATTTTAAAGTGTTTCTATTGGTCTGTTTATCAAGAAATTTTGGCACAGTGTAAGGGACAGTTTATTTGTTTAAATTATGTAGTAAACTAAAAATTGACAAAAATGGAGATACGTGTTTTTCATAGGACAGCGACGATATATACTATAGTTTCTATTCACACAACACAGACAGAGGTGCAGCAACTGTAGCTTGTTTTCTTTATGGGGTAAAACACTAAATCTATAGGAGAAAGTACTCTAAGCTGTCAGTGCTGTCCATGTAGCAGGGTTCTGGAGGACTGGTGTTGATCACATTTTGGTTATTTCCCTGCTCAAACAAACTTAATCGATAAGTAAGTAAGGTGTGTTTATGCAAAGTAAATCACCAAACTGTGATGGACATAAGCCTTGGATCTCTATCCAATACCTTTGATCTGAGTAAAAGTTTCATTAGCGATGCAGAACTTAGTGACAAACTGAATGCAGTCAAATTCTCACAGCAATTTTCCAATATCTGTTACCCTTAAAGATCCCTGATTCATTATGGGTGCAGAGTAGAAGCTGTAGCTGTAACAAATAGTGGGCAATCGTAATCATAATTTCAGGAGAGGCAGTGGATGAGCTGATAAGTCTACTACTGATAAGTCTGACTGGCAAACTGGACAACCGACAGAGGTACTGAAGGACAGACAGAGGTACTGACTGATAGACTGACTGATGGATTGACTGACAGACAGACTGACTAACTCACTGACTGACAGAATGAAAGACTAAATGACAGATGAATGACCGGACAGACTGAGTGGCAGATGAATGGACTAATATATTGACTGATGGACAAATGGATAGACAGACAGAGTGTCAAACTAATATACAGACTGACAAATTGATGGACAGACCGACAAACTGACAGACTGTCAAACTGAGGTACAGACTGACAAACTGATGGGCAGACTGACAAACTGACAGACTGCCAAATGGATTTTCTTTCATTCTTCAGCAGCTTCATTAATTTTTGTTAATGATTTATGAAGGGTTTATGAAGGGTTATTTTGTAAAAACCTTAATTCTATATGGAACTATAAAGAACCCTGTATTTATGGAACCCACAACTTCGGTTGAACTGTGTGTGTGTGTGTGTGTGTGTGTGTGTGTGTGTGTGTGTGTGTGTGTGTGTGTGTGTGCGCGCGTGCGCTTGTGCAGGTAGAGAAGGATGAAGGCAACCACCCGTGTGGCCCACATGCTGCATCCTAGAGCATTGTGGAAGGGGAGCTTCAGGCTGTCCTCGTTAGGAGGCTGTCAGTCAAGACCAGGTGCCTCAACCCCAACAAAATGTCTTCACCAACATTCTTTAAAAAGATCTGAAGTTCACTTTGTCTAAAATATGTAAAAACAAGTTTGACTGTATATAAAATGTATGTTTTCACCTGTAACACCGTGACCAGAACAAACCAACATGATAAAATATAAGTTTCAAGTAAAAAAAAAGTAAGAAAAAAAGAAACCCTCAGAAAACAAAAAAACATATAAAAGAGGGAAAAAGGGAGGGAGAGAAACACAACAAAACATAGCAAAAAAAGACAAATATTAATATTAAAAGAAGAGGCGTGTGAGGTGGTGTTTTGTCAAATGGCAGGAAACGCAGGCTTAAAGTTTACAATACCCAAAAAAATAAAATTGTTAAAAAGATGTGTTTAGCTACTCAGAAAGTAACAGCTAAGTTAAACTAGCTAGTTAGCACGGTCTGTGCCACTAGCTAACTAGCTAATTAACTAGCTAGGTTAACTGACTAGTTAGCTGGGTTAGCTAAACTCATACTTGTTGAGACATGTCCTACATAGTAACACAGCAGTTTTCTCTTATGAAGGTAGTTTCAAGTTTAAACTATTATTATTAACTATTCAGCTGTTTTTTAGTACAGACTTCAAGAACTGTGTTTGTCAGAAAATGAAAAAAAAAAAAAAAAAAATTAAAAATTAGCTAGCTAGCTACCCAGCTACCTTAGCTAGTTAAGTTGAGTAGCTATGGCTACTAACCTAGAGACATTGTTTTAAATACTTTAGGCAATAAAATTAGGTATTATCTTGAGGATATTTTCCTTTTTTAAAAAGTTAAATTTAAATTGATTAAATGTAGATACTTTGTTGCTAGCTGCTATTTGCATTCGGACTTTTTATATAAAAATAGTTTGTTTTTATTAAAACCTCCAAAAATAATACATTACCATAATGGTAATTTCATTTTACCATAATAGCTTAAACCTTACATGTACTCTTATGTATTTTAATTTATTTAGACCTGAGAGGCATGTGAGGTGATATTTTGTCAAATGGCAGAAAACACACAAACTTGATTTAGTTTGATTTAGATAGCAAGCAATAGGTAATAAAATACATAAAAAGACATGTTTAGCTACTTAGAAAGTTACACTAGCTATCACGGTCTGTGCCACTAGCTAACTAGCTAATTAACTAGCTAGGTTAACTGGCTAGTAAGCTGAGTTAGCCAAACTCATACTAGTAAAGATAGGTGCTACATAGTAACTACACAGCAGTTTTCTCTTATAAAGGTATTTAAACTAAACTAGGTTTAAACTATTAGCTATTAGCTTTGTTGTAAAGGAGTGGGTATTTCTGTTTCAGCTGTTTTCAGTCCAGACTTCAAGAACTGTGGTTGTCAGAAAAGCTACCTTAGCTAGCTAACTAACTAGCTACAGTCACTAACCTAGAGACATTGTCTTAAATACCTTAGGTATTAAATATTTTTAGGTATTATCATAGAGACTTTGTTAAAGTTAAATTAAAATTAAGTAAATGTAGATACTTCCTTCCTAGTTTATATTAGTAGCTAGCTACGTTAGCAAGCTAATTAGCTGGGTTAACTAAACTCATACTTGTTAAGACATGTGCTACATAGTAACTACACAGCAGGGTTTTTTTTTTTCTTATAAAGGTAGTTTCAAGTTTAAACAGTTAGCCGTGGAGGTTCAAAACTAACAGCTTTGTACATATGTGTTGTAAAGAAGTTTTAGCTGTTTTTAGCTCAGACTTCAAGAATTGTGGTTGTCAGAAAATGACAGTCTGTCAAAAACAAAAACAAACAAACAAAAAAAACGGTTTAAATTAGCTAGCTACCAAGCTACCTTAGCTAGTTAACTAACTAGCTAAGGTCACTAACCTGAAAACATTGTCTTTTTAATACTGTAGGTATTAAATACTTTTTAGGTATTATTTTATACGTAAAGTATATTTTACTTTACGTAAAGTAAAATTAAAATTGAGTAAATGTAGATACTTTCTTTTTTAACATTCATTTAAACTTTTTTTATATAAAAAATACTTGTCAGTCAGTTGAGTTACAGCACAAATTAGTTTTAATAATTTTTTTTTTTAAACTTCCAGCCACGTTCATATAAATGGGAAATTTAATGGATAATTCGAAGAAAAATAATAGATTACTTAATGGAAATTTATTGTTAACATAATAGCTTAATAGCTTAGACCATGTACACATATGTATTTTCATTTATTTAGACATACATGCACATACACTTAGTTAAGATACATTTAATGGGTTTAATATTATATTTTTTTATTGAGTACCATAATGTGATTATTTTCATACTTTCACAGGATTATGTACTTTTTTACAGAAGTTCTGCGGGTGCTTTTTCCATCCTCTGATAAATTTTAGCATGATGGCTACGACTGTGGTCAAAATCTGACCAGTAATAATGACTTTGATAAAAAAGTGTCAGAACTGATACCAAAAACATATTAATCCAAAGAGTGAAATGGACATAAATGTAGTATCTGTTGTGCATATATCTCAATATATTTACCTGTTTTTGTTTTTTAACAAATGTTAAACACCACAGACATTAGTGTATGAATATTCAATATTCAATTTCATGCTTGTAATGTGGTAAAATTGTACTTTTTCTTGTTGTTTTTAAGAACTGAATATGTTTTCAGAAAACTGTGCAGAAAGACTGGACCCTGATACACATGCAGAGTTCAACACAGCCCAGATACAACAGCCTTATAAAGCTCAGAGAGAAGAATCAGTTCATGGACCAGAGCTGTACTCAGAGGCTTCAGAGTGAAAGACCGTGGCTGATGATGTGGTGTGTCAGCCTGCGTGTAACACTGAGGACGGAGGGAGGCCATGCAGGTATGTGAAAGAAACAGGTTGTTTTCAGTGACAGAGACTGGGTTCTTTGGAATTGAGGTATTAGGTATAGAGGTGGATGAACACTGCCATCCAGTGGCCATACTGAAACTTCTTCACCATCAAATATATCACTTTACTAGACTCATTGTAGATTTAGGGGCCTAGTATTTATATTTCTAACTTCTAACAGATATGTGGGTTTATATACCAAAACAGTTTAGTTTCTGGACTCAATAGTACATTATCAGAATTCAAGCTTGTGCTTTTAAGTTAAACTTTTAATTTCCTTTCAGTGAAAAATCTACATTCAGAATGCTGTGTAGTTTACAACTAGGCTTAATATCTGTCTGGAAAACCACTTGTATATGTCCAAATACTTGTAAACATACACGTCCAAATGAGTTTCTAGCTATGAACCCAAGTGGTAAGCAATCTAACTAGTTTTTTTCTGCAAAATTGGGCTTTTACAAAGGACAGTCTGCATTTTTTTATATAAACCACAGTTTTCAGAAAGGTTTGCACTTTGCCCAAATGTTAGTGAACAGCCATTCTAACAAATTAATTCACATGATTTAAGTTGCGTTCATTGCTCACTTAAATGTGCTAATGCACACATACAGTTTGTTTAGTCACTGTAGAGAAGTGTTGCTTATAGAAAAGACAATTTACACAGTACATCAAACTCTTCTTTATGAAACCTTGTTACCCCTGATATTGGCCCTTTAAGATTAGTCTACACTTCAGTAGCAATGATGAATCTCTTGTTGTGACTCACAGACTCACAAAATTTGCCTGAATTTTGTCTATTACAAAAGCTTGACCTTAAAATATCTTTGTTCCTTTACAGCACAAACAACGCAGGTTGTTTCATGGCAGCTTAAATGTAATTTAATATAATCCAGGGACTTGAACGGTTAGCATGCACGTAGCAAACAGGGTAAGACGGGAACATTATGCACTCAATGAGCAGGAAAGTTGCATGAGGAAATGAAACTCTTGCTGCTGCATCTGATGTCACTGTTTCTCTTAGTAAAGGCCCATCTCCAGCATTAGCAGAAAGCAAAAAAAAAAAGTCTGTGCATGCAAAACTTTGCACGGTGGGTGGGTCGACTGTCACTTAAAACCTCTGAGTTACTGTAAAGCATATGAACGGCAAGAAGAAAGAAGAACTTGATAATGATAAACGATAAATATGCATTTTGATAAATTTCACAGAAACTCTGCTTCCTCATTTATGCCTATATCTCTCATGATATGCATGAGTGCATGTGTGCATATGTAATGGTGGTAGCTTATAGTACATGCATATACATATAGACACACAGGCTGCTGCACTGATGAAACCAAGACTGTTGGTTCTATCACTGCACACAGTTTTTTGCTCTTTCACATGGAGGGCACATTTTCTCACTTTGTAAGTGTGAAACAACAGCCCGCATCAAGTGACTTGTGTGGGTAAGCTATAATTATGCTGGCCAATGAGAAGCGGCTGTCCAGCTTGTCATGCTCTACTTTTAATTCAGAAGTGTGTGTCTTATCGAATGTTTCTGGACATTCATTGCTAATCTGAAATAACAGGATATCACTTCAGATGAGGAGATAGATGAAGTGTGTGCTTGCACATGCGCTGCTGTCTTGCTAACTAACCTCATACATACAACACCTGTGTGCTCTAAGAGGAACTCACTCAAGGGGAAATTTTCCAGCTGCTTTTTGCCTTGCCACTTATTCCTCTTTGAGATAGAAGCAGTAAAGATTTCTGTAATCATTTCCTGTGACCTAACATGCTGTAGAATGAAAGTAATAGCAGTCAGGAAGCATGGATTGTGGGGAAAGGAGTTGGACTGCGGTAAAGCTCCCACAGGTCCTTAATAAATAGGTTTGAAATAGGTTTTAAAATTGGTCATTTATGTTCAGAAGATATTTAAAAATTTCTTGTTTTTACTAGTAGTAGTAGTAAATTCTAAGATGAATCCTAAACACCAGGTTGTAAACTATAATTGTGTATTTTAACTAATCCAGAATAGACCAATATACAGGCAGCAGAGCTCTCCAGATCAGACAAATACTGATCAGTGTTTATGGTGCAGTCGAAGTGGTGCTATTTTTTCATTGTTGATGACATACAAGTGTAAAAAAAAAAACTTTAGAACTCATCACAGCTTTTGTTGAAGAATTTTTCTCATGGCTGCTGTTTCCGTCATGCGATTCTGTTTGATGTACAGTCCCCACCCCTAACTTCTCTCACATACTGAAAGCGGTCGTAAGTTAAAAATAGAGAAGCTGAATCTTATCAGTAGCAAACTTGCCTTCTAAACACATATCAGCCTTACTAATATGTCAGCTTTCCATGTAGACTCTCAGATGGAAATAATCTCTTAAACCAGGGGGTTCAGTCTTATTTAATCTTATTAAAGGCCTGTAGATGTTTTATTTTTAATCATTAATCATCTTTTAGGTGTTTAAAACAGTGATATAAAAAAGCAAAGGGAGTGAGCTGCAATCCGCTGGACACGAGTAAAAATTTTAAACAGGTCAACCGTGTGGCCCTGAACTATTCCACTTGTATGGCACAACATTACCTTATGGAGCGCTGCCAGATATGAATAATTGTTGGTGTCATCATACGCTTAAAGCTGCCTTAGGTCACTGAGTGGGTTATGTTTTACTCATAGACACGGAGGCAGGTGGTGGTGGACAGATGTCAAAGGTCATAGAACAGAACAGAAAATTATAATCAAGGCCAGCACGTTTAATTAGCACATAATTAGCTTCTTTTTTCTCACAGTTATTCAGAATTTACTAACAGTTTGACTATTCAGGAAGATATACCATCATTTGGTATGCTGGGTATATGTAGTGGTGCTTGAAGGTTTAACCTTTAGAATGTTCTGTATTACTGCATACTTTTTACCTAAAACATGATAATATATTATTTTAGTCCTAAAAGTAGATAACGAGAACCAAATTAAACAAAAAAAGATATAAAAAAAATTATACTTGGTTATTTATTTACTGAGTATCTGGTGCATAACACTCTTCATTTAAATCAAAAAGTTCTATTATGGAGTCATCCATTACAAAACATTTTAATAATAGTCTTCTGACTTATCTACAATCTTTAGCAAACTCCAGAGAAATCTAGAAAAATCTAAAGGGTTTAAAAACTTTCAAGTAGCACTTTAAACTATACTCTGCAGCATCAAACAGGCACCATTATACCTTGTGGGCCTCTAGATAAAGTCAGTATATATATTTTTTTTTTGGATCATCATAATAGTTTGTTTAAATGTAAGAGACCAGAAATCAGGAACCAATGTGTGTGGGGAAAATGTCACTATAGTGACCTTTTTAATAATAGTGTTAATGGCTGTGTACACAAGTGGTAAGTATTTTAACTAGGTTTTAATCATAGTTTGTGTTTTTTTCACCAGAAACATTAGGATAAAATAAAAAAGTGTCAAATCGCATGGTGCTGTATTTATGGTACTTTGCCACATTTTCCAGAACTGTTTTATAAACAATATGTTCACTACATGCATTGTAATGTTTGTGGACAGCCTTTCTAATGTATGCTGTGGAGCAGTGAAAATTTGTTCTTTGAAATGATGGTCCATCCAGTGCATTTGGGATACATGGAGTTGGGGATGAGGTGAGGATGTTTTTAAGGGTAATACCGTTTGTGTCAAACATGTACACTGCACCTGTTGTGCTACATTCGAAATCTGCTCTCAAAAACTATTTTAACAATGGCCAGGTTGATGCTGCTCTAACATTTGACTATATAACATAGTAGACCAGCACCAGCAGATAACATGGCTCCCCAAACCATCACTGATTGTGGAAACTTCACACTAGACCTCAAGCATTTTGGACTGTGCGTCTCTCCACTCTTCCTCCAGACTCTGTTCCCTTAATTTCCAAATGAAATATAAAATTTACTGATGGTCAGTGATGGTTTGGAGAGCCATGTCATCTGCTGGTGTTGATCCATTATGTTAGATTGTGCAGTGTCTGCTGACAACTTTTATGGATATGTAGATTTTATTTTCAAGCAGGGCTTGGCACACTGCCCAAACTGCCAAAAGTTCCACCCAATGCCGACTGGGATAGGCTCCAGCCTCTGTCCCCGATTGCCACTTGCAATGTATTCTGTAGACTTTGGCTTGTTGTGATCTAGCAGTGTTCTAGCAGTTATGATATTCCACAGAAGTTACTGTTGGTTGTTTTTGCATTCATTTCAAAAAGATGTAAATTTAACATAATGGTTTGGTAGCTAACAATCATCATTTAGATGGTTTCAATAATGGTTTGGGGAACCATGTCAACACTTATAACAAATCACTCTGTGTGTAAAGTAATATATAATCTATATACTGTTTATAACTTTTTGAATTCAGTTACTGAAATAAATTAACTTTTTGATGATATTAAACATTTTTGGTCGCACCTGTGCATCCACATAGGTCTAATATATTTTAAGTTTCGTTGAATTACAAATGGCATACATGGCTTTCCCTTATGAAACATTACTAAGTACCTGCGGCTGACCTAAATCAGATATACAGATATGCAATTTGTTTTACAGCAAAATAGAAAAATGTGCACTAAACCCAGTCTACATGCATTGCCATCACATCCTTTAAAATAAAGTATTAAGTTTTACAGTGTGTCAAAGACAAAGACATAGTGTGTTTTTTTTATTGTGTAAAAAGGATGTAATATTTGTACTTTCATTACAAAGGGTGAATTTTGCTTTTTAACTGATATGCACTATATACTTGTACCTGTGGTCTGGCTGAATTCTTAACTAAGCTTTAAGGCTGTCAGTAATTATTTTAGCTGTGTGTGTGTGTGTGTGTGTCTTCATGCGCACACACATATTTATGGATGAGAGAAGTAGAAGCGGAAGTCTCTAAACCCTCAAGATTGAGACAGCAAGCTATTTCTTTCTATCTGACGCTATTTGAGGTTTTAGTCTGATTCTCCCACCCGTGCAGCCTTACAGTGATCTCACGCTGGTAGTGTTAAGCAAGATTACGGAGTTGATCTGTTCTCCTTAAAACAGAAATATATTGAACAAATGTGTATTTATATTAATTTTAAAAATACATTATAATTATATAATGTATTAGCTAATTATTTCATAATTTATAATTACGTTACTGATGTAGGCCAAATATTATTGTTGGTGTTAATTCATCTAGTATTTCTTCTGAATTATGTGAATGACTGAGCTCCCCAGTGAAATCACATGCACGACTGCTCCAGAATCTTTGTTCCACTATGGTTGAAAATGAAAGTTGAAAAGACGTCCAAACAGAAAACCAGCAATGTTAAAACTACTCACTACTCACTCAAGTCAACTTCTTTGTTTTGCTATTCTGGAATATTCATGGAACTTTAGATAAAACACATGTTGTGGAAACAGTAGTACAGACATTTCAATTTAATTTAGGGTCCCAATATGAGTCCCAATATAGCCGAGACATGGAGAGTTTGAGTTATGATGAAAAGTAAACACATATACCATTGTGACATCCTAGTGGTTTATTTGTAATTAGCCTAGTATTAAGATGATCGGTGGCAGAGACTCAAGAGAACTTGAGCGAAATGTCCCAAATAAGCTTCTTTAATATATTTGCATGATACTAAAATGCATTCGCATGCATTTTCAATGGGCATATACAGTGTTGTGAGGCATCCCTGATCATTTTTATTTCATACATTTTTCCTTTATAAATCTTTTGTTTGTTCAGAGCAGCAATGTCAGTTAAACATATTATATAGCAAAATAATACAGTGATATTTGAGAAGTAAATAAAGTTTATAGAATTTACAAGAAGTGTGCAATAATTCTTTAAACAAAATTAGGCAGGTGCATACATTTGGGCACCCCTGTTCAATTGTTATTAATATCTTTAGCACTAATTATTGGAACACAAAATGTGTTTGGTAAGCTCTTTGACCCTTAACCTACATACACAGGTGAATCCAATTATGTGAAAGGGTTAAAGAGCCAATTGCAAGTTTTTCTCCTCTTTGCATTTTCTCTGAAGAGTGGCAACATGGGGGCCTCAAAACACAACCCTCAAATTACCTAAAAACAAAGATTGTTTAACATCATGGTTTAGGGTACGGATACAAAAAGCTCAGATATTTCAGTTTCCACTGTGAGGAAATGGAAGACCACAGGCACAGTTCTAGTTAAGGCCTGAAGTGGTAGGCCAATAAAAATCTCAAATAATCAGAGGAGAAGGATGGTGAGAACAGTCATAGTTAACCCACAGACCAGCTCCAAAGACCTACAACATCATCTTGCTGCAGATGGAGTCACTGCACAAGAAAAGGCTGTATGGGAGAGTAATGCAGAAGAAGATTTATGGTATGCTAAAGCACATTTGGACAAGCCAGTTTCATTTTGGAATAAGGTGCTGTGGACAGATGAAACTAAAATTGAGTTATTTGGAGATCGGTATGAACGGCAAAAAATGAACACAGCATTCCAAGACAAACACTTGCTACTTTTGTGTATAATTTGGTGGTGGTTCCATCATACTGTTGGGTTGTGTGTTCAGTGCAGGTTCTGGGAATCTTGTTAAAGTTGAGGGTCGCATAGATTCCAGTCAATATCAGCAGATTCTTGAGCACAATGTTCAAGAATCAGTGAGAAAGTTGAAGTTGCACCGGGGCTGGATACTTCAACAAGACAACGACCCTAAACACTAAACACTGCTCAAAATCTACTAAAGCATTCATGCAGACTAACAAGTACAATGTTCTGGAATGATCATCTCAGTCCACAGACCTGAATATTAAGACCTGAAAATCTGTGGTGTGATTCAAAGTGGTCTGTTCATGCTCATAAACCATCAAACCTGACTGAACTGGAGATGTTTTGTAAAGAAGAATGATCCAAAATACCTTCAACCAGAAGCCAGACTCTCATTGGAAGCTATAGGAAGCATTTAGAGGCTGGTATTTCTGCAAAAGTAGGATCTTATAAATATTGATATAATTGTTCTGCTGGGGTGCCCAAACTTATGCACCTCCTAATTTAGTTTAAATAATTTTTGCACACTTTCTGTAAACCTTATAAACTTGATTTTACTTCTCAAATATCACTGAAATTGCTGATCCGAACAACCAATGATTTATAAAGCAAATTCATGGAAATTATCAGGGGTGCCCAAATGTTTAAACAGGCAGCCTAGTGCATCCCAAATGTTTCAACAATAACAGTTTAATATAACATTGTAGCCTTTATGGCTTTTATGTGTTTTGGGAAGTGGGGTAGTTTACTATAGGCCACTGTGGTGCAGGGGTATTGAGGGGTGACTGTCAGAGATCAGGAGTTCTGCTTAAGGAGGGTCCTCAAAGCTTGACCCCACCCATAACTAAGGTGAGTGGTAAAAAAGAGAAAGGGCTGTGTCTAAAGGGAAATAGAGGAGGAGTTTGAGTTCACTGAGGTGTGATCCATCTACCATAAAACCACTTTATGAAGATACATTACTTTTCCATTTAATGTTTTGACATAGCATTTTAGTGAAGGTTTTTTATATATATTTTTGATGGAAACACCTCAGATTTGCATAGTTATTATAATGGAGCATATGAAAGTAACAAAAAGGGTTTCAGTCTTACTTCTGACTATAAAGTCAAGAAGCTGTTGTTGTGAATTCTTGTGAATACGCCTCTCTCTGCTACTTCCTCAAACAGGCGGGAAACCAAAAGAAGGTGAAAAAAGAATGGGCAAGGAAGTGGTATCTTGCAGCATACTCTACGTTCAAAGGCCTAAAATGTGAGATATGTTTAGGGGGCTTGTGTGAAGAGCTTAAAGTGTTTAAAACCTGTATTTAACTAAACTAGAATGCAGATTTAGTTACATTTAGTTGTACATTCTTCACAGATTCGTTGATTAAAAGAAATGCCACTGTATTATTTGTAACACATTTAAAGTCATAGCAATATTCATTATTATCAATGCTGTCCAGTTGTCATCTTTGACATTGTTAAAGTAGTTTCATAGTAGTCTTTCTGCTCTCTTCCTGTGTTTGCTGTGTCTTCTCCTCACTTCTCCTACACTCTACACTTTTTCTTTCGTTTTTGGTAAGAATGGGTTGCTTCAGGTGTAAGAGAGGGATTATTTAGTGCAGCCACTGACTTTCTAATAGTCCATACAAGTTCATTTTTTTATTGCTATTTACTGTAAACCTGCCACATTTTGAGTTTCTCCTATAGCTTCTGTTAAATTTTTAATCTCCACTTCCCACACTTCTCCTGCTCATGATGTCACAGTCATACCACCTTCACCAGCGAGTCACAAACATTTTCTTGATCCTCATCACTTGAATACTAATCACTGTCACCTTTTAACAATTAAGCGTATATAAATACCCTTTTAATGAATTAACCACTTGTTAATTGTATCTCTGTTGCCACACTGAGAAACCTTCTGTGATATCTCGTAAATGATCTTTGTTTTTTCTGTTGGTTTATTTTCTTTGAATTGCCCCTTCGTCGGCTGGTTATTAACATCTTGCCCATTCTCCGGTTTTCACTTTGGTTTGCCACTGTCTGTTTTGGTTGCTGCTGTGTTTGTGCTCTTGTTAACACCATGCACAATACTACTAATATGATAATCAAGCCTGCAAACTAAATTGAGAGTGCTCGCTGAGACATAAATAAGGTCATGACATGCATTTTTTGGGCAGTTTGAAACCATACATTAATGATAATACTACCAATTTGTGACACTACTATCTGTGTTCCTCCAGAAATCAAAATGCATTAGAACAGGCTACATTTTGCCAGTGTTCAATTGTGCAGTATTGGTGACCCGGTGGACTGTAGCCTTCGCTTTCGGTTCTTGTTTGATCAAAGTGAAGACCTGAGAAAATGCTATTTTGCTAACCACAATGGTACAGAGTGGTTATCTATATTACCATAGAATTTTTTTGTCAGCTTCAACAATTCTGGCCAGTTTCACTTGACTTCTCTCATCAACAAGATGTTTCCGTCCACAGAACTGCTGCTCTTTGGATGTTTGTATTGTTACTCCATTCTGAGTAAACTGAGAGACAGTTTTAGAAACCAGTCCAGACAAGATCATCAGACACCAACAATCATGCTTAAAATGACTAAAGTCATATCTTTCCCATTTCTGATAATTGATCTTAAAACTACATAAAGCTGTTGGCCTGCATCAGCATAATTAAATGTATTTTACATGTGCCACATAATTGGCTGATTAATTAATGGCAATAATTGATATTTATACTATTACGTTTCTAATAAATTGCATGGTGTGTTATGTTGATTATTTTCTTTTGAGTTTATTATGTTTGTTATTATGTTATGTATCTCTTCATAATTCAGTGAATGCAGTAATCTGTATAGCAGTTTTACACACTAAGCAATCCTAATAGTGGAACAAACTTCCTTCCACTGCCAGAGCAAGGGTGTCCCACTCTACCTTTAAGGAATTCCTAAAGGCAGAGTTCTCTAAAGAACACCTACACTTTTAACACCACTAACAAACTAACGACTTCTAGCATTATTTCCTGCTCCCCCTCTTTTCTTCCTCTATCCCACTATTCCCCATAGGCCTTCTTTAGGTCCTGTTAAAAAATGTTTTTGCACTGAACGTGTATGTCCTCTATTGCTAAATGTACATCATTACTCGTAAGATGCTTTGGATAAAAGCATCCGCTAAATGCTATGTAACACAATGTACAATATTAATCCACTTTGATCCAGAAGTGGGAAGCAACATGATGCATTTACATGTTACATGTACGTAAAGCAGCAGTCCTTCAGATTTTGTACTTTAAATTAAGAGTAGTAAGTAGCAAGTAGTGTTCCTGAGCAGAGGGGGGGGGGGGGGGGGGGGAATTATTGTAATAAATAACATTAATGTGCTGCTGCAACTATTCCTGTAAAGCCAGATTTATTTACTTAATTAAAAAAACAGGGGGTCTGGTAGGTTCTGGATTCTTTTGGCAATGACAGAATTTGCTGATTACCTGAGCAAACATGGTGCATCTAATCCTGGCAAAAATTACCTAATTAATTGATTTTGAATAGACATTGCACTACAAAACATTTTTGCATGCTCATTGCAATTACATGTTAAAGTAACTTTTTGAACAGATTGTTCTTGTAAGAATTATTTTTAAATACAGTGCTTTGCACTTTTACTTAATACATTTGTGATATCAAAAATATGCTTTTACTCTGTTATTTTCATCATCAAGCTGTTTTAATCCAATGCGCATTTTGTTGTTTTTTTCATATAAAGCTTCCTTCACCAATGAAAAGGACGAGTTCGTTCACCAATTAAAAGCATCTTATGTGACTTACGTAAAGGCTACTACAGTATATATGGTAAAAATCTGGTATCAAGTCATTAACAGCGGTGGGCTTGACAGGTAGATTTTGGCATGGTGCAGGACTGTGATGGTAAAAATGGGCAAAATTTTTGAAGGAGGCAGGTACGCACCCCTGACCCCATGAGCTTGAGGCAATGTTTTTACTACAGAATACCAAAACCAGCAATTATATCATGTCTTCACTACCAGCCTAACAGCCTGGACTGTTGATATCTTTACCTTTTTAATTTATTATCTGCTGAGCATTTAATAAATATAGAGCATAAAACTTAGTCCTCATTTGGGTTTTAAATTGCTACTTTAGATTGGTTGTTTTTTACAGAAAGATTGAAGAGAGGAGAAGTGCTATAGGCATTTTTGATTTGGTGCTTGTATATGTGATACCTAAATAAGGCTGTGATAATTCAAGTTCTATTGATTGTTAAATAAGATTGAGGAAATAACTCACTACTTGAGTAGTGTTTTTACTGAAATTTCTTACCTTTATTCAAGTAAAAAATCTAATTTACTTTTAATTCTACTCTTTAATTCTAATTTCGAAATAACAGTACTTTTACTTGAGTTCTGTTTTTGGCTACTCAGCCCACCTCTGCTCGGATCAGCCTGCACTACTTTATCCTACAATGCAACACTGATTTCCACAGCTTCTACATTTGTTATACTTTATACTTTTTCTATCTGTCTTAGATTTATACTTGTAAATTACATGTCATACATGGGTGCATCACCAACATAAAAAATGCCCTTTTTTTACCCCCTTTGCAAGAGGCGTTACAATGCACATTGCTATGTTACACCTCATTAACAGTCTATTTTCAGGCCTTGCACCTATGTTGTTTTAATAGCAACGGTGCATGTGAATATATCTACGCCGATGGACATAGTGGTCTTGAAGTGAGCTGTGTTCAGGTAAATTGCTGGCGTATTAATAGCTATGCAATGGAAAACAGATGCACCACTGTCTAAAAGCAACCTAGGCAGACGTCATCTGTCAGACACTCATTACTATTTTGGCAGTGAATTATCAACACAGGCGCATCCCCAACATGTGTACACCCCTGCTTGTTACGCACACATGGACACACAGCAGTGCACAAACCCATAATGCGTGCCTGTTAGCAGCTATACAAACTTTTACCTCAATAATACACAGAAAGAACAAGCGTGAACGAGCAGATGGGTTCTGATAGGTTCATCCTTAAATGTGTTGATTATTATATTGAATGCACATGGATTTTAGAAACTGAAAAAATTGAAATTAATTAGCCATAACATCCTTGTTTCTACACTCGCAATCCATTTTATTTGCTCAACTTACAATGTGAAAGCACTTTCAATCTTTATAATTGCAGACTGTAGTCCTTCTGTTTCTCTGCATACGTTATTATCCTTCTTCAACCTTCTGGATCTGACAGTACCGCCACAGAGCAGGCTTTATTTAAGTGGTGGATCATTCTCAGCACTGTAATGACAGTAACATGACATCTGACATTTATTGCTGTACATTTTGTGTTGGTCATCCTCTAGTGCATCCTCATCAGTAGCCCCAGGATGCTGTTGGAAGGATCTTTTAGGTCGATGGTCTATTCTCAGTTCAGCAGTCAAACTGAAATATTTAAAAATTCAGCAGCACTGCTGTGTTTTATACATTATACACGTACCAGCACAACACACAGTAACATACCACCACCATCATATGAGAGTCACTCAGTGCTGAGAATGACCCAGATAAACCAGATAATACCTGCTCTGTGGTGGTCCTGCGGGATCCTGATCCTTAATGAACAGGGTGAAAGGTGGGTAAAAATTATGAACATACTAAAAGCTCCTATATGGTAAACAGAACTGATGAAATGAACAGTAAGTGCAGTCACAAGGAGGTGGTGTTAATGTTATGGGTAATTGACATATATTTACAGTTTTTTCAAACCTGAATTTGATCTCTGCAGTTAAAATCAAAGACGTTTCCACACACCTACAGGGGCAGTTGTACTGTACTGTAAGATAATGACCCTTATGAAAGCCAGTAGATGAAAGGCAATTTCTTAATGCAATGCTCTTAAACTCTGTGCTGCATTGTTTCTTAGTTTAAAAGGATGACACAGAAGTGCAAGGCGAGAGATTGTGGCGTAGCTGAAAATACAACTTCCTGTTAAGAGGCCCTCAGCGCATTGCTGAAGGTGTAAGCGGTCTTGTCAGTGCTCGGTCTTTCAAACTTACAGCAAGCTTGAGGACACTGGGGGGGTAAAACTTTACGGACTGTACCCTTTGGACAAACAAGAAAACGTAAGTTGAACGACCTTAAATAAAATCTACAGAACCTTCGGTTTAACACACCAAAAATTTAAAAAGTGAATACTTTTTAACACTTTATCTCTCTAATAGGACTTATGGTGTCTTAGAGGAGACGCTTATACCCCGGTAATGGCGACGTTTCCTGGACTAAGGCTCTTACTCTTGGTCCTGGCAGGATTGGCACTATGTAAGTACAAAATGTCTTTACTGGCGTCTTTAAATGAAGGTACGTTTCAGAGATTTCATCAGACTAGCGTGTGACAGGATGCTCTTTCTCCGGGTATTCTTGTGGTGGACTGATGGGTTAGATTATACAATTGCACTAAATGACCATGCTAACTTATTTATTACAAATATTAAATGTTCTTTTTAAAAACAAGATAATAAATGTGTTATTTATAATAAATAAATTGTTACACCTGTTTAATTAATTTAAGTAATTTAAGTAAGTCTGTTGTAGGAAGTAGAAAGTGAGAAGTGGAAATTGTACTTAATGTTTCTTAATTTTGAGATACTTGAGCTTGTTGTTGGTATTGAACTGTAAAGGTTTAAAATATACAGCAGTGGGGCAAACTTTTCCCTTTTTTAACAATGTTGCGTTTTTAACTGATTGTGTACTTTGGAAAATGAGAATATAGAATCGATGACGTGATGCGAACTTGGCCTTCAGCAGTCTTTCCTGATAAGTATGTCTTGCTTAGTGATGTATCTTACATAAAGGCCACCGAGCAAAAGAAAATAGACTTTGTATGTGCGTCTCTCTGTTACCAGGAGTATGATTTAATTAGTCTTTGTTGGTGGGAGCTTTGAACAGTTTGTAACTGTAACATAGGGTTGGTGTTTGGGTGTGTCTCCCTGTGGCTGTGATCTAGTTGAGGAGAATTAGACTGATGCTTCATAGCTGCGTGAATGGCTTCACTATCTGTCCCTCAGTTTCTTTCATTGAATTAAACTCTTATTTATTTTTCATGCTTTGATTAATGCCTTTTAAATCTCTATAATATAATGCTTCCTCTATACTTAACAATAATTAACAACAAGTTTACGCTTTTGATGTTGAATTAAACACTTGGTTATATAATTCTTTGGGAGCTGTGTTAATTATCAGTGTAGTTATATGGCTTCTTTAATTCAGTTGGGCTCTGAAATGTGGCCGCTCCACACCGGCTATTGACCACTTCCTTCTTCCAGTTTGAGCTGGTGTCTCTTCCTCACTAGTTTGAGCGCACTGGTGAAAATAGTGCTAGACTGTGTAAAAAAGTGCATGGTGAAATGAAGAAGTTCATTACTTTTTTTCTTACTTTTTCATTTTTGTGTCTTTACTTAGGGGTTAATAACAGAAGCCACTGTGATTCCTGTAACTGTACTAAACAGGCAGGACAGGGAGACTGAGAAATGGGCCTATATTAGGAAGTGTGAGTTTAATAATCATGTGCTCACATGCCAGGGCTATCAGAAAAAGACAACATAAAATCATATCTTAAAGGTTTATCAAGTCAATAGAGATGGCACAGCATTTGTACTTTTCTTTTTAAGAAAGAAGTTTTTTTTTTAAACCTTTGTGGACCATTGTTACTGCCTTTAATTTAGATTCCTGCTCTCTGGTTTTGTACTTTTGAGGACGAAAGCAGAACAGAAAGTGAATTAGTATATATTAATATATCTAGCTGACACTCTCTCTGATCGTGTAGGGGCACACACATTTTTTTATTAACCAATTACCAAAGAGATAAAAGGTAATACTACATAAAAAAGGTATATCTGTTAAAAGAGTCAGTTTAGAGTAATACATTGTAACAATAGCCTTTAAAACAAGAGTTCAAAGATATCTTTCATAATTATTATTTTTTAATCTTATTTTATCAAGGCTTAGTTGAAGTTGCTGATAGCGATATAGTGGTACACAAAAGTTCACACTACAGTTTGGAATTCACAGTTTGAGTTCAGGGGAAAAAGCAAAAAACAATACTTATGACTTAACAAGCTCCCATTTCATTTCATTTAAACAGGCAGTTAGTGTGTGATAAAATTGTGAATTTGCCCGTGTTTATCATATTAGCACCAGTGTTTCACTAGGATGATAATACAAATAACAGGCATTATGATATTTTCTTGTCCTGTGATACATATTGTGATATTAAGAAATACAGGATTTTTTTGTACCAGAAATCAATGAAGTTAAAAATCCAGCATGTCATTAACAATTTTTCCTTTTATACTGATAAAATTGTATCATGACAAGTTTGATCTAATTTGTTTACGATGTGACATTACATGTCCTGCGAAGTGACTATTGTGCACACATCATATTATGATGGTCTTTAAAACGGAGAAAAATGGTTTTGTAGCCCTTGTTTTGTTACATATATTCTGCAGTTGTGGCCCACCCCTACTTCAAAATTACGAAAGGTCCCAAAATGGCCATTATAAAACTTTGCACAGGTTTTGTATCTATTTAAATAATGAATTATTATTATTTTCTAAAGATCACATGTGAAAGCCATTCTTTTGGTGAACAAAACACATGCTAAGGCTAATTTACCTTAGCTAACGTTACTATCCTAGTTCTGTACAGCTTGTACCTTTTAGCTAGAGAGCAGCCATTTGTGAAGGTAGTAAACTGACACCAAGGGTGAAAAGTGATCTTGAAAGTTGAAAGCTTTTTTTTTTTTAGAGTTTAATAAAAATTGTCAGAAAATAAGTTCAGAAAACTGAAGGGGCCTTTTTTTCTGGACATTTATTAAGCTTATTCATGGATTACAGTTTAATGGTAAAGGTATAATGCCTTTATAAAGTTTTAGTCAGGGCTCGACCATAATGTGGGTCATAGAAATTGACTTTATATATTTGATAGAATAAACACAGACAAATATGCAAGTTTCACAGTTTAATTAACATAAACTTTTTACTCACTTTTATTTAGATTTCTGTTATCACTACAAGTGTTGTTTAGTTCATTTATTTAATAAAAAGTTAAAAAGACAGAATTGGACAGTATTGACCTTTCTGCACCTCTCTAATACTTAACCCCTATTACCGAGCTTTAAAGCACATTTCATTGATGTCCATGTACAATAAAATGTATATTAAATCAAGTTGCAAATAGCAAAATTGGCAAGGCATATTTTCTTGTTTATCTCCTTTAAACTTTTAGTGCTAGTTAAACAGGAAATTATGCAAAGTTTGCTAAGTGTTTAATTGGGTGATAAAATATTCCCAATAAATGTTAAATGTTTGATATTTTAACGTGATATATTCTCTTCTAAATCACAACTTTAATCACAGCTTTATCTGAGCAAAAGCCAAGCATGACTAATGTGTTTTTTTATGTTTAGGCAGCTTAAACTAGCTTTTGAAAGTCATTGGCCTTTGTGATTTTCATTTTAACCTTAACCTTGGCTAATACCCCTCGTAACCGTGATCTGTTTCTAAATTACATGATTATGCTCTGATCACAACTATATTTGTTGCATTTTGTGTTACTGTGGCCCAAAATTCAGTAAGTGATTGTGAATAATCAAGAACTTTTCTTTATTAAGTTATTAGGAACTAACCATGGCAAATATTTCACAGACAGGCAAACATTTTTTGGAGTATCATACTGTTACAAGTAAATACACCTCATGGTCAAAGGAAGTTAACTTCTTTGTAGAATACCTGCTAGTGATTACTCACAAGTTATCATGTTCCATTCAGTGGGTGGACCTTTAGCGATTGTGCTGGCAGAGTGTGTGCACTTCAAGTTGAGATCTGAGTTGAGCAAAACCACATCCGTAAAAAAAAGAGAAAGACGGAAAGTCTAGTTCTCTCTCTTTAGTTCTGTGGGGTAGCGTGATATACTGAAGTAGTTCTTCCAGTCTATACAGTCCTTTCTTAACATTTTTTTTGTGAATTCCTTCTATAACTGGAAATAATGGATTACTTGCTATTTTTATTAATAGTGTAGTTTTTAATGTCTTGTGTTTTTTAGCACACAGTGTTTCTTTCTGTATTTGCTATTCTATTCTAGTGACTGCTTCAGTTAAGGTCTAGATGATATATTTTTAAGGTTTCCTCTGACTGTTAAAAAAGAATAATCTCACATAAGACAGAAACATAAAATCTGCAACAGCTCCTGATCACTGTATGCGTGGTAGTTTGCATTCAAAAGTTTCTGGGAACACAAAAATGAACTTTGCATCAAGCAGAACAAAAGAAAAGAAACCAAAGTGCATTTGACTGGGGATGGGGTAGGTTTTAGTCAGTGCACAGGAAGTTGTGGTTAAAATACCAAAATAGTTTTCGTGCTCGCTCTGCGTTGCTATGACACCCAGGCTGTACCACACATAAGCTGTTAATAACACCCTTCTGTTTTCTCCTAAATGGCCGCTATATTATAGGGGTGCTCAATATTTGATTCACAATTGTGAATTCACGTTCAATTTTCTCACGATATTCAGAACAGATTTTGAATTACAAAAAATGAGGAGACCCTTTTTCCTATTTCTTAAGTGTATAAATGTTTCTTGATGAACATTTGCGTAAGTCCGATTTATAATTTTATATGTACAGCTTTACGCTTAAATAAACTGCTGTGTTGTTTAATTTCTTAATTTCTCTAAAGTGAAAGTATAGTTGAACAAGATGGCTAAGTTAAAAACTGATGGACTGTAACAAAAGAAATGTAATATATTACTTTACTTTTATGTTTTTTTTGCTTTAGTTCCACTGCATTTCAAATTCAAATGACTTTACATGACCATGTAAAATGTTATCATGGACAGTATTTGTGCTTGTTGGTTCACAAATGATTAACTGTTTGTAAATGGGTGAATAAAAAAAATATTTTCTTTTTATAGGTATGATATCAACAGCAGGTAAGTTACTGCTAATGTTCTTTTTACATCTAGAAAAATAAATTATTAGCATTGGATTGGAATACTTGTTTGCCATGCTAAAACTTATGGTTCTGTCACAAAGTTGATCCTACCAAACAACCGACACCCCTTGACTCCACCGCAAAAGGTATCTCTTCCTCCACATATTGTATCATACTCCTCACACTCTTGATCTGTCCTGCACTAACTCTCTCCTGGTTCTGTCACAAACCAAGGTCCATCCACTCTCACCATCCCATCTCAAACCCCCACATCTTCAAACACAGATCAGAAAAAAGGTAACATCCTCCACACATCATACCTCCCACTTATCATCAGTCTTACACTCATACTCCAAAATTGTAACGTAACAATGATTTTAGCTGCTGTATTTAAGTTTTACGCTGAAAAATAGTCTGAGAAATAATACTCTGCTTGATTTTGTAATATATATTATGTTAGAAAGCACTATATAAGTATTTTTGGTATACTTTAAGGAACAGACCACTGTTATCTCTAATAAATAAAACAAAAATCTGTACCACTTTGCTTCAAATTATTAAATAGTGGCACTTTTCAAAATCAATGTAATACCCGTAGGGATGTAGTCCTTTCATTTAGAAGTTGACATTACTCAAATTCACACGGTAAAAGCAATGGCTTTTACTTAGTTTACTTGTAAAGTGTTATATGTAATTCAGAGAAGTAAGTAAATTGTTGGTACTTTATTTTAATTTACAGATATTTAGATCTGTACCTTAAATTCAGTGTACTTTCCTAGATTGTGTCATTTTTGGTTGGTGTGACACTAAGTTGCTAATAAATGAAATTAAATGTAACATTAATTTCCAGTGAGAACAAAGTGGATTCAAGTTACAGATTTAAAGACACAGTAATACCAATAAATTATATACATATTATTACGTATGTTCATATTAACAATTAGCATCTCCAGAAATGCTGATGGTATATTTCTACATCAATGCAAAAGATGTCACTGTAGCATTTAACCAACCTAAAGGCACACTCAGCAGAAAAGACAGATAACTTATTTTTAAAGCCTTTAACAACTAGCGCTTATGGGTACAACAAACAATCTACAAGTAAACATAGCAGCAGGTAGCCTGGGGAACGACTACACACTGGTGGTATCGCATGTCGGTGTGTGACTTTTTGTTAATTGTTTGATGTAATCAGTTTAAGTGATATCATCTTTCTGTAGAATGCATTTACTATAATTATTTTATTAAGAATGTAGTTTGGTTTACAGTTGTGTTTGTCAATTCACCTTTATAACAGGTTAATATATAACTTACAGAAGCTCATTCTCTTTCTGTAGATGGAAGTTCATCAATCAGTAAATTACTGCTTGTGTCCTTTTGTCAACTGTCTTGATTTATTGTTATCAGTAGCTGGTAAAGTGAAGATCTAATTCAATAGAAAGCACTGTACTTGAGGGAGCATGTTTTCAAATGCGAAAAAGCTTATGGTTCTCACACTCTTGATCAGTCTTGCACTCACTGTCTCTTGGTTCTGTCACTAACCAAGGTTCATCCACTTCTACCACGCAATCACCCAAACCTGCAAGCAGTGCAACTGAGCAAAAAGGTAACTGTTGCCACACAAACATGCCTCACACAAAACCCCTCCAGAATATTGAGCATAAATTGTACACAGTAACCTTCCAGAACTTCCAGAACTGCTGTGTCTGATTCACTCGTACCAGAGCAACACACACTAACACTAACACACCACCTCCATGTCAGTGACACTGCCGTGCTGAGAATGACCCACCACCCAAAGAATACTGTGCTGTTCTGTGGTGGTGCTGTGGAGTTCTGATAATTGAAGAAAGGGTGAAAGGAGGAAAATATTAAAGTATGCAGAGAAACAGATACAGGACTAGGGCTGTCCCAAACAATTATTTTTTTAAACGATTATTCTAACGATTATTTTTTTTGATTAGTCGACTAATCTATTTATTGAGAAACATATATAAAATAATTATTATTATACGTTTCAAAAGAGAGGAATTCTACTTTTGAGTAACACACTGCCTGGCCAAAAAAAGCTCACCACACTAAACAGCTGTGTAGCCTTAGAAAAATAAAACAATCCATTAATATTACTTTTTTTTTCTTCTCAAACAAGTTCTTTTAAAAAAAATATATATAAATATAAATAAAGTAAAACGAAATTCCAACTCAAAAAAACTCAGTCACGGACGTTGTTCAGATCTATAACGCTAAAAATGGATAAGCTCCCATACACCACAAACGTGTGTTGCACTGTTTTCTGTGACCGCTAGATTTTGTGACCACGGGCAAGTAGTTCTCAGCAGACCGGTGCACTGGCCGTTTCGAAACGTGTTCCTTTCAAATGTTTACTCCGACTGGCCAAAACGGTTAAGTTGAGGGCTGAGGGTTAGGTGTAGATATAGAAAGCTTCCGTTTTGCCAATGAATGCTCATTACCGTGAGCACTGGTCACAAAATTCCGACGATGACAGAAAACAGTGTAACACTGCAGCGCTGACGGCGCAAGCTAAAATAAATTAAGGATTAAAGCTAGCTTAGCTAAACACCTGAACTTATGAATAATGCTACTGTTTCTGGAAACTGCGAAATGCCATGCACAAATATAAACCAAAACTGTATTATTTCTGCCTGTGGCAGGTTTAACCTTTGGTACCTTTGGTAGACTTTTTAAGGACACCCGCGGAGACCCTGATGTAAACGGTACTTACTGTGTTGTCTTGATCCCATGTTGACATAGTGGTCCTGGATGTTTGCGCTTCAAGTGCTCCTGCATAGCAGTTGTGCTACTGTGATAGGCCATCCCCATTTTGCACATATGGCAGAGGACCACATTGTTGCCCTTTTGCTTGAAATGCTCCCAAACTTTAGATGCCTTTATTTGATTTATTTGCAGAATTGTTTACAGTATAATTAATTGTAGTCCTGTATCTGTTTCTCTGCATTATTTTTATCTTCTTTTCACCCTGCTCTTTAATGGTCAGGATCTCACAGGCCACCACAGGGCAGGTATTGTGAGTGTGACACTGAAATGGTGATGGTGTGTTAAAGTGTGTACACTAAGCGGTTCTCCACACACACACTTGTCATGTTGGATCATATTATTGGTAGCATGCATGTAAATGAAGAGTTTTCTTATACTGATGGGCAGAGAGTACATATGAACTAGGGCTGGCCCGAATAGCGTTTTTTGAGCTCCGGATATTCGGCACTGATTCGAAGTGAATATTCGAATATTCGTTTTTAAAAAAAGAGGAAAAAAAAAATAATAAAAAAAAGCAAATCACGGCCCCTTTAATCCACTGAAAAATGTTCAATTTGCTCTGACCGACGAGACATATTCACCCCGGATTTTTGGTGTTTTTATCCTGGATTTTTGTGTTTTCACCCCATATTTTTTCTGTGTTTTTAGCCCAGATTTCTTTGTGTTTTCATCCCGGAATTTCTGCTGCCCCACACCGCGGCTCATCTGCTGCGTAAGCAGGCTAGGAGGCTGCTGCTGCACGGTTTCTCCGCTGCGCAAGCCAGCCCAGTAAATTGCTGTTTGTGTTTTCACACTTAGGCTATTTGCTTAAAAAAACAAACAAAAAAAAAAACGTTTGTTCAGGAAGTATTTTATATTCTTAAACATTGTTAATTATATTAGAGGACAGTCATTGTAAACTGTACTTGGTCTATTTCGGTTAAAGGATTGTGCAGGGTATATTACTGATTTTGTATTTTTGCACTTGGGCTATAAGCTCAATATTAAATATTTCGTTTGTTTAGAAATTATTTTATATTTTTAAACCATGTTAAATTATATTAGAGTAGAGGAAAGTCATTGTTAATGACGTTATTGTACTTGGTCTATTTCGGTTTAAGGATTGTGCAGGGCATAGCCGTATTACTGATTTTGTATTTTTGCACTTGGGCTATAAGCTCAATATTAAATATTTCGTTTGCTTAGAAATTATTTTATATTTTTAAACCATTTTAAATTATATTAGATAAGAGGAAATTCGTTCAGACATCATTTTTGTAGGCCAGGCTTTTGTAACCGATTTAGCCCCTACTGTTGCCACATTACCCCTTACGTTTTATTATATAAATCAGTTTCGAAGAGCCTGCATTTTTTTTTATCATGTATAATAGGGGTCTGCGCGAGACTGATTTTTAAACCCACTCTTCCACGCTCCCGCGTTTCTGTCTCGTTACCGCTCCGCAAAAAAAATTGCTTCTTTAAATCCCGCGCCCGCCCGCCACATACACATTTCTGCCGCTCCCGCCCCACGTTCCTAATATAAATTAAATAAACTACATTTAATGCTTCAAATTTACTTATATATTTATTAAAACAGCAGCGCTGAATAGTGTGTGCGTGTGTGTGTCGGTCCATCCTGCGCGTTGAGAGTTTTCTTTAGGTTTTTTTTTTTTTTACAATTATTACAGTTTTCTTAACTATTTATTAATTTGCTCCCGCATCGTCTGGATTAAACTCCCGCTCCAGCCAATAACAGTTCAGTTCTGTCCCGCGTGCAAGATATTCTGACGGGACCCGCGAGAACAGAAGTGGTTAGAGTGAGGTGGAACTCTGGAAAGGAGAAAAAAAACGAATATCCGAATACCAAAATTAAAAACCGAATACCTACTCAACGAACGAATATCCGAATACCCGAATATTCGGGTCCAGCCCTAATATGAACACCTCAGTCCAGTTCAATAATCTGAATTGGTTTAATCAGATTGGAGAAAATATTTAATTATAGCCATTGTTTAAAAACTCCAGCAGAACTGCTGTGTCTGATTCACTCGTACCAGAGCAACACACACTAACACTAACACATCACCTCCGTGTTAGTGTCACTCAGAGGCGGTCTTTGCATAGAGGCATTGCTAGGCAACTGCCTTGGGCCCCTCCCACTGCAGCCCACTGTAGGGGCCCCCTGACTAGCTGCAAACTTCCCATAGGCCTACAGCTGGTAATTGGGGCCCTTTGGACAGTAATTCACAGATAATTTACAGTGCGTTCATAATAGGTGATTCTTGTATGTTTAAAATGGAAACAAAGACAACACAATAAATTACAAAGAAATACAGATTCTGTCCACACCCCCTCTCTTTCCCGTTAAAATAGAATATTCCATCCACGTGGCCATGCTGGTGACCCGCGAACGCTGCTTGTGAAAGATGGAATTAAGGTGAAATTAATTGTACAAGTGGGTTGTGAGCAAAGCCATGAAGCACCACTACCCAAGTGGCGCTACAAAAAGAAAAAAGAAGGAAGAGGCTAAATTAAAAACAGATGCTCTTCCAAACTGATAAGCTTTTTTAGTGTGTCAGCACCACCGGACCGAATGTTTTGGTGGAGGAGGAGGTCGAGGAGGTGCCATACCAGGGTTTTGCCATACTAGGGTTTATGACCCAACATTGATGGATGGTAACCATCGCGATGCCACGCCCACTTTTTGGTTTTTCCAGAAACATGCCCTGACCTTCTTTAGGTCTCCTTCACCGAAAACTTTACCAAGGATTGTACGGAAAAAGACCAAATCAGGGATGTCAGGGATGAAAATTAAAATACCCTACTCCTATAAATATGCCTATTGGCATATTATTATATTATTTATTATTATTATATTATTATTAGGATATTATTATTTATATCTAGGTTACAGCTTGTCTTCGTTTTTCTTTTCTACATGTCTGTATTAATTTTAGACATTTCATGTTATTCACGCAAATAGAATATGCCTGCTGGTTGTCCGTTGGGAAACTTGCTCATTGTCAACCAGTGTTGGGCACCTTACTTTGAAAAAGTTATCAGTTATATTTACTAGTTACAGAGTTACCCCACTATAAAAATAACTAGTTACCAGTAAAATTAACTATTGACTTACTTTAAATTATGTAAATTCTATTATTACTAGAAAAATAACAAACGAAAATAAATCCAAAATGTTGACAAAATACAATCTAACGAATTTCAAAACATAGAAACGAAAAACGTAAAAATGGTATTAATATAACATAATATAATATAACAGCTGGATCAAACAGTTTAGCGTCAGTCACAAGGAATGCACGCGTCAGGCATAAGGAAAGCGCGCATGGCATTGCGATAAAAAAAAAAGTTTTAATAAATAAGGTCCTATCCAGTGAATTAAAATATATGATATTAAAAGATATTAAATTCACATATTTATTGATATTTAATCAAGAGAAATCACGCAAAATGCGCCGCCTCACTGCACTTTTTTTTTTGGCATTCGGATGTATATTTTATTTAAATATATATTTATTGATTGCACATATAAAAAGTACAATTAGCATTGAAAGCTTCAATTTTCTTTTTTAACTATTTTTTTAATAAATATTTTCCATTTTGACATACAATGGTGTAAAAAATATATTTCTTGCATATTAATGTTGATGGGCCCCCTAGCTAAATTCGCCTTGAGCCCCCAAATTGCTAAGTCCGCCACTTGTGTCACTGCAGTACTGAGAAAGACCCACTATCCATATAATGTGTGTGTGTGTGTGTGTGTGTGTGTGTGTGAGTGTTTTCTGTCAGTCTATTTAATTTCTATTGCATTTGTATTTTTTTTACTTATAATTCTTCTTTTAGTACCAGACAGTAGATCACATACCCCTACTTCACGCAACCCCACGCAACAACACTCAAAGACATCTCAAGCCACAAACAACCAGCCTGAAAACATTGCTTCTACTGAACATGCACAAACAACCGATAAAACAAGTGTTAATAAAGGTAATTACAAGTGGGCACATTTGAAATAAATCCAAAAATCATTAGGTTAAATGAATATTTTAGTTTTGTTTTTTATTTTTTTTGACCAGAGGTCAATACCTAAACATACTAAACAAATGCAAAATTAAATGCTTAGCTTATATATTTAGTAATAAATCTCTTTTATTGTTCAAATGAAAATGGAATATGTGTTCATATGTGTAAACATTTTTCAGTAAGTGTTTTACTGTTGTGTCCTGTGTTTTTTTATATGTATTTGCAGAATTGTGTGGACACATGTTATATGTATTTGAAATATATTTAAGACATATTTGTGTAATCCTGTAGGTTGTGTTAATAGTAGTGTAGTATTGGAAACTTTAGTCTTGTGTTTCACATTCTCATGAAATTGTTGACAGACACAAAGTCCTCTGACTCTGCAGTCACTGTGTCCAAGATCACAACCTCACCCCCACTCTCTTCATCCACATCCAACAAACCAGGTAACAACTCCACAAGATAAGCTTACATCATTTAAGTAATAAGCGGACTATTTTTTTTTCTTTTTCTATAGTAATAGTGGGTATTCTATACCCCTCTTCGTTCACATAAACCAACAGTGTATGTATAAAACCTAAATTAAGAAAATGTATGACAGTATGGAAAATGTAAATGTAACTTTTATTTAATTACAGACAGTGAACCCAACATATTTCATGGTTCTCTCAATTCTCTCCCCAAATTGCCCAACCCAATTACCCAACCACTCACTAGGACTCCTCCTGTCCATGGCAATGCTCAACACTTCTCTTCCAAAACATGAGAGTTCTCTTATTTAATTGCCACCAATGAAGCATCACTATGTAGCCAACTTGTTCAGAGGACGTGCCAGATACCCACCTCTGATCCTTCAGCTAACAGAGACCTCTGACAACCAGCATCACAATAGAAGTGATGAGCCATCCAGAGAGAGTATGTCCAGTTGTTCTCTCTCGAGCTCTCGATGTTGATATCAAAGCTGCATGACCTGAGATTTAAGCTTGTGATTTTTGAGCCATGGTGTCAGCATCTTTGTCTGCGGAGCCACTTGGTGCCCCATAATTTTATTTATTCATATTTATGCAGTACTGCACTTCAGGTGTGCAATACGTTGGAACAATTAGCAAGGTAAAGCATTTACTGCTTGGTATTGTTGCAATTCTTCCTCACAACGATTAAAATATGTATTTTTAATAAGGACACCAAGCAGGGACGTGCACAGGAATCTTGAAGGGCAGTTGCTCTAACCCAGGGGTGTCCAAACTTTTTTTGTTGGGGGCCAGAAGGAGAAATATATTTGAAGTCACAGGCCACAGACTCTGTAATAAAACAAATAATGAAATATACCACTTTAAATAATACATTTTTCCTGATTATTTAATTTACACACCATTCTACTTGATTTACTATCTTTATCTTTGACAGTGTTGTGTAAACTAAGATTTTTCAAATTGATGTTTAATTTCATGATGTCTCTTAATATTAAACTCCTTAATTACGACAACTTTTAGACTCTAAAATGCTCTAGAATCTAGAAATGCACAGCCTCTATGCTTTTAGAATCTTTGGCCAGTTTTTCTGCGCTAGAAATGCGCACTCTCTCCGCTTTTAGACTCTTTGTCCCGTTTTACTGCGCTGGAAATGCGCACTCTCTCCGCTTTTAGACTCCTTTGTCCCGTTTTTCTGCGCTAGAAATGCGCACTCTCTCCGCTTTTAGACTCCTTTGCCCCGTTTTTCTGCGCTAGAAATGCGCACTCTCTCCGCTTTTAGACTCCTTTGCCCCGTTTTTCTGCGCTAGAAATGTGCACCCTCTCTGCTTTTGACTCTTTGGCCCATTTCTGACACCTAGCGTTCAAACTTTGAGTCTCCCATTATAAAAACCTGCTTAACAGCGGGCCAAGTTTCATTTTATTTCTAAAATACCTCACGGGCTGCTTCAAAAAAGGAAATGGGCCGCAAATGGCCCGCGGGCGGTAGTTTGGACACCCCTGCTCTAACCTGAAGAAAGGGCACCCCCTCCCCAAAAAGTCTCCTTCTCCTATATTCGTCTCTTTTCCATTGGCATTTCAATTTTTTTTTGTGCATTAACACAATGTACATGTGAATAATTCGAATAGTGCTTGTGGTGGTCGTGTGTTGTCATGTTGGATCATATTACTGGTAGCATGCATGTAAATGAAGAGTTTTCTTATACTGATGGGCAGAGAGTACATATGAACATCTCAGTCCAGTTCAATAATCTGAATTGGTTTAATCAGATTGGAGAAAATATTTAATTATAGCCATTGTTTAAAAACTCCAGCAGAACTGCTGTGTCTGATTCACTCGTACCAGAGCAACACACACTAACACTAACACACCACCTCCATGTTAGTGTCACTGCAGTGCTGAGAATGACCCACTATCCATATAATGTGTGTGTGTGTGTGTGTGTGTGAGTGTTTTCTGTCAGTCTATTTAATTTCTATTGCATTTGTATTTTTTTTACGTATAATTCTTCTTTTAGTACCAGACAGTAGATCACATACCCCTACTTCACGCAACCCCACGCAACAACACTCAAGTTCATCTCAAGCCACAAACAACCAGCCTGCAAAAATTGCTTCTACTGAACATGCACAAACAACCGATAAAACAAGTGTTAATAAAGGTAATTACATAAAGATTTAACAAATGCTTCCTCACAGGAATATGTAGTTTGTATTAGTTACATTCATTACACTTATTACAAAATTTAATCACACAAAATATATTTTACTAATTATTTGTAAAATACATTTCTTAATGTTTAGGTTATATGTTTAGTTATATATCTCTGTTTTGTTCAAATGAAGATGGAATATGTGCTCATATGTTTAAAAATGTTTTCATTAAGTGTTTTACTGTTGTGTCCTGTGTTTTTTTTTTTCATATGTATTTGCAGAATTGTGTGGACACATGTTATATGCATTACAGATATATTTAGGACATCATTGGGTAATCCTGTAGGTTGTGTTAAAAGTAGTGTAGTACTGGAAACTTATTGTTTTTACAGTATAATTAATTGTAGTCCTGAATCGGTTTCTCTGCATTATTTTTATCTTCTTTTCACCCTGCTCTTTAATGGTCAGGATCTCACAGGCCACCACAGGGCAGGTATTGTGAGTGTGACACTGAAATGGTGATGGTGTGTTAAAGTGTGTACACTAAGCGGTTCTCCACACACACACTTGTCATGTTGGATCATATTATTGGTAGCATGCATGTAAATGAAGAGTTTTCTTATACTGATGGGCAGAGAGTACATATGAACACCTCAGTCCAGTTCAATAATCTGAATTGGTTTAATCAGATTGGAGAAAATATTTACACGTAATTATAGCCAGTGTTTAAAAACTCCAGCAGAACTGCTGTGTCTGATTCACTCGTACAAGAGCAACACACACTAACACTAACACACCACCTCCATGTTAGTGTTACTGCAGTGCTGAGAATGACCCACCACCCAAAGAATACTGTGCTGTTCTGTGGTGGTGCTGTGGAGTTCTAATAATTGAAGAAAATGGTGAAAGGAGGAAAATAATAAAGTATGCAGAGAAACAGATACAGGACTACTGTCTGTAATTATAGAATTACAAATTGCCTCTATATGATCAGAAGAGCTGAAAAACGTGCAGAGAGTAGAACCAAAGGGAGGTTTTAATACAGTGGCTGGTTGGTAAATATGTGTGTCTGTGTGTGTGTGTGTGTTTTCTGTCAATCGATTTAATTTCTATTGCATTTGTATTTTTTTTACGTATAATTCTTCTTTTAGTACCAGACAGTAGATCACATACCCCTACTTCACGCAACCCCACGCAACAACACTCAAGTTCATCTCAAGCCACAAACAACCAGCCTGCAAAAATTGCTTCTACTGAACATGCACAAACAACCGATAAAACAAGTGTTAATAAAGGTAATTACATAAAGATTTAACAAATGCTTCCTCACAGGAATATGTAGTTTGTATTAGTTACATTTATTACACTTATTACAAAATTAAATCACACAAAATATATTTTACTAATTATTTATAAAATACATTTCTTAATGTTTAGGTTATATGTTTAGTTATATATCTCTGTTTTGTTAAAATGAAGATGGAATATGTGCACATATGTTTAAAAATGTTTTCATTAAGTGTTTGCAGAATTGTGTGGACACATGTTTTATGCATTAAAAATATTTAGGACATCATTGGGTAATCCTGTAGGTTGTGTTAAAAGTAGTGTAGTACTGGAAACTTATTGTTTTTACAGTATAATTAATTGTAGTCCTGTATCGGTTTCTCTGCATTATTTTTATCTTCTTTTCACCCTGCTCTTTAATGGTCAGGATCTCACAGGCCACCACAGAGCAGGTATTGTGAGTGTGACACTGAAATGGTGATGGTGTGTTAAAGTGTGTACACTAAGCGGTTCTCCACACACACACTTGTCATGTTGGATCATATTATTGGTAGCATGCATGTAAATGAAGAGTTTTCTTATACTGATGGGCAGAGAGTACATATGAACACCTCAGTCCAGTTCAATAATCTGAATTGGTTTAATCAGATTGGAGAAAATATTTAATTATAGCCATTGTTTAAAAACTCCAGCAGAACTGCTGTGTCTGATTCACTCGTACCAGAGCAACACACACTAACACTAACACATCACCTCCGTGTTAGTGTTACTGCAGTGCTGAGAGTGACCCACTATCCATATAATGTGTGCGTGTGTGTGGTGTGTGTGTGTGTGTGTGTGTGTGTGTGTGTGTGTGCGTGTGTGTGTCAGTCTATTTAATTTATATTGCATTTGTATTTTTTTTTACGTATAATTCTTCTTCTCCACGCAACCCCACGCAACAACACTCAAATACATCTCAAGCCACAAACAACCAGCCTGCAAACATTGCTTCTACTGAACATGCACAAACAACCGATAAAACAAGTGTTAATAAAGGTAATTACAAGTGGGCACATTTGAAATAAATCCAAAAATCATTAGGTTAAAGTAAGATTTTAGTTCAGTTTTTTTTTTTTTTTGACCAGAGGTGTGTGCTATAAAATCACAAATAATTATCTAACAATTTCTATACCTCATCAATACCTAAACATACTAAACAAATGCAAAATTAAATGCTTAGCTTATATATTTAGTAATAAATCTCTTTTATCGTTCAAATGAAAATGGAATATGTGTTCATATGTGTAAACATTTTTCAGTAAGTGTTTTACTGTTGTGTCCTGTGTTTTTTTATATGTATTTGCAGAATTGTGTGGACACATGTTATATGTATTTGAAATATATTTAAGACATATTTGTGTAATCCTGTAGGTTGTGTTAATAGTAGTGTAGTATTGGAAACTTTAGTCTTGTGTTTCACATTCTGATGAAATTGTTGACAGACACAAAGTCCTCTGACTCTGCAGTCACTGTGTCCAAGATCACAACCTCACCCCCACTCTCTTCATCCACATCCAACAAACCAGGTAACAACTCCACAAGATAAGCTTACATCATTTAAGTAATAAGCGGACAAAAATGTTTTTCTTTTTCTATATTAATAGTGTGTATTCTATACCCCTCTTCGTTCACATAAACCAACAGTGTATGTATAAAACCTAAATTAAGAAAATGTATGACAGTATGGAAAATGTAAATGTAACTTTTATTTAATTACAGACAGTGAACCCAACATATTTCATGGTTCTCTCAATTTTCTCCCCAAATTGCCCAACCCAATTTACCCACCCACTCACTAGGACTCCTCCTATCCATTGCAATGCTCAACACTTCTCTTCCAAAACATGAGAGTTCTCTTATTTAATTGCCACCAATGAAGCATCACTATGTAGCCAACTTGTTCAGAGGACGTGCCAGATACCCACCTCTGATCCTTCAGCTAACAGAGACCTCTGACAACCAGCATCACAATAGAAGTGATGAGCCATCCAGAGAGAGTATGTCCAGTTGTGCTCTCTCAAGCTCTCGATGTTGATATCAAAGCTGCATGACCTGAGATTTAAGCTTGTGATTTTTGAGCCATGGTGTCAGCATCTTTGTCTGCGGAGCCACTTGGTGCCCCATAATTTTATTTATTCATATTTATGCAGTACTGCACTTCAGGTGTGCAATACGTAGGAACAATTGGGACGTTAAAGCATTTACTGCTTTGTATTGTTGCAATACTAATTTGTGCAACAGTACAGGACCGTCATTGTCATTGTTTTATCAAAAATCTCCTTTCAGTCTCTACTGGGGACAGTTCAGGACTACAGAGAGGCCTGTGCATTATCTGTGTGCTCTTCTTTGTAATGTGTGCAGCACGTGGATTTGCATTTTCTTGTGGGAAAATGCAAGAACATTACTGGAAAAGATGTTTTCTTGAAGGCATCATATGTCGTTCTTAGATCTCAGTGTACTATTTTGCATCAATTCTGTCATGACAGAAGTGTATTAATACAACTTCATACTATGACAGGCATTGTTTTTCAGACTTGTTAATAACAGGCTGTATGTTCTTTTTACATTTAGTCTGAATTTTACAGCATCAGTCTGTAGAATACTAATTTGTACATATTTGTACAGTACATATTTTCACTGTGTGATGGTGTTTTTCAGATGTCTCTGGGACATATGAATCATTTTCTCAAGCAAAAGTCTAATTTCTCTATTTATTTATATTAATTACAGGCCTAAACAATAGGAATTGATTAATATTAACAAATTAAATTGACTAGACAAAACATAAAACATCTTGTGTTCATACTGTCTGCAATGGAAAAGTCAATATTAGAAACACTGCATTTTGAATTTGGATAGAACTTTTTCCTGTAAGTAAAGTATATATATATATTGTATAGTCATAGACAAAGGCAAAACCACCATTCTTACTCCCACCTCCAAGCTTCAACACTCGAGCAAACCGTTGACTATAGCACATCAGACTACAGCAGTCTTTTTTTCACACAGTACAACATTTCAATTTACAGGTAGTGGTCTCTTTATGTACAATGTTTGTTGTTTGATTTTGTCAGACAACCTTCCTGATCAAATTGAACTTGCATGTCCAGACATCACAAACCGGTCAATTTTTAATTGGAACACTTTACGTAAGATGAGCATCAAAAATTGTCCTTCTTCTTAAACCACTTCACATTCTGATGAAATTTTTGACAGGCACAAAGTCCTCTGACTCTGCAGTCACTGTGTCAAAGACCACAGCCTCACCCTCACTCTCTCCATCCACATCCAGCAAAACAGGTAACAACAACGCAAGATAAGCTTACATCATTAAAGTAATAAGCGGCCAAAAATTATATTTTTTTCTAAATAGTATAACCCAATCAGCCATAACATTAGCACCAACTGATTATGTTTTTTTATTTTGTCAGACAACCTTCTTGTAGTTTGCTATGCTTTGTAGGCATTGGTTATTTAATTTTTTTAGAGTACTAGGCAGCTGCTTAGAGGAGCCCATTGCTGCTGATTGTTGGGTCAACTTTTGAGTAGTTAAGAGTATTTGTGATTATTTTAATTAACTGGTGATTGTAAACAAGCCATAGTCATAACAAACAAAGTAAGATAAGAAACCCTGGTAATAGATAAATAAGAGTTCAATTATTTAGCTAAACAAAGCAATTAAAAAGAAAAGCATTACATGTGATATGTGCTAAACTAATGCCACATTTAATATGTGACATATTTTCCAATTCAGATAAAATTTTAATTTGTGCTCTACAAGCACAGGCACAAACTCCTCTGACTTTACAAACACTGTGTACATAAACACAGCCTCACCCTCACTCACTTTACCCACATCCACCAAAACAGGTAACAACACCAGCAAGATATGCTTATATCATTTAAGCAGTATGTAGCCAAAAAATAATCGAATGCACCACCACACTACACCACCAATTACACAATATTGCATCTTATTTTTCCTAAATATCGAAAACAGTTTACAGGTAATTTATATGTGTTTCTTAAATCTGTGGAGAGGATTGTCTGCACTGTTATTTGTAAGTGATCAAATTGGATTTGCATGTCCGGACATCTGAAACCTGTCTGTGTGGGCTGCCATGGTAATAATATAGGTAAAGTAAGTAACCATTGGCACTTTCCTCGGATCTCTACTCTGAAATTGATGATGTTTTTGATTGACACTCTGTAAGTGATGAAAAATCTGATTTAAGCTTCCGGAGTGTCTAGACTGAGCCTGAACATAGCCTAAAAGATGATTTTTTTTTTATGAGGACTAAGCGAAGTGATGAGAATTTCACTTACACTTCACTTAAGATGAGCATCAAAACTGTTCTTGTTTACAAACCACTTTACATTCTAAAGAAATTGACAGACACAAACTCCTCTAAATCTGCAGACACTGTGTCAAAGACCACAGCCTCACCCTCACTCTCTCCATCCACATCCAGCAAAACAGGTAACAACACCACAAGATAAGCTTACATCATTTAAGTAACAGGTAAAATGAGAATTTTTCTTTAGTAATAGTCTGTATTCTATACCCCTCTTCATTCACATAAACCAACAGTAATGTATTATATTGCAAATATGTACAAACCTAAATTAAGAAAATGTATGACAGTATGGAAAATGTAACTTTTATTTAATTACAGACAGTGAACCCAACATATTTCATGGTTCTCTTAATTTTCTCCCCAAATTGCCCTACCCAATTTACCCACCCACTCACTAGGACTCCTCCTATCCATTGCAATGCTCAACACTTCTCTTCCAAAACATGAGAGTTCTCTTATTTAATTGCCACCAATGAAGCATCACTATGTAGCCAACTTGTTCAGAGGACGTGCCAGATACCCACCTCTGATCCTTCAGCTAACAGAGACCTCTGACAACCAGCATCACAATAGAAGTGATGACCTGAGATTTAAGCTTGTGATTTTTGAGCCATGGTGTCAGCATCTTTGTCTGCGGAGCCACTTGGTGCCCCGTAATTTTATTTATTCATATTTATGCAGTACTGCACTTCAGGTGTGCAATACGTAGGAACAATTGGGACGTTAAAGCATTTACTGCTTTGTATTGTTGCAATACTAATTTGTGCAACAGTACAGGACCGTCATTGTCATTGTTTTATCAAAAATCTCCTTTCAGTCTCTACTGGGGACAGTTCAGGACTACAGAGAGGCCTGTGCATTATCTGTGTGCTCTTCTTTGTAATGTGTGCAGCACGTGGATTTGCATTTTCTTGTGGGAAAATGCAAGAACATTACTGGAAAAGATGTTTTCTTGAAGGCATCATATGTCGTTCTTAGATCTCAGTGTACTATTTTGCATGAATTCTACCATGACAGAAGTGTATTAATACAACTTCATACTATGACAGGCATTGTTTTTCAGACTTGTTAATAACAGTCTGTATTGTCTTTTTACATTCAGTCTGTAGAATACTAATTTGTCTGACCACAGTACATATTTTCACTGTGTGATGGTGTTTTTCAGATGTCTCTGGGACATATGAATCATTTTCTCAAGCAAAAGTCTAATTTCTCTGAACATTTTTATTAATTGCAAAAAGACAGAAATTGATTAATATTAACAAGCTAAATTTACTACAAAACATAAAACATCTTGTGTTCATACTGTCTGCAATGGAATGAAAGTCAATGTAATAAAAACACTGCATTTTGAATTTGGATAGAACTTTTTCCTGTACGTAAAGTATATATGTAAAGTATATATTACTAATGCATCTTATAGTCACAGGCAAAGGCAAAACCACCATTCTTACACCCACCTCCAAGCTTCAACACTCAAGCACACTATTGACTATAGCACATCAGACTACAGTCTCTTTTTCACACAGTACAACATTTCAAACAACAGGTAATGGTCCTTTTATGTACAGTGTTTTTTTTTACCTTCTTGTAGTTTGCTATGCTTTGTAGGCATCAGTTATTTATTTATTTTTAAATACTAGGCAGCTGCTTAGAGGATCCCATTGCTGTTGATTGTTGGGTGAAGTTTTGAGTAGTTTTGTGATAATTTGAAATTTGAATTAGCTGGTGATTGTAAACAAACTAAGTAAGGTAAGAAACACAGATAATAGATTCTTGAGAGTTCAAATATTTTGCTATTTAAAAAATCTAAACAAAGCAATTGAAAAGAAAATCATTAAATGTGATACGTGCAAAACTCATGCCACATTTAATATACACATATTTTACAACATATTTGTTCAATTCGGATAACAAATTTAAATTGTGCTCTACAGGCACAGGCACAAACTCTACAAACACTGTGTCCATGAACACAGCCTCATCCTCACTCACTTTACCCACATCCACCACAACAGGTAACAGCACCAGCAAGATAAGCTTACATCATTTAAGCAGTATGTTGCAGTCAGGTTGTTACTGACTTTTGAGGAACGCTTGACCTAAAAAAAAGTTTTTTAATTGAAGTATAGAGTATAGAGTTTAGTTTGTTATTTTGTAATTTTCATGTTTTTGAAAAGTAATTGTCAATAATTCTGTTTACAGAAAATCTGCCTAATGGAACAAAAACAGGTGAGGCATATATGACCGAATTATGAACACTAAGAAATCACAAAATAATCTTCCAATTAGTAGTATCTAGATTAAATGTTTTATGGATGCATTGGCATTGTTATGTGTTCTGTGATTGTTTTTTGAGGTGAGTAACAGTTAATAAAGTGCTTTCGGGTGTAACATATAGTATATCATGGTGTAGACATTATGGCTCATGTCATGAAGGTTTATGAAGAATATGGAATAGTCTGTATGCAAGTGTTAACGAACGTAATGCACATGCAAATTTCACAAGTGCAAAATTCACTCTGAACCTTGGAGCTAGAAAAAGTGTCTACTTTTATTTAATTTTTTTTCATTGTTTTAGATTCATGTTTCAAAGCCAAAATAGCCCTTAGTATTAAAGGCCAGTGGTCATTTTAACCATATACATTACAAATGTCTCTTTTGTAGTTCTAATTTATCATGTCTGTCCTTACCATGGTAAAAGAGCTGCCTCTGGTTTCCCTTAGAACATGTCTGCAGTAAAAAACTGACCAAATGTTGATGCTTTACCAGCTAAATTAGAGTCAAACAGCACTATCAGAATATTCTTAGTAAAAACAGAGGGGACCGAACAGTAATGGCATCATGAAAGAGAAACTTTGTGTGTTTCCATGCGTATTTGACAAGATTTTGCAACAAAAAATAATCCTACATTTATTAACAGCACTGTGTGAACAACAGTGTGAATCATGTAAAAGTAAGAGATGTGCAACCTAATTCATGTGAGCAGACAGGTACTGTTGTCCAGAACAACTTAGCACTTAAAATGTGCCAAAAGACTAAACTCAGGTATTTAGTGTAATTTGCCTGTATTATTTTAGCAGCTGATAAAATAAATAATAATAATACATTGCCACTCTAATAATGATGGAATGTAATAGTTGTGACTTGCACTTCTTCATGTCCTGTTGACATTGTTGACAGACCCAAGCACATCTGACCCTACAAGCACTGTGTCCTCCATGAAGACACTCTCACCCACACCCATCACAAACAAGTCCGAAACAGAAGGTAACACCAGCACAGTGTTATACACAGTTACTTAATTAACACAGCACAGACTGTAACTGGTTGCAAATATTGTTTTGACCCTGTTTTATTTATTCCTCTCCACAGATCATTCATGTAAGTAACCAACATGTTTAAATGTAACCCAAACCCCAAAGTCATTATTGTGAAATGTTTTTCCCAAATTAATGCAAGCATGCCTTTACAGGTACCTACACAGTCGAAGAAAGAGAAAAAAATAGCTCAATTGCATTTGAAGTGAAGATTACATCAAATTCCAGTCGCACAAATTACACTGTTGAGTACACGGACACCTTACAGAATCACACAAATACCACATGGTCAGGGGATAAACCGAGTCTACCGATAAAATTTAAAGATTTGAAGCCTTCCCGCAACTACACTGTCCATGTCCCTAACTGCACGTCCACTGAAAACACATGGTTTCAAGGAGAACTGAGTAAGTGGTTTAAAGAGACACTGCATTTTTCAATATTTAAATATTTTGCATTGTATAGTGATAATTCTTTTCTGTGGCAGTTTACAGAATAAATATTCAATTTGATGACAGTGGACGCACATTTTTATTTTCACTAAGTTTATTTATGGACAATTATAGAATCATGTAATGATATTTATTGCTAGGATGCCATGGTTGTTAATGTTAAAAAAATAACTCTTTCTTTTTGAAGCTGAGGAGGATATAAAGGTTAATCTGACGGGTACTGATCAGAAGAAGGTGTGCTTTGAGACTAAATGGAATTTCACAAAACAGTGTATTAATGTAACAGAAGATAACGCATGCAAGATCCAAACAATCTTTAAAGAGGTAAACTACACTGGAGTGAATATTACTTTGCCCCCAGGTACGTATACAAAACTGCATATTATTCATCATATTGTGTATGTATAAATAGAGGGTATATCATTTATTTGAAAATTCCTTTGATGGAATTACCTGGTCTATATTCAGTATATTGGGGTAGTCAGCTGACATCATTCTTTCAGCACATACTGCTGCTGAACCTAGACCTGACCAACTGCAGCAAACCCAAATTATTTACTTTGTGAAATCCAAGTGGCAACTTTTTTTTGGCAAGGCAGTGCATTTCCTTATTAAAAATGATCAGATTTGCCTGGATTATGAAAGCCACAATTGTTATTGCAAACCAGTGTGCTCTTTAGGTAAAGCAAAAATTCATACTCAATTGAGCTTGCATAGGTATTCAGTTTAACGAAAAACAAAAATAGCAGCTAGAAATGTGTTGGGGTTAAGTTTTTGACAGTTTTGCGCACTGTTTGGGGGTGCTTTTAAAATGTTTTTTCAAAGTAATAGTAATGATTATTGTGCTCTTAATACAATTATAGTTTGGCACTTAATGATGAATTGACCAATACAAATTCACCAAAATAAAAAGGCATATTTGTAAAATACTAGCACTTCTAATCAGAATTACAAGGGTTTATTTAACCACATATAGACACACACGCACAAACACAAACACAGTATGGGTGTCTATGTAAAATGTAACCAAATATCTGCTGTCTGCTGATTTTTCTTTTTACTTCTTGCAGAAAAGCTTAATATCACTTTTGAGAAATGGATACCCACCAAATTTACATGGGTCAAGAAGCCTGCGAATTGTGAGAATATAAGTATAGCTTGTTCTTCCACTGGTGGTAAGTTTGTTGATAATATTGTTGTATCTGCAAAGAGCAGCTTTTAATTTGTTCTTTTAAAAATGCCTATAATGTAATTGATATAAATCTGCAGAAGCTGTAAAAGTAGATCTTATTACTGTTTAGGCTCACCCTTCACAGTAACACCAGGACAGAAAAAGGATCTTGTACCATCCAGTCACTATAACTGCACTGGGACTTACCATTATAAGCCATGTGTTTACTGTGAGACAGTTAACATTAGCACACATCTCCCGGTGAACATCAAATGTGGTAAGTTAGTCTCAGTATCAGATGTTACACGCACACCTGTTTTAGTTGGAGCTGCTAGTTTATCATGTGTATGTGTATGCTAGCAAGAGCCACAATTCAGCCAACAAACATTGTGAAGACAAAGTATATAAAGTCAGTCCCAAATATAGAGAGGCATTATCACAAAATAGCATCTCACTGTAATGCAGTGACTTAATTCTTTTAAAGCATTTCAACAGCTCACAGAAAGATCTGTCTAGATTAAGCTACAGCCTCTAATTGATGGGGTTGATCTGGATTAGCTTGAATGCCTAGAATTTCTAGAATTTCCACTCGGGGAGCAATAAAGTATCTATCTATCTATCTATCTATCTATCTATCTATCTATCTATCTATCTATCTATCTATCTATCTGTCTGTCTATCTGTCTGTCTGTCTGTCTGTCTGTCTGTCTGTCTGTCTGTCTGTCTGTTTGTCTGTCTGTGCCATACGACACGTTCTGACATGCCACCTTTATTAGCAAGTATTATCTTTTCTGGGTGTTAGTTTAGTACGATTATTGTACTGCTGTGCTGTCAGATCCTGTCTCTGACACCTAGCTCAGACCTATAAACTCCATTTCAAACTCCATACCCTCCACTGGTCACACAACACTGCAACAGACTACTTTGCATTACTGTGTTTGTTTTTGCCAACTCTTTTCTGTATTCAGTATATACTCCTTATTTCCCAGTTGTTAGGTATCAAGTATTTGACCTTCTTGTGTTTTGTGTTTCCCTGCCATATCCTGTCCTGCCCTTCCCTGTTCACTTGAGTTTTTTTCATGTAACAATCTTTTGTTTTGTTGCTCTTACATTTTGGTACTTCACGCATGTCTCTCACGCATGCCACCAGAACTCCCATGCATTCAATCAAATTATCAATATTAACTAATGTTTAACCTAAAATGTTGTATTTTAGAACATTGTGTGTGCCATGCCGTAGGTTGCCAGAGGTGTTGTGTGGACATGGTGGTATAAATTGCTGTTCTGTTTACTATCTTGACTTTAAAAAGATTCTCCCTGTAGACTTTGCCATACAGCTTCAAAAGCAGCTGTAACTAAGCTGTAGCTCTAAATTAATGGCTTACAGTTAAAATTCCCTGTTTAGTAAGAAAACCAAAAATAAACTAAGACTTCCCGAATCCCAAACTCAGAATATTCAGTTATCTTCTGACATATCAGCTGCAACCAACTGTATTAAGTATTTCTTTGCTTAGCGTCAAAATATGTCATTCTGATGTGGGTTAAAGAAGCATTGCCCAATGTAAGAGATGACATGCTACTTTCTATCCCGTAGATGTGAGAAAAGCCATTGTCCTGACACCAAGTAATAAAAGCATACTTGCATCTTGGGATCTAAGTCAGAGAAATTGCTCCAAGCTAAACGTTAATGCCGAAGTTACATGCAAGGCCAAGAAGTCAGAAGGTAAGATTTAGACCTCTTCTATAAAACTCCTGTAATTAAATTCACTTTTTTCTCATTTTCTGCTTTTAGTCATGCTGACCCAGTGTAAATGCACAAAGCTTCTCAGGGTGGAAGTAATGATGTTGATTCAGGTTCCTTTCTTATTATTAATAACATCCCTTCACACTCTGTGAAGCTTAATGAGTATCATATCAATGTCCAGTATCCATAATTATCAATCAAACATTCTCTGCATACATTTTCAGCAATAGAATTTATATTATTTAATGGATGTTGTTATTACAGGGAAATGCAATTTGAGTACAAATAAGCGTTGTAATGTGACATCCTTGGATTACTTTACCGATTACACTTGCCAATGTAACGACCCTGATGGTTACAACTTCTGCGAAAACAATAACAAGGCCAAAACTCTGTCTGGACGTGAGTATTCAACTTGTTTACTTTATATTCTAATGTTTCAGTGAAATGCCTTTGAATCACCACCTACCAATAACCAATTAACTAATAAAATATCTAGTATTGGTTTTAACCCTTAACCCTAACGTTTTTACCTTTTACCTAAGTAAAAATGATATAATTTTTTTTTCAACTCAGATTCATAAGTCATTGCTCATTTTCTGTGAGAAACATTAATCAGAAAACATTTTCAATAACACCACATTATGAATAGAAATGCCATTAGTTTTTGATGATTTTATAAACAAAAATTAATTAGCAAATGTACAAATAAAGTTTCTTAATAACTATAGATTATTATTATTTCAGTTTCATTAGAAATGTAACCTATTTAGGTCAGTTTACACATAATATCTGTCTGAACAACATATTAGCCACATTGAACATTGTCATGTTCATACCAGACTATACTACACATTAGGGACTGAGTTTCACTGTGAATTGCACATGTACTTCTCCTCTTCAAGTTCAGAGCCAGACTCTGAATTTTAAGACACGTGATCCTCACATTTTGAAACTTCTACCTCTGCATCAACATCAAAATGACACGATTTATGTGATTTAGAGATTTTCTTTTTATATTACTTGCGTTTGGGATTAAGTAAGCATTTGCTGAGTATTTTTACAAAAAAAGTTTGATTATTTTGATTATTTTGAACCCTTTCAGACCTGAATTATGTGCCAGTGATTGAAAAATCTAAATAATAATAATGCTGTTTTTATAATAATGCTGCACACAAAGGAAATTTTCTAATATAAAATCTATATAAACATTAAATCCTGAAATAAAAAAAAGTAACTGTTTTTTATGTCTACTGGATTGGAAGCATGTGCTTAACATTTTTATTTTAGGTTTAATATTGACCTTTTTGGTCACGAGACATCCCTAAACACTAAAATAAACATTATAAAAACTGTTCTAAATTACACACAGTTAGCTAAAAATGAGCTCTTTTAATTTGCCACTTTGGCTCTAGTGCTGTTTTTTTCCAGTGCAGTGGGCGGGGCATTCAAGCAATTGTTTCATTGGCTTATAACATTTTTTTTGTTTATATGTTTATATTCTTCATAGTCTTTTCTGCTTAACAACAGATCACAATTAGTGTTATGTGCAACATAATATTTATAGATAACAAAATACATTATGTCCATTGTAATGGACACAGGGTCTGAAAGGGTTCAAAGCCCCAAAATTATACAATAAGAGTTAATTATACAGAAATGCCTACATAATTGTTGTTGCAAAAAGTCATAATAACAGTAAACATAGCAACAAGCTGCAAAATACAGGACCAAAGCGCATATAAATCCAATTAGGCTTAATGCATTAATGCACTCAAATGACTGTTTTAGTGCCCTTTATTGATATACGTATCTTATCCCACCTCACTTACTTCTCCTAAACCACAATTTAGTATAGTAAACTATACCATCTGACCCATGTCCCCTTTTACTCATGCAGTTTCTCATGCTCATACTCTGAGAACATTTTCTGTTTTTTTATTAAAACAAGTAATATCTGATGTGGCCTAAATATTAACACTTCTCTTATTCTTGTTTGTTTTAATAGCACCTGGGAAGCCTACGAAAGTGCTTGTGGTAATCAAGTCCAATAATATTATTGAAGTGTCATGTGACAATAAGGAATGGCATGGGAACAATAATCTATTTTATGCAAAACTCGATCCTGAACATGAATGGACGAAACTCGAACCCAGAACTAAATGTTCCTTTTCTTTTAAAAATCTCTACTACCTAACTACATATCAGTTGAAGGTATTACTGTACTGTGGTTTGTACATTGTAAAATAATTTTTCAATGCATACATTATTAGTTTTTCTCTATTATTTGACATGGTATATATGTTCAACTCAGGTCTATGCTGAAAATGATGGAATCCCCAGTGACCACTTTACTCACTCATATAGGACTGAATGTAAGAGCAATACATTTTTATGTACACTCTATTTAATCTGTTTTCAAATATATTTTGTGTCACTCACATTTGTGTAATCAGACATTATAATACACAATGCAGACAGCTTTCTTTTTTTTGTCACATTTACATTTTTTAGATTACCAAACAAACTGTAATATCAGACAAATGTAACCTAAGTAAATACATAAATAATAATAAGTACTAATACAAAAAAAGATTTTTAAATGAAGCTTTGAAAAAGCTGTCCAAACAAGCTACCCCCCTTTGATGAAATCAAGAAATCACTTCAATATAACTTGTCTGACAACACGAAGCAGGATAAAATATCTCAAAAAGCAACACAGTATGCCGTGATCTGAAGAAACTCAAGAATAGAAAATAAAGGCTTGGCATCTATCAGTGTGGAAAAGGCTGCAAATTCATTTTAAAGCTTTGAGACTCCAGCGGAGGACAATGATCCTAAGCACACAAACACCTCTGAATGCTTTTGGAGTGGCCTATTCAAAGTCTGGTTGAGATGCTGTGGCATGATCTTAAACAGGCTGTTCACGCTTAACCCCCCCACCCCCCCCAACCACAAAGTGGGTGAATCAGTACAATTCTGCAATAAAAGATAGACCAAAATTCCTCCACAGAGATGTGAAAGACTCATTGCCAGTTATTGTAAACTTGGCACAACGAAGTTATTAGGTTTAGGGATAAACCATTTTAATAAATTAAATTATCAAAAAAAAAAGATAGAAAGAAGATATAAAAAGAAGATTTTATATTTTCTCTGGTTATATTTGTCTGATATTATGTTATATTATTGTGTGTTTGTTAAACTGAAAGATTAAGTAGGCTAAAAAAGCAAACGGGGCGCAAACACATTTTTACATCACTGTAAATAACTAGTGAGAAATTTATTTGCTGCATTTCAGACAATTCCGGAGCTGTTTTAGGATTTCTGGGGTTCCTTATCGTTGTCACATCTATTGCACTCATGTTTGTCCTGTACAAAATCTACCTTCTGAAGAGGGACAAGTCAAGGTGTGTTATTGTTTACTGCAAATTATTGTATGCCATTGTTAACAAATGATTTATGTACAGTTAATATTCTTAAATCAAATTCACATATGCATTATTTGTTTTATGAATTACTACAGGGATGACCGTGAAATGGATGACCTTCTTCCTCAAAGTAAGATGCTGTTATGCTGTCTGTGTATCCAAACTGCTCTTCTTGAGTCTTGAGTCTCTGATACCCTTTTCTTGCACTCTAGCTACTCTGCTGCCAGTTGAACCCATCGCCGCTGATGCTCTGGTTGAGGCCTATAGGAAGAAGATAGCTGATGAGGGACGTCTGTTCATGGAAGAATTTCAGGTGACTGAGAGCTTTTTACACTTTTAACAATCATTTTTAACATTTCATCTCTACCGCCTTTGTAATTGTAGACAACAAAATCAGTGTGAATGTGAAAGATAATTCAGATATTTCACCAGTGAGTTTAAAATTAAAAGTATTGTTTATTCTGTTTGTTTTTACAGAGCATTCCACGGATTTTCTCTAATTACACTGTGAAAGAGGCCAAGAAAGCAGACAACCAGCCTAAGAACCGCTATGTTGACATCCTTCCCTGTAAGTTAAGAACCAAGCAAATACAACATGAAGCACATTTTTCAATTCTGTCTCATACATTTATACCTATAAATATGTTTTCAGATGACTATAATCGTGTTCAACTCTCTAATGGAGGCAGACATGACTACATTAACGCCAGTTTTATTGAGGTATTTTCATTAAGTACTTTATTAAATATTACAAACATATCTGAAGTTTCCAAGAAATCAAAGCTACACATTTATATTGTCTTCATATTAACAAAAAGCTGCATATTGGTCACATGTTTTATGCAGGGTTACAAGGAGTCCAACAAATATATCGCAGCCCAAGGTAACTTTTATTGCTTGTCATGACCCTTAAAACAGTTAATAGTAATCTTATGTGTGATCAGTAATGTTGGGTGTAATCCTTCTTTTCCTTCAGGACCTAAAGAAGAGACTGTTGGAGATTTCTGGAGAATGATCTGGGAGCAGCAGTCCTCTATTATCGTCATGGTTACCCGTTGTGAGGAAGGAAACAAGGTAGGCAAAACTTTTCTGTAAGCTTATCATCAAAAATGGCCAATGAAGTAATTTTATTTATTAATACTACATTGGAATTTAGAGTAAAATTAAAGAGCTGAAAAGCAAAATAGAGAATGTAGAAGAAACAATAGACAAAATTATATATTTTATTTTCTGATAGACACTGTTATAGTGATTCAAAAAAAATATTATCTCATTAAACATTTGCTTTTTAGACCAAATGCGCTCAGTACTGGCCATCACTGGACAGAGAAACCGAGATTTTTGACGACTATGTTGTGAAGATCAAGGGAGAGGAGAACTGCCCGGATTACATTATTCGCCGATTGAGCCTGATGAATGTGAGTCTATTACTGTTTTCTTGTTGTCTGAAATAATTCTGTGAAACCATTCATTTTAACATCTATCGCCTCTTCAAGCTAAAGCATTTCACTTTGTGTTTAAAAGAAAGACACTGGGCCTGCTTCATAAGAGGCATTGCCATTAAACTTCCTGTTTAACATGCGGTTTTCATAAAACAACACACCCCTCCCAAAAAAATAAAAGTGTAAACTGCATAGTTGTAAATTTTGCAGCAAATGATTTTAACTCTAGTACATATTTCATATTATGCTCATAGATGTGTCTGGTCACATGCAGATAATCTATGACTAACCTTAATATTTCAGATTCACCAAATCAAAGTGTCAAGGATTTGGGTAATGTGGCAAACATTACAGCATCAGATTAGAACATTATTGAGTTGATAGGGATTATATAATGCAATAATATAAGTATTAATTTTACAGCGGATTTAGTCATGACCCAGCAAATCAGAAAAAAATGAGGAGATTTAGGAGAAATAGAATCTTTTTGCTTTGAATTATTGTTATATTTGACATCACACATAAATTGTTTTCCAAAAACTTACCTCAGGGGTGCACAGCTCCAGGTGGGTGTTTGGGTGTTGGTATTTGCCCTAGTTAAACACACAGTTTTTAGTTTAAGATCAGTTTAGCACTCAAACTGAGAAAAATCCATTTATTTACCCATTTGATTGGCTTTTTGTGTGGACATAAAAATACTATAGATAGAAGGAGAAACTGGCACGCTAAGAATGACTAAGGTTAATTAATGAGATGGATTTATTACCCACCGCACACCTCGTGTACTTGTTTTTTTTTTTTCTGGACCGGGAAAACATTGAAATATTATAATTTTAATATCTTATCTCATGCCTGTCTGTGCTTTCTGTAGAGGAAAGAGAAGTCAGCAGAGCGAGATGTCACTCATATTCAGTTTACGAGCTGGCCTGACCACGGTGTACCTGGAGAACCTGGTCTGCTCCTCAAGCTGCGGCGAAGAGTCAACTCCTTCAAGAACTTCTTCAGTGGACCAATCGTCATTCACTGCAGGTAGGAGGAGCTGATTGCAGAATTGCAGTCACATTTTCCTTGAGAAGATATTTAAGAATAAATATTATACAGGTAATTATGCACAAGTGTCAATAAAGCCTGTATCTCTGGCCTTGGACACTGATTTACAAAATGTGATTTTTCAACAGTCTACAGGGCGAAATAATAGTGTTAATTATAAATACACACAGTGCACACATGAGAACATACAAAAGGTAAAAGTAAATTTGGTTAAAAATGACATTACAATATTTTTCTGAATATTATTATAATTTGCTCAAATCTATTGTAATTTTATGTTGCTCTCTTTGTAACATTTAAAATGGATGAAGAGTTAAGATTATACCATTTTTATGGTATGAAAACATTTTAAATTTATATGTACATTTACATTATTTATATTTATATTTAAATGCATTCACTAGGATTCTTATGAAGACATTCCTTTTTTAAGTATTTCTTTGGTATCCTTCACAATAGTTCCTCATTGTGACCTAAATTATTGTATGCATTGAATGGGTTAATTATTTGTAAAAGTAATCTTATTTCTTTAATATAGGCCAATGTGTGGTTTAAGGTAGTTTTGCAAGTGTAATATTGTTAATTAGTGGTACAATTAGATATTAGAGGTTAAAGAGGACTGCAGAGCCAAATTACCATCTCCCTCAGTTTCTGCCCTTGAAACACAAAAAGGGTGGTTCTAGTTTAGTAGTTCCTAGTTAACAATTACTGAGTAGAATCTGAAATAACTGGAGAACTACTGGTTTAAGAACATATAACCTGTACATGCCAGCCTAGGGAAATGCTTTTAAATCTGTATTTTTTTTAAATGTCATCTGTGTCACTTGTCATAAAATTCTATTTAAAAATTATATATGGTATTGTAAAAACCCTGATCCCAATCCCTCAGTGACTCTCCTAACAGTAATCTAACTCAGTTAGACAGTTGAACCTAAATGTTGTTAACTGTCTGTAGTGCTGGAGTTGGACGCACTGGTACCTACATCGGCATTGATGCCATGATAGAGAGCCTGGAGGCAGAGGGCCGTATGGACATTTACGGATACGTGGTCAAACTTCGGCGTCAAAGATGCCTCATGGTTCAAGTGGAGGTAAAACAGCTGTAGTTTGCCCTGTTTGCTTTTTTCTTACTTTCTTAATTTATTTAATACGTGTGTGTGTTTTAAGTTTGTATGCTTGTGTTGTATTTAATTTAATATTTAATCTTTCAGGCCCAGTATGTTCTGATCCACACGGCACTGATTGAATATAATCAGTTTGGTGAGACAGAAATTCCACTGTCTGATTTCCACTCCACGGTCAACACCCTTAAACAGAAGGACGGCAGTGACCCCAGTTTGATGGAGATGGAATTTCAGGTTGGTGCATTTCTGTGAACTTTATATAGGGGTTAATTCTAAATATCCATCTATAATAAACAGCAAAGCAAAATATTTATGGTAATAATTATTTATATACACAGTAAATTTGCCTGTAAATGTGTCTGTAGTTTATAGAATAAAACAACTATGTTTAGTTTACACAAACATATACCTATTAAAAAGCAAAATCGATTCAGAAACTGAAGTGGTCTCTTAATTTTTTTCCAGAGCTGTATTTAAGCAGCACACTGTTTTATTTATTTATTTATTCACAATTCCAAATAAATAGTAAGCTTTGTTGTACTGACATCACAGAACGTTGCTTTATAAATATCATAAGCATAAAAAATTCAGGTATTTAAAAAAAAAAAACAATGCTACCATTAAACAATTTGCGATTTTAGTATTTTAAAGGATTTATTTTAATCACAATATGTATTACTTTAATCAGAATATTAGTATTTTCATCCATGTCACTTTCTCAATACATATTTATATTTTTGTTGTTTTTATGTTTTATGCAGAAAACACCAAAGTTTAAAAACTGGAGGTCATCCAACACAGCGCTCAGCGAGGAGAATAAGAAGAAAAATCGGTCTTCTGTTGTACCATGTGAGTGTTAAGCGTATGTAAAGATATCTGTCAATGATTAGATACTTGTGTATATACATATATGTATATATGTATACATAATTTATTAACCCAGACATGTATAGTATCTGACTTTTTTTTTCTAGTTGAGAACAGGACATGCTAGGCTAATGTTGCTAACAAACTTTAGCTTAGACTGTCAGCAGTCTCTGTGTGAAGTAGTTAAAATTCTAAACAGACACATTTTCTTTAATTCCAGATGACTTCAATAGAGTCCCGATTAGACTGGAGGAAGACGATGGCCGTGGAAGTGATGCCGATGATGAGGATGAGTATTCTTCAGATGAAGAGGATGAAATGCCCACCAAATACATCAATGCCTCATTTTTGGATGTAAATATGTTCATATATTTATCAACCTTTGAGGAGGGAGATGATGATAAATAAAAAGACAGGACTCAGAACACAATTTCTTCAAGTGCAGCTTGTCCTTCAGCTTTGAGTTTACTCTTAAACTCTCCTTTTTAAATATTTTAATTAAACCCTGTATATATTTTTTTCTTAGGGATACTGGTGTCCAAGAAGTCTCATTGCTGCACAGGGACCTCTCTCAGACACAGTTGAAGATTTCCTCCAGATGTTGCTTCAGCAGCGAGCTAGAACTGTGGTGATGCTCTCTGATTGCACAGAGAATGGGCAGGCAAGTCTTCCATAGAACTAATGTGCTTTGGTGAAGCCAACCTAAATACTCTAATTCCAATGTTTTTTTTTTAAGGGATGGCAACCTAATTTTGTGCTCACAACTTGGTTTTGCATGTTTATCTTTTAGGAGTTCTGCTCTCAGTACTGGAATGATGAGAAGAAGGAGTTTGGCGAGATGTCAGTGGAAGTCAAAGAGACTGAAACTTTCCCTACATACATCAGACGAAGCCTAGAAATACAGCATACGAAGGTAACTATTCTGTAAATAGGTTTCACTAAATAAGAATCACTTGCACAATTGCAAGCTACATTTTTTCAGTTTATGTATTCCTGTCTGGTCAAAAGTTTTAGGACAACCATATTGTTTATTTGTCCAGTAGCAGTGCTGTATGGCCCAGACAAGCTGTTTTTTATTTTCTCTCTTAGCAATTACTTTATTACTGCACTTCACCTGTCAGACCTCTAAATCTTTTTGCTAAGCTGAGTTCAGTTTCCAAGAGTCTTTTGAAAGTGTAGAAAACAGTACTCACTGCTCTCTGGTTTATCTGTAATTATGGTGATCTGTAATGATTTTTTATAGCAAACAATTAATTGGTTAAGAGCATACAGCTGGTAAGTAGGAAGGAAAATAGCTTGAGCTTTGTAATTAAAAAAATGTCAATGTTCAAAGCCTTTGTCTGTGTTTATAATAACTAGGAAAAAAACACAGGAACAGTGATAACTACAAATGACCACAAAGTATTTTCTTTGGAGAAATGTAGCTTAGCTTAATATTGGATTATTTCTCAGTTTAAGCAGTGAAGAGAAGATTTAGGGGTCTGACAGGTGAAGTGCAGTGATAAAGTCATTGCCAAGATAAAAGGAGGTTGTCTGGACCATACAGGACTGCTACTGGAGTACTAAACAATAGAGGTGTTCTAAAAACTAAGATTGGTAGTGAAATTATGCAACATTTAATGTTACATGTTTTATTTTTTGGCAAATAAGTGAACCAGAGAAGTCTGGATTTGTTTACTTATCTTCAGAAAATCAATACATTTAAATAGAAGCGTCCAAACTTTTTAGTACTGCATACTGAATTTCTACAGCATACTTTTGTACCTACAATATACTTGTGAACCCAAGACACACTTAAAACTGCTTCTGACATCTGCAGAGGAAAGAAAGCCACACAGTACAGCAGTACCACTTCCTGAAATGGGCGGGAAATGAGCTTCCTGCAAACCCTCACGACTTGATTGACATGCTGAAGACCATCAGACAGACTGGCGGCTATAAAAACAGCAGAGAGAACAGGGGAACGCCCATTGTATTTCACTGCAAGTGAGTATAGCTGCTGCTGAGGCTGTGTAAAATAGGAGTGTGTGGAATCGAATTGTCCACATAGAAAAAGGAGTGCATATAACTATTTATTGTAAAAATAATTAGTTAATTTATATCATTTAAAAGAGAGAGTTTTAATACATTCTGGATTTTTTATAAATAAATTAACAATTATATCATAGTTTTTACTAAAAATATATGCTATTTAAAATGTCTTGCTTTAAAGCTTTAACAATCAAATTAAATCAGTATGAATTATGGTGGAATATAATAATCTTAATACTCATTAACATTTTGTGTATATTTGTCTGCTTCATTAGCGATGGTTCCTCACGTTCTGGAGTTGCCTGCGCTCTGTGGAACCTTCTGGACAGTGCAGACACAGAGAAACTAGTGGACATCTTCCAGGTGGCCAAAGGCCTGCGCAAGGAGAGGCCAGGGATGATCACAAGCCCTGTAAGCTCTTTTTACTTATTTGACATCTGGTCATAATTCAGTGCAACTCACAGTAGGCATTTCTCCATTTTAAGTTTCTGCTTGACCTACTTACAAAAAATGTGAGAAACCATACATTAGACATTTTTTTATATATTTAAAGCAGCAGTCCTTAATATTTGTTCAAGTAAAATAGAACTAGTAGTATTTCTGAGTGGGGAGAGGGCAATATATTATCATAGGTGGCATAAATGTGGTTCTGCTATCATTCCTGCATAGCTTTTGCTCCTTTCCTAAGTAAATGTGATGCTGCTAATGGTGCTAATACAAGTGCTAATGTGAACACAAAACAGATATCAGAACAGCCAACTCAGCCTTTATCTGGTCATTGTTCTTTGCATCATTGAAGAAAAAGATATCACCTAAGAAAAAAATATATAAATATGCAATAGAGTCCTCAATTAAATCACCAGATTTATCCATTCTAAAAATGATTGCACTACAATTCACATTAAAATGTACTTTTTAACATGTTCAGTGCAATTACATATTCTGACCAAAAAATACTAAAACTAAGTGTTATACAGTTATCTGCGGCAAATTTAGTTTTACATTAATGAAAAAAAAACATGGATAGTAGTACATATGTTAACTAGTTAAAGGACTGGTTGTGCTTTTAATAAAAGAGGAAATATTAACCCAGAAAAATGAGTTCTGTTGCTGCAAAGTTTTTTACCTGTAAAAAATGTGGGGAAAAAATAATTTCAACTGAAACAGTTGTTTAGAGATACTTTATACTTTAACAGACTGTCATTATATGTTATGCAATAACTTCCTCTGTACAGGAGCAGTACCAGTTCCTCTACGCAGCTCTGGAGGCGGCGTTCCCAGTGCAGAATGGCGAGGTGAAGAAGGAGACGGCCTCTCCTGACACTGTGCAGATCATCAACGAAGAGACGGCACTGATCAGTGCTGCCACTGAAGACCAAGAGGGGGCAGCAAGCAGCCAGCCAGCACAACAGCAGGCAGATGCAGGGGTCAGTGGTGCTAGTGTAGCCAATGGAGACACTGGGGCCAATAAGGATACTGGGGCAAACAAGGATACTGAGGCAAATAAGGAAACTGAGGCAAACAAGGATACTGAGGCAAAAAAGGATACTGGGGCTAATGAGGCAAGTGAGTCTAGCGAGCAGACAGAGAAACCTCCCAGTGAAAATGCCACCAACGGTCCTACTGTTACTGTAGAAGTCTAAACTGTGCAAATCACACTTATTCATATCATACTCATCAAATTACAGTTTCAAAACAAAACAAGGCTGTAAATGTGTGTGTAAAATTAAATGTAAAATGGAAATTCCTGATTTTTTTATGTTTTACATAATGAAATTGTGTGCTTGTAAATATAACATTACAGGTCATTCATGTGAAATGCTCTGTTTTAGAGAAGACTAAACACATTTTTCACCAAGACAGTGATTAAAACTAATCCAAAGCATTCCATTCTTCTAAACATCACAATAATGCACAATGATAATTTTGAAATATGCTTTAATTTCGTAATTTCGCTTTAAATACAGACATTTTACACCACATTTAAATCACCAAATTTAAATCCTCCTAATCACATTTATATTTTCTTTCATCAGTATGTTCATTATTATCTGTCAGTTACATTGTATAAACATTAGGGAGTGAACAAGTCTGAGAACAAACTGATAATCATTTTTTGGAGACACAAGGATCTCTTGGCCATATAAATGCATTGCATTTCACTTATTCTACTTTAAGCCTTTTACAATTGTATTCATATTCTTTACTTTACATTTATGTGTGCAGAGCCAGTACACAGAGGAGTGCGGTAAACAAAAAAATGACAGCTGAACCCATTCATTCTACTGTTGATATGGTTTACTTACTTCTCAACCTGAATTTCTCTGAATTTAAGATTCCGCTTTTTTCATAAACATAAGGAACAGAGTTGCTGTTTTATAGTATCCTCAACAAATATTTTAGTCCACTTGCTTTCAGCGTGAACCAGCTGTGTGTGTAAAAATGTGCTTCATTTTTTGATTCTCTCAGTTTTTAAACGTTTAAATCTGTGTGAATGTAATGTAAATTTAGAGTTTGCTTATATTCATTGTAATATTTCGTAACCAAATTTAAGTTATAAAGTGCAAAATGATGGAATGTATTTTAGAGCCGATTTCGATTACTAAAGACAGCAATTACTTTGCACTACATTGTTGTCTTGAAACATTCAAACTATATTTTCTACAGTTATAAAAGGACTTGATGCATCATTTGTATTGCTCTATAATAGACTTATTTAGCTATGTAAAAGTGAAAACCTGTCAAAATAAAATGCTGGATTTTAAACCAGATCAGTGTGGTTGTGTGACTGTGTGAAGCAGGTGGAGGAGTTCCTAAAACTTAAATGGGTTTTTGGGTCATATAGCTTTACTATCTTTGTAACAGATGTGCCAAAGCGGGTCATCTCTTCTCATCTACTATAACAGCCAGCCATTCCAGGTGCAGAACCTCATATCACCCCAGAACCTACTAGTGTAAATGCTTCTATTTAACATTTTATTGTAAGTTGCTGATGATTTGAATAGTGCTGAAGCATTCTGAGGCAGTTCTTTTTCATCTACTGGCAGCAAAACAGTGATAGATCATGCTGCTACCACCACCATGCTTAACAGTTGCTACAGTGTTCTTAATGAATGGGTTTAATTTCTTCACTTTACTACTTCAAACATCTTTGTCTCATCTGACTATAACATGTATTTACTCACTTCTCTTCATAACTAACTTCTGTTTCAGACGCAGCTTTTATGTTAGTGCACAGAAGCTGCTATCTGTAGTCAGTCATCATCACTAAAATAAGGTTAAGAGGCTTCAGTTGTGGCATAACTAAAGACTTGCTGGAATTTTTAGAGCCACTGAATTAATTATCTAAGTGGATGTATTTATATTTTTAAACATTTACAGAACAAGTCAAAAGTTTGAACACACCTTAAATTACCTTTACTACCTTTAAATGTTTTCTACTTGTAGATTAATAATAAAGTCGTTCAAACTATAAAGAAAAACATATGTCATTGTTTTTTAAACAAAACAGTGTTAAACAAACCAGAATATGTTTTATATTTTAGAGTTTTTAAATTAGAACCTATTGTTAAGATGACAGTTTCGCGCATCTTGGCTGGATTTTCTCAGTCAGCTATATGAGGTAGGGTAACCTGGAATGGATTTCAGTTAACAGCTGTGTTGAACTTGTCAAAAGTTTTTTTTTTATTTATTTATTTCTTGCTCTCTTAAAGTGTTTGAGAGCATCAGTTGTAAAGTTGTGAAGAGGTAGAGTTGGTATATAGTGAAAAGCTCTATTTAAGTAAATGTTATAATCCATATTATGGCACTACTTAACTATGTAAAGAAATAAATAACGAAGTGAAATGAAATCAATCCAAAAAAAATCGCAAGAACTTTGAAAGTATCCTTAAGTGTTGCAACTGCATAGACTTTATGATGAAACTGGCACTCATCAGTCTGCCTCTGGAAAGGAAGAGCAAGAGTTTCCTCTATTGCACAGGATAAGTTCAAGAACGCAGGATGAGGCAAGGACTACTTAACTAAGTAAAGAAAAATATAAATTTAAGAAATTAAGTTCAGCCAATCCGAAACATTTCAAACATCAAGAATAAAGTATTGCCCAGTGCAATCGCAAAGACCATCAAAAACTTTATGATAAAACTGGCAGGAAGAGCAAGAGTCACCTCTGTTGCACAGGATAAGTTAATACGAGCTTTAGAAACTGCAAGTTAACAGCACCACTGATAAGGGCACCTAAATGTTTCTTTACAGAGTATTTTGGTTGTTTAACACGTTTAAGTCACTACATGAATCCTTATGAGTTCTTTCATAGTCTGAATGACATCAGTATTCATTTACAATGTAGGAAACAAAATAAAACAAGGAAAACATTGAATGAGAAGCTGTGTCCAAATGTTTGACTGATACTATATACTGTGGCGACCAGGGCCACCGCTCTGCATACGCAGACAACGCAGCCAGCGTTAGGCCTCAACCATTTTGCAGTTGCAGGGAGCCAAATTGACTGAGAATGAAATGTGTTGAAATTATGACATTATTAAATTTAAAACCCAATGTGAATTATTTATGATACGCTCATCTTTTTTGTCTTTAAACATTGCATGGGGCACCTACTCTACTACTTAAAAGCGGAACGTTATTATTTTTGTGCATAATATAATGCCCCCACCCCTATTGCCTGAAATGGCACGGCTCGGTTTGCTCTGTTGGTTGTTGCCAGATGTGACATTTTCCAGTCAAATAAATAATCAAAAAATGCATGGAGGCGCTAAATCTTGCGCATGTTTAACCATTTTTAAAGTGTATGTGGCCATTCTATACAAAAACTTGTCCAGTGCAATATTTGTGTAAGTTAAAAACTTAAAATAAAATAAACAAATAGGATGAAAAATCGTAACTTATCTGGCAACCTTAGTCCTAACTAAAGTAGCAACGCTACTTGAGTTTGGCAGGAGACAAGTTCACCGCGCGAAGTTGCTACTAAATGGTAATTCAACTATGAAGCGACGGTTTGAGTCTGGAGCTGAGAAGAAGAAAAAGAAGCAGAAAGATGAGGCCCATGCATCCCTTTCTGGTGAGTAACTTCGATGATAAAGGTTTAAATAGTTTTGATTACTTCATGTTCAGTGGTGTTGCCTGAGCTAGTTACGTTGGCTTTGCTGATTTGGTAGCTTTAAACGCTTAACTAGAAACTAATCTGGGTATTGCAAGGCACGTGGCACATTTGCAAATAGTAGTAGTGTAGTTTGAAGATTTTTAGTGACTTTAATAAAAAATTAATAAACAGAGTAGCCTACTTATTGACTAATGCCGTCAGTGCATCTAAATGGTCTGTATGACAGCAGGATCAGACAGCTCTATAGATTTTGACAGGCTGATATAAATACACCACGAATATAAACGATAATTTCATAACCTTTAAGGCTGGCTTGTGTAAATGACGTGTCCACTGCTTAAAATAGACATGCATTGTTTCATTTATTATTTATACATTATAAATAGTACTCTTGTGCTGTTCTTCACTGTTATTGGCCTTGCTTATCCCTGACCAGTTATGCTTAGGGCCTCCAAAACCTTAGCAGCGGCCCTGGTGGCGACTGTTAAGTAGAAAAGTGAGAAATCCTGTGTGTGTGTGTGCGAGAAGGAGGGGTATGATGGCACAGTGTCTCCACAATCCTAGTGTGCACTGCTGGCCCCTCTATAAGATGCTATGCTGGTGCTGTTGTGACTGATTTTGGCTGATATATTGATATTCATTCATAGTGATATATTGTGCTGTATTTGGTGGAACCTTCCTCTTGCATGCCACAATATATAAACTTGATTGACTCCAGAAAGGCCCCCAAAATTCTTCTAAACTCTTCTATTAAAAATGGTTAGTACACTTATTTTCCATAGAAAATGAACAGCCCAAATAAAATAACTGAAAATCCAAAAATGGCAATTTCTGAACACAACTTCAGGTCAAATTGTATGGCCTTAGTTCTTCTAATACACTGTAAGCCTGGATAAGTAAAATTTACTTACAAATTTTAGGAAACCGGTTGCCTTAGGAAAGTTAAATAATGAAAACTTAAGTTAGCATAACTTAGAACATCAAGTTATTACAACTAAAGGTTTTATTAAACTTTTTTATTTTTGTTATAGTGTAAGACTGGATAAGTTGAGTTTACTTAACTTTTTTTGCTCAAATATTTTAAGTAATGGGGGATGAAAACATAAATTTAAACATCAAGTTATTTTTATTTAACCTGGTAATGAGCAGATGAGTCCAGTTAGGTGTTGGAGCAAAAACACATCATTGTGTACAGTGTGTGCTCTCAGTAGAGGGCAGTGTAATCCTTTTACTGTCTCTACTGACAAACCCTGTGTCCAAACCCCTTACAATGAATGCATTCAGCTACTCAGCTACTTTACTGAAGTTGCTTGTTTAATCTCTGTAAAAAAGTACTGCCAATAGAATAGGTCTCTCTGGAGCAGGTAAATAAACATGAAGTAAATAAACTATTGACACCAATTGCCTAATTCTAGTGATGGGCTAGAGGGATATAAAGCTCCCCAGTATTGAGCTGTGGATCAGTGGAACTGAGTTCTCTGGAATGTTGGTGCATGCTCCTGTTCATTGTGTAATTGTGTGATCATTAAATGACAAGAATGTTCTTGTCATCTAATGCAATCAAATCATCTCAGCAATGCTCTGAAAATGTAGTATAAAGCATTGGACAGTAGTAGAGACAGTTGCTTTGATAAAAGCTGGAAAAAGTATTTCTTTTTTATATCAGTGATTAAAATAAATAAATAAATAAATAAATAAATAAATGAGGAGGTGTCCCAACACTTTTGTCTTAGCTGTTTTTGTATATCCTGTAGCTTTCTTAAAAATAATAAAATACACCCTGTGCATGAGCTTCTTTATTTATTTATCCTGATCAAAAATAAGCTAAAAAATGTATTAATTAAAAAAATATGTATTACACTATTTAAATAAACACATATATATAGGCCTATCATGACAATTACTGTATATTATCAACTTATGGTTAAACAGAGTTCAGCATCGCCCATTATTTTCTCATAGCAAGAAGAAATATGATATGTTGGCTTTGTTTAAAATTTTATTTACATTTTCAACATGGGATATATAAACATATACAGCTCTAGAAAAAATAAATGTCCACTTAAAAATGGTGAGTTTCTTTGATTTGACAAAATTGAAAACCTCTGGAATATAATCAAGAGGAAGATGGATGATCACAAGCCATCAAACCAAGCTGAACTGCTTGAATTTTTGAGTGGCATAAATTGATTCAAAATCAGTGTGTAAGACTGGTGGAGGAGAACATGCCAAGATGCTTAAAAACTTTGATTAAAAACAGGGTTATTCCAACAAAGATTGATTTCTTGAATATTAAAACTACATGAATATGAACTTGTTTTCTTTGCATTATTTGACGTCTAAAAGCTCAATATTTTTACTTGGAATTGAAAAGAAATTATGTCCTTTAATGTTGTCTGTAAACCAATACCTATAAATTGCAAAATCTGAGAAACATAATAATTAATGTCTCTTTAAAAGTGTGTAACTACATTAATAAGCTATTTTATTTGCGTTATATCAATGGAATAAATTATTATATTAAAATTATATATTTAATTGGAATTATTTATTAAATCGTCTAAATAAAGGGGTCTATCTTCATACACCCCTTTTTTGTTAAACTGTATCTATTATATGTTCATCATAAAAGAAGGGAATAATAAATAATAAAAAAGTGCAATACACTGAACAAGCATTAGATGGAGTCCAAGACCAAGAAACATCACCCAAACACCCCCACCCTCAACCCAGTCCATACAAGCTCCAATGTTCAAAATGTGCTTTATTCGGTAAGGATGCTCCCTAATCAAGAAGATGAGCTCATTAAATGTCAGACTACTGGTAATGTGTATATAAATGATAAAGAAAATGTGGAAATAATGAGTTTTTTCTTTATTACAGTCATTCTCACCGCCCTCATCATATATTTCTGCACCTCAGCTCTCAGTCACATCAGCACGTGTGATCTATAACCTATATTCTGAAGCTCTTCCTAAAAGCTGTTTATAAAATAAAAGTTTTTTTATCTGCTTGTACACTATTTGTACAGCATGGAATGTTTTCAGGTCATAAAAGGAAATCTCTTACTGCTACTTGTTCTGCTTTTATTTTTCAAAAGCGTGAAATAAAATATAAAAGTGCACTCCTGTTATAGTTAATTGTATTAAAACTTTTTTTTATTAAATTATTGATTTGATTTATTCATTCATATGCTTTTATGCTGAAAGAGAAAGCATGGCCTGATAATGGCATAATAAAAATGATGATGACGTTATTATTATTATTATTATTATTATTATTATTATTATTATTATTATTATTATTATTATTATTATTATTATTATTACAGACAGCATTACAGCAGCAGCTGCAGTGTATGTTGTTTGGAACTGTTTTTTATAAAAACAGTAATTTCACCAATTTTCTAGATAAGTTTAAGCTGTAAGTGTAAACACTGTTTTACAGTGTTTATGTGCTTAACGGGTGAAACTGATCTCCTATATAAAAATAAAATTGGTCACATTTTATTTATTCATTTATATTCTTTTTTTGTTTGTTTGTTTGTTTTACTATTTTTTAGCACCCAGTCTGGTGGAGTGGTAAATGCAGAATGCTATAAGGCAAAATATCCAATTTATTTTTTCTTTTTATGGGTCACTATAGTATTATTAGCTAAGTTATTAATAGAATTGCACTAATCATTTATGTAGTAAATAAAACTAAAGCAATATTTATGCAGTAGAGGTTATTTACTGTCCTAAGAGAAATTCTGCTTTAGTTTCATATGCAAATATATATATAGAGATATATATAGAGAAATATATATATTTCTCTAGTTAAAAAAATCTAGAAATTAAAATATGAATTGAACATGTACTATATATATGGTATAATATAGTACACAGCTCATAGTTTAGTGATGTGTAGTGTACCTTAGACAAGTAGGCCTGTCTCAAACTAGTTCTCCACCTTCAGTTATCGAATTTGTTGAAGTTTAAATAGACTCTTATTATTTATTATTTATTTTTGACATATTGTTGTCGAAATACTACTACTACTACTATTATTATTATTAGTAGTAGTATTAATTAAAAATTAAATTATTGTTTCTTTCATTATTTTTTATGTTGTATAGTTACAGCAGTATATAAGACTTACTGTAACAATCTAGAGTTCGATTTTATAAGTAGGTGGTTTTATTAGTTGCCACATAGAAAGCATACAAAGTAGCCAAAAACACCAATACTTAAAAAAAAACAAACTATATAATAACAAAAACAATAGAGAATACAGATAACAAACGATACCAGAAACACAGCAGGTCAAACAAACCATGACACAGAACAAAGAAAAACATGGGGTAAATATACAAAGACAAGGAACACCTGGGGAAGATAACAAGGGGGCTGGGTTACAAATGAGACACAGATGGGAAGACTAACGACAAGGCGGGTCAAAGGTGGAGTCATTTTTTTGACACTAATTTAATTAACTGGTAACTGACCAGAGGAGGATGGGTTCCCCCTGTAAGCTTCAATTTATCCCATGTTTATTCCTTTCAGCTCTGAGGGAGTTTTTCCTCCTCTTTGTCACCTTTTCATATTTTATTTGTCGTTTTATGCTTTATGTAAAGCTGTTTTGCGACGACATCAGATGTAAAAAAAAAAAGCTCTGTATAAATAAATTTGTTTAGATTGTTTGATTATAGAATAAACCCAAAGTTAAGCAAGCCAGTGATTCTGTAATTGGATCTCAAGAACCCCAGGAAAGTCCAAGTTAACAAATAAAACATGTTTGCTGAGGACTGGTTGCTTTAAACTGCGTTAAACAATCCCGGTGGTCTGTGGTTGTGATCCCTGGTTCCTATTATACAGTGTAAAAATATCAGGGGGGGTGTGTAGGGGGTGTAGGGTGTATCTTTACAATGCTTAATCTTACATTATCTTATATCATATTATATATTATTATATTATATATAATATATAATCTTATATTATATCATAATAAATATTCATATTTTACAAAACTAGTGAAATTCCCCCTTTAAAACATATTGACAAATATAAATATACTATGGACTAATATATCTTACATATGCTGATATTTGATAGTATAATATTGCGTTTTTTTATCTTGTACATGTAACACTCTAAACTAAGGGAAATTCCCCTTTAATAAATCGTTATTATCTGTGCATGTGTGCAGGAGCATTTGCATTCAGCTGCCACATGTAACTCCACCCAGCATACAATTATCATTGTATCATCTTTCTCTGCAACCTTTTGTGTCAAATACAGGCTCTCATACGAAGCCGCAGTGGGTGTGGCATATTTTTACACTTTTATAGCTCCACAAACACATAAATAAGCACTGATACACAGTTACGCGCAGCAGAGCGCTACGCATGCCTTACCCCTATATAACACAGAGTACGTATGTGGCAGGGTTTATCCACAGTGGCTCTGTGTAATTAGGGTTAGTGCTTTGGGAGGGGTTTACTGAGCCAGTGCTGAGCACCTCCAGCTCAGAGCTAACTTTATCCATAGAGAATCTGAGCTTGAATCATTTTTTTTAGTGCAAGTAAGCTTTTAGATCGCTCTGTTTCAGTGGGATGTATTATTATACACTCGTCAAAAACGTAGTCGCAAAAATAGATTTTGCAAGATTTTGCAGCAGTGGTGGAGTGTTGGTAGCATGATAGATGTTCAATAGCATCCCACACATTTTCAATCAGGGATACTGCAGATCTGGTGATGTAGCTTTAGCATGTGTCTTACCCTGCGTTCAGAGTATGGAAGCTCATTCCCACCACCTAAAAAAAAATTCAGAACATTTTTTTATTTTTATTAAGTAAACTGCTAACTCAATATTTTGACATAATAAGTCTTTATTTTGAGATAGAGGTTGAGTGTAATTACATTTCATTGCGGAATTAATATCACTCTACTGTGAGCATTGTGATTTGCTTTTAAACATGCAATCTCACACAGTGGAATACAATGCAGTTGAGCTGATTGCATTTTAAGTGATATATTGCGACAAATTCAGTGATTTTGAAAATCGAATCCTGTTCATGTAGTTTGCCATCGGCTAACGGAGCCCTGAGAGAGCACAATTGGCCTTGCTCTCTCTGGGTGAGTAGGTGGCGCTTTCTCTCCCCACATCACTCCAAAGGGTGATGTCAATCAGCACAAGGCGTCTGTGAGCTGATGTATCAGAACCGAGTCGCTGCGCTTTCCTCTGAGTGCACTGTGATGCTACACAGCAATGCTGCATCAGCAGCAGCTAAAAAAGAGGCGGTGGCTGACTTCACATGTATCGGCATGTGCTAGTCTTCACCCTCCTTGTGTTGGAGAACCACTTGTGATAGGGGGAGTCCTAATAAGTGTTTTTTTTTTTAAATAATTGGCCTTGTAAATTGGCAAGAAAATAGGAAAAAAAAAATTGCTGTCCAATGAAAAACACTTATCTCCAAAACAGCAACTTTACAGGAGAGAGAAAAAACCTTTTAAACTTTCAATGGAATCAATGTAAAAAGAGTTTCTATTGGTCCGTTCATCCAGAAATTTTGGCACAGTGTAAGGAACAGTTTGTATGTAAATGTATGTAAAATGTAAATTCTTTTGTATTGTTTTTCAATAAAGAGATTAAGTGCATCAAAATGTAATGTACTAGTGGTTTTGCATTCACTGTTAAAAAAAGTGCAAAAAAAACCCTGTAATTTTCCAGCAGCAGGGAACGCCAAAAAATGTCTATTAAAAAAAACCCAGAAACATACTGTCACATTTAAAACAGATATAAACCGTAAAAAAAAATATTGTTTTTACTATCATTAACAACTATTACTGTCAATTCACAGAAACTTATCCTATAATTACATGAAATCTTTTACTTTCCACAGATTTTAATTTGTAAAAAAGTGTCATACACTCCTATTAAAACAGAGTTTTAACATCATTTTACAAGAACTTGTCATATAATTACATGAAATCTTTCACTTTTAACATATTTTAGTTCTTAAAAAAGTGTCCTACACTCCTTATAAAAAATAGAAATATTTCCCTTTATTTGGCAAAATAAATTACAAAAAAAGCATTTGTTTTTCAATTTGGCACTAATTCTTCTCCATATACAGCTACATATTGATACTCCTGGCATGCTGAGCTACACATGCATTACACACTACTTCTGTAGGTATAATCAAGGGTTGTTGTTTATTATTCTACTTCCTGGTAGCTTTTATCATACTTTTGAATAGCATAGCAATCTGACACAGTTTTCTGGGTGCTACTATTTTAGCAATTATTTCTTGGACGATGAGTGTTTCTAGTATTGACCAGCCCTGGAAGTCTCCACCCTTTTTTAGCGTAAACATAAAACCACACAGAGCCGAAACCCCTCCACTCTACAGAGACGCTGTGTGGTCGGAGCCGAGAGAGAGCAGGAAAGTCTCAGGTGAAGTATGATTGAGATTTATACACTACAGTTGGCAAAAGCATGGCGTCTGATTGCCAGGCAGACAGGCTAGCTTGTACATATACACACTCACACTCGCACACACACACATATATGCACCCATATATCAAAGCCGCACATTCCTGTGGGTCCTGCACTGCAGGCCTGGGGATTGCAGTGGCATACTATAGCCAGTTGTCTCCTTTCACAGCGCAGGCTTTAAATGGCCTTAATAGAAATTCCCCCCAAAAGGCCGCTGACGCCCCGTTCTCACTCACAGAGAAAGTACGAGCGGGCCTGCTGTCATTTCACGTCTCTCGCAAAATGAGTAACGTCTCACGTGACTCGCTGTGACGGCCCAGACGGAGCATTATCATGCTAAGAGAGGCTTTTTTTCACAGCTCCCCACACAAAGAGATTACATATCTCATACAAAAGATGTCTTCAGCTGGGACAAAAACCCACACAGTGCAGGGCTCAGGCTCCGTGCCCTCATACAGTCATGTTTTGTCTGTATTGCTTCACACAGCTGGCCAATCTGCATCTCCTTTCTGGATTTCCTCTCTCTCTCTCTCTCTCTCTCTCTCTCTCCCTCTATAGCTTGCTCTCAGTTTCTCTTTTATTAACACACACATACACACACATCCTGCATTTTGGTCGTTTATAAAGCAGTGGTTTATTTGGAATCTGGCTTGGTGAAGTGTAGGCTATGCATGGCCCGAGGCCTACAGCTTTCAACAGAATTAGCTGCTGTATTGATTTTACATACATTAATTTCTCGGGTTGAAGCCTCTGTTCATTAGCGCTGGATAAACACAACTACTGCCTTATGCCTTATTCTTCTACACCATGCTGTTCATCATGTAAGCTACCGCTAATGGCCAGAGGTGGCTAAAATAGCATAAACATAACATATTCCCTGCAAATGTTGTTAAAGCTTGGTGGACATGGTGAAGTAAAGATAAACTGTGTGTATCTTTGTGTATCTTTATTATTTTACTGACATACAGCTCTGGAAAAAATTAAGAGACAACTTCAGTTTCTGAATCAGTTTCTCTGATTTTGCTATTTATATGTATATGTTTGAATGAAATAAACATTGTTGTTTTATTCTATAAACTACGGACAACATTTCTCCCAAATTCCGGAGCTTTCAGACCTCAAATAATGCAAAGTTATAATAATATAATAAAAAAATAAAGTTTTAAGAGTTCAGAAATCAATATTTGGTGCAATAACTCTGTTTTTAATCACAGTTGTCTTGCATCTTGGCATGTTCTCCTCCACCAGTCTTACACACTGCTTTTGATAACTTTACGCCACTTCTGGTGCAAAAATTCAAGCAGTTCAGCTTGGTTTAATAATCATCTTCTTGAATATATTCCAGAGGTTTTTAATTTGGTAAAATCATGGAAACTCATAATTTATATTTACTCATAAAGTGGTCTCTTGTCCATTTTGGTGACTTTTCACTCCTTTGAACCTTAAAATTTTAAAACTACATTTAAAAAATAAAACAAGATTTCAAATATCTTATATTTTACTTTGCTAAAATATCTAAAATCTTTATGTAAAATCTTAAAAAGTAAAAGTTATTACTTTTGGCTTATATAAGCATAAAAACATAACATGTCAACTTATATGTGAATCTGTGTTTAAAGCATGTTTTATTGAACTTAAACTAACTAATCACAATCAGCCGCTGTGAATAGAGACTGTACCATAATGCACCTTTTAATAGTACTCTTTTAGATATTCAGTGCAGAATCTGAATACAAATAAATCTTAAAATGAATCTTAAAATCCTAAAACCTATATTTTTTTTAATGGTCAGTTGGTTCTACCTAATGGAAATGGTCTGCCTTAAGTGTTTTCTGCTCATAATTTTTTTTTTGTAAATCATAATAATAAGGTCAGACTAATTAATGTTATCAATCTATTAAAAGATAAACACAAAAAAGTGACGCTAGTCTTTTCACCCACAATAAGTGCAGTGGTTATGCGTTCAGTAGTATTCCTGAGTGGCGAGTGGACAAAATAAATGGCATCAATGTGCTTCTGCTGCCATTACTGCAACATATAGTATTTTTATTCTTAAAACTGTGTGAGTGTTTCAATGTCACATGTATCTGGCCTTTTTTTTTTTTACAAGTATCTAAGATTAAATGAATAAATGAAAGTTGTTGAATTTCTGGACATTTCATTCACTAAGTTGTGACAGTGCTCTCTCTGACTGACTGATCACTGCAACACTTTACCTGGGGAATTTATACATTAACTCAAGAACTCAAGAACAAGATTTAGATACTTCACCCAACACTGTGAAAAGCAGGCCAAAACTACTTAACTCATACTGCATCACAGCAGTGGAACTGCATTCAGCCTCTATCAGCACAGGAACTGAACTGAAAGAGCTGAATGTTCTTCTCTGTTTGATGTACTCTTGATCTAAAATAAAATGCTAAACCTCAAATGTCAAAGGTGTAATGAACCATGAAGCACCAGTGTAACAGAATAAAACCCTTAGCATCCAAATGTTAACAGCTGAGATGTAATTGAGTAATACCCATAATAATGTATAACCCTTTACTCATAAATGTACTCGAGTAAAAGCAGAAGTATTAGCATTTATACATTTTCAGAAACATACCTGTCAGGAAGTGGACCAGATCATACTCCAGGTAAAGTACTGTGAAAAAATGAAGTGACTGAAAGTGCAAAAGTAACAACTCAAAATATAACTCAGGTAATTTTATTACTGAGTAATTTCTAAAGTCTAAATCTTTTAGTATAGAACTGAAGTTTTGTGTTCTATGTTCTTCTCTTTTTGAGGCATGAAATGTTAAACCTCAAATGTCAGAGGCGTGATGAACAGCAAAGTGGTACAGATGTGGTTAACCTGCGCCTAACAGAATGAAAACAAACACAAAATAGGAACTAAATGTTAATAACTAAAGTCTAAATGAATAACTCTGCTTGCAGTGATACTCAAGTCTTAATAGGTGGCTTTAGTAACTTACTTTAGTAACTTGCCAAGAAACTGCAGTAAAAATGCTTAGTACAGTTCTAGCTAACAGCATAGAAATGAATGTGTTTGGATATAACTAAGCTAAGCTCTAAGTGTGCTAGATAACATTTCTGGAGAACAGCAGCAAAAACAGTTAAATTAAAATACACTGTGAATGATGACACAAAGTGTCAAACATAAACTGTGGACAAATTTATTTACACTAATTTAGGATTTTTTGACTTTTATGAATTTATATACTGTTAACAGGATTCAAGCTCTCTTGCTAAATATACATTTGTATATTGTATATTTGTATATTCATGCTGTGCTACCAACCTGCTGAAATAGAAACTCTGATTGGTTCTGTCTCTGAGTTTTATTCTCTGTTGTCCAACCCCCTGCTAAAATGAAGATTTCTAATTGGTTCTGTCTTTGAGTTTGATTCTCTGTTGTCCCACCCCTGCTGAAATAGAGATTCTGATTGGTTCTGTCTCTGAGTTTGATTCTCTGTTGTCCCACCTCCAGTCGAAATAGAGATTTTGGTTCTGCTGATTTTTATGCACCAGTGGTTTGTGATATGCCCCAGTACACAGAAAAAAAGCCCCATTATGCCAAAGATTAAAATGTGCAGCCCATTTTAAGCACTGCATGTACCCTATTATGCACAAATTTACTTGTGTAAAAGTTCAAGTGTTAGCTATTGAACATTGCCATTAGAGTTACTATGAGAACATACTGTATAATCGAGCATATAAACTGTTACTACCCACAAACGGCTCATATTAGACGAGCGTTTTGCTGAGCTCCACCACAGACGTTCAGAACGACATACTAACTCCACTGTCTGACATTGTGAATATTAAAATATATATATACAAAAATTAGGATAAATTAATAAACACAAGTTTGAAAGGGTTCCAAATGATCTATCAATGCAGAAACACCACATATATTTATTTTCTTAATCAAAAGCACCACAGTTCGTCCACACAATGGCTTTCTGATTCAGCTGCAGTGAATGGTACATGGTACTAGACTAATTCATGATTGTATGTATGGTGAATGGGTGTGCCTGGCAGGCTGACTGTCCTAAATAACTGTGACGCTCTATTGCACGCCTCATTGTTGCGCGATAACACAGCGCCGGGACAACTGCCGCCTCCACCCCCTAAAACACCAATCAGATTCCACCTAGCCAGAATATAATTCCCCATGTAGGGTCCATTTATGAGGCATTATGGGAGCACTTTAAAATCTCATTAGACGGTACAGCTGCACTTCGATACTGCATGCTGATTTTAGCATTTTTATTAATTCTGCTGGGTACCACGCAGCCCCCCTCCTCCAGTGCACCGTGAGACGAGCCTCATTCTGCTCGTTTTAATGGAGCTAATTCTAAACTGAGTCAAAAGCTTAGATGCTTGCTGATTGCATAATGCTCCCTACAAAAGAGCGAGCGAACACAGATACAGAGGCCAATTTTTTAAATACGCCAAGATACTGTACATCCAAGGGAGCACATTCAAAAATAAGCCATTCTGTGACAGTAAATCATTTGATTTTTATAATTTTCTTTTACTAAGCCAGGTTTCATATGTAAATAGTGATTAAAAAGAAAAGTTTGCTTATTTAATTTATATTAATATTTTTATAAGATTTTAATTTAAAAAAAGTATTTGCAACATTCATTCATAAATAGTATTGGACCTCCAAATAACTGAATTTAATATAGCATTCCATTAATAGCTTTGATTTTAAAATAAATAGTGAATGAGCAGGTGTCTTAAAAATGAGTGCTTTTATTGTATAAAAGGTAGCTTAACAGACACAACCTTCCACTTCTGTACTCAGCAATAATCAGCCTGGCCTCTAGAGCAATTTGTACACATGAGACTAAAAGATCATGTCTTATTACAACGCTAGCCAGTGCAGACTATTACAGAACTGGCAGTTAGTGTTCTCCTCCAAGCGTGTATAGTCTCAAGACCATAAATGAGAGCTCTTGGTCTTAAACTTATTTATAATCAGTCTTGTCTCAGTCTCAGTGTGATGTGCACTCTGATATTGTCAAGGCAAGCCGAGTTCAAAGCTTCTGTCTGAGGTAACATTTATAAGAAACTACAATTAATGATAATAACTGCACAATAAGTTTTCCATTTTATTCATTCCATTTTGATTTTATATGATACATTTTTTAATCTGATCTTGAACTCGACATGTCCTTGTCACGCCTGGTGCCAAAAGCGCTCCTGTCTCTCCCACACTCAGCTCTACCTGTAATCTCCAGCCTCCGGACTACAATACCCAGAAGGCACCTCACACTGACATCACTCCCTTACATGATCACATGACACTGCACAGCACTACCAGGAAGTCACTGGAGTATTGATTTCACCTGTTCACCTTACTATTTATACACCTACACTCCACACACACTTCATCGAGTATTTTTTTAGGATCACCCACTTCACAAAGCGTTATTAGTTACCTGTTTTTGCCTTTCTTCTATCACCATGTTTTGTGTATTTTTGCCTGCCCTTCGCTACTCTGGCTTCTGTTTACCGATATTGACCCTGCTCAATTTGACCTCTACTTGTACATTAACTTTATTTAATAAAGTGTTTGAATTGCATCTGTGTGTCCAGTCACGACAGTCATGGTCTCGATGTTGACTCAGACTCGGCTCAAGTAGTCTTGACTATAACACTACTGTTTAACAACAATCAAAAATCTAAAAGTATATAAAATATATAAAATGTAGAAGCAAAAAATATGTCAAAAAGAAGTGTTTATGCAAACCAGTTAAGTATTTTTTCCTGTGTCGTGTGCAATGAGCTTATGCACAAACTAAACTCTGTGTGGAATAGAATTCTGTACTTTTCTGAGTTGTGATAAACACTAGCATGTTTACAGAAAAAAAGGTTTTCCTCAAGACATGTAACTAAGTAAATGGGTAAAAGTACAAATAGTCAATAATACTCTAGTAAAATACTGTAGTGTTGCCAGGTGCTCAGTAATAAGGCCAGACCATAGTCCAGTTTGGCAACTTTATTTGAACATGGAAAGAGAGAATAATAACCCCCAGCAAGCAGTAATTCTCTGTTCAAATGGCAGCCCACTGGTAGAGACCCTTATTCACTCTCCATCACAACATCAGGGCATGGAACACCCAGAACTAAACAGACACAATTAAACACATCACTTACAAATAGCCCCCCCAACAACAAACAACTAATCATATCCTCCAAATAAAGCCCAACTTAGAAAAGAGCGGCCGCCAAGCATGCTGGGAGTTCCCTGAGAGCCGCCACAATACAAATCTATAAAAATAATCCTTAAATACAGTCCAAAAGTACAATTATTCAAGCTTTATCTTCCCCTGCTGAAAAGTTAATGACCATACGCAGACTACATTTCATGATATCACGTTATTACACAAGATTCAAAAGCACTGCTACTCTCTTCTGCAGGCAAATACTATATAATATACAAAACCAGCAGGTCTAATTATTACCTACAGGGATTAATCTCATGTGTTATGTGGTGCACTGTATATCTCGTATGTGTTATGTGGTATGTGCTGTAGCTGCAGCTGTAGCGTGGGCCGCAGTCGTACAGTATATTCTCTGTACAGTACGTACAGTGCATAGTGCAAACCTACTGAGTGTAATTACAGCTAATGTGTCAGGAAAGAAGTCTGCTGGTGAGACGTCCGTCGGAGGGGGAGGTGAGCACACAGGGACACTTTGTTCACACCTGATATTTTTGGAACTCTCTTGTTCCAACTTGTGGAGGGAAAAAAGAGAAGAAGAGGAAGAAAAAAAAACTGTCAATGTTTATGTGGAAACCTCGTTGTGGAAATTCGCCCGCCGTTCGAAGCCAGCGTGAGTGAAGAATGTGGCGGCGGGTATTTTTAAACCCCAGAGAAACCTCAAGGCCTGTACTTAGAGGGGGTCATGCGAGGCAAGATGGAGGCGCGCCATCTGAAAACTCCCTCCCACACAGATGGGCCTTCTGCAGTCCCAGCCAGAGGCCCAGCGACACGCCACTATCTGCGTGTGCATCAGGGCCCAGACTCTATCTCTATCTACAATCCGCACTGTAGAGTCTAACTGCTCCATCTATCGACTTGGTTAAGCTAACATAACTCAAATACTTCAGACATTTTGGATCACTTAAGCTGATTAAGTTAAACATACTCAAAATGAATAGTTGAGATATACACTCAAAATCCCCTGGCATTATTTGGAGATAAAGTGAATTGATTCAATTAAAATGAAAAAGTTCAAATTCAATATGGTGACTTTTAGGGAGTGGCTTATATTTGGGTAGTGTGACCCCAATGTAGAGTCATTGCTATCCTTCCCTATATGTTCAACCATAATATATATATATATATTGTGGTACAGTTGCTCGGCCTCAGTGTTGAAGACAGTAGGAGCAAGTTGAACCTTTCTTTGCAGCTGAAAGTGGCTTTATGCTGATTGAATGCTACAGTGACCACTCCTGCATCAAGTGTAACTATGTTACTATTATACATTTTATTTTAAAATAAGGGTGGCAATCACAAAAAAAAAAAAAAATCAGATTAGCCACAGCAATATTCTGTGAGTAATCACGACTAATCACATCTTTTCTTCTTTTTAACACTTTCTCCTTCTTAAGCTTTTAATAGTGCTTTTTAAATGCAAGTAAATGCTTTCCTGGAGCACTGCAGAAATTTCAGCAGAAAGTCTCTCTCTTTGATAAGGATTGACAGGTTTCTGACATGATAGGTGTGTCCTTAGTGATTTCCCGAGTATCTGTTGGTCACTTTCACACAAAACATATATAGAATCCACCAATTGCAGATAAGAGGCAGATAAACTTCCACACAGTAGAAATGCTGTGTTTTTATCACCAAATAAAGACATAAATTATGGGAGATTATGGGGAAAGTTGCGGCCAAACTTGTTAATGTGATGATGATAAATATGCGAAAATAAAATCAACACATTAAATGTTCCAGTTTAATCTTGTGCATTAACATGTTAACACTAACAGCACTACTTAAATGTTATAAGTGTTACATAAAGTAAAGTGTGCTTGACTCCAGCCCCTTTTCCTAAATGTTGCCAGATTTAAAATTTAAAACCTTGTATCTTGTTTCAAGTCTGGATTGCGTAAAGATTAAAGAGTAATGTCAACTTAAATAGAGTAAGTGTTGTTCACTGAATTCACCTAAATAGTGCATTGTTTGTACTTAGTTCAGGGTGTCATTTAAGCTTAAATAATTAAAGTCATACAAACAGAAAGAAAGATTTAAGGCGTTTAGTTTTGTCAGTTAATTTGAGTTTACTTAACTCAAATTCAGGTTTTATAGTATGTAAGCTTGTATTATCTGGATAAAAGATGGAATTAGGTGTGGTTTACCTATAGATTAGCATTTTTTTTTAATCTGCTTAAATGTAGAACCCTAAAAAGAACTTTTTGCAAAATATGTTTGTGTAAAAATGGATTATTCTGAAAGTTTTGCATGAACTCAACAAGAAAAACAATTTTCTTTTTACAAGTGGACAAGACAAGAATGTCAAAAACCTTACGCAAAATCATTGCAATTTTCACTTCTAGCTCTGAAAGTCTGTGACAGGGATGTGGAGCCTTATTCACAAGGGAAGTTCTGCATAAGGCTACATGCTGCAGGGAAGTGACAGGGCCGCCTATTCGTATCTGTTTTCCTATCTGTTTAGCGCACATTATCTGTTCATATTGAATAATGTATTCATGTTCATTTGTAGCTCTAAGGAGAAGCGTTTCCCATCCTCCCCCCATGCTTGACCTCTTTACATCACGCTCAGTTGTTGGTGGACTTTGACAACAGCCTCCTCGCCAACATGTCAGAGCGACACCAATATACAAGCAAGGTAGATCTAAGCCAGTGGTCAGTGAGGATATACATCCAGGCATTTTGGAACATTTACAATAATGTTGCTTTTAAATAAGATCTATGGCTTTGTTTCCATTATGACGCTTCGCTTAGGCGCTTAGAATTCGACCAATGAATCGAAATGCTCCCAAATGACTTAGACTTTGACTTGGAAGTCAGTGATATGTTCTGTTACCATATATTTTGCAGGGCTTATAACTGGTATTTTTCAGCAGGGTAATGCTCAACCAAACACAGTAAGTTTTTTTTTTTTTTTTTTAGATATATCTCCAGATTGCAACACTTCCTTGGTCTGCCCTGTTACCAGATTTATCACAATTAAACGGAAATAAAGGGGACATTAAAGGGATTAGCTGGTATGTTAGCTTTGGCAACCTACGAGTGTAGTGTACAGAATCAGACCCAGCTTTAACATCTGTAGCCACATCTTACATTCACATATATAATGTTTTATTCCAGTCCAACAACTCCTTCTTTATGTGTTACTTTTTGGCCGATGATTATAATTTGCCAGAATGCCTTGCTGCTTAACTGTTAGCATTAACTAGAAAACAATTGTAAAATTAGTCTTTTTAAACACTGCCTTGTCAAATAATTTGCCACACACTCTAATATTTTGTTGGACCGCCTTTAGCTTTGATTGAGGCACACATTCGCTGTGGCATTGTTTTAATAAGCTTCTGCAATGTCACAAGAATTATTTCAATCCAGTTTTGCATTAATTTTTCACCAAGATCTTCTAGCTTTGATGATGGTAGAGTCTGACCTCTGCTCAAAGTCTTCTCCAGTACCTCCCAAAGATTCTCAATGGGGTTAAGATCTGGTCTCTGTGGTGAACAATCCCTGTGTGAAAATGATGATCTCATGCTCCCTGAATCACTCTTTTACAATTCCAGCCCCATGAATCCTGGCACTGTCATCTTGGAATATGGCCGTGCCATCAGGGAAGAAAAAATCCATTGATGGAATAACCTGGTCTATATTCAGTATATTCAGGTAGTCAGCTGACCTCATTCATTTAGCACATACTGTTGCTGAACCTAGACCTGCAGACCAACTGCAGCATCAACCTCACATCATTTACTTACTTAAATCCAGGTGGAGGCCAGTCAGTGTACAGCTCTGGAAACAAATAAGAGACCACTTAAAAATGATTTTCTTAGATTTGATCAAATTGAAAACCTATAATCAGAAGGAAGACAGATGATCACAAGCCATTAAACAAAGCTGAACTGCTTAAATTTTTGTACCAGGAGTGGCATAAAGTTATCTAAATGCAGTGTGTAAGACTGGTGGAGGAGAACATGCCAAGATGCATGAAAACTGTGATGAAAAACCAGGGTTATCACACCAAATACTGGTTTCTGAACTCTTAAAACTTTATGAATGTGAACTTGTTTTCTTTGCATTATTTGAGTCAAATAAATGCTCTAAATGCAATATATATATATTTTTAATTTGGGAGAAATGTTGTCCATAGTTTATAGAATAAAACAACAATGTTCATTTTACTCAAACATATGCCTATAAATAGCAAAATAACAGAAACTGATTCAGAAACTGAAGTGGTCTCTTAATGTTTTCCAGAGCTGTATATTACGTAGTTGTCATACATGTATGTGACATTTACAGTAACATTAACTTATATTAGATTATGCTACATGCTACTGAAACACTCTCAATGATTATGTTTGAATATGTCTGTTAAATACAAGTGGCAGACCATCACAAATGTTTAAATGTAGCTGATGTTAGCTGAACCAAGTGGATGTTATGCTATTATAAACTCATGTAGTCTATAGACCAGATCAGATAATGATTTTAAAAGTAGTTTTACTTGAGAAATTGAGGTTATTTGTATTTATTTCTATTGGTAAAACAATACAGAGAGCTCTAATCTAAGCTGTGAGCTTGGGTCACTGTTGGCTCCTCAACATTTGGAAAAGGTTAAGATGGGAACATGTGATAATACATTTTTTTTCCCTCTTCTTTTTCTGAAGACGTGCCACAGTGGTTAGATCTGAATGGCCTCGTAGGCTGACACGTGTGCAATGGCAGCGCGTCTCTCAGTGTGAAGAGATGTTCAGTGATAGGAGCTGTGGTGAGAGACGCAGGCAGGGTATTGGAGCAGACATTTCCCTGTTCTCACTGCGCCGCGTAAAATCACTCGCACTCATTCGCAGGCATGAAGGAGGCTGATGAAGAGATACGCTGGTGGGGAGCGACTGCGCGGATGGAAAAGTGTGCCAGAGTGCCATACCACAGCTTTCGCACTACGCCTTCAGCAGGCTTTGTGAAATCGTTTTAGAGGGCCAAACTATAAAAAAATTACAGATTACAACACTTGAGAAATTACTAAATCATATCAAAGTGAAGGAAAACAATAAACCCTTTTAATCGCTGTAACATAAAACGAGTGCTGTCAATGTTAATGTGTTAACACGTGTGATTTGGATCTGAAAAATCCAACACGTTTTTTTAAAGGAAATAAATCAACCGACTTACTGCAATAATTCACTCTTTTAACAGAGCTTAGAGACATATCAGCTTAGAGACACAGCATTATTACTGTTGAGATCAGAAGGTAGATTAATAGTGTTTTAAGATTAAATATGGATTAAATCTCATAGCTAACTCTCACTGAAACCTGTCTTAAACCTCCCTCCTCTTTGCTCTCTCTCTCTCTTTTTTTAGCAATGCTTTAAATTATAGGTTGTGTTGATAGAAAAAATATATAGTGCCATTAAATGCTGCTTTTTTAGTCCAGTACACATTAATGTGTACACAGTTTGTGCATAAGTACGCAATGTAGTACATTTATAGTATAGATCAAGTATTTTTAAAAAGGTGTTTAAAAACACATACATACTTAATTTCGGCGCTATTTGTTGAAGAAGGGAATTGTGGGACTTCCAGGATATTGTTCATAATTTTCAGGCATCAAGGAGCCCCTATTCCATTTAGAAAATCTTACATTTATTCTTTTATTCACATTTAAATATCCACTATTAAAAGATTCTGTCTCAAGAAGAAGAAAGTATATGATTAATATAGAATAGAATCACAGAATAGTGTTGTGATTAATCTGGTTCATTTTAATTAATTTAATTTAATCGATAGACACTACTAATAAAAAAAAATTGTGACAAAATTATGTATTTGCAGATCATAAAATATAGAATGTTTATTGTATTTAAATATATATTGTTAAGATATATAACCTACACACTAGATGATTTGCATTAGACTATGTTTTGCACAAGAAAGCTGGTCTTTAAACATAATTGGTCAGTCATTATATCACTGAGCAATAATGCATAGCTCTTTACCATCCGTAAAAAGTGACCTAATTTACATGCAAAAATGCATCCATATGTGAGCGAAATGCCAGTGAGTGTCCACCGGCATGCGATTTACATACATTAATTAGCAGTGACCTGTAACGACAGCACATGAACCGCACCAGGGCACATGATGTTCTTTAACATATGCCATTTCCAACATGCTAACTGAAAACAAGGCAAAACGCCTAAAATCATATAGACTGTTATGCACAGTTCACCAGATTCACGTAGATGATTCAGATCCATTCTGCTCCTGATGATCCATATGCTGGATGAGATGAAATCTGGACGTGGAGCAGATGTACGCATGTTGTATAAATATTTTCTCTTGGACGGTGTGAGCGAGAAACGACTAATGGTTTAAATTTACGCTCTCCATTGATGGAGTCCGGTGAGAGCTTAGCTCCATTTACCTGCCTGTGTACGGAGTATTTTGAATAAAAAGGCAGTAATGTGTGTGTTGGGACATATCCAAGACATTATGTGAAAAAACTCAAGTGCGCAGTGCCTGCAATTCAGCTAAATGAAGTGCCTTTTTGAACATAATGAAAAAGGCAGTTACATTAACTCTTTCAAACAGTTTATAGGCTGAGGAAAAGCAGCCGAGCCGGAGAAGGGTATGTGACTGGGGATTTCTTACAAAGGACAGAAGAGTCTGTTCACTCATTCACTGTTTAATGTGATCAGTAGATTTGATACAATATTCTATTTTAAAATCAAGCTTTAATTCAGCTTTGAATATTTTAGATGTTAAAAGTACTGTTGCAATACTGGTATAATTCAATTGGTTAGCATGACCATATGTTTATTTTTTAAAAAGGACACTTGAGACTAAATAATTGTCATCATAGTCTATATGGCGTAATCATCTCCTTTAATTTTAAAATAAGCAACGAAGATTTTTAGGTATTTTAATTTAGGTTTAGCCATTTTTGCATTGTGGTAAATCAACAGTTAGACCAATAATTGAAAAACTGGACATTTTCACACAATTTAAATGTTTAGATTTTCACATTTAATTTAGTTGTTTAGATTCTGGTTGGACACTTTTTTCACGTCCTAAAAAAATTGTTCGAACTAATATTTGGTTATGTATTTACTGTACTGAGAAAAAATGACTGCATTTTATTTATTTTATACATTTGTAATCCTACAGAAATAAGGTTATTCTCTTCATAATACTTATTATAAGTATTATGTTTTCATATTTCTAATATTAGTACTAATATTCCGGTGCCACTTTACACCTTTATAAAGGGTTAATAATTGGTTTACAATTAGTTTATTAATGGCTACTAATTAGGTTGTAAATGCCTTAAAAATCATTAATAATCAGTTATAACACATACGTAGAAAGGGCAACAGTATAGATGGCTGTGTAATATAGTTCACTATTTGGCAAACAACAGGTCACTGTTGCCCTTTCTGCGCATGAGATATAACTGATTATTAATGATAAATTATTAAAGGCATTTACAACCTAATTAGTTCATTAGTAACCATTAATAAACTAATTGTAAACCATTTATAAACCCTTTATAAAGGTAGTCTTATTTTAAAATGGTACCAATATTCCTAAAGTCTTAATAAATTGCACAAAATTGCAATGAGAAAAATGTTTGTATCACTGAAATTCATTTTAATTAATTGAATTATTACACTAGAAAACATGAAAGATGAATATAAAACATTGAATAAGAACATGCAGACAAAGGGCAGATTGGGACTGGATAGTGGCAAAAGTAAAAGGGAGTGAATGGAAGGAAGGTAAAGAGAGATATAATAAAAAAAAACAAATAAATGAGTTCTAGTCGAAATGATAATAAATTTACCCTGAAAGAGTAAATCCAAAATGGGTTGAGTGGGTTGAAATGAGTAGGTTAAGTTCATTCTGCGAACAAAACCACATCACAAAATCAGACCAGGCAATCTGGAGCTGAAAAGATGTCAAAAACTGTAGGACAATATACAGATCAAAATCTGGTTGAGAAATAAGAAGAAAATGGAAAAAAAAGAAATATATAAATGAGATATCAATACAGTTGCAATGCACAACCCCCACTTTTTCCATGCCGTATTCAAATTATTAGTCGCTTAAAATCAGATAAAACTAGATGACTGAGCTACTGACTAAACCGTCCTTGAGTGTAAACTTCCTGCATGTCATCGTTTCTAACAGGTCTTGGAAATGCTCCCAGAGTCATTTACGGTAATAAAGTCAATCAGACACCAGCATGGCCAGAGATCGGTGCTGAAGACCCGCACTCACTGCCTCTAAGAATGGCTAAACTGGAATGACTTACAGCCAGAAGAAAAACACAGTTAAGGAGTGGATTAATGGACTCATTTGACAGAATTATAGCATTTTTTTCATGGCGAGGGTCGTAGGTGCAGAATTAGCGACTGGTTGATAATATCAGCTGCTCCGCACTGTGCTACCCAATACTCCCAGCAGCGGCCAGAGTAAACACAGCTGTTTAACGCGCTCTGCAACTGCGCTCACAATAAATCTTAGCTTTGTGTGAGGCCAGGGGTTTACCTTTTCCCCAGGAGTGCTAGAATTTGGACTCTACCACAATCTGCCCCAGTGTTCACAGACACTGAACCAGAGCCAGTGACCCACAAGAGAAATAGGAAATCGTACGGGGCAAGAAATGCAGCTGTAGTTACATTCTACACTAGAGGGAATGATGCCAGTAATCAGTATATTATTTTTATTTTATACACTGACAGGCCAAATATCAAGGGACATGAACTTATATTGTGTCCCATGACTTTTGTCATGTCCCATGGAAGCAATGGATTGCTGCTTGGACCTGTGGGATATGTGTGTGGATGTGTGGATTCTACCACACATGTGGAGTCACTTAAAAGTGTTCACATAGACAGTTCTAGCTAGGTGCTGCTTGTCACGACCATTATCTCCCACAGCACTGTCCACTGTGGTTGGTAATGCCTTCCGTGATGTATCTTCTGGTGACATATGTATATTATGTAGAACTATATGGTAAAAAAAATGTATAAATAAATTTAATGACCTGACCAAAGAATAATTTTAAATGAGCTTTGGCGCAGAGAAAACTGGAATTTAAAATCATAAATTGCTTTTGTGGATTAAATAGCAAATTGTATCCACAGATAATTATATCTAAAAGGGGATCCTGAGCCCATACAGTGATTTCAATTGCAGTATAACACCTGTTTTAATGCAGTGCCACCTGAGGACCTGAAGAGCACCAGCATCTGATATTAACAGTCAGCCTTGTCTCCTGTGCACAGTGATTTCTCCAGGATCTATTAATCTTGTAATGATATTATGTATTGTAGACGGTAGGGTGTCCAAAGTCTTCTTGTTAAACAATATGTAGACAGTGTTTTTTTTTCTTATATGTGTTCTATGTTCTACTGTGAATAGAATGTGGATCTATGAGATTTGCCAATTTTACATTTTACAAATGGTACCAACATGGAATGCGAATTAGGATTGTTGGGATTACACTGAGTAAGATTCAGATTCCCATTATTGGTTAAATCTTTTTTCAATACCTCTAATTAAACCTGTGAATGGAAGGAATTGCTTAACATAATGTAATGACAGGTAATTACTGCTTGTAACCAGAGAGCCAAAGAGTAAATGACTCTAAATCTCTGATGCTGAATGTGTAGGAACCTGAGCACACAATGATGTGAAAGAAATTCTTCTATTCTCTTTGATAAACAATGATTCAAAGACTGAATGGCTGGTTCTGTGAATTTAAAGGAAACAAGGCCTTTTATTCAGAAGCACATTAGCAAATGTAGCTGAAGTTAAAGCTATATGCAGTAGCTTGTCGCCCCCTCAGCTGCTGCTGAGAAGGGTGTAGGTTTTAGGTAATAGTTGGACAAACAGATGCAAACCTAGCTGAGCTTTATTGAGCTACAGCAAACAGAGCGAACAAATAAACACATTTTCACCACTAATACAGCGTCACAGGCCTGCATCTTGGGAACAAATGCTAGTCCACTGGCTGCTGCCGTTTGGAACGCTTGCGAGACAAGTATTAACAAGCACCCACAGCTTTATAAGGGGATGCTGTTTAGGAAATATATTTTTTGCTTCTCTCGGGAGCAAACACAAGACACAGCAGGCCCTGTTACCAGAAGCCAATCCAAAGCCAAGACGATGCTGAGGTCACACGAGTTAAGCTTCGCCCCCGTTTCTGAAGCGATGCGATAAATATACATAGACGATATGTTAATACGCACAAATGTAAATCTCTGTATGCTGTGGTTATTTTCTGGGACATATCAAGGCCACACAGACAGGGAATGTACCACTGCTGCAGAACGGATTTAGCGCATTTTCGACAGTCAACAAATTAACACAGAAAGTCAGACTTACGCAGAATTCACACAGAATTATGTGATCATATGTTTCCAAACACGAGCACATATAATATATATTTTTTTCAGAGCATACATGGATAATCCTAGCAATATCCAGCACATACATGCTCCTTCTTGTCAGCTTGTTATTTTTTTTACTGGCTGTTCTCCTTTATAACCTAAAATCCCTGAACTGTATTCCCTAATTGCTGGAAGTATTTGCTCTACTAAGAGTTTTCTCATCACAGCTGGCAGCAAAGTTCCCTCATTTCTCTCACCAGCGCTTCTTTTTACGACCCTCAGCAGTACAGATAACGCTTTTTTGACATGAGAAGGCCAGAGAGTCCAGCAGGGTCTTCACAGTCTTCTGATAACCACTGGCCAGAAGGAGCCCCAGAGGAACAAGCTGATTACCTCAGATCTCCATGGAACAGCTCACCATGAATATCCCTCTTAATAGTGCCTTTCAAAGAACAGGCTATGTAGGGTTTAAGGTTGTCAGATTAAACTGAAGGAGCTGATGGGCAGGTTTGGATTTGTAATATACTTTTAAATTGTTCTTATCTGGGACACATGGTTCTAGAAAAACAGATAATTTACATTATGGAATCTCTTTAAGATTTAAATGTTTGGAAGAATTTCATGAAAAAGTGTACAGTGTCCCTATTTATACAACCAAATGTGTACCTTAAGAAATTGTGGCATTGTTTCGATAAAAAAGCCTTCCCCAGCACATCCCAAATATTCTCAATGAGGTTAAGGTCTGGACTCTGTCATGGCCAATCCACGTGTGAATATGATGATCTCATGCTCCCTGAATCACTCCTTCACAATTCCAGCCCCATGAATCCTGGCACTGTCATCTTGGAATATGCTTGTACCATCCGGGAAGAAAAAATCTATTGATGGAATAACCTGGTCTATATTCAGTATATTCCAGTAGTCATTATTCCTGACCTCATTCTTTCAGCACATACTGTTGCTGAACCTAGACCTGACCAACTGCAGCAAACCCAGATCATTTGCTTAGTTTGCTTAAATCCAGGTGGCGACTCTTCTTTTGTTTGGCAAGGCAGTGCATTTTAAACATAACTTACAATTCACTAAGAAGTTCCAACCTGTCTACCATGTACTCGAAGAAAACTTGAGAAAATAGTGTCCCCATAGCTAAATTGATCTGGTAGATTTTCAAATTCTACTGAGTTACTGAAATATTGGGGTTAGGGTAAGGTTTAGGTTAAGTTTAGATTAGATTAGGTTAAAGTTAGACTTAGGTTTAGGTGTGATAAGTAACAGTATTTTTTGTAATTTAAGGTGCTGGTTAAGCTTAGGTTTAGGATTAGGAGTGGGGTAGATAAAGGTTAGGTTTAGCTTGAGTATATTTATTCATTACGTATGTACTGTTTCACTCTGTTTGTTGCCTTATTTTACAGTCCTAATTGATGAAATTCTGTTTCATAATGCAAGAATTGTGTTTGTACATGTACAGTGGCAGTTTTGTGTCTAAATATGGACAGAATGTGACTGAATTGTGCATGAATTTGGTGCAAAATGCTTTGTATACAATGTCATAATAAATTAAAATCTTATTAAATCAAAATAAAGTGGGTATGAAGAGATCAAAAGAACCCCTAATAATATCTTTATTTTAAAGGGTCACAGTAAGGTTCCTGGGTTTTCTGGTTTTCTGGATGTTGGCTGTGAATGGGTCCTGCACTGTCATCACTGTGTTTAGGTGAATGAATAATCGACTATAAAAAAAAGAAAGGTTAGATTTGAATATTAGCCTCTGTGTCTGCCATTTTTTTCTCTTTTTTTCCAAACAATAAGTGGTTTGACAATAGAAAATAACACTGTATGTGCTTCAGGGTTCTCTAGAGACCCATTCAGGGTTATTTATGATTGCGAGAATTAATCTCACTTAGCGAAGGCGGCGGGCTCCTGAAGAAGCCCTCCTTATGAAAAGCAGCCGGGAGGGTGGTTGGGTTGGGGTGGGGACTGCGGTACGATTCAAGACTTATTTAAATCCCCCTCGTAGATTAGAAACCGGTTTGACAAGCCTTTCACCACTCGCGATATCTGAGGGCTTTTTATGCCACGGAGAAGGAGGTAATCCATTTGGAATTTACAAATGATTCAGAGCAGGGCTAGAGACACGCTGCGTGCCGGGTGTTTCCAAGGAAATATTTCCATATTACCGATAATTTGCGAACTGAAATGCAAATGAGGGCAGCGTTTGAGCCATTGTGCAGACGATTGCCATATTTTGCCATTGTTGAGGCTGAATTGCCTAAGGCTGCTACTCTGCCTGAGGCTCATCAACATTTAAAGCGCAGATACTGTTATTTATGGCCGGGTAAGATCAACAAAACATTATGGAAATAAAATGATGAAACATAATGGTGTGTTTTGTATAATGCAGAGAAAAAATGCATATTTGTGGCCTTTATGGACTGTAAGGACTTTTTTTTTTCATTGCTATACTATATTAAGCAAACAAGTGTATGTCATACATATAAACGTATTATATAGCAAAATTATCGTTAATCTCATTTGTGCAATAAAATCAAAAAGTCAAGCAAATGAAGCACAAAACTGTTTGGACACTGAAATGTCAGCACCTATGCTCAAACCAATTAGTCACTTTAACCTTGTTCAGCTCATCAGCAAATTTAGAAAGGTTTCTGCTCTTTATCCTGAGGAAAATGAACAGAATAGTTAATTGGCATAATTTTCATCATACTCTTCATTCTTTTTAAACTTTGCCAATTAGGCAGGGACACGAGGCCGAGGGCACAGTCCAGTCTGATCATTCTGCTCATTAGTTTGACCGTCCCGGAGAATGTGCAGATTAAGTAACACAAACAATGGCGTGACATTTATGAATATTTTAGGTTTAAAGGCAACAGATGAGATGACCGAGTGGTGCCAGCTAGCCTGCAGAGCTGACCGCCCGCAATCTTTCTGGCTGCTTAACAATCCTTTAAATGTGCCAGGCTACTTCACACGACCCCAAATGTTACACGCCATGCTCTTCTGTCAACTTGCTTGTTAATTAAAAAATAAAAAATAAAATTTTAAGTCACAGTACACAGACTTCTCCTTTTCTTTCTACTGAAGCAAAATGTGCTGAAGCAAAATTTTATAATATTAATACTTTTTTAAGATGATACACATAAAATGAAACTCATTTAACCTGTGCATGTTTGTACACGGCAGGTTGACTTACATACTTTTTATTATTTTTTATTACCCTTACAAGAGAACATAAATTGCCTTACTATTATAAATACAATGTAAAAAAAAATCTGCAAAATTCAAATGAAATCAATAACTTATGTAGTGTGTAATATGTTATGCAATAAAATTAAACACAGATTCTATTAGCCTTTTAAGTTAGATAATATCCAATCTGAACGTGTGACCCAAACTCTTTTACCCAAACTAAATATCTATTCTCTGGCTATTATAAAAACATGCAAAAAAGACTGAAGTTTTTTACTGTCTACCTATACAGTTAATTAAGTTTATAGCATTTAATATTGTTGTGTATATAAAAACAAATTGCAACAGCTAATGATTTACGGATAAATAGAATTTGCCCAACATTACTTGGAATAAAACCTTCTCACATTATTGTTAATATTAACATTAAAGGTACACAGTTTAAAATATATATATGTTGTTATAAAAGTTATGATATAAAACAGTGCAGTGTTAACATATACAAAAATATATATGATCACTTACAAGAACAAATCCTGTGGACACTGAAGGCTAAAACATACGAACAAACCAAGTAAAACATACTTTACAAATGCTAGAGACATTGTAGATTAGCATGCTTAGCTACCATGATACATTTACACAACCTGACAGCTAAGAATATACAACCAAAAATGGTGGTTAATTCAGGGTGGCCACTCATCATTTAAAAGTCCTAAACAAAAGCTGTGAAGAAAAGGTCATACTTTGTCTTAATTTTTTGTGAAAACTGCAAGTTTGATGCATAAAAAGAATGAAAACACTTTGTTACAGATGCAATGAATGCTAAACGCTAACTTAGCATGATTAACATGCTTCAGTGGATTAGCACAGATTTGAAAGAAAGCGATGTGCTCAGTTTAAGTGTGTGTGTGGTTTGTGTGTGTGTGTGTGTGTTAACATGTACCCCTATGTTTAAATATGACAGAGACACATCGCTCTGACTGAGTAAATGTGCCCTGAGCTGCCAGAGCTGTGGTTTGCACATGGCAAGACGCCCTATCCCTCAGTTTGCTTTCTTTCCCCCCCTTCCCCCTGGTGTATCTAGCTAGCTGTGCGGCTCACCTTCATCAGTCTGCCCATATGTCTATATCTTTATCTCTATCTCTCTCTTGTTCTCTCTCTCTTGTTCTCTCTCTCTCTGTCCCTTTCCATAGTCGTGTGTGATGCCGTTCCCGTGTTGGTTAAAGGCTAGCTTCCTCTAACACACATTACATGCCTGGAAGCTTCTGGGACTGCCACACCACGCCAGAGTGGCCTTAAAAATGTGCGCCTTACGTAATGGCCAACTGTCTCCAATCATTAGGGGCAGCCTTTAAAAAATACATGCTTCTGCCGACAGCTGCGCGCTCTCGACTTTGCCTGCCTTTCACAACGGATTTGCTTTAGAGACCCTACTTGGTTATATTTAACCCAGAGCACTAGCACACACACACACACACACACACACACACACACACACACACACTCCGAAACACAGGACCTCTCCCAGCTCATCCACTCTTTACACTAACACACACTCCTAGTGAGAGTGAGAGAAAATTCAACACTCCAGATAGCATGTAGCATTAGGAAAATAGCGAATGGTGGTCTTTCATATTTCATGCTGCGGAGAACGAGCACGGCTTTAGAATAAAGAAGACAGAACAGAACGACTAAGTAGGCCTCGTTTTGTATCAAATATTAGTTTAGGTGTAGATTAATAGAAATACATTGGTAAGATGTCAGAATTGAACTTTAAATTTGTATATTTAGAGAGACTAGAATGTGCAAAAACCTTATTATTTTGCAGGTGTTAACATAAAAAAAACAATTCAGGTAACAACAATAAAAATAGGAAACAATATTATGAAACGATTTGTGATGTGTGTTGTATAATTGTTTATTTTAGATATTGAAATTGTGTGCAGTTACACAATAATTTAAACGGGTTATATATTGTATTCTTTGAGTGTGTGTGTATATACAGTATATCTATGTCTGGGTATATGTGCTTGTATGTATATATATATATATATATATATATATATATATATATATATATATATATATATATATATATATATATATAAAAGGTTTACCTGTAAAATAATGTATTGTTTTGTATTGTATTGTTTTACAGTAAAAAAAAAAAAGCAAAAAAAAAACATTGGAATCAGACAGGACATTTTATATAGACAAGGTACTGACAAAATGATCATAATTATGCATGATTAGAATTTTAGATAATAGATATTTATTACTATATGATGGTATGCATTATATTACAATATTGAAATATTTGTTTTCTACAATGTGTGTGAACTTTATAATAAAATAACCTATAATCAAAATTTGTGTAATTGGATAGGCTACATATAATGCTTTGTAATTAAAATGTTCATATTTAATACAATTGAAATTAAATTAAATGTTAACATAAAGAAACCAAAAAAATAACATTAACATAAATAAAGAAACCAAAGTAAATCATAATGATCAAAAAGACTAGAAAATATGCATATGGAAAATATACTAGTGAAATATTTCGAATTCAGTACTGAAATATAAAAATAAAACTTTTACACATTTCTGTTAAGGAACAAAATAAACAGTTTATCTTTCTCTCATGCACTGAACTCTTATCTGAATCTGATCAGCAGGAACGTACTACCAAACACAAAAAAAACTGAAATTCCTGATATTAAATAAAAAAATGTTCATTTTGACTCAGATGATGCTTATATAGTTTATTTATGTAAATTTGAGAAACAGTTTATTATTTATATTCACATTTCAGTTTATCATTTATATACCTACTCATATACTATTTATCAGTTTTTGCAAATAAACCTTTTACATACACACACACACACTTACAAACACACACACACACACACATATATATATATATATATATATATATATATATATATATATATATATATATATATATATATATATATATATATATATACATGTATACATATCTGTATAACCTGACATTTATGATAATACATTATAATTTCCTTTTCTTTTTACAATTTCCCATTTCTTCATTTCTACACATCCATATATACAATCACATACAACATTACTCAGAAATCAATAGAACATTTTCATGCCCTCATACAAGACCTGATCCTGTGGGCTCTGTAGTGTGTGAGTGATGAACACACACTCTGACAGCCATGTCACATCCTGTAAAAATGGGGACAGCTCCGACACAGCTGCCCTGCAGACGTCCTTACACACACACACACACACATAGGCATGCAAACACACACACACACACACACACACACAAACACAGAGAGAGAGAGAGAGAGAGAGAGAGAGAGAGAGAGAGAGAGAGAGAGAGAGAGAGAGAGAGAGAGAGAGAGAGAGAGAGAGAGAGAGAAATACACCTTAACACACATCTGTGTGCCTGTATACTAGAGCCAAATAACATGCAGAAATATCTGTTCTGCTAAATTATTAATACACTATGCAGGCCTGATCTTATTTTACTGTGGTCAGTTAGTAATAGCTAATGAATGAAATATATTTTATTTAAATGTCTTGGTTAACCACTGAACATTAACTGAAACCCTTATCATAAGGTATGTGCTATTTATTTGAATTATATTACAAATATTTATTTAGTAAAAGGAAAGGAAATATCTTTAAAGCAATTACACTATTTTACATCACAATTAATTTAATTATGAAAAAAATGAAATGTTTTCTGTGACATAAAATATATTATAAATAATAGAAGTGTATATATATATATATATATATATATATATATATATATATATATATATATATATATATATATATATATATATATATATATATTACTAGACATAAACATAAATAATTTAATTGCAATATCTTATTTTCTTGTATTATCTAATGCATGCACGGCACCAGCAATTGAACTGGTTTAATTTATATACTTCTATTTGTCTCTATTTAAAATTGATATATGTGCATATATTTTTGTATTTATACATATATATATATATATTTTTTTTTATATATATATATATATTTTAAATTCACCTCCCCCCTCCATTCACAGGCATAAAAAGGCTTCTATTTAAATAGAGTCTCTCTTTCAGGAGGAGCTCATATGTGAGTATGTGAGCTTTGTCTCTTTGATTGTAATAATCGTGTTGAGCGATGACCTCAGCGTGTAGATATAAGCTCGGTCAGTGGCAGAGGTCACCGCGGAGGGCCTCCCGTTCCCAGGGTCAGATAATATCGTCAGGCCAGCACAAAGGGAGGTGTTGGCCAGGTGGCGGCCTTGGAGTCTTTCGTGTCATCTCCATTCATCAGCGGACGGCGGAGCTGTGAGAATGTGGGGGGAGATCAATACCGCCAGCCCGAGGGGGGCCTTCTCCAGCCCCACCACATTACTCACATGTGCTCACCATTCCTTCAGCTGGGTGGAGAAAGATGGTGTACAAGCATGTCTCAGTATCTGACACGACGAGGGGAGGGGTCCTGAGAAATAATGCTAATTTTATTAACACAGAACTCACCATTACCACCACTAACAATAACAACAAGTACTACACCAACAGATATATAATAGTGATACCAACATATTATAATATAATAATAAAATGCAATAGAGGTGCAATAAATAAAAAAAAATAGTTAAGCAATAAATGTTATATATTGTTTAAAAACCTTTATTTCAAATATCTCTATTTTATCTTTTTTCACGCGCTTTACAAATGCATGATTTATCTATAAATACTCTTCTAAATAAATATTATAATGCTTGTAATACATTCATTCATTTTTTACACAGTTTCACTTTCAGTATATACATATATATATGTCTTGCTGTTGCATTTCTCCAGACTGAAAAAGTCACAGGAGAAAAATATACATTACTTTTAATAAACACCAATTTCAAAAAATGTTTCATATAAGCGATTTTGAAGTATTGATTGTTTTTTATATAGGTACAGTCATAGTGTAAATAACAACAGGCACATTAATATAAAAAAATGGAGATGCAAGGTTTTGCATGATTTTGGCTATATATGCATCTGTGTTTTGTTTGTGTGTGTGTTTTATTTGACACATTTAGTCAGAGAGATAGAGTATTTAAATTGTTCTTCAAAACTAGGGGGCTTATTTTTAATCACTTTTTTATTCACTTATTATTTCATTTTAATTCAGAGATTTGAGTTTACTAACCTTTTCTCTTGTAAACATATTTGTAACTATTAAAACTGCCATGACATCATTGATCACCTCACATTTTAGGTTTAGTTTACCATTCAGGTCTTTAGCTCTAAAGATGTTAATGTCTACTTTAAAAATGTGTAAAAAAAATACATTGTCTCCACCTAATTAAAAAGGAAACAACACTTTCCATCTTGTTTAAAAAGGACTTCATTCTGGCATTGTGCTTCAACAAGTGAACAAATATTAGCCCTTTCACTCAGCGGTTTTAGAGCAGCCCCGGTGAAGGCTTGACGCTGTCTTGTGCTGTTTTTACACCTCCTGTCCTACAGTGATGGCTGACTGCAACAACACCACGGACACATTCTCATGCTAAAGAGGCCCTGCGCGCATGAAAGTGGCGTCTAATTATGGCTGAGGGGTCTCAATAGCAGCATAATTAGAGAACAACTCCCTGGTGCAAAGCGCTTGTTGGTTCGGGAGCTCGCGGGGAGTTTTATGGCAACGGGGTCGTACCGCTATTACCCCGACGAGCAACAATGGAGCGAACAACAATGCAGGGCCTATTATTTAGCTTGTATGTTTGAGTAGGCCGGCAAGCCCTCTCTCTCCCCGCACTCTCAGTGAAGGGAAGTGAGGCGTACCGCTCACAAAGGCTCCGGGCCTGGTCAGGATAAAGGGGCTTGGCTGGTTAATCACTGGCCTTAAACTACAGGAAGTTGCCTATTCTCAGAGCCCCCTCAGGCAGCAGAGCAAACCTTTAATCAATGCAGTGATGAGCCCGGTCTGGTGCCGAGAGATTGGAGGGGGGAGGGCGAGCGCTCTGTTACTACTGAAAAGAGAAAACTTCCATCGTTATAACAGGAATTCTATTTCTATTTTCAGTTGAGGTCTATTTCAGTTGTTTGTCCTTTGTTGAATGTGTTACAGGGTGCTCGGTGTTAAGGCTGTGTCACTTGTGGTAACTAGTTTCACTATTAGCTGGACAGCGAAGCACATTCATTTCTGAACCATATGTCACAAACAGGACGTGGACTGTTATATATGCTGCATTGATGTGTAGGTTGAGATCCTGACTGATATATGGAGAGATACAGTATTAGAGCTGGGAGTTTTGTTCAATATGTAGCTTTTTCCTGCATTTTCAAAAGGGATATTTAATAGTCCATTGTATGTGTGTGTATGTATTATACAAAGTTTATATATTTTGAGATGAAACTCTTTCACCTGGGGTCAGGTGGGTTAATTGTAAGTGTTTAAAATAAAGTAACTTTTATAATTAATATACAGATTACATTATTATTCAATATCTTACTCCTGTTTACACCACAAACTTGTAAGTGTGAACTGAATCAAATTCAAGTACCAATCTCAGAAGGTGTTCATGTGGTGTTTTTAAAGGAAAACCACTTGAATGCAGTATTAATACAAATATTTTGTAACTGTGAAAAAATTATTAACACACCAAAAAAATAGCACCAAAAATTGTGACTTGATATAAAATCTTACATTGACTTTCATTAAAATATAAAGGTTTTTTGTTTTTGTGTTTTTTTTTCTTTGCTGAAAAAAAAACAGTGTTCAACTGACTATTTCTAAACCTCTAATTAGGGCCGCCCAGTATTATTTTCAGCTATCGTCAACTACATTGTTAAACTAATCAAGGGTAGTGAAGTAATGTAGAACCACATGTGGCTCCTCTAACTAGATCTGAATAAACCAATTACATTTTATTGAAAGTCTGCTGGATCGCAGAGCCATCTTAGCATTTGGACCACTTGGCCTCATATTGGGGGACAGCATAGAATAGGATTCGTCTAGGTAAAATGACAAGTGGACATGTACCATAAGACACCATTTCAGAATTTATCCATAACTAAAACATAACCTAAGCTGTACCCTAACCATTACCCTTAACCCCCTAAACACAGTGGGATGCTGAATTCTTTTTTGGACTTTAGTTAATTCTGCATAACAGAGAAGGGTGACACTGTTTTATTAATTCTTCTTCAAGTACAAGGCTTACATATTTTGGCAACAACAGTGCCACCAGTACAAAGGAGCTTCTTGTAAATATTATATGTATGAAATATCTGTTTTTAAATGTAATTAATTTCTTAGGATGCACACATGTAAGATTTTGATAAAATCTTATTGAACATATTAGAACTACCAATAAATGATCTATTATAATAAAGTGCAAGGTATTATAATATATTGTATATTATATTGTATAGCTGCATAAATAGCAGTTCATGATAAAGACATTTCTAGTTAATGGGTGATTGTTCTATTGATCTATTGGTAGTGATGATAGTTACGGTTTTTACAAGCAAACCCACTTTCACATTAAAACCACATGTAGAATTCTGTGCAGTGCTGTATATATTGTATGTTACATACTTGAAGTCAGATAGACGTATGTGTGTTATTACTGTAGTCTGTCCTCATATTATTTCACATTTTTACTCATCATCAGGTGACGTGGAACCTCAACTTGCTCAGTGTGTACTTCAGCTCATCTGTCAGAGGCTTGGTCTTGCTAATTATGACTTTGCATGACTCATGAGCAAGCACAGCTCAACCCGCATAAACAGATAAAAAACAACTGTCATTTAGGCACTGCCTTCTCACATCATAGCAAACAAACAAACAAACAAACAAACAAATAAATAAACACACAAACAAACTAACAACAAGTAAAGTAAAAGGCAGAACTTCCTGAGCATGGAATTGAGGTTACACCAGACAGTGAATTTATAAAACTTTCTTTTTCCTTGTACAGTATAGGACAAATATTCCTCACATAAGCACCTTCTTTCCCAGCTTGCTGAGTGAAACTATTTCATTCTCACTTTGAAAGATTACGAGCCACTAGGGGTGATTAGCATAAACCCTAAAGCTTTGCTATAAAGACTATAAATACATTCCATATGTGCACTGTGGTGAACATGTAAAGGCCTATAATTTCACACAGTTTTCAGTTTGTCACACAGCATATGGACAGAGTTGCAGCTCTGAGAGTTCCGTGACTGTATCATACTTTAGGCTACTGTACATTAGTGTATATTTTTGTACAATGTATATCGTTCAATCATACTGCACCATGTTTTTTAATACCAATAGACAATCCACTATTTGCCCTTCATTTGGTTCCTTTTACTATACCCCTGCCTCCCCCAACATCTTTGTAATGGGTGGTGTGACCACCAGACCGCCTACGGGCCACTGGGCCCCAGAACAGGAAGTGACTTTCAGGACGAGTGGGCCCATTGGCCCTGAAGTCTCCGCTCAGTGGGTGCATACGCGCGGGCAGCCATGGAAGGCAAAAGCCCAGAGCCAAATCTGACCAGAGACCCCAAAGAATGGGGGAGGTGAGGTGTGCAGATGTGGGGGCGTAAAATGTTAGTACTTAGCTTTTTTTTTTGTTACTTTTATTTACTTTATATATGCTAAATATTTGATAAAGAGCAGTAAATGTGCTTTATTGTGTGGGTATACCCTCAATTGACTTCAGTTCAATTTAAAACAGTTTTTACCAACATGAATAAAATGCAAGATAAAATAATCTCTAATAGTCTTGATCAGTTAATGGGGACATTTCACAAAATAAAATTTTTGTGTGCTTTTTCAATTCCACTTGGGTCTCGACTGCCCCTGTAAACACTCAAAGCATGAAAATGGTCCTTTAATCTTTTTTTTTTTTGAGAGTTTGGTGTCAGGGATCGTATGCTTTTATGAGTCATTTGAATGGCTCCCTTATTGTGATGTCATGATAAAGGAAACCTACATTAATTCACTCTGGCACCACCCCTTGCCCCAGTCATTTGGGTCATTTTGGTTGAGAACTTTGGACAAAACACAGCAGGATTAGCCAGCAGACTTCGTCTGATGGAGGGATCTATACCTACCGTATGTAGCAAGTCAGCAGAAAAGGGAGGTGTAAGTACTTTTTAAATAACAGGGTGTGTGCTTCTATTGCAGTTAAGCATGAACTAGCTTATTTGCTTAAATGTGACTGAGACTGAAACTGGCAAGAATAGATCTGGCAGTATGTGAGAGTGATTTTTTGCAAAGAACTTCATGAACATGTTTTATATAGCCCATAGACCTATTAGAACTTCCAAAAACATTTAAAAAGAGGTATAATATGTCCCCTTTAACAATTTGATACTTGATACACAACAGAATTGTAAGTTAAAGTCTTTGGCAGAGGTCTTGTTTGTCTGCCCAGGGTCTTGTAACATCTTGACCCTTGCAGATCCTGTCGTAGCCCCTGGGCAATTGGGTGGGGCCACACTGGAGGCGGTGGGTATTGGTTGGTTGGAAAAATAAGAGACATAGCATTAAAGTCTGCTGGTAGAACTTTTATTAGACGCTTTCTTTTATTTAATGCTTTTTACAATGCAATTCTGATTCAAGCCTCCTGGTGACAGTGGCAATTTAAAACTTTGGGTGGAACCAAGACCAAGAGAAAACCTAACTGGACAGAAAGAGTAAAGTCAAAAATTATGGGAATGTAAGTAAGTGTTAGACACCTGCTCAGTGTTAAAGTGAAAGTCAGTAGAGGGCAAAGGGTCACCACTGTTCATTGTGACAGGATTTTATTAATCAGAACAGCATCGGGAGAGAACAGTAGGAACAAGACATCTTAATACATTGAAAATAAAAAAGAAGGTTAGGATGGGTTACAGGGTTAGGAAGACAATCAGGGGTGAGTTTACACAGCCTTATCCGTTGGTACACAGGCACCAACACCCAACCACAAATTAACTTGACCCACCATCGAAAGGTTAGCACATGGGGCAGAGAGAAGAAATTAGAGATCTAAGCATTTAGGTGTATAGTCTCATGTAGGACCTGCAAAGGAAGTATTTAGAAAGACAACGGCAAATTGGTTAATACTGCAATCGAACTACATTTAGTACACACTAAAGAGGTGGTTGTTTAGGTGCATATGTACGTTACATCCTTTTTAGAACAGTCTGACACAAAAACTACCCAGCACTATAGAATTAACTGGAATTCCAATTACCTAATAGACTCGACCCAGCATTTGGTTTAAAAAAAAAAAAAAAAAAAATATGGTGTTTTTCAAAGCCTTGTAAATTTAGACTGTGTGCATTTTTTTTTATTTAAGCAAATTCAATCAGAAATCGATTGAAACTTAATAACATGCACTTTCAACAGAATTTGTCTGTTTGCTTTGCTGAAATGCGAGAGAGAAATAATTCATTTAAAATGAAAACACGCTTTTGTTAACACTGCCGATAACTGCAGCCACTAAGGATTGAAAAAAACATCCTAAATGCTTCTAGCACACTTTGTTACCACAACACTCTTAGCGAGCTATTGTACAGCAGCACATAGAGGATTCTGTTCCATTTCTGGCTGCAGGAAGAAACAAACCATAGCAGGATCATCTGATCTCTGTGATTACAAGCCTGGCATTGACTTCTCTATAACCCATTGCACTGCACTGAACTGTTTGTGTGAATGACAGGATGGCTGTGAGTTCATACAGAGCATTCTTATTCTTCATTCAGCATACAGTTTTTTGCATACTACATCTCAGTGCATAAAGACAGAGTTTTGTGAATTCTGATTGTTTTATAGCCACTTTTTAAGAATATGGGATATATATTACCATATATCAGATTCTCAGATGATAAAAATATTCGCTAAATGCTGAACAATAAAATGACAGGAAAAACATTAAAACATTTTTAACATACGGACACCTTAACATTACACCTGCAGGTCTTTTTATGACATCCTATTCAAAATCCATAGGCATTAATGTGAAGTTGGTCCCACAATTGCAGCTATAACAGCAGGTTTGGACCTCTTTAACACTTCATGTCTGTGAGTTGCTGTGATTACTTATGCTTTAAATTTTCAATAATACCATTCAGGGTTGACAGTAAAATATCTATTTTAAAAAAATACCAAATGATCTCCAAATGAAATTCACATCCTATTACAGAACCATACTGGAGTTCAGAGTTCAGTGAGCTCTTTAGAACCACCCATTCTTTCACTAATGATTTTTAAATCAGACAGACTGCATGACTTTGTGCTTGATTTTATTTTTTATTTTTTTAACTACAACAGATACAAAACACAAAAATATAAAAAGTCTTTCAGAAGGTTTCAGAACATAATTTAGTGTCAAACAATCATTAACACTGGCCATTTATACAAGAATATTATTTCTATAAAACATGAAAGCTGTATAATATGGACATTAATGTCTGAGTCGCTTGAATAACATTTCCAATTATTTTGACTCATCTCTGCAATCCATCATAATAATTGGCAGTGCCATTTTTGGTCTGATTCATATTTCTAGATCCTGGTAAGTCATCCACAATTAATTGGTAAACCAATATTAGATCTAATTAAATCAAATACTCGTCATATTCATGACATCCATGAATCATCATGAATCATCATGAATGTAAAAAATGCTATTTTGTCATTGGTGGTATATTAATAAATTAATATAGGCTACTCCCACAACAGTAAACTGGACTGTTAGCTCAGACTGCATCTGCGTACACAGCATAACACTAAAATCTTTTTTCACATTTGCTGGTATTGTTTGAAATGCGCCTGCAACACTCCCTCACTATTAACAGCTGCCAATCATGCAGTTTTTTGGCAAAGATGTAGGGGATTGCTTTGCCTTTTTTTTACCAGCATAAGAGACGCTTCTTTGTCTTTAAACAGGAAAAATTGAGGTATTTAATTTTTTACGTTATTACAATATTATTTTATGTTTGATTAAGACATACAATGGTACAGAAACCTCTGAGCAGTGTGTTCTGAAGGAATACTAATTCTGAGACTGATATGCAAACCTAGGGGCACCAAATGTTAGTCTAGCGCAGTGATGAAAAGAGGAGTATAAAAAGGTTACATGTCTACATTACTAGCCTAGTACATCCATTGTCAAAGATAATTGATCCTTTTATGCACAGTTACTGAACTATTTAGCATTCTGAGGACAAATGGAATGTGCCAACATTGGTAAAACATAGCTACATGGTAATGCTAGCAAAACACAAACAAAAAAATATTGTCAGACCATTCTCTAACAGCTACTAGCTAACTAGCTCTAGTCATGTAAACACAGTACATACAGAGAGGGGGACATTTCACGTAGGCTTCCTCCAAAGCCACCAGCTCCAGTGTATGAACATCTGCTCTCCACCAAATGCTTCTCTTTATTTTAATTTACAAGCAAGGGGATGTGGAACGTTCCCAGATAATATGTCCATGCAGGACCTGTTTGGCTAGCCCAACAGGGTCCCAGACGATTGTGTCCACAGGTTCCACGTGTCCCTACATATTGATATCACTGATGAAACCAGGAAGGGTTAAACATGGACCCCATCTGGTTTGTACTCTGCACGAGAAACTCATAAATGGAAGGTAGACTAAAACAATGGGGCCCATATGGGAATCCACACTGGATCCCAGTACAAAACAAGTATAAACCCACTCAGAGTCCATGCCTACCTAAAACCCACCCAGCCCACATTCCACCCATCTTGGCTGGATTACTGTTCCACTGAAAGGAACTGGAAAAGCCCCTCACACTTCCTCACACAGGAACTATGTAGTCAGTATGTATCAGTAAATGCTGAATCCACACAAAAGTACTCTCCCAGTGAATGACAGCTGGGTTTGAAATCACTATCATCTATTACAGAAATAGTGGATTACATACAGTAATGTGTGATATATGGTGCATAAGTCCAAATTCAGCCATTAAACTATTAAACCATCCTATCAAAGTTCTCCAGTCAGCTTATAGTAAATTCTCTATAGAGAACATTGAGTGATGTAACAAGTGAACCGTTTCAAACAAATTCCTTCGTCCCTCCTAATTACGCAAATTCATTTTTCTCTGCTCATCGTCAGCTGGGAAAATATGGAAACTGGTGTAAGTCTGTTTCGAGATTTAACACTTGGCTACTCCGCAAAAGCTCTTGTTCTTGGCCATGGCTGTTGTTGTTTTAGCCGAAGTAGAGCTATCCAGTAACTAGTATGTCTGGCAGAAAATGTTCGGAAATGTGAAAAGGGCATAGACTTTTGCTTGATCATCAGTATAATGTAAAACAATTTGACCTAAATAACAGTAATAATCAGAGTTAAATACAATAAATAAACATAAGCTGATGAGTTTTGCAAAGGGTGTTAAAAAAAACAAGTCAAATGTTCAAGATGTGTCATCAGATATTAATGAAAGCTACTATAAGTAAGCGCAGGAATTTAATAGCAGTACTTCAGCTAGTTTGTCTGTGTTTTAGCCTCTGATCCTGCCACTGCCCATTCCCCAATCCTATTTCCACACCCCAGGTTGCCAGGGTGTAAAAGGTAAGCTGGAACAGAAACTGCAGCAGTTTCAGCACCATTAGCTAGATGCTACACAACCTAGAACCCCCTCCATACTACTAAAATGCTTTATGACCAGAGATTAAGTAAAACACAAGCAAATGATGGCATTGATTTTAATAGATTATGAGTTTATGTCAGGTTTTTAGCAACAATTATAAACAAAAAGCACGTCACCAATAGGAAGACAGTGTAGAGCCCAGAAATTGTATTTTAAGAGATAGCCACCAAGAGATCAGACATTTTATAAGGACCTTGGCCTTACAGGATCCAACAGCACTAAGTACGCAAATGCAGAGAAAAGACCTATGGAATCCTATTCACATTTTTGGACCACATACAAAAATTAAATGACTTAAATGACGAAATTGATTAAAATATTAACAGACTGTATTTGATTTGGTTTGTCATCACAGCCATGATCATCAAATCAGATTTGTCATATTAAGGCAAAAAAGTCAGATTTCTACATATTATTTTGGAGATCTGTTATTTTTCCCATTAGTTACGTATTTATAGTAAGAAATGGGTTAAGAGATGTAACCTAAAAATGTTTGCACGACACTTATAAATAATTTAATAATGTTACATAAATGTAGCATGAATCGCTTTTTTTTTAACATGTTTTATCTTTTAAATATTTCTTAAATTCTTCATGTTACTTTTACCTTTTATATCTGACTGATTCTATTTTTATATTCTTCTTAATTCCTCCTCAGTACTTACAGTTTTGTAATCTGTGTAAAAGTTGTTTTGTAAAGATTAAACAGTGCTTTTTCGCTAACATTACCAATAGATAGAATCTGTTAAGCAGAAAAAAGCCATAAATACGGGTTTGCAGAGCGGCCAGTTGCAGAGAGGTGAGGATGGGGAAAGCAGAGGATTGTGCTTGAGTGAGCATGTAGGCCAAACAGCACTGATGCGCCACACGTCCCCGAGGAGAGCGATGGAGCATTAGCGTACACAAGTCAAGCAAGCCTCGCTGCATTCATATGAAGCCCCCCATCCCAGAGAAAGTGCTGGCACCACAAACGAAACTGACTGAGAAAAAGGCTGCATTTTTGTTTTTCTATAAAGGCATGTTATATTGAATTAAGTCCAAGTGAATAAAAATGTGTGCAGTTTAAATCATACCTACATCTAATTTCTGTCCAAAGAAAACATGTATCTTCAAAATGGCAACTGTTCAAGATGTTTTATTCCATATCCATTTATCACAATGTGAAGAAACTCATAAAAATCTTTATTCCAGCTTCCATCCACTTTGTTCAACTTTATTGAATCTTCTGAAAAATTGAGGTCTGCACCCTGGGTTAGTCCACCATTCTTGACCAAATTACCAGCCATCGAATGTAACCTAATATGTACTGTATGTGATGTGTTACCCCTAACATTGCAGTTAGTTATACATGTTTATATTTAATAAAATAATATGTATGTTTACTTTCAAGCTCATTTCTAATTTTGACCAAGACAGGTTGTCACAACTCTACATCACTGCTGTTTTTTATATTCACACATGCTATAGCACCATATCTTCTGAAGTGAAATGGAGGGCAGGATGAAAGGTGACACCACTGTTGGAGGAGTGATCGTTGAAGGTAAGAACAGTGACAGCTTCTTCACGGCGTGATTAGCATAAATCACAAAGGCCAATTACCCCCAGCAGCATAAGCGGGAGCCGAGGTGGTTTTGAATGCGAGGAAGCACACGACAAATTATAGAGTGTGATCTTCTCGATTTGTCAGTGGCGAATGACATGGTGGGGACTGAAAAGCTGTGGAGGAGTCGCGAATCAATCCAGCCTCCGGATTAGGAGCTTTCTGATAGCCCACTGTGGAGAGCAGGTTTGGGAGAATTTGTGAGCTCCTCAAGGCTCTTATTTTTAATGATCTTCATTATGTAATCAGCCTACGTTCAGCCTCGGCCCGGTGATGTTCCTGAAAATGAGCTTATTCCAGTGCCTTAGACGTACTGCCACCGTCCTCCTATGCAGATGACTAAACCTGAGACAAAGGAGGAGGTAAAGGCGCTCTGCAAAACCTAATCTGTAATCTCGTTTTGTCGTTAGTATGCACTTGCTGTTATCTATGATTCAGCTTACTGTCAGTTTTCTTCTTTTGATGTGAGCTAATTTGAGACACTCTGTATGCATATTGATGGGGTGAGCGTCATTGTGATTCCTGTCCATTCATGGAAAAAGTCAGGGTCACAAATCATTGAGATCATTGAGAAAGTCTGTAGTTTTCATACAATTACTACTGTACAATGAACAAATTATTACTGTGAACCTGTATACACTGTGTTACTTTAGATCTACAAAGCATCATGGTCAAAATTCAGTGGAGGGTAAACATATTAGTAAATATATTTCTCTATATATTTCTCTTGGAACAAAGTTACAAGAGGAAGAGGTGAAATCCTCCCCTTATGAATTGGACACCCGTTAAACCAGCCAATACAGATATATAGAAGATACATTTTTGCACCAGGAGTGGCATAAAGTTATCCAAAAGCAGTGTGTAAGACTGGTGGAGGAGAACATGCCAAAATGCATGACAACAATGATTCAAATCCAGGGTTACATTACAACAATTACTGATTTCTGAACTCTTAAAACTTCTTTGCATTAATTGAGTTCTGAAAGCTCTGCATCTTGTTTGTTATTTCAGCCATTTCTCATTTTCTGCAAATAAATGCTTTAAATGGCAATATTTGTATTTGGAATTTGGGAGCAATGTTGTCTGTAGTTTATAGAAAAAAAACAACAATGTTCATTTTACTTAAACATATACCTATAAATAGCGAAATCAGACAAACTGATTCAGAAACTGAAGTGGTCTCTTATTTTTTTTTTCCAGAGCTGTAGTTTCAAATGTTTCAAAGTTGAGTATACTCAAATATCCTAAATACATACTCAGAACCAGTTGTTTTTTGAGTGTGGTGATGGACACTGTTTCCCCACAATACAATGCAAAATAAAAAGGGAGGAAATACTCTTGTCTGGAAGAATATTAGAAAAAATAGAAGACATTAATGCAACAGTGCAAAACCATTGTTTTTTTTTTTTTTTTGCAGTATTAGAAACATACAAAATGTAGTACATTTTTCTCATCCTATAAAGGGGGAAAATAAATTAAAAAAAAGATAAAGAAAAAAAAATTGGAGACTGCTTAATGCTACATTACTTCCTCTTAGAACAAAACGATTTAGTATGACACTACTTTGTGTACTAACCTGCCAAGCTAACACTATCAAGGTTAGTATATATCTTACAGTAGTGTTTAGTACACAATTGGGACACAGCCTTAGTTTAACAGACAGGTTAGTGCTTGGTTACCTTAGCTGCTAATGTTAAGCTATGCTTCTTCAGCTTGTGTCTTTTAAATGCTAAACAGTCAGGCTGTGTCTGTAAAGATGTAATAAGAGGCACAAATCATCAAAAGTGATGCTAAAAGCTTTATTTACTTTCATTTATTTGCGTAGAGTGTATTACTGAACTTTAAATCGGTGTTTATTGGCTCTCGGTTTCCATTCTGTGGTGCTGTTATGCTAGCTAATGCTACATAGCTAACGCTAGCTACACTTCACTGGGATGGAGAAATGCAAGTGGCGCACCTTCCTTACCTAGTAAGTACAAATAACATTACCAAATAAACAGTTAATACATTCAATTGTTTAGTAATAGTTGAGTTTAGTAATAATTCACTAACTAACAACACTATCAGGTTGGTTTAGGAGTAACATTACTGGATAATTGTTTGTGTGTGTCTTGTTATATTGCTAGCTAGCTAACCTAACTAGCTAGTTATGTGTTTGTAGACTAACTAACTTAGCTCCATTTAGTTCTTAATTAAATATCAATAAATAAAATGTGTAATTAAAAACAGTACAATCGTTTTACAGTATATCATTATTTTACCCTTTTGATTTTTAATGTTAAAATTAAAATAATAAAAATTATTAATAATATTATTATTATTAATAATTTAAAATTGGTCTAATTTTTGCTTTCATAAAAAATACAGCACCCAATTAGCTACTGTGACTATAATTACAGTGCTAAAACTATTATTGTAATACAATTAACAGTATTTAATAGGTACTGTAATTAAATGTTTAATATGAATATTGTACACTTTTCTACAGCAAAATACTAGCTAATTGTAGCCATCACATTCCACACTGTTCTTTTTACAGTACAGACATATTTTGTCAGTGTTTTCTGGTTCTTTTTTTTTTTTTTTTTCACGAAGGGTCTGAACACTGTACTCTTTGTGGTAGCGGTACGGTTGATTAAGTTCTCAGTAACAGCTGACACCAAAATCACCATCTCACATCTTTCTCCCTGCCTCTTCTCCTCTTTTGTTGTGAACTGAGCAATGACTCTTTCCTCCATTTAACGACTGTTTCCCATCACTGGCCACACAGCGTTACCTCCTCAACCACGTCTTTAACGGTTTCTAACCACTTCCACCTCCTCTGTGCTTGCTCACCCCTCACTGGATGCCGTCTGCTTGTCTGCTAGCACCATACAGCTGCCAGGCCTGATAGCATCGCGCACTTAGTGCATTCACTGCCAGTGCCTAAGCTGTGCTACAGCAGAGACAGGGTTCAAGCTTAACATGTGAGCTTGGAGATAAGGACAGATGCAGGATGCAAAGACCACTGATACAAGTTTGGGATGGGGTCTAGAACCTATATATATTTTGGGCTATGTACAGCTATCGTGTGAATAAGCTTGTGTCTCTTTTTTCACAGTGTGAATCTGATAGTAGTTGTCTTATTCCATACATTGTGTTTACATTTTCTAATGAATGAAATTCTCCAAAATAAAAAATAAAAAAACTTCCAAGATTAAGGATTTTCCCTTTTCTGGTAAAGCTGCTGTTTTGAAAATACAAGGTTTTTGCGTGGTCATATAAAACAAATTGCATGTATTTTATAATGACTAAAATTACAATAATAACTATTTTGTACTGTGGTGTCTACGTAACAGCAGTGAATTAAAAAACAAACATGCAAACAGCCCTCTTGATTTTTCTGATTATTGCATATAAAATCTGATAAACCTAAAATTGACCAAAGTTGCAGACTAGGATGAAACTATATTATAACTGTATGACAATTTAATGTAATGTAAATTATGTAGTTTAGAAGTGTTAAAATCAGCCAGTATCATTCCTTTTGTAAAAAAAAAAAATCTGTATAATTAAAAGTTAAGATGTACACACATTTGGAATAATTGGGAGTAAAGTAGGAAAAGGATGTTTGAATAAATAAAAAAGCTATGTATATAATAAATAGCAATATAATAAAAAAGCTATATACTTTGAAAAGACATTAATGGTGGAGTAGTAGATGCAGACTATTGTATTGTAAGTTGATGTAGATTTAAGCTTAATAGAAAATGAATGTACAGTAAGCCTGGAAATGCACCAGTGTGTCGTTTCTTTACATTTGTTCATGCAAATTTTTTATATATTTTTAATTGTGAGATTAAGCTTCCTAGAGTTTTGGTTTCACATTTCATAGCTATACTCAACGGCACAACGATTCACATCTTTGCACGAGGGGGTGGGGGTTGGGGGTTGGGCAGGAACTATGAAAGGAGTGCTGAACACTGTAAATCGGTTTGAAAGAACATGCCCTGATTCTGCCACCCTTAAGACCCTTAAGAGTATTTTTGAACCAGCATGCCAATCTACTGGTTTCCTGATTCCAGAGAAGTGGCCTTATGCTATGCTGAGGTCCTTTACTACAGGCAGGATTTCAGTGAGCTGACAGGGGCAAATGATGAGGAAAATCTGTGTATTTATAACTTTGGTTAAAGCAAATCGTAGCTGCAGCAGAAAAAAAAAACATTTTATAAGAGGAGGAAAAACCTTCTTAACTTATCGATGAAAGGCAGTACAAAAATTCATTTTGGATTTTTTTTATTTGTCTATTCATTATATTTCTAAAAAAAGAACAACATCCAATGATTAAACATTATGAGACACTGTTTGTGTTTTTCAACTGTTCAATTTTCAAAAAATCTTTAATTTGAACACCTATCAGATGCAACAGCAACCAAATTATATATAATAACCTGAAACAAAAAATGATATAAAGAAAACAACATGCAAAATAGTAGCTGTAGCTTGTACAGAACACCTGGTGTGCCCTGGAGGACCTGATAGGAACATCTGGTCTGAAATTATAACATGTAACAATGAATTAAATGTTGTTTTAATACAAAACAAGACATAAATAATAATATGCTAAGAAATGTAAAGTAATTCCCTGACATTCTAGCTAAAAATACACTCATAAGATAGAACAGAATAAAATAAGCCTTCACTGTCCTTTACACTTTCAGGTTCAGTATACGTGTGTGTGTGTGTGTATGTGTGTGGTGTTTCCTGAGGACCACAGTTTCTATTTTGAACCTCCTGTTTACTTTGATATATTTTAAATGTTCGCATCCACAGCTCCTCCCTGTGAAAAGCCAGCCCTGCTCAGCCTTCAGGCCGCAGCACAGTACATTCTTTAAGTCATTTTAGTGTGTGTGTGTGTGTGTGTGTGTGTGTGTGTGTGTGTGTGTGTGTGTGTGTGATTGTGTGTTTGTGTGTGTGTGGGTGCGTGTGTGTGTTTTGTGAACGTACTGCTAGACAACCCCTCTCGACCCCTCCCCACCCAAACCCCAAAACCAGCACCCAAGCACAGACTCAACTCCCGTGTCATTTCCTGTTTCAGGATATTATACGTTCAGTTGGTGGAGCTCAACCCTCCCACTGAATTTATTTTATTTTCATTAACCAGATAAATATAAACTTCCTGGAAAAAAGACAAAACGTCACTTTACCTAATGCACCATATTGTTTAATTGTTTTTCAGTTTATGGTCTTTTGCATTAAGTAAACATTTCATGCATAATGAACGAACTAAAATGCTCCAAAATAACTTTATTGTCTGTCTCACTTTATAAACAACATTCTAGGTTTGGTTACAATGATATGTGAGATTTCAACATCAGTTCAGACACTGTGAGCTATTACAAAATATTGTCCCTGTCACAACACATGCTATTAACTCCGAAATTGTGACTTTACAGGGAAAAAAACATTTGGTAACACTTTATATAAAGGGTACTTACAAAGGGCCTTCATAGCATTCCCACAAGCATTGAACAATGCCTTTATAAAGCAATACTTATATATTTACTGTATATGAGTGGCTTTTGCCTGCACCTTAACATGACATAAGACACTTGAAATAAGTAAAATAAATTGGATTGTATTGAACAGGACATGGATAAACTTGAACAAAGAATATTGCATTGAAATGTATATAAAATATGTCCAAATATAGATATGTCGGGAAAAAAAAAAAAAAAAAAAAAAATATATATATATATATATATATATATATATATATATATATATATATATTCAAATACATAGGCTGTACCTATACATAGACATATGCCTATTTATGAACGATAAATATTTAAACTGATGCCCTAAATCTAAAGTGGTAGTCAATATAAAGACTGTTATAAAGCATTAACAAATACTATTTTTTTTAACAATATATAATCCTAATCTGTCGGTTGGTTGGAAAGAACTTGCAACTTGCTTATTCTATACCAGAAACTTCCTTTCATGTCTGGTTTCACTGATTGTGTCTGATCTGTAGGTCATGCCCTACACATGGTATATGTGTTTGAAGAGCTGACTTACTTGTATATCCGTTTGACTACAGCGATTGAAAATAAGGTGCTGTAAATGTTTTTACAGAAGAACTAATTTTTTATTTATGTTCATAACAAAAGTTTTGGGTAACCTCTATATAAATTGTTTCTTCTGAAATTAAGGGTATTAAAAATATTCTGCTTATTTTGGAATAACTGTCTCTACTGTCCAGTAGAGCATTTGCTCTGAGGATTTGATGCAAATTGGTTCATGCTTATCTGTTTCAGAGAGTCCAACTATATTGGCAATAATTCTGTGTGTGCTTGCATTTGTACATCTGTGTCAGCAAGAGGTGCAACCACAGGCATTTTGACACATAGGAGAAGTTTACACAAATAATGCCCAATACTATTAAAACCAGTTTGGAAGCTGTACTGTACTGTAAAAAGAAAGCGTTTTCACACCTTTTCACAGACAGTGAAGCACACAAGTTCAACAGAGCCATGGTGTTGAAAAAAGTCTGGCAGTGGTTAGTGTGTGGTGTTGTGGCAGAGTGCCGCAAATTCTCGTGATCATGGGTTTAAATTCCTTTATCTATACTGCTCATTTTATTCTGTTTTTCAACCCTTGATTAAGGCTTTGCGTTAGGATTTGGAAAGCTTTTTCTAGCCAGAAACAGTTTTTTTTTTTACTAAATTCAGGAAAAGAAAATTCTTTAGCCTTGAGCATCAGGATTAAATCTGGATAAGGCCAAGACAGATAAAAATGTAAAAAAATGTTAACATACCCAAGACACTTTTGAAGCAGACAATAATCTGATCTCTTAAGACTAAACAGCCGTTTTTACATTTAAACTGTGAACCTTTTGAAGTTTGAAGACATGCTTGCCAATATGTAACATTGCAAACTTTAAGGTAGCAACCGTCTTTAGTACAGTGTAGGAGGACTCTATCAGATAAACTTTTATTAGGATACAGTCAATATATTAGTCACATAAGGTGAGCAGGTGTAAATAAGGCAAGTGTTTGGCGTTTAGAACATTGTATCTATAAAAAGCTCACAGATCTAGTGGTCCCATTGGGCTCTGATTGGTCCAGTGTACAACTATGATCAAAGGAATGCCAGCTCAAATCCTGGGTCATGCTGCTTGCCATCAGCAGCCGGAGTCAGAGAGAGCACAATTGGCATGTATTCGCCCTGCTAGTGTTGGGGGCATTACTAGTCATAGTAGGAGTCCTAATTTATAGGTTGGGTAATTAAACTTCGGGTTGGGAAGAATTACAAAAAAGTACAATATACCAGTAGTGGTCTTTTAATCATCTTGCAAGACCTTGTAGCGCACCAAAACATACCTTCAATGTTTTTTTATCGAATAAAGACAGAACAAATACCAATATGAGGCTTAAGCTTTTCTGTGATGGTGATGAAGGTGTGATCTCCAATCAGGGTGTGATTGGAGATAACCACACCTTCAGTGAAATTCCCAGTTCTGTAAAAAAAGCTTCTATGCTTCTACATAGCATAGAAAACAGACAATAAGAAAACCGACCGGTCATGATTATCACCACCAACTCTTCTGTTTACTATGAGTAGTAATGCATTTTATGTATATTCACATGCATCATATGCATGACACTGTAGTTTAAACAATGTTATATGCCTGCAGATTCAGAAATGGAATTTTCCATTCATCTGGCACCCACTATCAGGCCACGTTCAAACTCCAATAATTCACATCACCTTGCCATAATTATGCCTGTCGGTGGGTCATGTGTTCAACCTCACGCACAACTTATACAGATGTGGGCTTCCCAAGCTAATTCCTGAGGTAACACGTCATGATCAATTTACATGGTGCTATTCCATGACTTTTGGCATGTTACTGTACCTGTATACTTATTATTCTCTAGTTCACTGTTAAAAAGTATTCATTCTTTGAGGAACCTTTAGGGATTTTTCAATTTGAAACTGTGGAGGAACTCTTTAAGGTGCTTTATGGAACCTTTTTTTTTTATAAAAAAAAGTTTCTCAAGGAACACTGTGGTACATTCACAATTTTGGAGACACTATGGTAAATAGTCACTAAATAGTGACCAGGTCAGTCTGCTGCATACAGAAATATCACACACTCCTTCATGTGCACCAGCCAAGTCATCCACAATGTCTCGTAATTGCAAATTTGTTGGAATTTGCCTAAGCCAACCATTTGTAAATAGAGGATTGTAAATAGAGGCTATTGAGGAGCGGTTTATCAGTCACAGCTTTCTCTATGACTGGGTTTGCTTTGAATCCTTAAAAAATGCTCTTGCTCATAAGAATTTGTACGAATTCTTTCTGAAATTGCATCAATTCGCTCGGCCTGGGAACGACAGCTAAAAAAGTCGCACAAAAACACACCTTGAATGACTCACTGTTTCCTTTCAGAACAGACATAATGAGAGAATAAAGCTTTCTTTTGAGCTTGAGTTCATGAATTTCTTAGATCATCGCCCTTTTGACAGGCAGTTTTTAGTGCTGCAGTGGGGTTAGTAAATGGCAGTGACAGACTGTAGTCTCAGAGTCGGGCGAGCAGAAAGTGCCACAGAAGCTTTTGTTGGGGGGAGAGGCAATCTTGAAATGCACTCAGCTTGTGGTGGAATCAATTAAAACACACGCTGTTTATTACCAATTGCCTGAAATTAACTTTGTTTTGTAGTCAGAATGCTAGGCAATCCAATTTTTGGAATGAAGATGTGAAATGAGGCATCACTTTTACAACTGTTTCCTGTGGCAGCAGCTTCTGGCTCCTTCAAGAGGCAGACTGAGCGCTAGAATGCTGGATTACTATATGCCTTCTTATACTTATGCCATATACATTATGCTAATATCTTGATTGCATTGCTACAGAGCTGCATGCACACTCCACGGCTCAATCCTTGCAGTGGAATGTATAGGATCTGTTTAATGTCTTTCTTTCTTTCCTTTCTCCTTAGTCGGGCGCTCACTCGCTCGGATGTATAGATGTGCTTTGAGGTTCTTATCAGTCTCTCCCAGTTCCCTCCATAATACGCAGACTCACTGACTCCACACACTCTTTCAGTGAGGGGAGAAAAGAAAAGAAAGAATGACACCACAGACTTAACTTCACAGTCAGCTCTGAGGGGAAGCTTCGCACTCTAAGCTGTCCCCACAGCAGCCTGCAAGGTAGAGATATTAGAACTCAATGTTGGACAGATGTGAAGATCTTAACGCTGTCGGGCTAGGCCTTTTGATTTCCAAAAAGTAGTACATACCTCCTGTGTCAGATTTTCTTTCTTTTAACTCATTTAACACTATGACAAAGTTCATCAGTGAGGCCTAGCAGGTGTTACATTTCGGCTCAGGGAGCTGCTGTTCCACAAGGCTCACTGTTAAGCTTGTAGCTGACAAGCATCATTTAAAAGCTCCCAAAGCATGCATATATATATTTTAGTAAGAGGGGAACCCTCAGGGCCTTCTAGAAGCCTTCAGAGAAAGCTTAATGATTTCAGAGGACTATACAGGTCTGTAAGTTTTAGGGGGTTTCATTTAAACTCTTAACAGTGATTTCATTGTTAATTTTTCCCACACAAAATGTTAAATTGCCTATTGGAAATTGTCCCTTGGCTCAAAAGTATATATACCAAGGCTAGCTCTCTAATTGTTTAAGTATTTAAGTGCAAACCCCCTAGAGGTATTATAATAACTCCATAATATGATCATTACCATTTGTAAAAGGGATATCATTTGTTTTAACATATATATATATATATATATATATATATATATATATATATATATATATATATATATATATATATATATATATATATATATATATTTCCTTCTTAACCATTGCAGACGGAGGGAGGGAGTGGGTGAAGAATTGTTGAGGGGGGGGGGGTTCTTGATTGGGGGATGGTATGATGGTCATGGGTTATGAAAGCAGAAAGCAGAAACCTGTACCATTGACAATTTGATACATTTATTTTGTTTTAAATCTATACAGTGATTTAAAGAGAAAAACCACAACGTCGTAAAGATAAACGTATCAAATGAAAAAGGATAAACATAGTACCTTTTATTACATGAAAAATAGCAAACATCATCCTCAGTGTGGTGTCACTATGGCTGTGGCAATTTTGCTCTATAAGGAGGCTCTGACCTGATCTCCTATGCACTTTCATGTAGCTTAGCATTTAATTATACATCAGTTTAGGGCCTCTGAACGAGACCTCATCACTCCACAGGTACAAACAGCTGAATTATTAAACACTGCAGGAAGGATAGGCTGCAGTTTTAAGCATAAAGAGGTTGGGATTTGTCTATTAGTCCTTACAAGGATTTTCTTTGCTCCGAGTTTCTTGAAGTGGATTGCTGAAGGATTTAGTGGTGGATTGATTGAATTAACAAATTACTTGTCAAATATGTTTTTTTGTCAGCATATCTAGTTTTAAGCTTTAAGACCATGTGACATTTTATACTACATTGCGCGAAGAGTATCATACAAATAAAACAATATTTATTGTCGATGGATTGCTTATATGCTAAACTTTATCTTAACTTCTGCTGTAAGATATGGATCTTTTGATATTTCACCCATAATCAGGCATGATATTATTCTTCATCTACAAAAATTACCTTTAATTCTTCACTTATCTCTACATCAATAATCATTCTGTATATCTGCGATATGCTTACCTCAGATTGTGCTTGCATGACCAATGGCATGGAAAAATAGGGATTAGGGAGGGTAGAGAGTATTCAGATATGAACAGTTGCCTGTTATGAAGTGCCTGCATGCCTCATATTTTGCCCCACCAAAAGGAAACAGCCTCCTTAGGGAAAGACATTGCTTACGCACCATATGCACTTATATTGGTGAGCTGACTGAGGCTGTTTCTTTTTTTTGTGCAGGCGTGTGTGTCTGAGTGTGGGGATGATGCCAAATGGGAACAGTTCCAATCCACTAATGCCAGGCCTACGCATTCCAATCAGCTCTCTTTAATTTGCACCTTCAGAGCCACGCTCGGAAGCTTCAGCTAAAGTAAGTGCTATGGCTTAACCAGGGGAGAGTTAGCAAGATGGGGTGACAGGAATGAGGGGTTAAGTCCAATTTTAACTAGAGGTTTAAACAGGAATTTACTGGAGTTTTTTATGTGTGTGTTGTATGAAGCCTATTGTAACTAGCTAAGATACATAAACGGACTAAGCAAGCCAATACCCAAGCCAAGTTAGCCTAAACTAATCAGGGTTGTGTCTAAAATGTAATAAATGTTGGCAGAAAGGCACCCAGTGATGTCTGAATGTAAGTTTAGTAATATCTCATTTAGTAAAAGCCTCATTTTAGCCTTATTTTATTGAGTGAAAATGTTAATGAAAAATGATCACTCATGTTTAGAGCTGAGCTAATAATACTTTTTGGTTACAGAGATTTTTCCCAATACACTGCCCTTCTGAGACATCCAGAATAGCAAGACATGAGACCAACTAACTAGGTAGCTGCATTTGCCTTTAATCTGATAAAGATATTTAGATATTATGGGTTGATTTCTTGGACAAGGTTTAGGCCTAGGATTATACAGCACGGTTAATGGGATGATCGGTTAAATGAGAATCCTGTGAACACTTCACAAGCAGTTATTTTTTACTGGATTTACATTTTCAACTTAACTCACCCCTTTACTTCATATTACTGCCACAGACGTTCCTCCACACCTTCAGAATCTACTCTACTTTCTACTCTCTTCATCTGATGTGTATAGATTTCCCATCTACAGAAAATATACTCTATGCTCTATATGGTAAATAAGTATAGTCATTTTCAACCATTTTACATCTTTAAAAAATGTGACCACATTAAGAAACGTACCATATTATGCTTTAAAAATATCTATTATCATGTGCACATGTATCTCATGTGTGTGTTAATGTAACTATATCCTTTTATATGAATGAAATTCTGTATAATGTCTGTGTAAAGCATTGATACGCAAATAAGCAAACCTACAATCAATGTAGAATGCTTTTCAAATTTGAATACATTGAGTCAATTGTTTATGTGAATGCATGCATAAACAGCAATTTCATCTCTAGTCTGAGACACAGATTTATCTTTAAAATACAGTTATAAAAGCATAAACATGCCAGAACTTAATATAGCAATGCTAGATTTAAATTAGTCCCTGAAAGGAAGTATTGAAAAAAAGTAAATAACTCTCTGGAGCTGATAAACATGAACCTACAGGCACCATGCCCAATGCTAGGTGTTAGCTAGAGGGGTATAAACCTCTGGGGACAGCATTGAGCTGTGCAGCAGTGGAACTAAGTGTGTACTCTGGAATGCTGTTGATGCTCCATGGAATACTTTTGGGATGAGTTGGTGAGTTAAACAATCAATTCGCCTAAAGTCTGGGGGAATGACACTTTCCCCATTATTAAACTCTTTGCTGTATTGGCAGTGGGTTGTGTGTCACTGTCTTACCGATTAGGAAGTTCCTCCAAATTATATTGGATGCATTTCCCTGTAATTTAACAGGCAGAACATTTCTGCAGACTTTAGAATTCACCATCTCAGGATGTCTGGAGCAACCTGTAAAAAGCTGTATACCATAATCAAACCATCCATAGGGCAAACTGTTTCATGTCACCAGTCACCCTCACCCATAAAGTGATAAATCACCATTGCTTAATAAAAGCAGGGGTGATGATTGCCACCAGGCAGGGCAAGCAATTGTTGGGGCCCCAGCCCAAAGGGGGTCCCCTGAGGACTGACAAAATAAACTACGATGTGCAAAGCTTGCAGTGACAGAAGGAGACACCTGACCTCCATTAAAGGGCCTTGCCAGAGTCCACTCACTCCTGTTGCAAGTGGCGTGCATGAAAAATAAAGAAGAGATGTCCTTCTGGACAGTTTAAAAAGTGAATTCTTTGCTAGGGCCCCAACAGACACTAGAATTATCTTTGTTTATAAGCTGGCCACCTGTGTATGGCAGTGGAAGACTGTTTGGTGTGAGTGTAACACTATTCTTGTGTCAAGCAATAAGAGTGAAACTAATAAAATGATACATCACTGAATATACAGCTCTAGAAAAAAACATTAAGAGATCAGTTCAGTTTCTAAATCAGTTTAAAATATTGTCATTTAGAGCATTTATTTGCAGAAAATGAGAAATGGCTGAAATAACAAAAAAGATGCAGAGCTTTTTCAAATAATGCAAAGAAAAGAAGTTCACATTCATTACGTTTTAAGAGTTCAGAAATCAATATTTGGTGAAATAATCCTGTTTTTTGTTCACAGATTTCATGCATCTTGGTATGTTCTCCTTCACTAGTCTTACACACTGCTTACTTTATGCCACTCCTGGTGCAAAAATTCAAGCAGCTCAGCTTGGTTTGATGGCTTGTGATCATCCATCTTCCTCTTGATTATATTGCAGAGGTTTTCAATTTTGGAAAATCGAGGAAAAACTTCATCATTACGTGGTCTTATTTTTTTTTCTAAAGCTGTACGTCATTGTTTTTATTTAAATACCCTTTTTCACCCGTCTTTACACAATCTGATTTTAGCAGTATACTGAGTTTTCCGCCTCATCTTGGTGTAAAAAAAAGTATAAAGTTAATAGTATGGCCCTTTTAAAATTCTTAAAATCTTGGTGAATGTAACCCCTTTTCAGGCAAACCCTGTACTAAACCAACTAAAGACATTAAGAGAAATTGGCTCATTCAGTCTTTTTATTTATTCACAGATGGATAGGCATTAACAAAACAAACATAATTTAGATTTAATATACCAAAAATCAAGAAATTCAAACCCAAAATAATTGATATCTGATCCAAAACTTACAGATAGCATTGCATTTTTATAAAGCTCTATTTCTGTTGTTGTCTTATGAGCACAATGTTAGCAAAGTGGTATAATATTTTTTTCCTCCTTCTAAACAACTTAATCGATGTTTTAATGCTGTTTCAGATTGTTCTGTCCCAGTTAAATGAACTTGCTGATCCAGGGCTGCAGTATGCCTGCATGTTTGGTTGGAATGCATGCCTGAAAGAGCATGTTGGGATGCTGTCTGCAGGACTTTGTGGGTGAGGGGCTTGCACGTGCTGGATGGGAGGGAAATGGAGGGAGATGGGGGGCATGGGGGGGCATAGGGCCCCTGGGCGATGACAGGTGAAGCTTTTCTCCACAGCTGAGCCCCTTGCAGGCAGCTGACCCGGATCCAGGCTTGCTCCCTCTGCACAGCACTTGCCCTGCGCTCCGGATTACTGCAGCACCACTGCAGTGGCTCAATCCGAACGCACAGCACGGCGCTTAACGGAGCAGCTAATGCTCAGCTAACACAGCTCGGCGAGAGGCAAAAAAGACTACATGCTCTGATTGACGAGTGTAAAAAAAAAACTGCAACACTTTCTTCTCTTTTTAGCCCTCCTCAAAAAGCACTAGTTAGGTTTAAAAGCGAATGTCATCCCAAAGCTTTTTTTTTCTTCAGCGGCTCTGTTCTGACATGCTTAGAGGCAGAGAAGTGGGAAAAGGGCACCTATTTGCACTTACGCCTGGAAAAAAGTAGAGCGCGGTCATGCTCAGAAACACTCTGACATCTATGAGCCGAAGCGCATTGGTTTTATCATTGCTGGGAGTACGTTTGAGCTTTAATCCACGCTCTCCATGTCCTAAGACTCAGCACACTTTAAACAGCTTAGAGCTCCTCAGAAATCCTCCACCGTTCTCCACGCTGAATCCGATGACACCACAGCTTGTTTTACAAAAGCACTGCAATATTGCTTATTAGAGCCCCCGTTGCTACTGTTTGCAAAACTGCAAAGATAGATGCTTGTGAGAAAAAAAATCCTAACATTATGTTCAGGAGCACAAATGCACCATGCTTCGCTAATAATTTATACTTTCCATCTGTGCTTGGACATGGTTTAGGATCAGAGAGCCGCTGAAGCTGTGCCAGGATCTCCTACCTTTCACAGGCCTTGTTCAGCCATGCGGTTGGTCTTTTACACATTGCATTGTTGAGGCTTCCTTTGTCTCACTGTCAGTTTTTTTTCATAATAAAAGTCAGAAATTAGCTTGTTCTTTTATTGATTAGTTAAGCAATTCGACTTTTTAATTAGAGCTGGGATCTATGACTCATAACTCATATTTAGATATTTTTCAGGAAAATTAATTAAAATTAATGATATTTGATATGATATGACATGATATGATGAAACCTGAACATAGTATATTGTAAGTATGGTGGAGTCAGCTAAAATGGGCCATCATGTTAAATGGGCCAGATAAGATTGTAACAGATTGTCATAGTTCTTTAAAATTTCACAGCCAATCACAATAAGTGTTTCTGCATTGTTGCAACAACACAACTCAACATATAACAAGTTTTAATTGGTATGATGTTACTAGAGTGGGCAGGACAGAAGTAGACAGAAGAGAAATTGTACATTTTAGTAATAGCAAATAGCAAAAATTCAAATTTCAATCATCAAGAAAAAAAAAAGTGATAAAACTAAAATTGTATGTAAGCTAACCAACAAATCCAAATGTTTCCAAACAATGTTTTGATCTGCACTTTCAAATACAAATGTGGGATTTAAAAAGAACCTTTGATTTTTGTGAACAAGTCATTACTGGCTCATTTTAGCTGAATATTGTGTCATAGCTCAGAAAGGGAACCTACTGATACTCTAACTTTCATAATTCTCAAGCAATTTTACTTTTTCCACATTTTCTAAACAAATAATTATTTAACAGACCCATGTCAATATATAGAAAAATTAATATACCTCATTCAAAGCTTATTTAATGTTCATTTAGCAAAAAGTGTCCTTCCAATGCTTCAAAATCTTGGGCAGTGGGTAGGTAAAGATCCAAGCTGTACATTATATGATGAGAATAAGACATTGAAACACATTCTGTTGACATGTAAGGTCAGCATGTAAAGCTTGTCGCTGGGTCGCTACACATAGAACCATGATCAGGTGCTTAGGAAGGGGCCCATGATAAGAAGCAAATAGACGTTAACAATATGCCCATTGTTGGTGGCAATAGGTCAATTAGGTTTGCCAAAAAAAATCCATGTAATGTTAAACAAGCTCAGACATCAAATCCTGGTAAATGATATGATGTTCTAGATGGAAAGTTGTTGGCAGATATAAGCAAGTAACTAAAGGTAACTATTGCAGTACGTTGCAACGTCACCTTGCACTGGTGTGACCCAGTAGCCGCTGCAACATGGCGGCATCCGTAAAATGTGAAGCCAAGCTTAAATATAAAATGAACTCAGGACCATCTTACCAGAGTGGGAGGATTTGTATTTTTTATTGAACATTATGCCAAATCAGCATAATTTTTTAAAGCGTCCAATAGTTGTAGAACTGATATTTGTCTGCACATATTTGTGTAAATTCATAACCTGTGGCTCTTGGTAGTAATGAGTTTTTTTTCTGGCTCTTTGTGTTTGAAAGGTTGGCCACCCCTGTCTTCTTGTATTGTGTTACATCGAACAACTACTTAAAATACTAAGTAAAGACATTGAATGTCACATTTAAAAAATATTTGTTCACCAATATTGTCCACATCCTCTCTGAAAGTCTTTTTCTGGACCATGTGTACAGGTCAATAGCCATTTAGTGACTTTTATTTAAAGTATGCATATAAACTAATATGTCAGTCCAGCTTTTTTTTTTTACAGAAATAAGGATCAGTTGACACTGCAGAGTAAAATGCTCAATATTTAAAGCAATATCTTTTTTTTAGTTGCCAAATATTATCTGCTGATTCATAAATTAAAAATTGTATTTATATAATTAATTATGACGCTTTAAAATGGAGCGATGCAAGGTCTATTCATGTCCTTTTCTCGTCACATGTCTTAATCACCTCTGAGGGTTATCTACACAACCTCAGCTGACCAAAGTGGAAACTGAAACGTTCTGGTCTGCTGTGTCATCCATTAGTCTTGCGGAAATGATAATAATGGCTGCTGCTTCTGAGACCAGCGTAAGGAATCTAAATCTAATAACTACCATTACTTCAACAGACATTACATACAGCAAGTGAACCTTAATGTAGTTATGTCTCTTTTGTAACAGATTACGCTTTGGCTGTAGGCATATCTTGCTTATATGCCCGGGAGGCTGCCTTTAGTGGCTGGGCGACTTTTCCTGGAAAAAATGGTGTCCTTTGAAGGTGTCCACAGGCAGACCCATGTGGATATTATCAGCAACCCTCAGCTGAACCGCAAGGCCTGCCAGGCCCCTCCGTGCTGTCGACTGGCAGGCTGTTTGCTCCAAGCTGTAGGCTTCTGCTTCCTCCTGTTTTGGCACAAACTTCAGGGCAGATGCCATTCGAGTCCCTTGGGCATGTGTGTGTGTGTGTGTTTCCATATGTGTATGTCTGTATGTATGTGTGCTGGGTGAAACCTGTGGCTGTAGAGCTTGAAGCAGGAAGAGACTAACATTAAACAGACTGTATGTAGCACCACAGTGTCAGATAGAGAGGTCTATCCAACAGATGGACAGAGCCATCAGGCTAGAGGATATGAAGGTATGTAGGTTCAGAGGAACTGGTGCATTCAAACAGATTAAGGAACTGAGAAGAGTCCCCAGGTTCTTTTTTAAGGTTCTTTTCGAACTCTCACTTTTACAGACAAAAAAACGCCTCTGTAGTGTTCACATGTTTAAACTCAAACACTAAGGACCAGTTTATTTAAAAATTTAAAGGCTGTACCAGTAGTGAATTTTCTTTAGGTTCATCTGTATGTGAGAAGCTGGCCCTAATGGATATGTATATAGGCACACATTTAATATTACACGTTACAGTGGAATATTAAATATAGGCCTACATACATGTCCATTAGATCCATTGTAATTTTTAGAGGGGCACTAGGAGCAAAGAAAAAAATATGAAGTTTCTTTGATTTTACTAAGTTGAAAACCTCTGGAATAGAATCAAGAGAAAGATGGATGATCACAAGCCATCAAAGCAAGCTGAACTGCTTAAATTTCTGCACCAGGAGTGGCATAAAGTTATCCAAAAGCAGTGTGTAAGACTGGTGGAGGAGAACATGCCAAGATGCATAAAAACTGTAATTAAAAACCAGGGGTATTTAACTAAATATTGATTTCTGAACTCTTAAAACTTTATGAATATGAACTTGTTTTCTTTGCATTATTCGAGATTTGAAAGTTCTGCATCTTTTTTGTTATTTCAGACATTTGTCATTTTCTGCAAATAAATGCTCTAAATGACAATATTTTTATTTCGAATTTGGGAGAAATATTGTCCGTAGTTTATAGAACAAATCAACAATGTTCATTTTACTCAAACATATACCAATAAATAGCTAAACTGATTTGGAAACTGAAGTGGTCTCTTAATTTTGTCCAGAGCTGTATATACTTGATCAGTTGTAAACATCCATACTCACCACCTACAATGGTGCATTAATAGTGTCTAATTAACTCACAGTGATAGACTAAAAAGAGCAAACCCACTTGTGAATGTGTATCCTTACCGTGGGTGGACCTCCGAGGCATCTGAGGGATAAGCTCATTTGTTAATCTCAACTAAATTACTAACAAATTATCCTCACATGATCCACACAAACACACACACACACACACACACACACACACAATGTCTAGGTATCATCCTTATTTAATCCATTTTGAATATTGACACTCCTTAAAACACCTCTCAGCCAATCACATTGGGGGGTGGAAGAGTTACTCAAAATTAGACAGTATGTTTACATTTTAGGGACTCTGTAGATGAAAAAACAAGCATATTTCAAGTAATAAATTATGTTGATATTTAGGTCTTAAAGGAATTTAAATTTGAGTGTGCCTTGTGTTTTTACCACAGACAAGAAATTGAGGGTATCATCTGTCAGTGTGTCACGTTTCCATGGAAATCTGTGAGAGAATGATTTTTGCAAAGCAGAATTTTCTGTCTTCAAAATGAAAATAGAACACAAAATATCCTTGTTGTTTGGTGTCTCACCACCTCCACTGTGCATAGCTCAACATACATCCTTCCCTATACATCCATTTCTGGATTCATGCATGTTATTGCTGAACAAATGCTACTATGCTAATATCCATATGCTATAGCTAATGCCTATGAGACACCCAACCAACCACCCACTCACCACTCCTCCCCCACATGCCAACTGATCACACATCAATATTCATAATACATAGACGTTATTTATTCAAACATGCTAATCGTTTTTGAGCCAAGCTGGTAAAAAGCTTCTGTCAGTTCAAAGAAATACTGAAGGATAAGTGAAGGCATTTCCAAGCCCACTTCAGGATGCAGGCCTCATTCTTTTTCCTCTGTTCTTGCATCACTGCTGAAACTAAAATTAGACTTAAATCATTGTGCATTAACTGCTCTCCCAATTGTCTTTGCACTGTACAATTTATGCTAAGCCTTGCAAAATGTCGGTCTAAATATAGGAGTGGAACAAAGATAAGATTTTACTCATTCACGTCGAGCTGAACACTTTGCCAGTGATCTTCTACAAGGTTTGAATTACATACCCGACAACCCACCCACCCCCAACTCCAACCCCAACTCACATGCACCTGCAGCAGGATATTGTGACACCAAACTGGCAAGGCCTAATTCTGAACATACAAGAGGAAACAATGAAGCAGCCATTAAGCATCTGACATACAGTATTACTGCACATAAATAGTCTAGTATAGAATCTAGTTTAGAGGATTTAAAAATTCTTATTATTTAAATAAACAGACATATATTTTAGTGATGCACAATGAAATCTTATGTTGATTTAGGGACTTTGCACTGGGAGTAGCAAAAACTGTGTATTCCATATGCATCCATATGGAAAATAATAATACAAAATTCATGAGCAAAAACAATCCAGGGAACAACATTTTATATAAAAAATATAAAATATATTTATATAATAAATATAAAAAAGCTTTCACAAACATATGGCAAAGTCTATAAAAATGCAACAAAACATTACGGCCTACTAAGGCCTTCATCAGAAAGCAAAAAAATGACACATTCACTCTCCTGTTTTTTTTTGCTCGGGTATTAGGAAAGTATGTTCCTTTATAATATCAGACAGTCAAAACAAATATTTAACAGTGTAATTGTGATTTAAACTTTTAATTTTTCTATAATACTAATCCAGTATTTGTTTCCAATTTATTGAAGTAAAATCTATCCCATTTTATGATGTATCAAATATTTGTAGTCCTTATTTATCCTTACTTTTTATTTCCAAAATCTCCAAAACAGTCGTTTTACATATGTATATAATCAAAACACTAATTATAAAAATCTGTTTTCTAATTGAAATAAATCTGCAGTTTCAAACCACACATAAAAAAATGTACTGCAGTGCTGTGGGAATATGTGTGCCTTATATTTTTGAAGTTTTAATAAGGCCTAATATTATCTGGAACACCATTCCAGAACCATTCCAACATTCGACATTCAACCATTTATAAAATATTATAAATTATTGTGGGGTTTCTTTCACATTTTTAAAGGACTTTAGTGACAAAAGCAGGACCTTGTAGTCAATGCACACAACTTGTCAGTGTAAACTAAAATACACTCAATTTAGATCAAGCACCGTAAAATATGACAGTAGTTTAATCTAGTAATGATGAAGATATAAACTAATTATAAAAGGCATTTTAATTACTCATATGGGACTTAAACTACCATCCAAGGTTACTGAGATAATCTGATTGTAGCTTCTTTTGCCCTGGAAAAAAAAACCTTAAGGTCAGGTATAAATTTGCAACCATGTTGTGTGTGAATTTCCACCCCAACAGCAGACCCAGTTCCCACCACCTATCATGTACCTAACTGAGCTTTCATTTTTATAAGAGTGGCCTTTCACACATTGTGAGCTTCAGTAGGGTCAGACTCTAGCTTTGATGGTGTCTTAGTGTGTGACTATAAGCTGAAGCAATGTGAGTCAGGCCAGTCTTGTATCTTTAAAGGAAATGCAAAAGTGGCTTCTGGTAAATGCATCTAAAGCAGGAGTGCATTTTGCACCGCATGTTAAGGAGTCTGTCTAAAGCTGAGCAACCAAGATGTGAACCACGTAATTCTGAGAGTGAAAAAACCTACTACAGAAAAAAAACAGGCTGCTAGTAGCAGGTGCAACTTTGTTCAAGTGGCTGTCAAAGCAAACGCAGGATAATCAGCTGTCGGTTGGCCTCTTTCATCGTGATGTGTAATGAAAAAGACGGCCGTGTCACAAGCCAAAAATTTCTGTTTCTTCTCTTCCTGTGGAATTATCAAAGCAGGGAGGGCGAGCTCTGCACATATAACGCCTGCAAGCAATCCAAATTAGGGCACAGAGGAGAAATAAAACAGAGAGAGAAGAGAGAGAGAGAGAGAGAGAGAGAGAGAGAGAGAGAGAGAGAGAGAGAGAGACTGTCACAAAAATCAGACAACAACTGCAAAGCCCACATGGTGCATCATGGCAGCAGTCAAGTGAATAACACAACAAGAGAAAGCTTTGCAGAATATTGATTTAATGCTGCGTTCAAGCAGTGGAAGATGCGCGCCCTGTATTACACACGCTCTATTTCCCCCCATACCTTGGGCCTTTGCTTTCATGCCACTTGGAAAGGAGCAGAGCAGAATATTCCTTTAGTATCAAAAGCACGGCCTAAGAATCCAACAGTGAGCCTAAATTAATCCTGATACAAAACCGGTAAAACTTATTTTTTTAGCTGTGGGGTAGTATCAGTGCTCCTCAATACTCTGCAGTGTAAAGTGTGAAAATGGCTGTGTTTGCTCAGGAATTCTGTTAGCATAAATACTAGTTATGTGTGAGCATGCCAGTTATGTACTGCACACTAATGCTGTAGAGTTTAGACTATATAATAATAGTGCAGGTTTAGCAGGTCAGTAAATAAACCTTTTTTGTACTAATAGGATGTGGTGCATCATTGCTGTGCCAGCATTTTTAACTAATGCACTTCCATCATTTCCATTATTTTTCTTATAATATTTTTTCCAGACTAAGTAGTTTCTTCCTTTCTGTTTTGCATTGCTAAAAAAAACTACTAAAAAAAAAAACACTCATTCTTGAACAAATTATATAATCACAGGATCACATTGGTAATATATTTTGATTTTGTACAAATTTGTTAACAGTTTTTATAATACAAAAAAATGTTTTTTTTTTAAGAAATAAAAAATTTCGAAGTAATAGGCATTTTCACGAGTTTATCCCTTATATGTCTTTACCACGTGGCTCCCTTTTAACCATTACATTCACTGTATTTTTTATATTTTCCAAAATGCAATGTGTATTTGAACCCTTGTGAATGAAATATGATGCTTGCAAGAAAAGGGAATTTCTGGATTTCTCAGAAAAAAAATGCAATATGAATACATAGAAATAAGGAGTTTTATGGCTATATGCTGATGCAATGTGAGACAATCCAGTGTCGTATTTGAAAAGGAATTTTAAAAAGTAGCTTCTGGTAAATAAAGTCTATCATAAACTATCGCATCTATAGCACGAGTATGTGCATGTATTTGAAAGTAGACATTAGCCTGCATTAAACATTTTTTTAAGATATATATATATATTTTTAAATCTGCATTTTGTTCCATTGGTGAGAAGCTCGTTTAAACGCCAGCGGTGGCACAATCCTTAACACTGACGTATAAAAGTGAATTGGGGGGAAGAGCAGAAAGCAAAGTGAACATTTCTCTTTTTCACACATTCTTGCACACTAGTCAGTCAGCTCGCCCGCAAGGATCCAATGGAACAAAGACAAGCCTTATCGATTTAGGCGCTCTCGGCCAATAGCGGCGCTCGGCACGGGTCACGTGACGCCCGGTCTCCCTCTCGCCTCTTTCCCACCGCGCTCTCTCACTCGGGTGAGCGCAGACAGGAAAGCGGGCGGCGGAGTGCCAGTCTGCGTCTGCCAGCTGTGGGACGAGTAGCTGGCCAGCGTTACCGGTGACTGACGGCTCTCCAGCCTTTGCTTTTAAACTGAAGAGAGACGAGGCGAAGCGGCAGCGGTGGTTCTTCTCCTCCGGCTCGCCGGGTTTAGGCTTCTCTAACTGAACGGACTTTCCAGAGCGCTGTTCTGCCGGAGGACTCGCCCTGACGGCGGCAGCGGCGGGCGTCGCGTGCGCAAACGACGGTTGGTTAGTATTGATATTAACGCCACTTCTGTTTTTTTTTTCTCCTCAGTCTGAAAGTGTGAAAATATGCCTGCATTTTTGACAGTTGACTCGGTTTAACACGTTCATTTACTTCTCATTTTCCTGAGTGTTTCCTGAGAGTGTATGTGTGTGAGTTAACCTAGACTGTTAACAGCCGGATTTAAATACGAGGTGTGACCGTTAAAATAACCTTAATAACCGGAGTTATTAACCTAGGCTAACTAGGTTAACTAACGCTAACTAACTAGGTAGCTTACTTAATTATTAACCAGTAACATTAACCAGTAACAAGTAATAACCAGTAACATTAACCAGTAACAAATGTTGTTAACGCGCACAAAAAACACCGACTTGGTTTTAAAGCGCAGTTTTTATCTTAACCCCCACCGCTTTCGTTCAGGGTATTTAAATAGGTTTAAATAGGGTTGTAAAGATATGAGTATTTTAGGATATGATAACAGTTTCAAATTTACCGCGGCTTACGGTATTGCAGTGTATGATATTTCACAATTATTCCTCTTATTGTTTTCCTTTACTTTATCTTTTTCTTCCTTGTCTTATTCTTCTTGTTGTTAGTATACATTAACTACTTAAGGAATGAGAACAGAATATATTTTGATTAAGCAAAAGCTCTAAATAACTATACAAATAAAAAGTGCAGACGTGAAAGGTTTTTTGTACTCATAATATTTTTTATTGATGTAATCTGCTCACTGTTTGATTAATTCAATCGATTGTTTGGTTTTTAAACTTTGAAAATAGTAACCTTTCTGTCTAACACATTGATTGGATTCTCTGTTCAGTTGTTTTTTCCCAACCTTAATACCTGTATTAAGCAAATGTACACTGTAATATAACCATCAATTTTCATACCATGGTGCAACTGCAGGGTATACCATGGCAACCCTAATTTGTTATAAGTTAAAAGTTTTCCCCCCACAGTGTAGAGCACCATAAACCCGTTGACCCATTGAGAAGCTGTGGGTCTCAGTGAGGCTCCAGCTTACCGGATGGTCAACACAGCTAACTGGCTGCAATTAGCTAGCCTAAAAAACAGCAAATTGAATACTTCAGATACAGAAATCATTTTTTGGTTAGGTGCCTTAACCAGGATGAAAAAGGCTTTTTCAAATTTCTGTTCAGAAAGCATTGTACATTTGTTAGCAAAGTTAAGAATAGTAAAGCCATGACATCTTGACCCAGTATAACAGTCAAACAGTTAAACATTTGATTTTTTTTTAACTTTCCATCATTGCTCCCATCATATTCATGCTGTTTAAAGGTCATGTTCGGATTTCTATTTATTTTTGGTGTAAGGGCAGGATTATGCCAGGGAAATATCATAGAGGGGCATTAATTTTCAAAAAGATATTCTCACAAGACCTTAACAGCATTGTTTGGATTTTTAAGAGACTTCAAATGGTTTTAATTAGAATTTGTCCAAAAAAAAAAACAAGTCTGTCTTGTTCTCTGGGGCGATGCTCTGAAAAAAAGCCACAGAACATAGAAAGTCACTTTAGTAAAGAGATCAGCTAATCAAAATTTTATAGCATGTTTTTTCATCTTTTTCCCTCTCTCTCTCCCTCTCTCTGCCGGTGTACTACGCCTCCTTTGTCTGCCTCCTTTGCTAACCACACCTCCTTCAAAAAGCAGCCAGCACAGACACCTGAAGGCTAGACATAATGATCAACAGTCCCAGTCAGTCTGGATTGCTGCCCATTTTTCCTTTTTTTTCCCCCCTTCCTCTGTCCTCTTCATCCGCCCCCCTCCCCTTGCTTCAATCAAGGAACAACATGCAATGTTTGTTGGGTCAAGTTCACCGGTATTTTAAATAGGAGAAGATGAGTTTCTTTTTTTGATTTGTCTTTTACTAAAAAAAAAATTATGGACAAGTATCTTTTTATGTGACTGAAAAACAGATTCTTACACACACACAGAAACATACGTACACCATGGAAACATGAAAGGCAGCACTGTCTACTTTGTGTGTGAGGGAAAGATTTTTTCCGTTGTGCAAATTTTAGCATGCAGCTACAAAATTTGCTGAGCAGCATTTCTACCATTTCTCTTGCATGCAGTGGGACTTACAGCACAGGCTACCGTTTGTCCTGTGTTTGGCCAAGTGCAATGTAGATTTTGCTGCTTGAGACATGTCACTTTTGAGTGTTGATCACAACAACTGCATTCTGCCATTCCCTTTTTTTTAGTAGAGCTCAAACAGTTTAACATTATATGTTGATGAATTCTCGTTTGGGAGGTGAGTGAAGATATTAGTGAAGGTATAGCTTCTTACATTAGATATTAACCATATGTCACTGCTGCATTGACTTCCAAAGAGGGAGGAGAAAAAAGGAAACTAGTGTTGAGGCTTAGTAATTATACATGTGGCATGACATGGAGTGTGTAGTGTAGCAGCTGAAAAAGAGGCCCTCTTTTTGTTCTCAGCGCCAGACAATACTTTCATAATCCCTTTTAAGTTTAGCTGTATCTCAAAAAACTGTATTCATGTATTCAGAGTGGAGGGCAGTAATCTGCATATTCATATGAATGGCCTGCTTTATATATTTGTCTTTTTATATATTTATTTATTCCCCTTTTAAAATTGACATAAAGCATACTAAATTCCATTCTGTCTATCAATCAGAGTTCCATGTATACTGTCTCAGATGAAGTCTGGCCTTGTTTTCATGAGGAGGCTGAAAGCAGACATTCTGGAGTGTAATAGCACCAAGAGGACGACAGATCCCTTTTCCCCCCTCTCCTCCTTTGCCATAAGCCTTTGAAGGAGCGTAATAAAAGGTTCAATAGAAGCAACAAGCTGTTTTTTTTCCTCTGCTCTCGCACATTCTACCTGCCAATGAATAGGAGGCCCACTGAAGCCCTGGCTTGCAGGAGGAGTGTTTATTGAGGGCCGAAGGGCCAGAGAAGTCTACAGAGTCAAACTGCCATCCACAGAGAGCTGAGGTGTATTATTGGTTTAAGGCAACAGGCTGTGAAATACAGCATGCTTGCTGGTACCCATAAGCCATTTATACACCATTGTTATACGCCACCTGTTTTTAAAATTAGGAAATATTAATTGCTAATCAATACTGTAATGTTTTTATTCGTGTTATTTGGTTCTCGTTTGCTATGACACTCCAGGCTTTACTAGAAGGATGTTGGCCTCATCCTATGTTAAATGCTGCACACTGTAAGTTAAAAAAATACCACTAAGGTATTATGAAACTAGTGTTTCTGCACATGCAGTGATTTTACA